>NC_140299.1:9403977-10640336 GCF_964211825.1 Aythya ferina | reverse complement strand
AGGATGTGCAGTGTAATCCTGGAATTACCAAGATTTAAAAAGGGACCCCGGTAGTTGCTAAACTAGTGTATCAACATCCTGCCTTCCTGTCTCACGCTGGGCCACCATGACCAAATATAAAAAAAAAAAGTTGAACCATAACGCCGAGGAAGACTACGGCCTTCATCTTCACGACCACCAGAGGGACAGAGACGACCCCCTAGCAACAGTGCGCGCAGTCGCAGAAAATACCAGGATGTGCTGCGTACTCCCAGAATTACCAAGATATAAAAAGGGACCCTGGCGGGGGTGAGGTGCGGGCCATTGGCGGAGCCGAGACTCCCCGGCTGCCCAGCGCTGTTTTGCTTGCTGTTGCTTACTCAATAAATTCCTTTCTATTATTAATGCAATGCTCTCTGAAAATTAATTAAGGGGGCAACTTATAACAAATTTGGTGCCGTGACTCGGATGAAGGCAATCTGATTGAAAGACCTTCGGAGGGGGCGCCCCGCTGATTTCAGCGGCCTTCGCTAGGACTACTTTCATTCAAATCCTTCGCCGACGAACCCTAAATTCGGCAGCAAGCAAATAAAGCCGGCAACCCCTAGTAATCTTTGTGCACGAAGACCGAACGAAGACTCAGGAGTGAGTAAGTATAGGCCGGTGATCCGTTCGGTTGGGGTTGGGTATCCTGGAGCGTGTCGTTGTGAGACGTCCAATTGCAGACGAAGCGAATGTGGACCCCTCGGTAGTGCGGTTCCCACATCCCGCGAGGGACTGGGCCACGAAAAGGGGGAAGCGATTTGTGTGTGTGTGTGTGAAGGCGCTCCAGAAGATGGGACAGAAGAAGAGTAAGCCTTCTGGTCCCATGGGCGGGGTAACGTCTGATGTTAGGTTACCCCGGGATTAATGATTAAAAATTGGGAGGATTCCCCTTTTAGGCGGGGAAGGAATAAAGTAAAACTGATACATTATTGTGTTGAAGTTTGGCGTGGTAAACAGATTCGAGGAGACCACCTTTACTGGCCCGTATTTGGGTCTTTTGAAGATTGGGTTTGCCAGGCCCTAAATATTTATGTAAATTCAAAGGAACCTTTTAGTTTGGAAGAAAGTGAATATGCACATTTGTGGATCAGCTCGGAAACTCAAGCCAATTTATATCCTCTAAAAGAAAAAGGAGGGGATGGGAGGCGCAAGAAAAACCGAGAATTAGAGATCCCAGCCCCACTGCCTCCCTATATTCCACCACCCCCACCTGCAGCCCCTCCGACTCCCGGGCTTCTTAATCTGCAACCCCAGGGAGATGCCAATAACAACTCTGATTCTAGCACTCAGGGACCAGTGACTAGGAATATGTGGCAGTCCCCATTAGCTCTGGGGACATCTGAGATTTTAAGAAAGAGACAGGAGGAGGGTAAGCGAGCTTTAATGGCAACTGGCATAATGTTTGCAGCTGCCGAGGAATAATTCTAACTGGAATAATAACTGTACATTGTATATTGTATATATAAAAGCCCGGGCATTTTTGTTAAAGTGTTCTTTTATACATATGTTAATATGTAAATATGTAAATATAAGAACTGCCATTGAGGTGTATGTCTAAGGGAACAAAATTTGCCCAGGCATATTATTGGCTCATCAGGTTTAAATGTCCCCAGTGTAATTGTCTACAGGCAGTTAATTTAGAGTGGTCTGATTTTACTTGTGTATCTGTATATTGTGGATTTTGGAGGGATTGGGATTGACTAGTAAAGATCTTCTAGAAAACTGGTGGAATATTAACCACTGTAGATTACAATAGGAAAAGTTCAAAGCAAAGAAATCCCAAGGAAAAGCCTCCTAGGATGTATACTAACACATTGGAGGGATATAGTGGGGTGAGAGGGTACAGAGAGTAAAAGAACCCTTATCAAATATTGTAATCAGTGGTGGCCACTTTATAAACTAGAGGATGGAGTGGACTAATTATAACACCATATTACAGTCAATGTTGTTTTTGTGGAAAGAAGGAAAACAGGATGAAATGTTGTATATTGATGTTGTTTCAGCATCTTGGAGGGAAAAGGTACGGAATTAAGTTGGCCCCTGACTGAGCCTTTGATGTCGGCATTAGAAAAGTAAAGGCTAGAGAAAGATAAAGGAAGTGTTAAAAGGTTTGTTGAAAGTGTAAAAGGTATTCGAAGTTGAATGAGCAGGGGAAGGTGATGTAGGCATTATCTAAGTAACAGTCTAGAAGTTTTGGTATATTTGCATATTTGCAGTGGTGTTTGTTCAGTTTCCCAAGCATCGGGGAGGGGGGAACAGCCTGCTCCCTCAGGGGCCTCTCCAGCGGCCGCAGGGGGGCTTCGGCTCCAGCGCCTGGAGCGCCTCCTCCCCCTCCTTCTGCACTGACTTTGGTGTCTGCGGGGGGGTTTCTCGCTCTCCCAACTGCTGTTGAGCAGCAGGTTTTTGTTTGTTTCTTTCTTTGTTTGTTTTCGTGGATGTGCTCTCACAGAGGCACGGACTGTATTGCTCATGGCTTGGCTCTGGGCAGCAGTGGGCCCCTTTGGGGCCAGATGAAATTGTCCCTTATCTACCACGGGGAGGTTTCTGTTTTTTGTTTGTTTGTTTGTTTGTTTGTTTTGTTTTGTTTTGTTTTTCACGGGGGCTGCCACTGCAGTTTCCCACCCCCACACCCCTCACACCCCCCGAACCTTGCCATCAAACCCAATACACTTGGGCAGCTAAGTCATTACTGACTTGTAAAGTATCAGGGATTAAATGAACTAATGAAACCCTAAATGTGATGGGGGTAGAAGGGAGTGGGATAACAGTGCCACTTTTGGGGGATACCAAGCTGAGACTAGGGGATAAAATGATCACTGGGCAATTATTGTATGTATCCAAGGCAGAGACTAACTTGTTGGGAAGGGATTTGATGATTAAATCGGGCATTCAACTAGTAAATTGTTAGACTGGAATAACAGTGTTATTAATGGAGTGCTCTCTGGCCCTGAGAGCAAACATACATGTATATTCACCTCTGACTGGAAAGACCCTGAAAAGGGGGCGGAAGCAACGATATAGGTGGACAATTTTACCTCAGGGGTTTACAGGGCCACCTATCTATTTGGGTAAATTCTAAAAAAGATTTTGGAGCAATTACAACCTCCCAAGGAGGTGTTATAAATGGCTCAGGATTCAAATTAGGATTAAATAAAAAAATAGGATTTATTGAAAGAATATAAAGGAATAGAGGTAAGCAAACAGCGCTGGGTGCACCGGGAGTCTCTGCTCCACCAGGACGCACACCAGTTACATCAAGCAGCTGATTTTTATGCTCCTAGACTAATACATATTCATTACTACTTCTAAAAAAAAATAGATTATTAAAATTAGCTTCCGGGGTGCAGTCCCTCCTACTGGAGCATGCGCAGTCTCCTCTGGGGTCTCTTCTGGGGGTCTCTAGGGGTCTTTCATGCTGAAGGCTCATAGTCTTCCTCTCCACCTTTGTACTTACTGGGCACCATACCAAGTTTACGGAACATCTTCTTCAAGTCTTGTCTCCCAGCCGCCCTTCAGCTTCTTTCTCCTTCCTCTTTATCTCTTGGCCCCCCCTAACCAGATACCAAAGATCCACATAGTATCCCATAACAGTCACTAGTTGTTATCAGTTGTTCTGAAACTCCCAGACACACGAGTAATTAAAACATTCTTCCCCAGCCATTCACAGACACATCTATAGCAGTGTTAGAAATAGAAGTCCGGAATAACAAAAGCAAACAGGTTCATAAATTTAAGAAGTGATAAATTGACTAGAATGAGGGGGAGACTGGGACACACTGCATCTGTGGTTCAAGAATTAAATTGCCAGTGCAGGGCCCAGAGGCAGACAGGATTCGAACAGAATTGTTCTTTATGGACACGAATTGTTAAAACATTCCTCACAATCCCTTATCTTCTTTTTAACATCCCCAATTCGTGTCACTTCTGTTGTTAATAACTGGATTTCATCAGTCCGTTCTTGGAGGGTCCAATTCTTAAACATCATAATTGACATATCCCCTTCCCTTTTTAATGAAGTTATTACAAATGTACTATTTATCACCCGGTGTATTAATAACGTAAGGCAAGGTATCATACAAGGTATATACAATAACATAATTACACCACATGACAATAAAAATAACACTCTTTTAACCCATGGTCCACCAGGCAGCCATGAAAATAAATCCCATTCCATATCCTTCCAGGTTTGTGTTTGCTCGCTCACCTCCCCCCCTTCCTTCTCTGGGATGGGAGAGAGAAATGGGAAAGTGAAGCCTGTGAGTTGAGATAAAAACAAGAAAATAATAACAATAATAATAATAACAATAATGATGATAATAGTACTACTAGTAATAATGTGTACAAACAAGTGATGCACAATGCAATTGCTCACCACCTGCTGTCCGATGCCCAACCTAACCCCGAGCAGTCCGGCCCTCCTCCCAGCCTGCCTGCTGGCAGGACAGTGAGAAGCTGAATTTGGCTTGGTCCTTGGCTTGGTGTAAGCACTGCTCTGTAACAATTAAAAACAATTAAAACACCAGCATATTATTAACATTCTTCTCATCCTAAACCAGAACATAACATTCTATCAGTTACTAGGAAGAAACACCCTTTTTATCAATCTTTAAACAGCAATTACTAAAGCTAAATTTTCCACAGACTTCTCCTTCTTGTGCTAGTAAATAATCCAAAGCTAGGCAATTTTGATACAAAGCAGTTCTCATCTTTATAACTCATTTAAATCAGTTCTCATCATTTATAACTATTTCTATTACAGCTAATAACCTAATTATTCTATTAAGTATATATACTGGGGTCCTATAGTCCCAGGATCTGTCTTCTGCCCACGTAGCTGGATCATAATAGGCAAACGCCTTCAGTCAAGGAGTTAGGCCCGCTTTCAGGGTCACTTCAGGCTTGTGTTACCGTTCGGCCTGTCAGGGTGATCCAGCTCCTGTAAAACGAATCACAATTTTATATAGGTTTAAAAAAAAGTTTTTTTTTATGTTATTTTCTCGGGACAACCTGATCTTAGTGTGGGAGAAGTCCGGTCGAGGCCCTCTCACTCGGCAGTCAATACCCATAGGGGTTGCCTCCCTCGGTAGACCATACACACCGCAGTGGAGGGTCCTGCCCCGGTCTTGCCTCCTCCCTTTTCTCCCTTTAGGCTTGTCCCCTTTATTTAGCATCCTTCATTCATGCAGAGCCTCGTTGCCAGAATATTAGTTCTCCCTTAGCTTGAGTTTCAGTTTCCCAGGAGCGGACTCAACCCTCCAAGTTTCAGTAGTTACTGGTCCTTTTATTCTGGATGCGTGGGTCCCTTTCTGCAGTTCTCACAGCTGTTTCAGTAGTCAGTAAAACAAGGTACAGTCCCTCACATCGGGGGTTCAGTGATTCTTCCCTCCCATGGCTGCTTGTTGAAACACTTTCTTTTTTATCTTCTGACAAGTTAAATAACAGTTATCTAATTTGCTTTGCCGTATGGCCCTTTCCAGGTTCCTGTAGCAGGATTCATCTGATAGCCACGGCTACATTCACATTTGTAGCCACATTTCAGGTTGATACAGATTTGACTACAGATACCAGGGTTTTGGCATTCATCAATACCTCCACAGTTTCTCTGGTTTACAAACTCAAACCCAGCTGGACAGTCACATTCATTTATGTTGCATTCCTTCAGGGGCTCATCACCCCAGTCCTTGCAGTCTCTCTGCTGGTTACACACTTTATTGATATCAATGCATTCTCCACTTCTGCACTTGAATTTGCCAGGTCCAGAGCACTGAATACAGTTTGCTTCATCAGTGCCATCCAAACAGTCTCTCACACCACTGCACTGCCTACTCCTATGGACACAGTTCCCATCTTCACATCTGAACTGGTCTGGTCCACAGGTCCAAGAAGGGCAGTTAATTTCATCACTTCCATCCTTGCAATAAGGATCTCTGTCAAATCGCCACTTCTTGTAGATACATTCACCTGAGCCGCACTGCACCTCACTCACAGAACACTTCACCGGAGGTGCAGGCTGGCAGCCACACTGCTCCAAAGATTCATCCGAGTGGTCGGAGCAGTCACCTTGACCATTGCACACAAAGCTTTTGGAAATACATTGTCCACTACTGCATGTGAACTCTGCTGCACTACAAGTCACATTGCCACAATTCTCTTAATCTTCTCCACTGTCACAGGCTTTTTCACCATCACATTTCCATGACACTGTTCTCATATGACACAGCTCAGCACTTTCGTCAGACCCATCTTCACAATCCGGGTCCCCATCACATTGCCATCTGTTTGGCACACACTGACCACTGTTGCACACAAAGATTTAGCACACATCTTTTTCACACAAGCACTCTCATCACTGCCATCTGAGCAGTCTTCACATTTTAATCTAGCACCGTCGGCAGCAGTGCACAGTCAGGCGAAGGCGAGCAGCAGGCAGAGCGCCCCGCACCGTCACCTGTGTCACTTATACTACTCCTATTACCCATGCTGTTAGTGTCAGTGGCATCCTCCTTTTCTTTTTGCCACTGACCATTTACCACAAATGGATGAGACACATGATTACTAGTTAGGAAAGAGAGTGTAACGTCTGTTATACGGCTGCAGGCAGTGCCAGCTGCAACCTTAGGTTTGTGAAAGAGCCTGCCGGTGGTCATTTGGCAGTGTAATCTGCGTCTCTGCACTCCTGCCCTGCAATAGAGCTAAGTCGTCATTAGTAATGGTTATAACACCAATCTGGGGACTAATAGTCTTTTTTGCATTGCAAGATAAACCTTTTATAAAAAGAATGCTTGAGTGAAGCAGCACAGCCGCTGCTGCCGCTGCCTCCATGGTTCCGTCAGACAGGCTGCAGGGTCCTGATGTCCGCCCCTCTGCTCTGCGCCGACTCGCCTCACGGTGAGAGTCGACTGCCGGTGTCCACTGACGCCTCTGATCTCCCGTAGCAACTCGATCTCGGATGTTCCGCAATTACTTCAATTTCCCCGCGTTTTGCAGCTTCTGTCAGGTCTATTCTTTGTCTCTCAGAGCCGGCCGTGGCTCTGCAGCGTCCCAGGGCTCTCTCCGTCCAGCGGTAGTCCCTCCGTAGTGTCTCAGGTCTCCCAGCGCCGCTCCAGTCTCTCGGCGCCGCTCCGGTCTCTCGGCCTGTTCAGGTCTCAGTGAGTCCAGGTCTCGGCCTGTGCGGGCCTCATATGTTGCAGGAAGCACAGCCGAAAGCACCAGTAGAGTCAGATCATGCTCCTGCCTTTTTCTTGTCACAGTCAAAACATTTAAGAGCAAAAATAGGATACACGAGATACACAAGATACACCGGGCCCATATATTAGGCACCACCACTCAAACTTGGATAAAACAGCACTTCTTTTCAGTCTGTCAAGCACTTCGTTCATCTCTGCCCACTCCCCTTGCAGAGAGTACAGAACCACGGATCGGAACTCTGCACTCGCTTTGCAGCAACACTGCGTCTCACTCACACAGCACAATCGCACACGGAGGCCTCCAGCACATCTCATTCATACCACAGGAATATAACTTAGAATGATAACTGTAATACATACACCATAAATGTTTGTTCATTGTCTTTTGTATTATAAAAACAAGGAGTTCTGTTGTTTCCTGCTGAAGTAAGGAGATGTATAATGCTTAGCTAGACAGTATGAAAATTCCTTTGCTTAATGTAACAAAAAGAGAACCCACTCCCCTTCTCTCCTTCTGCATCTCAGTAGCCTCTTTTGTTTAGAAAACACTGCTGCAAAGTTCATGTAACCATCTCCTGATAAGTTGTTAAACTAGTGTATCAACATTTCGCCTTCCTGTCCCAAGCTGGGCCAACATGACCAAATAAAGAAAGAAGTTGAACCACAACGCTGAGGAAGACTACGGCCTTCATCTTTACGACCACCAGAGGGACAGAGACGACCCCCTAGCAACAGTGTGCGCAGTCGCAGAATACACCAAGATGTGCTGCGTAATAAGATATAAAAAGGGACCCTGGGGGGGTTGAGGTGCGCGCCGTTGGCGGAGCCGAGACTCCCCGGCCGCCCAGCGCTGTTTTGCTTGCTGTTGCTTACTCAATAAATTCCTTTCTATTATTAATGCAATGCTCTCTGAAAATTAATTAAGGGGGCAATTTATAACAATAACCAACCAAATAAGTATTGTCTCTGACTGTGTTCTTCGTGAAGTGACTTGTAACACTTTGTTTCAAACCCTTACACTTACACAAATACTTTCAACACAAAATACGTACAATATGCAAATATTACAATATACAAAATTTCAACACAAAATACAACACAAAATACATACATAAAAACACATACAATTATTAACACTCCAGTTAGTATCCCTCCAGCAGCCGAAAACATACCGTTTGTCTGCAGTTTCAGGAGATCTTTGCTCCTGCGGTGAGCAGCCGAGTGTGGAGTCCCCTCCGAGCAAAACGCTCAGGGTGCACCTAGGGGCGTCCGCGCTGCAGCTGATCCCGCAGCCGAGCAGAGTGTCTCCTGCCTGGCTCTCCAAAATGACTCACAGAAAGCTGACTCCACCATCAGTAAGATTGTAAAGTAGGTATGTTTACTCAGTTCCATGCAGCACGGGGCGGGTAGTCCCACCAGAGTCGTGCACGCCTAACGTGGCAAATTGCTCTAGTAAAGAGTTACATATACATGAACATTCCTATACATATACATATTCCTAACCTGTCCCTTTGTGAACAGTCCTCCTTATCTCAGACCCCTTGATTAAAATCTGAACCATGAGGTTGTTTTTGATCTGGTTCTCGGTGTCCGAGAGGCTCCTGTTATCTGGTGGTATAAGTGCAGCACAGGCACAAATGCAGCACATATTCATTCTTAATCAATTGCTCTCTAATTTCTAATTCCATTGTTTCAGCTTGCTCTTTTCCGGATCCACAGGTATTCTACTATTAATGTTTAAAGCCTGACAGACCCCGTCCTCCGTGGATCAAAATACATGGGGTCTTAAGGGTTCTTTTGGTCATTCTATCATATAATACTGGATCATTTTCAATTTACTCTTTAATTTTCTGGGGCCCCTATTGTTCCAATTTCTAATCATTATTCATAATGGACTTTTTGGTCATATATCTGGTAATTTGCTCCCTTTCTGGTCCTTGGTCTTCGATTTTATCTGACCCATCCGGGAATTTTACTAGTGGCAATTCCCACAGCCCTTGGTTGCCCCCAGTGAGAGTGTCTTGCAGGGGGTTTAGGACCTATCACCCACCCACGTATCACTCCATTCACCAGCCCAGCCCCCCCGACAGGAGATTAGAACTGGTGAGAAAACAAAAAGACCTCCACGCTGACTTTAGAAGTCTCAGTTACACTCTCACACACAAACACGGGCAACCGCACCTTTACCCAACCGGACGGTATCTTACGAATCAGTCGTCTTCGTCCAGAGTCCAACCGGACGGTATCCACAAGCGTCTTCGTCTGGGATCGAACCAGACGGTATCCAAACGACTGTCGTCTTCATCCGGTTCGATTCCGGACACCGGAACCCAACCGAACGGTATCCAAACGACCCTGTCGTCTTCGTCCGGATCTTCGCGCGCAGAATTACGGGCAAAAAACAGCCGGCAAGGGAGCTCAAAAAAAATCAAATTCTTTGCTTACCTTTATTCAGGTTCAGGATGGCATTAGTCCTGATCTGACTCAAACAGGAGCCACCAAATGGTGGGGCGCCTCTCCTAGATTAAATCAGAATTCAGGAACTATAGCCCTCCCGGACGAGCCCCCAAATTGTTATAAATGGCTCAGGATTCAAATTAGGATTAAATAAAAAAATAGGATTTATTGAAAGAATATAAAGGAATAGAGGTAAGCAAACAGCGCTGGGTGCACCGGGAGTCTCTGCTCCACCAGGACGCACACCAGTTACATCAAGCAGCTGATTTTTATGCTCCTAGACTAATACATATTCATTACTACTTCTAAAAAAAAATAGATTATTAAAATTAGCTTCCGGGGTGCAGTCCCTCCTACTGGAGCATGCGCAGTCTCCTCTGGGGTCTCTTCTGGGGGTCTCTAGGGGTCTTTCATGCTGAAGGCTCATAGTCTTCCTCTCCACCTTTGTACTTACTGGGCACCATACCAAGTTTACGGAACATCTTCTTCAAGTCTTGTCTCCCAGCCGCCCTTCAGCTTCTTTCTCCTTCCTCTTTATCTCTTGGCCCCCCCTAACCAGATACCAAAGATCCACATAGTATCCCATAACAGTCACTAGTTGTTATCAGTTGTTCTGAAACTCCCAGACACACGAGTAATTAAAACATTCTTCCCCAGCCATTCACAGACACATCTATAGCAGTGTTAGAAATAGAAGTCCGGAATAACAAAAGCAAACAGGTTCATAAATTTAAGAAGTGATAAATTGACTAGAATGAGGGGGAGACTGGGACACACTGCATCTGTGGTTCAAGAATTAAATTGCCAGTGCAGGGCCCAGAGGCAGACAGGATTCGAACAGAATTGTTCTTTATGGACACGAATTGTTAAAACATTCCTCACAGAGGTATTAATGTTACAAATATGTGGATTATTTTCAGGAAAATCGATACTCCCTGATGGGAGAGAAATGCTGAATAAAGTGATAATGAGGCAAATATTAACTGTTTTACATCAGAAGAGTCATTGGGAGGTGCAAGCAATGTGTGATGTTGTTCTAAGAAAGCATGTCTGTGTAGGAATATATACTTTAGGGAAGCACAGATGCAGAGGACGTACTACTATATGTCAAAGGGTAAATAAAAAGGTCTTCTGTAAACTATCTAGAGGGGGACGGGAGCCAGGGCTTTGACCTTTCCAAAGTATACAGGTAGACTTTACTGAGTTACTTGTTTGTCCTAATCGACCACGTGACTGAATGGGTGTAAAGCTTTACTGCAAGGATTAAAGCAGGCCTTAGAGATTGAGTGGGATTTTCTGTGGAGGAATGGTTAAGTGAAGTAGGTCATGTGCATGTTGAGCAGCTAGGAGGTCGTGAGTTAAGAAAGTATCGAACGCAGCTCATATGAGTCTGAGAAAGTACGTAACGTCTGGGAGCTAATCAGGCACAAGGACACGATATCCGTTGGAGGTTTGGGAAAGTACTAACTGTGTTATTTCGGTTGATGGGAGTGAGAAACTAGCTGATAAAATAGAGAAATGCACTAACCAATCATGAGCTTAGCTTTTGCAATATGTATGAGCTAATTATATTGAATTAGATGAAAGACGACTGAGCTATCCAATAAATCGAAGTTCACTGATCACTCATATTGAGCATCTGTGTCTTCCTTCCGTCGACAACAAATGTCCTCGCAACAAATGGCGCCCGAACAGGGACAAATATGAACGGGAACAGGGACTCTGCTGGAGTTGAACCTGCGAGCCACGGTTGGATGGAATATGGGAACCGGTCCTGCAACGCAGCTCAGGAGGTGAAAAGGATGAAAAATTGCTGAATCCCCGCACCCGAGGTCTGAAAGGTGAAAGGGACGAAAACTTGGAACCCCCGCACCCGCAGCTCGGAAAGGAGTCCTCGCACCCGGGATGAGCCTATAAAGGGTCCCGCCGGAAAGCGCCGCCGAGATCTTTGCAAAGGCTGCAACGGTACCGACGTATATAAAGGTATGGAGAGACAAGCGGCGTATCATTTGCTCAAATGCTTTTTAGAAAAGCGCAGCACGCAGCTTATAGACTGCAAAAAGAATTTACCAGGATTATTAGCATATGGAGTAGCGCTGGGTTGTTTTATCAATCCTGATACAGTTTTTGAACAGAGTGGCATAAATTTGGGGACAAATTGTTTGATGAAGTTATTGATGAAAATAAGGCTGCTGAAAAGTTATTGAAGCCTTGGAGAACAGTCACTAACGCCTTAGTTATACATCAGGCTGAGCAGAGAGTTGCTGCTACCACTACAGAGCGACTGGGATTGCCGGGAAGTGCTGGAGCTGGGCATTGCCCACTGCCGCCTTCAGTGAGAACGGTAACGCTGCCTCAGGGGGCTACGGGGCAATGGGAGCCCCCCCCCCTCAGTCACCGCCACGAGCAGCGCTGGTCTTGGAGCTCACCGTGAGGGGAGTCGGCACAGAGCAGAGGGACGGACATCAGGACCCTGCAGCCTGTCTGATGGAAGCAGCGGCGGCTGTGCTGCTTCTCTCTGGCATTCTTTTTATAAGAGGTTTACCTTGCAATGCAAAAGGGATACTAACTGGAGTGTTAATAATTGTATGTGTTATTCTTAAATGTCCAGGTATTTTGTGTTGAAAGTATTTGTGTAAGGGTAAAGTTTTAAAACAAAGTGTTGCAAGTCACTTCAGGAGGAACACAATGAGAGACAATACTTGTTTGTTTGGTTATGATTCTAAATTATATTGGCCGCACGTATTGTTTGCTTATCATTCTAAATTATATTCTTGTGGTATGATTGAGGTTGTGGTATGATTGAGAGTGAGATGTGCCAGAGG
Source organism: Aythya ferina (assembly GCF_964211825.1). Lineage (NCBI taxonomy): Eukaryota > Metazoa > Chordata > Aves > Anseriformes > Anatidae > Aythya > Aythya ferina. Next base: position 10,627,840 of record NC_140299.1, on the reverse strand, counting down.
CCTCTGGGTGTGCAAGTGTGCTCTGGGTGTGCAAGTGTGCTCTGAGTGTGCAAGTGTGCTCTGGGTGTGCAAGTGTGCTGTGTACTGTGTTAGTGAGAGCCCATTTATTGCCATAGTACAGGCTGAAATCATAGGAAATTAGTACTGGTCGAGCAAAATCATGTTTCACAAGTATGGAGTCATTGTGTGAAGTAGCCACTTGGGGAAACTTAAGGGAACGTACTGTTTAAAACTTTTTGATCATAATGAGTCAATTCACAAATCCATTACTTTCTTGAAAGAGCACATGAGAAAGAGTCAATATGGTATCAATCCTTTCAATCAATGGTTCACTGATTTGTTTGAAACAATGCATAGATGGTTACTGGGATTAGTCAAAGGGGGATTAAAGATTCTGTTCGCTGTGGTGTCAATCATCATTGCATGTAGTACTGTGATAAATGTGGTTAAAGGGTTACTTGCAAAAATGCTATAAAATGTTATAGAGATTTTGAAATGGTGCCGGAAACAGGTACCCAGTGGATCACTGCAAAGTGGACTGAAGCAGCTTTAGAATCTGCACACGCCGAAGACGACCAGGAAGAGGTTCCTGATAATTATTCTGACAATGACGTGGGTTGTGACACCTCGACAACTGTCAAGAACAGCCTTCGATCACCATCAAGTGATTAGGTTTAAGTGTGTTACTATTAAGTTGTGTTACTTACTATTAATTGTGTTACCATTAAGTGCTTACAGTAATTGTAGTGTTATTAGGGTTAAGTTGTATAGTTGTGTTATGTTATGTATCCTTTCAGAACATGCTTGTTTGGGGTCCCAATAGGGGATCCAAAGGAACTGAGCGAAATGTTAGCACCATATTCTGCCAGTATTACTCTGCTTAATGGATCTTTTTCTGACTGTAGGAACTGCACATGCTTTGACTAGCATTAATAAGCTTGCTTGTTGGGCTGTTAAACAATCAAATGTAACAACTGAGATTATTACCGAAATGGCACAAGATATGGATAGTCTTAGGCATGCTGTGTTACAAAATAGGGCTGCAATTGATTTTTGCTTTTAGCGCAAGGACATGGATGTGAAGATGTAGAAGGAATGTGTTGCTTTAATCTCTCTGATCATGGTCAATCAATTCACAATCAATTGAAATGGCTAAGGGATCATACACAAAAAATTACGATACAGAATAATTGGTTTGATGATTGGCTTAAATCTGTCTTTGGAAATGCAGGGGGATGGGTTTTTTACTTAATCAAAGAGGGACTTCGCCTTTTGCTTATAATTATGTTGATTATAATTGCTGCGCGGGTAGTCTTTAACTGCTTATCTAGGAAGCTTGAACAACTCACTGAAAAGGCATTTGTAGCCCAAATTAAAAACGGGGGAATTGTGGAGGAATGGTTAAGTGAAGTAGGTCATGTGCATGTTGAGCAGCTAGGAGGTCGTGAGTTAAGAAAGTATCGAACGCAGCTCATATGAGTCTGAGAAAGTACGTAACGTCTGGGAGCTAATCAGGCACAAGGACACGATATCCGTTGGAGGTTTGGGAAAGTACTAACTGTGTTATTTCGGTTGATGGGAGTGAGAAACTAGCTGATAAAATAGAGAAATGCACTAACCAATCATGAGCTTAGCTTTTGCAATATGTATGAGCTAATTATATTGAATTAGATGAAAGACGACTGAGCTATCCAATAAATCGAAGTTCACTGATCACTCATATTGAGCATCTGTGTCTTCCTTCTGTCGACAACAAATGTCCTCGCAACAATTTTCACAGCCCCTGGCACCCCTCCTCTTCTGGAAAGGTAGAGCAAATGAATGGTGAAATTAAGAAACAACTAACAAAACTTGTGCTGGAAACTAAGGCTTTTTGGGTAAAATGCTTACCCCTTGCACTGTTAAACATATGGATGCAGCCCAGAACTGATGTAGGAATTTCTCCTTTTGAAATGCTATATGGTATGCCCTATGACTTGGAATTGCCACTTGATCACCCTCAATTCTAATTAAGACTTGGAAAGAGACTTCTTTAACACCATGACGGGGAAGGCCCCTATGTTGTTTTGCTTACCACAGAAACGGCTATTTGAACTGCGCAGAAAGGATGTACGCATGCCAGCTGTGTGAAAGGACCAATCCGGGAAGGTAAATGGGAGGCAGCTCCAGGCCCTGACGACTTGAAGCTGACACTAAGATGGACTCGATAAGTATTGTGTATTATCTGTGTATCGTGGGAAGGGGAGGAGGCCCTGTTTTGAAGGCTCCCTAGTAGGTTCCCCTGAAGAACACTGCTGCTGCCAAGAAGAACCGATACCTTGTAGTTCGCTGCAACCGAACTGACAAGCGAGGCCGAGAAGTGAAAACGGTGGGGGACTGAGGGGCCGACAATTTAGATGGGCTCCGACCACCTCCTACGATACATGGGAGTCAGTATCATCATTTTGGTCAGCTATGGGTCTGCACATCCCCACCAGCCTTTTAAATGGAGCTTGATCAGATGGGAGGATCAATTCATCATCCAGCAAACAATGACAGCGGGTGCTCCCAGTTTCCGTATCACATTATGTGACCTGGTGTCAGTGCAGCCATGCTTTAACCGATCAGGATTTTATTTCTGCCCAAGTTCTAACCCAGGAAAGGGGTACTGTAATTACCCAAACGTGTATTATTGTGCATACTGGGGGTGTGAAACCATTGCTACGGACTGGACACTCGGGTCTGGATAAATTCTTACAAGTGGGATATGGGCTGCAAGGTTGTAACCGACAAGTGGATCCCTGTTACAGGTGGCAAGGGCATGGTATAGGGTATACAGGAACCTTCCACGGAAATAAAGAAAGTTGCAAGGTTCTATATATAAATATAACAAACTTGGACGATACTAGCTGGGTGCTAGGAAAAATGTCAGATTTTACGAACACGGAACAGATAGGGGAGGACTCATACTAATAAAAAGGAGGATGCTGATAGGCAGTAGGACCAAATGAGGTATTGTCAGAAAGTGTCCAGGGAATCCAGCCTGCGGAAAATACTACAGTGCCAACCCTCAGCAGCCCTATGAGCTCAGGTAAAGCCGAGAATGATAACATAGCTGAGAATAACATATGGGGGAGGGGTCATGAATGCCAGCTACCAATTATTAAACAAAACAAGCCCAAATGTAACAAAACACTGTTGATTATGCTTTAGTATAAGGCCTTCATATTATGATGCTATTGGGGATCCTGGGGAGCCCACCCGCACAAACGAGAACAGCCCTCTACATTGCAGTTGGGGAAAAGGCATAAGGGTAACACTAACACAAGTCACTGGAGGTGGTAGGTGTGTGGGCACGGTTCCTAGTGGGAAGTGTCACCTATGTAATACCATGGAGAATGGACAACAATCAACCAAGTGGCTAATCCGGGAGTGATACCAGTGCTGTTCCAGCTCTGAGTGCAGGGCACAGCACTGTGTGGGCTGCTGCAGAGAAAGGTGACTCCAGCCCAGACAGACCCAACACCCACGGGAGCCAGGGCTCAAATATAGCCTGAATGGACAAGAGGTGACAGGAGCCAGAGGTGTTTGCAGTAAAGCTTTATTGTGAGGAGAGGCAGGGGCATTGGCCATGCCCAGGTGTTGTCACGCAATCACAGAGTCACAGAGTGTTCTGGGTTGGAAGGGACCTTACACACCACCTAACTCCAACCCCCTGCCATGGGCAGGGACACCTCCCACCAGCCCAGGCTGCCCCCAGCCCCATGCAGCCTGGCCTTGAGCACTGCCAGGGATGGGGCAGCCACAGCTGCTCTGGGCAGCCTGGGACAGGGCCTCACCACCCTCTGAGTGAAGAATTTCTTACGAATACATGTATCTAATCTAAATCCCCCTTCTTACACTTTAAAGCCATTCCCTATCACCCCCCGGCACAGAGTCCCACCCCAGCTATCCTGTAGCCCCCTTCAGGTGCCACAAGGCCTCTAGAAGCCAGTGGCCAGCCTTGGGACCCCCACGGGGCCAGCCTCGCTCCATCTCTTATGGCAGGCGGGTGAAGGTGACGGTGCCGGTCCTGCAGGGACAGAGCAGGAGACGTCAGGCAGGAGGCACGGGGCCACCACGTCTCTCCCTAGGCCCCGTGCCTCTGCTCCGGGCTCACCTGGTGGCATTCCAGTCGTCAGCGATGCTGTTGACGTGTGACCGCAGGAGCCACATGGTCTTCAGGACCTCCTTGCCCTCCGTGTCCACGAAGCACTGGCCCGTGAAGACGGCGGTGGTGTCTGTGGGGAAGGGCAGGTGAGGGGAGCGTGGCTGGGTCTGGGCTCCTTGGCCCTGGGGACAGCTCGCTCGGGCTGTCCCTGCCCTCTGGCACACTCAGGAACTTCGGGAACACCACAGACACACGCTGGGTGGGGAATGCACTGAGAGCAGCCCCGAGGAGAAGGGCCTGGGGGTGTTGGTTGACGAGAAGCGGGACATGGGCCAGCAACGTGTGCTTGCTGCCCCGTGTCCTGGGCTGCACCAACACAGCGTGGGCAGCAGGACGAGGGAGGGGATTGTCCCCCTCTGCTCTGCTATCGTGGGACCCCTTTGTCAGGGGGTGGAGGGATAGGACAAGGGGAACGGCTTGAAGGTAAGAGAGGAGAGATTTGGATAGGTGGTAGGAGGAGATTCCTCACCCAGAGGTGGCGAGGCTCTGGGGGCAGGCATGGGGGACCAGTGGGGACATGGGAGGGGATGGGGGAGCTCTGGGGACACCAAAGGTGGGGAGCCCTAGGGCATGCTGCATGAAGGGCAGGAGAGCCTCAAGGCTGGCACACGGCAGGGCTGCCGAGCATCAGGGCACCACAGGGGAGGGTAGAGCGGAAGGAGAAAGCACAGGGAGTGGATGGGAGCACCGGGGACAGCACAAGGAGAGGAGACGAACCTGTAAAATTCCAGCTGACAGTGAAGCCAAAAGTGGGCTGTGTCTTGCAGTGCTGGATTCCCACCAGAGGTGATGCTTTGATATCTTTTGTCGTGGTCATCACAGGCGTGTGGTAGGTGCCGGTGAACTCACCATTGCTGTTCACAGCCCCGATGGTCATGTCGGAGCCCACGTCGTTGATCCAGCGCCCGGTCAGCACGCACTGGGGCAGAGAGGGCTCAGCACCGGGCAGGAGGCAGGCAAGGAGGCCCCCAAGGGCACAGTCCCACTACCCATCCCCAAACCCATCCCCATCCCCTTACCTGGTCAGCAGAGAGGCCGGGGGCCAGCAGGGCCAGGCCGAGCAGCAGCAGGAGGGAGGTCGTCGGCACCATCTCTGCAGCAGGCGGACGGGCGGACGGGCAGCTCCTCGCAGGGTGTTGTCGACGGAAGGAAGACACAGACACTCAATATGAGTGAACAATGAACTTCAACTTTAATGGATAGCTCAGTCGCCTTTTATCTAGTTCGAACATAATCAACTCATACATATTGCAAAAACTAAGCTTAGGATTGGTTAACATTTCCCAGTCTTTTCAGTTAGTTCCTCCTTCTTTTAGCTACCGTCCCGCCTTAGGGACTTTCCCAATCGCTCAAAGGCATCAAGTCCTTGAGCCTGACTGGCTCTCAGCCAGCTGCGTATGTGCCCAAATTCATGTGAGTTGAGTACGGTACTTCACTAGCCCATTGCCTCCTAACTGCCCAACATCCACATGTCCTATTTCACTTAACCATTCCTCCACAATTCCCCCGTTTTTATTTTGCGCTACAAATACCTTCTCTGTGAGTTGCTCTAGTTTCTTAGTTAGGCAGTTAAAGATTATACGTGCAGCAACTATAATCAATATCATTATAAGTAGAAAGCGAAGTCCCTCTTTGACTAAGAAAACCCATCCACCCATGTTCCCAAAAACAGATTTAAGCCAACCTTCAAACCAACTATCTTGTACTACAATTTTTTGCGTATGATCCCTTAACCATTTCAACTGGTCGTGAATTGATTGACCATGGTTGGAAAGATTAAAGCAACACATTCCTTCTACATCTTCACACCCATGTCCCTGAGCCAGCAACAAGAAATCAATAGCGGCCCTATTTTGCAATACAGCATGTCTTAGACTCTCCATATCTTGTGACATTTCAGAAAGAACTTGTGTTGTTACATTTGATTGTTTAACAGCCCAACAAGCAAGCTTATTAATGTTAGTCAAAGCGTGTGCAGTTCCCACACCAGGCACCAAAGAAGCAAAGAATCTTTCTGCTGGACCCCACAACTCTACATCATCATTACAGTCAGAACCCAAAGTTTTTAGTTCTCGTTTAATTCTTCTGCTCCTTGTCTAATTCTGCCACGAGTGTGAATCTGGAGCGAAAAGTGTGAGTCGCCCTAGGTAACACGGTCCTCCAAAAGCATTGGCTGGTACTCCTTGCCATGCACGGTCTCCACAGATCAAAAACATGCCAGAGAGAAGCAGCACAGCCACCACTGCTTCCATGGTTACGTCAGGCAGGCTGCAGGGTCCTGATGTCCGTCCCTCTGCTCTGTGCCGACTCGCCTCATGGTGAGGGTTGGCTGCAGTTCGATTCCGCGGACTGAGGGGGGGGGGAGGCTCCCATTGCCCCGTAGCCCCCTGAGGCAGTGTTATCATTCTCTCTGAAGGCGGCAGTGGGCAATGCCCAGCTCCAGCACTTCCCGGCAATCCCAGTCGCTCTGTAGCGGTAGCAGCAACTCTCTGCTCAGCCTGATGTGTAGCTAAAGCGTTAGTGACTGCTCTCCAAGGCTTCAATAATTTTTTAGCAGCCTTATTTTCATCAATAACTTCATCAAACAATTTGTCCCCAAATTTACGCCACTCTGTTTGTTCAAAAACTGTATCAGGATTGATAAAACAACCCTGCGCTACTCCATATGCTAATAATCCTGGTAAATCCTTTTTGCAGTCTATAAGCTGCGCGCTCCGCTTTTCTAAAAAGCATCTGAGCAAATCATACGCCGCTTGTCTCTCATACCTTTATATATACAGTTGCAGCCTTTGCAAAGACCTCGACGGCGCTTCTCCGGCAGGACCCTTTATAGGCTCATCCCGGGTGCGGGGACTCCCTTCCACCTTCTGAGCTGTGGGTGTGGGGACTCCTGTCCCTTTCACCTTTCAGCCCTCGGCGACGCGTGACCGGCGGGATCCTCTCCCGGGTGCGGGGACTCCACGTCCCTTTCACCTTCCCAACGCGGGTGCGGGGATTCTTGTCCCTTCCACCTCCTGGGCTGCATTGCAGGACCGGATCCTCCCTTATTCCATCCAACCGTGGCCCAGGATCACTGCCAGCAGTGTCCAAATCCCGTTCAGACGGGTCCCTGTTCAGGCGCCAATTTGTTGTCGACGGAAGGAAGACACAGACGCTCAATATGAGTGAACAATGAACTTCAACTTTAATGGATAGCTCAGTCGCCTTTTATCTAGTTCGAACATAATCAACTCATACATATTGCAAAAACTAAGCTCAGGATTGGCTAACAGCAGGGCTCCCTCGCCTTTTTATTGCCACGGGGCTGCAGGTGGCAGCTCTGCCCAGGCTTGGGTTGTGCAATCGGGGTGGTTCCACCATGAAGGGGCCATTCCCACCCCTACAAGATTTGGGATTGGAATTCTGAAAATCTGATGTTGAAACTGTGCTTCCTTGCTGGTGATTACCAAGTGCCTTGCGGGGGAGCTGGCATCATGGAGGCTCAAACAAGGAAAACACTTTCTGGGGAAGACACTCCCTCCCTCCTGCTGCCCCTTGTTTGCACTATGGCCATTCCCAGGTTACACAGGGACTACCCGCTGATATCAATGCCATATTCACGTGCATATTTCGGTCAGGAAGGATGCGTAGTTTTGTGCAGTGAGGGTGGTCCCGGCCCAATATGACTCCCATGTGCTGCTCCAGCACGGAGGATGTGACCAGAAGGTAAAGGAGCCACGTGAAAGGGCCGGCCCTGGGGTGCTGCAGCCAGCCACGGAGCCCTGCTGGCATCCAGAGTGTTGGGTGCTGAGGAGTTGGGTTCAGTGCTAAGGTGTTGGGCACTGATACGTTGGTTACTGAGGTGTTGGGAGCTAAGGAGTTGAGTGCTGAGGAATTGTGTGCCGAAGAGTAGGGTGCTGAGGTGCTGTGTGCTGAGGAGTTGTATGATGAGGTGCTGTGTGCGGAGGATTTGGGTGCTGAGTAGTGGGTTTATTTGTCAAGGTTTTGGTTGAGAACTTGGGTGCTGAGGTGTTGGGTGCTGAGAAGTTGGGTTAACATGTCAAGGTTTTGGTAGCAGGGGACCATAGGGATGGCTTCTGTGAGAAGAATCTAGGACCTGTCCCATGTTAGGTAAGGGCCCTGCTGCTGACCAGAGCTGAGCCAGAAGCGATGTTGGTTGCACCTCTGTGAGAGCAGATGTAGGACAGGGAAAAAAAAAAAAAAAAAAAAAAAAAAAAAAAAAGCTGCACCTCAAAGCAGCTGGGACAGAGAGAGGAGTGAGGAACAGCCTTGCAGTCTCCAAGATCAGTGAAGAAGGAGGGGGAGAGGTGCTGCAGGTGCCGGAGCAGAAGTCCCCTGTGGCCTGTGGTGAGGCCCATAGTGAAGCAGGATGTCCCTCTGCAGCCCATGGAGTACCACGGAGGAGCACGGCTCCACTCTCTATCTGTGGAGGAGACCATGATGGAGCAGGTGGACCTGCACTGATGGAGGCTGCGGCCTGTGGAGGACTCCCACTGGAGCAGGCCCTGGGCTGGACCAGAGCCCGGGAAGAGGAGCCCACGCAGGAGCAGGGGGACAGGGGGGAGCTCCCGGCAGCAGTGGGGCAGAGGCCGAGCAGGGCGGGCACCCGGTGGTGACGGGCCACCACCTGTGGTGGCACATGGGACGCTGTGATGTGGGTGCCACTGCTTGTGCCACCACGCCACGGGGTGGGCATCAGGGCCCAGGGATGGGTGATGGGAGAGGCAGTGGGATGCCATGGGGGGGGCCACGATGTGTGTATTTTGGTCAGGAAGGACACGTAACTATGTGCTGTGCAGGTAGCAACTACCTCGGCCAGCCCATGGCCCCTTTTCCTAATTCTCGCCTTCCTTTGAAGCAGATTGGCCAGGGCCAGGCGTGCCCTGGGTGCTCGATAAATGCCTCAATGGCCGTGTCACAGCCTCATGTCCCTGTTAAGGGGACGGACCCCTGCCCACCTCCTCCACCCGTCTCAGCCGCAGGGAAGTAACAGAGAGACACAGGGCAAAGCTCTGCTGAGCACAGCAGGGTTTATTTGGCTCGTGGTGCAGGGTCACTGGGAGGCGCTGGGAAGCACTGGGAGGCACTGGGAGGGAGCCAGCAGGCAGCAGGACAGCGGAGAGCCCCAGGACCGTGGGGTGCAGGCGGCTGGGTCCCCATCACTTGACACGAGTGAAGATGGAGGTGCCAACCCTGCGGGGAAGGGGGGTCAGTGGGGTGGGAGTGGGTGCTGCCGGGTGGCAGCGAGGGCTGGGCTCACCTGGTGGCCTTCCAGACGTCCCTGCGGGAGGGGACCCCTTCCCACAGGAGCCAGGCAGTCTCCAGCACCTCCTTCCCACGGCGGTCCACGAAGCACTGGCCCACAAAGACCGTGGTGGAGTCTGCGTGGGGTGAAACGGGGGCTGAGGGGGGCTGAGTGCTGGTGGCTCCGAGCGGGGGAACCTGGGCCACCTCCCTCCGACAGACAGACGCCCCTGCCACGTGCTCTGGGCAGACAGACAGACCTCCCTGCCCCTTCCCATGGACAAACAGACAAACAACCCGGCTGCCTTCCCCAGGTGGGGAGAGACCCCTTCCCTATTGCCAGGGCAGGCAGACAGTCCTACCAACCCCCCCCAACAGACAGACAGACAGACAACAGTGCTCGCTGGCTGCCCCATGGACATACCTGCAAACTGCCACTGCACGGTGAAGCCGAAGGTGGGCTGCTGCCCCTTGGTACCGGGGGGCTGCAGGACTCCTTGCAGAGGGGACACCAGGATCTGCTTGTCGGTGGCTGCCACCGCGGTGTGGTAGGAGCCGGAGAAGGTCCCGTCCATGTCCAGGGCCAAGAGGGTCATGTTGGAGCCCAGCTCGTTCCTCCAGAGGCCCTGCAGATCACACTGGGGGCCGGGGGACAGCACAGGGCAGCGTGGCACAGCATGGCACGGCACAAGCACGCAACCCCAAAGGCATGCAACCCCATAACCAGACACCTGCACCCCTGTGACAGCACAGCTCAGCACAGGCCCCCAGCAGCCCTCACCTTCCCAGCGGCAGCGGGGTGGAGGCCAAGCAGGGCCAGGGCGAGCAGGAGGCAGCAGCGGAGGCTCCCCATGGCTGTGCCTGCCAGGGCCAGGCTCTGCCTGCACAGCTCCGGCCCCACTCGGCCCCGTTTATAGCAGCGGGGGCTGTGCGGTGCCTCTGGGCCTCCTGCCAAGGGGCACCCGGTGGTGACGGGCCACCGCCTGTGGTGGCACAGGGGACACCGTGACGTGGGTGCTGCTGCTGGTGCCGCCACGCCACGGGGCAGGGGTCATGGGGAGCAGCACGTCAGCACCAGCCGGGGACCCCGCGGGGTGACCCTCGCACCCAGGAGGGCAGGAGGTGAAGATTTAGTGCCAACCCCGCAGGGACAGAGGGGGGAAAACATAATTGTGGCCCCGCAGGGGGGGCACACATGCCTCTGTGTCCTGCTCTGGTGCCAGGGGTGCAGAGCACCGTGCCCACTGGGTCACTGCCCAGGCACTGTGCCTCTGCCCCAGCTCACCTGGTGGCTTTCCAGTTGTCACTGTGCCATCAGTGTGTGGCCGCAGGAGCCACGTGGACCTCAGATCCAGGAGCTGGTGGCACGCTGGTCCCACGGCCAGCCCCAGCAGCCTCCCACACAGCCTAGTGGCACGTTGGTACTTGTGCCAGTTTCGGCACATTCTTGTTCACTTCTAGCTCTCATCACCAACCTGCAGGCATGATGCCCCTCCACAAGGAAGCACAAAACACATACCTGGACAATAGTTTATTAAGAACTTGAAATAATCATCCTCTAAAATCTGCTCCCCTGCCCACGCCAGCTCACGGCACGGTGCCAGCCAGGCCAGGGGCTGTCGGGGCTGGGATTGTCACCGGCCCCCCAGGGATTGTTCCAGCGGGACCCCCCCCTCCAGGTGCGGGGGTCAGCCCAGGGGGCCACACACTACAGCATCCATGTGTCTACGTGTGGGTGGTGGGGGCGGCTGCATCCTGCACCCGGCCCCTACCCTACCAGCCACAGCCTGCAGGAGAGGTTACGCTTGCTCCTGGGCACGAGGGGTGCAGGGGGGGATCCTGCAGGCTGCCGGAGCCCTGAGGAGGGGACAACACAGGGCACAGCAGCACCCTCCCATCTGCGACAGGACCCAACCCGTGCCTCCGGCCCCCTCGTGTGCAGCAGGAGCCCCCCCGAGGTGAGGTGTACATAGCTTAGGGGCTGAGGAGGTAGGGAAGGAAACAGCAAGTTGAGCATCCTTAAAGAGAGGAAGGCATGGGACAAGGTCCCTGACTTCCATCCGAGGCCACAGGGCCCAGGTTATCCCCATTGCTTTGCTCGCTGCCAGCAGGCACTTGGCTGAAGGGGGCCGGAGGGGCACAGGGTGCCCGGCCAGCTCGGCTCTCCAGGGCCAGCTGCATGCTCCAGATGCTGAGGGGCCGCATGTAAGCCAGCGAGCGGTAGACTTTCTTCTCACAGTAGGCTTCGGGGGTCTGGAAGGCCATGCCCAGCTGCTCCCACACGGTCCTGTAGCAGCCCTCAGCCGTGTGAAAGCCCTCCTGCACCATCCCCTGGGGGAAGAAGAGGAAACCATCAGCGAAAAAGAGGACACCAGCTCGAAGAGGACACCGGCCGCCTCCACCCGCGGCCCCTCCGCTCACCTCCTGGATCATGGTGGCAGCCAAGGCGTAGACCACGCCGATCCACACCTCGCTGGACTGCACGCTGGAGGTGTCGGGCACGCCGCTGGGCCGCATGCCGTTCACCGCCCCCATGGTGCCGCCGGCGAAGCCCATGACGTTCTTCTCAAAGATGGTCTGCAGGGCGCTGACAACGTGGCTCTTGGGGAAGACCTGCATGGAGAGAGAGGCTTGGTGAGCTGGGAGTAGTTTCTATAAGAAATGGGATGGAGAATACCAGCAAAATGCCTTTTTCTTCCCCAAAGAGAGAAAAGCAGCTGCTCAGGGGAGATGCAGAACTTGGTGCCCACTTCCTGGTGGAGTCCACACTTGGACTGGCCATGTTTGAATTCCTGGTTATGGACAAGGAAATTTAGATTCAGCTCCATGGAATAATTAAAATCAGGGCTGTTTTTACTGATTTCAGCAGGACTTCAATCCCTGCAGCTGCGCTGCCAGGCAGCGATGCAGGACCGTGGCCCCAGCCAAAGGTTGAAGCGAGCAGGGACAGCATGGCCCTGAGGCTGGACCGTGACATGTCCTGTGGCTCGCTGGATCTGGCACAAGAGGCTTGAAACTTTCACCCCTAGTAAAAGTTAAAAAGGTCTGTGAAAGGTCAGCCATGCTCGCTACACAAACAGCCACTTCGGGAGAAGAGGGGAGGAAGCACAGAGCCTGCCCCGTACCCCCACCTGACAGGGGGAAAAAAAACAAGTTATTCAACAAACTGCAGCCAAAAGCTCAGGACACTTCGGAGAGCTGAGTAAGCTCTTGCAAAACCAAACCAAAACAGAACAACCCGAGCATGAAGAGGCCAACTGCCCCAAACAGCACAGACAGTTGCACGAGGACAAAGAGCCTCTGCACGCAGCTGAATGTAAATAATGCTTTTCCACGGCTTGCTGGGGATGAAAACCAAAAATGCATTGGCGGTCACTGCCTGGGAGCAGGCTAACCCAGTGGCTTCTGTGGGCTCATCAGGGAAAGGCAGCGGGTCCCTTTTATCTGTGCTGAAGCCAAGCATCTGATACAGTCATGTTTCTGGTGTGGCTGTGGATCTGGAGATAAGCACCAGCACTGCTTGGGAAGCCTCTTCTCCTGCGGGATGGTTTGGGGCAGAGTTTTTCTTCAGGGCTGAGGCCACTGATTTTTCTTACTTTGCGTTCCCTCACTGACCTGTACGCACAGCAGGAACGCGTTACAAGCAGGAGTGCTGCCAGCAGGGCAAGTGATCAAAACACATAAAAAAAAAAAAAAAAAAAAAAAATGGATGACCGTAGTAAGCAGAGAAGTTCATCAGTGCAGCCTCCAGCAAGCTCAAAGCTCACCGGGCAGCAGAGAACAACACCTCAAGCAGCAGAGTCCAACATCAACAGAAACAAGAGGCGAGATTTTGGACCATGCCACTTTTTCCGCATCCAAAAATGCTGCTGGAGCACCGCAGCTGTGAGAAACTAAGTTGTTTTTGCAGTGGGGAATTTTTTTTTCTGTATTCCAAGGTGGTTGTGTAGTCATAACAAGGAGAAATGCTAAGTAGGTAAGTAGACAGTAGGAGGCCTCGCTGTTCCAAAACAAGGTGGAAGCTTGAGAAAAACAGGATGAGCGGTGTGGGAAACAGTAAAACAAAGATCACAGGTTCTCAAAACGTAAGAAAGGAGAAATTAAGCGGTTGAAAAAGAGAAAAATTGATCATATATGGTATAGAGGAGCATTGAGTAGCTTGTGAACCTGTAGTACTCAGCCCTGAGGAAACAGGGGAGGTGATCAGGCATTGAGTAGTAGGAAATAAAAGGTTAGGATTTGTTTACTAGAATGCACTCCTGATTGACAGGACGCCTGCCATTGAAACTGCAAATAAAATAGCTTCACAGAAGATCCTGTCTGAAGAAAATTATTCGAGACGTTTCTCACACAGCACAGAGCTGGAGGGCAGCTCCCCAAATCCTGCAGGCTGCTCGCAGGGGAGGGCTCTTGGGGCAACCTCTCGGCACCAGCAGAAGCGACCCACGGCCCTCGGGCACCCGGCGGGCTGCTCCGTGCTTCCACCAGCCCCGCAGAGCCCTGCTCTCCAGCAGCAGGGTCTGTCTCTTCCCTGCTGCTTGGAAATAACCCGTAGCAGGGCTCTCTGCCGCCCCGCTGCGTCCCAGGCGCTGCGTTACTGCTGCTGCTCTCGCTGCCCCCTTGTTGCATTTGAGCAGTCTCCAGCCCCTTCTCCTCTCGCAACCACACAGCTGCAGCTTTTCATGCCCCAAATCAACCACCATCTCCTCCAACACTCACTCAGGACTTCACACCAGGCAGCGCACAGCATGTGAAAACGCGTGTTTTCTCCCCCCCCCCCTTTTTTTTTTTTTTTTTTTTTTTTTAAAACAAATACCATTTTGCTGAGAACAGCGCCCAGCGGGACCTGGCTAGCAGTGTGCCAGGCCTGGGGGAGGCTGCAGGCTCCTGCCGCACAGCCTGTTCCTCAGCACTCATTTTTGCACTGTTTCGCCTCAAACAGCCTTCACCCCACTGCTGCCCCATGCACAGCAGGTGCTGGAGCCCCCCCAAGCCCACAGCAGGCGCTCGCCCTGCTGCAAGCAAAGCCTCCCCAGTCCCCCCCCCTCCTTTTACCTCCAGCTCCCCCTGGTCCAGGCCACACGCCCCCAGGAACCACTGCCCCGCACACTGGTCCGACATGATGCTGCTGGAGGTGTCGCTCCCGCTGCTGTCGTAGTTGTAGTACTTTCCTGGAAAACACACAAAAAAAAAGGGTAAATGGGTATCCAACCCCAGCACCCCTCCCGGCGTGGCTTCCCACCGGCCAGCACCCACCGTTCCACAGCAACCTCTCGAAGGCCTCCTTGCCCTTCTGCAGGATGCCGCTGTACTTCTGCTGGGTCTCCTTGTCCCCCAGCACCTCTGCCATCTCGCACATCACCCGGACAGCCGCCAGCCACAGCCCCCCGCAGTAGGCACTGCCAGAGCAAAAATAAGGACAGCAGGCGTTGGCAGCGTGGCACAGAGCCCCCAAGGAGGGATGGGGAGCGTGCCCCCCAGCTCCTGCGCTCCCCGGAGGCTGCTCTCCACCACCCGCCCCCCTGCTCACCTGGCTCCGTTCACCACCCATGCGTCGTACGTCTGGTCAGCGAAGCCCCCGTTCTCGATCAGCCCGTCGTTGTCCGTGTCAAACCGCAGCTCCGACTCCATCACGGCCTGCAGGAGGCAGGGGGAGGATGGCACAGCCCCTTTCGGGATGCCTCCCACCTCCCGTGTCACCCCCTACCAGGGTGTCCCCCCCACCCCGTCCCCTGGTACCTGGCAGACCGGCCACATGTCCCGCAGGTACGGCGCGTCGTGTGTCAGGTAGTAGTCGCGATACACCTGCAGCACGAACTTCAGGTTCAGGTCCTTCCAGTTGGCCGTGTCGTGGATCAGGTAGGCGTTGACGCGCTGCCAGGGCTCGTCGTCTGCGAGGGGATGGAGAGGATGCAGCAGGGCTCAGAGCACGCGCTGCCACCCTCATCCTGCACCACCAGGGCCACCCAAGCCTCTTATCACCAAGCCTCGTATCGTTTTTCTCTCTTACAGAGGAAGGGACGTGCTGCACCCCTCACCTGGGTCCCCGATGTCGTGGGGCACCACGTTTTTCAGCTTCACCTGGGCCGTCTGGCCGCTCATCAGGTACTGCCGGGGCTCCACGTCCTCGTTTATCACCGTGACGGCTGGAAGGGATGCAGGGGGTTAGCAGTGTAGGAGACACCACAGCGAGCCCCGTGGCCCCCATCCCATACTACAAAGCCAAGCCGGAGGACCCCACGTGGCTGTAAGCGAGGCGGTGGCACCAGCCAGGGCAGGAAGGGAAGCCTAGGGGGCTCAGCCCCCAGCACAGGGCTCAGCTCCCTGCTGGCAGAGCAGCCTCCAAGCACACCCAGAGCACCAGGGTCTGCAAACAGCCCCACACTTCTCCTGGAGGGGCACGAGGAGACCTGCTGGGATCAGGGACTGCCCCAGCACGGCAAGAGCACGTCCTAGTGCTAAACTGAGATGCCAAGGGGCGCCAGCAGGGCATGGCACAGGGGGGTTTGCAAATCCCAGGGCTCAGCAGAGGGGCTGGAGGGGGATGCTGGCTCTGCAGCACCAATCCCTACGGCAGAAGCCATCCCAAACCCTCCGCCTGCTCACCGATGTCGTACTGCAGGCTGATCTGCAGCTTGGGCCACAGCATGATGAGGGCGAAGGAGGCGTAGAAGTGGACGTCGTAGGTGTTGTACATGCGGTACTCCTGCCCTGCAAGCACCGGAGGGGTGGTGAGGGAGGGCAGACCTGCCGTGGGGACGTCAGGAAAGGCAGGTCCCCCCTCCCCGTGCCACGCGGGGCTTCACCCCATGGGGGCTGCTCAAACCACCCAGGGTCAGCAATGGGGAGGGTGCATTTGGGACCGTCCAACGTGTCCCTAGGAGTTACCTTCTAAATAAGCAAACCTTCCGTACTCCCGCAGGACAGGGAGGAGGTGGGACAGGCTGGCCACCCCCGGCGTCTGCAGCTCCTGGGGGAGGCAGTCGTGGGGCAGCTCCAGCCAGACGGTGCCCCCGTCCGTCATGAAGTACAGCTCGTTGAACAACGCCGACTTGTACCAGGAGGGCAGCTGGCTGCGGGGGGGCAAAGACAGGGCAGACTCAGCCTCCTCGGCCCCTGCTGTCCCCTGCGGGGTCACCGTCCCCACCCGTGTCCCACCTGTTCTCCAGGACTGGCTTCTGCCATGCGTCGATCTTCCTCTCCCACTCCTCGTAGTGCGCCAGGGCGTAGCGCGCCAGGGCAGGAGCCGCGTCCCCGTTGCTGCCGAAGAAGCGTGTGTACCGCCTGCCGAGAGCATTTTGGGGTCAGGGCCCAGCCCAGGGGACACCCCAAGGGGACGTGGGCACCCCAGCAGCTGTCTCCGAGCCACCCACCTGAGGTGCAGCTTCTCCTTGGAGCCGAAGTGGACGCGGGGCATGTCCCACGCCAGGGCCAGCTCCAGCGTCTGGTGGCCCCGTGCGGGCACCGTGCAGGTGGCACACACGGCTGCTGCTGTCTCCTCGCCCTTTGCTGTCACACTGCTTCTACCTGCCAGGAAAATTAGGTTAAAAAAAAATGTCCACGGATGTCTAGGGAAGCCTAGAGAGCCCCAGGGGAACAAGGCTTTTGGGGCACGCCCCAGCACCCTGCACGCCCCAGGGTACATCCGTTGCGTTTCGGAGATGGCACTAGCACACATGAGTAACTGCTTTTTGCCACCAGGACAAAAATACCTGCCGTGGGTGGAGGGGGTTAAAAAAAAAAAAAAGTCATAGAAGCAGAGGAAAAAATGAGGCAGGAAAACCAGCAGGCATGTGTGGAATGGCTGGCACACCCCGTCACCGGGACCGCGTGGCTGCCAGCCCAGGCACCGGCACTTTGTGGTGACAGCCGTCGCCTCCAGGTCTCCGGAGGGTGCTTGAACTGTGTCCTTATTTAAGAAGCACCCTCAGGCGAGCAGGTAATTATATGCTGGTCCTGACATGTGTAGCAGGTAAACTCATTAAGGCAGCGATTTTCACAGCAGCACAGATCCTGCCGACGATAACAGCGAGCGTGCATGAAGGAAGGAGACCGCATCCCGGCGGCTCCGCGCGCCCTTTGCAGACAGCAGGTAGCAGACAGCTTTCCAGAAATGTTTATGCAAGCGATGACATAACCCGAGCTTCACGAAATCCTGCAGAGGCACGGTGCCAGCACTGCGGATCCGTCAGCGCTACCTCGTTTGCAGGCTGGCCTTGGTGGTGGCAGCAGGTTGCCAGCACGGGCGGCGAGGTGCTGCCCTGCTCCAAAGCAGCCGGCTGCGGGAGCGAGCAGGCAGCTGAGGATGACGCAGAAGCAACAAGGAAATACCAGAGACCTTCAGGAAACCCTCGCAGCAACAAGAGGGCAGCACGCTGCGCCGGCTCCAAGGCTCGGGAGCTGCTCAGTGCACCCTAAACAAATGGGAACCGGCTCGGCTGGCGGCGTGAACTCGAGGAAGGCGGCCGGGCACACAAGCCTCGGGCGGATTGGACATTGGGACATGCAATTAATGCAGCCTGAGAGCAGCCCTGAAATGGTGCAAGCAGCTTGTGGGGAGCCACAAGGTCAGCACGACAGGCAGCAGGGAATTTAGAGACAGACTGAACCCCACTTAAGTTCCTTAATTCAGGAGTCGGGAACAAGCCCCAGCATCACGGAGAGCAGGGCTGGAGCCACAGCTCAGTAGCCCCGTGGAGCAGCTGGCACCTCTGTGCTCTCCCTGCACCCTACAAGGGACGGGAAGCTCCTGGGGGAGCTTCCTGCAGACACCACACATCCCACGGCCACGAGAGGGCCCCAGGAGAAGGGAAACCCACCCTTGGTGAGCGCAGCACGGCTGGCACCCTGTAGCCCCCCCGGGTACTCACCAGAGGGGGACTCCAGCTTGCCGTCCTGCAGGAGGTCTTGCCACACATCCCTGCCCGACCCCGTGGGATCAAACGCGGTGAGGTGGGTGACAACTGTGCCAGCCTGGGGATGAGCAGAGCATCAGGAAATGCGATTAAAATCCCCCCCCCCCGAGCTGTACTTTTGGCAACAACAACCCACCAGCAATCCTACACTTGCTCCCCATCGATGCCACCTCCTGGTGACCTGAGAGCTTCACCCACAGCTTCTCTTCCTGCAGACCCCACTCAGCACCCAGCTCCGGGGCTGTCCCCAACCCAGGGCCACCACCAGGAGCAGCCCTCCCCGTGGCACAGCCCCATCCCTGCTGCCAGCCCTCACCTTCTCCCGGGCAGCCACAGCAAACGTGAAGGGGTTGGTGGGGGTGCAGTGGTGCAGCAGGACGCCGGCCACCCGCTCGCCGCCCTCCTGCAGGGCGAAGGGCTCGTTCCAGTGCCCCCCGCTCTTGTCTGCCTTCGTGCCCGTGCCGTTCTGCATGCTGAACATGATGGACACCTCCACGGGCTCCTCGTTGCCGTTCTCCACCTCCCAGATGAACACTGCCACCGGCAGGCTGGAGTCCTGGGGGGACACAACGTCACATGCAGGGCTCATAGCACTCAGGACTGCTGAGCCGGGGGTATTTGGGGAGCATTTGGTGCCCAAATCCAGATGCTGGGCAGCACTCAGAGCAGTGCTGCAGGCTCAGGAGGGTGTCTCAGCACGTGCTGGTGCCTGCTGCCAGCTTCCTCCCGTGCCTCGCCGGGGTAAGAGCAAGGTCAGGGCTGTTGGCAGCTTCCCACCCTCGCCTGGGGCTGGGGATGAGCAGTGGAGAGGGGAAAAACATTGGGAAAGCCCAGCTGGGAAACCCCAGCTAATGAGCAGCCCTTCCCATGGGGACGTCAGGCAGAAGGCAGCTGTGGTGCTCAGGAGCAGCTGAGCAAGCACTCGCACGTGAGGGCTGCGGGTGTCCTAAAGCCTTGCGGGCCCAGGGCCTGCCTCTCAGGGTGGGCAGGAGCTGGGACGGACACCCAGCAAAAGCCAGGGCAGGGAATAAGCAGGACACGGTGTCAAAGCACAGAGAAGGGAAAGGAGCAGCTGCCGGAGCTGGAAGGGACAACCCCTGGCAGCACCGGTCTGGATTTAACAAGTCTTGCCAGCAGCTGGCACCAGAGATGGGATATGAGGACCAACAAGCCCAGGCTGGGAAAGAGAATTAACACGGAGGAAAGCCTGGCTGGCTTCAGACAGTGCCTCGGCGGCATCTCCAGGAGCACGGGGACCACGAAAACACCACCTCATCCCCCTGCTCCTCCCAGGGCAAGGGCAAAACCACAGCAGCATGCCAGGGCACGGAGCAGTGCTCGGGGCTTGCCTCACCTTGTAGTCATGGGGGATGACCGGGGAGACCTGCCGGCACGTGAGCACCACGTTTTGCCCCGGCAGCTCGTAGACCATCCAGGCGCGGGGGTACAGCGCATGGTAGAAGGCGTAGTGCCCGCAGTACCCCCAGTTCCAGCCCTGCAGCTTGCTGGGTTTCTCCACGGACAGGACCTGCTGGTAAACCGTCTGCCCCTTGCGACGCAGGCACACCGTGAACTGGGGAGGAAAGGAGCACGAGAGGGGCGAGATGAGCCCCGCCGCGGGGGGGTCTCGGTGGCACAAGCAGGGCGCGGCGCCCAGCCCCGTGCTGGCCCTGCTCCCCGAGCTCAGCATTTTGGGGAGCCAGGGAGCCCTACCTGGTCGGCGATGACCGTCCCGTAGTGGTATTTCCCGGGGTTCAGCTGCCAGCGGCAGAACTCGCCCCGCCAGCCGCGCGTGATGGTGCCGCCACCGATCCCGCCCAGCGGGCAGCCTGGGGGACACAGGGGTCAGCTCCCCAATTCCCAGACACCTCACCACCCTCCTTGTGCCTTGGCTGCCCCACGCAGCCCCCACCTCACCCCCTGGTGCTCCCCAAATTCTCCCTGCCCCCACAGGGTCCCCGCTGCCACCACCTCCCACAGCGCCCCGTGCCCAAACCCGAGCTCACCGTAGATCTGCTGGAGAGGGACGGCACACAGGAGGTCAATGAAGGCGGATTTCTTCTCGATGCAGGTTTTCTTGTACCACCACCTGAAATACCTGCAAGGAAACCAGGAGGAAGGGTGATGCACTTCCATGAAGAGGACCATCAGAGATCTCCTTGCTGTGAGGATCCAGCCCTGGATGACCGGGCTGGTGCTTGGTGCTGAACCATCTGCGTGCCTGTGCAACCAGACAGGGCACACACACAGCCACGCAGCACGGCGCTGAGCAGGGACAGCAACGGGGAAAGGCTTTTCCAGCAAATTTGGGGGGCGACGACAGCCTGCTCCCTGGTTTGGGAGTCCACGGCCAGGCACCAGGAGAACCGGCCCGTCCCGCTGCTGCTATCTGCGGCTGCATCTGCTGCATCTGCTCCTTTCTCAGCAGCCCCGGTTTGGCAGCGCTCTCCCCCGAGGGGACGTGCCTTCACTCAGCGCCCGCCCAGCAGCTCCCCGAAGGGTTTCTGGCTCGGGGAGGGAAGGAGCCCCCCTAGAGCTGGGGCTGCTGCCGCCCAGGGGCACCCAGACCCTTAGGAGGGGGGTGGCAGGGGAACCCGGGTTCTCTCCCCGCAGCACGTAGCGGAGAGGACTGGGATTTTACAAGCAGGAGAAATCCATCCTGCTCTGCAGCACGAGGAGCCACGCCGGGTCCACAGGGCATTGCTTTCCATGCAGGCAGGCTGTGGAATTAAAACCCGTCCAGGCAGCGCCCAGCCCGCCCCGGCGCCCTGTGCCGCCAGCACATCCTGGTGCACGCGGGGGCACCGAGCCCTGCGGGGCTGCACAGGGGCAGCAGGGGGGTCTGCACCCCACTTTGTACCCTCTGAAGGTCTGGGGTGTCCCCTTATGGGACCCCACAGCCACCTCGGGATGATGCAGGAGCTTTCCAGGTGCCACAGCAGCCTCTGAGGGCACCCTGCTGTGCGCCCCCTTTGCGCAGGGGGCAGGGGTCTCCGTTTATTTGACACCCACACCAGGTGAGGCCGCACCACAAGCAGGGTTTCAGCAGCTCGAACCCACAGCCCGAACCCTCGGCTGGTGCAGCAGCACCCAGGATCTAATCATCCCTATGGCCAAACACGCCCCGAGCCCGCAGCACGGCCCCGTCCTTCGTGCTGGTGGCACGCAGGGCCCGGTGGAGGCAGCCTTGGCCACGTCCTTGGTGCCAGCAGCCGGCACGGGGCTGCGTGCTGCCGGCAGAGCCCTCTGCACCCCAACCCCTTCTCCTCCAGGATCTACCCAGGGAGCCACCACCGGCGCATCCCCAGCGAGCTGGGCAGGGGGACGTGCGAGCCGAGCGGTGGCCTCCACCTGCAGCCTCCGGGGGAGGCCGGGAGCAAGGCCGAGGGTGGAAAAACGAGCGGAAAAACGGTGACGAGGGCAGAAAACACCGAGAGGGGCTGGGGGGCGAGCGGGGGGGGCACGGCACTTGGGGACAGCAGGGTGAGGGGTGGCAGATGGGTGGCAGACCAGTGCCTCCCAGTGCTCCCAGTGCTCCCAGCACTCAGCATCACCCCCTTCCCCACCCCCCCGACCCCCACGCCGTGCCACCCCCCGTTAATCCCCAATCCCCCCCCCCCAATCCCCCCAATCCAACGCCCCCCGCTTACCGCAGCGCCAAGCCGACGTGCCTCAGGACATCCCGCAGCGGCACGTCCCCGGCTCCGTAGGGCCGGCGGGGCTGCGGGAAGCGGTGTGCGAGGCAGAGCCGCCAGCCGGCCGCCGCCACGCCGCGGCCCCGCGCCGCCCCCTGGTAGCCCCCCATCAGCGGACCCGGACCCGGCCCCGGCCCCGGCCCCGCGCCCGCCATGGCCCCGCCGCGCTCCCGGGCGCGCCCTTTCCTTTGGCGCGCCACGCCCCCTCCTTTTATCGGCCACGCCCACCGCGCTCCGGCCACGCCCCCTCCTCCTCCTCCTCCCGCCCTCCTCCCCCGGGGCCGTGACGGAAATTGCCGAAGGTGCCCGAGCGCCCGGCGCCCGCCCGCCCGAGGGGGTGCCGGAGGTTGCCGAGCGCCGCCGGAAGTTGCCGAGCGGGGGGGGTGGGGGGGGTGGCCTGAGGTGGTGGGTGGGGGGGGGGAGGGCGGAAGTGGAGGTGAGTGAGGGGCTGGAGGAGGAGGAGAGGGGGGTGTGGGGGGGGTGAGAGCCCTCCCCAAATTTTTTGGGGGGTGTTTTTGTGAGTGGGGGGGCGCCGAGGGGGTGGGGGAGGGGAAGGG
The DNA here is from genome assembly GCF_964211825.1 of Aythya ferina. NCBI lineage: Eukaryota > Metazoa > Chordata > Aves > Anseriformes > Anatidae > Aythya > Aythya ferina. Next base: position 10,605,240 of record NC_140299.1, on the reverse strand, counting down.
GAGCGGCTGCGCGCGGGCTGTGTGGGGGCGCTGGGGCTGGGGCGTGGAGTGGGGCCTGCGCCTGGGCCTAGGCCCGGGCCTGGGCCTAAGGGGGGGGGGGGGCTGGGGCCGTCCGTGTGCCCCCCCCCCGCGGGTGTTTGGCTGCTGTGGGCATGGCTCTGGCCACCCCTACCCCCCCCCATGGGTGTTTGGCTGCTGTGGGCACAGCCAGAGCCATCCCTGTCCCCACTCCCGGGGGTGTCTGCCTGCTATAGGCACAGCTCGGGCCATCCCTGTCCCTCCCCATGGGTGTGTGTCTGCTCTGGATGTGGCCAGGCTCGCTGCTGTCCCCCCCCCGCGGGTGTTTGCCTGCTGTGGGCATGGCTCTGGCCACCCCTGTCCCCCCCACGGGTATCTGCCTGCTGTGGGTATGGCCAGGGACATCCCTGCGTCCCCCCCAGGGCTGTCTGTGTGCTATGGGTACAGCTGAGGCCTTCCTGTTCCCCCACACAGGTTTCTGTCTGCTGTGGGTATGGCTAGGGCCATCCCTGTCCCCCCTCCCGGGGATGTCTACCCCCTGTGGGTTGGGCTAGGCCTACCCCTGTCCCCCCACCATGGGTGCTTGCCCCCTGTGGGTATGGCCTCCTGTGGCCATCCCTCTGTCCCCCCCAGTGTCCCCGCTCAGCCCGTCTGCTCCATGGCACCACCCCAACCATTTTTCTCTTTCTTTCCCTCTCCCTGTGCCCCCAGTTCCCTGTGGCAGGTTCGCAGCGGGGCCGTCCCAGCCATGATCGAGGTGGTGGCCAAGCTGGGCCGCGGGCCCGTGTTCCTGGCCGGGGAGATGCTGGAGTGCGTGATCACCTTCACCAACCCTCTGTCAGCAGCCTCCACCTCTGCCAGCAGGTACGGACGGCGGCACCGGGCCCTGCTCCACGCTCACCCCTACAGGGGCAGCACCAGCACAGAGCTGACGGGTACCCGGTGTGGCTGTGGGGCTGTGGTGCCAGCTCAGCCACCGGTCACTTCCCCACCCAAGGTGCTCCCTAATGGTGCTTCGTGCCATCTCCATTTCAGGGCGGAAACTGAGGTAATAGTTCTGGTTTTCTGCCCCCAAGGGAGACACTGGAAAAAAAAAAAAAAAAAAGTATGCAGGCAGAGGCACTGGGAGAGGTGCGTTTAAGTGCCCCTCAAGTGGCAGCAGAATTGCTGGCAGAAAATGAAGCCGAACTGGCTATCGAGGTGGGATATCTAGTTACACCGGAGTGAGTCTCTCGGGGCAACAGGCAGCAGCGTCATCATTTCCTACGTCTGTGGAGGGAGCCGTGTGTGGCAGCGAGCTGATGGGGCAGCGTCATCCCCGCTTCCAGAGCTGGCAGTAGCCAAAGGGGCGAGCAGTGCCCGGAGGGAGGAAGAGGCTGACTTCCGTGGTAGCCTTTTCTGTGGCCCAGCCTTCGGGCACTCCCCTCTCCTTGACTCAGCTGTGCCCAGAGCAGGCGCTGAGCAAAGGTGACAAGATAAGGAGCTTCCTACCTTGGCTCACGGGCGTGACTCACCCGCAGCCTCCATGTCAGCAGTGTGTGGCCTTGTCTGATGTTCCAGGGGTGGAGGTGGTTTTCCTGCCCTGTGTCCTTCCTTCCCGGGAAGTGTTGATGTCCTGCCCGGTCAGGTTCAGCACCTTTGCATCACCACTATGACTGTCCGAGGTGGCTGCTTTGATGGAACCGCTTCCCGGGCTCGCAGTCTCAGCAAAGCAGCCTGCTGCATTGCCACCGGAGGACTCTTTTAAATTATCTTCCTTAACTTTCCGTCGCTTTTTCCTTGTTTCTCTTGCCTGCTGAGCTAAACATTCAAATTCAGCCACGCCACAAAGCATCCAGCTTTCCAGAGCTTTGCCTGGTGGGGAGGTGGTGTTATTCTCCCCACTTCTGGGAGCATGGCACGTCAGGGAGTTGCTGGCTGTGCTCAGAGGGGAGTTGTCCCTGTTCTTCTAAAACGTGGCACCGCACAGGTAGACGGTGGGGCAGTTTTGGAGGTTCGCAGCCCGGTTTTGGAAGGTTTATTTGGGAACCTCAGGCCTGTCGTGGTGCCTAGAAAACAGCCTCTTGAAAAAAAAAAGAAAGTTTTCAAACTAAAAAAAAGCGAGCTACTGACAGTTGTCTAGGTCACAGGAACAGCTAATGGGCTGGTGGTTAGGAGGAGCTGCAGGGAGAAGGGAGAGATGGGCTCGGCCCCAGAGCAGGATCCCTGCGTGTCCTGGCAGCTGGACGAGGTCTGCTGGTAGGAAGGCACACGCAAATTGTGTTTGTCCGTCTGGGTAAAGAATTAAAACAATTCAGCAGTATTTCATCAGGCAATACTGAGAATAAATGGAAAATATGCAAAGTGCTGCGTTTGAAGGTGCTGTAATTGTGGTAAGCTGACATAAATTTGTTAAACATTGTCAGGGCACTCCCTGCTTCCATGCAGCAGACACCTTGTGGAAGAAAACCTTAGGAAAAGGTTAGGAAAAGGAAGAAAACCTTATGAAAGCTGTGCTGGTGCTTTTGGAGGCACAGAGTTGCAACTTTTAGGGCCGGAGGTGTCTGGGCAGAGGATCCAGCGTGTGTTCAGAGGGCAGCCAGGGCACACATGAGATCAAGTGGTGCATAATTAGCCGCAGTGAGTGCAGCAAGGTCTTTCCCTGGTTGGTCTGCACGTTCAACTGGTCTGATTAGTCACACCGAGGGATTCCCGTGTGCCACAAAAGATCCCCGTAGCGCCTGAAGTTCTGGTGTCAGTGCTTGCTAATGGGATTGTGATGTTGGACAACACCAGGGTTGCCGGACACCGGCTGCATTCACAAGTCTGCCATTGTTCCTACAAGTCTGAAGGAACAGATACGGGGTTGGGAGCCTGGAAGATTTGTGCAGAGCTGTGGGAGGTGCCCGTGGGGTGACCCGCAGAGTGGTCCTGAGAGGGTTGGAGGGGTCCTGGAAGGGTTTGGGGTCAGTGGCCAGCTCAGGATTGCCCTGAAGGTGTGTTTGGAGGGGGGGCTGTGGGGATGGCTTCAGCAGCAGTAAAGCAGGGCCCGCTTCGTTCCCAAAAAGCAGTCATGCATGGAGAGGGGCAGGAAAAGCTGCTGTCCTCCAGCCCGTGCTCGCTGCCACCCATGTGGAAGCACAGAGTGAGTTTTGCTCTCCTTTGCCCTCAGCGAGATGCTGGCGTGGGCCAGCGCCCAGATCCACTGCCAGTTTCATGCCAGCGAGAACCGGGTGGCGCTTCCCCCCTCCGACGGCAGCAAGCACGACGTGCAGGCCGAGAACGAGACGGTCTTCGTCCCCAACAGAGGTGAGCGCTCCCCGTTTTTCGGGCAGGGAGGCCGAGCAGGGGTCGAGCAGGCCGCAAGGTGTGTGCCCGAGCCCCTGCTGGCTTCCTGCTGCAACTCCCTGCTGCGTGGCCACCGCAGGACCTCATTAATGCTGAGATCACAGCGGCGCTAGCTTGGAGCAAAACGGGAGGGTTGTCGGTCCAGCTGTTCTGGGAATGTCTCATGGCCTGAGCAGGACGTGAGATATTTCCTCCTCGGCCCCTTCTCTTCCCCATTCCTCCCCGTGAGGGTGAGGCACGGCTGGCCCCGGGCGCAGCGAGTGGCCCCCTCAGCCCGCGCCCCCCCGGGGGCTGGCCAGGGGCAGCGCTCACGTGAGGTTTTGTCTCTTCCAGGAGAGCGGGGCCAGTGCATCCTGTCCACTCCACCCAAGATCCTGTTCTGTGACCTGCGGCTGGATCCCGGGGAGTCCAAGTCCTGTGAGTCCTGTCTGCTGCTCCCCCTCCTGCAGGGTTCACATCTGGGGGGGCCCTGCGCTCAGAGTGCTGCCAGCAGCCAGCCCTGCTGCTCGCAGGAGGCGAGGGGTGTGAAGTGAGTGCTGAGGAACACAGCCAGAATCTGTTCTCCACGCACTGCAAGGTGTCCCTCAGCTCTGCCCCTGGCCCGTGTCCTTTGGCACAGCTCCATGGTGTGGCTGCAAGGCATGAAGTGTTCCGAAATACCTGGCTGCAGCTGCACGCGCCTGCCTTCCCCTGCCTTTATTTCTTTGGAGGCACTGGAGCATGCTTGGAGTTGAGGCTGGCACCCTCTGCAGGCGTGTGCCTCCTCCTCAGGCCGGGGATGTCCTGGGGATTGCTGTCGTCAACCTGCTCTGGTTGCCCTGTCCTTTCTGCCAGGAAAGTGAGCAATTCTCATCGTCCCTGGCTCGCAGCTCTCTGTGCCTCCCAGCCTCTCAGTGTTCTTCCAGTGGGCCCCCTTTAAGCTCTCCTTCATCGCTGCTTTCCCTTTTTCTCCTTGGAGAGCTTTTTACCCTTTTCAGAGGAGATCTGCAGCAGCTGATTTCCCTGGTTCCAGGGAGTGTTTTTGCACGGGGGGCTTCTACCTGACCAGGCAGCTGTGACAACACAAGCATGCGCTGTCGCCCCTGGGCTGGTGGCTGCTGACCCAGCCTGTCACCTGGTGCCAGATCTCTGCATTGCAGCCTGGCGTCAGGCTCTGCAGGCTGCACGTGGGCTCATTCCTTGGGATATCCCAGCAGGAATCCACCCAAAACGGGCGATGGACACCTCTCAGGTCAGAGAGTGAGGAAGCCTCAGGTGGAAGGGGCTCTGCTGGAGCGTCCAGCAGAGCTGTGAGTGAGAGCACAGAGCCGTGGGCTGTGTGATGTGCTGGTTTTGACCAGCCCAGGTAGCTGGGACAGATTGAGGGGACCTCCTCACATGGTGGCACGGCAGGAGGAAGGTTTGTCACGTGTGGTGCCGCAGTGGGTGACCCCAAAAGCCCTGCTGCATGGCCAGGCTGTGCCGAGCTGCTCGCACCAGTCCCACCGTGTGGTGCTGCTCCCCTCGCACGAGGCCGCAGCTGGCACGCTTGCGGGCCGCTGCTGGGGGCTGCTGCCAGCTCCGTGGAGGCAGAGTTAAGGCTGCGTGGGTGTGTGTCTTAATTCTTCATTTCCTGTTTTTCTGAAGTTTGGGGTTTTGCTGCACGGTTTGGAAAGGCAGAAAGAAGTCAAGAGATCTGAATTCTGCTTCGGCAAAGTACCGTGCTATTAAACCGTGGCAGGAGTTGGCACTTGGGGCTGAGGTTGTGTGAGGCTGTCGCTCGACAGAAGGCCTTGTTTTGGGTTGCTTATGAGCTCCTTCCCCACTACCTTCCCCGTGTTATGGTACCTGCATGTTGAAGGTGACTCACCTCCCGTCCGCTTGACACACTGCCCGGACTGAGCTCTTTAAATTTGTCACCATAAAACATTTTTTTCAAGCCCTCAAGTCATTTCTGTGGCTCTTTCTGCCTCCCCTCTGGTGTTGCAATGCCTCCAAATACTTGGTGGGGAGGGGAGGAAATGGAGGCAGCCCCGACACAAGCCAGAGGGTACGCGGGAGGGTCGGGAAGCATCCAAAGTGCCAGGAATGCGCTTCCTCCCGGGGCCTGCGGGGAGGCTGGCCTTCCAGAGGCTTCCTGAGACTCTGCATTCCTGTGCCAGGCAGCAGGCACAACGTGTTGCCCGTCTTCCTCCCAAAACACAGTGATCTCAGCTTGGGTTGTCCTCGCTGGGCATGGAGACCCTCGTGGGCACTTCTGCTGAACCTGCTGCAGGGATGGCAGCGGTCTGCAGCAGCACTCCTGGGCCCTCCTGGGAAATTCCTGATTTTCCTCTCTGTCGGGGCAGTTCTCAGCTTTATCAGCACCTCGTTCCAGCCTTTTGTTTGTAGGTGTGAGAGCCTGTGGGCTCTGGTCACCAGCGTGGGCTTTTTTGTCTTTCCAGTCCTCCTTTTTTTTTTTTAAAAAAAAAAAAAAAATCCAGAAGTTATATTTAAAACATAACCCTAGCGTTTGATCTGAGCCTCAGCGTTCAGGACGTGCCAGACTCGGGGAAGGATCTGTGGTTGAGCAGCAGGACGCTGCCCTTCCTCTGGCAGGGCGTATCTGCGTCACGGTGGGCAAGCCAGAGGTGGAGACTTTCCACGGGATGCTGCTTGCATCTCTCCCCTTACACAGCCCGCAGCTTGGGGGGGCTGCAGAGTGAATATCAGAAGAGGGATGAGGTATCGATCAGCATCCCTCTGCCTCGGGTGTTATTTGTGCACAAGTGAGGCAGGGCCCCGAGGAAACCGTGGCTCGTGACTGCTGCTTGAGAGCGTCGCGTTTATGTGGTGCACGAGGCACACTCAGGTCGAACTCGTGATGAGTAAGCCTCGTTTGTGTTCCTGGATTTTACACTTTTCACATTTTTTCGATGCATGACATGTGTATGCTGGAAGCAGTGGATGGTGATGCACGTGGGGTGAGGGGTGCCCTTGAGGGGAAGCTGGGGATGCGCTCGCACCACTCGGGAAAGGAAATTACCAGCACAGGGAGAGAGTGACCTGACAGGGAGCCTGCTTGCCTAGCAATCCTTCTCGTGCTCGTTGCAGACTCGTACTGTGAGACGCTGCCCATAGACGGCCCCCCCTCCTTCCGGGGGCAGTCGGTGAAGTACGTCTACAAGCTGACCATCGGCTGCCAGCGCGTCAACTCCCCGATCAAGCTCCTGCGCGTGCCCTTCCGCGTCCTCGTGCTGCACGGTAAGCCCACGCGCTGCCCTGCCCTCCCTCGGGCACGCTCTGCAGCCCGCCCTGCTGACTCTTCGCCTCCTCCCCAGGCCTCAAGGATTACCAGTGCCCGCAGGATGAGGCCGTCGCGCCCTCAAACCCCTTCTTGGAGGAGGAGGAGGGCCTGAAGAAGGACTCCCGCCTGGCGGACCTGGCGACAGACCTGCTCATGGCAGCCACCTCCCGACGCAGCCTGCGTAGGTCGCTTCCCCTGGGCGGACCTGCTGTCCCCGCTCAGTGCTTGCTGCAAAAACTCCCTTTTCTGGCAAAGCAAGGCTCTGCCTGCAGCTGTGGAGCAGCTCCGTCAGGGCCCACTCGGAGCAGAGTTTGCCACAGGCTCCTCCATGCCAATGTGGTTTGCTGTTGCTCACTGCTGACCTTTCTGAAGGAAATGCTGCTTCCAGGGCCTGTCCTTCCTTCCCAAGCAGCCAAGTTGTGTCTGTTGGGCTCTTTGGGTGACCCAGGCTGCTGTGTGGAGCACAGCCTGCTCCTCCTGCAGCTCTGCCCCCCTCTCTGCTTTCTCCATAGACCTGTACAATATCAGTAGTGGCCGCGGGAAGGTGGGGACCTTCTGCATCTTCAAGACCGTGTATAAGATCGGAGAGGATGTCATCGGGACCTTCAACTTCTCAGGAGACATCCCGTGTCTGCAGGTCAGCGCTGGCCTTGGGTTCACCGTGGGGGAGAAGCAGGGCTTTTGGGTGGGCAGGGGGAGAAGGGATTGGGGTGGCACTGAGCTGCTGTGGGGTTTCTGATGAGGTCTCAGCTGGGGAAGGGCTCTGGTTCTCAGCTCACTTGGACAACGGAGGCCCCAGGAGTGTGAGTGTGAGTGAGTGTGAGCTCCTGCCTGTTTGCCCCGCAGTTCTCGGTGAGCCTGCAGACAGAAGAGAGCATCCAGGAGGAGTTCCAGCGCCGGCGGGGGCAGCCCGTCTCCTTCAGCACCCACGCCCGCCATCAGGAGGCCTGCCTGCACACAGCCCAGAGCAGCTTCAGCCTGCCCATCCCGCTGAGCTCGACCCCGGGGTTCACCACCAACATCGGTCAGTGCCCTGCTCCCGCTGCCAAACCCTCCGCGGGGCCGCGTGGTGTGGGAGGGAGCCGGCCCCGTGCGAGTGGGAGTTATCTGCTTGTCCCCGTGCCAGCGCCCAGGCAGCTGCTGGCCCCGTGGTGCTGGCTGCTGACCCGCCTCTCGCCCGCAGTGTCCCTGAAGTGGAGGCTGCACTTCGAGTTTGTGACCTCGGGGGAGTCAGCGGGGACCTGCCTCGTCCGTGGGAGCCAGCCAGAGGCCGTCACCTGGACCGGGGTGGAGCAGATCGAGGTGGACACTTTCAGCTGGGACCTGCCCATCAAAGTCCTCCCCACCAACCCCATCCTGGCCTCCTACGTCTCGCAGTTCTCCAGCACCAACTCCATCACCATCTGAAGGGGGCAGAGCCGGTAGGACCCTGCCACGCCAGGGTGGGCAGCGGGGTGAATCTGGGCTGCGAGGGCTCACCCGAACAGGAACTGCCTCCCGGGGAGCAGCCCTGCCTGTGCCTTGCCCCCTGAGGGGCTTCCAGGAGGAAAGGGCCCAGCCCAGGGAGCGAAACCTTGCAGGAAGGTCCCTGCGGGCCAGCCTGGTGCTGCTGGCTCCTGCTGGGCTCCTGGATGTGGCCAAGGGCTCCGCGTGGAGCCAGGAGGCAGCACTGCAACCGTGACCCAGGACTGCGAGGTGCTGAGCACCCGGGCTGTCCTCTCCCTCTGCTCCTGAGCCCGAAGGCATCCTGCTGGTCTCGGGATCCTCGGGGGGCTGGAGTGAATGCATGCTGTGTGCTGGGGAGCTGGGACGGAGGTCTCCCTGCTCAACAGCCAGCCCCGCGTTTCTACCAAACCTTCCAAAGAGTTTTCCTCTTTGCATGGAAACCTAATAAACACCCGAAGGTGCAAAAGCAGCCTGGGACAGAACGTTTTCCTGCGCCCTTCCCGGTGGCAGAGGCAGCGCGAGGTTACCACAGTCACTGTCTGGAGACCTCTTTGTTTAATACTTTTATTGCAAGAACAGAAACATCTACACAAGGCTCTGCACAGCACAGGCATGGCACCAGCCAGGGTGGGCTGTGGGGCAGCCAGCTCCACGGGGGCACAGGCAGGTTGCTTCAGCTCCCTGAGCCCTACCAGGGCACCCAAAACCTGCAGCTGGGACAGGGCAGCAGGCACGGGGACGCCGGGCTCCTCCTGGGGACATCTTCCACCAGTTGTCCCCACGTCCCCGCTGCCTGCCCAGGGCTGCTGGCTCTGCTGCAGGGCTGCCCGGGGCTGGCGCGTGGTGCTGGGGGTCCCTTCTTGTCCTGGGAGCTGCAGGAGCAGGGGCGTTAGTGGTTCCAGAGGTGGGTTTTGTGCCCCTCGTGCTCCTGGATGGAGAAGGGATGGGCCAGGGCACGTGGGTGCTGCTCGAAGAGCCACCCAGTGGGCTCCCAGGGGCTGCCTGGCGAGGGGACGGGGGCTGTGGGGGGTTGCGGGGTGATTTGGTCCTGTGGCTCTCTCTTTTTGGGGGCTGTGCCCCGGGAGGACATCCCCTGGGATCTGCTTTCCCACGGGCAGCCTGGCTCGGGGCCCGTCCTCGCCTTTTTTTTTTTTTTTTTTTTTTCTTTTTTTTTTTTTTTTGAAGGGGCCCCGGCTCACTTCGGGGAGCTGAAGGCGGAAGCGAATCCGTACTGTGTCAGCGCTGGGGTGTAAATGTTAGCTCAGGACGATGGTGCACGGACAGTGGTTTCCCTGGAAGGTGGCTGCAGTGGTGTCTCTAGGGGACGGGGCAGGTCTGGAGCATGCAGGAGGTGCGCTCTGGAGGAGAAGGGGGGGGGGTGCTGGCGGCGGGGGTCTCTACCCGCTCAGCCCCGCGCCCAGCACCTTGTTGCTGAGCGGCTCGGGGGTGCCGGCCGAGCCCCACTCGTGCTCCACGCTCTTCACGCACGGCAGGCTGGGGTTGGCCTTCTGCACCACCGAGATCTGGCAGGTCTGCGTGTCGTAGTGCGCCTCGCACCAGTCGGGGAAGTCGATGGGGTGCTGGGTGCTGCGGGAGAGGGCACGGCAGCACCGTCAGCTCCCCCCTGACGCCTGCCAGGGGGCTGCCCACACCCTTCCCAGGCCCGCTGCTGTGCATTTGTTGCCCACAGACCCCTCCGTGGCGCCCCTCGCCCTGCCACCCCTCACCGGGCCGTGTCTCCCCGCAGCCCTTGGGGTCCCCACCGCGTGTGCCACCCCCGCAGCCCGTCCCCAGCGCCCCTCACTCACGTCTCGCAGCACCCCACGCCGATGGGGTGCAGGCAGGTGCACAGCAGGCAGTTGGTGCTCAGCCACGACTCCCCGAGGGAGAACTGCTTCCCCTCGTACTCGCAGGGAGCTGTAAAAAGGGAAAGGTGGCAATGAGCACCGGGGGGGGGGGGAGCGTGTGGGAGCCCCCTCTACCCCAAAAGGACACGGGGCAGCCCTCTTGCCTCTGCTGCTGGTCCTGCACGCTCGGCCCCAGCCGGGCCCCTGCCAGGAGCTCTCCGTGGCCCAGCGAGCTGTTTCTCAGCCAGAGCCCTGGGGAGCTGTTCTGTGGTTTATAGGCTGCTCCTTCCAGTCATCACCGGCCCGCGAGCGCGCTCCCCAGCTCGGCACAGCCTGGCAGGCAGGCAGGGCACGGCCCCGCCGCCCCCGGGGGAAGACGAGGCCTCGTCCTAGCATCGAGCGTGCCCTCCCGGCTCACCTCCCCGCTTACCTTTAGCCTGGAAGTAGCATTTGGCCTGGGAGCCCGGCAGCTGGAGGAGGAGGGAGAGCAGCAGGCAGAGCCTGCCCCAGGCGCACACCGGCTTCTGCGCTCTCATGGCCATGGCTGTCGTCGAGCTGGGCTTCCCCGCGGTCCTGCCGAGTTGCCTTTCTTCTCTTTCTCTCTCTCTCCTTTGCTCCTTTCCCTTTTCTCTCTCTCTCTCTCTCTCTCTCTCTCTCTCTGCCTTTTTAATGCTCTTCCCCTGATCCCAACAAGAGATATTTATAAAGTTCAGCTTTACGACCCTGGCCACCAGCTGTGCCCCACTGGAAAAGTTGTAAAACTCATTTCCTGATTTGAAAGGCATGAAAACAAGAGGTAGGATCAAGATTTTTAACAAGCTGTGAAAAGCTGATTCATGCCCTCCAGAAATGTCTCCAGTTGGAAGCCCCTGTGGGTGCAGGGCTCGGCAGCGAGGGGAGATCCGAGGGACCCCGGCGGGGTTGCCCCAGGCAGGGTGACAGAAATCTCCCGACCAGGAGGAGAGCTCTGGTCACCCCGTCACGCTGTCACTGCAAGGTCTCCGAGCATCCCATCGGGCAGGGACCGGGGTGGCACAAGCACCACGTTAAGCACCAGCAAAAGGGCACAGAGGTGCCGCACGCAGCTCACGAGTGGCTCAAGGGGGAGATTTCCCCCTTCTCCAAGCCCCCAGTGCGGGTTTGTGGCCACGAATGGGCTGAGGGTAAGGGTTTATCCCCTAGGACCAGGACATGTGGTGATTCCCACCGACACGGGGCCCTGCACGAGTCCCCCGTGTCCCCAGGGCTCAGCTCGGTGGTTCTGGTGTGAGTGTGGAGCCCCCGGAGCCGAGCAGCCCCCTCCAGCAAAATCAGGGAGGCGACCAGAGGGATGAAACCCGGAGGCACAGGTGGATTTGGGCAACAAGTGGCCAAAGAGAGGAGCTGCTGAGCAAAGAGCTGGTGTGCCCGGGGCCATTCACAGCCCTTCTGACACGTCAGGAGAGCAGGGCTGTGGGCACGGGACAGCCCGCTGGTGGCTGCAGTAGCAGCGGCGCGCGTGGGTCATCCTCCCCGCCGTTAATCTGCCTGGTGCTGAGAGTTTGGGATAGGTTTACACCCTGACGCGTGAGGCTCAATATCCCTTCCAGAATTTGTGTTGGCACCCTCTGTTATAGCTGGATATTTTTGTTATCCGCGCGAGTGTCCAATCCCTCCCTGAATCCCGCTACATTTTGGCCTGAGCGCTTTCCTGTGGCAGCCTAATTAAGCAGAGAGTGACAAAAAAATATATATAAATGATAATAAAAAATGCTTCCTTTTATCCGCTTTGGATTCACCACTTTCAGATTTCCAGGCGCGTCCCGTTGTGGCCGGAGACCCTTTGTCACCTGGTGTCCCTGTCCCCAGATGTCACCCAGAGATGCCTCAGTGAATGCAGGGAGCTGGGACAGGGCTGCCTCCCTCAAAGCACTGCCCTGGCTGAACGAGAGGCAAAAAATCTTGCGTGTCTAAAGAGAATGGGGAAAAAAAACCACTGGGGAATAAAAAAACAAAACGGGGAGGCAGAGGGCAGCGCGTGTGGCCGGCTGGGAAAGGCTGGTGATAAATCGGAGCGGCTCGGGGTACCCGTGAGTAACTCAAGGGCCGTGGGCTGTGGGCTGGGAGGCTGAAGCACATCAGAAACAAATGGAAATCGCCCTCTGGAGCAGAGTTGTTACTATATAAGGAGGATAAAAGTCCCCGTCGTCGGGGCGGAAAACGAATATTCCTATTGTGTGTTTGGAAGAAGGAGCCTGGCACGCTCGCAGCCACAATGAACTAATCCATCTTCGTTTCGTCGCCGAGCAGAGAAAACGTTAAACAAAAGCGGTGTTTTTAATTTGGAGGCCCCGGTGGCTCGCCCGGGCTTCCAGGGGGATGCCGAAAATCCGGGGAGAGGGCGGCTGGGGGCCGGCAGCTCGGAGAGCATCGCCTGGAGAGGGACTCAGGGTGCACCGGGGATGCTGCGGCTGGAGCATCCCTGCAGCAGCGGTGTGCCAGCGGGCAGCCACCAGCCCCGAAAGCCCAGGACCCTTGGTGAGGAGCTGCATCCGTGTCTCAGCATCACCCGAGGGCAGCTGGCCGCGTCCCAGGAGGGCACGGTGCCGCCGGGCTCCCCTCAGAGCTGCTGCAGCTCCCGGGGCACATGGGCGGGCAGGGGGTGCCAGGATGGGGTGGCGATGCTCCCCCTTTCCCCCCGGCCCCGCAGGAGGTGCGTGGGTAATAAAAGCTGATGGACAAGTTGCCATCGGCAGGATCCAGGAGTGTTATAAAACCTGAATCTCCTGAGCCTTCAGCTCAGGCTGCAGCTGCAGAGCAGGAAGCAAACAGGATCCCGGCTGGCATTGTGAAAGCAAACACCATAAATCCAAGGAAGTGCTGCAATTGCTGTTTTAGGCACTGGGGAGCTTGGCTCCTGCTCCCCACAAGCACTTTATTTTCTCTCTAAACAGCAAAAATTAAAAAATGAAATAGAAACAACACGACTTATCGCTGGGCCGAGCTGGGTCAGTGTCAGCCCGTTCCCAGGGCGCGGGGCAGGGTTTCGGGGAGATGCCAGCTCTGAGCTGTGCCCGCTGACCCGTCCCCGTGCCCCCAGCACCTAAAGGGGACCCCAGGGCACCAGCAGAGCCCTCTCCTGTGCCACCGAGCTGCTGTCACACTGCTCGGAGCCACCCCACGGGGTGAAAGCAGCTGCAGCTGTGCTCCAGGAAGAGGACAACGCAGGGGGGATGTGATGGAAATCTGGATGTCCTGCTAGCTGTCGGGCTGGGCTCTGCTGCTCGGGACACCCCACACCATGCCCAGCCTCCTGGGGTGCAGAGTCCAGCCTCTGTACATTCCCTGGCACTGCCCCGTGCTCCCTTGGGCCCCACTCCTTGGGCCCCACGACCCTCTTGCACTTTCGTGGCTCACATTTCCTTGCTCGCCCTCGTGCTCCGTCTGTCTCCATCATACTCCAATGCTCTCCATCGTGCTCCATTCCCCCTCATCTTGCTCCATTCCTCTCCAACACGCTCCATCACTCTCCATCACGGTCTATCCCTCTCCATCCTGCTCCGTTCCTCATCCTGATCATCCACCCCTTTCCATCATGCTCCATCCTTCCCCATCACACCCCATCCTTTTCCAGCGTGCTCCATCTCTGACAATGCTCCATCCCTCTCCCTCTCCAGCCCCTAGGGTGCTGAGGGAACTGGTGGTTGTGATTGCTGGGCCACTCCCCATCATCTACCAGTGGTCTTGGTGCTGGAGATGTCCCAGATGATGGGAGATGTGCTAATGTGACGCCCACCTCTAAGAAGGGTCTTAAGGCTTTGGGCCCCTCACAACAGGAAAGACCTCGAGGGCCTGGAGCGTGTCCAGAGAAGGGCTGTGAAGCTGGTGAAGGGCCTGGAGCACAAGTCCTGTGAGGGGTGGCTGAGGGAACTGGGGGTGTTCAGTCTGGAGAAGAGGAGGCTCGGGACAGAGCTTCTACAGCAACCTGAAAGGAAGGTGTGGAAAGCTGGGGGTCGGCCTCTTCTCACAGATAACCAGTGATAGGACACAAGAGAGTGGCCTCAAGTAGTGCCAGGGGAGGTTCAGGTTGGAAATGAGGAGACATTTCTGCTCAGAAAGAGCAGTCAGGCACTGGGACGGGTTGCCCAGGGAGGTGGTGGCGTCACCGTCCCTGGGGGTGTTCAAGGAAAGGTTGGACGTGGTGCTTGGGGACAGGGTTTAGTGGGTGACAGTGGTGGCAGGGGGATGATCCTGGAGGTCTTTTCCAACCCTGATGACTCTGTGATCCTCTCCCATGCCCTCCCCAGAGGGGCCCAGCCCCACCGTGCCTCCTGCACCCCGGTGCCACCTCTCCCAGCAGGGCTCCAGCACCTCCAGCACCTCCTGGGGTGCTCCCAGTGGCACCCGCAGGCACCCTGCTCCCAGCCCTGCCTCGGGCCAGCCTTTGGCACCAGGGGTCACCCCACGTGTCCCCCCCGCCCTCGCCACTGGCACCGCTGCCCTCGGCCTCCTCTCACGGGAAACGTGACGGGAGGGCGCGGGGTGTTTAGGAAAACAGGCCTTGGCACCCGGCGGCCATCCCGGGAAAATAAAAACATCCGGGCGGGCAGCGGTGCCGCGAGCGCGAGAGACCGGCACTCCATAAATCCCCCGGAGCAGGTGCTTTGTAGTCGGCACAAGGAAATGAGCACATTATTCATCTCGGCTTAAACCCCTAAACGCTTCCTGTCCTGTGAGTCAGAAATAGCCCTGGGAGATCGGTCCCAGGCCCCGCAGGAGCTGCGCTGTCCAAGAAAGTGCCACGAGCCTGCCAGGCCTGGGGCCAAGGCGAGGGCGGGCGCACGTGGCAGGGAAAGTGGTGCTGGGACGGGGGCACCACAGCAGGACCTCTGGGGCTGGTGGCACCAATGGCACTGGTGTCACCAAGACTGGCAGCATCAATGGGTCTGGTGGCACTGATGATGCTGGAAGAACCACTGAGTGTGGTGACACCAACGAGGAGGGTGGCACCACCGAATCTGGTGACATCTCCAAGGCTGATGGCACCAATGAAGCTGGTGGCCCAATGAACCCTGGCTGGTGGCACCAGTGTGGTTGGTGGCACCGCAGAGGCTGGTGGCTCCAGTGAGGATGGTGGCTTCACATTTAGTGGCACCCCTGCAGCACGTGGCGCCACTGGGACTGGTGGCTCTAATGAATCCGGTAGTGTCATTGAGAGCGGTGGCACTGCTGGGGCTGGTGGCACCAATGGAGCTGGTAGTAATACTGAACCTGGTGACAGCAGTGAGGCTGGTGGCACCACCAGGGCTGGTGGCACCAATGAGGCTGACGGCACCAAGAATTTGGTGGCGCCACTGCAGCAGATGGCACCGCTGGTGCTGGTGGCACCACCAGTTCAGCAGGGTGCACAAAGGAGACACCCGCAGGGGACACTGGTGCTTTTCGTGTCCTGGGTGACTCCCGCAGACCTTTGCTGGCCTTTCTCCGGCAGCAGAACCACAACCCTGCTGCTCCACGCATCTGTTCTCCAGCCACAACCCCCCGCACAACCCCACACCCGTAGGGCCCCTCCTTGGCTCTGGGGCATGGTGGCCCTGAACCGGCCCTGAACCCGAGGAGCAGCAGAGCTGCTGCATTACCCACGTTTTTCCCTTTAAAATATTCGCTTCTGCTCCATTTTTTCCGCTGTTGGCACGCCAAACCCAAACACAAACAAGGAGTCCTCCGGGTTACCCTGACAACTGCAGCGCACGAAGCCCATAAACGCAGAGGTCGCCCCGCGTGCCGGCGCCCGGCCCCGCTGACGCTGCGGCCCGTGACCTCCTGGCCAAAGCCACCACAACCTTCTGGAGATGTTCCTCACCCAGCAGGGACCGGGTGGCCTTTGGAGCTGATGGGGAACAGATGGGGAACGCAGAGCCGCGTCCCCTCCACCCTCACCACTCTGCATCTCCAGAGGTCCCCGTGCCGCGGCACCGCGCGTCCCCGGCGTGGTGGCTCCCGCTGCAGCTCCTCCACCCAGCCCGGTGGAGCTGGAGGTCCTGGAGGCACCCACTGCCGGTGCCTGGCGTGCTCTTCACAGCCACCTCCCGGGGCTGACAGGTTTCTGGCCCCGCTCTCGGTGCAGAGGTGAAGGCGCTTGGCAGGGCTCTGCAGCCCGCCAGCTCCAGGAGGCGGAAAAAAACATTTATTTTATTTATTTATTTTTTTAAATATATATTTTTTTTACACTCCAGGGGTGGTGGGGGAAGAGGGGTGACAAGGACAAGCCCTTCCCGTTGGGACACCCGGGGCACACTTTTGGCAGCGCGCGCCCCAAGGGAACATTTTGGCACAAATTCTCCGGTTCTGGGATGCGAAGCTCGGAGGGGAAGGCGAGGCACAAACACCCCAAAATCCGCCAGGGCACCGTCCCCACGTGTCCGAGGGGCCTGGCGGGGCACGGAGCCCACGGGTGAGCGGCTCCACGCGGGGGCAGCCGTCCCCTGGTGCCCCTTCGCGCTGTCACCCGTGGGAGCTGCGTGCGCCCTGGGCGCAGGAGCCGGTCCCCGGGCCCCCTCTGGCGGCCCGCAGACGCCAGCACGGGGCGCTCCGGGAAGGTGCCGGGAGTGGGGGGGGGGGGGGGCGGAATTTTTGGCCAGGTTTCGGATGCTCCCGCTCGGGTTTCGCCGCCCCGCGGCTATTTATACCCGGCAACCCAATCCCCCGGCTGGCCGAGGACGTGTCACTCATCGCGGGGACACCTGCGGGGTGGCACCGGCGGGGCGAGCGGGGGTGCCGCGCCCGCAGCTCCGCGCTCCGTTCTCCCCACTTTTTACCCCAAATCCTGGAGGGGACGGGTCCCACCCCCTCTTCAGGTCCCCCCGCGTGGGGCAGACACGGGTGGGGGGCTGCGTGTGTGTGTGTTTGGGGGGGGACGGGGCTCCCGCTGCCCGCCCGCCCCACGGGACTGCGGGCGAGCCGGGAATGCGAGGAATGCGGGGCGGGCACGCTGCCCCCTGCGGGGGCCCCGCCGCCCCCCCGGCCGCCCCCTGCCTCGCCTGTCCCTGCCCCACAGCCACCGCTCCCCCCCCCGAGAGCCCCGGTGGGATCCTGAACCCAAATCCACAGGGGGATGTGTCCCCAGGGGGACACAGAGATCTGGGCACCCCCACGACCCCCCCTCACGCTGGGGACCCCATAACCGGGGTACCCACATAGAGGAGACCCCCAGAAGCTGGACACCCCTTCCTCAAAATCCCCTCGTGCTGAAGACCCCCGGAGCTGGGGCAGCTCTTCCCCAACGCCCCCACTCTGGGGACCCCCAAAACTCGGGCATCCCCTCCCCAATCCCTTCATGCAGGGGACCCCCGGAGCCTGGATACTCCTTCCCCCAGCTCCCCAAATCCCCTCGTGCCGGGGACACCCAGAGCCTGGACACCCCTTCCCCAAAATCCCTTTGTGCCGGAGACCCCCAGAACTCAGGCACCCCACCCTCAATCCCCCCACACACTGGGGACCCCCAGAACTCGGGCATCCCCTCCCCACTCCTCTCATGCTGGACACCCCTTCCCAATCCCTCCACGTGGGGACACCCCCTCCCCAATCCCCCCAGAGCGTGGACACCCTCTCCCCCAAATCCCCTCTTGCTGGAGCCCCCCGGAGCCTGGACACCCCTTCGCCAACACCCCCGTTCTGGAGACCCCTGCAACCCGTGCGCATCCACGCTGGGGACCCCCAGAGCCTGGGCACTCCCTCCCCAATCCCACCATGTTGGAGACCCCCGGAGCCTGTACACCCCTTCCCCAAAATCCCCTCGTGCTGGAGACCCCCGGATCCCGTACACCCCTTCCCCAAATCCCCTCACGCTGGAGATGTCCGGAGCCGGGGCACCCCCTCCCCAATCCCCCCACCTTGGAGACCCCCGGATCCCGTACACCCTCTCCCCCAAACCCCCTCGTGCTGAAGCCCCCCAGAGCCGGTTCCCCCCCCTCCCCAACCCCCTCCCACTGGACACCCCCTCCCCCAACTCCCCTCTCTCTGGACCCCCCGGGAGCCACCACACCCCTTCCCCACCCCCCCCACCCTGCAGCGCGACCCAACCCCAGCCCCCCCCCTGCTCCAACCCCACCTCCCCACAACCCCCGACGGCGGGGCCGCCCCCCCTCCTCTCCCCCCTCTCCCCTCTCTCCCCTCTCCCCGTGGGGGCGGGCGGTGGCGGCGGCGGCTCCGGGGGCGGGACGGGGCGGTCCGGGGGGGCGCTGCCCGGTCCGGGGCGGCCCCGCCCGGGGGAGGCGCAGGCGGCGGCGGCGGCGGCGGCGGGCGCAGGATCCGCGGGCGCAGGATCCGCCGGCGGGGCCCATGGCTCCGGGGCTGCCGCTGGTGCTGGCGGCGCTGCTGGCGGCGGCGGGGGGCGGCGGGCACCGGGGGACACCGGCGGCGGCGGCGGCGGCCGCGGTGGCTGCGCCCCCCGACGGGGCGGTCGCCAACCTGACGGTGGCCGTGGTGCTGCCGGAGCGCAACGTGAGCTACGCGTGGGCCTGGCCGCGCGTGGAACCGGCGCTGAGCCTGGCGCTGGAGGCGCTGCAGCGTGGGGAGCCGCCGCTGCTGCCGAGGCCCTTCTCGGTGCGCGTCGAGTTCATGAGCTCGGAGCTGGGGGGCGCGTGCTCCGAGTACGTGGCGCCGCTGAAAGCCGTGGACCTGAAGCTCTACCACGACCCCGACGTGCTCTTCGGGCCGGGGTGCGTCTACCCCGCCGCCTCGGTGGGACGCTTCGCCTCGCACTGGCGGCTGCCCCTGATCACGGCCGGGGCGGTGGCGGTGGGCTTCAGCGAGAAGCGCGAGCACTACCGCACCACCGTGCGCACCGGGCCCTCGGCCCCCAAGCTGGGCGCCTTCGTCTCCCACCTGCACGCCCACTTCAACTGGAGCTCCCGCGCCGCCCTGCTCTACGTGGACCGCAAGACGGACGACCGGCCCTACTACTTCACCATCGAGGGCGTCTTCCAGGAGCTGCAGGACGGCAGCAACCTCACCGTCCGGCACCACATCTACTCCCCCGACGAGGGCGGCGCCGACACCGCCATCCACTTCATCAAGGCCAGCGGGCGCGGTGCGTGGCGTGGCGTGGCGTGGCGTGGCGTGGGGGGGGAGAAAAATGTCCCATGGAGGGGAAAAATGTCCTGGAGAGGGGATGGGGATGCGGTGGGATCTGTGTGGGGCACGGTGGGACGCATGGGGGGCGCTGCCAGGGCAGGGGGGCGCAGCGGGAGCTCTGTGGGGCACAGCGAGGGGGTGGGGGGAGAGTGGGAGCTGTGTGGGGCGCAGCAAGGGGTGGGTATGGTGGGATCTGTGTGGGGTGGAGCAAGGGGATGGGGACGCAGTGGGAGCTGTGTGGGGCGCAGCAAGGTGGCAGGGACAGAGTGTGACCTCTGTGGGGCACAGCGAGGGAGCAGCGGGACCCCTGTAGGGCACAACAAGGGGACAGGGACACTGGGACCTCTGTGGGGCAGAGCAAGGGGACAGGGACACCGTGGGACCTCTGTGGGGTGCAGCAAAGGGGCTGGGGTCACAGTGTGGCCCGTGTGAGGGGTGGGCACAGTGGGGCCGCTGTGGGGCACAGCAAGGAGCCAGGGGACCTGTGTGGGGCAAAATGAAGGGATCGGGACCCATGTGGGACCCAGCAAAGGGATGGGGGTGCAGCGGGACCCATGTGGGGTGCAGCGAGGAGTGGGCACAGTGGAACCCATGTGGGGCATGGCATGGGGCTGGGGACGCAGTGGGAGCCGTGTGGGGTGCAGCAAGGGGACAGGGACGCAGTGGGACCTGTGTGGGGCACGGCGAGGGGCAGGGGACGCAGTGGGACCCCTGTGGGGCACGCTGAGCTGTGAGCACACTGTGGGTACAGGGCACGGTGAGGGGCGAGCACACATGCTCACAGCAGGGCTGAGGGGGCAGCAGGACCCTTTGGGACCCCCCCCCCGGTCCCAGGACCCCTGCTCCCAGCCCCCCACCGCCCTCACCCCAAGCAGGACCCCCACTCCCCGGTGGGATGTGTGGCACGGGAGCGAGCAGAGGGACTCGGGGGCACCCTGGTGGCACGCTGTGGCTCGGGCCACCCTGCCCTGTCTGTCCCAAGCCCGGGGGCCATCGGGGTCGGGGTGTCCCCGGGGGCAGGCTGGACCCGGGCACCGCGGGGAGGCGGAGGGTGACGGTGTGGACGTGGCCGGCTGTCGGGCGGCGCTGGCGGTGGCTGCGGTGCCGGCACGCCGAGGTGCTCGGGGGGGAGGTGGCAGCCTCCTGCCCTGTGTCAGTCCCTGCTTGTGGCTGTGGCAAACGGACGGAGACAGGGATGGGGACGGGGATGGGGACGGGGATGGGGACGGGGATGGGGACGGCCCCACCCTGGTGCCAAGGGGGGGGTATAAATCAATTTGTCGCCTCGGGAGAGCGGCTATATCGGGCCGGGAGGAAATGGAGGGGCTCAGGGAGGCAGCTGGAGAGCAAGGGCAGCCTGACGCTCGCTCGTCCATTATTGATGAGCGGGGTGTATCGATCCTGGAGGCAGCCGCCCCGCGCGGCTCCTTAATGGATCCTGAGATGCTGTGTCATTAAGGAGGACATCGAGCCGGGGCCAGCGGAGCCAGATGGGGCAGCGGGGGAGCTCTGCACCCTGGGGCTGAGGACGGGGGGCTTTGGGTGGGATTGGGGCGAGGCACCACGCGGGGAGAGAGGCTGAATGCGGCCCTAAATCGCCCCGATGCGCATCGAGGCGGAGGACGCGAGGATGGGGGTCCCCTGGGGCTGCCTTGGCGAGGGGCCCCACATCCCTAGGACCTCGGTGCCACCGCAGGGTGTCAGCTCCCATCTCCCAAGCGTGGCTTTGGCGAGGCAGGGGACAGCCCCAGGGGTCCCCTCGGAGCTGCTCACAGCCCCGAGGAGCGGGGTCTCCATCAGCGAGAGCGGGGCGGCCACGCACCTGCCCCGTGCCTGTGTGTGGCCACCCGGTGCTCGCCACCGTCCCTCTGGCAGGGGCCTGGGCGACGTGCAGGGGCCCACGTCCCTCCTGCTGCTCGTGAGAGCGCTGATATAATTAGAGCCACGGCGCAGGGAATTACCGGAGCATCTGCCCGCCGAGCGCAGGTCCTCCGCCTGGGGGAACGGGCGGGCAGGAGGAGGGGGCCCGGGCACCTTCCCCTGATGCTTCCAGCCCCACGTTAGCCCCACGTCCCACACCGGGAGCCACTCGGGTGCCGTGTGCCCCCCTCACCCCCCTGCCCTTTGACCGGGCGTGCGTCTGTCACCGCCGTGGGGCCGTGCCACCATCTGCCACCAGCTGTCACCACGGCCCCCCTGCCACCAGCACCACTCCCGGCGCGCTCATCACCTCCAATTTCCCCCCACCCCGCCGCATTCCCATTGTTGTTTTTTTTTTTTTTTCTGTGCGTGTTTTTACTTTATTTTTGTATCATTATTATTATTATTTTGCCCCCCGCTGCCCCCGAGCCCTCCCCCGGTGCCCGCGATGGGGCCGGGGCGGGAGGGCCGCGCGCCGGGGCCAGCGTCTGAGCGTGACATTCCTCCGGCGCCCGCCGCCTCCTCCCCCGTTGCTCAATCCCGGGTTCCCAGCCAGGCTGGCTGGAGCGGGGGCCCTGGTTTTCCGGGGGGAGGGAGGAGGCAGTGGCAGGAGCCTCCGCTCTGGCCCTCCACGAGGGTGAGGAGGGCCCCCGCTCGGGGGGGTTTCGGACACTCTCCGCCGCAGCCCGTGGGGCGCACAGCCCCACGGACACGGTGCCCGCGGCCAGCCCCACGCGTCACCCGCTTGGACATCCCAATGGGGCTGGTGGAGCCCCCCGGCAGCGGGGTTGGGGTCTCTGGGGGGTGTGAGGACGGGGCCCGGGCACCCCCTTTGCCGCCCGGGTCGCGGCAGCAGATGCTCTGTTTCCAATTAATGCCGCGGCCCCGCCGAAGGTGCTGGAATCCGGGAACCTGCACATTCCTGCCGCACGACCGACCGCAAACCCAAACATGTTTTTGTCCTTCTCCTCGGTATGGATTCCCCAGCGGCCTGCGGGGGCACAGCCTCGCCGCTCCTCCCGGACACATTTTTCCCCTACCCGGAGCCGGTGCCGGGACGGTGGCGTCCCCCGGGGTGGGGTGCACGGGGGCGCCGGTGATTTTGGGAGCTCCCCTTTTTCTCCAGGGTGCCCGACGTGGCGTGGGCAGGTCGGGGCGGGCGAGGGACGTCCCAGGATGGGGTCCCACAGCGGTGCCCCCCTCCCTGACGCCCCATGTCCCCGCAGTGGTGTACCTCTGCGGGCCGCCGGAGATGCTGCGCCGCATCATGCAGCTGGCACAGCGCGAGAACCTGACCAACGGCGACTACGTCTTCTTCTACGTGGACGTTTTTGGGGAGAGCCTGCGGGGAGATTCTGCCCGTGATGCCTTCAAACCATGGCAGCAGGGCCCGGGACAGGACTCGGGGCTGCGCGAGGCTTTCCAGGTGAGCTGCGCCTCCCTATGGGGACAGGGACGGGGACGGGGACGTGCCCAGCGTGGCCCCGCTGCGTGACACGGGGCACTGTGCCATCCTGCAGACCGTGCTGGTGATCACCTACTACGAGCCCCAGAACCCCGAGTACCAGCACTTCCAAACGCAGCTCATCCTGCGAGCCAAGCAGAAATTTGGGGTGCAGCTCAACTACTCCCTGGTGAGTGCCTCCCGCTGCGTGCCGGGGGCACCGTCCCCCGGGGGGGCTGTGGGGTGGCTGTGGTGCCGTCCCGGCAGGGTGTGTGCGTGGCCCTGCTGTGGGGTTGTGGATTTTCAGGGGTGTGCGTGGCCCTGGTGCACGGTTATAGGGTTGAAGGGGTGTGCATGGCGCTGGTTTGGGGTTATGGGGCTGTAGGGGTGTGCATGGCCCCGGTACGTGGTTATGGGTTTAAAGAGATTTGCGTGGCACTGGTGTGGGGTTATGGGGCTATGGAGATGTGTGTGGCCCCAGTGTGGGGTTATGGGGCTGTAGGGGTGTGCATGGCCCTGCTGTTGGGTTATGGGGCTGTAGGAGTGCGCGTGGCCCCGGTTTGGGGTTATGGGGTTGTAGAGGTGTGCATTGCCCTGTGGTTTGGGGTTATGGGGCTAGGGAGGTGTGCATGGCCCTGGCGCATGGTTTTGGGATTGCAGGGGGTTTACATGGCCCTTGTGTGGGGTTATGGGGCTATGGAGGTGTGCATGGCCTCAGTACATGGTTATGGAATTGCAGGGCTTTGTGTGGCCCCAGTGTGGGGTTTTTGGGGCTAGGGAGGTGTGCATGGCCCTGGCGCATGGTTATGGGATTGCAGAGGTTTGCATGGCCCTTGTGTGGGGTTGTGAGGCTATGGAGGCGTGCAGGGCCCCGGTGCAGGGCTGTGGGGCCGCGGGGGGGGGTGCGTGCCGTGCTGAGGTCCCTCCTGGCAGATGAACCTGGTGGCGGGGTGCTTCTACGACGGGGTGCTGCTGTACGCCATGGTGCTGAACGAGACCCTGCGGGAGGGCGGCTCCAAGAAGAACGCCACCCACCTCATCGAGAAGATGCGGGACCGCAAGTTCCAGGGTAGCTTTTTTTGGGTGAAGGGTGGGGGGGAGTTGGCAACGGGTCTTGAGGGCTCGGGTCCCGCCGTCCCCATCCCACCCACCCGGGTCCCCTCTTGTCCCCCCGCAGGGGTGACGGGGCTGGTGAGCATGGACGGCAACAACGACCGGGACACCGACTTCAACCTGTGGGCCATGGGCGACCCCGAGAGCGGGCAGTACGAGGTGGGGGCAGCACGAGGGGGGTCCTGGAGGGGTTGGGGAGGGGCTGAGGGGGTGTTCCAGGCTCAGGTCTGTCTGCCCAGGTGGTGGGACACTACTCGGGCGCGGAGAAGCAGATCCGCTGGCTGGGCCGTCCCATCCGCTGGGTGAAGGGGGCCCCCCCCTTGGACAACCCGCCCTGCGTCTTCGACGTGGATGACCCCTCCTGCGACAAAAGTGGGTGCATGCCCCCCCCCCGGTGCCCAGCGTCCTTCCCTGGGGGGGTTTTGGGCCCCCTCGAGTGGCGTGCTGACAGTGTGCCCCCCCCCACCCCCCATTTCACTGCAGCCCCCCTCTCCACGCTGGCCATCGTGGCTTTGGGCACCGGCCTCACCTTCGTCATGTTTGGCATCTCCAGCTTCCTCATCTTCAGGTGGGTCGGGGCTGGGGGAGCCGTGCCTGGGTGCTGGGGGGCAGGAGCCTGACCCCCTGTGCGTGTTGTGTGTGTCCCCCCCCCCCAGGAAGCTGATGCTGGAGAAGGAGCTGGCCAGCATGCTGTGGAGGATCCGCTGGGACGAGCTGCACTTCGGGAGCGCCGAGCGCTACCACAAGG
Source organism: Aythya ferina (assembly GCF_964211825.1). Classification (NCBI taxonomy): domain Eukaryota; kingdom Metazoa; phylum Chordata; class Aves; order Anseriformes; family Anatidae; genus Aythya; species Aythya ferina. The sequence goes on along the minus strand of NC_140299.1, from coordinate 10,580,998 downwards.
GCGCGGGCAGCCGGCTCACCCTGTCCCTGGTGAGAGCCACCAGCCCCCAGGACACTGCCCCAGTCCTCTCCCTGTCCTGCCCCTGCATGGCCCCTCCGTCCCCTACAAAACCACAGCCACGTTGCACCCATCACCTGCACTCATCCGTCCCCTGCACATCCCCTATCCGTGCCCCGTACCTCATCCTATAGCCCCTGGTACGGGGTGTGCAGACCTGCTGCTGGCCCTACACACCACAATTCATCCCCTGCCACCCCCCTGCACACCCCTGGCTGACCCAGCCCGGCTCCCTGTGTGCCTGCCACCCCTCCTTGGGGTCCCCATCCCTAACCCTCCCTCCCCGCAGCGCGGCTCCAGCTACGGCTCCCTGATGACCACCCACGGCAAGTACCAGATCTTCGCCAACACCGGGCACTTCAAGGTCAGTCCGAGCGCCGCCACCACCCGATCCCCCCTCGGTCACACCCCTGGTGTGACGCTGGCACCTCGCTCCCCTCCCCAAATCCTCCCGGCGGGCGCTGAGCCCTGTCTCACCTTGCCCCCAGGGCAACGTGGTGGCCATCAAGCACGTCAACAAGAAGCGCATCGAGCTGACGCGCCAGGTGCTCTTCGAGCTGAAACACGTAGGTTTTGGGTGGGCACCCTGATGGGGGGGGTGTGGGGTCCCCTCCTGGGGGTGGTGGGGCTGTGGGACCACTGGGGGCACCCCCAGTGGGGGGATAGAGAGGGATCCCTGTGGCTTTGTGGCCACGGTGGGTGGCACAATGGGGAGCGGCACCGTGTCCGGGGGCACCCCGCATCCAGACGCTCCCTGTTCCTCTCCCCCAGATGAGGGACATCCAGTTCAACCACCTGACGCGCTTCATCGGGGCGTGCATCGACCCCCCCAACATCTGCATCGTCACCGAGTACTGCCCGCGGGGCAGCCTGCAGGTAGGGGGGCGGACACAGGGCGTTGGGGCGAGATGGGGGAAGGGGGGGCTCCGATTTCGGGGACGGGGTGGCCATGGGGACCCTGTGAGGGTGGTGCCGGTGCCACCGTCCCGGCGCTCGGCGTGCTGCCTCCCACAGGACATCCTGGAGAACGAGAGCATCAACCTGGACTGGATGTTTCGCTACTCGCTCATCAACGACATCGTCAAGGTACCCGAGCCGTGCGCACGGGGTGCAGGGTCAGTGGCTGGGGGGGGGGGTGGTGCCAACCTCACCGTGTCCGTCTGTCCGTCTGTCTGTCCGCCCCCAGGGAATGGCCTTCCTGCACAACAGCATCATCGGGCACCACGGCAGCCTCAAGTCCTCCAACTGCGTGGTGGACAGCCGCTTCGTGCTGAAGATCACCGACTACGGGCTGGCCAGCTTCCGCTCGCCCTGCGACGGCGAGGACACGCACGCCCTCTACGCCAGTGAGCGCCCACCGCGGGGGAGGGGGACACGGGTGGCAGTGGGGGGGCACGGGGTGGCCCTGCCTCACCATCCCGTGGCCGTGTCCCACCAGAGAAGCTGTGGACGGCCCCGGAGCTGCTGCAGAAGGGCCGGCTGCCCCCGCAGGGCATGCAGAAAGCTGACGTCTACAGCTTCGGCATCATCGTGCAGGAGATCGCCCTGCGCAACGGGCCCTTCTACATCGAGGGCATGGACCTGAGCCCCAAAGGTTCGAGGGGCCGGGTTACGGGGTGAGGTGGGTTTTGGGGAAGGGATTCGTGCTCATCAGTCCCCTCTCCCCGGGGCAGAGATCGTGCAGAAGGTGCGCAACAGCCAGAAGCCGTTCTTCCGCCCCTCCATCGACATCGGGGTGCACAGCGAGGAGCTGGCGGTGCTGATGGAGCGCTGCTGGGCGCAGGAGCCGGCCGAGCGCCCCGATTTCGGGCAGATCAAGATCTTCATCCGCAGATTCAACAAGTGGGTGCTGGCAGAAGCCTGGGGCGGGCTGGGGAGGGGGGTGGTCCCACGGTGTGCGTGTCCTCACCGCCTGTGTCCGTCCGTGTCCCTGCAGGGAGGGCAGCACCAGCATCCTGGACAACCTGCTGTCGCGCATGGAGCAGTACGCCAACAACCTGGAGAAGCTGGTGGAGGAGCGCACGCAAGCCTACCTGGAGGAGAAGCGCAAGGCGGAGAACCTGCTGTACCAGATCCTGCCCCAGTGAGCGGGGGCGAAACGGGGCCGGGGTGCCCGTTGTGGGGTCGTGGTGCCCGTTGTGGGGTCGTGGTGCCCGCCGGCTCCCCGTGCTGCTGTTGGCAAGGGGAGGACGGGCTGTGGGATTTTGGGGAGAGGGGCACCCGTCGTGGTGGTGGTCCCCCGGCACCCACCGCCCCCTTTTTTCCCCGGCAGCTCCGTGGCGGAGCAGCTGAAGCGCGGCGAGACGGTGCGAGCCGAGGCGTTCGACAGCGTCACCATCTACTTCAGCGACATCGTGGGCTTCACCGCGCTGTCGGCCGAGAGCACCCCCATGCAGGTGGGGAGCGGGGACGGGGGCGGGCAGGGGGCTTCGTGTGTGTGTGTGTGTGTCCCCCATCACCTCCACCACCAGCGCCAGCCCCTGCTCCTTGCAGGTTGTGACGCTGCTCAACGACCTCTACACGTGCTTCGATGCCATCATCGACAACTTCGACGTGTACAAGGTGAGGGGGACGGGGAAAGGTGGAGGGGGGGGGGCGAGGAGCCCACCCAACGTCCCCGGTGCCGTGTCAGGTGGAGACCATCGGGGACGCCTACATGGTGGTGTCGGGGCTGCCGGTGCGCAACGGCAAGCTGCACGCCCACGAGATCGTCCGCATGGCGCTGGCCCTGCTGGAGGCCGTCAAAACCTTCAAGATCCGGCACCGGCCCAACGACCAGCTGCGCCTGCGCATCGGCATCCACACCGGTGAGCCTGGGGGGTGCAGTCTGCGTGCCCTCCACCTCCTCCTGTGTCCCCCCCATCCCGGCCTGAGTGCGTCCCCTGTCCCCTGTCCCTCTCCTTCCCCAGGCCCCGTGTGTGCAGGAGTGGTGGGGCTGAAGATGCCGCGGTACTGCCTCTTCGGGGACACGGTGAACACGGCGTCCCGCATGGAGTCCAACGGGCAGGGTGAGCCATGGGGACGGGGATGGGCACCGCGGGTCCCGTCCTGCTCCCAGCCCCGGCCACGTCCTTGTCGTGTGTCCCCCCCCCCACCTCTCCTTTGCGCCCCCAGCCCTGAAGATCCACGTCTCCTCCACCACCAAAGAGGTCCTGGATGAGTTCGGCTGCTTCGAGCTGGAGCTGCGCGGGGACGTGGAGATGAAGGTGAATCCCTTCCCCAAAACCCACCCCTACACCCCCCCCTCCCCTTCCACGGGCTGGGGTCCGTGTGGGGGGGTCTGACCACCGCCCTCCACTCCCAGGGCAAGGGGAAGATGCGGACCTACTGGCTGCTGGGCGAGAGGAAAGACCCCAAAGTCGTCTGAGCCCGGCGCAGCCCCCAGCCCCCCCGTGCCCCCGGGGCGCACCGGAGCAGGTTTGGGGCGTGCGGGGCGCAGCGGCCGCGGCACCGCCTGTCCCCCCCCCATCAGCACCAGCAAAGCCTTCCCGAGCCTCCCGCTGCCCCACGGAGCGGGGGGACCGGCCTCGACCCCCAACACCCCCCTCCCCAAAGCCCCTCGGGGTCCCGATCCCCCTTCCCACCTCCCCGAAACCCCTCGGCTCGGCGGGCTCTGAGCCGCCCCCTGGGGCCTGGCTGCCCCGCAGGGCACTTTGCCTTCTCTTTTCAGTACTCAGCCCCTCCTTGCGCCCCTCTCACCCCCTCCCCAGGGGGGCCAAAGGGAGCGGGGCAGGCTCAGACCCTGCTGCTCCCACCCGCGCCCCCTCCTCTTCCCCTGTACATAGCCCTCCCCCCCCGGCTCCTGTAAATACCCCCTCCCCAGGTGTAAATATAGGCGTCCGCGCAGACTATTTTGTTGAAATACAAACTGCCCCCAGCGCCGCTGTCTGCTTTTGGGGGCTCCGAGCTTGGGGGACTGGATGGGGACGGGGACGGGGACACGTGTCACCCACCGCGGGCACGGGGAGAGGGCGCATCCCCGGGGACGTGCCGCATGTGGGGGTGGCGCTGGCTGCCAGCAGGGGGTGGCTATCGGGGTCCCCTGCCCCACAGGGGACAGCCGAGGTGCGCAGGGTCGCAGGGACACCCTTGGGTGCCAGGGCAGGGACACCGCCTGCTCTTTATTGCTTGCTCGGCCGCACCCCGTAGCTTTCGGCGACGTGGGGCAGGGGCTGCTCCAGGTACTGGGTGATGGGGGTGGAGAAGGCGGCGTTCCTCCGAAAGGGGCTGTCCCCGGTGCGGATGCAGGTGACGCCCTAAAGGAGAGGGACGCGGGGACCCCCGTGAGCAGGGGGTGCTGTCCCCACGGGCAGGGCGGGCTGGGGGTGCTCACGGGCACGCTGCGGGCTTGCTCCAGCCAGAAGCTGCAGGGCTGCTCCGTGCGGTAGTCGTGGGGCTGCGGTGGAAAAAGGGAGCCCCTGTGTCAGCCGGGGAGGGGGCGGCGTGCTCGGGGACCCCTGGTGGGGTGCGAGGTGTGGGGTGGGTACCTGGGTGGTGGGCAGCGGCATGGGCTGGAAGCCCCCCGCCTGGAAATCCCGGTGCGTGGTGGAGAGGCTCTCCATGGGCGCACGGGGTGGGGACATCTCCTCCAGCAGCTCCTGCCTGTGGGACCACCCCCCCAGCTGCCCGATTTTGGGGTCCCCAAGCACGGGGACCACCCTTGGGGCCGGGGAGGGGCAGTCTCACCTGTACTTCTGGTAGAGCATCAGCTCCAGCGTGGCCTCCCGCTGCCCTGCGGGGAGCCGGCACCCTCAGCACTGGGCTGAGCCCCTCGGCACCTCCCTCCCCCCCAGTTATTTTTTTTTTTGGGGTGGGGACCCCCATGCCCCACCTCTCGCCAGCATCGGGACGCTGTGGGGCGGGCGGAAGGCGTGCTTGGTGGTGGTGCTGGGGGGAGGCTGGGCTGGTGGCTGGCGGGTCAGCAGCCCGCGGTGGCCGTGCCGGTGGACGAAGCCCTCGCTGCCCATCTCCGGCGCCGGCACCTGGTCCAGGTCGTTGGTGGCTCTCTGGGGACACGGCGTGGCTCCAGCACCCCCCCTGGATGGCACCGACCCCTCCCAGAGCCCCCCAAGTGCATTGAACCCCCTGCACCGATTTGAGGAGCGGGGGGGCTGTGGGGTTACCTCCTCCTGCCAGTTGTGGATCAAGCAGCTCCCGCGGGGCACGACCCGCACGGGCATCAGGGCCGGCACCTCGGGGGGCTCCGTGGCCACGGCCAGCACCTTTGGGACCTCCTCGGCCGCGGCCTCCTGCTCCTCCTGGTGCTCCCCGTCGGCGCCCGGCTCCTCGCCGCCGTCCACCACCACCACCCCGGGGGGCTCCCCATGGCACGAGCCCCCCACGGGCAGCAGCACGTCCCCCCGCATCCTCACCGTGCGCGGGGGGGGCTCATCCCGGGGGTCCCCCCCATGCTTTGGAGGCGCGCAGCCGGTCAGAGCCACCCTGCGCGCGGGGACAGACAGCGGGGTCACGACCTCCAGTGCCCCCCCGGTGACCCCTGCCCTTTGGGTGACCCCAGCACCAGGCGGGGTCACCAGCACCCCCCAAAACACCCCCCTGGTGCCTCCCCAGCACCCCCGGACCCCCTCCCCAGTGCCCCCCCGGTGCCCCCCGGTGCCCACCCCCTGGGGGTCTCCGTCCCCCGCCGCGCTCCGCGCTCCATGGCCGGGCCCGGGGGCTCCTCTCCCGCGCCGCCCCCTCCCATCTCCATGGGGACGGGGGACGCCGTCCTCGCCATCCGATTGGCGGAGCCGAGCGCGGGGGCGCCTCCCATTGGCGGAGAGCCTCGGGGGGGGCGGGGACAGAGTGGGGCGAGGTGGCGGGAGATGTGCGAGGGGGGGCGTGGTTTCGGGGGGCAGGGGGCGTGGCCAGCGGCGCGCGCGCGCGCTCCGTCCACGTGCGCGGCCGCAGCCCCGAGGGGGCGGCCGGGGCGCGCCGTGCGCCCTCTGCGCGCCTCGGGGCGGGGAGGGGGCGGCCCGGGAGGGGCAGGGCAGGGCCCTGCCGCCCCCCCCCCCGAGCCTGCAGGACGCCAGCCCTGCTCTCCGCCCCCCCCCTTCCCTCTCCCAGCCCCTTCCAGCCTCGACGGGCGCCGTGCAGAAGAAGGGCCCTTTGACGGCGGCGGCCCCCGGGCTGTTATTGCAGCGCTCTGCGGTGTGCGCCGGCCGGGCCACCGCGCTGCCGGCGCTGGGGCCTCTTGTTTATCCTGGCCGGCCTCGCGTCTCACCCCCGCGGCCCAGCGGGGACGGCCCCCGCCCCGGGAGCTCGGCTCCGGGCCAAGCCGTCGGGGAGGGGGGGAGCTGGGGGCCGTCCGTGCCGGCAGCCCCGCCGCGAAGGGGCCCGGGGCTGAGGCTGCTGCGAGCCCATCTGCCGAGCAGCTGCCGGGAGAGAGAGGAGCGCCGGGGGGGCGCACACACGTGCCCGGGGTTGGGGGTGAGCGGGGAGGCCCCCCCCGCGCCGTGCCCTCGGTGTCCGCCCCCCCGGGGATGTGGCTCTGCTCCGGGGCACCCTGCGGGGAGCCCAGGGCTTGGGGCCCGGCAGCGGGAGCTGGAGCACATCTGGGCGCAGCGTGCTGCTGACACATCCACCCCCCCTCCTCCTCCTTCTCCTCCTCTTCCCCCCCCCTCTTCCCCTCGATGTCTTTGGGGAACTTGCGTCATTTGCGATAGTCCTTGGCTGGGGAACGAAAACAACCCTGGGCCCCCCGCCTGCCCCGGCACAAAGTGTGTGTGTGGGGGGGCACAATGCTAATGTAGCCTGCGTGCATGTTTTAGGGACCCCCCAGGACAATGCCAGTGCCCCCCCTTATTCCACACCCCCCCATGTTCTCATGTGCACCTTCTGGGGAGCCCCCACTAACAGGGTGCTCCAGAGCAGGGATCTGCAACGGCTGCAAGGGGTCTGCAGAGCGCAGGGACCCCCCCCCAAACCTCCATGAGCCCCCCAGCCGGGCCCCAAGAGCCGCCGGCAGCGACACCCGGGCGAACAGACCCCACATTATCCCCGGCGGCTGCGGTCCCTGCGCGCCTGGCGGGGGCCCAGGCGGCCGCGCCGCGGTGCCAGGTGGGCTGCGCGCTGCGCCAGCGCCGGCCCCCTGCTAAATTTAGCGGCGGCCGGAGCAGGAGGCACGGGGCAGGGAGACGATGGACGCCGGGGCCGTGGCCCCGCTGCTGCCCTGCACGTGGCCGGGTGGCCCGGTGCCACCGTGTGGGTACGGGGCTGCGTGTGTCTTGCACGTGCAGGGGGCCCGGGGGAGGTGCAATACGACGTGTCCTGCACGGTGGTGCATGCACAGGGGGGTACAGGGTGTGCAATGTGGTGTTTTGCACAGTGGTGCGTTCACGGGGAGGGGGCTGGGGTGTGCAACGGGATGTGTTGTGCCTTGTGGCGCACGCACAGGGGGGGCTGAGGTGTGCAGGGCAATGTGTGCTGCACGGTGGTGCGTGCACAGTGGGGGACTGGGGTGTGCAATGCAAGGGTTTGCACACTTGTGCATGTACCGGGCGGGTCTGGGGTGTCCAATTTGTCGTGCATTGTGTTTGCACAGGGGGCCTGGGGTGTGCAGTGCAACCCTTTGCACACCGGTGTGTGCACGGGGGGCTCTGGGGTGTGCACGGGGAGGATCTCACAGTGGAGGCCTGGTGTGGAGGCCGAGATAAGAGGCAGCACAGCCTTCACCACCCGCCCCCCCGAGAGCGCTGGGGTTGTCCCCAAAAAAAACAGAGCCAAGCAAGCCACTGCGGGTGCCCCGAGCAGCTTTATTATGGGGGTGACCCGGGGGGCTCAGCCGGGGGGCCAGCCCATCTGCCGCCCCCCCAGCACGTGGAGGTGCAGGTGGTAGACGGACTGGGCGCCGTGCTTCCCGTCGTTGATCACTGCCGGGAGAGGGACAGGGGGTCAGCGTGGGGGTGGTGTCACCCGTGGGGGGGCACAGGGGAGGGGACCCCCCCCCAACTCACCCAGCCGGTATCCGTCCTCCAGCCCCTCCGCCTTTGCCGTGCGCGCCGCCACAACCATCAGGTGCCCCAGGAGCTGCGGGGAGGGGGCAGGAGGCTCAGCCCTGCGTGTCCCCTGTCCCCACTCGTGTCCCCGAGCCCCCACTCACCTGGGCATCCTGCGGTTCCACACAGCTCAGCCGCGGGATGGGGCGCTTGGGGATCACCAAGAAGTGCACGGGCGCCTGGGGGGCCACGTCACGGAAGGCCAGGCACTGCGGGGAGGGGGTGCGGCGCCCTGAGACCCTCACTCACTCGGGTGGGGGGGGGTCCACGCGTGTCCCCGCTGCCCCCTTACCTCCTCGTCCTCGTAGAGGATGGTGGCCGGCACGGTGCGGGCGATGATCCTGCTGAAGATGGTGGGCTCCGTGCCCGCCCCGGCGGCCGCCCGCTGCGCCTTGCCCACCTCCCCGTCCTGCCCGCTGAGGGGGCGCTGGGGGCACACACGGTGGGGGGGGGGGCGTGACAACAGGGCACGCGTGGGCGGGGGTGACACGGGGACACCCGTGGGCTTGGAGACATGGAGAGGGGACACACACACACAAGGACATGCAGGGAGCAATAGGGGACGGGCATAAGGGTGGTCGGGAGGGGGTTAAGCTGGCGAGGTGGGGGCCACGCGTGGGTCCCCACGCCGCAGGGGGGCTCTGTGCGTGTGTGTGCGTTTGCACGCCCACTCGTGGACTTTGCACGGGTGCGGAAGCGGGCGCAGGACCCACCCCCCATCCCCCTTCCCCTCCTCTTTCCCCCCCCGTCTTTCCTCCTCCTTTATCCCACGCCCCCCCTCCCCTCCCCGCGCACCCCACGCGTGCCCACCTGCCCCAGGCGCGCCCCCGCTACCCAGGCGCGCGCCCACCCACGCGCGAGCACCGCCGCCGCCATGGCGCGCGCCTCCGCGTCCCCGCCCCTCCCCCGGCTTCCGCCACGCCCCCCCCCCCGCGCCTTAAAGCGCCCGCGCCCCTTCCCCCCTGCGCCCACGCGTGACCGCGGAGAGGGGGGGGAGGCACCCACGCGTGGCGCGCTCCAGGCACCCAGCCCGATCCGTGCAGGGCGCATTGCTCCCCCCCCACTCATACCCACACCCGATGGTGGGTGCTGGGGGTGGCCCCCCCCACGGTCACGCGTGGGTGCCCCCCCCCTTAAAAAAAAATCCAGAGCCAGGGCTGTGCCGTCAGGGGTTTATTTCTTGCCCCCTCAGAAGCCCATGCGCGGGCGCTTGCGGCGGAGGGGCTGCGAGGAGGAGGAGGAGGAGGAGAGCTGGCTCTGGGAGGAGGGGATGCAGAGCGGCGCCCCCGGCGTGCTGGGGGGCTCGGGGGGGTCCTGGGGCCCCTCTGCCCACACGGCCAGGTAGTCCCGCAGCGTGCGCCGCCGCTCCTTGGGGATCCCCCGCGAGCGCAGCTCCTGCGAGGACAGCATGGGCTCCACGGGGGGCGGCGGGGAGGGGGCGGCCGGCGGGGAGCCCCCCACCACCACCTCCAAGGGGGTGGCCGGGGGGGACGAGCGCGGGGGTCCGGCGTCGCTGAGCTCGGACAGCTCGGACTGGTAGGTGACGGAGGAGGTGAAGCTGGCCGAGAGGCTGCGGTGAGCCCGCGCCGCCTTCTGCCGCCGCCGCCGCTCCCGCAGCGCCTGCCGCCGCTGTGCCAAGCTGGCACCCGCGCCCCCAGACCCCCACTCGCCCCCCCAAGCCGCCGTCAGCCGGGCGCTCAGGGCGTCGGGCTCTTGCGGGGGTGGTGGCGGGGGTCCGGGGGGCTCGGGGGCCGTGTCCCAGCGCTGGATGCGCTCCCCGAGGCGCATGGCCTGGCGCAGCCGCTGCCGCAGCTGCTGGTGCAGGGCGCTGGGTGCCGCGGGTGCCGCCAGCTCCTTGCGGGTGAAGAGGCGCCGCTTGCTGATGGTGGGGGGTCCCGGGGGGCAGGCGTGCCGCGGGGAGCCCCCCCAAACCCGCAGCAGGGCCCGCAGCCAGCGGCGGTACCGCAGGGCAGCGGCCGGGCTGGGCACGGCTGGAGGGGGCTGGGGGCTGGCGCGGCGCTCCGCGGGGGGCTCGGCTTCCTCCGTGGCCCCCGGCGTGCCCACCACCTCCTCCTCCTCCTCGTCGTTGATGATCACCTCCAGGTTGGAGAGGTAGAAGGTCTGCTCTCCTTCATCCTCCTCCTCCTCCTCCTGCGCCTCCTCCTCGCTGCTGAACAGCGGGGAAGAGCCCGGGGCCTCCTGCGTCGCCTCCTCCTCTTCCTCCCGGCGGGGAGCGGGTGCTGGCGCCGCCTCGTGCCTCAGCGCCTGGTAGAAGACATCCCCGGCCTCGGAGAGCTGGAAGACCACCAGGGCCTCCTGCCGGCCCTGCTGGTGCTGCACGGCGGCCAGCCCTGCGGGGACAAACACAGCAGTTGCCACCCGCAGCGACCCGGTGGCCACGTCCCCTCTTTGCCCCCGGGACCCCCGCGTGCTCCCCAGCTTTGCTCACCGGCAGCGGGGGCACCGAGGCGCTGCTGGAGCCAGTGGTGGCGGTGTGGGAGCTGTGTGGGGAGGTGAGGCAGGCAGCTGGCGATGCTCTGCAGCCTCTGCGGCGGCCCCACCAGCTGGCAGGCCGACTTGCTGCCCCCTGCAAAACCGAGGTGCCCCCCAAAAAAATCACCCTGTCCCTCCGTGGCACCGCACGGCGAGGTGGGGGGACGCGGTGCCCGCGGTCAGCCCCGTGCCCCCCTGTGCTGCTCTCTCACCCGTGTACTGCAGCAGCAGCAGCTCCTGCGTGCGGGAGGCGCCCAGCACCACCTTATGGCTCCTGCCCGGCCCCCCCGGCGCCACTTGGGCAAAAAGAGGGGGGGCCTTCATCATGTGCGCCCACTTCAGCACGGGCACCAGCGGCAGGCGCTCATCCATCAGGTACACGGCAAACTGGGAAGAGGGGGGACAGCTCAGCGGGGCTCCCCCTCCTCCACGCCACTTATCAGCAGCGTTAAAAGGGTGGAGGGGGGTCCAGGGCTGTGCCCCCCAGCCGTGGGGGGTCTCACCTGGGTGGTGACGAGGTGCTGGCAGGGGTGAGCCCGGCCCAGGTACATGGGCAGCACCACGCGCTCGCCCTGCTGGCACCCGGCTTCCTCGCCCACCTTGAAGAAGTCGAAGTGGCAGCTGGAGGGGGCCTGTGGAGGCAGGGCAGGGTGCCATCAGCACCCCAGGGTGCCGGGCCCCCTCCCCACTGACCCCACGCCCCCCGTCCCAGGCTCACCCGGGTGTCCAGGCACTGGATGCCGGTGCGGTCGGCGCAGCTCAGCACCCGTGGGTGCGCGGTGAAGTCGCTCCAGCGCCAGGGCGAGTGGTCCCGGAAAAACAGGGTCTGGGGGTCGTGGCGGAGCCGCTGCAGCCTGCGAGGAGAAAGGGGCACCACCAGTGGGCAGGGGGGTTCCCCCGCCTCCCAGCACCCCAAAATCAGAGGGTCCAGCCCGCAGCGCCCCGACTCACCCAGTCTCGACGCTCCAGAGGTAGACGGCTCCGCTCTGGGTGCAGACAGCCAGCTCCCCGGGGAGGTGTGGGCTGTGGGGCAGGGGGACAGCATCACCATGGGGACAGGGGGGGTCTGTGGTGGCAGCACAGCCCCCCAGGAGCTCGTTTTCCCCGGCACCCACCTGACGGTGAGGCAGGAGGCCGGCACGTCGGTGCGGATGACCTGCAGCGGGCTGGGGGCAGCGCCCGCCCTGCCCGGCACCCTCCAAACTCCGCAGTGGTAGTCGGAGCGGACACCCACAAAATCTGGGGATGGGACACACACAAGGGGGCTGGTTGAGAGGGCAGGGTCCCCAAGGTGTCACCCCAGGGTGCGGGTCCCGGGGCTTGCTCACCTTCTCCATCCACCCGTGCGGCACCCACTTGCCGGATGCGCCCGTTGAGCTCAAACTGCGCCGGGGCCCCTCGGGCACGGGGCTGCTCCTCCAGCACCACGTCCTGAAAATCTGGGGGGGGGCAGCTAAGGGCACTACCACAACCCCCTCTACCTTCCCCAGGGGATACCCCTCCCCGTTTTCCCCCACGGGTAAGGATACAGAGGTAATTCATGACCTCCCCGCCGGGGTAGACCAGGCGTCCCACGCGCCCGCTCGCCTCCTGGGGGGGCAGCCAGGCCAGAGCCCCCCCGGTGGGGCTGTCGTCGAAGAGCAGGCCGGCCCACTGCAGCAGCAGCTCCTCGTGCACGCAGTCGGCCAGCAGCCCCAGTGGCACCTCGAAGAGCCAGTCCCGGCACAGGTGGGAGAACCAGCGCAGGCGGGAGACGAAGTGACGCCGCGGGCAGCCGCTGTGGGGACAGCCGGTGTCACGGGGAGGGGGTCCTGCAGGAAACCCTCCCCCCCCCCCCCCCTAAATTCCCTGTCCCCGGGGAGCACTCACCGCCTGGCCTCCAGCCGGTTGAGCTCCTCCACCAGGGCTGTCATGCGGATGGTGGTGTCCCGGGAGGGTTTCTGGGGGGTGAAAAAGGGTCAGGGCTGCAGCCAGGGGGGGCTGATGGAGCCCCCATCCCCCAAAAAAAAAACCAAACAGGCACTGACCTTCAGCTTGGAGTCACCCAGGTGGAAGTTCTTGTGCAGCAGCTGCCCCAGGGAGCCGAAGGCGTCCTCTGGGTGATCCACAAAGAAGTGTCCCAGCTGTGCGGGGAGGGAAAGGCAGGGTCAGGGCGTGTGGGGACGCCGTGGTCCCTGCCAGGCTGTGCCCCAGCCCCTCGCTGGTACCTGCTTGGTGAAGTCCAGCGCGGCTCCCGACCTCCCTGCCCGCAGCTTCCTGCGCAGCACGCCGCGGTACAGGATGTCCTGGGGGACCAGAGGGGGCACCCAGCAGCCTGCGGGGACAGAGCAGGGCACGGCTGGCACCGCGGGGACGGGACGGGTGCCAGCACGTGGCTCGGTGCCTGGGGGCACCCAAAACCTCCCCCCCCAGGTCCTCACTGTCGTTGGGTGGCAGCAGGGGCACGGCAGCGGCTTCGCAGGGCTCCCAGCTCTCGCCCTGCCGGCTGCGGCGGGGCACGAACGGCGGCTGCAGCTGCACGGGGACAGGATTGGGGAGGTGAGGGTGGCCCCGGCGCCCCCATCCCCAACCCCCTTCCCAACCCCGCTCCCCTCTCACCTGCCCGCTCCCGGCCTCCAGCACCTGCCCGTGCTCCCCCCAGCCGGCAGCCGGCGCGGGGCCGGCCTCATCCTTGGGGGGGCCGCAGCCGAAATAGGAAGGGAAGAGAGCGGCGGGGAACTCCATGGGGGCACCGGAGGAGCGGGGGGGGGACCGGGTACCGGGGGGGTGCGCCGGGTACCGGAGGGGCCCGATCCCAGTCCCAGTCCCGGTCCTGGTCCCAGTCCCAGTCCCAGTCCCGGTCCCAGTCCCAGTGGTTCCCGGTCCCGATCCCGGTCCCAAATCCCGCTCCCGGTCCCGCTCCCGGTTCCCGCCACCCCGCCCCGCCCCGCACGCGTCCCGAGCGCGCGCGCGCGCCGCCGCCGCCGGTCCGCCCCCGCCCCTCCTCGCGGCCCCACCAATCAGCGCCCGAGGCGAGGAGGGCGGCGACGGGCGCGCGGCGCAGCCAATGGCCGCGCGGGGAGGGGGCGTGGCGCGCCGGGTGACGTCATTCTCGCGGGCGCGCGTCGGGCTCCGGCGGCGGCGGCGGGGCGGCATGGGGCGGCGGGGCGGCGCGGGGAGGGGGCGCCGGGACCCCCTCGTCCGCCCCCCGCTGCGGCCGCCGCCGCTGCTCCTCCTGCTGCTCTTCCTCCTCCTCCTCCTCCTCCTCCTCCTGCCGCCGCCCGCCGGTGAGCGCCCCGGGGGCCGGGGGTGGAGGGGTGGGGGGGTCACGGGTCGCCCCTATGGGGGGGGCCACGACCCTATAGTGGGGGGCGCGAGCCTGTAAAAGGGGGCACGGCCGCTGTAGGGGGGATGGTGGTGGTGTAGGGGGGGACGGTGGTGGTGTAAGGGGGTATGGTGGGCCTGTGGGGGGTGCGGGGTGAGTGGGTAGGGGGCTGCGATGCGTGGGGAGAGAAGGGGGGGGTGTGGGGCACGGTGGCTGCCTGCTATGGGGTGAGGGGGGGGTCGCGGGGGCGCGCAGAGGGGTGTCCGCGCAATGGGGCGCGGTGGGGAATAGGGGGAGAAATCCCCCGCCCCAGCCCCGCACACAGACACCAGGGGGACGCGGGGGGGTGCCGTGGGGTGCGACACGCGAGGGGTGGTGTCGGGGGAGGGGGTCCCGAGGTGTCTGTGGGGCGGGGGGGGGGGCGATTTGGGGCCGCGGGCGCTGTCCCCGGTGCTGAGCCCCGGCCGCGGGCGCTGTCCGCGGTGCTGAGCCCCGGGGCTGCGCGTCCAGCCCTGGGGGGCTCCGTCCCGGTTCCCGACCCCCCCCAACCTCATCTCGGGGGTCTGAGCACCGGGGACACCTCCTGGGGGTCTCCATCCCCCCGGGGACCCCCCCTGGCACGGAGCTCCGGTCCCCTGGGGGTGCCGTGGAGATGCCCCCCCAGGGCGGGCTCGTGGTGGAGGATTTGGGGTCGGGCACCCTACACGCAGACGGGCATTGGTGATAGGGGAGGGGGAGCTGCCTTTGTTCCAGGAGAGGGCTGCAGGAGCAGATGCGTGTCGGGGCTCAGCCTGCTGGGGCTGCACACACACACGCACAGCACAAACACACACGTGCCCGTCGGCACACGCACGCACGCGCACCCCCGGCCGGGCACAGGCTGTACGAAGCAGCCCCTTCCTCCCCGCTCCCCCCAGTTCCCAGCTGGACGAGTCCCCCCGGGGCTGCCGGCATCCCGCAGCCACGAGCATCCCATCCTCAGAGCATCCCTGGGGAATGAGGCCTGGGATTCCCGGGCTGGCGCTGGGCAGGCGTCCCAGCGGCAGGGCGAAGTTGTTTCTGGAGCTCCAGGGACGTGCCTGCCTCCCCGCTGCTGCCCATGCTCCTGGAAATTCCCCGGGGGACGCCGGCCAGTTTGGGCAGCCCCGCAGGAAGCATCTTGCAGGCTGTGCGCAGCCTCCCGTGGGTGTGCACGCCTCCGCCTCGCCGTGCGCGCAGGCGGCACCCCCGTGTGCATGTGCGCACCCCATATGCGCACCGCTCCTCCCCCGCGTGAGTGGGGCAGAGCCCGGGGAGGGGGTCCCAGCCCCACTGAGAGAGCCCCTTGGGTCTCCCCCCCCCGCAGACGGGCTCTTCGTGACCGACTACTTCACCCGCACGCCGCGCAAGCTCAGCCCCTTCCGCTCCTTTGCCAGCATCGAGCTCTTCCACTTCCACATCCCCGAGGACACGGTCATCGCCGTCTGGAACCTCATCACCTTCAAGGAGCAGGGCGGCACCTTCGGGGACCACTGCCCGGACCGCAGCATCACCGTGTGAGCGCCCGGCGTGTCCCTACTGGAGGGCACTGCCCCGCGGTGACCCCCCTCCTGTCCCCGTGCCACCACCCCAAAGCTGCGCCCCGGTAACCGCCGTGCCCCCTGCAGGTATTTCCGCGCGGGGGCTCCCTCCGTCATCAACCCGCTGCGCACGCACTTCCCCAGGGACACGGCCGTCCCTGGCTCCTTCGCCCTCACCCTCACCTGGACGCTGCCCAACCGCACCACGGGGGTGTTCAACGTCACCAGCCCCCTGCCCGGGGACTGGTTTTTGGCTGCCCACCTGCCCAAGGATGAGGGGAAGATCTCCGTCAAGGTGCAGGGCTTTGGGGTGGGGTGGGGATTGGGGAGGGCACGGTGCCCCGCTGGCATTTGGGGCTGGCGGCGCGTGGGGTAGGTGTGGGGCACTGGGTGGCTCTGGAGGGGGGGTACCGGGGTGGGCAGCACCCAAATTCCCTGCTGGGCACCCCCCAAGCCCCCGTGCTGACTGCCCTGCTGGTGTAGGGTCTCTACGAGGAGTGCCAGTACCTCTTCCAGCCGCAGCTCATCGTGCAGCGCCTGGTCAACATCGCCGTGCTGTACCCCGGATACGCCTCCGAGCAGAGCATGGCCCCCCACAACCGCTCCTGCCTCTACAAGTGAGCACGATGGGGGGGTCTGCCAGCCTTTTCGGGGGGCGGTCGGCTTCCCGGGGGTCCCCCATCCCTCTGCCTGGCCTCCCCCAGCCCCTCTCCGTGTCCCCGCAGGGTGTTCGTGCCCAGCTACACGTCGCGCGTGCAGGTGGAGGTGCTGCGGTGCCGGGGGGCCGAGGGCTGCCCCCTGTGGCTGCGGGTACGGGCCAAGGCCCCCCCCCTGCACAACTCCACGGCGCTGGACTGCCGGGAGCACGCGCCCTGCCAGCTGGCCCTGGACCTGCCCTTCTGGCAGCACTGGTACTACGTGCTGGTGGAGAGGCACCCCGGGGTGCCGGGCGCCATCTCCTTCCAGGTCATCGTGCAGCTCACAGGTGAGGGGACGCGGCCCCGGTGTTGGTTTGGGGTGCTTGTGGGGTCTGGGTGACAGGGGGAGCAGCCAGCTGTGCTGGCATGGGGGTGCTGGGAGGCTTTGGGGCACTGGGATGCACTGGGATCCGTGCTTTGGGGCACTGGGATGTGGTGGGACACTGAAGTGCTGGGAGGTGCAGGGGTGCTTTGGGACACGGGGATGCTTTGGGATGCTGGGAGGTGCTGGGACACAGATGCTGGGATGCTCTGTGAGGACTGGGATGCTGGGAAGTGCTGGGATACTTTGGGACACTGGGGTGCTCTGGGAGGTGCTGGGATGCTCTGGGATGTTGTGAGGTGCAGGGATACACTGGGAGGCACTGGGATGCCGGGACACTGGGATGCTCTGGCATACTGGGAGATGCTGGGACACAGATGCTGGGAGGTGCAGGAATGCTTGGATGCTCTGGGAGGTGCTGAGATGCTGGGACACTGGGATGCACGGGGACATTCTGGGAGGTGCTGGGATGCTCTGGGATGCGTGGTGACACCGGGATGCGTGGTGACACCGGGGTGCTTGGGGACACTGCCAGGCGCCAGGGCGCACTCAGGGAGCTGTGTTGGGAGGCAGAGGGTATCAGTGCCGGGTCTGACATCTCTCCCCCTGCAGACTGCTCCCGCCCCAGCCTGTCCCGGCCGCCCTTCCTGCCCTCCAGCGCCTCCATGAACATGCCCCACTCCTTCGGCTCCGCGGGCGGGCTGGCGCTGGGTGCCGACAGCCCCCCTCCCGCCAGCCCCAACGGCACCAGGCACCCTCTGGCCGCCGTCCCCAGCGCGGCCGAGCGCTGCTGGCCCGTGCGCCCCACGCTGCGCAACGAGCTGGACACCTTCTCCGTCCACTTCTACATCTTCTTCGGGCCCAATGTCTCGGTGCCGCCCGACCGCCCCGCCGTCTTCGTCATCAACCTGCTGCCGGTGCTGGACAGCGGCGGGGTGCTCAACCTGGAGCTGCGGCTCAACGTGGTGAGGGGCTGGGGTGGGGACACCAGGAGCGAGGTTTGGGGTGCTCCCGGGGGATGGATGTGGCTTGGGAGCGGTGGGTTGGGGTGCGTGGCGGTGGGCTGGGTGCTGCGGGTGGCGGGTTAGGGGGCTGTGGCAGCAGGGGGTGTCCCCAAATGGCTCGGGGCCGTGTCCCCTCTGCCGCCAGAGCTCCCTGCGTGGTGAGAACGCGACGGTGTTCGGCTGCCTGAACCACGAGGTGCCGCTGGCCTCCAGTGACAACGCCTCGCTCACCTGCGAGACGGGTAGGCTGGGCAGCCCCCCTCCTCCTGCTGCGTGCCGGGGGGTCCGCACCCCTCTGTACCCTACCGTGAGGGTCCCCTCACCGCTGCTCTCCCTGCCGGCAGAGTCCCTGGCAGGCTTCCTCCTCTCCGTCAACGCCACGGCCAGCCTCAGCCGCCTGCGCATCCCCTACCCACAGACGGGCAGCTGGTACCTCAGCCTGCGCTCCCTCTGCGCCACGGAGCACGGGTAGGAGCCCTCCGTGGGGGCGCGGGGTGGGCGCAGGGGGATGGAGCTGGGTGAGGGTCCCCACGGCTCGTGGTTGGGAAGGGCTCGTGTGCCCCTGGGGGTGCCCACACCGCACCCCGGCTCTGCTCGGTGTCCCGTGGGACACCTCCAGGTTTATGGCTCTGCTCCCAGCCCTGCCACACCGGTGTCCCCGTGGGGATTTGGGGTGTGGGCACACCCGGGGGTTGTGTTGGTGCGAGCAAACGGCGCCGTGTACGCTCCTCGTGCACGGGGTGCACACCTGGCTGCGTGGGGACATGGACGTGGCAGAGATGGGAGCTGCCTTAGGGGCACGGTGGGTGCCTGCTGACCCCGTTCCCCCACCCTGGGGCAGGTTCGAGCCCTGCACCAACGTGACGGCCGAGGTCTACCTGCGCGCCTACCTCTCGCCCTGCATCAACGACTGCGGCATCTACGGGCAGTGCAAGCTGCTGCGCACCAACAACTACCTGTACGCCGCCTGCGAGTGCAAAGCTGGTGAGATAACCCCGCTGTCCCCCTGCCCAGCTCCCCCCGGGGTGCTGGGAGGGGGTTTCCCCGCTGCCCCCGTGGGTGCTGCGGGGTGACGGCCGCTCTCCTGCCCGCAGGCTGGAACGGCTGGGGCTGCACGGACAACGCCGAGGCGTTCTCCTACGGCTTCCAGCTCCTCTCCACGCTGCTGCTCTGCCTCAGCAACGTCATGTTCGTGCCTCCCGTGGCCATCGCCGTGCGCAGCCACTACCTCCTGGAAGCCGCCGTCTACATCTTCACCATGTTCTTCTCCACCGTGAGTTTGGGCGGTGGGCGAGGGGCCGGGGGGAGCCGCGCGGGGCGGCTCTCACCTCCTTTCATCCCCTCTTCCCGGCCCCAGTTTTACCACGCCTGCGACCAGCCGGGCATCGTGGTGTTCTGCATCATGGACTACGACGTGCTGCAGTTCTGCGATTTCCTGGGCTCCCTCATGTCCGTCTGGGTCACCGTCATCGCCATGGCCCGGCTGCAGCCCGTGGTCAAGCAGGCGAGTGCGGGGACGGGGAAGGGTCCCCCCGGGGTGGGCGAGGGACCGTCCTGACGCCTCCTCACCCACAGGTGCTGTACCTGCTGGGGGCCATGCTGCTCTCCATGGCCCTGCAGATGGACCGCCACGGGCTCTGGAACCTGCTGGGACCCAGCCTCTTCGCCTTGGGCATCATGGCCATCGCTTGGGTAAGGACCTTGTGGCGCATCCCCATCCCCAACGAGGGTCCTTCAGGGGATGGAGGGGACGCACGGCTTGCCCCCGCAGCCCCCCAACCCCTCAATTTTCCTCCGTCCCCACGCAGACAGCTCGCACCATCCGCCGGCGCCACTGCTACCCGCCCACCTGGAAGCGCTGGGCTTTCTACCTGTGCCCCGGGGCGCTGATCGCGGCGGCCGCCGTGCTGCTCTACGCCTTCGTGGAGACGGAGGAGAACTACTTCTACATCCACAGCATCTGGCACCTGCTGATCGCCGGCAGCGTCGGCTTCCTGCTGCCGCCCCGCGCCAAGCCCGCCGGGCGCCTGGGGCCGCTGCCCCGCCGCAAGGGCTGCGGGTACCAGCTCTGCGTCAACGAGCAGGAGGAGCTGGGGCTGGTCGACCCCGCCGTCGCCTCCATCAACAGCATCTGCACCGGGTGACGGCACCCCCCCCCAGCAGAGCGGATTCGGGGCCCCAGGGGGTGGGGGGGTGGCAGCGCCGGGGCTGTCTGTCCGTCCGTCTGTCTGTCTGTGTGTCCCCGCAGCACCAGGCACCCCAGGCGTGGCTGGAGTGGTGACGTCCCTGCTGGTGCCACCAAGGCACGGGGAGGGGGCACTGCATGCATTGGGAACCCCCCCTACCCCCTCCAGCTGCCTTTTGGGGTGTCGGGGGGGGGACAGGGACGCGGTGCCAGGCAGGTCCCCAAGCCCTGTGTGACAGCCACAGGGCAGCTCCTGGGGTGCTGCTCCAGACCCCCCTCCACCCCCTCCGAGCCGTTCCCTGGGGATGCAGCCCAGCGTGCTGGGATTTAGGGGATGCCTAACGGGATTACCAGCTGCAGGCGGGCGGGCAGCTCCCTAATAGGATTGAGATCTAATTAAACCGGCTCCCCGGGAGCCAGGCCCCAGCTGGGGGCTGCGGGGGGGGCATTTGGAGGGGATGATGGGGATAGGATGGCGAGGCTGCAGCCCTGCTGGGGCCGGCGAGCCCCGTCGAGCCATGGGGGCTGCTCCGAGGGCCCCGGGGACTGGCGGCTGCCATCCAGGATATCATCCTCCAGCCCTTCCCGTGTCGGCCAGGCTGGTTAAGGATTAATTTTTAATTAAAGTCGTTGCTCACTTCACCACGTCCAGCCGCGTCTCCCCGGCAGTGTCAGCGGGCACCGCGATGCCAAGGAAGGGGTCGGCGCATGGTGCTGCCCGGTGGGTTTGTGTAGGCCCTACAATAACAGAGGGCAGCTGCTCAGTGCTCCCTCGTTTAATTAATCCTGTGGCTGCGCTTTTTGGCTCAAGGACGGGCTGAGCAGGAGGACACAGGGCCAAGCAGCAGCAGAGGGGATCCGAGCCAGCCCTGCGCACCCCATGGGCACCATCAGCTCCCACGGGGACCCCCCTGCCCCCTTCCCAGCACCTCCGGCCCCATTCCCATGGGGATGCTTTTGTGGCCAGACTCTGCCTTCCCCCCCATCATGGACTTGGGGTCCCCACGACTCGGGCCCCCCCCCCCCCCATAGGAGCATCCTTCTGGTGCTCTCCATCCCTGCCTGTGCCGTGTCGCCGTGGTAACGGTGTCCCCATGGCAGCCAGGTGCCTCCGGCATCCCCATGGCAACTGGTACCCGAAAAAGGCTCGGGGTGGGAGGGGTGGGAACTGCAAGACCCCCGGGATTGGGGATGGCTGGGAGGGGCACTGATGCTGTGCCTGGGGCAGCGTGAGCCCTCGTGTCCCCTGCCCCTGCTCCAGAAATAATAATAATAATAATAATAATAATAATAATAATAATAATAATAATAATAATAATAATAATAATTTCCCTCCTCGGAAATTATCACCCCAAAATCTGGGGCTAATTATGGCTAATTATTAGTTAATTATAACCAATGGAGGCGCCTCATTAATTAGGGAAAGGCAGCGAGGGGTGAGGACACCCCACTCCCTCCATCAGCCCCTGGACGGGGCCCCCCCCGGCCCCCTCCCGCAGTGCCGACAGCCCTGGCAGACCCAAATCCGGGCTTTTTGGCACCAAAATGCCCCCCCGCAGCCTCCCCTCCCCCACCCCGCCGCGCGGGGAATCCCCTCCGCTGACGTCACCGGGGACCCCCCCGCCGCCCTCGCCCCGCCCCTCCCCGCTGTCTGATTGGCTGCGCCGCCTTGGCCCCGCCCCTGGACGCGGGGCGGGCCTCGGAGTGACCACGCCCCCCGCTCCGTACTGATCTCCTATTGGCTGCCGAGCTGTCACTCCAGACCGGCACAGACCCGGTTGCTCGGCTGGCTGCTGCCTGCCCCATTGCAACCCCATTGCAACCCCATTGCAGCCCCATTGAAATCCTATTGTGTCCCCTTTGAAGCCCCATTGCAACCCCATTGCAAGCCCTACTGGCCTCACTGAAACCCCATTGCAGCCCCGTTGCAAGCCCATTGAAACCCCTTTGCAACCCAATTGTGTCCCCTTTGAAACCCCATTGCAGCCTAATTGCAACCCCACTGCAATCCCATTGCAGCCCCACTGCAACCCCTTTGCAACCCCATTGTGTCCCCATTGGAAACCCATTGCAACCCCAGCACAGCCCCATTGCAATCCCATTGCAGCCCCATTGCAAACCCATTGTGTCCCCTTTGAAACCCCACTGCAATCCCATTGTGTTCCCTTTGAAGCCCCATTGCAGCTCCATTGAAACCCCATTGCAGTCCCACTACAACCCCATTGCAACCCCACTGCAACCCCACTGAAATGCTATTGTGTCCCCTTTGAAATCCCATTGCAACCCCATTGCAGCCCCATTGCAACCCCATTGTGTTCCCTTTGAAACCCCATTGCAGCCCCATTGCAATCCCATTGTGTCCCCATTGCAACCCCATTGCAGCCCCATTGCAGCCCCCATTGCAAACCCTTTGAAACCCCATTGCAGCCCCATTGTGGCCCCATTGCAACCCCATTGCAGCCCCATTGCAACCCTACTGTGTCCCCATTGCAACCCCATTGCAACCCCACTGCAGCCCCATTACAACCCAATTGCAGTCCCATTGTGTCCCCTTTGCAACCCCACTGCAACCTCATTGCAGCCCCATTGCAAACCCTTTGAAACCCCATGTGTCCCCATTGCAGCCCCATTGTGTCCCCATTGCAACCCCATTGCAACCCCATTGTGTCCCCTTTGAAACCCCATTGCAACCCTATTGTGTCCCCATTGCAAACCCATTGCAGCCCCTTTGCAACCCCACTGCAGGCCCATTGCAACCCAATTGCAGCCCCGTTGTAACCCCATTGCAACCCCATTGTGGCCCCATTGCCCCCCTCTACACCCCCTGGCAGCCCCACCCTCCCCCCCCACATCCCCAGCCCACCCCCACCTCACCATACCCCACACCTCTGCCTCCCTCTGCCCCCACCACCCCCCACAACCCCCATGGCACCGGGGGGGCACGGGGCAGGGTCTGTGCCCCCATGGGAGCCGTGCCCCCGCTGCGGGACGGGGCACGGTGCCGGTGCTTTCCCAGCCAGTGGCCGTGCCGGGAGCTGGGCCACCAGGTGCCGGGGAGGGGTGGCCCGGTGCCACCCACCCCACGCGGCCCCACAGCTGCAGGGGGGCGGCCGGGGAGTTCCTGGGGGGCTGTAAATAGCCCAGTTCCCCCCAGTTCCCCCCAGTTCCCCTTCCGCTCGTCTCGAAAGCGAGAAAGGGAACGTGCGTGCGTGCGTGCGTGTGTGCGTGTGTGTCCCACCCCCCCTGGGACGCTCAGACAAAAGAACTGGTGGATGGGCGCTGCTGGTACAAAATCTATTTTTAATGTTATTAAAATCTGTAAATTTCTATAAATGTCTAAAATAACCAGGGGGGGGCTCTGCTGCGGGGGTGCGCGCGCTCACGGCGGGGCGCAGCCGGCGTCGGGGGGCACCGGGGGCTCCTCCTTGCCGCACGGGGGGAGCCCGGGGAGCAGCGGGAGCTGGGGGTCACCCTCGAAAAGGGGGGCGTGGGGGGCGTAGTGGGCGTGGGGGGCCGGCGGCCGGAGCAGGAGCTGGTGCAGGGTCTCGCCCACCTGCACCAGGCTGTGGGAGAGGAGGTGGAGGTGGGAGACGGTGTCGCTGGCCAGGCTCTCCAGCAGCGCCTGCTGCTGCCGCGACGTCTGCAGGATCTGCACCAGCAGCTGCTGCACGCTCTGCAGCAAGCCGGCCACGCCGCCGCCTGCAGCGAAGAGCGGGGTCAGGGGAAGCCCACCCCTCGCCCTGCGCCCCGGGGAGGGGCGTTGGGGGGCACCCACCTTGCAGGCTCGTGTCCGCTGAGTCTTCGCCCACCGCGTGCTCGCTCGCTGCAGCCATCCCCGGGGAGCCTGGGTTTCCTCGTCCCATCCCCGGGGGCGTCTCACTGGGAAAACCTGCGGCCAGGGGTTGGCACGGAGGGCGCAGCGGGGTCCCGGGGATCCCCTGCTCAGCCCGTCCCCGCTGCCCTGTGCCGGGGAGAGGGCGCAGACTCACCTGCCTTCTGCTCGGTGCTCTCCTCTTTCAGGCAGCCTGCGGGAGAGCAGCGGTCACCGGGGGACGGCTCCGGCCCCGCGGGGACACGAGCTCGGTGGCTGGGGCACGGTACTCACCCGGGAGGGGCTGGGGAGGGATGCAGCAGCTGGTACCTGCAACGGGAACAGGCTCAGAGCCCGATTACAGGGCTGAGAGGGGGGAAATGAGGACGAGGAGAGCCTTACGTGGGGTGGCTGCGGGGTCGGGCGATGCTCCATCGACGTGGTCCCCGCGGGCTGCAGGGAGAGAGCAGAGAGGAGACGCGGGGTCTGGCGGCACCCGCCAGGGGACGGCATCAGCCCGGGGTCTGCCTCGCTGCCCCGGCCAGCCCGGCGTGCCCTAGCCACAGCTCCCCAGCGCCCTGCGGGGCCTCAAAGCGCCTCCCGAGCTAGGAACAAAAGCAGGAGTCACTCACCCACCACTGCAATGCAGCCACCTCCGGGCTGGAAGGCAGCAGCTGCGTAGCGGCGCGCGGCCAGGCTACGCAACAGATTAGGGCTGGAAGTGAAGGAGAATCCCACATCCACTTGGAACTGCAGGGGGAATTTAGGGAGACAACGTAATTACCCGGTGCGGACGCTGGCGGGGACGCCGGGGTTCACTCCCCCAGCGCCAGCGGGGCCGGGGGGGGGACACGAAGCAGCAGCCGGGGCTTCCCCGGCACCGGGCCCTTCTCTGCTCCTGTTTTTGGGGAGGTGTTTCGCCTGGTCCGCCCCGCAGCCCCGATCCCTGCCGGCGAGGGGAACAGCACCCGCTCCCTTCACCTGCCCGCACAGACCGGGCCCGGGGACGTATCCTGCATCGCCTTGGCACCGTCCGGGTGTGCTGCAGGATGGGGATGCTCCCGGCTCCATCCCTCACACCCAGTCCCAAATCCTCCAGAGCTCTGTGGTGTGCCGTGCCCTGAGGCCAGCTCCGAGCCAGGGACCCCCATCCAGCCCCATCCCAGCTGGCCCCAAACCCTCACACTGTGGGGCTGGTTTGGAGCCAAACTGGGGGGGTGGGAAGTTCCCACACCCCATCCGCGAGCATCCCGAGGGGAACACACCACGGAGGGGCCCTCCAGGGACAAAAGGCCCCCTGACGACCCCCGTGCCCCCCTGTCCCTGCATGCTGGCACAGGCTTGAGCTGTAGCGGTGGCCGTGCAGCCCGGCGCGGTGAGGCAGGACGGTACTTACGGCTCTCCGGCTCGTCCTTTGGGCACTGCAGCAGCGGTGCCAGCAGCACGGCGGGGGTCTCTGCAGCAGCTGGGGTGCAGCACGCAGACAACAGCATCAGCAAGGGGGCCCTGAGGGGTGCCGGACACCCCCCGGCCACGACAAGCCCCCCTCCAGCTGCCCCATCCCACGGGTACCTGGCGGTGCCGGCGAGCGTGCGGCCAGCGACCTGCGCTTCCTGGGGGGCGGCTTGACCAGCTCTGCAAGGGGAAGAAAAAAGCTCAGATCGGGGCATCACGGACCCCGTGCAACACCGGGGAGCCTGCACATCCCCAGCACCCACCGGGCAGCCGCCTCTCCCCAAAAACGGGCCGCCCGGCCGCCTTCCAGATGCTCTTCATGGTGCGGTAGTGTGGGGGCAGGCGCGACGAGTGCCGCCCGGCACGGCGGCGCGTCTCCCGCTCCGAGTGGAAAGCCTGCTTCAGTGCCTTCCACTTGGAGCGGCACTGGGCCACGCTACGGCCATAGCCGGCCGCCGCCAGCCCCCGGGAGATCTCCTGCCACAGCGCCTCGTTGGGCCACGACGTGGAGGCCATCAGCAGGGCGGCCTCCCCGGAGCCTTCCACCAGCGCCAGGAGGCTGCTGACCTCCGCTGGTGTCCAGGCTCGCCCGCGGGGCATGCTGCGGGGTGGCTGGGGTGGCTAGGGTGGGGGGCAGGAGGGTGGGTGCCAGGCAGGGCTTGCCCTCGGGGGTCGGATGTGCGCTCCCCAGGGAGCCCCGTGCGCCCGCGATGGGGCTGCACCGGGGGTGGCTGCGAGCTGCACCGGGAGCTGCACCGGGAGCTGCACCGGGAGCTGCTGGGAGCAGCCGTGGAGCCGCAAGGAGCATGTGCAGCCCCTGGAAATTGCCGCTGGGAAACGTAGTCCTGGCCGTGCCTGCCCCTCCCGGCACATCAGGGGATGAGCATCCCCAGGGTGCTGCCCCCCAAGCCCTGAGGGCACGGCAGGGTGCCCATCAGGGCGCAGGGAGGGGGCGCAGCGCCCCCAGCCTCCCCCCCTCCGGCTTTCCAGGGCTGCGATGGAGTGGTAATTCGTGTTGAGAAGATGGTTGAGATTAATAAAGAAAGGGGAGAGGTGGGAGTGTGGCCATGGGGGTCGGAAAGCCCCGTGGTTGAGGATAACATTAGGCTCTTAACGATGAGGCCATCAGGAATGTAAAAGGGCTTAGAGGGAACAAAGAAGGGTGATTCCGGAGACGCCACGCCGTCTCGGGTTGCTTGTTCGCCAGCCATTAAGGCATGGAAGTTGCTGGGGGTTTGCTGTTTGCTGTTTAATGCAAAGTTGTTTGGCCAAGGAAAAGTTGTTTTTGAAAAGGATTGCTGTGCGGAGAAGGGTATAAGAGGGGAGCCTGTCCTCAAGATAATAATAATAAAAAAAAAAGGCAACACGATGAATTTATGTCATCAGTAAAGAAGCAGAAAGAAGGAATGAAAAGGAACAGGCTGGCAGAACGGAGACCAGGACGGGAACAGGCACATTGATCACCTCATGAAGATAAGATAGGTTTGGCCAGACTCAGCAAACTGCTCAGAGAAGCTCGTACAGAAAGTCGCTGGAAATGGGTGAACTGGAGCTGGAGAGAAGCTCGAGCTGAGAGAAGCGGAGCCGGCACACAACTGCCCCTCGCTGGTCAGCAGCTGCACGTTATGGGGAATCATACGTCCTTAGGAACAGAGACTGTCCTGGTAGCCTTACAGCTTATTCTCCTTATTAGCAATCAGACAGTTTATGAGCCTGAAGCATGGTTTGCCAGAGAGTGAGGGAGCTGCGGGCTCCTCTACCGATCCGACTGCTGCACCATCGGCCCCTCTGCTGCTAGAGATGCCCCTTGGTGACCTGGACGTGCCTTTTGACCCAGGCCCTATTGGCCTTGAGGAGGAGATGGATATGCTTTTCTTCGATCCGGGAAGAATGGGATACATAAGGCCCAAAGACCGAGTTCCTTGACAACTTAAAGCGAGACGCATTGCTCAAAAGGAATGGAAAATGGAGACTGTTATGGAGGACATTGATAGTAATAGGCTTAAAGGATTGTTTGTTGCCTTTTCTGGTTGTACATGTGTATAGGATGTATAGGCATACTTGGGTTTAGCCTGTAAAAGCCATGTTCTGTATGTTTAGAAAGTCTGATGCTCATGTGTCCGTGTTGCTAGAGCACAGGCTCCCCACGCTCCCAGCGCTGTTTGCTTGCCTTTTATACCTATTACTGAATTCACATTGAGTTGAGACTTCATTTAAACAGCCCCATGCAAAAGAGGTGGCAGGAACCACCTCTGCACCACAGCCCTGCTGCTCGACAGCAGGCCGAGGCTGGGGACGTGGAGGCAGCCCCCCACCCCGACGGTGCTGGGGGGCCCCTGGATTTGGGATCAGCCTCGATACGGCCCCAATACACGCCTGAGACAGCACTGGGGAGTGTGGGGTGCCCCCATGCCAGGGGTCCCTCCTGCCTGGGGTTCCCCTTTTCCCCGTGTGACTCTGCTGCTGGGGCCCCCCAGGGCTGTGACCCAGCTGGTGTCCCTGGGGACCCCTCCGGGAAGTGACGCTTTCCATTTCGTGTCACACTCGGCTGCCAGAGGGGGGCCAGGAGGGGGCTGCTACTCCCCCCTTACCTGCAGGGTGTACGGCCAGAGACCGAGGGGAGGATGGAAGAGGGGGTCACGTACGCAGATCTGCGCTTGCCCCCCGTACCAGGTAACGGCATGCTGCACCCCGCTGCCCCCCACCCTCCCCAAATCCCTCCCTGCCTCCCCAAAAGCCCCCAGCCCCGCTCCCTCCTCACCCATGCAGCTGCTCTCGGAGCAAGGGGGGGGGTCACAAGCACTGCACCCCAGCTGCATGGCACCCCCTGACACCCCCTGTGAGCTCCTGCTCACACCACTGCTCCGCTGTCCCCGGGGAGCCTGGGGACCCCCCCATGCACCCTGCTTGGGGCTCACCGATCTTTGCTGATTTGGGGGCTCTCCCCCTGACCCCGAGCCCCCAGGACACGAGGTAATTCCCTCTCTCAGCTCCTCCACAGCCCGTGAGGCTGCCCTGGCACTGGGCACCCCTCAGCCTGGGAGTCCTGTCCCTGCTGCTCCTGCTGGTGCAAGTCATCCTCGTCGGCTTGAGCTTCCACTGTGAGTACCCCCTGCGCCCCCCCACCCAGCAGCCCCCCGAGCTGGGGACCCTCCTGCTTGGGGCTGACGGTGCCACAGGTTTCTGGGCTGTGGGGCGAGTGTGAAAAGTGGTGAGTTAAAATAAAGCACCCCTCGCCTGGCCGGCTGGAGCGCCGAAGAGGAAGGAGAGGGGAAAGCGTGGGCTTGGGGACGGCGCCGGGGCACCCCGCTCCATCAGCTGGCCACGGCGCGCAGACAGGACGTGACGCTGGGGCCAAAAGGCAGAAACCTGCCATGTGCTGGGCTCCCAGCCACAGCACAGACCGCCAGGGCTTTGTCCAGCTGGGCTGGCACGGCACCATGAGGGGGGACAGTCCCTGGTGGGGACGCTCCTGTGCCTTTCTTTTGTAGATCTAGCCCATCAGGCGAGCTGTGCCCAGGGAGAGGAGAAGAGCCTCAGCTACGTGCAGCAGTCTTTGCGAGGTAGGAGGGCTTCCAGGCACCTTCCTGGGCTCCCTGCCCTGGTGGCACCCTGTCTGTCCCCTGTCACCGCATGGTGCTGGAGGCTGGGGACAGCCCCGTCCCGGCCAGCCCTGCAGGATTGTGCCTCTGGTGTGCAGAGAGCTGCCAGTTCTGCCCGGCTGGGTGGATGGGGGATGCGGGGCGCTGCTACTACTTCTCCTCTGCCAAGAAGAGCTGGGAGCAGAGCAAAGACGACTGCTGCTCCAGGGGGGCACAACTGGCCACCGCCCGAGCCAACAGCACCCTGGTGAGTCCATCCGCCTGCCCCGGCCATCCTGACCCTGCCATGGTCATCAATTCACACTGATCACCACCTCAGGGTCCCCCAGTGGCTCCCCAGCCACCACCAGCATCATTTCAGCTCCCCAGATCCAGCCCCTTTGCCCAAAACCCAGCGGGGAGCTGGCGATGCTGTGCCTGAACCACGCAGCCCCCTGCGTGGCTGGGTGTCCCCAGGGAGCCCACACTTGTTCCCTCCTGCTCTAGGCTTTCCTGACACGCGTGGCCCACCTGGACACCTTCCACGTGGGGCTGAAGCGGGACAGCTCCAGGTTTGAGTGGAAGTGGCTGGACGGCACCCTGATGAGGGGGTGAGGCTCGCAGCTTGTCCCCTGCCAGCACTGCTGAGAACCCAAAAACAGGGCTCCGGGAGGTGACAGGGGGACGGCCAGCCTGCAGGCAGGGACACGATCACCCTCTTGGCCATCCCTCTGCTTCCCAAAGCAGCACGGGGGCGTTTTAGGGAAGGGAAGATAACAGGGACACGTCCCCAGTGCCTGCACCCTGCTTGGGGACGAGCTTGGGGCTGGATGAGAGGCGGGGGGGAGTCCCCCAAAACCAAATTCCCAGCACGGTGCAGCTGGTGCTGAGCCACCTCAGGACGTTCCTGGGATCCAAAAAAGAGGATTTCCAAGACAAGCAGGGGCTGGGTGTGCAGGGATCACAGCTCCCTTCCTCTCCGAGGGGCTGCCAGGGGCACGGGGAGGGCGCGCTCTGCCCCCCGGCACCCCCACAGCCTCGGCTCCCTTGCAGGAGGAGCTGGGGGTGGGCCAGCCCCTCGCACCCCACTGAGCCCCCCCTCTCCCCGCTCCCCCCTGCAGGCGCCTCCCCCTCCAGCGTCCCAGCAGCTCCTTCGTGGCCTGTGGCAGGGTGTCCAGCTCGGGGCTGGCGGCTGGTTTGTGCGGGGAAGCCCTCGGCTGGGTCTGCGAGAAGAGCGCGGTCACCCTGCAGTGGCTGCCGTCCTCCATCCCCGCCTTCCTCTGGGGGAACACCACCTACACCTGCGTGGGGCCCTAGGGCCTCGGGGACAGCCTGGGTGCTCCTACAGCCCTGCCTGACCCGAGCACCGGCACCCCGGGGTGCCCCCTCTCCATCCCTCCCCCTGGCATGTTTGCGCATTGCCAATAAACTCTGGCACTCACAGTGTGGCTGGCTTTTTTTTTGGGGGGACGAGGTTTGGGGGGCAGAGCCAGCATCCATCCGAGTGTCCCCATGGCCTGGTGGGCACGTGGAGCAGTTTCTGCGTGGGTGCAGTGGGTCTCCTTGGGGCTTTGGGCTGCCTGGGGTTTGTCTCAGGTGGGAGGTGCCCCACGCTGACAGCTCCACATGGACATCCCTGGGTGTCCCCCCAGCATGGGAGGCAGGTGCAGCCCCCTCCTCATTTCTGCCTGATCACTGAGCGGGTGCTGGGATGGGGAAGGGGACGTGGGGGGAGAATGGTCCGGCTGTGGCCAGGGCTCCAGGTGGCCCAGGGTGGCCAAAATGAGCCCAGAGCTGTGTGTAAGTGATGCTGCATGGGGCAGAGCGCGCTGCGTGGGATGGAGAGGAGCAGTTTCCCCTCCCGGAACAGTCCTGCCCATGAAAAAAAAAAAAACACATCTTGCAAATGAAGTGATTACTTCTGCTTTCCTACATATCAAGAAGTTCCTCCACCTGACGTGCCCCGGGGCCACACGGCAGCCATAGGACGGAGCTGCCGCGGGTGCCGCATGGCGCACAGCGTGCTCTACGCCGACCTGCGCTTCGCCAAGGGGCCTCGGGGACACGGCACGGCCAGCGGGGTGCTGGGGGAAGGTGGGAGCCACGGGACCCCCCCCCCATTTCCCCATGCCGGACCCCTGCCCACTGCCCCCTGCCTTCCTCCCGCAGCCCCCGGCATGGATGATGCCGACAGCCCCTACGAGAACGTGGCACCGGGGCCGGCACCCGTGAGGCCGGCTGGGGAAGGGACCCGGCACAGCCCAGGTGAGCGCCCAGAGGGGGACGGGGACGGGGACGGGGGTCTCGGGGGGGTGCCGGGGTCCCCTCTGCTCCCCGGCACCGTGGGTGACGCCGCGGCCGCTCGTGTCTTGCAGGGCGCTGCTCCCGGCGGCACTGCGTCCCCGCGGGGCTGCTGGCAGCCAGCCTGCTGCTGCTGGTGGCCCTGGTGGCCCTGGGGACCTGCTGTGAGTGGGGACGGGCACGGCGGGGTGGGGGGCTCCGGGCAGGGGCTGGGGGACGGGGGGAGCCCGGGGATGGGAGCTGGGGGCTCCTCGCTGGGTGCCCTGCGCTGTGCCTGGCTGGGACGGCTTCCAGTGCCTCTGTCTGCTTCCCAGTGCCTTCCCAGTGCCTTCCCAGTGCTCTCCCATCTCGATCCCATTACCTCCCACCCCTTCCCACTGATTCCCTTCCTTTCCACCACTTCCCACCACCTCCCAGTGCCTCCCATTTGCTCCCCGTTGCTTCCCATCTCTTCCCACTCTTCCTCATTGCCTTCCCATTGCCTCCCACCGATTCCCATCGCCTCCCAGTTGAAGTCCCACTCCCTCCCATTGCCTCCCCTTCATTCCCACCACCTCCCATTGACCCCCAGTTCTACTCCCACCACCTCCCAGTGCCTCCCATTGACTTTGAGTTGACTTCCCCACACCTCTCCCAGCCTTCCCAGTGCCTCCCATCACCTCCCAGTGCCTCCCATTGGCTCTCCATCACCCCCCACTGCCTTCCAAGAGATTTCCCACTTCCTCCCATCACCTCCCAGTGCCTCCCATCACCTCCCAGTGCCTTCCAATTGATTTCCCAGTGTCTCCCATTCTCTCCCATTGTCTCCCATTGTCTCCCACCACCTCCCCTTCATCTCCC
Source organism: Aythya ferina (assembly GCF_964211825.1). Lineage (NCBI taxonomy): Eukaryota > Metazoa > Chordata > Aves > Anseriformes > Anatidae > Aythya > Aythya ferina. Next base: position 10,549,391 of record NC_140299.1, on the reverse strand, counting down.
ACCACCTCCCCATCGTCTCCCCACTGCCTCCCTTCCCCTCCACCGCCTCGCCGGTGCCCTCACACCCCACACCCGGCCGTGCCCCGCTCCCATCTCACCCCAAACCCTCCCCAGACTGGCAGGCGACCCGCGAGCTGCGGGACACGTCCCTGGAGCAGGCGGCCGAGCGCGGCCGCTTCTCGCAGGAGGCGCGGGCGTGGGAGCAGAGCCTGGAGCAGGCGCGCCGGGAGCTGGCGCAGGCGCGCGCGGAGCTGCAGCGAGCGTGGCGAGAGGGCAACAGCAGCCTGCTGGAGCTGGGCAGGCAGGAGGCCGAGCTGGCACGCGTCTCGGGGGCCCTGGCCGGCGCCCAGAGGGAGCTGCAGGACGTGCAGGGGCGCCTCGAGGCCGGCGAGCGTGCGGCCAGCAGCCTGCGCGCCTGCCTGGACGCAGGTAGGGCCGCGGGGCGGCGGGCACGGGGCGGCGCGGCCGGGGGCTGGCGAGCGCCTGAGCGCTGCCCCCGTCCCCAGACTGCTGCCCCCCGGGCTGGCTGCTCTACCACGGCAAGTGCCTCTTCGTGTCCTCGGAGAGGAAGAGCTGGTGGCAGAGCCAGGACGACTGCGAGGGGAGAGCCTCCCGGCTGCTGCTGCACGGCGAGCGGCAGGCGTGGGCGCCGCCGGTACGGGGGGGCTGCGCTGGGGAGGGGGCGTCCCCGCTGCCCACAGCCCCCAGCCCCGTGCCCGTCCTGCTGCAGCACGGCCCCGGCACTGCCCAGCGTGGGGCAGGCCCTGACGGCCTCTCTCCCGCAGCCTTTCCTGCTCAAGGGCAGCACCAAGTACTGGGTGAAGCAGAGGACCGAAAATCCTGCGTGGAAGGAGGATCGCATTGGGACGTGAGTGGGGCAAGCTGCCCCTCTGCACCTCACCCTGCTGGGCCAACCTGGGGACTGATGCTCAGGCAGGGGCTGCTCTGGCCTGCCTGGGGCTGGCAGCGGGTTGGGGACACGGTGGCACATGCCACCCTGTCCCTTCTCACGTGCTCCTTTCCTTCTAGGTACTTGTGGTCTCGGGAATGTGCACTGATGGGCTCCGGGATCGTGGATCTCACATTCTGCTATGGGTCTTACCACTGGGTCTGTGAGCAGCCCCCCAAGCTCAGCAGCCTGTCCGAGATGCTCTCGCCTCTCCTGGCTAGGGGCTGACCCCGGCACCCATTCTCTGGGGATGTAGTTTGGGAACAGAGGTGTTGGGCGTTTAAAGGATGACTTGTGGAGAAGAGCCTGGCTTTCTGAGTCTCACTGCTGCTCATGCCCTCAGCCCCCTGCCCTCCTTTCCTGGCTCTCTGTGAGCACACAGCAAGCCCTGCTCACACCTGCTGCAGGGCAGGCACCTCTTGCACCTTCTGGACCTGGCTGTGATGGTGCCATCAGTGTCCCCAACCTGTCCCCCTGTGGGAATCCCTTGGTTTTATCGGCTGCTCCATCGCCGGCTGTCGATGACTTGGGATTTGCCAAGGAGAGGTGGCACCCACCCAACCTGCCTGCCTGCCACCACAGGGAGCACTGGGCTGGGGACACGGGGACAGCAACGTGGCTCTTTCGCTGTGACCCTTTAGGGCTGGGGACACTGAGAAATTGGGTTGATGGGAACAGGAGAGCAGGCAGCCGTGTCGGATGGGCCCCGGGGACCCAGGAGCAGGAGGCTGTGCAGGACTCCTCGTGGTGGCAGCGCCCAAGGGCACGGCGGTGCTGCGGTGGCTGGAGCTCGGGGGAAGCCCCTGGGCTGCCCGGGACCATCCGGACAGGCACAGACACACCAAGTCCTCGTTTCCCACGGAGCTGAGCTCTTGGGGCACCTCCCAGCTCAGCTCTTCCAGCCTCACCACGCTGTGGCCCGGCTCCACCGGCGTCCTTCCGCGCCTCTCCTCTCTCAGGAGCTGCCTAAATCCAGGTCCAAAGTGGTCCTCGCCTCCACCACCTCTCTGGAGGTGCCATTTCCCAAAAGCCCTGAGCGAGCAGGGAGGGTCAGGGCTGTCCCCGGGCTCCCTCATTGTCCCCCCAGGCTGTCCCCTGTCGCTGGTCCCACCATGGTCTTGGAGATCTTCCCCCCGAAGTGTCAGAGCTCTCCCCTTTCCCCCATCTTCCCAATCCTTCCCCATCCCCCCCATGGCTTTCAGGATCCTCACTGCACCCCCGTTTCCTCCCATGGCCCCAGGGCTCCCCAATTTTCCCCCCATGGCCTCAGGCTCCCCCGTTGCACCCCCATTTCCCCCAACATCTCAGGGCTTCCCTGCTGGCCCCGGGGAACAGGAGGCTGGCCGGGGCACATGGGGACACGAGCGTGGGTCTGAGGGGCAGGAGCAGGGTGGTACGAGTGCGTGCATGCGTGAGAGAGAGGGGAACAAGGTCTATATTCCTTGCTTTACAACACAGACAGCGCTCAGCTCTCCCAGCCCGTCCTCCCAGCGCTTTGCCATGCGGTGCAGGCAATGTGTGCACGGTGGCGGGCGTATTTCTGGGGGCACCCCTGGCTCCTGTCCCCGTGTCCTGTGATGGAGACGGGGGGGGGGGGTGGCAGCATGGTCACTCCTCGTCCAGGAGCGAGGCGAGGGCCTTGGACATGCTGCTGAGCCTCGGGGGCTGCTCGCAGATCCACTGGTGGTACCTCCTGCACGACGACCGCTCGATGCCTTTGGCTGCTGACAGCGAGCACTTGGCAGTGTAAGTGTGCCTAGGGGGGAAGGCAGGGGTCAGCGGGGCAGGGACAGAGTCCCCATTGAAACCATCTCATCCCATGGTTGCTGGCATTGGTAAACCCCCCCCAGGAGCCAAGCAGAGCTGGTTTTGCAAGGCTTTGGGCATTTGGTGCTTTGCATGCCCCAGGGGTGCGCATCCCTGCTTGGGGAATAGGCACAGCACCCCAAAAACGTGCTGTGTCCAAGGTGCTTTATGGCATCCCTCTGAGGAGGCTCCCCTGGGGGGGGAGCAGCACCTCCTGGGCACGGGTAAAAGGGCAACCTGCAGGCGTGGTGCCCGTGCCAGGGACGGCTGTATTTACATCTCATACAGCTCCTCGTCCTCCTGCACGACCATCCCGGTGGCGCTGGAAATCTGCTCCTCCACCCAGTACTTGGAGCCGCCCGCGTGCAGGAAAGGCTGCGGGAGAGAGGCCGTCAGGGCCTGCCCCACGCTGGGCAGTGCCGGGGCCGTGCTGCAGCAGGACGGGCACGGGGCTGGGGGCTGTGGGCAGCGGGGACGCCCCCTCCCCAGCGCAGCCCCCCCGTACCGGCGGCGCCCACGCCTGCCGCTCGCCGTGCAGCAGCAGCCGGGAGGCTCTCCCCTCGCAGTCGTCCTGGCTCTGCCACCAGCTCTTCCTCTCCGAGGACACGAAGAGGCACTTGCCGTGGTAGAGCAGCCAGCCCGGGGGGCAGCAGTCTGGGGACGGGGGCAGCGCTCAGGCGCTCGCCAGCCCCCGGCCGCGCCGCCCCGTGCCCGCCGCCCCGCGGCCCTACCTGCGTCCAGGCAGGCGCGCAGGCTGCTGGCCGCACGCTCGCCGGCCTCGAGGCGCCCCTGCACGTCCTGCAGCTCCCTCTGGGCGCCGGCCAGGGCCCCCGAGACGCGTGCCAGCTCGGCCTCCTGCCTGCCCAGCTCCAGCAGGCTGCTGTTGCCCTCTCGCCACGCTCGCTGCAGCTCCGCGCGCGCCTGCGCCAGCTCCCGGCGCGCCTGCTCCAGGCTCTGCTCCCACGCCCGCGCCTCCTGCGAGAAGCGGCCGCGCTCGGCCGCCTGCTCCAGGGACGTGTCCCGCAGCTCGCGGGTCGCCTGCCAGTCTGGGGAGGGTTTGGGGTGAGATGGGAGCGGGGCACGGCCGGGTGTGGGGTGTGAGGGCACCGGCGAGGCGGTGGAGGGGAAGGGAGGCAGTGGGGAGACGATGGGGAGGTGGTGGGAGGTGATGGGGGGTGATGGGAGACGATGGGAGACACTGGGAAATCAATTGGAAGGCACTGGGAGGTGATGGGAGGCACTGGGAGGTGATGGGAGGAAGTGGGAAATCTCTTGGAAGGCAGTGGGGGGTGATGGAGAGCCAATGGGAGGCACTGGGAGGTGATGGGAGGCACTGGGAAGGCTGGGAGAGGTGTGGGGAAGTCAACTCAAAGTCAATGGGAGGCACTGGGAGGTGGTGGGAGTAGAACTGGGGGTCAATGGGAGGTGGTGGGAATGAAGGGGAGGCAATGGGAGGGAGTGGGACTTCAACTGGGAGGCGATGGGAATCGGTGGGAGGCAATGGGAAGGCAATGAGGAAGAGTGGGAAGAGATGGGAAGCAACGGGGAGCAAATGGGAGGCACTGGGAGGTGATGGGAAGTGGTGGAAGGGAAAGGAATCAGTGGGAAGGGGTGGGAGGTAATGGGATCGAGATGGGAGAGCACTGGGAAGGCACTGGGAAGGCACTGGGAAGCAGACAGAGGCACTGGAAGCCGTCCCAGCCAGGCACAGCGCAGGGCACCCAGCGAGGAGCCCCCAGCTCCCATCCCCGGGCTCCCCCCGTCCCCCAGCCCCTGCCCGGAGCCCCCCACCCCGCCGTGCCCGTCCCCACTCACAGCAGGTCCCCAGGGCCACCAGGGCCACCAGCAGCAGCAGGCTGGCTGCCAGCAGCCCCGCGGGGACGCAGCGCCGCCGGGAGCAGCGCCCTGCAAGACACGAGCGGCCGCGGCGTCACCCACGGTGCCGGGGAGCAGAGGGGACCCCGGCACCCCCCCGAGACCCCCGTCCCCGTCCCCATCCCCCTCTGGGCGCTCACCTGGGCTGTGCCGGGTCCCTTCCCCAGCCGGCCTCACGGGTGCCGGCCCCGGTGCCACGTTCTCGTAGGGGCTGTCGGCATCATCCATGCCGGGGGCTGCGGGAGGAAGGCAGGGGGCAGTGGGCAGGGGTCCGGCATGGGGAAATGGGGGGGGGGGGTCCCGTGGCTCCCACCTTCCCCCAGCACCCCGCTGGCCGTGCCGTGTCCCCGTGGCCCCTTGGCGAAGCGCAGGTCGGCGTAGAGCACGCTGTGCGCCATGCGGCACCCGCGGCAGCTCAAAGGAGAAGTGAGGCCGGCGCTGGCAGAAGCAGAAGTTGGCTGCGAGCCGTGGCAGATGGGACCAGCGAGGCACAGCCATGGGGACCGGCCCCCTGCCGTGGCAGCAGCAGCCCCAGCACGTCCCCTCCCACGCCCCGAGAGCCGACAGCGTCCCCTGGGTGCGCCGCAGCTCTCGGGCAGCGGTTTGTGGGGGCACGGGCAGGGCAAAAAGTGAGCCCAGATTCCTGGGGTTTGGGGAAAGCCTCCTATTGCTCCTCCTCTGTGCTGACATCCATCTCTCCGCAGGGAATGAGGAGAGCCACAGCCAGCTTCGGAGGGGCCAAGGAGGAGTCTGCAGCAGCTTCCCCCAATTTTCAGTGAGGAGATGGAGCACGTCCTGCGGGGCACGTGGTGACCGGGGGGTACACAGTGCTGGCCGAGTGGGATTTGTCAAGGAGCACTGGGAACAAGTGCCCCCATGGGCTGGGGACACGGGGACAGCAATGGGGGCCTTGCACCGTGACCCTTCAGGGCTGGGACACGGAAAAATGGGCTGGTGGGGACAGGAGAGCAAGGGGCCGTGCTGGATGAGCTGGGGGGACCTGGCACAAATACCCTGGCACAAATGCCCATCACAAATATCCATCTCCACCTGGGGGTGGCTGGAGGAATACCGGGGTCCCAGCCCTCCCCAGGAGCCCCTGGGATGCGAGGAGGTGCAGGAGCTCGAGGTGCCCCCCGCAGCCCCCTTTAGGGCGAACACTTCCACCCCCGCTGCCTGCCTGGGGGTGCGCTGCCTCACCCGGTCCTGCTCAGGAGATTTGGGTCCCCCCTCACCCCACTGAGCCCCAGGGCTCAGCCCCACGCCGCCGTGCACCCAGGGGCCCGTGACGGCTCTCGGGGCGTGGGAGGGGACGTGCTGGTGGCGCTGGGGCCGCGGGGAGGGGGCCGGTCCCCGCGGCCGTGCCTCGCTGGTCCCATCTGCCACGGCTCGCAGCCAACTTCTGCTTCTGCGAGCGCCGGCCTCACTTCTCCTTTGCACCCCGAGACGGGCAACTGCCAGGCAGCGGGGCCACCCCACAGGCACCCCACAGAGCTGGGTGGCAGCCAGCAGGGATCGGGACTTGCCCGGCACCTTCCCGCATGGCACAGAGCGTGCTCTACGCTGACCTGCGCTTCGCCAAGGGGCCGGGGGGCCGCGGCACGGCCAGCCAGGCGCTGGAGGCAGGTGAGAGCTGCAGGAACCCCACATTGCCCTGTGCTGTGCCCAGCTTTGTTGGCTCCATGCTCCCTGCCTTCCTCCTGCAGCCCTAGGCATGGACGAGGCCGAGAGCCCCTACGAGAACATGGCATCGGGGCCGGCACCCGCGGGGCCGGCTGGGGAAGGGACCTTGGAAAGCCCAGGTGAGCGACAAAAAAGAGAGGGACAGGGCACCCGGGGATGCCCTGCTGTGGGCAGTGGGTGGTGCCTGAGGGTGCTCCCCATCTCCCCTTGGAGAGACGAGGCGCCCACGCCGTGCCACCTGTGCCACCCTGGGGTGGCCCAGGGCGGCGGGCGGTGGCGGTGGGTGATGCTCGGGGCTCCTCGTGTCTTGCAGGGCGCTGCTCCCGGCGGCTCTGCGTCTCTGCGGGGCTGCTGGTCACCTGCCTGCTGCTGATGGTGGCTGCCGTGGTGCTGGGGGCCTGCTGTGAGTGGGGACGGGGCGGTAACGAGGCACGGGGACAGGGGAGAGGGGACGGGGTGGGTGCCCCAGGCGGATATCAAGCTGTGTGTGCGTCTGTGGGTCCCCCTGCCCTGTCTGCCCCAGGCTGGCCAACGTCTCTCTCACATCCTGCACATCTCCCTCAACCATCTGCTCCTCCTTTCCTTCTCCTGCCCCTGCCCTGCCCTCCCCTGCCACCTCCACGCTTCCCTGCCTCCCCCATCCCTTCCCACACAGCGGGGACCCCTCCCTGCCCTCACACCCTGTGCCCCGCATCCCATCTCACCCCAAACCCTCCCCAGACTGGCAGGCGACCCGCGAGCTGCGGGACACGTCCCTGGAGCAGGCGGCCGAGCGCGGCCGCTTCTCGCAGGAGGCGCGGGCGTGGGAGCAGAGCCTGGAGCAGGCGCGCCGGGAGCTGGCGCAGGCGCGCGCGGAGCTGCAGCGAGCGTGGCGAGAGGGCAACAGCAGCCTGCTGGAGCTGGACAGGCAGGAGGCCGAGCTGGCACGCGTCTCCATAGCCCTGGCTGGTGCCGAGAGAGAGCTGCAGGACGTCCAAGGGAGGCTCAACACCAGCGAGAGCACCGTGAGCCTGCTGCGCTCCTGCACGGCTGTAGGTATGGTGATGGAGCGGCCCCAGCACCTCTGGGTGGCCACAGCACCGAGGCACGGGTGCTGGGTTTTGGGGGATGTGGTGCGCCCCCCCCCTCCCCTGGAATCTGCAGCCGGGTGGGTGGCTGAGCGGTGCCCCCCCGTCCCCAGACTGCTGCCCCTCGGGCTGGCTGCTGTACCGCGGCAAGTGCCTCTTTGTGTCCTCGGAGAAGAAGACGTGGGATGACAGCAGAGCGGAGTGCGAGAGCAAATACTCCCAGCTCCTGATCACCAAGTCCTGGAGTCGCTGGACCGTGCCGGTACGGAGCTGGGGCACCCCAGGGGCATCGGGTGGCACGGGGTCGGAGCGGGGCAGCGGGGCTGCTCAGCTTCGGCGGGGAGATGAAGAACTCAAACAGCACGAAAAACAGCACGAAACAGCCCCAGAATGACCCTGTTGCTCCTTCCCCAGACCTTCCTGAAGAACGCGGACACCGTGTACTGGATCGGGCTGCAGAAGACCAGCTTCCCCTGGTACGACTACGGCTGGCTGGAGGAAGGGGAGCCAGACAGCGACGGCATCACGGACGCCTGGTTCTGGGTGGACGGCTCGCTCTACGACAGGTACCCACGGCACGGCCGGGCTGACACCCCCTGCCCGGACCCCTTTTCCTCCAACAAGGCCTTGGTAAAGAGGTTAATTCACACCGGTACCCAGAGATGCAGAGGGAGAGCAGAGCCCTGGGGGGGGGCTCATGCAAGCAGGAGGCAGCGAGGTGGGACAAAAGGAACCTCAGGGTTTATTTGGGATCGAGACAAAGCATTTGGGCACCACTCTTTTCTCCCACATGCCTCCCCGGTCATCCTCGAGGGGAAATCAGAGCTTCCCGCCCCGGGGGTCCGGGGCTCCTCCCCGCCACGTGCGTCTCAGCACCGCTTCCTCTTGCGGTGTCTGGAACCAGTGGGGAGGAACGGCCCCGTCTGGCCGGGTGCCCGGCCCCTGCCCCTCGCATCCTCGGGCTTTTCCCCAAAATGCTGCTGGTGCTGGCCATCGGCAGGCTCAGCGGGGCTTGGATGCAGCCCCGACGTTGGTGTTTGTCCGTCCAGGCCCTGGCAGTCGAAGCTGAACGGGTCCTGTGCCGTGATCAGCCGCGGGAACATCAAGCCGGCGCCGTGCGAGGCTGAGGACGACCTGCACCTCTGGATCTGCGAGAAGGCGGCGGGGCCGAGCTCCCCTTTCGGGTGATGGGTGGCAGCTGCTGGCCGCGGTGAGCTCAGCCCCCGGGGGTGTGCAAGGAGGGGAGGCAAAGGGGGAAAAATGGGGAAAAAAAAACCATCCCTGGGTGCCAGCCGCTGAGCACACCCCCTCTGCCTTCCCTCACAGCGCCCGCACCCCTGCTTCAGCCCTGCTGCACCCCGCGATGGAGCCTGCCCCACGCACATCAGCCCCTTCCCATGCTGCAGAGCCCTGCCCGACCCCAAACGAGGTGCTACAGTGGGGCAGCACGGCCCCAAAAGCCAGCCCCATGCCCCCAGCAGCGAGCCCCCATGGCCAGCACCACCGCTGCCGTGCAGTAGCCCCAGCCCTGAGGCTGGAGCAGGGGATAGCACGGCGGCACCTGCCCCCACCCCACTTTTAGGCTTTTAGGATGGCCGCAGCTTTCAGGCAGCTTCAGAGCCCGAGGATGGAGCCATCACCAGCGCTGGCATTTAGGACTTTTGCTAATTAGGGAGTAGCGCAGTGACCTTTAGGATCGCAGCCTTCTGATAGCCCAAGCAGCGCCAGCACTCGCGGTGGATGGACACGAGACGAGCCACCGGGGATTTTAATAGCTGCCACACGTGCAGCGTGGCCCTGATTCACCTTCAGCCTGGCGAGAGCAGAGGAAGTCATGTTCAACCAGGCAAAGATGCTCTTGGGTTTATTATCGGGCCCTGCGTGCCATTTATAGCCGATTAATTGCTATGTAAATCACCCTGTTTGAAGAGCACAGGGCTGTTACAGGCGGGTTTTGGAGGCGCACGTGTCACTCCTCTGTCTTGCCCACTGGCTGAACCCACTTTGTAGCAAATAAAGAGCTTGTCTGCCGATTGCCTCTGCCTTCACCACCCCGAAGCGGAACCCAATCATCCCCAGCCAGAAACGGGAGTTTCACCAAAGCTGCCCCAATTGAGGCAGACACTCTGGGGGCACTGAGGCAGGGCTGACTCGTCCTGCCAGCCCCCAAGGGACACGGCCAGACCACGTCCCTGTCACCCCCGGGGTCCGGGCTCCCCACCCCGCTCAGCGCACCCCCAGAGACACAAGCAGCAGCCCGGCTCGCTGGGACATTCAGTTTTTATTGAACACTTTAAATAAGCTGGGTATATATTACTAGCAATTATTATTAATAATATTAAAAAAAAAAACAGAAACAAAAAGAAAAAAGAAAAAACAAAAAACACGAGTTCTGCATTCACCAGTGCACTGCGCGGGAGGGAGGAAAGCCGGCTCCCACCCGTGCTGGGTGTCCTCCCCCCGTGTCCTCCCGGCCACTCGGGAGGTGCTGGGGGGCGCAGGCTGCCATCCTCTGAGGGGAGGTGACACGGAGGTGTCCCCCCGACACCGGTGTGGTGGCAGGGCCGGAGGGGGCCCCGTGTGCCAGGGGGCTCAGTGCCAAGTGCTGGCACCCCCCACCCGCACACTGTGCCTCTCCGGCATCGCCCCTCTGCGCACCACAGTGCCTCTGGCGTGTGGGGGACCAGGAATGCTCCCCACCCTTGTGAGGAGGCAGCAAGGACACCCCAAAAAATCCCCATAGTCCCTCCAATACACACATACACACGTGACTGCTCTGCCCCTTCCCACCCTCCCCCCCAAAAAATCTGCTTATCCCCCTTCTCTCCCCCTTCTCTGGGGGGCTGTGAGAGCCCGCTGAGGGGCGAGCCCTTGGGGACAGGGGGGGGTCCCGCAGCCACGGCTTGAGCCCTGCGGGGAACCAGCCCTGCTGCCCGGGGCAGCGGTGTTATTGCACTTCAGCCCAGCCCCACCGGGACCCCCGCAAGGACCCAACCCATCTCGGGGCTCCCCACAGCCCCCCGAGGCCGATCCCAGTGGGACGGGCACCTCGGCAGCGCCGTCGCGGCCACCAGGCACCGGGCGAGCGCGAGGACAGACTCGGGGAGGGGGACACAACACCCCAGGCTCCCAGAGCCACCCCACGTGCTAGGGGGGGGTCCCGGGGACCCCCGGCCGCAGCCACGGTCCCCAGCACTAGGACTGTGCCTCCGGCAGCTTCAGGCTGGGCTCCGCCAGCATCGGCCCCGGGGCTTTCTGGAGGCGGCCGCGCTCGTGGCAGAGGAGGCTCTTGGCCTCGCAGTTGAGGTTCTGGTAGCGGGGAGGGCTGGGCGCGGGCCGGTGGCAAACGGAGGCGAAGCTGAAGCTGAAAGGCCCCAAGCAGCAGCCGGGGCAGGGCAGCACCTCGTCCTGCTCCAGCACGGTGCCGGGGCCGTGCCCAGGCAGCATGGCCGCGCGCTCCGTCCGCTCCAGCGCCGCGGCGGCGCAGGGGATGCTGAGCTCGGAGAAGCCTCGCTCCAGCCCGCTGCCCCAGGCGTGCGGCTTGCTGACCACCACGTGGTTGTTGTTGAAGAGCAGCCCGTTGGGTGCCCTCGGCTCCAGGTGCCAGGGCTGGGCCCCCGAGGCCGCCGTGCGGATGAAGTTGCTGGTGGCGGGTGCCGGTGCAGGGACCCGCGGCGGCGGCTCAGGGCTCTCAGGGCTGCAGTCCATCTGCTCCTCCGCCGCGGGGCTGAGGGGGGAGGCACGGACCCCGTTCTCCATCTCTCCAACATCCTCCTGGCCCCGCTTCGGGCTGTGGGGCCGGGCTGGGGATCCCACACCCAGCTCCAGGCCCCCGCGGCGGGGCAGCTCGGGGGAGGCAGGCAGTGAGTGGCACTTGCGTGGGGCCGCGGCGGGCGCCGAGAAGTCACACTGCACCTCCACGGCCGGCTCGGGCGTCACGGGGGTGCCGAGCTGCAACGGGGCCGGGGGGGGCAGGTCGAAGGTGAGCGAGATGACCGACTTGCTGGGCGTGTCGAAGAGCTTGATCTTGCCCCCCTTCAGGTCCTCGCGCTGGGAGAAGGGGTTGACGCGCGCCGGCGTCTCCTTGGTCCTGGCCCCGATGCAGGGCTCGGGCGGCCGCAGCGGGGTGGGCGATTTGGGGGGGAACATGTCGGACTGGCTGCGGGACAGGCGCTGGTCCGGCTCCAGGTGCTGCGTCCCCAGCTCGCGCAGGGGTGACTGCTCGGCACGGCTGGGCGCCCTCCCGGCCACCCCTGGGCAGGGGCGCAGGACAGGGGGGTCACCGGTGCCCTGGGTGCCCCCCAGCACCACGGGGCAAAACGGGGAGCAGCCCGGGCGGTGAGAAGCGGGGCTGCGTCCTGCAGACCTCCTCCCACCCCAGCCTGCTCCCCAGTAGCTGTTGGGGTGGGGAAGGGGCACCCCAAACCCCCCGGGACACCCACGTACCGTTGAGCGCAGGCGTGGTGCCGGGTGCGGGCAGGCTGTCCCTGATGCTGAAGAGGGTGGCCCCAGCGCCCTCCACGCCCAGCTGGTGCTGCAGGACGCCCTCCAGGCACTGTGTGATTTCCAGGAACGAGGGGCGGGAGGTCGGCTGCATCTGTAGGCAGGATGGGTCCACGGTGAGGTTTGTGTCCCCTCCCCATACCCTCGTGGTGCGCCGCCTGGAAGTGGCTCCAACGGGCAGGGAAGGGGATCCCTGATGGGACACCAGGAATTTGGGCATCCCCAGGGCTGGGACTCACACTGCAGCAGTGGAAAGCCAGCTGGAGGAAGGCGGCAGGGCAGTCGATTCCCACCATGGTGCGGAAAGCAGTGACGTCCAGGCCAAAATCCTGCACGGGGGAGATGGGGAGGAGTGAGGCCAGGTGTTATGAGGCTGCGTAAAGGAAGGGGGGACCCTGGGGTCACCCAGGCTGGGGGAAGGCTGCGGGGTGCTGGGCATAAATCCCTTCTGCTCCCTGTCTGATGACACCCACCCTCCTGCCTGGGCTGCCCCCGGGCCCCGAGGACAGGCTATGGGCAGGGAGCATCCCCCTTGCTGCCAGGAGATGTTGGGGACGTGGTACCCCCACCCCGAGATGTGGGGCAGCTCCCCAAAGCCTCTACCACGGGCAGGGGGCTCTGCTCTGCGCACATTGGTCCCCGTGGTTCAGAGACGTGTCCCCAACCCCAGCCCCACCAGGTGCCACCCTCGCTCCCCCCGTCCCAGGGTCACCTCGGTGCGGGGCAGGTAGTCGGGGTCCGCGGGGACGCGAGCGATGGTCTCGCACAGGATGATGCCGTAGGCAAACACATCAGCCTGCGGAGAGAGGAGTCACAGGGGGGTCCTGCGATGTGTCCCCGCTTCTGTCAGCCCTCCCTGCACGGCAGCACCAGGTCCCAGCCCCCTCGGCACCCCAGGGACGCCCGTCCCCATCCCTCCGTGCCCCTCCGCGTGCCCAGCTGACCCCAGGGCTGCAAACCCCGAAAACCCCAAACCCCACACGGCGTCACCTTCTCGTTGTAGATCTCCCCTCGCAGCACCTCGGGCGCCATCCAGTACGGGGAGCCCACCACAGCCAGCGGCTCCTTCTCGCTGCCCTCGCTGGGGGGGGGACACAGCAGGACGTCAGGGGCCCTGTCCCCCTGCCCGTCCCCCCAAAAACCTCCCTCTCCCTTTTTACACCAGCCCTTATTGATGCACCCCGTGACTCTTCTCTCCACCAGGCCACCCACACTTCACCATCACACCCTTCTCCATCCCCAAATCCAGCCCCACGCCTCCCCACCACCCCCATCCCTGCCCTTCCAGCTGGACCCCAAAATCCCCCCCTCGCTCCGAAGACGGGGACGGACAGACGGACAGGCTCCACGCACCTGTAGGTGGGGATCTTCTCCGCCAGGCCGAAGTCTCCCACCACAGCCGTGTAGCCGCTGGCCTCGCAGCGCACCAGGCAGTTCTGGGGGGGGGGACAGGGGGGACCCCGTCACACCTCGGGCAGCGCCTCGCTGGGAACGGGGAGGCGAGGGCAGCGGGCCGGCCCCTACCTTGGAGGTGAGGTCGCGGTGGAAGATGCCCTTGGAGTGCAGGTAGCGCAGCCCCCGGGCGATGTCGAGGGCCAGCTGGATGCGCGTGGACCAGGAGAGGGGCACGGGGCTGTCCAGCAGCTGCTCCAGGTTGCCGCCGTTGATGTACTGGGGGGACAGACGCCGCCTCGCTGCACCCCCCCTCTCCGTCCCCTTGCGCCTGGGTCTCTTCCCACCCCACGGCACAGCCACCCCCAGAAGGCAAGGAAGTGTCCCCGTGGACATTTTCACCCCCTCCCCATGGATTCACCCCGGACTCGTGGCCACCATCCCGCTCTCACCTCCGTCAACGCGTGCAGCTGCCCCTGGTGCACGCACACCCCCATGAACCTGCGGGACAAAGAAGAGCTGAGGGTGGCACCGGGGGGGACCCAGGAGCTCGCCCAGCCACGGGGGCAGCCCCAAAACCCACCCCAGGAGGGAGCGGGCCCCACCTGAGGATGTTGGGGTGCGAGAGGCGGTTCATCAGCTGCACCTCCCGCAGCATGTTGCCCCGGTTGCTCGTCAGCTTGTTCATCTTCAGCACCATGATCTGCCCCGACTGGCGGTGCCGCACCTGCAGGGGGCACGAGAGGGGGCTCAGCACCCAAGGTTCAGCACCCCAGGGACCGATAGCATTACCGGGGTGCTCTCCCAACCCATGACACCCAACCCCGCTCTCCCCGGGACACCCCGCTTGTTGTGCTCCCCCCAGCACGTGCCCAGACCCCTGGAGATACCATGGCAGCTCCTGCAAGCCCCAGGGGTGCAGGATTTGGGGGGGGGGCAGCACAAGCTGGCCTGTTTGTCTCAGCACCACAAGCCCAGCCAGACCCCGATCAGCTGGTGGGGGTGGCGGTGGGGGTGAGGGCAGAGGGGTCGCATCCTGCCCAAATCATCCCCGTGGGGCACGGCGCGTGGCCGAGGCCGTATATTTAGCCAGCCCCAGCCCGATGCTGTCACACGAGCCGGGGGGCTGGCCCCCTGCCAGGAACAGCAGCCGGGAAGGCGGCCAAGCACGGACACCCCCGGACCCCCCACCCTGCACTGAGCAGGGCGAGGAAACGGGCACGGGGCAGAGGATGGCACCGGGCGGGGGGGGGGGGTCCCCTCCTCAGCAGACACAGGGGTCGGGACAGGACCCCGGGACAGGACCCCGTGGGAGGGGGGCACCCTGCTGGTCCCAGCTGCCCCCCCCGGCAGGCGGGGAGCCCAGGCATTCCTCGGCGCTGCCGTCAGCTCGCCGCTCTTCTCCTTTTTAGTCGATGCTGGTTGCAGCCGCTGCGCCGCTGCCAGCCCCTGGCCTTCCCCACGTGCCCCCTTCCACCCCCCCCCTGCCACCAGCCTTGCCATGGCCAAACACAGACGGCGTCTGCACAAACACCGGGGGCTCCCCGAGCACGTGCTGCACGGACAGGAGCCCCACGAGATCCCCGTGCCCGGCGCATCCCGGCGGCAGCGCTGCCCTCACACAGGGCACGGGGCTGGGGGGGAACGGCTCGGCACCAGCACCCTGCTCGGCCCCACGGGGCTCCAAGGCACGGGGGTGCTGCATGGCTGCGATGGGGATGCCTGGTGGCACGCTCCATGGTGCTCCTCGGTGGCTGTGTGCTGTGGGAAGCGATGGGTGCAGGGCAGCAGCAGCGGGGAGCATCCCCCGGGGGGTGCGGGCTCGCTCCACGTGGCAGGGTTGTGCCCACAGCCCCCAGTTCCTTGCTAATAAACTGGGATCCAGTAATGCTGGAGGATCCCGCGGGAGGGAAGCTCTGGGGACTCCCCCCCTCTGCCATGGGGTCTCCCCAAAGGAGCCCACTGGGCCTGGTGCTCTGCGCCCAGGGGCAGGAGGGTCCTGGCACAGCCCCATCCACGAGGCCGTGGGGCCACCCGGCACCCTGAGCACACTCACAAGCTGTCCTGATGTCTGTCCTGCCTGCTCCACGGCTGGAGGACACCCCTGGTCACACAGGGGAAGGGGTGACAGCCCCCTGGCCTGGCAGGTGGCTTCCCACAGGCACTGCCCCCATAGCCCACCGCTGGCACCATCCCAGCACCTCGGATGCCCTCCGGAAGCAGTGGCAGCCCCTAGACACAGCAAGCCACGACCCCAGGCGACACAGGCCCACACTGGGGGGTTTTCCACCCCCTTCCCGACCTTCCCAAATGCCAGCATCAAAGGCAGTGGGCAGCAGAGCCCCCCCCCGGGCAGCACGGGTCCCCCTCGCCTCTCCACGCCCTGGCCGTGCGCCCAGGAATCCCAGCACATTCCCCAGAGCTGAGCTCAGCCGGGCGCTGGGGGAGGCAGCAGCCCTCTGTCCCCCACCCGGGAGCCAACCCTCGCCCCCTGTTAAAGCCCCCCAGCACCTTGCAGAGCCCCCCACATCGTGCGCCTGGTGGTTGGGGGGGGGGAAGGGGGGGCACCCCACCCATCCCACATCCCCATCCCCATCCCATCTGCTGCCCTGGCTGGGGGAAAGGACGGGGCTGGCTGCGGCCCCAGCCTGGGCACGAGGGATCCGGGCTCTTTTCACAGCGGAAATTAGAGTCTTATTTAAAGAGCATGCTAATCAGAGCGAGCAGACGGCCTGGGCCCTCCCCGCAGCCGCCGCTGCTGTCTAGACGCAGGGCGAAGCCCCCCGGGAGTGGGGTGGGCTCGGTCCCCAGCGCCCCCAGCCCAGCACAGTCCCACGGGGGCACCATCCTGCACCCCTGCTCCCCGGGGAGCCCTGTGGGAAGGCGCTGAGGGCAGAAGGAGCGCACACACACCATGCTGCGGGCAACCCCGGGGCGGCTGTGCCTGAGTTCGCAGGGATCCCAGTAGCGCAACAGGTCTGTCACCGGGCGGGACTGGAAAAGCTGCTCATCACTCTGGAAAGGAGGATCGTGCGAGGAAAAAAAAAAAAAAAAACAAAAACAACCAGGCTGCTCCCGGGCCGGCCTTTGTGAATTTGCTTCCTCCCCGCCTGCCCCGGTTTCCCCGCCGGTGCCGCCTGTGCCACGCCGCTCCACCCTGCTTTGTGAAACGAGGCAAGGTCCGCCGATGAAGGGCACCAGATAAGAGCCAGCGTGTCATGAGCTGCGCTGCTGGGTCGGGAGTAAACAGCAGGCCTCAAAGGTTGGCAGGGAACGCCGGCGGAGACGGGCAGGCGGGCGCCGTGCCGCAGCCCTCGTGCGAGGTCGAGGCACGGCACAGGGCTGCGCCCCGCGGCCGGTGCCTGTGTGAGGACAGCGATGTCCCAGCACAGCCCCTGCTGCAGGTGGCACTTGGAGAAGTGAGCACGGGACCCGGGGATGAGATGCAAACGTGGTGTAAGGGCTGGAGAAAACGCCTGGCACAAACGCGCCGGGCTCAGTCTGCTCCGACAGTCGGAGGGATGGAGGGGAGGCTCGCTGCAAGGTCCGTGCACCCGAGGGAACAGGGGGCCTGGTGCCTCCGAAATCACACGGGGAAGGCAAAGGGAGCTGGCACACGGGGAGAGAAACCAGGCCCAGCTTCGGCCTGTCAGGGAGCAGCCCCTGGGGATGAGGGCAGCTTTCCATCAGCAGTGCTCCGCCTGCTCTGTGCGGCCTCTCCGAGAGATGCGCTCGGGCCCTGGCTGCACCAGGGGTGATCCCGGGAATGCCATCAGACAGCCACTGGCACCATCAGCATGCCAGGGCATGGGGACCGAGGCCCAGGTCCCCTCCTCGTCCCCTCTCACCCACCCACCACGGCTGGAATGAGGCAGGACCCAGTGACCGCTCGGAGGGGGGGGCCTCGAGCACCCACGGCCATGGAAAGCGCTGCGGGAACAAGGGAGGTGGGAGGAAAAGGGGCCCCGTGCTGCCCTGCCAAGCTGCATCCTCCTCGTGAGCCTCGCCAGCCCCAAACCCCAAGCTCGGAGGCCCACCATCCTGCTGGGATCTTGGCCCCAAACCCACCGCACGGCACAAAGCCCCATCTGGCCTCCTCCTGCCCCTGCCTGCTCTGTCCCCCAGCCCCGCGGTGGGCACGGCACCACCAGGGCAAGCGGTGCTGGAGCACAAGGAGCACACCACAGCCCCCAGAAGGGACCAGGGGAGCAGAGACAGCGAGCAAGGAGACACCGTGGCCTGGCAGAGACGTGGCAGCATCCATTATTAACGAGCCGTATCCACGCCTGGCATTATTAAATGCCTCCCCCCCGCTCCCGGGTGCCGCCACGCGCTCCCAGCCAGGGATCGACAGCAGTAGCCCGGCCAGCGGGGAGGCCACGTCCTCGTGGAAAGAGAGGTCCCCTCTGTGCCCCCCCACCCTGCATCCCCTCTCCCTGGGGGCTGCTTCTCCCCCAGGCGGGATCCCAGCGAGGGCAGCGGGGTCCCGGCTGGGCAGCGCGGCTCTCGAAGCCGCTGGAAGCGTGAGGGCGGCTCTGGCCCTGCGTTCTGCAGCGACGCCGGGGACAAAAACAACACGTGCACGCACCGCCCCTCGGCAGGGTGCTGACAGCGGGCGGGTGGCACCGCCGGGACCCCAACCCGGGCACGGCCACAGGCTGAGCATCCCCGCGCCCACCGCCCTCGCCCACCCACCCCGAGCATCAGAGGGCAGGGAGGGAGCCGCGGGGTGGCACCGGGGGGGCTCTGCGGCTCTCCCCACCCCGCTCACCCTCTGTGGGCTCCCCAAAAACCCCACCAGGGTCACCCCGGAGTGGCTGCACCTCCTGTCACCGGCACGCCCGGACCCCACAGCGGGTTCCAGGGGCTGTCACCCCCCCGGGGGCTGTGTCCCCCCACGGTGGGGATCAGATCCGCCGCTCCCCTGCTCCCTCCGACGGAGCAACAACAGCACCGGCAGCCGGCTGAGGTCCCCGAGCATCCCCACGGACCCCCCACAAAACCACACCGCGGCGGTACCGGGGACCCCCGGAGCCCTCCCCGCAGACCCCTGAGGGTTGTGGGGGGGGGGGGGGTGGCGAATGCGCCCACCTTGAAGACCTCGGAGAAGAATCCGGCGCCGATCTTCTCGCAGTAGAAATCGTCGATGCGCGCCAGGGTGGAGACGGCGCTGCGCAGCGCCCGGTACGAGGAGGGCCGCAGCCTCCCGCAGCCCGGCCACGGCCCCGCCGCCTCCCCCTCGCCTTCCTCGGCTCGTTCCCCCCTCGGTGCCAGCCCGGGCCTCCGCGGCAGCTTCTCCCACTCCATTTCGGCCCCGCCGAGCACCCCCAGCGCCATTCACATCCCCCCGGGGCACGGCGCCGGGGGGGCTCCGCCGCCTCCTCCTCCACCGCCTCTTCCTCCTCCTCCTCCTCCTCCTCCTCCGCCGCCGCCCGGCCGGGCTCGGCCCGGCCCGTTTCGGCCCGGCACGGCTCTGCCCGGCTCTGCAAGCGGCGGGGACGAGGTGCCGGCGAGGTGCGCGGTGCTCATGGCCCGGCGGCGGAGCCCCGACCCCCGCCGCGGCCCGGCGCTGCGCCTCCGCCGCCCCGAGCGCAGGCACCGGCGGGGCGGAGACGGGGCGGGTTCAGCCCCTTAACTCCTTGCCGGCTGCCGACAGCGGCCCCGCTGCCTGCTGGCAGCCCGAGGGGCTCGGGGAGAGGCGCTGGGGGCCGGGGTCTCGGCTGTCCCTGCGCGCACAGCCCTGCCCGGCAGCGGGGAGCGCAGCCGAGACGCCCCGCGCCCCCCGCGCCCCTTTCCTGGGGTCCCCGCTGTGTCCCCGTTGTTCTCCTCCTCGCTGCTCTTTTTTTCCCTGCTCCGTGGGTGATTTGCACGGTCCTTCGTGCAGCCGGGCTGCCCGTGCTCTGTTCCATCTGCCTGCCTGCCCCAGCCCCTCCTGTCCCTGCTGGGAGCGCAGCCCCACGGGGTGTCCCCCAGCATGGCATTTTTGGCCGGTGCTTGGCTCCAGGTACAACAAACACGGGGTTTTATTCCTTATCCCAGGAGGGGAGGACAAACAAGGGCAGGGGAGCACAGCTTCTGATTTCTTCGCAGTGAGAGCAGCTCCTCGGTGGAGGAGGGAGCTGCTCGGAGGAGCAAAACCAGCCAGGCCTCCCCATCCCTGCCCTTCCCTTCAGCACAGGCGAGCAGCAGCCCCAGCAGGGCCAAGGCCGAGATGGGGAGGCCCGGAGAGGCATCTCAGAGAGAGAAGCTCACAGGACCGCAGCCTGTTCCGGGCTCCTGCTGCTTACAAGTGGCTGAGTTCACATCCAATTAAGCTGTAACGAATAAATGAAAGCCCCGGAGACAGCCCTGGCTGTGGAAATTGTTGCTGCAGGATTTATGGTCCCTTCTCTCATCTGTGCTGGTAACTCTTCTGTGCCATTTCCACCCCGATCTGCTCCTGCCTGGCACAGCGGTGGTGAGCCCGGGTCCCCAGGGCCACCAGCCCTCCCGTGGTGCCATCAGGTGCCCTCCAGTGCAAAGCCTGGCTGGGCTGAGCCTGCTGCAAAGCCCGAATTAAGCCCCTCAAGCCCTGGCTAGAAGAGCAGGAGGGGCTCCCTGGCTGTGCTTAGCTCCCCTGTGGAGCCGCAGGGGAGAGGGGGGGGGGGCCGGGGGGCTGTGTCCTCTTTGCCCTTCTCAGGGAGAAGGCTGAGGGCTCAGCAAACGCCTCCCCCTGCCCTGCCTGCTGGGGCTGCTATGGGGAGAGGTC
Organism: Aythya ferina; assembly: GCF_964211825.1. NCBI lineage: Eukaryota > Metazoa > Chordata > Aves > Anseriformes > Anatidae > Aythya > Aythya ferina. The sequence continues at coordinate 10,529,368 of NC_140299.1, read as the reverse complement.
CTGGGAGGCTGCACAGGAGGGATTTCCAGCATGGAGGTGCAGACCCAGGGTGCGCAGGACAGGGGAGCATCTCCTGATTCAGTCAGCCCCAGTGTCCTCTCCTCCCCCTGTCCCCTCTGCCCACACTCTGCAGCCCTCCCAACCCGCTGCTTCCCCTCCTATTCCCCAGCTCCCTGCTTTCGAGGGGGCCACCAGCACCCAGGGCAGGTGACGCAGCAGGACTACATTTCCCAGAGCTCTGCCTGTCCCCGTGCTCGGCGCCCAGCGCCGTGGCTGCGAGCTGCAGCATTCCGCCTCCGGCTGCGAGCAGGGGCTGCCGCGGTCCCCGCTGTGCAGGCGCAGTGCTGCCCTGCTCCCCAGCCCTCCAGCTGCAAGGATGAAGGCCAAATATTTGTTGTATCGGTAATTTTCTGCGAGCAGAGTCAGCACAGCAGCCGGCAGCGTTGGCTCACCCCCTCCTCTTGTTTCCTGCTGATGCTGCTCACACCTGGGTGCCGGTATCACGGCATTTGTGGGTTTGTGGGGGCAGCATCCGCATCCCAGCCCAAAACTTATCGCTGGGCAGTGATTCAAGGTTGCTCACATGAGCCCTGCCAAGATGTACGACAGGGTGCCAGGGGGCTGAGAAACTCTGAGTCTGGCTGGGTGGGTACCCAGTGGGAGCACTAAGGGCTGTGTGTTTGCAAACACGGGGAATGGTGGGGAAAAATAATAATATTATATATATATATGAGATATATATATGAAGAAATCCAGCCCAACCCTCTGAAAAGAAAGGACAAGCAGCTCTGTGACCTTGGCGAGGTGACACACAGCTGTGTAAGCACAACCACGTCCTTGCAGGGATCCAGCACTGCAGAGAAGCTTCACTGGTCACCGGGAGCTGGTCACCTTGTGCCAGGCGGGTAGGAGCACACGACCACCTCCAGCATCTCCCCCTCCTGAGACGCTGATCTCCCAACGTGTGCCACGCTAATAACCACAGCGCAGCATCCCCAAAATGCTTGTGGTTCTCCAGACGTGTGTCAGGAGAAGAGATGCTGAGGAGCTGGAGCTGCTGGGCAGCGTGGGGACACATCAGAGCTGCCCAGCCCTGTGCTGGCCGACCTGCGCTGCCAGCTGCAGGGGAGCAGGGCTGGGAGGCTCCGTGGGGCTTGGCCCTTTGATCCTGCCGGGCTTGGCGTCGCTGCAGGGAGCAGGGAAAGGCCGGGGAGAGCGTGCATGGCTCAGCACAGAGCCTGCCCACAGCCCTGCAGGACAAACCCAGGCCAGCAGTGAGGAGCCGGGGCAGGTGGGGACGGTGCCACCTCGAACCGGTGGCCCCAGCAGGGCGCTGAGCTGCTCCCATGCCACCCCAAGCCATTAATCACCTTGATTACGGTGTCCTACTTTCTGCCCAGCCGTGTGAGGGTGGCCGGTCACCCCACCCTGCCTGGCTGTGCGGTGGCTGGTTGCGCCAGCACTGGGTGAACTGGTCTCCTGGGGTGCTGGCAGCCAGGAGGGACCTGGAGCTGCGGGCTGTGGGCGAGCTGTGTGTCACCGACAGTCCTGACACGGGCTGTAAGTCATGCTGTGATGCATGGCGAAGGCTTGTTGGTGGGGACATTCCCTGCGGGGGTGCCCTGGAGCCTGGGCTCTCACGGAGGACCATCACAGGCAACATCCTGCCAAAATCCCCAGGGGTGAGAGGCACCCTCCTCTTAATTCATCCAGAAACTTGAGGCTTGAGCTCCACTGTGTCCAGCACCAGCCTTCCCTCCCCAGTCTCCCAGCAGGGATCCCGGCTGGATCCCGGGCTGGAAGCACACGTGGCTTTGTGCACGTATTTATACAACAAAGGGCAGCTGCTCCCTGGGCACCGTGCCATGCTCACCACTTGCACCGACCTACCAGGACACCGTGCCCTTCTCTCTCCTTCTCCTTTGTGGGGAACAAGCTCACACAACGTGGCCAGGTGTCCCGACCTGTCCTGAAGGCGAGGGGAAAAAAACCAGCAGGCTCCCCGGCTGTTCAAATGGAAGAAAGTGGTGAAAGGAGGCGCAGACAACCCCGTGATGATGGCAACCCCACAGCCAGCACACAGCTGGCTCAGGCAGGGGCTCTTCCAGCTCGGATCCTGCTGGTGGCGAGGTGACCGCCACCTCCAAGGCTCCATCGGTGCAGGGCCAGGCAGGACGAAGGGTTGTGCACCCCGCAGAAGCCCAGTTTGCTCCAGTAGCTGTGCCACCTTCCCCCTCCGCCAGGACACTGGCTCCAGTTCATGGGGAAACAGCTGCGTGGCTTTTTCGCCCCTATTCATCCGGCTCCTCCCGGGCTCGGGATATTTTGGGCACTTCTCTGTTCCCGGCTACCCTGGGTGGCACAGGATTGGCTTTCCTCTGGGAGCCGTGCAGGCTGAGAACTGAAAAGGGGAAATGCCAAGCCCTTTATTTAAGCCCCGTGTGTGGAAGGAGAGGCTCCGCCAAACACATGCAGTCCATCAGCTGCCGAGGAAGGCGAGCTGTGGTGTGTGGGGCGATGGGTGGAGCGTTTTGGGGGGAGCAGCACAGAGGCTTGAGGAATGTGAGAAGGGAGACCATCTCACATTTCCCCACCTCCAGGGTTTATCCGTGTTGCCTGTCCAAGAACCAGGGTGGGACGAGCCCCAGGGAGGGGAGCAGGAAGGGCTGGGACAGATGTGGAGCTGCTCGGAGCTGGAAACCCCATTTCTGAGCACATCTCCTTCAAACCCACGCCCCTCCAGCATCCCACGCCCCTCCTGCCTTACCTCACCCTGCTCCCGGCTGCAAACTGCTTACGTCCAATTTTGGGGCTAAAAATATCTTTCGGGGTGGTCAGCAAGTGCACAGCCAGACGGGAGCGGGCTGCAGCGTGAAGGGAAAGGTGCTGAGATGGCAGAAGGTCCGGCTTCCACCCCCGGACTGAGGGTGCTGGAGGGATGTTCAGCCACCCCCCAGGGGCACAGCTCTGCCTGGCGCCCTGCTGGGGCCACGCACCTCACACCACCCTCAGCTCACCCCTCGTGGACAAGGCCAGGCCACGGGCAGAGCTGGTGGCTCCAGAAGCCACTTTGGGAGTGGGGATGACAGCCCTGGGTAGCCAGTGCCACCAGAGGGAGTCCCTGCCCAGGCTGCTGCTGGGTGGGTGGCAGCAAGGATGCCCTCCTGCAGGCACACGGTGACCACGCTGTCACCCTGGAGGGATCCCTCTGCACCCCGGCACTTGTGGGGATCCCCCAACCCTCCTTCTGCCAAAGTCTGGAGGTGTGAAAATGAAATGTACAGGCAGGGGAAGCAGGGACATGTGGCCTGGGAAGAGCACAGGGCTGCTGTCTGGATACGCAGGTAAAGGATATGTCTGGATATATCAGGAAAGCCATGGCAGGGGTGGAACTGAGCTTGGCAAGGGATGCAAAGAATAACAAGAAGGGATCTGTAGGTACACTGGCTAGAAAAGGAGGGCCAAGGAGAGTGTGTGTGAGGTGTACGAGAAGGGAGAACTGGTAACAACAGGCCTGGAGAAGGCTGAGGTGCTCAGCAGGTTCTTTGCCTCAGCCGTCACTGCCAGTCAGGCTTCCCACATCCCTCCAGCCCCTGGTCTGCAGGTGAGGGCTGGGGGAGAAAAGTTCCTCCTGGTGTAAGTGAAGAGCAGGTTGGAGACCACCTGGTGAAACTGAAGAGGTACAAGTCTGTGGGGCCTGTCTCTACGTCCAGGTGGAGACCGGTGATGTACCCTAGACGTCTGTCTTGGGACTAATGCTGTTTATAATATCTTGAGCAACGATACAGACAATGGAATCGAGTGCACCCTCAGCAAGTTCGCAGATGACAGCAAGCTGAGTGCTGCAGTTGACTCAACAGAAGGAAGGGAAGCCATCCAGAGGGACCTGGACAAACCTGAGCTGTGGGCCCACGTGAACCAAATGAGGTTCAACAAGGCCAAGTGCAAGGTGCTGCACCTGGGCTGGGGCAATCCCAGACATGAGCACAGGCTGGGAGAAGAACCCACTGGGAGCAGCCCTGCAGAGAAAGACCTGGGGGCTCTGGAGGACAAAAAGCTCGACAGGAGCCAGCAGTGTGTGCCTGCAGCCCAGGAGCCACAGGTGGAGGGAGGGGATTGTGCCCCTCTGCTCCCACCTGGAGTGCCATGTTCAGGTCTGGGTCCCCCAGCACAAGAAGGATGTGGGGCTGTTAGAGCGGGTCCAGAGGATGCCACGAGGATGAGCATGACATGGGAAATAGAGTTTACTGTAGGAGAATGTGGTGGATGTGTTAGCAGTATTTTCCACAAAGCCGGATCTCCAAAAGCCACAGCTACTTCTCTTTTCTCTGTGGTTCTGTGGGTGGCTTTGGGCCCTAAATGCTCTTCCCCATCAGAAGTAAAACTGGCTGTAAATTATAGGTGGTTTGGGTTTTTCCCCCTATCAATCCGATGGTTCGAGTGCTGTTAGTTCATTGACAACTGAACCAAACCTTCGGGAAATGGCCCATCAATCATGTCCATGATGGTCAAATCAAAACTCCCAAGGTCTCACCCCAATTGAAGGGAGGTTATGTGGCCGGGTAGCTCTACTATTGGAAAAAAATAAAATAAAAAATACACATTCTCTGAATGCTACAGCAGGAAATCTGTAGTAGAAAGCGTCTGAGAGATATCGAGATGAGTCAGTGAGATTTACTCCCATGGCAAGGGCGAGGGCAGTGCATGAGGAGGACTAGCAGCGCAGACATCACAGGCCCAGAGGGTGGTCTCATGGATCTGGAGCTCATCAGCTCCCATAAATCACGCACTTGTGAACTGCTGTGTGACTCAGCAGTCCCTTGGAAACAATCTCCTGCTTGAACCCCGTAGGGATCCCGGCGAAATAAGGCATCATCAGTCGGTTTAGCAGCTCTAACGTTACACTGTGCAGGGGCCAGACATGCGGCTGCGTGCTGTGGCTTTCAGCAGGTCCTCAGCATTTTTCTACTGCCTGTTATACACTGAAAAAAAAATAAAAAAATATAAATAACAATAACAAAAAAGGATGAATTTCTAAGGACAAGGAGGACCAGTGCAGACTGCATCTCAGGGCAGGGAAAAGGAAAAGAAATACATCAGTGGGGTGGTGAAGAGCTCTGCAGGGCTGGGAAGGGGCTGCTCAGGAGAGCTGCAGCAGCAGGGGAAGCCTGGCAGCAGCGAGTGGCCTGGAAGGGGGCTCAGGGAAGATCTTGGTGATGTCTGGGAGGAGGCCTGGGGAGTCTGGGTTATCCAGCTTTGGGGTTATGGGCCAAGATGAGGGAGTTTCCTAACATACCCAAAAGCCTGAACTAGCCCAGGACAACCTTCTCCATCTGGCTCCAGGAAGACCCCCTTGCCCTCAGTACTGCACACCCTTCGTGTGCTTCCCTGGAGCAGCAGAGTGGCTCTGGGGAGGCTTTGGAGGTGCCATGGGAGCGGATGGACTGAGGTACCCCTGAGACACCAGTGCGTGTGAGCGAGGAGCAGGTCTGTGGGTGCTGGCTGCCCAAAGGGGAAGCTCCTCATGCCAGGCATAATTTCCCTTGGTGTCTGTTTCATTTCTCCGTCTGCACCTCTCCCTCCGGTGCTCGGTCACGCAGACACCTTTCCCCATCAGTGGGGCTCTGGCTGTGGTCCTGCCCTGTGCTGGGCAGCACCATGGCCCTGCCAGGGCTGGCTCTGGGCTTTCTGCTGGTCCTCAGCCCTCTGCTGGGGACACAGGAACAGAGAGATCCTGCTGCCCGAGCCCGACGAGGAGCCAGGGACGCAGGTAAGGGCTGGCTGCTCCTCTCTTTTCAAGGGAAGCTTTTGCTGCTCGTCTCCCTGCAAGTCGTCCTTGTGGCTTTCCCCTGCTTGGCCCATGGTGGCTGTGCTGGAGAGGACTAAACCCAGTATCCATACTGGTCTTGAGCCACTTGGGCATCAGTCAGGCTGTGGTGGGGTGAAGCTGTGTTTTGGGGATGTAGGGCAGCGAGCCTCAGTGTGCTGGGAATGCCTCCACACTACAGTCCCCGTGTTCATGCCTCTTTGGGGTGTGCAGCACGTCTGGGAGCAGGAGGTGGCTAGTTCTCACTGTGTGTTGGGCAGGGGAAGCCTGAGCACATGGCCTTTCTGGGGTGATAATAGCAAAAAATCGCCCATTGCTGTAGACATGGGTGCTGGTGCCCAGCAAAGACCTGGGGAGCTGTGAGACCCAGCCCTGTGCTGGCTGGGACACTCATTCTCTCTCTAGTCCCTGTGGTTGTCCAGTCTGTATTTTGGTGGGATTGTCCTTCAACCATTTTTTTTTTCGATTTTTTTTGTTATTTTTCCACGGCAGGAGGGCTAGGGGCATCCCTTGGGGCTGTGCTGGGCTCTCATGTGCTGTACCCTGGGGCTGGGGGTACCTGCCGAGCTCCCCCCGTGGCACGGCAGGAATTGCTGCTCTTTGCAGCAGGGGATGGGGAGCCCGGGGCGTGAGTCATTATCTCTGCAGGGAAATGTGAGCAGAAGTGGCCTGCCAAGCTGTCCTATGGGGCGTGAATCATGCTAACCATCTCTGGTGGCTGGAGCGATGCTGCTCTTGCAGCCATGGACAAGGTTTAGGCAGATGGATGAGTGAGAGGTGTAAGGTCTGTCAAGATTTTTGTCTGTCTGGTGTGAGGGCACTGGGATCCAGCTGAAGGGGATGAGGTTTCCCACCTGGATAACGCATACGAAGGAGCAGGGTGTGAGAATTCGCCACAAGGGAAGGGAAGCTGGGTGAGGTAGGGCAAGACGGCTCATTTTGGGTGAAACATACGGAAAAGGGTGGGTGCACTGAGTGGGCTGTGAGGCCTGGGGATGCGAGTGGGGCCTAGGGGCCTCATCCTGGAAGGTGCTCAGCTCTGAATAAGGAGGACCAGCAGCCCTCTGGATGGGACCTGCTCACACCTGAGGACACTGCCATCGTCCTGTGATCCCCTAGGCTCTCCCTCCTTCAGGAGGATGCAAAGCTCCCTCCGACAGGGACCCCAGGCTGCAGTTTACCCCTGGCCAGACCAGCTATGCCTTGAGCAAGCTGATCCAGCTGAGCTGCGCTGGGGACTACAGTCCACTGGTCCCCCAGATGCACCCAGAGCTTGTGTAACGAGAAGGCCACCTGCACCTCTGTAAGCACAGTCCTGCAGCACCCTGATCCCACTGCCCTGGGCTGGTGGCTCCGTGACACAGCTGTCCAGGAGGACCTGGATGCTTTTGTCCCCGTGGACGGCGTCCGCTGGGAGGCAGAGGAGCTGGATGGGTTCATCTTGAGGCTTTGTGGTCAGTTGTGCCTTGTCAGCAGAAGGCCGGGCTTCTGCCTTTTGTCCTGGCTGAGGTGTGACACCATGACAGCTGCAAGACCTTCCCCTCTCTGTTTGGGACCCAAAAGACATCTCTAGTGCTTCCTCAGCCACTGCTGCGCCTCAGTACCTCCCGCACCACCTAAACCGACTTTTCCCTCTGCCAGAAACGTGCCAAAGGCCCTTGTGGGACCCCAGACTCCGTCTGACACCAGACCAGGAGGAATACAGCCAGAACGAAGAAGTGACGCTGAGCTGCCCCAAGATTTTCCAGCCGCCCTTCACCCACGTCAGATGTGCAGGGGAAGTGCAGCCCAACATTCACGGCAAACCTACGTACATCGAGGGGTGGCTGGGAAAGGGCACGGGAGGTGCCTGGATCCGAATTCGCTCCAAGGTGGAGTGCATGGGTAAGGGAGGCGCCAGGAGCCATCCTGGGTGCCAGGAGAGTGGGGACAAGGTGGGAGGGGAAGGGGGTATTTCTCTGCCACTCTGCAGTCAGCCAGTAGGGGCAGCTCCATGCATGGCCCAAGCCTTCCAGGTGTCCTGATGCATGCTCCCTGAGTGCTTCACCTTGCTGCCTTTGTGGGGCAATTCCTAAGGCATGAAATAGCCTTGGCCTCTTAAAGGATTCCACAGGACCCTGGGATCAAATGCTGATCCATCCGTCCCCATGTGCATCTTAAGAGCCCCTTGTGTGTGTCCAGACACACACACATGCACAAAAAAAAGAAATATACAAAGAGGGTAGCAAGACACTGGAAACTGGCAAGACAGCTCAGAGAAGTTGTGGATGCCTCATCAATGGATGTGTTTAAAGGTGGGTTGGATGGGACTTTGCGCTAGTGAAGGATGTCCCTGCCAGTGGCAGTGGAGTGGACTAGAGGGTCTAAAAATGTCCCTTTCAACCCAAATCTTCTCCAGACACTGCAGCACCTGTAGCGTGCTGAGGAGTGGTCCAGAGCCAGAGGAAACTGTAGGCAGTGCTCGAACGTTGTGTGGGAGAAGGCAGGATGGGCTCAGACACTACGTGTGGGGGACATGGCAGTGAGAGAAGGGGGAGGGTGAGGGAGGTCTGCACAGGGCTGGGAAGGGAAGGCAAGGCAGTGACCCTCTTCAATGCTTCCTTCACAGAGGCCTTCCAGGTCATGCCTGGGACCTTGGAGGTTTCCACCACCAGCATCAAACTGAACTGGACCTGCAGTCTGCCCGATGCCTGCCAGCGCATGCAGGCCACGTGCAGGCTGGCAGGGCCTTCCTCCCCGTCCTGTGAGGCTGAGGATGTCACGGCAAAGGAAATACTACACGGCCAGAATGGAACATTTACCTGTGACCATCTGCAGCCCTTCACTTTCTACAGCATCACCATCTCAGTGCCCGCCAGCACCATCCTGTTCTCAAGACTCCTGAGAACAAAGGCAACAGGTAAGTGTCCCGTGCCTGTCAAGGTACCTTTGCTTTTCTCCCCTAAAACTCAGCCCCAGGTGGGCGTCCCCATGCATGACCCCCTCTCACTGTGCTCCCAGTGCCCGAGAAGCCGGAGCGCCTGTGGCTGGATGCCAGCACGGGGACGCTGCGGTGGCAGGCGCTGCCCTCCTGCAAAGGGGAGATCCTCGGGTACCAGGTACCAGGGGAGCTGGGGCTGCCCGTGGGTGCAGGCAGCAGGGAGAGGGGTGTTTGTGGTGAGATCAGGACCCTGCTGTCCTCCTTGGGGCAGTGAGGGAGCCGGGTGCTGGTTCCCAGCAGCTCCTGTCCTTCCTGCAGCTGAACGTCACGGCCAGGAGTGCACAGGACGGCAGCTTCCTGGAATTCCAGAAGGTGACAGTGAACAGCTCTGTCACCCAGTACACGCCACCTCGTCAGATGCCCGGGAGCAAGTACATGGTGACAGTCCAGGGCCTGACGGCTGCTGGCGCTGGGGATGCTTCCTACCTGGAATTTCAACCCAGTGTCTTGGGTAAAGGTTTCTGTGCTATAGGCCTGTTAGTCTGGTGTCTGTCTTTTCCACCCTGTGCCATACAAGATAGTGTCCTGGCCCCAGAGGATGCCTCTGTGGCATTGCTTCAGTCCCTGCTTGGGTTTGCAGTAGCAGAGCTGGCCCCTCTCTGACATCTAATTCAGGCAACAGCAGGGAGCATATGAGGAGTCTGCAGGAATCACAGGTTGTGCTAGGAAGACAGGTCAGAAAATGAATATCTGTTCTTTTTATCTGTGAGTTGTGGCATCAGAGGCAGCAAGGCATGCACGTAGGGCTTGGTTATCATGCAATTCTGTAGCTGCTGCAGGAGGTAGAGGGTCTTATTACTTTCCCTGAACAAAGTAATTGCAGTATAGTATCTATCCTTCTGCGAGTGCACACTTGGATCTTATGTCTGGGCAACAATAACAGTGCCCACCTTTTTGTTGTGCAGGGTGTGATTGCCTTGCACCTGGACAAGGAAAAACAGTTTAAGTACCTAAATTTGCAATTAAGGGCCCCACAACGTGCATCAGTAAGTGGGGTGACAGGAGGTGCCTCGCCTGGAGCCCCGTGGCCCTGCGGCTCCTCTGGTGCCAGGGCACGGCGAGGTGAAGGGCAGCCTGAGCTGGGCTTGGGGTCAGCTCCAGAGAGCGGCTGCAGGGGGTCTCCTGCTGCAGGTGGGATTGTCCTGGGAAGCTGCCGGCCGTGGGATGTGGTGGGGGGCAAAGAGCGAGCATGGAAATGGGGTGGAGAAGGGATTTTGTGGGCAAGTGACAAGGGGAGCCCCCTCCCTTCCAGCAAGGCTTGCTGGGGGGCACGTCATGGCACATGGACGGCTCTCCTTCCATCTCCCTTTGGTGGCTGGAGGGACTGCTGGTGGTTGCTGATAGCTGGCGGTACCCTGCCCCACCTCATCACCCACACCCCAACTAAACCCGCTTTTGCCTCACCCAGGAACATGCCAGAAGCCCTGGTGGGACACAAGGCTCCGTCTGGCACCAGACCAGGAGGAGTACCACAGGAACGAAGAAGTGATGCTGAGCTGCCCTGAGGGTTTCCAGCCGCCCTTCACCCATGTCAAATGTGCAGGGGAAGTGCAGCCCAACATTCATGGCAAACCTGTGTACATCGAGGAGTGGCTGGGAAAGGATCCGGGAGGTGCCTGGATCCACATTCGCTCCAAGGTGGAGTGCATGGGTAAGGGAGGCACCAGGAGCAATTCTGGGGCCCATGCTTGCTGGGGAAAGCAGGAGGAGCTGCCACAGGCAGTGGGAGGCAGCTCCTGTGCATGTCTGGGGCTCACCCATATCGTGTCCTGGAGCTCCATTCCTCACCAGAGTGGACCAGAGCCAGCATCCCCTTCCCCATGTCCTGCCCTGTCCCCTGTTATGCTCTGTGGGTCCAGCCTCTGTCCTGCTAATGCTTTCCCCTCTTGTCGGTGCAGTGAAATGCCAGAAGCCCCAGTGGGACACCAGGATTCTCTTTGCCCCAGACCGTGGTTCCTACGACCTCAACGAGACGCTGACACTGACGTGCCCTGTAGGATACTGGTCATCCAGTCCTGAGGTTGCCTGCATGAAACTTAACCCAAGGCAACGCTTCCTGATTCCTCAGATCGGCTGGTTTGTGAAGGACAGCATGGGACAGTGGAAGCCTGTAGAGGGGAATATGACCTGTGTGGGTGAGTGAGTGAAGCAGCCACTCTGTTCTCCACAGGCAGGGAAAGTGGTGCCAGATACAGCCTACAGCCCTAAGGCACCAAGGCCCTGTGCTTGGGGTGGTGCGGGAATGGCGTGGGTGTTCGCTGTGGAGAAAAGAGCTGCGGATGCAGCAGGGTTTGTGTTTGTCCCTGTCAGAGTGAAAGGGAGCAGTCACAGATCAGCTGCTAGGCCTGTGGTGGAGACTTAGAGGGACCACAAGCACCTGGCCTTGTCCTCTGCCAGCGTCTGGGAGCACCCCAGGCCCAGACGAAAGTGCAGGCAGTGCCCAAATGTCGTGGGGGAGAAGGCAGAATGGGCTTGGACAAAAGGTGTGGGGGGACATGGCAGTGGGGGAGGTCTGCACAGGGCTGGGAAGGGAAGGCAAGGCAGTGACCCTCTTCAATGCTTCCTTCACAGAGGCCTTCCAGGTCGTGCCTGGGACCTTGGAGGTTTCCACCACCAGCATCAAACTGAACTGGACCTGCAGTCTGCCCGATGCCTGCCAGCGCATGCAGGCCACGTGCAGGCTGGCAGGGCCTTCCTCCCCTCCCTGCGAGGCTGAGGAGGTCACGGCACAGGAGATGCTACACGGCCATAAAGGAACATTTACTTGTCCACCTCTGCAGCCCTTCACTGTCTACAGCGTCACCATCTCAGTGCCCCCCAGCACCATCCTGTTCACACGGCTCCTGAGGACAAAGGCAACAGGTAAGTGTCCCTTGCCTGTAATGCCAAGGTACCTTTGCTTTTCTCCCCAAAAACTCAGCCCCAGGTGGGTGTCCCCATGTGTGACCCCCTCTCGCTATGCTTCCAGTGCCCGAGAAGCCAGAGCGCCTGTGGCTGGATGCCAGCACGGGGACGCTGCAGTGGCAGGCGCTGCCCTCCTGCAAAGGGGAGATCCTCGGGTACCAGGTACCAGGGGAGTGGGATGCAGGCAGCAGGGAGAGGGGTGTTTGTGGTAAGATCAAGACCCTGCTGTCCCCCCTCGGGGCTGGGTGGGAGCCGGGTGCTGGTTCCCAGCAGCTCCTGTCCTTCCTGCAGCTGAACGTCACGGCCAGGAGCGCGCAGGACGGCAGCTTCCTGGAATTCCAGCAGGTGACAATGAACAGCTCTGTCACCCAGTACACGCCACCTCGTCAGATGCCTGGGAGCAAGTACACGGTGACAGTCCAGGGCCTGACAGCTGCTGGCGCAGGGGATGCTTCCTACCTGGAATTTCAAGCCTATGTCTCGGGTAAAGGTTTCTGTGCCTCGCGCCTGTTAGGTGCTGTCTGTCTGTGCACCCTGTGCCATATAAGATAGCAGCTTGGCCCCAGAATTGTGGGGACAGAGCACTACAGCCCTAGGACTGTGTGCCCTCAGTCTATCCAGACTGCATTGGACAGGTTTCTGGTCCCTGTGGGTGTTTCCTGGAGATGGGACACTTCTTGTTGCTCCAGATCCTCCCTGCCTGTCAGACCTAAAGGCAGGACACGACTGTGTCTCACTGCCTGTCCCTGCATGGAGCCAGGACTGCAGAGCCTGGACACATGCACGCACACATTCACACACCCCAAGGCAATGTTTGGGCACCCACCCCAGGCTGTGGCACCCACTGCTGGCTGTGTGCTTAGTTTCAGGGCAGCCTCCAGGCCCCTGGCCATGGACTGCGGTCACCGTGGTGGCTGTGCTGTCAGCGATGGTCATGCTGTCTGCTGGGATCCTGTGGTTTGCACTGTCTAGGTAAGTAGGCAGGGAACTTGGGAGTTGCTGCTCTGCCTCAGGCCATGCTGGGCTAACAGGGTGGCTGGTGACAGAGGGGGCTTTCTGCACTGCTCTCACCCTTTTCTGGGTGCCATGGGGGCTGCAGCTGGTCCTACCGTGGCTTGGCTGGTGGGCTCCTGGCTGGGTCTCCAGGCCAGCAGAGCCCTGGGCCGCATCAGCCTCTCCCCAGCCTCAGGACACCCCTTTGCCTTCCCAGGAGGAGGAAAGCCTTGCCCAGGAAAGCCGAGGAGGACCATTACACAGGTAGGGCCACGGCAGCAGGGCCAGGCTGGGAGGAGAGCAGGTCATTGCCAGGAGAGCCCTGCAGCCCCCTGTGCCGCTGCCTGCCCGGGTCTGCGCTGCTCCTCCTCCTGCAGCCCTGGGTCCCTCAGGCTGTTTCTGTCCCCTGCAGAGCTCCAGCCCTATGAAAACTCGGACCACTACTGTGTGATCAAGGAGAGGTTTCTGGCCGAAGAAGACGCAGGTAGGAGATGGCCCTCACATGTGCCGGGGAGAGGGTCGAGAGCGACCCGAGGAAAGGGCCGTGGTGGTGCCAGGCAGTGCCCAGCGCTCCGGCCTGTCTCAGCCCCTCGTGGTTGTGGCAGCGTGAGCTCTGCCGAGGGCTGGCATCAGCCTCTGCCCTGGGTGCTGTTGGTGTCCGCAGGTAGAGGTGGCCGGGCTGGAGAGCGACCGTCCCTGTCCCTGCCCCTGCCCCTGCCCATCCTGGAGTCCTCAGGAATCAGACAAAGCAGTGAGGGAGAGGAGAAGATGGGGTGAATGTCCCCGGATCCGTGCTGGTGGCACTTTCTTTGCCTCTTGGTCCTCCACAGCTGGAAGCAGGGCCTCACAGCTCGTGCTGTGCTACTGTTCCCCCCCCAGCCCCCCAAATTTCCTCCCTCGTTAAGCTCCTGCACGCTTTGTAACACAGCAGGAGCAGCCCAAGGCACGGGATGAAACGCTTGCACCCACAAAATTGTGTCCTCCAGTATTTTGGCTCAGCTATTCCATCCTGACCTGGTGCCTGCAAGTGTCATTTGAGGCCAAAGCACCCCGCTGGGTTCCCAGCCCCTCTTTGCTTTGCAGCCCCATCCCCATCTAGCTCCAGGACTCTGCCTGAGCTGTGCCCAAGCTTGCTGCCCTCTCAACTGCTCTGTTGTATCCAAACAACCAATAAAGTGGTGTGGTGTGCAGGGGGCTGCCTGCCCCACTACGGCATCCACCTGGCCATGAGTCCTCCCTTTTGTGTGTGTGAAAGCTGTGTCTGTGTGAATCTTCACAGAGAAGACTGGCCCAGGCTTTTGCAGGGACGATCGCCGCCGTCTTCTCCAGCTCTGTGGGTAGGCTGAGATGTCTGTATGTCCTCCTCCTGTCCTTGGGGACACGGGCTGTCACGAATGGGCTGTGACAAAGTGTGGGATGTGCTTTTTGTACCCCAGAATGCAGCCACGGTGGGAGGGAGGGACACGCAGGAGGAGCACCTCCTGCCCTCCTTCTGCACTGCCCCTTGGTCGGCAGCCTTGGTGGGATTGTTTCTCTCCCAAGTTCTCGCTCTTCTCTCCCAGCTGCTGTTGTGCAGCAGCTTTTCCCTTTGCTGTGAAGAATCCACTTGAGCCAGATGTCATCATTTCACCCCGATGCTTGCTTCTCCTTGCAGGCCGTTGCACAGGTGTGCGTGGTGAGTGGTGGTGAGTAGTGCTGAGACTCCAGTCCTGCCCTGGCAGTTAATGCAGTTGATGCCCTGTGATTGTAAGGCTGAGGCTGTCTCCCTGTCCTTGCACCTCTGCAAGGTCTGGGTTGTGATCTTTTCCCCTTGTGGGAACGCCACAAGTCTCCTGGGTTGATGTGGCACCTCCCAGTCCTGCAAGATGTGCCTGTCTGCATTTGCCGTCCCAGATGGCAGGAAGCATCTCTTGCATGTCTTCCAACTCATAGAGCACTTCCCTTCCTGACAGCCAAAATGAGCAGCCAAGTGCCAGGTTGCTGTGCTGCATTTTTATTGCAGTCATCCCCTGGGAAGTCCCTCACCTGGGGGGGTTTCTCCTGTTAGCATGTACCACCATCTGCTGACTCAGATCTGCACAAGTAAGTGACTCTTGTGGTCTCTTGGTCTGACTTGTTCTCTGGTTGCAGAGGTGGGTCTGAGAATAAAGTGGCACAAGCTATGGTGGGAGGGTTCAGTATGTGTTGTGCCAGTCTTGGGGAATGCCAACATTTGAGAGAGACTTGGAGCAATAGGAAAATCTCGGCTTGGTGTGGGACTGACAGGCAACAGGGTGTCTCTAGGCACTGCAAGCAGGAAACCCTTCAGATATCAGCACATCATCCTTGCCTAACAATTTTGCACAAGAGCCTTGTGTACCTCTTGCAACATGCTGCAGGCTCTAGAAGCAACCTGACAGCCACGCAGCTCATCCCAAAAGTTAGCCAAGGACCCGAGGCATGGGGAGGCCGGTCATTCCCAGGGCATGTGGCTCTGGCACCTCTTCCAGAATGGACAGGTCATGGGAGCCAAGGGCTGAGTTTAAAAAAAAAAAAAAAAAAAAAAAAAAAAAAGAGGTCTCAGGGACATTTTTTCATCTTCCAGCAATTTGCAGGTCAAGCACTCCCTGAGTCAGAGGGGTATCTTTGCATGCAATGGCTCTTGATGGTCTTTTCTTCCATCAGCTTGTCTAATCTCTTTTGGAAAATACAACAGCCTTAGGATGCACTCTGTACACTGGCAGGGAGTTATCCAGTTTTACCTGGCACTGTGTAAAGATCCCCTTTCCTTTCTTTATTTCTAAACTGCCACCTTTTGAATGCTCCTCCCTCCCAGTATTATGGAGAAAATCGAATGGCAGCCATTCCCTTTCCCTCCTCTCTGAGTCCCTCATTTTATACAGCTGCCGTATCCTGCTTCCATTTTACTTTTTCCTGCAGGAAGAGCTTACTGGTTGCTCCCCATCTGGAAGGCATCCCTGGTGTCTTTTCAGTCACCTTTCTCTGAACATCCCTATTTTCCCATAGCATTTTGGAAACGGGGGTGCAGGATTGCACATGGTGTTCAAGAAGCAGGTGAACTAAAAAGAGGTGAACCGTGGATTTACCTGGTATTGTATTCTCATTTGTCCTGGTATGCATACGTGTTGTAATAGGCAGTGGGCCCTGAGCTGCCTCTGACAGACTTTCTAGTACTTGAGATCTTGTGCTCTCATGGCTCTGAGGAGAACATCTTGCTGCGAAGGTACGATTGTTTCTTGCTTACCTAAGCTGCATTTTATCTGCAGTTCTGTTTGCCAGTCATTGGAGTCTGCTCTCATTCTGCAGCGTTCTGTCACAGCTGGCTTCTGTTTTTAACACCAGGCATCGTCAACAAGCGTGACTCCTTGCCCCCTCTGAGTCTGAGACTCTGCTCCCTGAGAAGAGCAGACCTGTTTCATTTTGGAACCAGTTGCTTCCTCAGGTGAGAGCTATCCTCTTGTCCCACCCCAGAGATGAGCTCGGTGACCAGAGGAAGGTAAGAGCTGTCATCCCTGTATGGGGGAGACTCTCCTGCGTCTGTTCTAGCAGGTTTGGGGGAACAGCGCTTCCACATCCATCTTTACCCTAGCCTTCAGGATATTGTAACCTCCCATCACAGACCCCCCTCCCAACTTGGAGACGAGTACCTGATTCTGAACAGTGAATCTGGAGGCCAGTTCCTTCCCTCTGTCATTGACATGACTCTTGCCCTCTGTGCCTGCCCTCCTGGAGCTGCAGGCCCTAGAACAGCGCATGGCAATCACGGTGTAGTTGCATCCAGGCTTTATGGCTTTGGGATAATGATGTCTTTTTCTTTCTTTTTCTCAGTATGTCTCTCTGATGACACAAATGAGTTATTTGTGTTATCAGTTGTGGAACACTCTGGTTCTGCTCTCTCTTTTACACTCTGCAGGACTCCTTGCAGTTCCACTCTCCTTTGTACCCTTGACTCTCGCCAGCTCTCCTAATACTGTATTGGAAGACATCAAACAGCTGTGATTACTGAGGGGAAGTGCTGTGACCTGTGACATCTCCAGAAGCCATGTGAGCAAGAAGAGGCTTTGGGAAGCGTGTGGCAGAAGCCTCAGGAACGTGAGCTTAGGGATATGGTTTAGTGGAGGGCTGTTAGCGTTAGGTTGGAGGTTGGACTCGATGACCTTGAGGTCTCTTCCAACCTAGAAAATTCTGTGATTCTGTGTGATTCTGTGAGTGGTGGTTGGTGAACGCGCTCTGGTAGCAAGGAGCTCTTTGGGGTGAAGCTCTGGGATCCTGGTGGCTGGGGCTCTGGGGAGTGCCAGTGCCAGGGTGTCCCTGGGGAAGGAAAGCAGCAAAAGGCAGCAGTGCTGACACCGATGGGAGGATCCCTCCTCAAAGAGGAAGGCTCCTGTTTTCAAAGTGATTTCCCGTCGAGATGTTTCCTTCTTCTTCTTGCTCCTCTTGCAACCATCAGATACAATTTCAGTGCCTGGAGGCAGCAAGTGGAGCTGAGGTCTGAGTTGTGCCCGGGCACTGGATGCTAGCATGGCCCTGCAGTTGCTGGCTTTGACCTTCTTCCTGGTCCTCATCCTTCTGCTGGGAATACAGACACAGGAAGATACTGGTCCCGAGACCCAAGGATTATTCTGGAAAACAGGTAAGAAATGCCCGCTCCTCTCTCTGAAAGAGAAGAAATTTTTCCTCTTTCATTTGCCAGTTTGATGTGCCTTTTACCACCGGCAGCACACGGCAGCTGTACCGCAGGGGCTGGAGGTGCAGCGGGGTTTGGGGCTGGAGGGCAGCAAGGCTCAGTGTGCTGGGAAAGCCTCTGTGAGCTCTGGGCTGTCACGCTGCATGGAGGGGGCAGTGTCTCTGGGAGAAAGAGGTGTCTGGTTCTCACCGCATGGCATGTAGACAAAGCCTGAGCATGTGGCCTTCCTGGGACGATAAGGGCAATGTCCACTCTGCTGGGGAGCTGGTGTGGTGCTGGTGCTTATTGGATCTGTGGGCTGGAGTCCGGGGGGACACCTGAGGGGCTTTCCCAGCTGGGACACCTGCTGCCTCTTGGAGACCCTGAGGGCAGGATATGTGGTGCAGTGGGCCAACCCTTGCCTTCTCTAACTGAATATATACATATAGATATTTATATCCGTTCCTGTCTGTTCAGAAGATGATGTGAAACTCATGAGATGCGATCATTCTCCAACGTCATGTTAGGGAAGTTCACTGCATAAATTGTATAGGATCTGAAGGAGCTGACATAGGCTTGAATGGGGAAGTGCTCCTTATCTACATGCCACAAGTGTAGGCTGGTGACTGCAGGAATCACAGGCATTTCCAAGTATGTTCCTATTAGGAGGCTGTCCCCATTCAGCAGAACTCCTGTGTACCAAATCCTCTGGGCCAGCCTCACGCGTGCCCCAGCTCTGAGCACCGCTACCTGAAGAGCTGCAGGCAAGGCGATGCTGGGAGCGAAGGAGTGGGGGTGGCGGGCAGGGTTCTGGGGGCGCGCTGAGGAAGCCAGATGACAAATCTGCGTCCCAGCACTGGGGAGGAGGCAGCGCTGCGTGCGCGGTGCCAACGCTGCCGGCAGAGGATGTGGTCGGGGCGTGTGGCGCAGCGCTGCTCCCTGCGCTGAGCAGGCGGCATTGTCCCTTTGTCCTATTGTCCCCCGGCCGTCTTTCTGCACGGCTCTCTCAGAGCTTTCCTCAATGCCTGTACCAAAGCCTCGTGCCCTTACAGTCCTGTTGTGTCCAGCAGGGAGGCCGAGAAGCTTGCAGGGGATGTTTTCCTGCAGGGCTGGCTCTGTTTGGCCGTGATTCACTAGCAGACGGCCAGGAGCCATAGCAGCAATGCCCAGCGCTAGGTAAAACGAGGCTCTGTTCAAACAAACAGTTTGTGTTAGTGGAATTGAACTGCCAGAGGGGGCTCAGGGATAATCCTGGGGCAGCGAAAGCCCAAGGGAGGCCGTGGAGGAGCCCCGTGGGGCCGCACACCCCGGCTGTGAGCTGCATGCTGCCCCGTGCTGCCACTTCCCGCTCCACAGCACAGCTTCCCGAAACACGAACCTCACCTCCTGCTGCTCAAAGCCTGCCAGCTGCCCTCCTGCACCGTGTTGGCCTCGCTGAAGCTTCACCTGGACCCTTCATTGTGTCTGTGGGCGGCCCTGCTGTGCTCTGAGTGCCTCCCTGCTCGGCCATGCTGTGAATCCCTACAGGGCTGGAAGCCCAGTGCTCCTTTCCCTGCTCTCTCGGAGCCCTCCCGGAGCTCCAGCCTGGAGGAAGGGGCCAGCCCCACGTGCTGTGCAGCGTTACCCCTGCCTCTGCCGGGATGTGCCCTGCAACGAGCCACAAACCCCTGGAGAGGTCCATCAGCGGCCGCAGCAGCAGAATGCGCTGCCCACCTTTGGCTCTTCCCATCCCACTGACACGCTCTCCTTCTTCTCTGTGCAGTTTGCCCGAAGCCTGAGTGGGACTCAAGCCTCCGCTTTGTCCCAGAGAAGACATTTTACGATAACGGGGAGGAGCTGACACTGAGCTGCTTCACTGAGGATGATCCTCCTCTCGCTGTGATCAGATGTGTTGTATGGATCTTCTGGGGACATACCTGGGAGGTGAAGGACAAGCAGGGAAGGTGGCATAGCACTGAAATGTACCAGGCCTGCACAGGTAACTCGGGGGCAGCAGCTCTCCCCTGCCGCGGGCTCCTCTCCATCAGCAGGGCCCCTGGCGTCTCACCGCGCCCGTGGGATGCCTCGGGCTCGGCTCTGGGATGGCCGCGGCCGGGAGCAGCCCCCGAGCTGGGCCGGGACGGGAGCCCCCAGCGGGGCCCGGCCTTGCCTCTGCCCTGCCTCTGCGGCCCGTCTGCCTGAGCTGTGGCCAGATCCTGCCCTCAGCCCTGCTGCTCTGAGCACCTCACAGCCCCGCGGGGCTCCTGTCCCACACCCAGGGGCTGTGCCAATAGCCGACTCTGCAGGCAGTCATGTTCCAGTCTCGGCCCCCTCCTGCCTGAGCACCCAGTCCCCAAGGAGGACTGTCACGCTTTCTCCCCTGCAGGAAAGTGCCAGAAACCCCAGTGGGACAAAAGGGTCGTGCTCGTCCGAAAGAAAGGCAACTACACACCGAACTACACACCGAATGAGGAACTGAGGCTGTCTTGCCCTGGAGTTGTCAAGCCCTCCTTCACCTACGCCAAATGCGTGAGGGAATTTCAAGGAGAGACTTCAGGAAAACCTGTCTATGGGGTCAGCTGGTGGGGGAGGAGAGGCACAGGCGCCTGGACCCGCATTGAGGAGCCCGTAGCGTGTGTGGGTACGCGGGGCAGCTCTCCCCGTCCCCTCTCTGCCCCCACACTCCCGAGCCAGCCACGGCTCTGCCACCCCAGCCCCTGCTTGGCGCTGCGGTGCCCTGCCGGCTGCTGAGGAGCTCCCCCCTCAGAGCACCCTCCTTCCCCACTGGTCCCTGTGACGCTGCCGTCCTGGGCTCAGCAACCCTCAGGTTTCCTCATGGCCTTGGTTCCCAAGCCTCCTGGCCCCGCTCTCACACAAATTTGCCTTTGACAGTAAAATGCTCGAGGCCGCAGTGGGACGCTGACATTCGTCTGGCACCAGAGCGGGACGTCTATGAGGAGGGCGAAGAAGTGAGGCTGAGCTGCCCGGAGGGTTCCCTGCTCCCCTTCCAGCAGGCTAAATGCACATGGAGACCTCAGGCTGTGGCTACAGGGGAGCACAAGGGCACCTGGACACAGAAAAACAAGTTGGGGCAATGGGTCCCCATTCAGAGCCCCACAACGTGCATCAGTAAGTGGGGTGACAGGAGGTGCCTCGCCTGGAGCCCCGTGGCCCTGCGGCTCCTCTGGTGCCAGGGCACGGCGAGGTGAAGGGCAGCCTGAGCTGGGCTTGGGGTCAGCTCCAGAGAGCGGCTGCAGGGGGTCTCCTGCTGCAGGTGGGATTGTCCTGGGAAGCTGCCGGCCGTGGGATGTGGTGGGGGGCAAAGAGCGAGCATGGAAATGGGGTGGAGAAGGGATTTTGTGGGCAAGTGACAAGGGGAGCCCCCTCCCTCCCAGCAAGGCGTGCTGGGGGGCACGTTATGGCACATGGACGGCTCTCCTTCCATCTCCCTTTGGTGGCTGGAGGGACTGCTGGTGGTTGCTGATAGCTGGCGGTATCCTGCCTCACCTCATCACCCACACCCCAACGAAACCCGCTTTTGCCTTGTCCAGGTACATGCCAGAAGCCCTTGTGGGACTTAGCACTCCGTCTGGCACCAGACCAGGAGGAATACAACAGGAACGAAGAAGTGATGCTGAGCTGTCCCGAGGGTTTTGAGCCATCTTTCACCCACATCAAATGTTTAAGAGAAGTGCAGTCCACCAGCGCTAGGAAACGTGTGTACAGAGAACTTTGGTTGGGAAAGGGCACGGGAGGTGCCTGGACCCACATTCGCTCCATGGTGCAGTGTGTGGGTAAGAGAGGTGCCAGGAGCTCTCCTGGGGCCCCTGAGTGCTGGGAAATATAGGAGGAGATGCCAAAGGCAGTGGGAGGCAGCCCCTGCGCCTGCCCTGTGTCCCCAGGGGTGCCTGGGCGGGGAGGGGGCTGGTGGCAGCCTCTGTGCCTGAGGGTCCCGGCAGGAGGGGCTGCAGCAGCCGGCCGGGGGCAGCATCTGGAGCTGACCCTTCCTGCCCTCATCCCCTTCCTGGGGCCGTGCTGCAGAAGCTGCTCCACGTCATGTCCCGCAGCTCCATCCCTCACCGTAGCATGCCAGGGCAGGGATCTCCTGCCACGTCCCCTGCCTTGCCCTGCATGGCCAGCCCCTGCCCTGCTAGCACCTTCCCCTCTTGTTGTTGCAGGCAAATGCCAGAAGCCCCGCTGGGACCCCAGATTAATCTTTGTCCCAGACATGGCATCCTACGTCCTCAGTGAAGTGGTGGTGGTGAGCTGCCCTGAAGGGCACTGGCCTCCTCCCATGAAGATCGCCTGTGTAGATATCCCAGGCCAAAGCTCTCCAACTCCTCAGAGGTCCTGGGTTGTGAATAAAAGCACTGACTACTGGCAGCCTGTAGATCACTGGCTGTGCGTGGGTGAGTGAGGAGGTGCATTTAAGAGGGAAGGGTGGGCCCGATGGCAGAGTCCTGCTGGCCCTGTGTCAGAGGCACGCATGGAGGTTGCCAGCCGGGTGCGGGTGTGCTCTGTGGCGAGAGGGCCAGCGCCCGTGGGAGCATTTCCCTCCCGAGGAGCTGAGCCTGCTGCCAGGCAGCAAGGGAACGGAGCAAGGGGTTATAAATGGCTCAGTCTTCAAAATAGGATTATAATCAAAGTTCACAATTTATTAAAGGAATAGAGGCAAGCAAACAGCGCTGGGTGCCCCGGGAGTCTCCGCTCCACCAGGACGCACACCAGTTACATCAAGTAGATGATTTTTATGCTCCTAGACTAATACATATTCATTACTACTTCTAAAAAAACCTGGCTTGTTATAATTAGCTTGCGGTATCCAGTTCCTCCTACTGGAGCATGCGCATCAGTCTCCGGTGGTCCCCCTGGGGGTCTCTGGGGGTCTTTCATGCTGAAGGCTCGTAGTCTTCCTCTCAGTTTTTTTCTTTCTTGTCCTTCCCCTTTGTACTCCTTAGCAGCATGTCAAAAGCTTACACAGCGTCCCCTGCAAGTTTTATCTCCTAGCCATCCTTCAGCTTCTTTTTTCTTCTCCTTAATCTCCTGGCCACCTGGCCAGATATCAGGGGCTTGCATAGTGTCCCATTCAGAAGCCATAACAGTCACTAGTTGTTAGCAGTGGTAAGTGGGCTCCTCTGCGGAGGGGCTGGCTCACCCCGCGCCCTGTGCCCGAGGCTCTCTGCCACGTCCTCCCTTTTCCCTGCCTGGCACCTTGCTGTGGTCAGGGGCTGACGAGTGCAGGAGCTCCTTGTGGGGCACAGGACACCTTTCTTTTCTCATAAGTGCGGGTGATCCTCCATTCCACACAGTACATGAGCCCACAGACACCTCTATACCCTTGCACAGATTCGTTGCCATTGCTGGGGCCATTGCAGATTCGTGGCCCAGGCTGTGGCACCCACTGCTGGCTGTGTGCTTCTTTTCAGGACAGCCTCCAGGCCCCTGGCCATGGACTGTGGTCACTGTGGTGGCTGTGCTGTCAGTGATGGTCATGCTGTCTGCTGGGATCCTGGGGTTTGTGATGTGCAGGTGAGTAGGCAGGGAACTCAGAGTCGCTGCTCTGCCTCAGGCCATGCTGGGCTAACGGGGTGGCTGGTGACAGAGGGGGCTTTCTGCACTGCTCTCACCCTTTTCTGGGTGCCATGGGGGCTGTAGCTGGTCCTACTGTGGCTTGGCTGGTGGGCTCCTGGCTGGGTCTCCAGGCCAGCAGAGCCCTGGGCCGCATCAGCCTCTCCCCAGCCTCAGGACACCCCTTTACCTTCCCAGGAGGAGGAAAGCCTTGCCCAGGAAAGCCGAGGAGGACCATTACACAGGTAGGGCCACGGCAGCAGGGCCAGGCTGGGAGGAGAGCAGGTCATTGCCAGGAGAGCCCTGCAGCCCCCTGTGCCGCTGCCTGCCCGGGTCTGCGCTGCTCCTCCTCCTGCAGCCCTGGGTCCCTCAGGCTGTTTCTGTCCCCTGCAGAGCTCCAGCCCTATGAAAACTTGGACCATTACTGTGTGATCAAGGAGAGGTTTCTGGCCGAAAAAGAAGCAGGTAGGAGATGGCCCCCACATGTGCCGGGAAGAGGGTCGAGAGCGACCCGAGGAAAGGGCCGTGGTGGTGCCAGGCAGTGCCCAGCGCTCCGGCCTGTCTCAGACCCTCACGGCTGTGACAGCGTGAGCTCTGCCGAGGGCTGGCATCAGCCTCTGCCCTGGGTGCTGTTGGTGTCCGCAGGTAGAGGTGGCCGGGCTGGAGAGCGACCGTCCCCGTCCCTGCGCAGGACGCTGGGAGACCACTGCAGGTGTCAGAGAGCAGAGACCGCGGGGAGGACGACCCCAGCTTAGTGCTGGTGGCTGCCAGGACCCCGTCTCTTGCGTGACTGTGACCAGCACTGGGGGTCTCGTCCGGGCAACCAAAGCAAGAGGACTGCAGCCGTTTCTTTCAGGGCACGAAGACACTGCCCTCTCCAGCCCTCCTGGCCTTGCCTGGACAGGCAGCGGTGCGAGAGGCTTCCCAGTCTGACCGTGGGAAGAGGCACTGGGTGCTCCTGGGCCTTCTCCTACCCCATGGGGCCCGGCATTTTGGAGGCCTCCTCATGGCCCTTTCTCGACTTTTGGTGCTCCCCAGCTGTAAGCAGGACCTCTTACAGCCTGTGCTGGGTTATTGTTTCCCCTCCCGTTTCCTCTCTCGTCTGTCACCAGCACCCTCTGCTACAGGGCAGGAGCTGCCCACGGCCTGTGCCAGCGAAGGCGTGTTTTGGGTGTCCTCCAGTGCTCTGGGTGCATCTGCCCCTCATCCTAGGGAGTGTGTCCGGCCTCTGGGACCAAGCACATTGCTGGTGTGGCCTGCGTGCTCTGCTGGAGCTGCTCCCCGTGGATATCGGGCCGAGAGGGAAAGGGTGGGCTCAAGCCAGTGATGGCTGAGAACGGGGAGTGAGCGGGTTTGTGAGATGGGGAAACTGAGGGGCGGTTTGTGCTCCTTCCACCTCCTGGGTGCCCACATGCTTTACGCCACTCTGCCTGCTCTGTTGGGACAACCAATAAAGGCCTGTGGTTTGGAGAAGGCTGCCACTCTGTTACTGCTGCGACCTGGTCCCCTCCGTGCCCTTACGGGCTCACACACCCTGTGGGTGCTGAGCTACCTGGGCCAAGTGGAAGGCCAGGGATGTGCTGTGCTCCTCCACAGCCCCCGTGACTGATCGCCCAGCCCTGTTGCTGAGCTGGAGGGGAATAATAAGGCCCAGCTGGAGGGGCTCTGTGAGCGGGCTGTGTGCCTGCGTGGTGATGGAGGCCCAACTCACTTCCCCTTTGGCTCAAGTCATCTCCCGCAGGACGTGGGAAATGAGCCCAGAGCTGTCGTTCTGCAGCTCCTCTGAGACCCCTCAGCAGCACGCCTGAGGATCTTCAGAGCTCTGGCTGTGTGGTGAGGAGCTGCTTTCTGTCCTCCCTATTCCCCCGTGGACACCAGGGCCTGGAACATCCCAGACATCGAGGGTCAGCCCAGAGGCTCTCCTTGTTGAGCAGCACACTGCTGGAGGATGGGATGAGCACGTTCACACTGCACTGGGTGATGAACGGGCTGAAGAGCAGGGCTCAAAGCCTTGTGGTGAACGGGGCCGTTTGAAGAACCAGCAGAGCTGGCTGTCTTCCACAGACAACATCCCAGTGATCCCCAGGACATGACTGGGGGCCGCCGTCTGTTTCTGGAGGAAGAGAAAAGCAGTAGTGCTTAGGAGTGGGAGGGAAGATTGAGCAGCTCCGAGGGTTTCCTGAGGCATTCAGCTGGCACTGGAGGGCAGGGTGCTTGGTTCGATGGGGACAGACAATATTGCCTGCTGAGGGGGAGGAGGAGGAGGCAGCTGGGGACAGAGCTGAGGGGAAGGAGAACACGCGGTGTTTGTTGGCCGTGTCTTTCTGAAGGAGCTTTGTGTGAGGGTTTTGAGGGACTCCTTGCAGTTCCCCTCTCCTTCCTACCCCTGGCTCTCGCCAGCTCTTCTAACCGTGTCTTGGAAGACATCAAACAGCTGTGATTACTGAGGGGAAGTGCTGTGAGTGTGACATCTCCAGAAGCCACGTGTGCATGAAGAGGCTTTGGGAAGCATGTGGCAGAAGCCTCAGGAACGTGAGTGGTGGTTGGTGAACGCGCTCTGGTAGCAAGGAGCTCTGTGGGGTGAAGCTCTGGGATCCTGGTGGCTGGGGCTCTGGGGAGTGCCAGTGCCAGGGTGTCCCTGGGGAAGGAAAGCAGCAAAAGGCAGCAGTGCTGACACCGATGGGAGGATCCCTCCTCAAAGAGGAAGGCTCTTTCACCACATACGACTTGCTCATGCGGCTGCTTCCTTCCTCTGGTTGCAATTCTTGCAATCACAGCTGCCAGTGCCTGGAGGCAGCAAGTGGGGCTGAGGTCTGAGTTGTGCCCGGGCACTGGATGCTAGCATGGCCCTGCAGTTGCTGGCTCTGACCTTCCTCCTGGTCCTCGTCCCGCTGCTGGGAACACAGGCACAGGAAGGTACTGGTCCCAAGACCCAAGGAGCACCCCGGGAAACAGGTAAGAAATGCCCACTCCTCTGTGCAGGAGAAGGTTTTTCTGCTCTTTCACCTGCAAGTCTGGTGTGCATCTTCACCACCGGCAGCACACGGCAGCTGTACCACAGGGGCTGGAGGTGCTGGAGGGCAGCAAGGCTCAGTGTGCTGGGAAAGCCTCTGTGAGCTCTGGGCTGTCACGCTGCATGGAGGGGGCAGTGTCCCTGGGAGCAGGAGGTGTCTCACCTGCTTTTGTCTCTGCCAGGAACGTGCCAAAAGCCCTCGTGGGACCCAAGGCTCCGTCTGGCACCAGAGCAGGAGGAGTACAAGGAGAACGAAGAAGTGATGCTGAGCTGCCCCGAGGGTTTTGAGCCATCTTTCACCCACATCAAATGTTTAAGAGAAGTGCAGTCCACCAGCGCTAGGAAACGTGTGTACAGAGAACTTTGGTTGGGAAAGGGCACGGGAGGTGCCTGGACCCACATTCGCTCCATGGTGCAGTGTGTGGGTAAGAGAGGTGCCAGGAGCTCTCCTGGGGCCCCTGAGTGCTGGGGAAAACAGGAGGAGATGCCAAAGGCAGTGGGAGGCAGCCCCTGCGCCTGCCCTGTGTCCCCAAGGTCCCCAGGGGTGCCTGGGCGGGGAGGGAGCTGGTGGCAGCCTCTGCCGAGGGTCCCGGCAGGAGGAGCTGCGGCAGCCGGCCGGGGGCAGCATCTGGAGCTGACCCTTCCTGCCCTCATCCCCTTCCTGGGGCCGTGCTGCAGAAGCTGCTCCACGTCATGTCCCGCAGCTCCATCCCTCACCGTAGCATGCCAGGGCAGGGATCTCCTGCCACGTCCCCTGCCTTGCCCTGCATGGCCAGCCCCTGCCCTGCTAGCACCTTCCCCTCTTGTTGTTGCAGGCAAATGCCAGAAGCCCCGCTGGGACCCCAGATTAATCTTTGTCCCAGACATGGCATCCTACGTCCTCAGTGAAGTGGTGGTGGTGAGCTGCCCTGAAGGGCACTGGCCTCCTCCCATGAAGATCGCCTGTGTAGATATCCCAGGCCAAAGCTCTCCAACTCCTCAGAGGTCCTGGGTTGTGAATAAAAGCACTGACTACTGGCAGCCTGTAGATCACTGGCTGTGCGTGGGTGAGTGAGGAGGTGCATTTAAGAGGGAAGGGTGGGCCCGATGGCAGAGTCCTGCTGGCCCTGTGTCAGAGGCACGCATGGAGGTTGCCAGCCGGGTGCGGGTGTGCTCTGTGGCGAGAGGGCCAGCGCCCGTGGGAGCATTTCCCTCCCGAGGAGCTGAGCCTGCTGCCAGGCAGCAAGGGGACGGAGCCAGGGGTCTGCTCCCACCAGCAGTTGCCTCGAGCAGTGAGTGGTGATGCAAAGCTCACGCCCAGCTTCGGAGCACATCGTGATCCAGACTCCTCCAGCTCTGCAGCTGGAGACCTGCCGTGGGCAGTGTCACCTCCGGCTTCCTCTCCCTGCTGCTGGGTGGGAGCAGGGCTGTGACCACAGCACCTTGCAAGGGTGCCAGGGGAAGGGAAGGCAAGGCAGTGACCCTCTTCAATGCTTCCTTCACAGAGGCCTTCCAGGTCGTGCCTGGGACCTTGGAGGTTTCCACCACCAGCATCAAACTGAACTGGACCTGCAGTCTGCCCGATGCCTGCCAGTGCATGCAGGCCACGTGCAGGCTGGCAGGGCCTTCCTCCCCTCCCTGCGAGGCTGAGGAGGTCACGGCACAGGAAATGCTGCATGGCCAGAATGGAACATTTACCTGTGACCATCTGCAGCCCTTCACTGACTACAACATCACCATCTCAGTGCCCTCCAGCACCATCCTGCTGACACGGCTCCTGAGGACAAAGGCAACAGGTAAGTGTCTCCCAACAGATATTGTGATGGTCAGCGACTGTCTTGGGCACAGCAATCAGAAAACAATGGAACATTAAGTCTTCGGTGAATGAATGAAGGCACTTAGCAGAACCGCTGCCTTGGGATTCCAGAGGACAAACTTTGGCCTGTCTAGAGATCTGGTTGACACAGTCCCCTGCGAGGCAATTCCACATGCTGAAGGACTCCAGGAAGGCAGGACTTTCTTCGAGGGAGAAATCTTAATGGTTCAGGAGCAGGCTGTCCCAACGTGCCCGAAGTTGAGCTGGTGGGAGAGAAGACCTGCCCGTCTGATCAGAGAGCTTTTTTGGGAACTCAGGAAGGGAAAGTGAGTTTATGAACTCTGGAAGCAGGGGCAGGCAGCTCAGGAGGACACAGAGCTATTGTCAAGCTGTTCAGGGAGAAAGTGAGAAGGGCCAAAGCCTGGGGCTCAGTTTGGCTAGTGCAGTAAAAGACAAGAATTAATACTTTCATAAATACCTCAGCATCAAAACGGCAAATGGAAGACTAAGTGGAATCTCCATCCTAGTGAGAAAAGATGAGGATAAGACTGGGGTACTTAATGTCTTTTTTTCATCACTCCTTATCAGCAAGGCCAATTGCTCTCAGAGTACCCAGCCCCCTGAGTTGGAAGGTGGTGTCAGGGGGTGAGATGAAACCCCTGTCATACAATGGGAACTCTCAGTGACGTCCTCCATCTTTTGAATGGTCTTAAGCTTATGGGGCTGTGCAGGAGTCATCCAAGGGTACTGAAGGAGCTGGCAGAAGTGCTCACCAAGACACTTTCAATCATATACCATCAGCTCTGACTAACGAGGGAGATCTGGAGGTTGACTGCAGGTTAGCATATGTGCCTCTGTTCTGTGAGAAGGGCAGGAAGGAGGATGCAGGAGGTTTTGGGGTTCGACTGTACCCTTAGACATTTTGCAGGCAACACCAAGTTTCATGGGAGCATTGATCTGCTTGAATGCAGGAGCGCTCTGCAGGTGGGTCTAGATAAGCTAGGCCGATGGGCTGAGGCCTACCAGTCGTCTGGTATTCCACATGGCTAAATGCCATGTGCTGCGCTTGGGTCCCAACAACCCCTTGCAGTGGTCTACACTTGGAGAAGAGTGTTTGGAAAGCTGCCCAGCACGGAAGGACCAGGGGGTGCTGGTTGACATGAGCCAGCAGTGTGGCCATAAGGCCAATGGCATCCTGGCCTGCACCAGAAATGGAGGCCAGCAGGATTCATCTGGAGCTCAATCTGGCTGCTGCTGTTAAAGATAACAGAAGATATTTTTATAAATGTTTTTATAAACACAAAAAGGAGGACTAAGGAGAATCTCCATCACTTATTAGATATGGGGGGAAACTTAGTGACGAGAGATGAGGAAAAGGCTGAGGTGCTTAATGCCTTCTTTGTCTCAGTCTTTAGCAGCAAGAGCAATTGTTCTCCAGATACCCAATACCCTCAGCTGGTGGAAGGGGATGGGGAGCAGAATGTGGCCCTCACAACCCACAAGGAAATAGTTGTTGACCAGCTACGGAACTTGGATGTACACAAGTTGATGAGGCCGGATGGGATCCACCCGAGGATACTGAGGGAACTGGCGGAGGAGCTGGCCAAGCCACTGTCCATCATTTATCAGCAGTCCTGGCGATCGGGGGAGGTCCCACTCGACTGGCAGCTAGCAAACGTGACACCCAGCTAGAAGAAAGGCCAGAGGGCAGACCTGGGGAACTATAGGCCTGTCAGTTTGACCTCAGTGCTAGGGAAGCTCATGGAGCAGATTCTCTAGAGAGTTATCACACAGCACTTGCAGGGCAAGCAGGCGATCAGGGCCAGTCAGCATGGGTTTATGAAAGGCAGATCCTGCTTGACGAACCTGACCTCCTTCTATGACAAAGTGACGCACTGGGTGGATGAGGGAAAGGCTGTGGATGTGGTCTACCTGGACTTCAGGAAGACTTTTGATGCTGTTTCTTACAACATTCTCCTCAAGAAACTGGCTGCTCATGGCATACGCTTCATTGGGTTGGAAACTGGCTGGATAGCCGGGCCCAAAGAGTTGTGGTGAATGGAGTCAAATCCAGTTGGAGGCCGGTCACTAGTGGCGTTCCCCAGGGCTCGGTGCTGGGGCCGATCCTCTTTAATATCTTTATCGATGATCTGGATGAGGGCATCGAGTGCACCCTCAGTAAGTTTGCAGATGACACCAAGCTATGCGCGTGTGTCGATCTGCTTGAGGGCAGGAAGGCTCTGCAGGAGGATCTGGATAGGCTGCACCGATGGGCTGAGGCCAACTGCATGAAGTACAACAAGGCCAAGTGCCGGGTCCTGCACCTGGGGCACAATAACCCCAAGCAGAGCTACAGGCTGGGAGAGGAGTGGTTGGAGAGCTGCCAGGCAGAGAAGGACCTGGGAGTGATGGTTGATCGTCAGCTGAATATGAGCCAGCAGTGTGCTCAGGTGGCCAAGAAGGCCAACAGCAGCCTGGCTTGTACAAGAAGCAGTGTGGCCAGCAGGGCTAGGGAGGTGATCGTCCCCCCGTACTCGGCTCTGGTGAGGCCGCACCTCGAGTACTGTGTTCAGTTTTGGGCCCCTCGCTACAAGGACATCGAGGTACTAGAGCGGGTGCAGAGAAAGGCGACAAAGCTGGTGAGGGGCCTGGAGAACAAGTCCTATGAGGAACGGGTGAGGGAGCTGGGCTTGTTCAGCCTGGAGAAGAGGAGGCTCAGGGGCGACCTTATTGCTCTCTACAGATACCTTAAAGGAGGCTGTAGCGAGGTGGGGGTTGGTCTGTTCTCCCACGTACCTGGCGACAGGACGAGGGGGAACAGGCTAAAGTTGTGCCAGGGGATGTTTAGGTTGGGTATTAGGAAGAACTTCTTTACGGAAAGGGTTGTGAGGCATTCAGATGTGCTGCCCAGGGAAGTGGTGGAGTCACCATCCCTGGAGGTCTTTAAAAGATGTTTCGATATAGTGCTTAGTGATAAGATTTAGTGGAGGACTGGTTAGTGTTAGGTCAGAGGTTGGACTGGGTGATCTTGGAGGTCTCTTCCAACCTAGATGATTCTGTGATTCTGTGACTATGAAGTTATTGTCCCCTTGTACACAGCACTGGTGAGAAAGCATCTTGAATACTGTGTTCATTTTTGGGCACATCAGTATAAGAGGGATATTGAGCTGCTGGAATTTGTTCAGAGAAGAGCAACAAAGTTTTAGAAGAGACTACAAAATAAGAGTTCTGTGCTTTGTGCATGACCCTGTCTCGCTGTTCTTCCAGTGCCCGAGAAGCCGGAGCGCCTGTGGCTGGATGACAGCACGGGGACGCTGCGGTGGCAGGCGCTGCCCTCCTGCAAAGGGGAGATCCTCGGGTACCAGGGGAGCAGGGGCTGCCCATGGATGCAGGCAGCAGGGAGAGGGGTGTTTGTGGTGAGATCAGGACCCTGCTGTCCTCCTTGGGGCAGTGTGGGAGCCGGGTGCTGGTCCCCAGCAGCTCCTGTCCTTCCTGCAGCTGAACGTCACGGCCAGGAGCGCACAGGACGGCAGCTTCCTGGAATTCCAGCAGGTGACAATGAACAGCTCTGTCACCCAGTACACGCCATCCTGCCAGATGCCTGGGAGCAAATACACAGTGACAGTCCAGGGCCTGACAGCTGCTGGTGCCGGAGATGCATCCTACCTGGAATTTCTACGCAGTGTCTTGGGTAAAGGTTTCTGTGCCACGGGCCTGCTTAGGCTGGTGTCTGTCTGTCCACCCTGTGCCGTACAAGATAGTGTCCTGGCCCCAGAGCTGTGGCATTGCTTCAGCCCCTGCTCAGGTCTGTGTGAGCAGAGCTGGCCCCTCTCTTCCACTACAGAAGATGGTGCCCAGCCCTGCCTAAAGGGACCCTTGGGGCTCACAGCAGGAGAACAATAAGGCTGTGGATCTTGGCTGTGGAGCCCAGTCGTGCTGTCCAGACTGGCTTGGAAGTTCTTCCAGACTGACACCCAATGCCAGGGTTTGGGTGAATGGCCCAGGCTATGGCACCCACTGCTGGCTGTGTGTTTCTTTTCAGGGCAGCCTCCAGGCCCCTGGCCATGGACTGCAGTCACTGCGGTGGCTGTGCTGTCAGCGATGGTCATGCTGTCTGCTGGGATCCTGGGGTTTGTGATGTGCAGGTGAGTAGGCAGGGAACTCAGAGTCGCTGCTCTGCCTCAGGCCATGCTGGGCTAACGGGGTGGCTGGTGACAGAGGGGGCTTTCTGCACTGCTCTCACCCTTTTCTGGGTGCCATGGGGGCTGCAGCTGGTCCTACTGTGGCTTGGCTGGTGGGCTCCTGGCTGGGTCTCCAGGCCAGCAGAGCCCTGGGCCACATCAGCCTCTCCCCAGCCTCAGGACACCCCTTTGCCTTCCCAGGAGGAGGAAAGCCTTGCCCAGGAAAGCCGAGGAGGACCATTACACAGGTAGGGCCACGGCAGCAGGGCCAGGCTGGGAGGAGAGCAGGTCATTGCCAGGAGAGCCCTGCAGCCCCCTGTGCCGCTGCCTGCCCGGGTCTGCGCTGCTCCTCCTCCTGCAGCCCTGGGTCCCTCAGGCTGTTTCTGTCCCCTGCAGAGCTCCAGCCCTATGAAAACTCGGACCACTACTGTGTGATCAAGGAGAGGTTTCTGGCCGAAGAAAACGCAGGTAGGAGATGGCCCCCACACACGTGTGGGGCAGAGGGTCGAGAGCGACCCGAGGAAAGGGCTGTGGCGGTGCCAGGCAGTGCCCAGCGCTCCGGCCTGTCTCAGACCCTCGTGGTTGTGGCAGCGTGAGCTCTGCCGAGGGCTGGCATCAGCCTCTGCCCTGGGTGCTGTTGGTGTCCGCAGGTAGAGGTGGCCGGGCTGGAGAGTGACCATCCTTGTCCCTGCGCAGGACGCTGGGAGACCACTGCGGGTGTCAGAGAGCAGAGACCGCGGGGAGGACGACCCCAGCTTAGTGCTGGTGGCTGCCAGGACCCCGTCTCTTGCGTGACTGTGACCAGCACTGGGGGTCTCGTCCGGGCAACCAAAGCAAGAGGACTGCAGCCGTTTCTTTCAGGGCACGAAGACACTGCCCTCTCCAGCCCTCCTGGCCTTGCCTGGACAGGCAGCGGTGCGAGAGGCTTCCCAGTCTGACCGTGGGAAGAGGCACTGGGTGCTCCTGGGCCTTCTCCTACCCCATGGGGCCCGGCATTTTGGAGGCCTCCTCATGGCCCTTTCTCGACTTTTGGTGCTCCCCAGCTGTAAGCAGGACCTCTTACAGCCTGTGCTGGGTTATTGTTTCCCCTCCCGTTTCCTCTCTCGTCTGTCACCAGCACCCTCTGCTACAGGGCAGGAGCTGCCCACGGCCTGTGCCAGCGAAGGCGTGTTTTGGGTGTCCTCCAGTGCTCTGGGTGCATCTGCCCCTCATCCTAGGGAGTGTGTCCGGCCTCTGGGACCAAGCACATTGCTGGTGTGGCCTGCGTGCTCTGCTGGAGCTGCTCCCCGTGGATATCGGGCCGAGAGGGAAAGGGTGGGCTCAAGCCAGTGATGGCTGAGAACGGGGAGTGAGCGGGTTTGTGAGATGGGGAAACTGAGGGGCGGTTTGTGCTCCTTCCACCTCCTGGGTGCCCACATGCTTTACGCCACTCTGCCTGCTCTGTTGGGACAACCAATAAAGGCCTGTGGTTTGGAGAAGGCTGCCACTCTGTTACTGCTGCGACCTGGTCCCCTCCGTGCCCTTACGGGCTCACACACCCTGTGGGTGCTGAGCTACCTGGGCCAAGTGGAAGGCCAGGGATGTGCTGTGCTCCTCCACAGCCCCCGTGACTGATCGCCCAGCCCTGTTGCTGAGCTGGAGGGGAATAATAAGGCCCAGCTGGAGGGGCTCTGTGAGCGGGCTGTGTGCCTGCGTGGTGATGGAGGCCCAACTCATTTCCCCTTTGGCTCAAGTCATCTCCCGCAGGACGTGGGAAATGAGCCCAGAGCTGTCGTTCTGCAGCTCCTCTGAGACCCCTCAGCAGCACGCCTGAGGATCTTCAGAGCTCTGGCTGTGTGGTGAGGAGCTGCTTTCTGTCCTCCCTATTCCCCCGTGGACACCAGGGCCTGGAACATCCCAGACATCGAGGGTCAGCCCAGAGGCTCTCCTTGTTGAGCAGCACACTGCTGGAGGATGGGATGAGCACGTTCACACTGCACTGGGTGATGAACGGGCTGAAGAGCAGGGCTCAAAGCCTTGTGGTGAACGGGGCCGTTTGAAGAACCAGCAGAGCTGGCTGTCTTCCACAGACAACATCCCAGTGATCCCCAGGACATGACTGGGGGCCGCCGTCTGTTTCTGGAGGAAGAGAAAAGCAGTAGTGCTTAGGAGTGGGAGGGAAGATTGAGCAGCTCCGAGGGTTTCCTGAGGCATTCAGCTGGCACTGGAGGGCAGGGTGCTTGGTTCGATGGGGACAGACAATATTGCCTGCTGAGGGGGAGGAGGAGGAGGCAGCTGGGGACAGAGCTGAGGGGAAGGAGAACACGCGGTGTTTGTTGGCCGTGTCTTTCTGAAGGAGCTTTGTGTGAGGGTTTTGAGGGACTCCTTGCAGTTCCCCTCTCCTTCCTACCCCTGGCTCTCGCCAGCTCTTCTAACCGTGTCTTGGAAGACATCAAACAGCTGTGATTACTGAGGGGAAGTGCTGTGAGTGTGACATCTCCAGAAGCCACGTGTGCATGAAGAGGCTTTGGGAAGCGTGTGGCAGAAGCCTCAGGAACGTGAGTGGTGGTTGGTGAACGCGCTCTGGTAGCAAGGAGCTCTGTGGGGTGAAGCTCTGGGATCCTGGTGGCTGGGGCTCTGGGGAGTGCCAGTGCCAGGGTGTCCCTGGGGAAGGAAAGCAGCAAAAGGCAGCAGTGCTGACACCGATGGGAGGATCCCTCCTCAAAGAGGAAGGCTCTTTCACCACATACGACTTGCTCATGCGGCTGCTTCCTTCCTCTGGTTGCAATTCTTGCAATCACAGCTGCCAGTGCCTGGAGGCAGCAAGTGGGGCTGAGGTCTGAGTTGTGCCCGGGCTCTGGATGCTAGCATGGCCCTGCAGTTGCTGGCTCTGACCTTCCTCCTGGTCCTCGTCCCGCTGCTGGGAACACAGGCACAGGAAGGTACTGGTCCCAAGACCCAAGGAGCACCCCGGGAAACAGGTAAGAAGTGTGCGCTCGTCTCTGTGCAGGAGAAGGTTTTTCTGCTCTTTCACCTGCAAGTCTGGTGTGCATCTTCACCACCGGCAGCACACGGCAGCTGTACCACAGGGGCTGGAGGTGCTGGAGGGCAGCAAGGCTCAGTGTGCTGGGAAAGCCTCTGTGAGCTCTGGGCTGTCACGCTGCATGGAGGGGGCAGTGTCCCTGGGAGCAGGAGGTGTCTCACCTGCTTTTGTCTCTGCCAGGAACGTGCCGAAAGCCCTCGTGGGACCCAAGGCTCCGTCTGGCACCAGAGCAGGAGGAGTACAACAGGAACGAAGAAGTGATGCTGAGCTGTCCCGAGGGTTTGCATCCATCTTTCACCCACATCATATGTTCAAGTGAAGTGCAGTCCTTCAGCACTGGGAAGCCTGTGTACAGAGAAGTTTGGAAGGGAAAGGGCACAGGAGGTGCCTGGACCCGCATTCGCTCCATGGTGCAGTGTGTGGGTAAGAGAGGTGCCAGGAGCTCTCCTGGGGCCGCCGCATACTGGGGGATATAGGGGGAGATGCCAAAGGCAGTGGGAGGCAGCCCCTGCGCCTGCCCAGGGCTCGCCCAGGGTCCCCAGGGGTGCCTGGGTGGGGAGGGGGCTGGTGGCATCTTCTGTACCCAAGGGTTCCCACAGGAGGGGCTGCGGCACTGGGATTTGGGTTTGTTTTTTTTCAGGGGGGGGGGGATTTTTTCTGACATATGGAATTTTCCTAGTTATTTTCCAAAGATTCCCCCAAAAGGGGAACTTCATTCCTACTGATGTGGTTTGCTTTTTGCTTCTGCAGCTCTATAAATATATTTTGAGCCTCTACACTGAAAGACTCCGAAGACTCCATTAGAGAAAACAAAACACCTCAAGGCTCCTACCACCAGACAGGCTCTCAGGCCTGGGATCACTGCCATGGCACCCACACTGCGGGTCTCCGTGGCTGTCACCAGCGTGTCACCCAGCATCTGCGCTCAGCCTGTGCTCCAGCACCCATTCAGCACCTCGGCTTTCCTGCCCAAGCGTGCGCCACCAGCTCACAAAGACCGTCAATGCCCTTCTGGCGGCCTTTTTCCACAATTCTTTCTAAGTTTTCAGATATTAATCGAGGGAGAGTTGTGCTGACGTAGTCTCTGCGTGGCTCTACTGAGCGTGGAAGCTCCATCTTCCCGCAGAAGTCCTGGAGAGCCAGGCTGCTCACACGTCCTTCTGGGACCGCTGCTGCCCATCCCGAGGGGGCAACTCAGGCGTCGTGTCGCGTGGCTGCTCCCACCAAAGAGCCCCCAAAACGGCCTCTCCGGCCAGCACTCAGAGAGCTGCGGGGCTGTGAAAGGGGTGTGAAGCTGTCCCAGTGCTCCGAGGAACGAAAGCAGTGCTGACAGCGGCAGAGGTTCCCTCTCCAATGAGGAAGCCTCTCGCACCGCATGCAGCCGCTCTGCCTGCCTGCTTCCTTTCGCTGCTTGCACATCTCGCAGTCGGGCGGGCGCGCTGAGCAGCAGCCGGCGGGACGAGCCCTCGGTCCTGCCAGGGGGGAGAAGGCAGCATGGCCCTGCGCTGGAGCCTTCTCCTGGCCCTCACGCCTCTGCTGACAGCAGAAAAGATGGAAAAGGATGAGACCAGTTACAAAGAAAATCACCGACAGACGGGTAAGAGGTGGGCGCTCTTCTCCCCGCAAGAGGAAAGTGTTGCTGCTCCCTTGCTGCGTGTCTGCCGTGTCCCTTCGCCGCCGGCAGCACGCAGCAGCTCTGTCAGAGGCTGGAGGCGATGTCCGTGCCAGGGACATGAGGGCATCGGTCGGGGTGTGGTAGGGTGAGCCCCCCAGCACCAGGCAGCCCCCAGCTCCCCCTGTACAGCAGCAGGGGCTGCAGCCCAGGACGGGGTGAGAGGGTGGAGAGCAAAGCCCACAGGGGTACCTTGCAGCAAGGCTTGCTTTCTAAGAGCAGGTCGAGGTTGTTTTGCTATTTCCAGCATCCGTCAGCAGAACTGGGAAGTGGGACTGACATTTTAATCGCAGCAGAGCCGGTTAATTGCGTGCCTGGAGGGCCAGCTGCTAACTGAGCTTCCAGGAGATGGTGAACCCATCCAGGGCAGCACGGCCCGGGGCCTGAGCCCAGCTCTGGGGACCATCGCCCTGCCTTGTTCTGCGTCCATCTGACCTGGAGGCTGTCTCTAAACTCACCTTGCTGCAGCTGGGTGGCAACAAATGTTCAGTTTGCACGTGCTCACGTTGTAGGGACCTGCTGTATGTACATGTATGTCCCTGGGCTGGCACAGGCTGGAGGAGCCCGCAAGTCGAGGATCCTGGCTGTCACCGGGGCCCCAAAATGGGACTGTTTTTTTTTCAGGTGCTGATTTGAGCTCAGGCCAGGTGGGGGACAGCAGGGTCTGCGCTGCATGGCATAGGCCAGGGGAGCTGTGCCCCTGCGGGGACAGGGAGTGTGAGCACAGCACGCCATCACTGGAAAACCAAGGGCAAAGCCCGCAGCAGAAGACATCCGCCTGCCCCTTTCCCAAATCCTCCACCCAAGCTGTCCTGCAGGGCCGGTGCGTGCAGCCATGGCTCTCCAGCTTGTTTGCACGGTGCACAAGGGCAGACGAAGGCCAGGACCCAGCTGTGGGATGCAGCAGGCACACGGTGGCTGGCAAGCCCTGTGTGTGCTCTGCATGTCTCGGTCACCCGACCGTCCTAGGAGAAATCCGGGGTTGCCTGCAGCCGAGACGGTATTGCTGAGTTTGCACCTTGGTGTTTGTGAAAAAGAGGAATCGAAACACGAATGCTTCTTGGCCACTCCCAGAGGCATGGGCAGCCCTGCAGGCACGTGCGGGGTACAATCAGGGAGAGGGGCACAGACCAGGGGACAGTGGATGAGCCGCGGCACACTGCTATGCCTGTCTGAATGCCTCTCTCAGAGCTTTCCTCAACGCCTGTACCAAAGCCCCGTGCCCTTACAGTCCTGTTGTGTCCAGCAGGGAGGCCGAGAAGCTTGCAGGGGATGTTTTCCCGCAGGGCTGGCTCTGTTTGGCCGTGATTCACTAGCAGACAGCCAGAAGCTATAGCAGCAATGTCCAGCGCTAGGTAAAACGAGGCTCTGTTCAAACAAACAGTTTGTGTTAGTGGAATTGAACTGCCAGAGGGGGCTCAGGGATAATCCTGGGGCAGCGAAAGCCCAAGGGAGGCCGTGGAGGAGCCCCGTGGGGCCGCACACCCCGGCTGTGAGCTGCATGCTGCCCCGTGCTGCCACTTCCCGCTCCACAGCACAGCTTCCCGAAACACGAACCTCACCTCCTGCTGCTCAAAGCCTGCCAGCTGCCCTCCTGCACCGTGTTGGCCTCGCTGAAGCTTCACCTGGACCCTTCATTGTGTCTGGGGCCTGTGGGCGGCCCTGCTGTGCTCTGAGTGCCTCCCTGCTCGGCCATGCTGTGAATCCCTACAGGGCTGGAAGCCCAGTGCTCCTTTCCCTGCTCTCTCGGAGCCCTCCCGGAGCTCCAGCCTGGAGGAAGGGGCCAGCCCCACGTGCTGTGCAGCGTTACCCCTGCCTCTGCCGGGATGTGCCCTGCAACGAGCCACAAATCCCTGGAGAGGTCCATCAGCGGCCGCAGCAGCAGAATGCGCTGCCCACCTTTGGCTCTTCCCATCCCACTGACACGCTCTCCTTCTTCTCTGTGCAGTTTGCCCGAAGCCTGAGTGGGACTCAAGCCTCCGCTTTGTCCCAGAGAAGACATTTTACGATAACGGGGAGGAGCTGACACTGAGCTGCTTTACTGAGGATGATCCTCCTCTCGCTGTGATCAGATGTGTTGTATGGTTTGGCTGGGGACATACCTGGGAGGTGAAGGACAAGCAGGGAAGGTGGCATAGCACTGAAATGTACCAGGCCTGCACAGGTAACTCGGGGGCAGCAGCTCTCCCCTGCCGCGGGCTCCTCTCCATCAGCAGGGCCCCTGGCGTCTCACCGTGCCCGTGGGATGCCTCGGGCTCGGCTCTGGGATGGCCGCGGCCGGGAGCAGCCCCCGAGCTGGGCCAGGACAGGAGCCCCCAGCGGGGCCCGGCCTTGCCTCTGCCCTGCCTCTGCGGCCCGTCTGCCTGAGCTGTGGCCAGATCCTGCCCTCAGCCCTGCTGCTCTGAGCACCTCACAGCCCCGCGGGGCTCCTGTCCCACACCCAGGGGCTGTGCCAATAGCCGACTCTGCAGGCAGTCATGTTCCAGTCTCGGCCCCCTCCTGCCTGAGCACCCAGTCCCCAAGGAGGACTGTCACGCTTTCTCCCCTGCAGGAAAGTGCCAGAAACCCCAGTGGGACAAAAGGGTCGTGCTCGTCCGAAAGAAAGGCAACTACACACCGAACTACACACCGAATGAGGAACTGAGGCTGTCTTGCCCTGGAGTTGTCAAGCCCTCCTTCACCTACGCCAAATGCGTGAGGGAATTTCAAGGAGTGACTTCAGGAAAACCTGTCTATGGGGTCAGCTGGTGGGGGAGGAGAGGCACAGGCGCCTGGACCCGCATTGAGGAGCCCGTAGCGTGCGTGGGTACGCGGGGCAGCTCTCCCCGTCCCCTCTCTGCCCCCACACTCCCGAGCCAGCCATGGCTCTGCCTGGCCCTGCCCCTGCTTGGCGCTGCGGTGCCCTGCCGGCTGCTGAGGAGCTCCCCCCTCAGAGCACCCTCCTTCCCCACTGGTCCCTGTGACGCTGCTGTCCTGGGCTCAGCACCCCTCGGGTTTCCTCATGGCCTTGGTTCCCAAGCCTCCTGGCCCTGCTCTCACACAAATTTGCCTTTGACAGTAAAATGCTCGAGGCCGCAGTGGGACGCTGACATTCGTCTGGCACCAGAGCGGGACGTCTATGAGGAGGGCGAAGAAGTGAGGCTGAGCTGCCCGGAGGGTTTCCAGCCCCCCTTCCAGCAGGCTAAATGCACATGGAGACCTCAGGCTGTGGCTACAGGGGAGCACAAGGGCACCTGGACAAAGAAAAACAAGTTGGGGAAATGGGTCCCCATTCAGAGCCCCACAACGTGCATCAGTAAGTGGGGTGACAGGAGGTGCCTCGCCTGGATCCCCATGGCCCTGCGGCTCCTCTGGTGCCAGGGCACGGCGAGGTGAAGGGCAGCCTGAGCTGGGCTTGGGGTCAGCTCCAGAGAGCGGCTGCAGGGGGTCTCCTGCTGCAGGTGGGATTGTCCTGGGAAGCTGCTGGCCGTGGGATGTGGTGGGGGGCAAAGAGCGAGCATGGAAATGGGGTGGAGAAGGGATTTTGTGGGCAAGTGACAAGGGGAGCCCCCTCCCTCCCAGCAAGGCGTGCTGGGGGGCACGTCATGGCACATGGACGGCTCTCCTTCCATCTCCCTTTGGTGGCTGGAGGGACTGCTGGTGGTTGCTGATAGCTGGCGGTATCCTGCCCCACCTCATCACCCACACCCCAACGAAACCCGCTTTTGCCTCGGACAGAAACATGCCAAAGGCCCTTGTGGGACTTAGCACTCCATCTGGCACCAGACCAGGAGGTGTACAAGGAGAACGAAGTAGTGGCGCTGAGCTGCCCTGAGGGTTTCAAGCCATCCTTCACCCACATCAAATGTGCAGGGGAAATGCAGACAGCAGAACATTCGGGATTTGCAGACAGAACTACCTGGATGGGGAGGAAGAGCACAGGTGTCTGGATTCACGTTGAGGAACCTGTAGTGTGCCTTGGTACGTGGGGTGGCAGGAATTACCTTCTCTGCAGCCCTGTCATCCAGTCCTACCCTCCATGCCTCTCTGCGTTTCCCACATCCCCACCATGTCCTGGGCCATGCTCCCCATGCCTGAGCGCATCCCTCGGTCTCCCTGGGTTTGATGCCTGCGACCAGTGCCCAAGCAAGTGGTGGCCAGCCTCACCCACCCCTGGGCAGCCCCAGCCCCACTGCCACTCACCTGCTTTTGTCTCTGCCAGAAACGTGCCAAAAGCCCTCGTGGGACCCAAGGCTCCGTCTGGCACCAGAGCAGGAGGAGTACAAGGAGAACGAAGAAGTGATGCTGAGCTGCCCCGAGGGTTTACATCCATTTTTCACCCACATCAAATGTTCAAGAGAAGTCCAGTGGATCGGCGATGGAAATCCTGTGTACAGAGAAGTTTGGAAGGGAAAGGGCACGGGAGGTGCCTGGACCCGCATTCGCTCCATGGTGCAGTGTGTGGGTAAGAGAGGTGCCAGGAGCTCTCCTGGGGCCCCTGAGTGCTGGGGGACATAGGGGGAGATGCCAAAGGCAGTGGGAGGCAGCCCCTGCGCCTGCCCTGTGTCCCCAGGGGTGCCTGGGTGGGGAGGGGGCTGGTGGCTGCAGAGTTGGAGACCTGCCGTGGGCAGTGTCACCTCCGGCTTCCTCTCCCTGCTGCTGGGTGGGAGCAGGGCTGTGACCGCAGCACCTTGCAAGGGTGCCAGGGGAAGGGAAGGCAAGGCAGTGACCCTCTTCAATGCTTCCTTCACAGAGGTCTTCGTGCCTGGGACCTTGAAGGCTTCCACCACCAGCATCAAACTGAACTGGACCTGCAGTCTGCCCGATGCCTGCCAGCGCATGCAGGCCACGTGCAGGCTGGCAGGGCCTTCCTCCCCTCCCTGCGAGGCTGAGGAGGTCACGGGACAGGAGATGCTGCATGGCCAGAATGGAACATTTACCTGTGACCACCTGCAGCCCTTCACTTTGTACAATGTCACCATCTCAGTGCCCCCCAGCACCATCCTGTTCACACGGTTCCTGCAGACAAAGGCAACAGGTAAGTGTCCCCTGCCTGTCAAGGTACTTTTGCTTTTCTCCCCAAAAACTCAGCCCCAGGTGGGCGTCGCTGTGCATGACCCCCTCTCGCTATGCTTCCAGTGCCCGAGAAGCCGGAGCGCCTGTGGCTGGATGCCAGCACGGGGACGCTGCGGTGGCAGGCGCTGCCCTCCTGCAAAGGGGAGATCCTCGGGTACCAGGTACCAGGG
The DNA here is from genome assembly GCF_964211825.1 of Aythya ferina. Classification (NCBI taxonomy): domain Eukaryota; kingdom Metazoa; phylum Chordata; class Aves; order Anseriformes; family Anatidae; genus Aythya; species Aythya ferina. The sequence continues at coordinate 10,487,543 of NC_140299.1, read as the reverse complement.
GAGCTGGGGCTGCCCGTGGGTGCAGGCAGCAGGGAGAGGGGTGTTTGTGGTGAGGGCAGGACCGTGCTGTCCTCCTTGGGGCAGTGTGGGAGCCGGGTGCTGGTCCCCAGCAGCTCCTGTCCTTCCTGCAGCTGAACGTCACGGCCAGGAGCGCACAGGACGGCAGCTTCCTGGAATTCCAGCAGGTGACAATGAACAGCTCTGTCACCCAGTACACGCCATCCTGCCAGATGCCTGGGAGCAAATACACAGTGACAGTCCAGGGCCTGACAGCTGCTGGTGCCGGAGATGCATCCTACCTGGAATTTCAACCCAGTGTCTTGGGTAAAGGTTTCTGTGCCACGGGCCTGCTTAGGCTGGTGTCTGTCTGTCCACCCTGTGCCATACAAGACAGTGTCCTGGCCCCAGAGCTGTGGCATTGCTTCAGCCCCTGCTCAGGTCTGTGTGAGCAGAGCTGGCCCCTCTCTTCCACTACAGAAGATGGTGCCCAGCCCTGCCTGAAGGGACCCTTGGGGCTCACAGCGGGAGAACAATAAGGTCAGAGGTTGGACTTTTAGGTCAGAGGTTGGACTCGATGACCTTGAGGTCTCTTCCAACCTAGAAAATCCTGTGATTCTGTGAAGGCTGTGGATCTTGGCTGTGGAGCCCAGTCGTGCTGTCCAGACTGGCTTGGAAGTTCTTCCAGACTGACACCCAATGCCAGGGTTTGGGTGAATGGCCCAGGCTGTGGCACCCACTGCTGGCTGTGTGCTTCTTTTCAGGGCAGCCTCCAGGCCCCTGGCCATGGACTGCAGTCACTGCGGTGGCTGTGCTGTCAGCGATGGTCATGCTGTCTGCTGGGATCCTGGGGTTTGTGATGTGCAGGTGAGTAGGCAGGGAACTCAGAGTCGCTGCTCTGCCTCAGGCCATGCTGGGCTAACGGGGTGGCTGGTGACAGAGGGGGCTTTCTGCACTGCTCTCACCCTTTTCTGGGTGCCATGGGGGCTGTAGCTGGTCCTACTGTGGCTTGGCTGGTGGGCTCCTGGCTGGGTCTCCAGGCCAGCAGAGCCTGGGCCGCATCAGCCTCTCCCCAGCCTCAGGACACCCCTTTGCCTTCCCAGGAGGAGGAAAGCCTTGCCCAGGAAAGCCGAGGAGGACCATTACACAGGTAGGGCCACGGCAGCAGGGCCAGGCTGGGAGGAGAGCAGGTCATTGCCAGGAGAGCCCTGCAGCCCCCTGTGCCGCTGCCTGCCCGGGTCTGCGCTGCTCCTCCTCCTGCAGCCCTGGGTCCCTCAGGCTGTTTCTGTCCCCTGCAGAGCTCCAGCCCTATGAAAACTTGGACCATTACTGTGTGATCAAGGAGAGGTTTCTGGCCGAAAAAGAAGCAGGTAGGAGATGGCCCCCACATGTGCCGGGAAGAGGGTCGAGAGCGACCCGAGGAAAGGGCCGTGGTGGTGCCAGGCAGTGCCCAGCGCTCCGGCCTGTCTCAGACCCTCACGGCTGTGACAGCGTGAGCTCTGCCAAGGGCTGGCATCAGCCTCTGCCCTGGGTGCTGTTGGTGTCCGCAGGTAGAGGTGGCCGGGCTGGAGAGTGACCATCCTTGTCCCTGCGCAGGACGCTGGGAGACCACTGCGGGTGTCAGAGAGCAGAGACCGCGGGGAGGACGACCCCAGCTTAGTGCTGGTGGCTGCCAGGACCCCGTCTCTTGCGTGACTGTGACCAGCACTGGGGGTCTCGTCCGGGCAACCAAAGCAAGAGGACTGCAGCCGTTTCTTTCAGGGCACGAAGACACTGCCCTCTCCAGCCCTCCTGGCCTTGCCTGGACAGGCAGCGGTGCGAGAGGCTTCCCAGTCTGACCGTGGGAAGAGGCACTGGGTGCTCCTGGGCCTTCTCCTACCCCATGGGGCCCGGCATTTTGGAGGCCTCCTCATGGCCCTTTCTCGACTTTTGGTGCTCCCCAGCTGTAAGCAGGACCTCTTACAGCCTGTGCTGGGTTATTGTTTCCCCTCCCGTTTCCTCTCTCGTCTGTCACCAGCACCCTCTGCTACAGGGCAGGAGCTGCCCACGGCCTGTGCCAGCGAAGGCGTGTTTTGGGTGTCCTCCAGTGCTCTGGGTGCATCTGCCCCTCATCCTAGGGAGTGTGTCCGGCCTCTGGGACCAAGCACATTGCTGGTGTGGCCTGCGTGCTCTGCTGGAGCTGCTCCCCGTGGATATCGGGCCGAGAGGGAAAGGGTGGGCTCAAGCCAGTGATGGCTGAGAACGGGGAGTGAGCGGGTTTGTGAGATGGGGAAACTGAGGGGCGGTTTGTGCTCCTTCCACCTCCTGGGTGCCCACATGCTTTACGCCACTCTGCCTGCTCTGTTGGGACAACCAATAAAGGCCTGTGGTTTGGAGAAGGCTGCCACTCTGTTACTGCTGCGACCTGGTCCCCTCCGTGCCCTTACGGGCTCACACACCCTGTGGGTGCTGAGCTACCTGGGCCAAGTGGAAGGCCAGGGATGTGCTGTGCTCCTCCACAGCCCCCGTGACTGATCGCCCAGCCCTGTTGCTGAGCTGGAGGGGAATAATAAGGCCCAGCTGGAGGGGCTCTGTGAGCGGGCTGTGTGCCTGCGTGGTGATGGAGGCCCAACTCACTTCCCCTTTGGCTCAAGTCATCTCCCGCAGGACGTGGGAAATGAGCCCAGAGCTGTCGTTCTGCAGCTCCTCTGAGACCCCTCAGCAGCACGCCTGAGGATCTTCAGAGCTCTGGCTGTGTGGTGAGGAGCTGCTTTCTGTCCTCCCTATTCCCCCGTGGACACCAGGGCCTGGAACATCCCAGACATCGAGGGTCAGCCCAGAGGCTCTCCTTGTTGAGCAGCACACTGCTGGAGGATGGGATGAGCACGTTCACACTGCACTGGGTGATGAACGGGCTGAAGAGCAGGGCTCAAAGCCTTGTGGTGAACGGGGCCGTTTGAAGAACCAGCAGAGCTGGCTGTCTTCCACAGACAACATCCCAGTGATCCCCAGGACATGACTGGGGGCCGCCGTCTGTTTCTGGAGGAAGAGAAAAGCAGTAGTGCTTAGGAGTGGGAGGGAAGATTGAGCAGCTCCGAGGGTTTCCTGAGGCATTCAGCTGGCACTGGAGGGCAGGGTGCTTGGTTCGATGGGGACAGACAATATTGCCTGCTGAGGGGGAGGAGGAGGAGGCAGCTGGGGACAGAGCTGAGGGGAAGGAGAACACGCGGTGTTTGTTGGCCGTGTCTTTCTGAAGGAGCTTTGTGTGAGGGTTTTGAGGGACTCCTTGCAGTTCCCCTCTCCTTCCTACCCCTGGCTCTCGCCAGCTCTTCTAACCGTGTCTTGGAAGACATCAAACAGCTGTGATTACTGAGGGGAAGTGCTGTGAGTGTGACATCTCCAGAAGCCACGTGTGCATGAAGAGGCTTTGGGAAGCGTGTGGCAGAAGCCTCAGGAACGTGAGTGGTGGTTGGTGAACGCGCTCTGGTAGCAAGGAGCTCTGTGGGGTGAAGCTCTGGGATCCTGGTGGCTGGGGCTCTGGGGAGTGCCAGTGCCAGGGTGTCCCTGGGGAAGGAAAGCAGCAAAAGGCAGCAGTGCTGACACCGATGGGAGGATCCCTCCTCAAAGAGGAAGGCTCTTTCACCACATACGACTTGCTCATGCGGCTGCTTCCTTCCTCTGGTTGCAATTCTTGCAATCACAGCTGCCAGTGCCTGGAGGCAGCAAGTGGGGCTGAGGTCTGAGTTGTGCCCGGGCTCTGGATGCTAGCATGGCCCTGCAGTTGCTGGCTCTGACCTTCCTCCTGGTCCTCGTCTCGCTGCTGGGAACACAGGCACAGGAAGGTACTGGTCCCAAGACCCAAGGAGCACCCCGGGAAACAGGTAAGAAATGCCCACTCCTCTGTGCAGGAGAAGGTTTTTCTGCTCTTTCACCTGCAAGTCTGGTGTGCATCTTCACCACCGGCAGCACACGGCAGCTGTACCGCAGGGGCTGGAGGTGCTGGAGGGCAGCAAGGCTCAGTGTGCTGGGAAAGCCTCTGTGAGCTCTGGGCTGTCACGCTGCATGGAGGGGGCAGTGTCCCTGGGAGCAGGAGGTGTCTCACCTGCTTTTGTCTCTGCCAGGAACGTGCCGAAAGCCCTCGTGGGACCCAAGGCTCCGTCTGGCACCAGAGCAGGAGGAGTACAACAGGAACGAAGAAGTGATGCTGAGCTGTCCCGAGGGTTTGCATCCATCTTTCACCCACATCATATGTTCAAGTGAAGTGCAGTCCTTCAGCACTGGGAAACCTGTGTACAGAGAAGTTTGGAAGGGAAAGGGCACAGGAGGTGCCTGGACCCGCATTCGCTCCATGGTGCAGTGTGTGGGTAAGAGAGGTGCCAGGAGCTCTCCTGGGGCCCCTGAGTGCTGTGGGATATAGGGGGAGATGCCAAAGGCAGTGGGAGGCAGCCCCTGCGCCTGCCCTGTGTCCCCAAGGTCCCCAGGGGTGCCTGGGTTGGGAGGGGGCTGGTGGCAGCCTCTGCCGAGGGTCCCGGCAGGAGGGGCTACGGCAGCCGGCCGGGGGCAACATCTGGAGCTGACCCTTCCTGCCCTCATCCCCTTCCTGGGGCCGTGCTGCAGAAGCTGCTCCACGTCGTGTCCCGCAGCTCCATCCCTCACCGTAGCGTGCCCGGGAACCTTTCTCCTGTGGCATGGGCACAGCCAGGAAGGGCTGGGTCTAGGAGCACAGTCTGTTTGAACACAGCGTTGCTGGGTGACACTGACACCACTGGGTTATGACTCAATGGTGAAGATTGCCTTGAGCAATGGTAGCCCACACACTCAACCGCATTTGTTCCTGTCTGAACTCCTCCAGCTCTGCAGCTGGAGACCTGCCGTGGGCAGTGTCACCTCCGGCTTCCTCTCCCTGCTGCTGGGTGGGAGCAGGGCTGTGACCGCAGCACCTTGCAAGGGTGCCAGGGGAAGGGAAGGCAAGGCAGTGACCCTCTTCAATGCTTCCTTCACAGAGGCCTTCCAGGTCGTGCCTGAGACCTTGGAGGCTTCCACCACCAGCATCAAACTGAACTGGACCTGCAGTCTGCCCGATGCCTGCCAGCGCATGCAGGCCACGTGCAGGCTGGCAGGGCCTTCCTCCCCTCCCTGCGAGGCTGAGGAGGTCACGGGACAGGAGATGCTGCATGGCCAGAATGGAACATTTACCTGTGACCATCTGCAGCCCTTCACTGACTACAGCGTCACCATCGCAGTGCCCCCCAGCACCATCATATTCACATGGGTGATCAGGACAAAAGAAACAGGTGGGTGTCCACAGGGGAGTACAAGAGAGGAGGGACATTCCTGGGCTGTTTCACATGTGGGGGAGGCAGATAAATGCCTTCTTCACCCAGCAGCTGATCATGAGCACCCTGTCCCCACTGGCACCAGGAGCTGCGGGCACCCAGTTGCAGGCTCTGCTCCAGGTGGGTGTCCCCATGTGTGACCCCCTCTCGCTGTGCTTCCAGTGCCCGAGAAGCCGGAGCGGCTGTGGCTGGATGCCAGCACGGGGACGCTGCGGTGGCAGGCGCTGCCCTCCTGCAAAGGGGAGATCCTCGGGTACCAGGTACCAGGGGAGCAGGGGCTACCTGTGGGCCCTGCGCCTCACCAGGTTCTTTGGGCTGGGTGCTGGGCACAGGCGGGCGGGCAGACCATGGGAAACCCTTGAGGACCTTGAGATCCACCCCCCTGGCTGATTTTCTAGCTGCTGTGATACGTTTGAGCATTTCTACCTCCATCTCATGTTTCTCCTGCTGCTGTGCTGCCTGCAGGGGCTGTGGGTGGCAGGGGGTTTCCTCCCCAGCTCTGCACAGCCTGTGGTTTGGCAGATGCTGGGGCTCTGTGTGCAGCACCTTGTGACGTGTTTTGTGGCGCAGTCTCACGGTCTTTCCTGTGCCTCAGGGGCCTTAGTTCTGGTTTGTGGCACAGGAAAGGCTGTGGTGTGCAGTGCTGGGTGCAGGAGTAAGGGGGCCAGTGCAGCACCCAACCTGTAGGAGTCTCCCCGTGGGGATTAGATGTGATGCAGCCTCACGGAGGATGCCTTGGAAATCCAACCAGCCTGGAGAGCAGAAGAGTGCTCTGAGCAGCTCCATCTGCAGCTGCTGCTGCTGCAGGGGTGTCTGTGGTGCAGCAGATTGCTCTTGCTTCGAGTGCTGGCCCCAGATTCCCCCCTGTCCTCCTCCGCTCTGCGCTGAGGTCCACGCGTGGGGCCAAGGCTCCCGTGGCGTCTCTCCGGGAGCTTCCCAGCTGCAGGCGTGGGGAGCAGCGCAGCGCTGCTGGGCTGTGGCCGGCTGTGCGCTGGGCACGTTCCCCTCCAGCTCCGTGTCCTGTCCCCAGCTGAACGTCACCGCCTGGGGCCCGCAGGACGGCGGCTTCCTCCAGGTCGAGCGGCTGAGGCTGAGCAGCTCCGACACGGAGCACCCGCTGCCTGCGCACGGCCCTGGCACCAGATACACGGTGGCCGTGCGGGGCCTGACGGCTGCCGGGGCCGGGGCAGCGCTGCTGGGGGACTTTCAGAGCAACGGCTCGGGTAAGGGTGTGCGTGCGCTGCCCCCAGCCCTGCCCTGCCTCGCCGAGCCTCCTGCTGACGCTCGTCCCCGGGTCTTCCTGCACAGACACCGCAGCCCCTCCTGATGCCAGCTCCCGCCTCGTGCGCGACATCTCCCCCTCCCAGGGCACGGCCGTGCTTCGCCTCCGCCCCATCCCCTGGGTCCCCGGGGCGGCCAGGTGAGTGCAGCCCCTGCTGCTCTGCTCTGCACAGCCCCGAGCAGCGCTGACACCTGCAGCTGCCTCCTTCCAGCTCCTCGTCCCCGGCCCCGTCTCACAGCCCTGCCTTGCAGCGAGCACCAGCTCCTCGTGGCTGCGACGCACAACAGCACGGTGCTGGAAGGCGCCTGCTCGGGGGAGCCGCAGCCCTTCAACGCCAGCCGCCCGCCCGACGCCTACGTGGCCGCCGTGCTCAACCTCAGCGCCCCCACGGACTTCGTGCTGGGCGACGGGACCCGCGGGCACGGCTTCCACAACGCTCCCCTGCGCCCGGGCTGGGACTACACCGCCCTGCTGCGCCTCGAGCGGCGCTCCCAGCAGGTACCCGTGGCGGGAGGCTGCAGCTCCCTGGGTGCCGCGGCTCCTGGGGACGTGGTGGCCCTGGGTGGCAGCCCTCTGCTCTGAACTCTGCCCCCGCTTCTCCCAACAGGAGGAGACGTTCGCCTGCGTGTGCTACAGCTTCTCTGTGGGTAAGTGGGCTCCTCTGCGGAGAGGCTGGCTCGCCCCGCACCCTGTGCCCGAGGCTCTCTGCCACGTCCTCCCTTTTCCCAGCCTGGCACCTTGCTGTGGTCAGGGGCTGGCGAGTGCAGGAGCTCCTTGTGGGGCACAGGACACCTCTCTTTTCCCATAAGTGGGGATGATTCTCCATCCCACACAGTACATGAGCCCACAGACACCTCTATATAATTGCACAGATTCATTGCCATGGCTGGGGCCATTTGAGATGCGTGGCACCCAGTGCTGGCTGTGTGTTAGTTGCAGGGCAGCCCCCTGGCTCATGGACCGGGATCGTCATCGGGGTGGTTGTGCTGATATTGCTGCTGCTCCTGTGTGCAGGCATCGTGTGGTTCGTGCTGTCCAGGTGAGTTTGGGGACTTTGGTTTGGTAGGATCCTGGGTGACACCAGCCTGTCACTCAGGACTGCCCTTTGTCCTTGCAGGAGAAGGAAGGATGTTCCCATCAAAGCTAAGGAGAACAATTAAAAAGGTAGAAAAATGCCATTCCCTGGGCTGTCATCACATCGTCACAAAGCAGAGCTCTCCTGGGTGGGGCTGACCCTCAGGAGGAACATCTGCTCACCCCGTTCTCTGACACCTACCCCCATTTTCCCCAGCCCCACGGTGGCCAGGCTGGAGAGCTGTCCTCACAGCCCCTGCCTGTCCCAGAGGACTGGGCAATGGTCACGGAGACGGGATGGTCGTCCCTGGATCAGTGCTGTCAGCTGCTAGGCACCCGGCTCTCCTGTGACCATCACCAGCACCGGGGGTCCCACCCAGTTCAGCAGAGCAGGAGGAAAGCAAGAAGCCACAGAGGGTCGCCAGCTTCTTTTTCTCTGACCCCCTCCACTCCCCAGCTTTTGCTTGCTGTTGAAAGGCCCGGCACTATTTCATGAGGCTTTCTGCAGTTCCCTTTTCTAGACTTTGATTTTGCTTTCCTGAAAGCAGGAACTGGACACATCCTTTGACTCAGAGTGAAGCTCGGGCTGAGGGACAGCCTGTGCTCCTGCCACGTCCTGGGCTCCCCACCCCTCTCCGCCTCCGTGTGCTGAAATCCAGCCAAACCCAGGGCTCTGCTTGAGCGTGGTGTGACTGCACTGCCCTCACTGCTCTGCCTGCTCTGTCCAGACAGCCAATAAATGCGGTTTGGAGGGGACTGCCTGCCCCACTACAGCTCCTGCCTTGTCGTCTCCTTGCCCTTACAGAGTCATACTCCCTGTAGGGTGCTGAATTAACTGCGCCTTGTTGAGAAGCCCTCTACCACACAGGCATGGTCCTGTGCCCATGCCTTGGCCAGAGCTGGGGGATCCATGTGCCCTTAGCTCCTTTGCAGCCCCCGTGTCAGATAAAACCTGGAAAAGAAGTGAAGATCAGAGCTCATCCCCACCACGGCCAGCACAGAGCCTTTATTGGTGAGACATGGAATAGAGTACAGAGTCAATCCTGGCTCTTGAGCCGCAAAGGGAGAGGCAGTCTCCATGGTGCTGCAGCCTCTCCTGGGCAGTAACCTGCAGGAACAAGGTCCGGGGATCTGGGTTGGTGCTGCAACCTGGCACTGCCATGGTGGAGCCAGACAGGCTGGGGAAGGAGCCCCTCTGGAGCTGGTAGGGCACCTGGATCAACATCGGGAAGATGGAGCTTCAGAAGGGGTCTGCGGGGTGTGGAAAGGACCAGGATAACCTTCTGGGGTGGTGGATTGTCCCTCCCATGGCTCTTCACAGCCTCGGGCTTCGTGCTTCTCTTGAAGCAGGACAGGTGGCCTGTGCTGCTCAGCCCTGTGGATCTCACAGGGGTTTGGGGCTGCCCTGACTGAACATGGGGTGTTGGTGGAGCTACCCTGAAGGGGTTGGGGAGCCTGGCTGGGGCAGCTGGCTCTCTTCATCCCTAGTGTGGATATGTCAAGTACTGGTGCCTCTCCTCTGATCTGCATTATTGGGCTGTGGTGCTAGGTAAATTCCTGCCCAAACTCTGGTTCCTGCTTCAAAGTCTGACCACAGTTTGGAGACAGTCCAGGCTGCGCTGTGCAGCTGCAGAGAATACTTGGGGTGGCTCATCGGAAGAGTAAAGCATCACAGGGCTGTGCACACCCTACTCCTCTCCTCGGGTTTCCACCGTTTCCTCAAGAAGGCTGAAGTCCTGTCCAGAGATGGGCTGTGACCATGCCTCTACTTGAAATTGCCGTAGGTTTCAAACGAGTTCAAGTAACTGAGGGCTAGTTCATAGCAGAGTCTGTACTGCTCCTGCAGATAAAAGGATGCAGGTGAGTATGTGGAGCCCAAGTGCCTGTCACAGAAGGCCAGCCTGGTTGCCAACAGCCCCCCGAACAAGCCAGGCAGAGGTACAGCCCCCTCTCCTCTGCCCCAAGTGAGGAATCACAAATGTAGGCTTGGTGAATGTAGGATGAAGACAGGGCTGTAGCTAGCTGATCCTAGGGGAGCCAGCACCACCAGGTGGCTGCTGCTCACTCCCATCCAGAGTGTGTACACCGTGACAGCCTTGAGGACATCAATGGTCCACATAGACCACGATGTTCCTGGAGCTGGTGGTGAGGTGGGTGCAGGACAGGCGCCCAGGCACAGACCAGTTATTGCTCTGGTGTTGCCATCCCCATCCGAGTTTGGTCAGCACCTACCACGTCTTTAATCAGCTGCCTGCGTTGCCTCTTCAGCATCCTCACAGCCTGGGATACATCCACCAGCCCCTCGCTTTGGATCTGCTCGCACAGGAAACTGGCAGCACAGAAGATCCCGCTCCGGCTGGCACCGTCCCTGCAGGGAAGAGCAAGGGAAGGCACTTACCCTACATTTCCTGGTGTCCCACCAGCCAGATGAACTCATGCCCACCCTTCACCTGAGCTGAGACAGGAGTTGTGAGCTGTTTTGAAGGATACAGCCTGGACTCTGTGCCATGGGCTGCTCCTCCAAAAGACAGTGCTCACCAGCAAGTGACGAGGATGTGTCCGTCCTGGCTCTGCCGCTGGTGCGTCTCCACCTTCCCCAGCAGGCTGATGATGGTGGCAGGGTGCGGGGGAAGATGCTGCTTCATGGGCCAGTCCTCCAGTTGCCAGAACCGGACTTCCACCGCAGCCTTCTTGGGCTAGGAGGGAAGAAAGACAGTGGGTCGGGCAGAGAAGAAGCCCACTGGCTTCGTGGAGGAGAGGCAGGACAGCGTGGGCCTGGCTCAGCTTGCACAAAGAGTTTACCTGCTGCCTGTTGGTGAGGGCGAGTGTCCAGACTGTGAAACCAGCTCCAGGCTCCTCTGACAGCAGCTGGACGTGGAACCGGCCGTAGATGGCTTCGCCCTGGGTGGGCCAGACCTCCACGTACGTCTTGGGGGAGACAGATGCATGGTCACACAATGCCGCGACCCACACACAGAGTTCAGCAGCTCATGTGGGTGCATTTGGGGCAGCCCCCTGCCTACACGTGGGTGCTCTGCCTGCTTTGTGCTTGGGACATATCTGTGAGGCTGCAGCCAGAAAAATAACACCAAAAACCAAAGGGCTGCCCCTGTTACTCCTTCCTGTGCCTGTGGGGACGCCCCACCACTGTTGTACCAGTTATTCCACAGGGCTGGGGCCGTTCTCAGGGCGCAGCCACGTGGAGCCCAGAGGCTTGCAGCTCATCCCCATGGCAAGCAGGACCCCGGGAAGGAGACCCGCATGGGGGGGCGAAGGCAGAAAGCAGGCTGCAGGGAGAGGGGAGGGCAGCTGACCTTGTCCAGCTCCTGGACCTGGTTCAGCACAACCACCGCCGTGCAGGTGTAATCCCAGACCAGAGCCCAGAAATCCACCAGCGTGCTGGAGAAGGGCAGCTGGGTGATGATCAGCCTGTCCTCCTTGGTGTACGTCTGAAAAACACACCATTTGGGGGGTGTGTGTGAATTTAGAGGTCACACAATCCGCAGATAGAGCAGTGCCTGCAATAACCACACTGGGCAGCCTCCACGATGCTGAAGGTTGGGCTGGGAGGCTCTGAAGACCCAGGGGCAGAGCCCGAGGAGATGCAGAGCACCCAGCAGGCGAAAGGCAGTCGCTGAGCTGAGTGTGCTGGCAGGGCTTAGGCTGATCATGAGGGCCATCTCCTGGCAGCAGGGCTCCAGGCACTGCGAGACGGGGCTGTCTCACACCTCGAGGTGGGGTGGCATGGACCAGCCCTGCCTCAGGCAGTGGTACCCGTGGAGCCTCTGCTTGCTCCCAGCAGCTCCAAGCCCTGCTGAAGCTGGAGCCTTACGTTGGCAAACACCGCGTTGATGTAGCCCGGCGAGCCGTCAGCATTCAGCGAGGACATCAGGATGGGCCGGCAGGAATCCGCTGCGGAGGCAAGGGGCAGAGAGAGAAGGGGTGAGCCATCTGCCTGCACAGAGGGGGATCCGGGTGGGGAAAGTCCTGAAGCAGCAGTAAATCCACCCTCCCGACTCAGTAGGTCATGGTGATGGTTGGACTTGATGACCTTGAAGGTCTTTTCCAGCCTAGATGATTCGATGGTACTAAGTATCACCAACCAAAAAGTGATGCTTGGTGCAGAACGCTCCATCCCCTGGTGGTAGCATGGTGCTGGGGAGGGAAGCAGCATCGCCCCCCTTGCTGCTCTCGGGAGCTGGGTTTTGGAGGAAGGGGCTGCCCAGCCCTGCAGTACCTGGCAGGATCCCTGGTTTGCGGTTCTTGGGCTGGTTGCTGGGTTTCTCTGCTTCTCTGCACGGCAGGAGCTGGAACAACTCGGAGAAGTTCTGCACTGCCTGTAAGGGATGGTTCAGCTTAGTGAGTCCTGCCTCTCAGCTCCCTTTCCATCTCCAGCCACCCCAGAGATGTGCTACCAACATCTCCAGCCCACAGCTGGGTGAGGGCTGTGGCAGGAGGCCCCAGACCCAGCGCACCAGGCCCTGGTGGTACCTTGAACTCCTTCTCAAGGACGTTGCTCTGGCTCTGGGTCTCAGCCCCTTGGAGGCAGCGGATGTGGCTGGCGACGCTCTCCACCGGGACCCCAGTGCTGCCGCAGAGCAGGCCTTCGAGCAGCACCTCGTACAGGAAGGCGTACTGCTCCTGCGTGGGGACACGGGTCAGTGCACTGTCTGGAGCAGCTCCACGGACAGCGCAGGGATCCCAGACCACCAGCACTCAGACTGCTCTGCACTGACATCGACCTGCATCTGGAATGTGCCAGCTCCAGCCTTCACCTCCCTGCTGGACACCTCTCAGTGTAGGCAGCCCTGCTCTAAGGAGCAGCCAGAAAATGCAAAAATCCAGTCAGGAGCTTTTTTCTCTGGTTTAATGCTCTCTCAGATCAGACTTCAGCTCAAAGGAAGCCCAGAAAACCGATGGACTTGTCCTCCTGATGTAGGAAGACTGCTGTGTAGCTGGATTTAAGTAGCTGGATGGTCCTGCCCGACCTACAGTTTCCTCCACAGGGTCACAGCACTGAAGAGATCGTGAGGACATAGTCCCTTGCCCAGGACACTGCAGCCCAGAAGATGCCAGGCCAACATCCCGAAAGCCTGAAGGACACATCCTAAAAGCCACACACGCATGCTTGTTGCCTATAAGACTGCCCTTCCATGCCAGACTACTGGTGCATGTGGATGCTGCTGCTGCTGCCACTTCAGAGGGTCTCAGAGGAATGTGGCTCCTGCCTAGGTTTGGACACCGTGTTGAATACAAGAACCCACAGCGTCCATCACCTGGCAGCTCCAGTGCCTGTGGCTGAACCACACAGAGTGTGTCCACTGTGGCTCGGTTTACCACATCCCTGGGAAGGGTGTGAAGCAGATCTGCAGCCTGGCAGCGTGCAGGAAGCAGGCGACTCTCCTCACCTTGGTCTGCACCATGCTGACCCGCTGCTCCCGCAGCTTCTGCACGCAGCGAAACACATCCACCTTCCCCTCGGCCTTTGCCATCTTCAGGAGGAAATCCATGGCGATGAAGGTACCTGTCCGCCCGATCCCGGCACTGAGGACACAGAAAAAGAGAGGTTGGTGCTGCCCTGGCCAGCTTTGCTGCAGCACCCGAGCATTCCCATCCCGGTACCTGCAGTGCACCAGCACAGGGCCAGCAGGGGCTTGTGACTCCCTGTTGTTCACTCTCTCCACCAGGTACAGGAGCTGGGCAGGGTTTCTGGGCACCCCGTGGTCTGGCCACTGCTGGTAGTGAAGTTGTTCCACTGCTCGTGGGAGAGGACAGCCTGCCTGAAGAGAGGGAGACACGGCTGGGAGCAGGAATCAGGCTGGTGTGAGATATGTTCATCTGGTTCGTGTCAGTATGGAACAGTGCTAGGGCCATGTGGTATGATGAATGTGACCTTCTGTCTTACATACCCTTGTATAACCACAAGTCTAAGAAAAACAGAGTGGTTAATGTATATAATTCTTGTATCTTGCAAAGGAACGTTTTAGCAATTCGTGTCAATAGAGAGATTGAAGGGTTTCTTATTTTTTATTTATTTTTTATTTTTTATAAATTTGTAGGTTTTTCCTTGAAGTCTCTGATATCTGGGGGGTTTCAGAATAACTGCTAACTATTATGACTATTGCATGGGACACTATGCAAGTCTCTGATATCTGGCTAGGAGATTAAGGAGACGGGGAGAGCTGAAGAACAACTAAAAGACAAAGCTTGCAGGGCATGCTGCACAAGTCTCTGACATCCAGCCAAGTAGGACAAAGGAGAAGGACAAGAGGGAGGAAGACTATGAGCCTTCAGCACGAGAGACCCCCAGAGACCCCAAGAGGGACCACCGGAGACTGTTATGCATGCTCCAGTAGGAGGGTTTGGATTCTGGAAACTAATTATAATAACCCTGTTTTTTTTAGAAGTAGCAATGAATATGTATCAGCCTAGGAGCATAAAAATCAGCTGCTTGATGTAACTGGTGTGTGTCTTGGTGGAGCAGCCAGCGCTGTTTGCTTACCTCTATTCCTTTAATAAATTGTAAACTTTGATTATAGTCCTATTTTGAAGACTGAGCCATTTATTACACTGGGAAGTTGTGTGAAGCAATGGCATGACAACAAACAGAGACAAAGCACGGCAGGGATGCACCAGCACCCAGCCTCCCCCCTGCACCCCACCGCAATGACTGCTTCACCAGAGCTCATCAGGCAGCAAAGGGCATGATGAGAACTTTGAGCAAATTCACCAAGCCACAAGATTTGCTTTATTCTCTGCTTCCCCCTGCTGAGAGCAGTGAACTCAGAGGAGTAAATGCAGTGTGTGTCCCAGAGAGAAAAAAAAAATTACAATGTGGAGTCTTTCCATAGTCATTGAAAAGCCCCTGCTTCCCCAGATCAGACGCTTCCTAAGGCTGATACTGCATGATATGAATATAGTCACATTTATACCAGCCCATCCTCATTTTTTTTTTCCTGAGCAGCACATTCACTTGGCCAGAGCTAATAGACCCCCAATGGGTGCTCTTGGAGTTTTAGCTTTCAGCTGGACTTTGTTCTAGGCAAGACACGAACATGCCCAGCTGCAACGCCTCCATTTTGTGTCTGTTTTCCCCTCCTTGCACCTTCTTTTGTTCCTGTTTATTATCTGAGGTACAACTTCAGCAGAAATACCCGTCTTGAGAAGTGCTCTCATGTAAGCTATCTTAAACCATAATCTCTCTGTTCAGGTTTAGGAGCTGCAAGGCACCATGGTGCTTCTATGAGGACTGTCTGCAGGCTGCTCCGGATGAGAGGCACCTGTCTCATCATCCCAAAAAGCCTGGGGCTGGTGCCCTGGGACAGAGTCCAGTGATAGCAAAGCTGACCAGCTACTGCTGGAGACCAGGCAGGGCTGACCACCAGCAGCACCCTGCATCTCCACCACAGCCACATGCCAGTCTTACCTTTTGCAGGCAGAAGATGCGTGTGATAAGGCCCGTGGTGGTCCTAGTGTTGTTGAGTGTCACGGTGAAGTCCCCGTAGACTTGCTCCTGCTCTGGCCAGTACTGCTCACACTTGGTCTGTCAACAGCAGCGAGACTGCTGAGCACCTGGAAGCTCACTTGGGGAGCGTTACAAGCCAGCTCTTGGTGTGGAGCTGCTCCCTGCCCTCATCAAGGGCTGCACTGAGAGCAAAGCAAAGCAGGCAAGGAAACCTGGGCAGTGGGGAGACCTGAGCTGAGCAGAGTGGGAGATGGTTCCTGTACCTTGTTCTGCTCCACTAAGCCTGTCAGCATCACAATGACTGAGACCTTCTCCTGCCAGACCATCTGCCAGAAATCCACCACCGTTCCAGGCAAGGGGCCTAGAGGAGGAAGAGGAGAGCCTGGTGTCAGAGCCCAGGCCGTGGAGATGCTCCCAGGCTCCTGGGCTAGGGGTAGCCTCATGTTTTCCTCTGCCCAGGAGTTACACTGCACAGCCTGGAGGGCATTTCAGCAGCTTTGCGAGGAGCCTGAGATGCCCTCACTGCATGGAGCAGACCGACCCACTGCAGCTCTGTTCCATTGGAAGGAGCCTGATGCTGAGCATAGCACTGTCAGGCATTTGCAGGGTTGTCCCTGCTCACCAGCCTCCAAAGGAGAACGAAGCAGAGGACCTCATCATTAGCTTGGGCAGTGCAGGAGCTGGCTCACAGCCTCCTCCTGTGGCCAGACTAAGACCACCTATGCCCTGCAAAAGCTGTGACCACCATGGACAACAGAAGCACAGGAGATACAGGGCCCTGGATGGAGCCTTTAGCAGCTCCTGGGCTGCTGTCCCAGCTCCCCACACACCAAGGGGCTCAGAGCAGAGACTGGAATCTCCTGGGCAGTTCATCCCTGTGCCAGCTCTGGGCAGTTTCCAGGGCTGGAAGCACTCACCTTGAGCTGCAATGAAGAAGCGCGGACTCCGGTAGCTCTGTGAGAGAGAGTTTCAAGCAGCTCCAATCACCCAGGTTAAACATTTAACAAGAAATACAAGAAACACAAGGTCCATCCCCACAGGTACCAGAGCACCCAGCACAATATGTCCCACAGCACCAATCCTGGACAGCACGGAGAGGCAGGGGCTGCCTCTGCATCCCTGTGCCCTTCCTACTGTGAGCCCTTTTTATTAGGGATGAGGATGGTGCACAAACCCACCAGAGTGCTGCAGGCAGCTCAGAGGGGACCAGGGAGAGCAACATCCCAAGATCTGCCAGCATGTGAGGACAGCAAGTGCCAGTCCCTGGGGCCACCCGTGTATGTGTATCTCCTACCCTGCCCAGGGCAGCGACTCCTCGCTACCTACATCCACGTAGCTGGCGTTGATGTAGTCGCTCCCCGCGTCTGCAGAGGGCTGCAGCACCACACGGCAGTGGTCATCTGGAAGAGAAGGGAGGTGGGAGTCAGTGGGCTGTCGGTCTGGGGCAGCAGTGAAATGACTGTTTCAGGAAGGAGGTATAATTCAGGAAAACCCAGGGCTGCCCGCTCCCTTCTCAGCAGCCTTCCAGGCCTCAGGACATGTTCAGAAGGAAAGAACAAATAATGAAACAAAAGGTGATGTGGCACAGGCAACATGCTTTTGGAGGGGCACCTATACCTGCCCAGCACCCAGCCATCTCCAAATGCCCGTGCCAGCCCCCAGAGAGCCCTGCTTACAGGGAATGATGAACTTGTAGCGGTTCTTGCCCTGGTTACACGGCTCCTTCCCAGCATCGCAGGGATGCAGCAACGTCGAGGTCAGTTGCTGCAGAGGAGGAAGATGAGCTCTGGATTAGCCTAAATTCTGGGGCTGGCTGAGGCTGCCTGCATCGCATGCCCCACAGGGGGCTGGGACTGCATGGGCAGTGCATCTGGACAGGAAAGCAAAGCTAAACCAGACCTGGTACTCTGCCATCCGCCCGGCACCGTGACTGCTGGCTGATTCATCCTCTGTCTGCTCGGCCTCTAATTCTGCCCTCTTAAGCCTCTTCAGAGCCTCCAGCAGTTCCTCTACTGGGATCTGTGTGTTCAGCTTGTTCACACCTACGGGGACCACCAGGGGAGGAGGTGACCTGACAGCAGGGAGCGGGACCCCGCCAAAGCCCAGATTGTCCCTCCCCATCCCGCTCCCCCTCTTTGGGGATGTGTTCCTTTCCCCATACCACCCAATTCTGACCTCCCTTGGTCCCATAAGGACCTTACAGTGCCTGGAAGCACCCAGCCTGCACTTTTAACAGGCAGCCTGTGCAGACGGGGCCTCTGCTCATACTGCACCTCCTCGACATTTTCTCAGGGGAATAGTGCTGTTGCTTTCAGACGCTTTGGAACCGTTGTGCTTTCGCCTGTAAAACAGCAAGAGAGGCCCTTGGACACTCAGGAGATGGAGAGAAGATTTATATCAGGGTCCACCCTGGGTAGCCCAAGGACCTTGGTATCCTATGGCAGCACAGAGAGCAGAAGAGCAGCACATACTAACCTGAAGAGCAGGAAGAGCAGCAGAATCCCCAGTGCCAGAATTACCATTGTCACCACGAGTGCCATCAGCACAGGCTTCCTCTTCAGCAGAGGTGCCAGCTCCTGTCCTGCAAACAACACAGTTCAGGATCAGGCTCCTGCAGAGCCTGAATCCATCAACGGGAGACTCCACAGGGGGGTGGGGAGAAAAGCAGCTTCCATCATTATCCATCAGAGGGTCTGTGCTGGAGCGAAGTTAGGCTTGTGCAGGAATGGGTGCTTGCATGGTGTGAAGCCCTTCAGCGTGGGCTGTGTCTCTATGACTGTCCCCAGGCGTGGCCAGAGCCAGGTGAGTAGTTTGAGTTTTGGGGGTCACACTTGCACTAGGGCAGCATGAGGACTAAGATGCAAAGCGAGATGATGGCATGGAAGCTGTGCAGGGTCCAACTGTACCGCAAGTGCCCAAGTGGCATCAAGATCCAGGGAACATCCAAGAGGATGAGGGTAGCATCTGGCTATAGCATCACCCCAGAGTATGGGAAAAGAGAGGTGTCCTGTGCCCCCACAAGGAGCTCCTGCACTTGCCAGCCCCTGACCACAGCAAGGCGCCAGGCTGGGAAAAGGGAGGACGTGGCAGAGAGCCTCGGGCACAGGGTGCGGGGCGAGCCAGCCTCTCCGCAGAGGAGCCCACTTACCCACAGAGAAGCTGTAGCACACGCAGGCGAACGTCTCCTCCTGTTGGGAGAAGCGGGGGCAGAGTTCAGAGCAGAGGGCTGCCACCCAGGGCCACCACGTCCCCA
Organism: Aythya ferina; assembly: GCF_964211825.1. Lineage (NCBI taxonomy): Eukaryota > Metazoa > Chordata > Aves > Anseriformes > Anatidae > Aythya > Aythya ferina. The sequence continues at coordinate 10,469,157 of NC_140299.1, read as the reverse complement.
GGAGCCGCGGCACCCAGGGAGCTGCAGCCTCCCGCCACGGGTACCTGCTGGGAGCGCCGCTCGAGGCGCAGCAGGGCGGTGTAGTCCCAGCCCGGGCGCAGGGGAGCGTTGTGGAAGCCGTGCCCGCGGGTCCCGTCGCCCAGCACGAAGTCCGTGGGGGCGCTGAGGTTGAGCACGGCGGCCACGTAGGCGTCGGGCGGGCGGCTGGCGTTGAAGGGCTGCGGCTCCCCCGAGCAGGCGCCTTCCAGCACCGTGCTGTTGTGCGTCGCAGCCACGAGGAGCTGGTGCTCGCTGCAAGGCAGGGCTGTGAGACGGGGCCGGGGACGAGGAGCTGGAAGGAGGCAGCTGCAGGTGTCAGCGCTGCTCGGGGCTGTGCAGAGCAGAGCAGCAGGGGCTGCACTCACCTGGCCGCCCCGGGGACCCAGGGGATGGGGCGGAGGCGAAGCACGGCCGTGCCCTGGGAGGGGGAGATGTCGCGCACGAGGCGGGAGCTGGCATCAGGAGGGGCTGCGGTGTCTGTGCAGGAAGACCCGGGGACGAGCGTCAGCAGGAGGCTCGGCGAGGCAGGGCAGGGCTGGGGGCAGCGCACGCACACCCTTACCCGAGCCGTTGCTCTGAAAGTCCCCCAGCAGCGCTGCCCCGGCCCCGGCAGCCGTCAGGCCCCGCACGGCCACCGTGTATCTGGTGCCAGGGCCGTGCGCAGGCAGCGGGTGCTCCGTGTCGGAGCTGCTCAGCCTCAGCCGCTCGACCTGGAGGAAGCCGCCGTCCTGCGGGCCCCAGGCGGTGACGTTCAGCTGGGGACAGGACACGGAGCTGGAGGGGAACGTGCCCAGCGCACAGCCGGCCACAGCCCAGCAGCGCTGCGCTGCTCCCCACGCCTGCAGCTGGGAAGCTCCCGGAGAGACGCCACGGGAGCCTTGGCCCCACGCGTGGACCTCAGCGCAGAGCGGAGGAGGACAGGGGGGAATCTGGGGCCAGCACTCGAAGCAAGAGCAATCTGCTGCACCACAGACACCCCTGCAGCAGCAGCAGCTGCAGATGGAGCTGCTCAGAGCACTCTTCTGCTCTCCAGGCTGGTTGGATTTCCAAGGCATCCTCAGTGAGGCTGCATCACATCTAATCCCCACGGGGAGACTCCTACAGGTTGGGTGCTGCACTGGCCCCCTTACTCCTGCACCCAGCACTGCACACCACAGCCTTTCCTGTGCCACAAACCAGAACTAAGGCCCCTGAGGCACAGGAAAGACCGTGAGACTGCGCCACAAAACACGTCACAAGGTGCTGCACACAGAGCCCCAGCATCTGCCAAACCACAGGCTGTGCAGAGCTGGGGAGGAAACCCCCTGGCACCCACAGCCCCTGCAGGCAGCAGGAGTGTATTGGGTTTATGTGGAAAGGTTTGTTTGTGGTGGGCTGCAGGGGTGGCCTCTGTGAGAAGAATGCAGAAGCTGCTGCATGTCAGATAAGAGCCAGTTTCAGCTGGCTCCACAAGGACCCGCTGCTGCCCAGAGCTGAGCAGGAGTGATGTTGTTTGTGCCCCTATGAGAGCAGAGAAAGGGGAAAACAAGCTGCACCTCACAGCAGCTGGGAGAGAGGAGTGAGAAGCAGCCCTGCAGCCCCCAGGTGAGTGCAGCAGGAGGTGCTCCAGGCATGCAGCAGCAGTTCCCCTGCGGGCTGTGGAGAGGCCCCTGGTGGAGCAGGCTGTCCCCCTGCAGCCCATGGGTCCCACATGGAGCAGATCTCCATGCTGCAGCCCCCCCATGGGTGGAGGAGCCCCCGGTGGAGCAGGTGGATGTGGCCTGGAGGAGGCTGCGGCCCATGGAGAGCCCCCGCAGGAGCAGGCCCCGGGCCGGAGCTGCAGCCCGTGGAGAGGAGCCCACACAGGAGCAGGGGGGCTGGGGAGAGCTGCCACCCATGGGGGACCCAGATTGGAGCAGTTTGCTCCTGGGGGATGGACCCCGTGGGAAGGAGCCATGGGGGAGCAGGTCTTGAAGAGCTGCTGACTGAGGGCAGACCCCGCAGGCTCATTTTGGGACGGATGGCATGCATGGGAGGGACCCCGCATGGAGCAGGGGCAGAGAGGGACCATGAAGGAGCAGTGGAGACAAAGCGTCAGGGACTGAACACAGCCCCCATTGCCCGTTCCCTTGTGTTGCTCAGGGAGAGGACACAGAAGAGGGTGAAAATTGGGGGGGAGGTGTTTTTAGTTTTAGTTTCTCACTGCTCTAGCATATTAGTAATAGGTAATAAATTATATTAATCTCCCTAAGCTGAGTCTGTTTTGCCCCTGACAATAACTGATGAGTGATCTCCCTGTTCTTATCTCGACCCTTGAGCCCCTTTTCCTGTGAGGAGGGGGAGTGAGTGATCACTTGTGGTGCAGCTCAGCTGTAAAGCTTGGTAAAGCCAGCACGGGGAGGAACATTGAGAGGGAGGCAGAAATGCTCAAACGTGCCACAGCAGCTAGAAAATCAGCCAGGGGGGTGGATCTCAAGGTCCTCAAGGGTTTCCCATGGTCTGCCCGCCCGCCTGTGCCCAGCACCCAGCCCAAAGAACCTGGTGAGGCGCAGGGCCCACAGGCAGCCCCAGCTCCCCTGGTACCTGGTACCCGAGGATCTCCCCTTTGCAGGAGGGCAGCGCCTGCCACTGCAGCGTCCCCGTGCTGTCATCCAGCCACAGCCACTCTGGCTTCTTGGGTACTGGAAGCACAGCGAGAGGGGGTCATGCATGGCGACGCCCACCTAGGGCTGAGTTTTTGGGGAGAAAAGCAAAAGTACCTTGACAGGCAGAGGACACTTACCTGTTGCCTTTGTCCGCAGGAACCGTGTGAACAGGATGGTGCTGGGGGGCACTGAGATGGTGACATTGTACAAAGTGAAGGGCTGCAGGTGGTCACAGGTAAATGTTCCATTCTGGCCATGCAGCATCTCCTGTGCCGTGACCTCCTCAGCCTCGCAGGGAGGGGAGGAAGGCCCTGCCAGCCTGCACGTGGCCTGCATGCGCTGGCAGGCATCGGGCAGACTGCAGGTCCAGTTCAGTTTGATGCTGGTGGTGGAAGCCTCCAAGGTCTCAGGCACGACCTGGAAGGCCTCTGTGAAGGAAGCATTGAAGAGGGTCACTGCCTTGCCTTCCCTTCCCCTGGCACCCTTGCAAGTTGCTGCGGTCACAGCCCTGCTCCCACCCAGCAGCAGGGAGAGGAAGCCAGAGGTGACACTGCCCACGGCAGGTCTCCAACTCCGCAGCCACCAGCCCCCTCCCAACCCAGGCACCCCTGGGGACACAGGGCAGGCGCAGGGGCTGCCTCCCACTGCCTTTGGCATCTCCCCCTATGTCCCCCAGCACTCAGGGGCCCCAGGAGAGCTCCTGGCACCTCTCTTACCCACACACTGCACCATGGAGCGAATGCGGGTCCAGGCACCTCCCGTGCCCTTTCCCTTCCAAACTTCTCTGTACACAGGATTCCCATCGCCGATCCACTGGACTTCTCTTGAACATTTGATGTGGGTGAAAAATGGATGTAAACCCTCGGGGCAGATCAGCATCACTTCTTCGTTCCTGTTGTACTCCTCCTGCTCTGGTGCCAGACGGAGCCTTGGGTCCCACGAGGGCTTTTGGCACGTTTCTGGCAGAGACAAAAGCAGGTGAGTGGCAGTGGGGCTGGGGCTGCCCAGGGGTGGGTGAGGCTGGCCACCATTTGCTTGGGCACTGGTCGCAGGCATCAAACCCAGGGAGACCGAGGGATGCGCTCAGGCATGGGGAGCATGGCCCAGGACATGGTGGGGATGTGGGAAACGCAGAGAGGCATGGAGGGTAGGACTGGATGACAGGGCTGCAGAGAAGGTAATTCCTGCCACCCCACGTACCAAGGCACACTACAGGTTCCTCAACGTGAATCCAGACACCTGTGCTCTTCCTCCCCATCCAGGTAGTTCTGTCTGCAAATCCCGAATGTTCTGCTGTCTGCATTTCCCCTGCACATTTGATGTGGGTGAAGGATGGCTTGAAACCCTCAGGGCAGCTCAGCGCCACTACTTCGTTCTCCTTGTACACCTCCTGGTCTGGTGCCAGATGGAGTGCTAAGTCCCACAAGGGCCTTTGGCATGTTTCTGTCCGAGGCAAAAGCAGGTTTAGTTGGGGTGTGGGTGATGAGGTGGGGCAGGATACCGCCAGCTATCAGCAACCACCAGCAGTCCCTCCAGCCACCAAAGGGAGATGGAAGGAGAGCCGTCCATGTGCCATGACGTGCCCCCCAGCACGCCTTGCTGGGAGGGAGGGGGCTCCCCTTGTCACTTGCCCACAAAATCCCTTCTCCACCCCATTTCCATGCTCGCTCTTTGCCCCCCACCACATCCCACGGCCGGCAGCTTCCCAGGACAATCCCACCTGCAGCAGGAGACCCCCTGCAGCCGCTCTCTGGAGCTGACCCCAAGCCCAGCTCAGGCTGCCCTTCACCTCGCCGTGCCCTGGCACCAGAGGAGCCGCAGGGCCACGGGGCTCCAGGCGAGGCACCTCCTGTCACCCCACTTACTGATGCACGTTGTGGGGCTCTGAATGGGGACCCATTTCCCCAACTTGTTTTTCTTTGTCCAGGTGCCCTTGTGCTCCCCTGTAGCCACAGCCTGAGGTCTCCATGTGCATTTAGCCTGCTGGAAGGGGAGCAGGGAACCCTCCGGGCAGCTCAGCGTCACTTCTTCGCCCTCCTCATAGACGTCCCGCTCTGGTGCCAGACGAATGTCAGCGTCCCACTGCGGCCTCGAGCATTTTACTGTCAAAGGCAAGTTTGTGTGAGAGCGGGGCCAGGAGGCTTAGGGAGGCCAGAACCAAGGCCGTGAGGAAACCCGAGGGGTGCTGAGCCCAGGACAGCAGCGTCACAGGGACCAGTGGGGAAGGAGGGTGCTCTGAGGGGGGAGCTCCTCAGCAGCCGGCAGGGCACCGCAGCGCCAAGCAGGGGCAGGGCCAGGCAGAGCCATGGCTGGCTCGGGAGTGTGGGGGCAGAGAGGGGACGGGGAGAGCTGCCCCGCGTACCCACGCACGCTACGGGCTCCTCAATGCGGGTCCAGGCGCCTGTGCCTCTCCTCCCCCACCAGCTGACCCCATAGACAGGTTTTCCTGAAGTCTCTCCTTGAAATTCCCTCACGCATTTGGCGTAGGTGAAGGAGGGCTTGACAACTCCAGGGCAAGACAGACTCAGTTCCTCATTCGTTTTGTACCTCGGTGTGTAGTTGTCTTTCGTTGGGACGAGCACGACCCTTTTGTCCCATTGGGGTTTCTGGCACTTTCCTGCAGGGGAGAAAGCGTGACAGTCCTCCTTGGGGACGGGGTGCTCGGGCAGGAGGGGGCCGAGACTGGACCACGACTGCCTGCGGGGTCGGCCATCGGCACAGCCCCTGGGTGTGGGACAGGAGCCCCGCGGGGCTGTGAGGTGCTCAGAGCAGCAGGGCTGAGGGCAGGATCTGGCCACAGCTCAGGCAGACGGGCCGCAGAGGCAGGGCAGAGGCAAGGCCGGGCCCCGCTGGGGGCTCCCGTCCCGGCCCAGCTCGGGGGCTGCTCCCGGCCGCGGCCATCCCAGAGCCAAGCCCGAGGCATCCCACGGGCACGGTGAGACGCCAGGGGCCCTGCTGATGGAGAGGAGCCCGCGGCAGGGGAGAGCTGCTGCCCCCGAGTTACCTGTGCAGGCCTGGTACATCTCTGTGTGATGCCACCTTCCCTGCTTGTCCTTCACCTCCCAGGTATGTCCCCAGCCGTTCCATACAACACATCTGATCACAGCGAGAGGAGGATCATCCTCAGTGAAGCAGCTCAGTGTCAGCTCCTCCCCGTTATCGTAAAATGTCTTCTCTGGGACAAAGCGGAGGCTTGAGTCCCACTCAGGCTTCGGGCATGCTGCACAGAGAAGAAGGAGAGCGTGTCAGTGGGATGGGAAGAGCCAAAGGTGGGCAGCGCATTCTGCTGCTGCGGCCGCTGATGGACCTCTCCAGGGGTTTGTGGCTCGTTGCAGGGCACATCCCGGCAGAGGCAGGGGTAACGCTGCACAGCACGTGGGGCTGGCCCCTTCCTCCAGGCTGGAGCTCCGGGAGGGCTCCGAGAGAGCAGGGAAAGGAGCACTGGGCTTCCAGCCCTGTAGGGATTCACAGCATGCCCGAGCAGGGAGGCACTCAGAGCACAGCAGGGCCGCCCACAGACACAATGAAGGGTCCAGGTGAAGCTTCAGCGAGGCCAACACGGTGCAGGAGGGCAGCTGGCAGGCTTTGAGCAGCAGGAGGTGAGGTTCGTGTTTCGGGAAGCTGTGCTGTGGAGCGGGAAGTGGCAGCACGGGGCAGCATGCAGCTCACAGCCGGGGTGTGCGGCCCCACGGGGCTCCTCCACGGCCTCCCTTGGGCTTTCGCTGCCCCAGGATTATCCCTGAGCCCCCTCTGGCAGTTCAATTCCACTAACACAAACTGTTTGTTTGAACAGAGCCTCGTTTCACCTAGCGCTGGGCATTGCTGCTATGGCTCCTGGCCGTCTGCTAGTGAATCACGGCCAAACAGAGCCAGCCCTGCAGGAAAACATCCCCTGCAAGCTTCTCGGCCTCCCTGCTGGACACAACAGGACTGTAAGGGCACGAGGCTTTGGTACAGGCGTTGAGGAAAGCTCTGAGAGAGCCGTGCAGAAAGATGGCCGGGGGACAATAGGACAAAGGGACAATGCCGCCTGCTCAGCGCAGGGAGCAGCGCTGCGCCACACGCCCCGACCACATCCTCTGCCGGCAGCGTTGGCACCGCGCACGCAGCGCTGCCTCCTCCCCAGTGCTGGGACGCAGATTTGTCATCTGGCTTCCTCAGCGCGCCCCCAGAACCCTGCCCGCCACCCCCACTCCTTCGCTCCCAGCCGCATCGCCTTGCCTGCAGCTCTTCAGGTAGCGGTGCTCAGAGCTGGGGCACACGTGAGGCTGGCCTGGAGGATTTAGCACGCTGAACGGGGACAGCCCCATGCTGCCCGTGCCACGGTCCCCACGGCTTGAGGGGACTTTTAGGCATTCAGACAGGCACAGCAGTGTGCCGCGGCTCATCCACTGTCCCCTGGTCTGTGCCCCTCTCCCTGATTGTACCCCGCACGTGCCTGCAGGGCTGCCCATGCCTCTGGGAGTGGCCAAGAAGCATTCGTGTTTCGATTCCTCTTTTTCACAAACACCAAGGTGCAAACTCAGCAATACTGTCTCGGCTGCAGGCAACCCCGGATTTCTCCTAGGACGGTCGGGTGACCGAGACATGCAGAGCACACACAGGGCTTGCCAGCCACCGTGTGCCTGCTGCATCCCACAGCTGGGTCCTGGCCTTCGTCTGCCCTTGTGCACCGTGCAAACAAGCTGGAGAGCCACAGCTGCATGCACCAGCCCTGCAGGACAGCTTGGGTGGAGGATTTGGGAAAGGGGCAGGGGGATGTCTTCTGCTGCGGGCTTTGCCCTTGGTTTTCCAGTGATGGCGTGCTGTGCTCACACTCCCTGTCCCCCCAGGGGCACAGCTCCCCTGGCCTATGCCATGCAGCGCAGACCCTGCTGTCCCCCACCTGGCCTGAGCTCAAATCAGCACCTGAAAAAAAAACAGTCCCATTTTGGGGCCCCGGTGACAGCCAGGATCCTCGACTTGCGGGCTCCTCCAGCCTGTGCCAGCCCAGGGACATACATGTACATACAGCAGGTCCCTACAACGTGAGCACGTGCAAACTGAACATTTGTTGCCACCCAGCTGCAGCAAGGTGAGTTTAGAGACAGCCTCCAGGTCAGATGGACGCAGAACAAGGCAGGGCGATGGTCCCCAGAGCTGGGCTCAGGCCCCGGGCCGTGCTGCCCTGGATGGGTTCACCATCTCCTGGAAGCTCAGTTAGCAGCTGGCCCTCCAGGCACGCAATTAACCGGCTCTGCTGCGATTAAAATGTCAGTCCCACTTCCCAGTTCTGCTGACGGATGCTGGAAATAGCAAAACAACCTCGACCTGCTCTTAGAAAGCAAGCCTTGCTGCGAGGTACCCCCGTGGGCTTCGCTCTCCACCCTCTCACCCCGTCCTGGGCTGCAGCCCCTGCTGCTGTACAGGGGGAGCTGGGGGCTGCCTGGTGCTGGGGGGCTCACCCCACCACACCCCGACCAATGCCCTCATGTCCCTGGCACGGACATCGCCTCCAGCCTCTGACAGAGCTGCTGCGTGCTGCCGGCGGCGAAGGGACATGGCAGACACGCAGCAAGGGAGCAGCAACACTTTCCTCTTGCGGGGAGAAGAGCGCCCACCTCTTACCCGTCTGTCGGTGATTTTCTTTGTAACCGGTCTCATCCTTTTCCATCTTTTCTGCTGTCAGCAGAGGCGTGAGGGCCAGGAGAAGGCTCCAGCGCAGGGCCATGCTGCCTTTTCCCCCCTGGCAGGACCGAGGGCTCGTCCCGCCGGCTGCTGCTCAGCGCGCCCGCCCGACTGCGAGATGTGCAAGCAGCGAAAGGAAGCAGGCAGGCAGAGCGGCTGCATGCGGTGCGAGAGGCTTCCTCATTGGAGAGGGAACCTCTGCCGCTGTCAGCACTGCTTTCGTTCCTCGGAGCACTGGGACAGCTTCACACCCCTTTCACAGCCCCGCAGCTCTCTGAGTGCTGGCCGGAGAGGCCGTTTTGGGGGCTCTTTGGTGGGAGCAGCCACACGACACGACGCCTGAGCTGCCCCCTCGGGATGGGCAGCAGCGGTCCCAGAAGGACGTGTGAGCAGCCTGGCTCTCCAGGACTTCTGCGGGAAGATGGAGCTTCCACGCTCAGTAGAGCCACGCAGAGACTACGTCAGCACAACTCTCCCTCGATTAATATCTGAAAACTTAGAAAGAATTGTGGAAAAAGGCCGCCAGAAGGGCATTGACGGTCTTTGTGAGCTGGTGGCGCACGCTTGGGCAGGAAAGCCGAGGTGCTGAATGGGTGCTGGAGCACAGGCTGAGCGCAGATGCTGGGTGACACGCTGGTGACAGCCACGGAGACCCGCAGTGTGGGTGCCATGGCAGTGATCCCAGGCCTGAGAGCCTGTCTGGTGGTAGGAGCCTTGAGGTGTTTTGTTTTCTCTAATGGAGTCTTCGGAGTCTTTCAGTGTAGAGGCTCAAAATATATTTATAGAGCTGCAGAAGCAAAAAGCAAACCACATCAGTAGGAATGAAGTTCCCGTTTTGGGGGAATCTTTGGAAAATAACTAGGAAAATTCCGTATGTCAGAAAAAATCCCCTAAAAAAAAACAAAACAACACATCCCCCGGGCCTCCCTTGCGCTGCTCCTGGTGCTAACAGCCTGGCCTCTCCAAGAGCCCTGCATTACCCCATCTAAAACCTCAATTGCCCGTAGAGGAAGCGTGGCCCCCGTGTTGCCAGGAAGCCCTGTGTATTTGCTCATTCTCTCTCTCTTCACACTTCCCCTTGCTCCGCGTCGGAAAAATCCAGACTTGAGCATACCCGTGCTCCGTGCAGAGGGCTGGGGGTGTCGCAAGCCGCCGCTGCCTCGCGGCACACCAGGCGCGCTCCGGTTACGCAAGGCCAAGCCAAAAGTGCAGAGGCAGCATCTGGCCTGGCTTCAGCGCCTGGGACACCACAGGTGATCCTGGGATTTTGTGGGGCTAGCAAGTGTCACGGCCACCCTGTGGCACCCGTGGCACAGCTGGGAGGGCGAGCAGCGTGTCTCATCACTACCCCCATCCCGCGGTGAGGACCGCATCCTGCCGCGGTGCCGCCCTCAGAGGTGACAGTAAAGAGCTCAGCACTCGCAGCCCGGCGCCAGAGCTCTCCTAGGTGATGTGAACCCAAAGACCCCCCCCCAGGGATCCGTAAGGATCTGTCTCCTCTCAGTTCTTCATGCTCTGAGCTACCAGCACCACAGATTTTCGGGAGCAGATGTGCAGTTCACAAGGTGTTTTTGCAAAAAAAAAGGGCTGATGTCTGCTTCTACAGGCTCCTTGCTCTTTATTTTTATCTTACTGATAAAATCTTTACTTCTCACCTGCCTGGTGCTATTTTGCGTCATCTCACCGTGACTTCAGCTCTTTGAAGAGCACCTCTCTGTTCCACATAACCTCTGGCCCTAGCATTCAGCCCTGCTGATTCCCCGCTGCCTTTTGACACCAGAAGCCCTGACAGGCTGCCTTAAATCCTGGCACAGGCTGCTGGACGGTGCTGCTTCCTTTGGGTACGTCTTACCCAAGTTTCCCCTTCTCATGCATTTCCCCTTTCTGAAGCTAAGCAAGATGCCCCTGGACTTTCCAAGCTTTGTTGGTTAGTAAGGGTGATGGAAAGAAATCCCATTGTGACTGTCACTGGCAGGCAGCTCTTGGCTGACACCAGGCTCAGCCCAGCTCTGCACAGAGCTCAGTTCCCCAATTTCCTCCCTGGATCCTGTGTCCGGCTGCAGGCTCCTGATTCAACACCTCAGGGTGCTGCCACCAGCGGGGTCACGCCAACAGGGACCCAGGAACTGGATCCTGTGAGCCTGGGCTGGCCACTGTGTGGGTCTCAGCATGTCCCCAGGCTTTGTGCTCAACCCTGGGGCTGCCTGTGCTGCCCTGTGAGCATCCCATCCCATCCCATCCCGTCCCGTCCCGTCCCTCTGTGCCTGACACCAGGGCAGGTTCCTGGTGCTCCCTGTGCAGGCTGTGCCCCTTTTCTCCCCCCCTCCAGGCTCCCCCAGCCCCACAGGGCACTGCTGCTGCTCCCCAGCTCCCTGGGCACTGCCAGCCCCTGCCCCACCACCCAGAGTGTTTTTCTCTCTCTATTTTGGGAAGGAAGGGAGCCGACAGCTCTCAGGACGCTGTGTAAAAGCAACCTTTTACAGCCACAGCTGTGCCAGGGAGGCAGCAGCAGCCCGGAGCAAGGTGACACAGCCACGGGACCCCCCAGTCCCCAGCACTGAGGGACCCCAAACACCTTGAGGGAGGCAGGCGCTGCTGCCCCCTCCCTGCTCTTAGCCCGTAAAGCATTTCTTCTCCCTCTGCACCTCCCAATCCCCTCCCTCGTGCTTTTACCTCTCCTAATGCTGGGCCCCAGACCCCTGTGCCCCGAACCCAGGCTCCCCCTTGCTTCCCACCCAATGGATGCTCTGCTCCCAGGGTTCATCTCCCGAGCCCAGCATTTCTTCGCCAAGACTTACTCCGAGATCTGCAAGGAGGCCAGGAGCAGCTTCGCCCAGCAGTGGCTGGGGTCTGCCCACGAGGAGCAGGAGCAGAGGACACGGCTGCTGTGCCAGGACCGTGACATGAGATGGGCAGGACCCCATGTGCATCACATTGTGGGTCCAGGGCTGTCCCCGCTGGGCGGGGGACGTGGGGCTGGCTGTTATGGGGAGCCTGTCAGCAGGAGGTTGAGAACAACTTCAGCTGGTGGCAAGGGTCCTGCACTGCTTGCTGCAGTGGAGGTTTACTGGGTTTGGGTTCAGGGCAGTACTGCCCCCGGCGGCACTCACACCCCAAATATCCCCACCAGGACCCTCCTGAGCCAGGTAACCACCAGGGCCACCCAGGCACAGGAGCAGCAGCAGCCACTGCCCCGTGCACGTTGCCCTGTGCTCCATGGAGGATGATGATCCCCAAAAATATTTCATCTCAGGTGAGGCTGCAAGGAAGGGGATAGGGCTGGGATGAGAGGGGACAAGCAGGCTCCATTAATAGCCACAACTTGCTGGGGTCTGCCTCTACCCCCAAACAAGGATCTTCCTGGCAGCTTCAGCATCATTTAGGGTCATCCTTCGAGGGTGAGGATAGACCCGCATATGCACACATTTGTCCCTTGCCCTGTTTGGGGACACTGTCCTGATGGCATCTCCGCATCCCCTTTGAGGCAGGAGGTTTGGAGGAGGTGGGTGGGCACGGGGTGTCCCCTCGGTGGGTTGGGGGCTTGCAGCCCCTGTTACAGACAGCTCTGACCCACACAGGCTTCACAGGTTTGTGCCCCATGCCCAGTTCCTGATGGGGACAGGCTACCCCATCACCACCAGCCGGGCCCTGCTTGAGTTCAGCCAAATGACCCTGAGGAAAGGTGGCAGGAGCAGGACTGAGAAGGGTGGTGGGGTTCTCTCACCCCTGGGAAAGACCTACCCCATGGACAGGGGTCTGCTGCCTCGTTACACAGGCTACATCCCAGGTGAGCACCCAGACACACACCTCCCTCGTGCAAAACAGAACACTTTTGGGGTGAAAAAGGCGCCGCAAAGGTGCTCCAGGCATAGCTTTTCCCTTCTCCTGGGAGCTACCGAGGTGTAAGGGGAAGGGACGGGCTCCTGGGGCTTGCTCCCACAGGGCTGGGATCCAATGCTCTTGCCAGCCTAAGTGTAAATGCCCCAGAGCCGTTCCCTGTGAGGTGACCCACAGCCACTGAGCCTCGCAGAGAGGTTGTGCCAGGCCCTGGGTCCCCAGCCCCACAACCCATCCCTCGCTACCTCCATCCTGTGCTGCTCAGGACCTGCTCCTGCTGCTTGCAGGTTACAATCCCCTGGGGTTGGGGATTCTCTGGAGGGGTGAAGAAAGGACCTCTGGATGACACAGGGATTGGATCTACCCCTCTTGGCCAGGTGGAGACCATCTCCTCCCTCTCCCATGGTCTGCCATGAGCCAAGGATAGCAGGGGACAACCCATCTCGCTCTGAAGGTCAACTGCTGGAGGCAGGAAAAACCACAGGTATCCATCCCCCCAGCCCTTCTCAGGGACAGGCTGAAATCAAAAGGCTGGAGAGCAAGGGACCTCAATCAGCACCTTTTTTATTAATATGCATCATAAATAAAGAAATAAATAAAGGCGAGACACCTCGTTCTAATGGGGAGATACAAATTAAATACGGTGCGACGTCCGCTAAGCGATGTACAAGCAGGAGGTAACCTTGCAAGACCAGGGCCCCTTGCCACGGGGAAGCCAGCCCAGGCACAACGCCGTGGGCAGCACCCACCCGGCCAAGGCACCAAATACTGGCACGGCCTTTCATTAACACTGACCCCCACCCGCTGGGCTGGCAAGGACCCCCACCCCACCCCAAGAACATGGCAAGGCGCAGGGGTGGGCTGGCACTGCCTCTGTCAGGGAGCCCAGGACCCCCCCCCAGCAGCCCCTTGTGCATGACACTTGCCCCCGACCCCACGCCATGGGGAGCATCCCCCCCGCCCCCAACCCCTATCCCCATCTCCCTGCTCCCTCTGGGAGCACGCCCTGCTCTCCCTGCCGGGAGCACGGCCCCCGTCTCCAAACAGCATCCCACCCCTAGCCCTGTCAGGGACCCTGCCCTCACCCCTTCCCCTCCCACCCACCTCCACCGAGCACCCCAGGGCATCCGAGGCACTGCTCAGCGTGGGGGGCACCCCGCAGCCCCCAGCTCCGCACAGGGTGGCGCTACCCAACCCGGACCTACATCCACGCGCCTTCCTCACGACCCAAACACCCTCTCTCTGCACACACACGCGCCCCATTTCCCCTCCCGTGGCCGTGGCCGGGCAGCCTGGCAGTGCACGGTGCTCCCACCCCATGGCGATGACACCGCGGGGTGCTGGAGGCCGCGCTGCCACCCCCGGCAGGGGACGGCCAGCATCCTGCACCCTTCCAGAGAGAAAAAAACTGAGCCAGCGCCTGCTGGGATCCCCGCTACGTACAAGCCCACCACCTGCAGGTGCTGGAGGTTGGCGTGGGGTGGAGGGGGCTCAGGCGGTGCCCGGTGTGGCTGCATGCACGGCGACGCCTGGCAAGACGAGGTGCAGCTCGCAGAAGGCCCCGTGGCCGGTTTGGCCTTTGGCAGCTGCACGAGGAGGAGCAAGAAGGAACCACCTACGGTTACTGTATTCTGTAATGGCAAGAAAGGTAAGAAACTAGCAAGAAGCTGTGTCTGTTCCTCTGGCAGAGCAGAATATCCCCAGTGGAGCCTCAGCAGCCCACGGTACTGTGCTTGGCCTCCCGGCCAGGTCAGTAGTCCTCATCCTCCGGGTGGGTGACGTACATGATGGGCACCAGCCCCTTCTCGGGGCCGAGGCTGCACTGCAGCCAGTCACCATCCACCTTGGAGATGACCTGCAGAATATCCCCTTTGTTGAAGCTCAGCTGTCCTGCCTCGGTGGCGATGTGATGGCAAAGAGCTTTCACCTCGCTGCAGGCAGAGGGAGGGGAGAAAGGGTCAGATCACCAAACGATGCTCACACCGCAGAAAAACCTCCTGCTGCTACACCCAGACCCATGCGAACCCCATCCCACCGTGCCCCCAGCCCCTGTGGGACAGCCACATGCCACTGCTCACCAGGGAGGGTTGGGACACAGCCCCCGGGCTGGCCGTGGCAGGGGTGACACTTCAGGTGGCTCTGCCCGGGGGGCCTCTGGCTCAGGGGCTGCTTCTCGCCACATGCTGGCCCCAACCGTCTGGGCCACCAGCTGGAACACGGACTTGTCCAGGCTCAGCCAGCCAGAGGGCAACCTGCAAGAAGGAGAGAGAAGCAGGTTGTGGTGGGGAAGGCAACCTCTCATGGCCTTCGGGGTCTGGATCACGCGCAGCATGCACTGCAGCCCCCAAACTGTTTCCTTCCCAAGGGACCCAGCATCCTGCAGACCTCCCTGCTCACTTCTGATGGACCACCACAGTGTAGCCCAGAGCCCAGCTTAACCAGCCCCGCCAGCCCTAAGCCACCCACGTCCCTACCTGTTAGGTTGCCTGGCCTCCTTTTGCACCTTCCTGGACCCAAACAAGTGTCCCCACTTGATGGGCTGGCTGCTCTCTGACGCACTGCTGCTGCTTTCCTCTTGGGGGGCTGCTGCTGCTGCTCCCAAACTTTGCGGAGTCCCAGTCTCCTTCTCCTTGCTGCGCTTCAGCTCTGTGACCACCGAGTCTGGGGGGCTGCCCATCCAGAAGGGCCAGCTCCGCTCCTTGACCTCTTCACCGGCTGGTACCTGCTGGGGCTTTTCCAGGGGCTCTTCCACTGCTCCAGGACTTGGCCTGCTGGCGACCTTGGGCTTCTCCTCCAAGATGCCTTCAGCGATGGGGCAGGCTTCTGCACCCTCCACCACGCCTTCACGTGGAGGTGGTGCCCTGTGGGTCTCAGCTGGCCTGGGGACACCACTCGAGGCCTTCTTCTTCTTTTCATAATGGATGAGCTTCGAGCCTTCAGTCGAGCCTTCAATGTAAATCTGAGAGCTCTGCATGAGCTGGTACCACCAGCCTGCCTGCTTGTCTTTCTTCCCCTCCCACGTGCTCTCTCGCACCTTCCTCCGCTCTTCCTCCCTGTCCCCATCTCCGGAGGAGGCCCCCACTCCCTTCACCCTCTCACTTTCAGCTCGTTCAGGGCTGTGGCCGGGCGACACGCCACCATCTCGGCCACCCACTTTGCATGCTTCAGGGGCAGTGCTGCAGCCATCGGGATCCTCGCTGCTGCCCCGCGTCCGCATCAGCTGCAGGGTGGAGTGCGCGGAAAGCAGCAGGTCCTGCTTCACACGCAGCAGCTCCTTCTGCTGCTGCTGCTCTTTGCCCATCTGCATCAGGTGGTGCTCAAACAGGAGGTCTAGGTTGAAGGGCAGCAGGGAGAGAGGCTGGAGAAGGAGCAGGAGCTCCTCGAACAGAGGCTGGCACACGCTGTGGGACAGGCACAAGAAGCCCACCGGCTGGTAGTGTGCCAGGATGATATCTGTAGGGCAAGAGGCAGTGGTCAGATGAGAGGCCCCTGCCACCTTTGCCAAGCCAACAAGAAGCTACTGGAGAAAGGAACTGAGCACTGGTTTCTGGCCACAGCTGTGGCTGCAGTGTGAGGCTCAACACTGGGGCAGGGAGCACTGGGCAAACTGGCCCAGATCCTGCTTCCTGCAGCCACCACCTGCCTGTCAGATTACCCACCGGAACGACCTCTGTCACAAATGCCAGGGGAGCAGGGTGAAAACAAAAAGCATCAGAGATGGTTGGCACACATTAAGATTCTCTTTTCCATTCCCCTGGATATGGGCAAGGAGCTGCAGGTCTGGGCCAGGACCAGTGCCCTGCGGGGAGAGGTGTCAGGGACAGCTGAACGCAGCCTTTCTAGGGATCTCGCTGGGCTGGACCATGGATAGTAACAGAAAATAGAACAGTATTTCTACCTGCATCTTTCATCCTCACCTCCTTTGGACACTTGTGCCCTGCCCCACCACTAGCTTTGCTGTCAGGTGTCACTCATGTCACTCACAGCACAGAGTTTGGCATAGGCTTTGTGCCTGTTTGTCTGCAGTGAGTTAAACTTACACCGCAGAGGGGATTTGCACTTTATCTGCAAACCCTGTGCCTAGCCTTCAGCCACCTGGCAGCCCCACCTCACACTTTCAGTTCTTAATGATGGCTTGAAACAGAAGACTCGCAATGGTTGTCTTCTGCTCCAGAAAAGCAGGGTGCTTCCTCTCGTTACACCGCTCACTACAAAGGCAATCTGCTCCAAAGTGCTGACAGCACACACAGACCCAAGCAATGTCTGCTGTCAGCCCCCAAACCTGCCAGAAGATACTGGGCTGGACTTCGTGCAGTGCACGGGGCCCTGGGCTGACACACACACTGAGCCAGCAGCACTCTCAGGGAACCCAGCAGGTCAAGGGTGTCTGCCTCACTGTGCACTTAGCACTTAGTCATGCTGCTTGCAGGCATCAGGCAGCTTGGTTGTTGCTGCTAGGTTATCTACACACTCCAGAAACACTTCTGGTTGAAAAGAAAAACAACTGATACTTCCAGGAAAATCTGCTGTTTGTTTGCCTCAAGGCTTTCCTTTCTAATTCACATGCCTCAAGGGTTTCAGATAAGCGTTCACACTTCCAGTTCTACAAAGCTCTCAGGCTCTGAACAGGGGATGCAGACATTTGGGGAGGGTTAGATCTGGTCTCCTGACTGAGGGATTTGTACTGTAGGATTTAGCCTTGGATACTAGCTGTAGCTGGGAAGGACAAAGGTGGGCAGCCTCTCCACAGCTCAGGTGGAGGGAGCTGCCTGGAGCTTTGATTTCCACCTCCCTTCCTTTAGCTGAGTAACCATCCAACAACATTTACAGCAGGAATGCAATAAAGTCTAGCAGAGGGAAGCAGCACAGGCTGAGAGACCACCAAGAGACAAATAGGGCCCAGAGCTTAGATCTGTACTGCACAATGTGCAGAATTTGGTCCTCTCTGCAGCTCACAGCCTCTTACCTTCATGGTTGTAGAGGTGGTTGAACCAGAACTCCAAGGACCGGATACTGTAGGAAGGGAACACAGGCAGGGAAGAAGAGAAAAAGCAAAAATCAATTTGTGCCCTTCTTCACTCCCATCAGCACGCACTCAGCACAGCCACCCAGCCTGTGAAGGAGCAAACCTGTTTGCTTTGCAATGTGGCATTGTGCAACTGTAATCCCTTAACAGCCAGGCTCCCAGCAAGTTTCCACACCGCTTAGCTCCTATATAAACAGCTTAGCTCTGCTGAGAAGTGTTTACATGGAAGCGGAAGATCAACTACAAACATGAAATCAGTGCATCAAACTTGGCCCAAAATACGCTGGCATCCTGTGCCAGCAGAAGAGAGCTGTCGGGAGAGCAGGGCATAGCTTGCTCCACAGTATTTGGAGACCTTGGGGTCTCCATTGCCAGTGTCAACGGTCTTGCTCACATTTGCAGAGGAACGGGGAAGTACCATCCTAACAGCACTCATCCTGTCACAGGCAAAGACAGAACACCACTGACTTTTTCTGTCTAACACAGTGTAGTATTTACACTCCTTATCCAAACTAGAAAGGTCAGCCTTGAGTCCTGGACCAGGGCGGGGCAATTTCCCTTTCAGAGACTCATGTGCTGGGATTCACTGCAGCTCTAGGAAGCAGTGTCACAGGGATTTTCAGGAGTAATATATGCATATGTTATGTCAATCCCTATATGAATCCTGACAGACAGACTCTCCCCACCTAGCATTTTGGGACCAGAATAAGCTGACAAAGTTCTTCAGTGGGCCAGCACTTCTCAGTCCTGGCCTAGTAGGGGCAGGTTTTGATCCCTCTGGTGTTCCCTGAGGCTCTCAGCTTCTTCCTTCCCTCACCTACAGCTGAGAAGCTGCTTCCCAGGTTTCTTAAATCTTTTCATTGGCAACAGTGCCTGCTTGCAGTCAAGGAGCAGCACCTTCTGCCAGCCCTGGACAATGGCATGCAGTCAGCCCAAGGAGCCTGCTTACTTGAGGAGGCCGAAGATGAACGCGTTGAACCTCATGTTGTGGTTGGTGAGCTCCGTGTACTGGCTGATCTTGCTATAGAGGCTGTGCAGCAGCTTGGTAGAGGGGCCTGTTGAGAGAAGTGAAATGCTGGGGTTAGTTGTGGTCAGAAAAGCCAAAACAGCCTTTAGGCATAGCCAGAAGGTGTCTGAGCTCCCATGCCTACAGTGTGCCCAGCTACCATGCCTACAAGACCCTCCACTGGTCACCAAGATGAGCTCACTCCACTCCAACAGTGAGACTCCACAGAGGAGATGGGTTGCAGTCCTTCTCAGGCTGTCACTCCAAAATTTTGGGTGAGTTTCAATGCATGAAGGTGCCCCAGGGACCTGCTTCCCACAGTCCAGAGACAATCATGGCCCTTGTCTCAGAATCACCATTCAAAAATAACATTGCATTTGTTGGTTATAATTTGAGGTGTTTGTAATCACAGAGACAACTCCAGAGCTGGAGATGTGCCACAAACAGGCTAGAAGGCTTCCCAGCCCTGGCTGTAAGCATTTTGTGATGCAGAAATCAGTGTGGGCCTGCCATCTGTAACCTCAGAAAGGAGTTCTGCCAGATGGTAGCCACTGCCACAACCTGGGGTGCAGACTGGTACTAGCAGAGGGTGCAGGTGATAAGGCTGAAGATGAAGGTTTAGAAACAACCCAGAAACTCAGGGTGGCAGGAGAAGAGTTTTTTTTGTTTGTTTGTTTTTGTCTGGGCTTTTTTTCATTGCTAGGGCCTGTTATAAGAAAATTTGGACCTTCCCCAGCACCTCCCAGCCACAGCACAGCAGTACCACAGAGCACATCCTCCGTACCTAGTTGGGTGGATGCCTCCACCACGCTCCAGGGGATGTTTCTCCTCTGGCCAATGATCATGTCTAGGACGTAGGCCTTGAGCCCATCACTCAGGATGTCCCGGACAGCTGGGCACAGGTATTTCAGGATGAGATGCCCCACGTTGGGGCTCACAGAGCTGTTCCCAAGTTTGGCCTAAGGAAGAAGAGGCAACAGGGAGAGGGTTGGTAGTTGCTCTACATGGTACAAACACATGCAAACATCTCCAGCCAACTTGCCTACTACAGTCACGTAGCTGGCAATACCCAGGCTATAATGAAGCTCAGCAGTTCCTGGAATAGGCAGGTTCTTCCTCTTCACCCCTGCTGCTTCATAAAACAATTCTGGGTTGCTCCCTGAAAGGTCTGACACAGGCTGAGATAAGGCAACAGCATGTGAAGAGAATGTCCCAGTTTGAGAAGAGGATATTCCAGTTAGGAGGGATACCCAGTTCTCCTCACAGGTATACCAAGACTGTCTTGCTGGAGGAAGAAAAGAGATAGGACTTTTTCTGCTTCTATTTGGAAGCAGGAAGCAGAAAGTGACCTAGGAACTTCCAGCACAGAGAGGTTAAGGAGCACTTAACTCAGTGACGAGCTGAGCTATAATTCCTAGGGATTACTATAAATAAACAGGATGAGGGGAAAATGGCTGGGCAGAGCCCAGGCTGAAGTGAGGAGGCATGTAAGAGCCCAGCATCAGCAGGGAGGGACACATCCTGCTGCATGCAGTCCTTGAGATGCCAAGGGTCAATCCAAAGGGGTCAGCCCCGGGCCGTACACATCATATTGGTGGTCCAAGGCAGCTGTATTCGGGGCACAGATTTTACCAGCTGAGCTGGAATTACACTGGCCAGTTGGCATGGGTCCACAAAGTCCTGAACTCAGACTGAACTTCTGGGTCAGGAATAATCCTGCCAGATCCATCATGCGTGAGAGCATCATGCACGGGTGCTGCCTTTTGACAGGTGAATGCTCAGCCCTTGGCACTCTGACACATAAAGAAGCCCCGGATCAAAACCATAGCACTGTCTGGCAAGTAAAGCAATGGGCGAATGTTGCAATTATTCCCCAAACCAAGACAGCAGACATAGGAAATTCACAGTGAAGTTTTCAAAAAGCTGTGGAAATCCAAACAGCTCACGTTACGCTGCACAACAATCTCTGCCTCAGCAACAATTGTAATTAGGGGCAAATTACCCTGGGCTGTGAGATAAGACTGAATTGGCTTGGAATCTGTCCTAGTCAAGTTTCTCCTTGGGGATGGCACTCCAGGGGAAATTGTCATCTTCAAACAGTGTTACATTGCTGCCACAGAGTCCCTGCAGCTGAAGGATACTGTTCTGGTTTGAGAGGAGGCACCAAAAACATGCTGAGCATCACAGGACTGACAACACCATCTTTGTCAAACAAGCAAGATTGATCTGCTTGTGTTAGTCCAGAAATGAGCAACGAAGGGAGCACAAGCCAAAGACAGCCATGGGCCATCAAGATGCACTCTGAAACCAGCAGGTATGTGGTATGGGCCATAGGGAGAGACCACCTGCCCCAGATGAACAATGACTAACCCTTTTTTTTTTTTTTTTTTATCATTATGGAGTCCTGTCATACATCAAAGCACTGCACTGTGCCCTGCCACCAGTGCCAGAACACAATCTGGAGACAGATGGAGAAAGGAGACATAACTCCCCACTGTATGAGAAAAAAGAGCCATTGTACCACATCAGACCAGAGGTCCACCTGGCCTGATATTCTCTACCAGGTAGAGTATATCATGCAAGTACATAAGAAACAGTCAAAATGGAGCAAAAATATATAATACTTCCATTTAATAATGCTGTGCCAGCCTACAGCTAGGACTACCTAAGGTGGACATGATTCCCTTGTGTGTAGTAGACATCAATGAATTTCCTTCCCCATATTTTTCCAATTAAACCCACGTAATCTTTTGGCATCCCCAATATCATGCAGCAAGAACACGTTTACTGTCTGCTGCATGAGATAACATCAGGTTTCTTTGTTTTGTTCTTGGTACTACTAGCTTCACTTGATGCCTCTTAGTTTTTGAAGGGGAAAATAATGGAGAGGCAATATTTCTCCATCCTCTCTACATCACTGGTGATGTTGAGCAGACATACTGAAAGAAAGACTTACCTTCACCCCTGGATCCCTGCTGGTTCCAAAGTGAGCCACAATCAGGTCGACAGCAGTGTTGATTGCCTTCACCAGACCTAGAGGGAAAGAGAATCAGAGGTGCCCGAGGGTCTTCTAGGACAAACCCAGACCAAATGCTTCACGAAGAAATCAGGCAGGGGTATTTACAGGCTGTGCCAGTACATGTAGTCTTTCTGAGGACATGATCAGCTCACGTAGTCTCTCTGAGGACATGATTATCTCTGCATATAAAGTCTGTCCTAACTCCTCAGCAAATCTATCCCTGCTGGTTGCAACACTCATGCATCAGCCTGGCAGTAAGACAAGCTCTAGAAGTGGCTGAAAACATAAGTGGCTGATAAGGCATCTTGTCAAATATTCCTAAGTGACATGGAACATCACCTCCACTGCACCATCCCCTGTGGGAGCAGAAATGGGGTCTGAGGCAATGACAGGGCAGAAACCATGCATTTGGCAGGGGCTAACAATGCAGTGGTGGGTAATCTGACATCAGCTCCAGCACAATGCAAGAACACAAGTGGAACAGGGGGGAAGGCCCTCTAGGAATCACCATCACATAACTGGTAAGGGCATGGGGACCTTTCTGCACATCACTTGCCTCTGACATGACACAGAGGCAGCTGCCACAATCCCATCCCCAAGTCTGCATCTAGTATGGGTCCTATCACTTTCTCTTACCCTTTGATATAAAGACTTCAGTATAAAGACCCAACTGACCTTTTAACTAAATCACACACTCAGGCCAACACCTGCAGCTCCACACAGATTCAGAGGTCTACCCTTTATACTGAGTCGGGGTGGCTGCATGCTCTGCCTTAGGGCCATGCTCCCCTGCCTGCCTGCTCTCTCCACACATTCTTGTGGACTTAAGGCCCTTTCTCACCATACTTCCTGGGACAAACAGCTAATATATACTTTGTAGTATGTGGCGAGGTGCAGAGAACACACGAACATGTAATGGAAACAGCTGGCAGTCCAGGAGGGGCATCTAATTATGATGCTACAGCAGAGAAGAGCAGGCAAGGAAACCATTATCTCTACAGAGATGAGGTGAGAGAGAGAAGCACCGTTTGCCTTATGCTGTGCTATGCCACATTCTCCCCCACTGCCACAAGGGACACACGGACTCACCCTTCTTCTGCAGTAAGTCGATAGAGATGGACTCCGTGTTGCCATCCGGGGAGAGGCAGAATTCAGCTGGGGGCTTCTCAGCTAGTGAGAAGTAGTCAGGGAAGAAGTCAGTGTAGGTAAGCTGG
Source organism: Aythya ferina (assembly GCF_964211825.1). Classification (NCBI taxonomy): domain Eukaryota; kingdom Metazoa; phylum Chordata; class Aves; order Anseriformes; family Anatidae; genus Aythya; species Aythya ferina. Next base: position 10,446,725 of record NC_140299.1, on the reverse strand, counting down.
AGCTGCCGCATGGACTGTCCTGCAGGGCCAAGACAGGAGAGAGAAGGGTCAACCCCAAAGCCTCTCCCACATCATTTTTCCCAGAAGCAGGCTGCACCAGCAGGAGTCTTCCTGTCTCCCCATCCAAGACTGGGACAGCAAGGCTATAGGCTTCCTGCTCTCCCAGTCATGTTTTGCAACATGTTCAACCCTGCAGCTCACCCAACATCCAGCTCCAGCTCAGCTGAGGACCCAGGGGCACTGGAAGGTGCTGTGGGAGGTACACCTGCATGGGCTGGTGCTAAAGAAAAACTCACTGTGGGTCAGAAGAAGAGCAGACTGAGAATCCCTACTTGTCTCTTACAGGCATCGACAGGCAACAAGCAACATGCCTTCTGCCTGGCCCCTGGGACGAGCTCTATTTCCATGGGGAGACTCCTGCAGGAGTCCTGAGCTACAGCCCAACAAATAGCATGTGAGAGATGCTGGGGCAGATGGGCAGCCGCAGGGACACAGAGATCTCCAAGGGGCACAACCCCTGTGTAAGATGTGAACTACAGGCTGGACACAGGCCTGGAGCACTTGCTGAGGTTTCAGCTGGCCTTTCAACCCAGCCCAGAGCCAGACCTGACAGTTCTCAGCTCACGGGGAAGAAGGGAGGCTCCACACCTTGTACCAGCCAGTAAGGCAATTTTCACCTTCCTCTTGCACCCCTCAGCCCCACTGTGAGCAGATGCCTCGATATTCCTGCTCAGAGCTGGCAGAGCAGTGACGAGGCCTGGAAAAGCTGGGACATTGTACCTGAGCCCCAAGGCCACCCCCAGACCCCCCAGCAGAAGGGCGGTGCGCACCGTTCAGCTTGCAGTGGAAATTGTTGGCGTTGAGGGCGCCGGGGAACTCAAAGATGGGGTTCCCTCGGTTCAGCCGGGGCTCCTGCTGCCTCCTGTCTAGGCTGCTGGCTAAGCCGGGCAGCCCCGAAACGCGGTCCAGGCCCAGGGGGTTCCTCCGCCTGTACTCTCGCCACTTCAGTGCTTGAGGGGAGAGGTGGTTTGCTGCAACGCCACGGGCAGCGTGCACCCGATGAGAGGACGCGAGAGGACAGGAGGACAAACGAGGAGAGAAGGAGAAAGAACAGAGAGAGACAAAGCAAGTTAGTTGCAGTCCAGCAGCATTTCAGGACGTTAGCACATATACACAGGGGGAGGTGGAGGTCACAGCCTGGCACGGCAGGGCAGGAGCCCAGTGGCCTGGTGGCTGCAGGCACAGAGGGAGTGGGTTCAGGGTGCCAGCACCCAGCACGGGGAGCTGTAGGATCAGCATCCCTCTCACAGGAGGCACTCAGGACTGGAGGGACATGCTCTTAGTGCACAGCTTTGCAGGCAGTGATCACAAGGGGCTGCTGGACGCTGCAGCACCCAGATGCAGTTTTGGCTCAGGTTGTTGCTGTGGGAAGGGAGGTGCTACAGAGGGCAGCCACAGCCAGGGAGCTGGAGATATTCCCCCACCAGCACGTCCTGGTGGATGGGTACTTACCATTGAGGGGCCGCATTCCCATGCTGCTCAGGGGACCAGAGCTGCTGGTCTCGCTGCCACTCCTCCAGTGGGGATCTGCATGGGCTCCAGCTCGGCTCAGGGGCACACCGCCCAGGGAAAGGGGCAGGAGGGACCCACTGTGCAGTCGGTACTCAGAGAGATGTGGGCTTGGCTCCAGCGGTGCCTCCTTCTTGGGAACCAGCCTGGGGTTCTCCTTTTGCCTCAGGGCATCGGCTTTGGTGGCTTGGGAGGGTTGCGTGGCACTGATAGCAGGGGAAGACCTGGTAGGGAGCAGGTTGGCAGAGATGGGGCAGGACCTGCTCCTGGGCGGCTGGCTCTCTCCAGCTCTCTCCGCGGTGGGTGAGGAAGAGGAGTCCACGCTCTGAAAGAAAGGCACGTTGCATCGCACGGGAGAGTAACTGCCCAGGGGGGACGGCCGGGTTGTCTCCGGGGCTGGCTTCTTCATGCAGCCATCGTTGAGGGAGGCAGCTCCATCCGCTGAGCGCTGGGTCAGCAGCGTGCTGTGGGCTTGGCTCCCCACTGCCTGCTCCGCCAAGGCCTGGGAGCTGGAGGAGATCTGCTGGCTGGCAGCCCGGTTGCTGGACAAGCTGTAGAGTTGAGAGAGGCTGGAGGCAAAGTGGCTGTGCAGAGCACGGGCCTTGGGCGGCTTGCTGAAGTGGTGCTGGAAAACGAAGGGCTGGATGGGCAGAGTCGTGGGGCGCTGGTCCTTGCTGTAGCGCACCACGGGCTTGCTGTCTGCGCCGCCACCTTCGGGGAGAGAAAGGGGGAGAGCACGTGAGGGTGGGCAAAGGGACAATCATCGTGAGCTCGGTGGGTCACGGGCAAAAGGGAACATGCTCTCAGCTGCGGGAGGAGGAGAATGAGCTAGATACCAGTGACAAAAGCAGAGTGGTTCAAGTCCGAACCAGTTACGTGAGCTGGCAGGGTAAGGACATGTAACTGCTGTACCTGTTCCCCCCTAAGCACACAGCTCCCTTCCTCCCTCTCCCTGTACCAGCCCCAGGTGTTCTCAGTGAAATCAGGCCCACAGCAGAGTTTGAAGCTTCCAGCCCTGGAAAAATGTTACTCTGCCCCAGCAAGTGATGGACAAGGATTTCCTAAGGGTGTGTACCAGGCTGATCTCCTATGCATGCATGCCTGCTGCTCCTGATGGGGCCACGTCCCAAGGACACAGCTAAAAGGTGACCCACTGTGCGCACAGTGCACAACACGCCTGACCAGGTTCCTTGATCACCACCCACACTGCACGGGCAGGCAGGTCCTGGCTTACATCCCTGCCACTCCTCCAGCCCACAGCAAATCCTGGGGCAAAGATGCTGAGGGCCTGTAGGACCTCTCACAAGCAGACCCCCAATGTTACCTACTCCCCATGGGGTATGCCAGCCTTCTTTCCCTTTAGCTTGCCTTTAGAAGAGGTTGCTTTCCCTCTGGTCCTTTATCAGACCCTTTAGGCTTGCATGTTACCCTCGGTTGGAGACATGTAATGCCAATGTCAGTGTGGAAAGCAGTTCAGGTTCTACAGGCTTTCTCACAGAGGCAGCTGGGGCAATTACCCTGGTAATGGCCGTGTGCTCCTCCAGAGGAACCTCTGCTGCAAGCCTATGCACTGTGGAAGAAATGGCCAGGACACTACAGCAAACACACAGCTCCTCTGATCTCCATAGGGCTCATACTGTAAGTGCTGGCAGAGACAAACCTCCATGAGCCCTGCATCAAGCCGGGACTGCTGGCTATGCCACTTGCCTCCTTGCCTCTGCTCCATATGGATCCAAAACAGAAAGTCTAAAAACCAACCCGTGGTTCCCTTCCCTTTGTCTGCTGGGAACATGGCTCTATGGAGCATCTGTAAATCTGTCTTGGGAGCTAAGGGCGGGTCATGGGCTGGAGGACTACTGTGCCCTGAAAGGGAGTCAGAATGAGACAATCCTCCAGGCTGCGCAGACCCTGAGTGCTTATCCTCCCTTACATGATACGGGAGGTTTGCACAAATCCTCAGTTTTCTAAAGAAATAGGAGGACAAGACACTTGCACTGATCTGGGTCTGCAATAAGCACAGCAGGGCTTTGTCCCAGAGACCAGCAGACCAGGAAACTGTGCAGGCTCTGGTCTCTCATTGCCATGCACGTTCCTCTGCTGCTCCCCTCTAGTCCCCAAAAAGCTTTTCTGGTTACTTCTCCAGTCTGCCTAGTTTGGCTCCTTACCGTCTGCTCGGGCTCTAACATCTCTTTGTCCGTGGCCACTGGCAGAGCTACCTGAGAAGCTGGCATCTGCCTCCGTCAGCAGGGAGAGAGAGGCTTGCTCACCTGCCCCGTGCCCACTGGGGACGGTCTCAGTGGAGCCGGAGTCTTTGGTGGAGCACAAAGCCTGTCTGTCCCCAAAAGGGTGATTCAAACAGAAACCCTCGCAGCTCCGGTTCAGGCCGTGGACGAAGGGCATGGGTGGAAGACTCTGGCTGCGGCGAGCTCTCTCTTCAAGGAAGGTCGGGCAATCCCGCTGCGTCTCGGGGATCGGGGAGAACTCCAAGGAGGAATCGCCACTGGACCGGAGTGGCGGGGAGGTGCCGTTCTTTTTCCTGCCCTTAGCAAGCTCGGCGAAAGATGTCACTCGCTTCGGGGGGGAGCTCTGGATGGGTATCGCTGGGCTTTCACTCAGCTTGACCGGGCAGCTCACCATGCGCTCCAGAGAGCCCAGCCTGCTGCTAGGACTCCTGTCCAGGTTCTGATCATAGCTCCGGGAGCGCTGCCGGCTCGTGTTGAGGTTAGGTGGCGACACGTTCACATAGACCTGGCCCTCAATCATATTCTGTGCGGCTTCTCCCTTTGTCTCCTCTTCACTGCACTCCGCGTTGCTTTCTTCTTGCCTCAGGTCAGGCCTTCTAAAAAGATAGTATTCAGTGGGCTGGGCTGGGCTGCCTTTGGTGTGGTCTTCCGAGCAGCTAGTTATGGAAGATCCTGCCGGGCTGGGGGATGACTGGGAAGACAAGTCACACGTGACTAGCTTATAATAATTCTGAGTAGCCACAACGAGCCGCGCTTGGCTCTGGAAGCAGGCAGTGAGGTCTGAGCTCTCTGAAGTGCAAGGCTCACAGTGGAGGTGGTAGGAGTTGCAGTTAGCATCCAGGACAGGTGAGGAGGAGTGGTGACACTCACACGCCTTCCCTGAACTCTCCGGGTGATGCGACTCGCATGACATCTTGGATTCTGTGGGCGATGAATGCAAATCCAGGTAGAAAGCTCCGGTGTCTGAGTGGCTGCAGAAGGAAGAGTCGCAGGACAGGTTGGCTGAATTCAGGTTAGATCGAGAATGGCCGTTCATTTTGTTGTAGAGAGCACTGAAGTTCACCAGCACCCCATCGGAGCTGTTGCAGGAAGAGTCGCTGATGTAGCCCATCTGCTGGTCAATCACTTCAGACTGACTTGACGAGCTGTAGCAGCGACAGCGGTGGAGCTCGGAGCTGGAGCAGCTGCACGTCCGGCTGTGCAGGGCATCCTGATTCCTCAGTGGTTCACCCGTGTTTTGGTTCCACTCCTGGTCGCCACCATCAAAGGAGAAGTTGGAGGAGCTGCCGCGATGGCAGCTGCATTCATCCAGCTCCATGCGCTCGGTGGCCTGGTGGCACCGGTTGGCGTTGTTCCTCTTCTGGATGTCGTCGCTGCTGATTTTGTCCTCCTGCCCATCTACCACACCGGACCGGCTGGCCATGTTCCAGGATTTCACAATTTGGTTGGAGTCGTGGAGGTGGAAAGGAGGCAAGGCTAGCTCGTGCAGGTGAAAGGGAGGTTTGCCAGCCGCAAGGGAGTTGTGAAGGTGGAAAGATTTCTGACCCAAGTCATCCCCAAAGATGCTGAGGTCTTCTCCCTCGTTCAGTAGGAAAGGGTTGTGTCGCTTGCTGGCACTAGCGACAATCAAGTCCCTCGCTTTGCCTTCTTTGTTGTCTGAGGCTTCTGCTGAGCTCTCGGAGGTCTGGAGAAAGCTGCTGTACACCAAGGAGTCAGTTTGTGAGAGGTCTCTCTCTGGAAGGGCAGAGGTCCGTGTAACGTTGAGATCTGGCTGACAGAAGGGGTTGGTCCTTTTGTTCACGGAGCAGCACTGTCTGTCTGGGACCTGGCAATGCACCAGGGGAATGTGATGGACAATCAGCGTCTCGCCAGTCAGCTTTGGTGGACTATCCATGGTGAGGAATGCTCTTCAGGACATCAGTTAAGTTGGTGCTACCCATGGGCAGGTAGGGCTGCGCATGAGAGGCTGGTAGGACACTTCTCATGGGGGAATTCAGATACCTAGAGAGAGACAAAAACACAAAGAAAGTCACTTCTTAGGAAAGGCAGTGAATATTTAAAGCATCCTTGGTTTGACTGAAGACTTCATGACCTAAACAGAGCAGTCCTTGTCAGCACAACTACCTGAGCAATCTTTCTTCAGGGAAAGCATTACAGTGAAAGACAAACATGTTGCTCTCTCTCTGGACTCCAGGAACAATGCTTGTGCTTCCAGATGACCTCTCTCAGACTTACCTGGGATAGCTGATTTCACTCGAGTGGTCAAAGGACACCACAGGCTTTGTGTCAAATGCAAACCTCACTGCTGATGGCATTGCAGACTGACAGGAAAGCAGGAAGAGCACAGGGTCTGAAATGAGGAGCTGTGCTCTGATGAGGGCAACCCATCTTCTCACATTGGATTCAATATCTTTACCTGCTTTTAGGTATCCTCAACTTTCCCTTACAAACAAGACCCTTCACTGCACTGCAGCACTACAGAGACAGAGGTCCAGGCACAAACTGGAAAGCAGAAACAGACTGGAACAGGAAAGCAGCAACAACCATCCTTCTCCAAAATCCAGGAGGCCCCCTGAGCTCCTGAACTCCTTTAATGGTGCCCAGGGAAGGAGCCAAACTATTCAACTACTTAAGTACACGAGGGCCTCTCATGTGAAAAGGAGTAGATGGAATCATTGCCATCAGAGAGGCAATGGGGAGCAGCTGCTGGTGGTTAAATAGGTGCCATGCAGCATGCTGCCTTCTGCAAATCTTTTGCTGGTGGCTAAGCCTCACCTCAGGATAGTTCCTCTTATGGTCCCGGGTGCTTGGTTTGCAGTCCCCTACTGCTCTGTCACTCTGTGTGTGACACTTACGTGCTTATCTGATTATTTACTGCATTTCACTGCACTGTATTTACTGTACTGTTTCAACAGCCCTTTTGCATTCCCTCCTGCATTTCAGAGGAACCAATGCAGAGAAGTTGGGGGAGCAGCTAGGGCACCAAGGAGGTGGAGAAACCAGAAAAAAAAGAAAAAAACACATTGACCCAGGGTGATGCTGAGGGGAATTAGGGCTCTCATATAGCAGTCCCTAGCTCTGAAATCCCCAGCCCAAACACCGTTGGTCAGCAATCCACATCCCATCCAGCCATCCCCAGGGCTCACAGCACCTTGTCACCACATACTGTGGTCTCTGGACACCAGGACCCTGGGTCTGTTGCCACCAGGGACCTTCAGACTCTAAAAAAGTGACTTTTATGGTTTCTAAATCTTTATCTACATCAACCCAGTGTCTGTGACTATGGGCTGATAATGGATTTGGACCAGAGCCTCAAAGGCACATGGGAGCACAGAAAAGAAATTGAGAAATGTAGGATAAGTGAAGTCAGAGCAACAGTGTAAGCAATGAGACAGCTTTACAGGAAGAAGATCAGCAGCCTCAGTTCTTCCAGCTTCACGGCATAAGAATAGCAATTAAAAAATGCTAAAATAAAGCTGATCAAAAGAAGTACTTTCCTCCCACGCACAGTACAGATTCTTACTGAGACAGGAAGTGTTGGCAGAAAAAAAAAAAAGAAAGATGGAAACAGACCTGGTGTTTACAGTAAAAACCCAATGATGTAAAAGCTAACGATAACGCTAGTGTTAGTGAGCTGACAAGCCTTGTGGATCAGGCTAGACTCTACCAGAGACCCACGTGAGGGGCACACACCCCCTCATACCTGCTTCGGCTGTGGTGTTTCAGCCAGGATTAGGTTCTGAAGTAGAGAGGTCACCTGGACCACATGCAGTGGGTTGTCATAAGGCCCTAAATTCCCCCCACCTATAGTCTCTTCATGCTTCTAACACCCTTTGCTGCCCTTTCAGCCACTCCTCTGTCTCCTTTCCCACAGCCCTGCAGTGGCTGAAAGGCATGAATCCCTTCTCAGTCCTGTTCCTGGGAGGAGATCTCGTACCTCACGGCTTCACACGACCACATTGTTCAAGAACCACCATCAGCCACAGCAGCTCCTGGCTCTCTGCCTGGCACACACACGCTGAAAGTGGTGTCCAACAGCTTGGGCAGTGTTCGTGTCCCACTTTGATCCTTGTGCACTGTTGATGGTACTTGCAGCACCCCTATTTATCCTGTGCCTCCCCCAGCACTGTGGGAAAAAGCCAGCTCTGGTCTCCCGGTGCCTTCTTGCTCATTCAGACCTCCCCTTCCCTCACTACGACCCTGTAGCTGGGTTTAACACTTAGATGACATCTCTCCATAAGGCTTTGCTGTATTTTGAGTGTTGCCAGAATGCAACAGCGTGAAAAGCATCATTTTGAGGCTCCAGACCATGACAACTAAACACCTCACTGCTGAAGCACGGGGCCTCTGCTGCTTCTCACCCTCACCCATCTGCTGACCAGCCCTGCCAGCAGCACGCGCTTCACCTCAGTGCAGATGCTGCTGTGGGAGGACAGGGATTGCAGAGGCACACTTTGACATTTCACAGCGAAATGTCAAGGGAGCTTGCGTGCTCCCAGCTGTCCCTCTGCAGCCCTGGCTGCAACACGCAGCGCTGCCCGGCTGCTTGGTGTCGGTGGCAGCTGTGATTCACAGTCACAGATGCTGCAGCATCTCTGCCTGCACCTACACCCTGCTCCCAGCACCAGGCTCTGAGGTCCAATATCAAAGGGGGCATGCTGCCAGCTCCTGCTGGGAGCCATTCTTCTGACAGCTGCCCTAGGGATATGCATGAGTTTTGTTTGCACGTCCTCCTGTCCGGGGGATGCAGGGAGGTTAGGCAGTGGCACTGCCAGCTCAGGGACTGCTCATTTCCCAACCCATTCTCCCTGGACATACCATCTCTTGCCTCTTCCTCCCTCGTTCTGGAAGACTGCAGAAGGATCCTCCCTCTTCTGTTTAGGGTATGGTAAGTTGAGATCTACACTAGGGTGTAAAATCCAGCAAGAAGAGTAATTTCAGATTCTGCTGGCTTTGATCAGCTCTATGTAAAGCCATCACACCCCTTTGCAAGGAGAGATTTCCAGAAGTAGGGATAGGTAGCCTGTATCCAGACACTTTTAGCCAAATAGGTTAATTCTTCTTATTTATCACTCGCAATAGCACAAACCCACAGAGTGCTGGAGTTTTCTCAGTCCTAAACACACAACAGCAAACACAGCATCACCCAGCAATGGAAAATGGAAAAGTGTGTCACAGCAGCACAAGGCTGGGAGGCAAGCAAGGAGCACCGTGACTCTAGACGCATCACCCATTTTGATTGCAAATGTCAAAATTCTTCACCTGCTCCATACTGACACCATCTGCTGCTAAAGGGGGGAAGGTGGGTTGTTTATTCAGTCAGCTCTTTCTTGAGGTGCTTACTGGTTATCTGGGGAAGGCACCTCATTACCTGGGGATTCCTCAGGCCAGTGCAGGTCTGAGCACTACACAGAGGCCTCCACCTCTCTCCTCTCCTCCACCCTCAAAGGCTGAGGATGCTGCGCTGATTTGAGGGTTGTCAGTGCAGCTCCTTGGCCTCTGCAGCACAGCTCCACTGTAACACTGCTGGGAAGGTGCAGAAGCGATCTGGGCCTTTCCTCCACATGCTGATGGTGAGGTGTGGTGGTCACAGACCCCCCAGGCTTATCCTGCTATCTGTTAGCACTCTGGGCACACTTTCAGAGTTCCGTCACTGATTGCTTGAGAGCCTGCTCTGCTCGATGCTGGCCACTGCATGCAGAGCGTGGCTGGGTCCAGAAGACAGTGACCCAGCTTTTCTCACAAGATATAAGGCAATAGCAAGGGAGGCATGCTGAGATTTAAGAAATAAATGTGATTTAAATGCAAAAAGGCTGTGCCTAGAGAATGGAGAAAGAAGAAGCAGGAGCAAGATGATCGGGTCTGTCAGTTGGAGGAGCTGCTGGCGTTTTTGGAGGCTGGCTTTTCTGAACAGATTACTGTTTTTACAAATCTCAGCCCCTTCATCTGTGAAATCAAATGCCCAGTATAAACATTTTTACCTGTGATGGTTCTTGCTGCCTTTTTCTGAATGGCTATGGTTTCAGTCATTGTCATCTTCCTCATATGAACCAAGATTGAGCAAGTGACTCAAGGGTGAAAGATGGAAAAATGGGGTTAAAAGCTGGGCATTTAGTTCCATAGATGAGCTGGCAAAAATCCTTTTGTATTGGAGCTGCTTGTTATTTCGGCATCGTTCCACGTGAATCCCTGACTCCTGCAGAACATTTGCACTGACGCAGCTGAAGAAGCCATACAGCTCTACAAAACAAGCATGAGTAGAAATGCTGCAAAGAGCAGCACCTCGTGTGAGCTTGCAGCCACAGGCACAATACAGAGATCTTCTCATTGCTCCATGAGGAAAGAGGGCTCCAGTTCACTGCCTGTAGGTTTACCTCTTGGCAAAAGGGCTGTGGGAAGAGTTGAAACCAAAAGTCACCCTCCAGCCACCCCACAGGACAGGCAGTGTGGGGGTTCTCAGGGCTTGGGGCAGCTGCTCACTGGTTCTGCCACCAGTTTCCAATATCCCAGTAACGCAGCTCATCCCTGCCCCAGCTTTGTCAACCCAAAAGCTGCCAGAAAGCACTGGTTGAAAGCACTGAATGGTTAAAAACAAAACAAAACAACTCAATAGGAAAATTCCAGCGAGCTGGAGAGCATTCAGGGAACAGCGTGATGAAGATGGAGCAAGGGGCACAGGGTGAATGGCCTGGGGACAGAACTGAGCTATCCAAGTGAGTAAAAAGAGAACGGATTTGAGGACTTGGGAAGCCCGTAAGCTGTAGTAGGGTGGGACTAGCTAGTGGTATTTGTTTGGACATCTGCTCATTTATTGCCACTTAATACTATTCTGCCAAGTTCACGCCTTCATTAAATGATTTAATAAATTATCCAGCATGTTTAATGAAAGAAAAGGTGCAAGAGGAAATAGCAGTTGTTCGAGTCACCCTAAGCCTCCTGCTGCCCTTCCCTCCCTCAGGGAACAGGGAGCAGAGTGAAGGTGGTCTGCTTGGTTCCAGGGTGAATATTCCAGCACCCAGTGTTTCCAGGGCACTGCCACAAGATTGAAGGACTAGATACTTATTAAATTTCTGCCTCAAGTCAGGCTGGTTCCTCTTGTGGTCTTGAGCAAGTTCCTGAAAAGACCACTTTCTTTTCCACAGCAAGGTGCTGCCTGGGCCAGAGATTTTTTGCAGAGGTTTCCAGGACAGCCTGACTAAGTCCATTATTAATGTATCATTACATCCCAGAGCTATATAGGATTATGATGCGTTCAAAATGGAAATGGCAGCATGTGACGGTCAATCACAGCCTTGTGCACGTGACAGCAAGGAGCTGCTCGGGTCAGGGAAGAGAAGCTTGCCAGCAGAGATGACAGGGCGAGCAAGATGAAAGTAATAATAGGTAGTGCGTGCGTGCCTAACAATGACACAACTAGGATGAGCAGGTACTGCCTCCTAGTCAGAGGAAAAGAAGTCCCAGCTGTTTGGGGCACTTTGAGTTACAGAAGGCGTTAACAGTAGCTCAGGGAGCAGCTCCATGCCAGCCACCACTGGACAGTGACTGAACCAGTTTCTCCCGTGTCTGTGCTCCTTTGCTCCGTGACTCACCAGCTGGCATGTGGCACTCAGCAGGAGCCACTTGCAGGCCGTGACTCAGGGACATGGCCCCGGTGATCTGGGTTGGAATCTGCTCCTCCTCCTCCTCCTCCGGCCATCCTCTGCCCCAGCCCCCACCACATATGCTCCTAATTACCATATGCAAATCTGCAGAGGAGAAAGAGACTCTGATGTTAACATCTCACTGAAATTGCTGCTGAATTAAACTCCAAGCACAGTAAATCCTTTCTTATCGCAGACGCTGTAGTGGCAGCAGCAGGAGGAGGGGCTGCATTTCCATAGCATCTTTCAGCCTGAGCACTCTGAAAGCATATCTAAGATTTTGTAAGAACAGAAATTACACAATTCCTTCCTGAACCATGGATCCAGCTGGGTTCTGGTGCCTGGCTGCTACATGATTCCCAAAGCCCTCAAGAACCCTTGCTGAAAATAAAAAAATATCCAATAAGCAAATGAAATTACCGGGCAGACTCAGTAGCTCCGATGTCAGGCTGAACCCCTCCGTGGCTGCAGTTTCTCCAGGGCTTAGCCATGAATCAGGGCTGTGACTATCAGCTGGCTACTTCATGAATATGCTCTTTGTATAGACATGATCAACTGAGGACCACGTCTATGGCTTCATGGATCAAAGCTGATTCCCTGACTTGTGCCTGGAGGCACACAAGATGGCAAGGCTGTTCCCAGCACCTCTGTGATATGGCCACATGCAACTGTGAGCAAGCAGCCATCCTCGCTCAGGTGTGTGCTGCAGGGGTGAAGGCTCCTGAGGTCAAAGCAAGAGGCACAGAGGGCAGAAATGCTTCATATGGGTGGGAACGTTGCCAGCACTGGAGATTTCAGAGGTTGCTGGGGATGTGAAGCATCCCTAGAATTAATAGGTCACAAAACTCTCCCACTGGACCCTCAGGACTTTCCTAACATTTCCTGGAAGATGGCTTCAGACAGCTCGGCTTTGCTCAGACTGTGACAAAGGAGCTGTCCTGCTTACCCAAGGGTTATGGGAGGATAATTTCAGAAGTTTTGTCTGCACAAAGAAAGCAAATGAGGACAGCTCCATCTCAAGATGGATCTCTAGACGCCCTATCACCTTCGTGACTTGGGGAGAAGAGATGAGCTAAGCCCTAGAAGTGACAAAGAAGGCCTGTCTTCACAGGGAATAAGATCTTACCGCAGCACAGGTCAGCACAAACATACTCACAAGCCACTCCATGGCTGCATGACTTCATTATTACTTGCTGTCTATCCAGGCTGAGACAGCACTGCTTTTCTGTCAAGACCATGCCTGGCAGGAATCACAGCTGCAAAGCAAGCCTGAACCCTTACTGCAAGGCAAAAATATCAGCGACCAAGGATGAAAATGCAAGAAATAAGGTGCTCAGTTGTAAGACAGCTCAGTTAGAGAGGCTGTGAAATTATGCTTACTGTTTAACCCAGAGCTCCACATATATACAGATCACTCAGTGTCAAGTGAAAAACCATTTCTGGGACAGCAGATTTTAGGTGTACAACCTAGATATATGACATTACGTTACAGATGTTGTAACACAGCAAAAGCAGAATGGGCAGCAAACGTGGATAGGGTATTCAGTGGAAATTGAAGAAAAAACCCATGGGGAACAAGTTCTTGAAACAACTAAAGTATTACCCCACAACCCACCAAAAACAAAACAGCTAGAGATGTCAAAAAGCCCTTACAGAATAATTTTCAGACTTGAACACAGTGGTGTTATGATGGTTTGTTACAGCAGCCATGTGAATAGAAGCAATGCAGGTATGGCGTTACCTCACAGTGATGGGCATCAGTTCTGCCAGCTATCCAGAATACCTGCATTTGCAGAGCTTTATTATTTTCAAATTATGCAATTGTACAACAAATTTAGTACATACTGTGTGCAACCAGATCAGAAGCTCCAAAAGCAAACACAAACAGAAAAACATCCCAGCAGCAGGCTGGTTTTATTAGATGTTCCTCCACACACTGCAAATCTAAATGGTTTTTCAAACAGCAGCTATGTCCAACAGCTGAGTCCTGCCCAGACTGCAGAAAACCTTAACCCTTCCCAGCTCCCAGCACATATTGAGACCATGCAAGATTAGAAACTGCTCTTTGCCCTACACAGCAGGTCTTGATGTGACCTCCCTGCCCAAAACAAGTCTACCAAGAATGCTGTTTTTTTCCAAGAACTAAAAAATCTAGGGCAACTGTTGCCACTAGCTCAGAAACAGAGGGAGGAAAAAGAAGCATCGGACAGATGAACATATTTAGCCTTCATGGATCAACAGCCTCAGGGAATTTTTAATTTCAGCATGGGAGCACAGAAGACTGTGGACTGAATCAGATGGCCAGTACTGCCTGGTCCCTCGCCTTTGGCAGCGGAGTTCAGAGGCTCAGCATGAGGTGTTATAACCCCAAAGTGGGCAAACGAGCAACTGGCTGTTCCATTTTCCCCCTTCAGACATGGGCAGCCTCCACTTGAGAATACTTTATGTCTAGAAGCAGGTTTCATAATCCTTCCATAAACAGCTAGGTGCCCTTACAATCATAATGCTACATATTCTTGATATCCCTGATAGTGTTCAGATTTTTTTTTTCTTTTTTTTTTTTTTTTTTCTGAACCTTTGGACCCTGCAACATCCTGAATCACTGAGCTCTATAGGTAATTACATGCCACAGTGGTAGCTGTCAGTCAGTCCTTTTGAATTTACCAATATTTACCTTCATTACTTGTCCTTGTGTTAGGAGAAGGAGAGCATTATATTTCCTGCTGCGTTTGCCACCCCTCTGAGCAGCCCCAAGCTTTTCATCCTGCTCACATACAAGAGCTGTCCCCATCCCAACACCCGTCTCTCTCCACTTGTGTATGTGTTTGCACGGCAGCGAGGCAGAGCTCAGAGGATCTGGATGAAACTGCAGCATTAATTTACATAACAGAATATTTTCCACGCAACAGAACTAACAAAAGGCAAGCCAGAACCTTAATAAAATACTTATGAAGCAGACCAGGCTCTACTAATGATTACAAATACTTTTCTTCTGAGAGGAGAAACTTATCCCTCAGCAGGGGCTGGCACCTCAAACCAAACTCGGCTTGTAAAGCTCCGGCTGGGACAGTGATCAGCTGCCCTGAGTGAGACATTTATTTTAGGATAATGCTCCAGAAGACAGCTCATGTGCTAATTAGGCTTGGAATGACTGGGCTCAACAGAGCATTAAGGGTCTAACTAACTAAATCTGATAACCCTGGATTAACCAAGGTCTTCTGCTAAGGAAAGTCTTGCCGGGCGGCGGAGGATGCACAGACCTATAGTAGTGGAGAAAAAGGGAGAGCAAACCGAGATGATCCTTGGCTCTGTACTGGATGAGCAGGTCAGCGTTCCTGGGGATGCACCAGAGGGAAGATCACTCTGCTTTAAATCACTTCAAGCATGTTCAAGAGGGTAGAGGAGACCCCTCAAGACAGTAGGCTTCCAGACCTTTCATTATAGGGCGTGCTCACGTTTGGAAATCTTCTTTCCTGAAGCTGTTGTGTCTTCTCTGTACCAGAAGTCTCAAAGAAGACCACATCTCGTATCTACATCATGTGGTGAGGAAGAATTTGTCCCTCCTAAGCCCTTACACTGAGATAGGGCTCAGCTCTATCTCAGGAGGTTTCAAAACTCTGCAACTTCTGTTCTGAACATGTGCTATAAATACGCTGGGTAGTCTTTGTTATTCACACAAATGCCAAGCCGTTTGGGAATATTGCTGGGCTTTAATTTTAACAGCAAGATTCATGGACTAATTAATCACAGTATGTGAAAATTATTCCTATTATTAGTTTCAAATAATCCTCCTTAATTCTCTGGAATACTTTGACGTTACAAGCTGGGCAGCACATCAATCACTATCTTCTTTCTCTAGACCATTCATTATTTCATATTATGAATCCTACAGTTTTCCATTTCACACAAATAATTCCAGTTTCTTCAGTCTCTCCAGTTATGAAAGTTTTCCAGGTCTTTGTTCAGATTCCTGGGCAGTTTCTCAGTTCCCACCAAGTCTGTAGTCATCCTTCTGAGCTGGGGTGACTAATTAATTGCACACACTTTCCCAGTCGGTGGTGGGATGCCCTCTGCTTTATGTATCAACATTAAAGGACTCTGTATAATCATTTTCCATTCCTTTTCTTATGTACCTTAACATTTAAATATAGATGTTCATTAGTAAAGTTCCTTATGGCCAGCATGACATCAAAACCATGGCATTTGGTAGTTCAAAGCCAGATAATTTGGAATCTGGCAAAGTACACTGTTGTGGCTATCCTTGTTAAACTCTTCTACCATTTACTGAAGTCAGCATCAAGCTCAAAAACTCCAGGCTTACAAAAAGACTAGCATAGAAGAAACCAAGGGTTTTTTTCACAAATACACATTCTCTGAGGAAAGGAGTTTGTTTTCACTGCCTCTGGAGCTTGTTTTTTGGGGGTTTTGCACCCTCAACTTCCACAAATACTTGGGGTATGTGTGTGGGGAGTTTTACCTGTCTTCATGCAGATTCTCTTTGTGGGCCCTCAAGAGATAACAGCGTCCTCAACATCTGATTAAGGTCTGGACTGAAAGAAATTTTGTCTGGTGAAATTTGCTTATTTAATCAGCGAGGTCTGGTGGCCTGCCTCCATGAAAGAAGATTCTCCTTTTGCTTTTATCAGCAGGCCAAGAGGTTTTTGTGGTTTTTATTTTTTAAACTCAATTTGTGCCAAGGGGAAAGCAGGCAACAAGATAGGAGACCAAAATACTGCCTGTGGAACATCCTCTGGTAAAGAGAGGAATCACCCCCCTGCACCTCCCGGACAAACACACACAAGTTGCTTCAGTTAGAAGTATTTCTACACCCTGCAAAACCAAACCATGTCAGCAGCACAAAGCCTGAGAGGGGTCAGTTACAGAGATGGAGGCTTTTTTCTGGGATCTTTAAAGCTTGTGCAGTCACCAGCAGAAGCACAGAGAATAGATACCCCAAGGGATCAATGACTGCTAGTGGTGTCTCAGCAAGATATGGTCGAAAGTATGCTGAATGACCTGAGATGAGAGTGTTGCCACCTTTGTGTGATAACCACCTTCATGCCCACTGTTTGTCAGTGCTGGGACATACCTGTTTCTGACAGTTCCTCCTCTCCTCCCCTGTTATCGTGCCATGAACTGGCTAGTCCTCCTGTCCTCGGGGATAGAGACCTCTAGGAATGTCTGAGGTCTCTCTGCGCTCACTGCAGCCTCACTTTTCCTCTCCCAAGTCCCCCCTGAAAGGCATGGAAAAGAGGAAACAGAATGAAAGCAAGTGGGAACAAGAAGGCTGTCAGGCTTACAGACACGAGGAGTAGTCACCACCTTCAGAGTGCTTTATACATCCAATAATTATAAATAGCAAGTGTCTGCAGAAATGAAAATGAGGCATATGACATGGAGCTGAGGCAAGACATCTGAGTAAGGAAGATGCTCCCCTCCATGGCCATCACAAGGACTATGACCTGCAGCTGGAGGATAACTCTTAGCAGTAGATTAAGTAAGATGCCACTGAATGTGGGCTAGGGAGAACATTTTGTTGGCGACAGAAAATGACTCAGTGCAGATGCCTGCTGAAGCCCACTTGCTGTTCTTCTGAAGGGTCAAGCTACAATCACTGCTCATGATAAGCCATATTCAGGCAAGAAATCCCTGAAAAGTGGCTGCAACTGTTCATGTGCTAACAAGCAGTGATGGAGAGGGCAGCCACAGCAAGCCAGACCTCAGGGCAGATGTGTCGCTCCTGCCGTGGATCATAAGGAATGAGGCAAAGCCAGGGAAGATACTCAGGGTGGGCCAGAAATATCTTGGGACCAGAGATACGGATTATTTACACCTCCACTGGATCTTCCTATACATGGGCTTATGACTTTATCAGCTGAGTTACCGGGAAAGGTCTGAAGGTTGGTCTACCAGGGGAAAAAATGCAGTGCAAGCAGGCACTGGAAATAGCCTCACTACAAAGAATAACAAATTTTCCTAGCACAATGGTCCAGATGGGTCATTTTCCCTGCTGAGAAGGACATCTGTGAGGACAGCTATGCTATCTGAGGTACAGAGAACACACGTGGCAAGAAGCACAATGCTTGTGTCCTGCTCTTTGCCATGGGAGCCCCAGAGGGGGACCAAAAGAAGGTGCCTTAATAAACAATTTACATGAATTGGAAGTACCAGGTAAAAGGAGGCTAAGCAGGCATGTGGTTGCTCCTGTACCAATGTGTGCAGGGCAGAGTGGAGAAAAACCTGCCCACTGCAAGCATTTAGGTCACACTTCTCCAGAAGTAATTGCAGTTGGTGCCAGTTCACCCATCATCAGGCGTGGCTCTGGAATTAAAACAAACCAGTGAGATTAGCCTAACGATGTAGAGAGCACGGACTCCTTGTTCCCTTCAAGAGCAGCACCTGAAGAGCCCATTCCCTGGGGGCCAGAAGGAGCTGAGTGAAGATCAAATCAAGTCTGTGTTAGCCAACACTCAGGAGCACAAGATTTTCCCAGAGTTGACTGTATCACGGTTAACACATCAGCTCAAACATCACATAGATAACTTGAGTTCTCACCCCCCCCCAAAATAAAAATCCTGAAACAGCATGCTTTTTTCTTTCCTTGCACAGTTATGCAGGAATGTTCCTGAGCAAAGAGAGCCACAGATGCACAGGTGAGTCTCTTGCGCATCTGGGAACCAGCATGAAGGCAGACTTTCCCAGTCCTGTACTCATCCCTTGTCCATGTGTCCAACCCCTTCCCAAGTACACAGCACACTAGTCTGGGTCTCCTATCCACATTGCAGCTCAGGGCAGCTCATTTGCAAGAGTTAACAACTGCAATCCTCTTTTTTTTTTTTTTTTTTCCCTATCTAGATGACCACCTGAACTCATAATCTTCATCTCTGTGTTTCTTCAAGCTCTCCCCACCTGGCAGCTCTACCTATTGGCCTGTTTTTCAATTTCAAGAGCTTCTGGGAACAAAGGCTCTTTCTTATACCGCTCTGCGTGGCACCCGGAGCACTGAGCCCTGACCTCCACACTGCAGTTTCTTGATGTGAATGCATCGTGAACAAAACTGCCCACAGCACAAATGCCACTGCCACCAAACTACCAGCAACCTTGCCCAGTGAGAAATATTTGCATGTGTCTGATGGATGGAGAAAAAAACATTATCTGCATATTCCTGAGGTTACAACACAACTGTGGTGGGGAGAGGAAGAGTTCGTGGACAAGCCTGCACTTGCTCTCATCGTAACAGGTGTGTCCCTGCTTTGACCCACTTATTTCAGAAAATGAATGCTAAAATAATTTTTGTCAAGAGAGAAAACTGGAGCAGAATCAGGGACTAGAGCCATTTTGACAGCCCATTACTTTCTCTTTGGAGACTAACCAACTTCCAGATGAATGCTGCGGCACGCAGGGAGCCTGCTCAGCAGATAACACAACAAATCCCTGCTAAGGCTGGTTACCAACACAGCTGTCATTGATCATTGCTATGGATTTCACCCCCTGCCAGCCAAGCTCCCTCAGCTCCTCCAAGCCTTATCCTGCAGCCTTTTGCATAGCTCTGGGACCGGGTAGCCTTCTGGCTCTTTTGGACCTACAGACCAGGCCACCAGAAGCACTTTATCCACATCAGGATTCATTGCGCAAAGCAGCAAAGGTAGCAGATAAATGAATTTTCCCACCTCCAATGGGATTTTAATAACTACCACAAATACGGGGACATTTTTTTCTCATTTAAATGTGATTCCACAGCTGACAGGGAGGCATCTCCATCTCATATCATCAGTGTCTTACCCACACACAGAGATCTCCGCCTCTCTCACTTTTTCTTTGTGTTTCTTGTGTTTAATCAGTACTCAGGTGCATCAGGACCTTGCCTATTGAGATGAGTTATTGCCCAGAGTCTATGATATAGAAATGACTTTGGACTGAGTATCTCAAGCTGATCCAGTTTACATGAAACAGAAGAGTAAAAAGCAAGCAGCTCTGTGATGAAACCTTTTTGGTTTTCAAAGAGCAGATCTTTGGAATACCAGGCAGAACAGTTACAAAGCCAACAAGAACAAAGAGCTTAGGTAATTACTGCAGAAAAGACTTCGAATGTACATAGTAAGTAAAAAAAACATCTGGAATCACCAAGCAAGGTGAGGAAATTAGAATAACAGGGCTCCTGACCAAACTGAATGAATAACCACACCGAGAAGGCTATTACAGTCAAGCAGAGACTTCATCTTTGATACGGTTTTGGCATGAAGAAGAACATGGAAGCTGCGTCAATGACAGGTTAGACAATACAGGGAAAAGAGGGTGCAGAGAAGGAAATGAGCATTTGAAGTGGAAACAAATCCAATGAGATTAATACGCTCCAATCAGAAAGGACGAGATATTTTTGATCCCAGAACAATGAAACAATCATTGCACGATCACAGCTAACAACAGAGCTTTCGATAAAAACACCCATGAGGAAGAAGAAAGAGAGAAAGGAGCTGAAGCCAGGTGGCTGGCAAATAACAAAGGTAAAGCATGTATCTATTCTGAAAGAGAAAGGGAAGTGACCCATGTTAGATCTATCAGCCTGCCCTTAATACTACATAAGGCTTTCAGAAAACATTGGCAAAGAATAATGAGACTGGAAAATAAACGAAAAATGGGGCAAAACACAACATGGGGCTGCTAAAGGCAGGTTACTGTCTGGCTATCAGGAATAACACCAGAGTGAGACCTTGTCTCACCAGGAGCATCAGACTGCGAGAAAATTAACATCTCTGGGACAGAGAAATTGTTCCTTGCTTGCTACCAGAGCCTCAGGCACCCTGACAGGCAGCAGTGGAGCCATGGGCAGCTGCTTCTGAGTCCACTGCATACTCTCCTAGGCACCTGCACTTTGTGCAATGCAGGTCCAGGCCCTTGGACCCCGGGAACCAGCTGCACTTCATCCCTCCATTTTGCATCAAGGCAGTGAAGAAGATACACAGCAGTGATTTTATCTCCCTGCTGCGAATCATTTCAGCCAGCTCCAGTCACCAGAAGCTCTTGTCCATCTTTTAGGCTCAAGCATCTCAGGGCAGAGATTATCTGTGCACTCTCACGGCTTAACAGATGTTCCTGTAAGAGTGGCACCTACCAGCGAGGCACAGCCTACACGTCCTGAGGAGTGTTCCCTCCCATGCAGCAAAGCAGGCTGCACCACCTTCTTTTCATTCTGTTACGCAAATGTGGTAAACAGACTGTACACAGATTTTCTTCCAGAGCACGACACAAGTATGTGCATCTGCAGTGATCTACCTCGCTGCATGACCTATCCTCTGATGCACCTATGGATGCACACGTGCTGCTCTTGCCCCCAGCACCCTCCTGCAAGAGGCTGCTCTGCAGAACCACCTCTCCATAGCACAAACACGGTCCAGGAGCTCGTCTCCCTCTTCCCACAACACAAGGAGCACTTCCCAGTACCCACTTCCATCAGGCTGAATGGGACGGAGGCCTGGGGACACAGAGAGGGGGATGGAGGGGGATGGAGAGGGATGGGGAGGGAACGACTGTCTGAGAATCTGCAGCAGTGAAATGGTTTCTTCAGACAACTGCTGCAGAAAAGGCTGTGCTGAGGATCGCGCCTGTCTCAACAAACCAGGTGGGGATGCACACAGGGAACACAGTGAGAGAGGCTGGAGAATGATACCACAAACAACATATTTACATTCCCTGACCACGAAGCCAGATTTCCTCCCCTGTGCCCTGTGTGTCTCTGACCCACAGCTTTCTGTTCCTCTAGCTCTGCAATGCTCCTCGCACCTGCCTTTTCCGCTCCAAGGTTCCTCTATAGCTCTGCCAAACACTCACCACTTTATCTATATGATCCCTACCATCCTGTGGCACTTGACAGGCCTAAAGATGCTTTATCTGAACTACTCTTGGGTCATTTCAATGCTAAGCTGCCCCAAGCACTCTGCCAAGCTGGCACACTGCAGAAGGGTTTTGTGAAGAGGTTAAATGTGCCAAGCTCACTTATGAGCAGCACTGCTAGGCAAGGCTCTAGGTGTTTGGAGGTTAAAAAAAAAATAAATGCAGAAGATCTCTATACTCCCCCATACTCCACACACCCTTACAACACCCATCAATCCAGTCCCTGTATGATCTGTTTCTCAATAGCCAATGTTAATGTCACTTCCATTAACACCACGTTCCTCCCAAACACCTACAATTGCAACCCCACATGCTCAGCATTTTCCATAAGCCCAAAAGATTGCATCTTCTGTTTGCTTATTTACTTACATTACTACATGCCCATGTATACGTTCCCCTACAGCCACGTCACTGCATCGCAGATACCCAAATCATTCCTCCGTACCTTTGCCTTATTGTTCTCACTAACTGTCATCCTGATCAATCCATATCCCTTTCCCATATAGATCCTTCTCTTTGTTCAAGCTCTTCTCCTTTTGCATGTGCAGCAGCAATTTGATGGAAGGATTTGTGCAGGGGGTGGGGGAGGGAAAAGAAGGAGGAAGGCAGGGAGGAGGGAAAAGATGGATTTGGTTATAACAGAACCATGTAATTAAGCTCTAGTAACTGGTACCCAGCCCAGACCACTCATCTCAGTAATTAAAAATAGCAGTTCCTTCATTCTGAGATAACCTTTCTCATCTGATCGGCAAAAAGAGGCAGGGAGAAAGCATTCATTTACACAGCCAGCACAGACACACCCTGGGCAACACAAAGGATTCCAGTCTGCACAGATCCCGGTGTATCATTTTTTAGATGAGCAAGGTTTTACCTGCCACACTATTTTATCCTAATGCCTTCTGAGCAATTGATTTACTCGTGTTAAAAAAGAAGAAAGAACGAATTTGTTTTAAAAAGCCGAAAGCCATAATGACAGCAGCCCTTCCTGAGCTCGCGTCCTTTGTTTCTGCCTTTTCATGGAAATGCTGTCTGTCAAAACAGCTTTTGAGCTGCACAGCAGCATCACCGCCGGGGATGCACAGAGAGCGTGACAGCTCGTGGGACCACAACAATCCGTGTGGGCTCGGCTGTCATGGCAGACACAATGGAGAGCTGTGCGACTGCACCAAGAGAGCACTGTTGGGGAGAAATGCGGATCGCCTCTGCACAACCAGCCCCGGACGTGACAACCGCTATTTCAGAGCCACAATGGACAAACACGCATTCTGCACAGCAATACCAGCCTCTTCACTCCCTTGCATAATTATAATCACGACAGCTCCAAAGCAACGCAGCCTCTGAACAGACAAAGCGATCCTAAAATCTTTAAGCTTCATTGGGTAGCTGGCAATCTCTGCAGAAACAAGCAAGCCAGCCGCTTCACAGGACAATGGACGGTCTGAAAACCATCAGTAAGGCAAATGCCCACCCCACTCATTTCTCCATCTCACCTTTCCACAGATCCTCTGCTCCCCGTCTCCTCTCCCTGCACACGCTCCGCTCCGGCAGCGCTGAGCACTCTGATTCCAGTGGGCTCCGTGCTCTCTCACCAGGATGCTGTGGGAAACACAGAGTCAATTATTTTTTTTTTGTTACAGCTGCATCCCTGGCAATGCAGAGGGTCTGCGCAATCACATCTCCAATGCTCCTGCTGCTGCTGCTGTGACGTTGCTGCGTGTGAAGGAGCAAGCATGCCCACAGCACAGCCACTCCGGCTTGCAATCAGTCCCTGTGGGACCTCAGACAAGGGAGGGCATAGGAGGGAGCAGAGAAGGAGAGGAAGGGAGAGAACAAATCAGGCTGGAAGATGGAGGATTGATTCTTACAGGAACAGGGAAATCAGGAAGGTAGCAGGAGGAGAAGCATAAAATCAAAGCCTATGCCATAGGACAGAGCTGAAGCATCTTATTAGGTGATGAGCTTGGGTTTCTGATGCTGCATGACTGCAAGCTGTCTGATCTCTTATGGCTTTGTAAATGAAAGCAAAAGGAACCAGACTGCTGTGTTTCTACAATTGATAATGGCAGCCAGAGCCCTTGGTGATAAAACTGCAAAGTAACGCACAGGAGGAGGAGGAGGATGGGAGGACTTAACACTGAAAGATCAGGAAAACTACAAGAAGCTTCTTGAAGCTTCTTTTACATTTCTGTAGTGCATTGTCTTAGAGAGCTTCATCAACAGCACCTACAGAGTGTCCCTGAAACACAGTCATCCTCAGAGTGAGAGGCAGCCACAAGCACCTTGACAAGTGTCAAATACCTCACAGCGACAAGATGTCTGAAGTCCAGGCTGTCACAAGGAATCTCAAGCCAAAATCCCAGCAACTCTTAAGCAGAGCCTGTGATTATCATGCTACCCATAACCTGGACTAAATCCTGGCATGCCCACAAAGCAATCCACAGCAGACCCTCCTTCCTGAAACAAAGCATTGCCACCTGCAAAAGGCCAGGCTCTCCTGTTTTCCAAGGCTACATTAAAGGATTTTTTCACCCCCTTCCTTTCACCAAAGGAACACCCTTTCACCAAAGCCACAACCTGTTCCATATGCAAGTCAGTGCAGCTCCTTATGAGGCACAGCAGGGACACGTGTGGCTCCTTTAGGGTTTCTCTTCTGCATAGAAGCTGAAGCCCTCTCCTTCCTCCCCAGTGCAGTAATTTATCTATTTATTTATTTATTTTTGTCACATCTGGGCATAACCACACATCCCACAAACCCAGATGTGTTCTAGGCTGTTTCAGGGGAGATAATCCCAGCACTGGAGCAGCTCCTCTGAGGGAGCCATCCTGGAGGGACATCACTGCCACCATCACTGCTCCCAGAGCCACTGCCCTGTGCTTGGCAAAACAAAAAGCCAAGCATCTGTGGAGGAAGAAGCTCTATGTCCACAAGCCAAAACCCACCTCCAAAACAGAGGGGACAGGTAAGTCAGAGAACAGCTGAAAATGTGACGCAGATGCACAGGGCAAAGAAAGGAAGAACCATCAAGGGCCCGATGCACTCAGAGTGACAACCAAATAAAACAAATAAAACAAGGCCACACAGTACTTTGAAGAAGCTTCTGCCCCTGGAGAGGTGGATGTAAAAAGCCATGCCAGAAAGACCCACTGAGACCCATCCTGCTGTGCTGTCAGCGCCAACCAAGGCTGGCTCCAGCAGGCGCCGCCGGCCCGCTCAACCAGAACAGGGAGGAAGGAGGTGGCCAGGCCCAGCCGCGGGCTCGGAGCAAAACAAGGGACGCTTGTTACCCAGGAGACTCGTTCCCACAGCAGAGAGGAGAATGGAAACTATGTCGGTGCCCTCCCCAGTCCTCCGCGGGCCTTGCCAGCGCTGAGGGAGGCGGCAGAAATGCTGGCAGGCTGAGCGCTTGCCCGCCTCCCTGTCCCCACCACGGGACGCTGGCATTGACCGACTGACCAAAGCGAATGCCTCCCTTGAGGGGCAGATCTGCACGCCAAGGCTGATGGAGTCTGGGGCTGTTTTGTTAAAAAAAACAGAAGCAGTAATGCAGCAGGCAAGGGACTCCCTTGGAAACATGACTTTTCAACTGTTTCCCTACATAAACATCTGTGCTCTCCTCCCCATCATGTTTATTCAGTTCAGCACTTTCCTCATGCTCGTGTGGCCTCAGATATGCCTCTGGCTTATCAAGAAACATTAATCATATTACCTATATGCATCCCAGTTGGGGGGCAGGGGTTTTGCCATCTCACCTCATTCCCCCTTGCTCCAAAGGGATGAGAAGTGAATGCATGATGCCTTCTCCCACCCATGAATTGCACATGAGGAGACACATCCCCTTCCCAGTGCTGTGCTGCAGCAGAGCTCCCTTCATAGGGAGCCCTGTGTGCTGCACTCATGCTGGGTATGACCCACACGTACCTGCAGCACATTGTTCTCCTGACAGCAACCAGGACATGAACAGAGTACCACAGGAAAAGAAAGAAAAAAAAAAGCCCAGCTCAATTCTGCCTTGGCAGGAGTATCTTTATCTGCCTTCAAGTACCATGCAGGAATCAGTCACTAAGGTCAGTACTAACCTCATGTACTAACAGGAAGAAACCTTCCCACCTTCACTGCAGTTTCACAGCAAAAGCTGCGAGGACATGCCCAGGCCACAGTGACCTCATTTGTAGAACAGTCACAGGAAGGAAAGACATTACTGCTCTTTCCCATGAGCATCCACAAGCAGCTCACTGCCTTTCCACCTTGCTAACTGTTTGTGGCAGAAATTTGGATCTCTGAGACAAGGCAACACCATCCACCACCATCCCAGCTGTTTCAGGAATGCCAGACAGAGGGATGTTGGTTGCAGCTGAACCAACAGTATGGTCCTTCTCACCTGGAGCAAGGAGCAACAGAACACACAGGCCATCAGGAAAGCAGGGAGTGCTGTAAACTTTATAAAAAGTCCTCAAAAAGGAAAAAAAAAAAAAAATCATTCCTCATTCTTGCAAGCCCTGCTCTTTGAGGTCAAAGAACATTTCTCTCTCAAACACAGAGATCAATACAGGCTAATCGTTACCAATGTGCACTTGACAATTTTTCTATTCGCTGTGAAGTGGGAACAAATATGGGAGTTCTTGAATGACAGGTCAAAAATCCAACCAGACAGAGGAAAGCACACGTTGGTGTCATGCTAGTGCCTGACCTCTCAGTTCCCACATTCTCCCCAGAGGACCACCTATCGATCCCTGCTGAGCCTGCCTTCATAGAATCACAGAATCATAGAATCATTAAG
The DNA here is from genome assembly GCF_964211825.1 of Aythya ferina. Classification (NCBI taxonomy): domain Eukaryota; kingdom Metazoa; phylum Chordata; class Aves; order Anseriformes; family Anatidae; genus Aythya; species Aythya ferina. Next base: position 10,420,604 of record NC_140299.1, on the reverse strand, counting down.
GTTGGAAAAGACCTCCAAGACATCTGGTCCAACCATCCCCTACCACCAACGTCACCCACTAAATCCTGCCCCTAAGCACCACGTCCAACCTTTCCTTGAACATCCCCAGGGATGGTGATGCCACCACCTCCCTGGGCAACCCGTCCCCGTGCCTGACTGCTCTTTCTGAGAAGAAATGTCTCCTCATTTCCAACCTGAACCTCCTCTGGTGCAACTGGAGGCTGTTCCCTCTAGTCCTGTCACTGGTTATCTGAGAGGAGGGGGTAACCCCCAGCTCCCCATAACCTCCTTTCAGGTCGCTGTAGAGAGCAATGGGGTCTCCCTTCCAGAGCAGGTCTCAGGACAGAGGCACAGGAGCCTGTGGGGCTGTGCAAATCACAGACACAATTGTAACAGCAGGATTCACCAGGCACCCACCCCATGGTGCTCTTGCCCCAGCAAGACCTGCATATGGCCCAGAACAGCAGTAGTGATTTATTCAGGGCTAGCAACCCCAGGCAGAGTCACAACTCCAAATCAGAAATTGGCTTGAAATGAGAAAGTTTTGCTGCTTTTTACCACACCCCCCCAAAAAAAAAAGAAAAAAGAATATTTCTTGTTTGCTAACCATTGCCTAACAGAATTAATTCCCAAATTCACTTCTCTGATGTTTAAGAACCTTCTCTAAATTTCTGGCTTATCTTTATGCATGTGTTGCTCACCCCTATTCACTCCTGTTCCAAAAATTATCTTTAACGTCAGCATTTATCCAGACTGTGTTTAAAGTTATATCATCCCATTTCTTTAATCACTTTGCATTAGATAGGCTTTCCATGCTTTGATCATAAGTAACCCTTCTCTGGACATGACCCAGTTTAAATACAGTCTTCAGAGTGTGATGGGAAATGTTGACAATCTTCCAAGCCAGATCTCACCATGCCTTAAAACACAAAAATGTCCCTATTCTCTGGAACAAATAATTTTCTAATATGTCGCAGTGGATGACATTTATCTTTTCATGGCTGCTTACAGATATCCTGAAGGTCACTGAAAGACCCTGGGTTTTTCTCCATCTCTCTCACTTTCCCCAATGAGCTCCTAGCTGGAGCTGAACTTTTTGTTCATTTCTCATGCACACAACCATGCAAGTATGAACTACTCAGTTCCTGTTTGTATTATTCCTTAAGGTCATCCCAGCTCTTCCTGCTGAATAACCATAAACTGCTTCTGAATTGATGAGGCTTTTTGACTCTGTGTTTAGGAAACATCATTAGCAATATTATTTTTCAGTGCTCAGAGCGTTAAATAGCTTTTATTTCAGGGCTATTCTATATCAACAACTTCCCTTCAGACCAGCAGTTCCTCTTTCAATGTTCTGGTTACTCTTCCTTTAGCCTGTTTGCTGCTCATTACCTCTCAGCAAAGGGCATTATTGACTGAAGAAGTCAGAAGTCCACATGCATTCAAGGGGAATCAGGACAAGCACTTGAGAGATCCATTTCAGGTTACTAAACAGATAAAATACAACAGACTTAGCAAATCCCTGAAAAAAAAAAGATTATTGAGATATCGTATCTGCTTGCCTTGCTCTCACTCATCACTAGCTGACCACCTGCAACCTCTTGAGAAATAAATACTGGGCTAGGTGGATTCTTCATCCAAATCACTATAGTGATTTTCTTCTTCTGTGTACTGAGGTTGAATCCTTCCTAATGTTAGCGGCTGCTGCCTTACTGCCCAGGAATGGAGACGGTTACAAGCTCCATAAAAAGTCACAACTAACAGATAGGGCTAGCTCTGGCATGGCTCCCACTGGGCTGGGCTGAGTTCCACATACCTCAACAATACTGAGATGGCTACGGGAAATCCAAATCCAGCCCACAACCAGCTTGTCTGTCTCCAGTCCCCTGCAGCCCAGCATTCCAGTATGCTCATACTGTTCCTCCAGGAGAGAGCTACTATCAGCATTTTACATGTGGGAGACCAGGGCAAGAAGGAGATTTGAATCCTTGGAAAGCTGTGGGGAAGGAAGAATTGATCCAAGAATGCCAGTGCCCATCTTTCAGCCCTAATACTCAGCTCTCCCCATGCAGGAGAGCATGAAATAGGCAAAGAAATAGGCAAACATTTTTAGACAGAGGGAAATCAGGACAGAAACAGTGGAACAGTTCCTGAATTTCTGTCTGTAGTCTCAGCTTCATTCTGATAAACAAAGCTCAAAAAGCTGTACAGCATACTTTAAATTAAAGCAAAACCTGGATGTAACTAATGCACCCTGAGATTTCAAAGTGCCTGAAGGAGGAGCTGAGCTGTAACAGCAATGCTGTTTCTTCAAGCATGTACTCAAATATTGATGATACACTGACTGGGAATAAAAACTCTTTCACCAATCAAAACATTGGCAAAGAAATAGAAGGGGTATTGTTACCAAAAAAAGATACACCTTTTAATCTGACAATCAACCACTTGATCTGAGCAGCCCATGTTAACAGATATGAAGGTGTTACTGGTTTCACTTCTGTTAAAATCAATTTTCAAAAATGGGAACAATCCTGTCTCTACAGCACAATTCACCTAAAGCAGTTTAACTAACACATTTTCACCATAAACTATGAGTTCCCCACTGCCATGAAGAAAGTCCTAATTTCCTACATTATATGTCGAAGCTGGTTGGCAGCCACAGTTCTGCTGTACTCATTGCTTCATATTCTGACCGCAAATAAAAATTGTGTACTTCCAGCTCAGCAGCTGAGAAACTGCAGGGCTGAGCTGAATCTGTGCAGCCCTGAGACGGTTTGCTGTCTGCACACTAAGCACAACCAGAGACTGCTGCGTACACAGCAAGCATTGCTCAAGAAAGGTGGCTGCTTCTGGTTCCCATGATGTACACCGAAGTGACATTTCCTTCCCTCTGCAGGGGAATCGCCTGGCTGGCTCCAAGTGAGGGTGGCTGCACTGCAAACAAGCCTCTGCTCAGAGGCAGTAAATGGGTGGGACATAGCACAGCAAACAGGAAAGGGTCAAGCAGGAAAGGAGGAAAACGTCACTCTTGGACACAAGAGAGGCCACATCCAAGAATGGAAAAAGCCTCCTGTTTTAGTACTGAGTCATAAATATTCCAGTTTTCCAAGGCAACAGCCAGTATGAAGATTGCTCTGGATTTCACGCAGAAAACCCACACTCGCCTCCCTCTGCGCATGCCTGTGCACTTCTCTGCCATCGCTGCTCAGAGCAACAACAAAAGCCAAGCACGGAGAGCTGTCAGCTCACCACAAAGTGTTCCAGCAGATCTCCCCACTCTCAAACACTCCCACCTTTACCATGAAACCCAGGGATCACACAGCTACCAGCTGATTTATTAGAGATGCGTGATATTAATTTTGTTTATACTGCTTTGTTTCCTAAGGTTGTACATTTATCACCCAAACTTGACATGCTCTGAAGTGATACCTGCCCCAGCTTGCTATGTTTTAATGCTAAATAAAGCAACCCTTAGTACTTCTGCAAAGTGCTCTGATTAGAAGAGACCATTGAAGGTACACCCAAAACCCGTCCCTCAGCAGCAACACAGAAGCACATGAGTGGCAGATTATAAGACGCCAGTGCCACACAGAAGACTGCATGTGTTCATGGACACCCACATCCCAGTAGGTTCTTAGAAAAGCTGCAAAGAGGAGACAAAACACTTAAGGGGGAGCTGTTGAAAACGTCTGCTAAAAAGCCCGTGTATCGCAGGCTTGTAACTAAATCCTGGAGACTCAGTCCACCTCTCGGGCATTTAACCAGCTGACTGAAATGGAGTGGTCGTCTCTTAATCTTTGTCTGTACCATCTGTTTGCTGAAGGGAAAAGGTCTGTACATAAACAGCAAATGGACATAAATTATAATCATTACCATGACACCTCACACAGCACAGACTGCACATCCTCACCCATAATCATCATGCATGACCTGCTCATTCAGAAGGGATTTGTGGTTACCATAGATCACAGGCTGAACTTGAGTAATAGTGGCATTTTGCTTTGAAGCAGACAAACAATAAGTCCGGCTGTGTGGACAGGCATGCCATACGCAAGACATGGAGTAATCTTCCTTCTCTACCCAACATTGGTACGTGTCCCAGCTTTCCACCAGCCTGGCAAAAATATAGACAAACTGGTGACAGTTTAAAGACAGCAACAAAAACCAGAAAGGAGTAAAATGCAAAGCAAGTGGGTTAGCTGTCTGTAGAAAACTACGGGGTACATTAAAGCAGTTCTGAAATGCATAAAAGGCTGCTGCCAAAAACAAGTTAATAAGCCATTCTCCACATCCCAGGGCAACAGGAATAGGCTGCCTGACAGGCAGTGAGGGAAGTTTAGGTTAAACACCAGTAATGACAGATAAAACATTCATTATTCCACCAAAAAAAGACAGCAGTCAGGAGATAAGACTGGTTTTCTTCATACTATGCATGGTTCTGTGTGTCTCAGAAGCTCTTTGCTTTACTTATTTAGAGGTAGGCATTCCTGCTGGTTTTCATAAGCCCTTAGTGTGAGAAATTGGAAAGGTGTTTTTTTTTTTTTTGTCGTTTTTTTTTTTTTTTGTCTGAGTTTGCTGACAAAGAAATGCCCAACTCAGGATCCTGGTCAACTCTGTGTGCCACAGCAGTAGGGGAAACTGAAGAAGGGAAGGCGCAGGACTGTAAAGACATGGGATGCAGCAGTGATGTCTCAGTCCCTGGGAGCTTCTCAAGAGAGGTGAGATGAAGAAACATGAGGAATGGCATTGTCTGAGTAACCTATGCCTGGGTTAGGAAGATGTAATTGCATGACTTCTGGAGGTCTTATTCTCATATGATTTCTGTTTGACTCAGAGGACCAGGAAGCCTCTAATGCAGGATTAAAAGCCTAGAGCAGTTTATTCAGGTAGAATACCTGGCAAAAGAGAAATATGCTTCTGGAAAGACACAGCAAACCTACAGGTGAAGACTGAGAGTGTAAAAGCATCCCATGCCAGCTGATCCAGTAGCTATTAAAAACATGCTCGGGTTTGTTTTTTCTAAATGGCGTAAGTTCAATAACAGCTTTCAGCCAGTGGATTCATCCTCGTTTCATCCATCACAGTGAAGAGACATTGCTCATAAATTTGGTCTTGTTGAAGGTGACCCTTGACCACAGCTGATAACCCTCCTAACTTTCTCTTTGGTGATTATGACTTCTTCCCATCTATAGGGCAGGCTGTACTGGACTGCCAATCAGCTGCACTGTAGGTCCCCGTGTCAGGTCAGCCCGTGATTAAACAACCCTTTGGCTTTATGTGCTTACAGGTGTATGCTTAATCAGGACAAAGTCTAATCTGCAGCATCTAGCTGCAGTGTGGCCAGTTGTGCAAGGCCTGCGTCCTCTGCACACACGTTCCACCCAGCAGGCAGCTGTCCTTGTGCAGACAGGCACACGAGCACACAGAGCCAGACCTGGGAGGTATGTGTCCATGCACTGTGTGCAGCAGTTTTGCTCAGGATGGAAAAAGACCCACGGCGAAGGAAATGCTATAAAGGGGATTCAGGCGTGGGAGGAAATCCTGACGTGCTCTTTAAAATAGAAAGGAAAAGCTGGTAGAGGCAAAGCCTGGGCTCACACAGTGCCCGTGACCTGGTGTTGGTGGCAAAGCAGGTCACAGGAGACTCCTGACAATCTCATTGAGTTTCAACTGCAGTAGACAGACCGAAATAGGGCTCTACCCTCAGGTGAGGTAGCCTAAAGAGACGGTGCATGATGCTCTGTGATGCTCACCAGGGAGATATCTTAGCACTTCAGGAATTGCTGGAAACTGTGGTGTGGTGCTCTAGCACCTCACAGAAACACATCAGCAAACAGCCAGCAAAGAGGTGCTTCAAGATGGCAAAGAAGGTCTTGTGTCCCCATGCATCCCAGACACATTCCAGCCATGGGAACAAGAGCATACCAGGGTGGAAAGAGCGCTGAAAGTGCCCTCAGGAGCTCCGTAATGATAATACACGGTGCCTTGGCTCAGACCTAATAATAAACAGCAATGATGATGACTCAGAGACCACATATGTTGGCTGGACATGGGAGAGGAGCAGGAAGGAGCAGAGGAATAGAAGAGAAGGATGCCCCTGATTGAAGGTTAGCCCAGAGCAGGTTATTCTGCCTCACAATATCTGGAAAAAAAAAAAAGAAAAAAAAAAAGGAAAAAAAAAAAAAAAGGAAGAGGAAGACGCTTTTCATCTCTGTCATCTCTGTAATATTTTTCCACCTCTGGACAGTTCTGAAGTCTGTACTTTCAGTGCACTCCATTGAATGCAACCCTTAAGAAAGCATTCCAACCAGTGCACAACCTCATCAAGAGCCTTAGCAAGGAAAAGAGAAGGAAAAGAGAAGCCCAGCTAAATGGCCAGAAGGGGAGGAGAGCAAGTGAGAGCTGGGCACAGTAGATAAGACAGCCAGAGCCAAACCACAAGCAGCTGCTGTGCTCTCACCAATTCTCAGTGCAACGGCTGGAGAAAACTCCTGGCCACCATGTTCTAGCAGGACCCTTCCTCCATCCCAGGGAACACCGCCAGGATTAGTATCCCCACATCAGAAGAGGTGAAGCATGGAGTGACAAGCAGCAGTTGTGACCTTTTCAGCAGTTTTTGCATGCCCGCTGCTTTCACAGCAATTTTCTGTATCAGCTTAAAATAAACCCAGTCCTTCAGAAAGTAATGTATTTAGAGAAGTATCTGGCCCTTCCTCTTCAAAGCCAAAACGAGCACAGATGTATCTGGAGATACAAATACGGAGGCCTAGGAGCTATAAGGAGGGATTAATGTTGTAGTTCTGTTTCAGACACTGAAACAGAAGTGTGGTCTCCTTGCCCACGACACATCTGCCTTCAAATCAGAGCAGATAGGTTAGCCCAAGCACTGCCCCATGACTGCAGCATGTCTCCGCTCTTTTCCTCTTCTTCCATGCAGAAGGCTCCACATATTAAGCCACATCACAGCATTATTATTAGACCAGCAGAGCTACAACACCTGTCTACAAGACTGAGCGTCTTCTGATGGGGCTTCTCTGAGCACGAGCCCTCCAAGATGCATTTCTATGAGCTCTGGGCTCCATACACAAAAATGCAGGGGGGTCTGCTGCTCTGGCCCACATGACCTGAAAACAGGAGAGGGGCTGATGCTCCATCAGCCTGAGAGCAGGAGAATTACATACCTAGCACAGGATTTGAGCATCAACAGGCAAAACCCAGCCTGAGGGTAACAAACTGCAGCTCTCAGCTCCCCACTGGGATGGGGAGCTCTTACATAGCCCCAGGAACACAGCTCCCCAGAATCTCTGCAGTCTCTGCAGAGGGGTCTGGTTTCCAGTTAGAGGCACCAACCAGCCCATTAGAAGGGCAGAATTTTGCAATTATTTTTCGTGGTTATATGGATAGCAAGGATGTCCAGAGCTATAGATGTTAATTCTACATATAGACATAATTCGACATAATTTAATATGCCTTCTACAACTAAACCAATCTCCAGCTCAGCATAAGCCTAATATAGGGCCAGAATGCCTACATATGCCACTGCTATGGCACAAGACATTGGAGGAGCAGCTAGATCTGGACAGTGGCAGGCAGCTGGCAGCAGGTTAACCCCTCCTGGCATCTCCTCCTGATATTGTGCCTGCCATTAGACCCAGAGATAATGCACAGGACATGCAGGGAAAGCTCTGTAGCAAATAGCCTAATTAGAAGTGCAAGTCTCACATCCTCTTGGGGAACAGCAGATCTGCTGAAGGTCAGCATCCCCTGTGGTCAGCACGGCAGCAAGGACAGGGAAGCAGCAGGAGCCCTGCTGGCCCCCCTCTGCTGCACCCACCCAGGAGCCAGGGCTCTCTATGAAGAGCCCCAAAACACCATCCCCGAACCGACGCCAGCATTTGGGCAGGGCTTAGCGTTATTTTTAACACTTGTGCACATACCTCTTTGGATGAATCCTGCGAGAAGCTTGTCACCAAAATAGTATGCTGTGGGCACTATTTATACACCCACTGGCAGCAGAGCAGGGTGCGCAAAGGAGGGAAGGTTGGAAGCCCCCCCCCCTCCCCTCCTCAACGCTTAGGAACTGGGGGTGCAGGGGGCCCTAAAACAGGTTTTGTTACTCGGGTCAGTCCTCAGAAGGAAAGCATCACCTGCAGAAGGCCCCCAGGGACAACAGCAGCCTCAGGCCTTTCCATAGCAAAGCACACCACCTTCGGGGACTAAAGGAAAAAGAAGATACCCTTTTGAGACTATTCAGGGAAAGGAGGCTCTTCCCTTGTCTAATTTTATATGGTTATTCTAGAAGATTTGCTTCTCTCTTGCCATTTCCATGCCTACTGAAATTCCTTGGTTTGTGTCTTCTGTGAGTCTCTTCTCCCTCTGCCCTGCTCCCAGGACACATCCAGACTGCTCCCTACTTCCAAAGTGACCCTACTGTCACCTGGAGAAGCAGGTGACACGACTTGTAGAAAATGAACAGGGTGCAGCACAGGAAGAGAGAAGAGAGACAGGCTCTGGGGTATCAGAGCACCATGCTGGAGCAGAAAGGGAGACAGGGTTTGATTTTCCAGTGTGTAGGTAGAAACAAGGTGGATGTATGCGTTTTGTTTCCGTGTAGCAGCATACCGCCTGGTCATCAGAGCCACAGCAGAATACAGAATCAAACCAGATATGCACTGCTCCTTGGAGCACTCTCTCCAGGTGGGACAGGACAGATCACACCCCTTTTAGCAGAGCAGCTGGAAGGGATCAGCTCCTACCTTGCCAGACACAATCTCCCCAGATGTCAGGCTCAGCTCGCTGTGGCCGGGAGTCGGGCACGGCAGCAACTGCATGAGAGCAGCAGGAGGAACACAGCACACCGAGCCAGCGATCATCCAAAGCAAACCCAGCTTGTCCCCACGCTGTCCTGGGGATCAGTGAGCCTGGCTGGGGGGAAACTCCGCAGGCAGCCCCCCCTGTTGCTGCAGGATGGTGGGGCGCACTGACAACATGCTTCTTCCAGGCAGGAGCTGGCTCAGGGACTCCTCCAGCCACCAGTCACCTGCCTCTCCTCGGGGACAGAGGTGCCAGGGTGCTCGTCTTGCTCCCTGAGCAACTGGGCAGGAGAGACGAGTGAGGGCTGCAGGCTGCCGGCCATGCAAGAGCCGGATTGCTAATGAAAGCCCCAGTGTAAATACAGATGCCCTCTGGAGAGGACTACGGCAGCAATGCGGCTCGTGTTACAGAGAGCCATTTACAGCGAGCTCAGAAAGAAGGCAGTGTGATGGGGCTGTGCCACCGACCCCACCGCCGGCCTGCTCCCGCAGCGGGATGGGAGGGCAGCTGCTGGACATGGGGACGCCCAGCTCCATGATCCTACAACTCCAGGCACAGCAACTGCTAGCAGGAACGCAGTTTTCCACCCTACACCCAACACGAGATACTCCAGCCCCACACCTCCTTGGCACATGCTGCTCCAGTGGCACATCATGGCTGGGAAGAAAAGCATTGCTCCATCTGTGTGTGTGTGTGAGGCCAGCTTGTGGGGCAGCAGTCTACCCTCACCGTCCATCTCCCCATGCACAGGGGCTCCCCGGTCACTGGGATTTACCCAGTTCACTGCCTCTGGCACCTCCTGCTAGGATTCTTCTTTTCCCTCCCATTTCAGGGTAATTTATCAACCGGATTGCAGCTTGGACCAGATAAGGAAGATGGGGAGGATAGGGACCAGCTCAGCAAAGCAGCAATGTGTCACGGGGTTTGGAGGCTTTGCTTTTTGTCCCCACAGCTGGAAACAGCAGTAGAGGGGTTTAGCAGGTTTCAGCTACCACCCACTAAAAGACCTCAGCAAGAGGCTGAGCAGGAACTGTTTCAGGGTGCATACCACAGCGGGCACAGCCTATTTTCAGTACGCCTGATGCCAGACAGGCACACAGTTCACATCAGGGACCTCTGGGAGCCACCAGTGACAAAGAACAGGGAGCCCACAGAGTTCGGTAGCAACTGATGGGTATGCTGTAAAGGCTGGGGAGATCTCCTCTGAAAAAAATACCATCTAGCCTCAAAAGAAGAAGGTTGAAAACAGCTGACTTAGGTCAATCACATCGGTGAATACTGTTAACCTAGCTGTAAGGAGGGCACAGGGACCCCAGTGTAACAGGTCTATGTCCTGGTGATGCCTACGAGCATGGCCCAGCTAGCCAGGCATTAAGTCAGCCCAAAATACTCCCTATTGACGAGAGCAGCCTGGCTGCATCACCTGCTGTCTCCTGTCCCCAGAAAACAGGGGAAGGACAGTTGTTGAGGTTAAAACTCCTTGCTCTGCACCTGCTGATATCTCTTCCCCAGGCTACAGTGAGCAAGGTGCTTTGTGCTTTTCCCCTCCACCACGGCACAGCCCAGCTGTGTTTGGGATGGGATGCTCTCCCAGCTCTGGCATGCTCTTGCACAAAAATAAAGGGAAAACTTCATGATGTAACAACAGTAAATCTGGTGCCAGGTGCCAATCCCCAAGTCTGTCAGAAACAAACTGAAGACAGGACTGGGTCTTCAAGGACCTGTTCATCAATAGGGGCTCCCCAAAGAGGCTGCCTCTCCAAACATGATGAGCCTTCATGATTTATTCCTGCACAGTGACAGACTGGCTCACTGCTAAGCAAGACAACACTGAAGCCATGTCTTCAACCAAGTGGCTTATGCAGCCGAAGTGGTCTCAGCCAGTGAATGCCTAACCTCTGGATAGTCCCAAACAGTTTTAAAACCATTCACAACAACCCAGGCTCAAATAAAGCAGCTGAGAGTGTTTAGATCAAAGCTGCAATAAGGCTCACAGCATCGGCAGCAACTGCAGTCCTGCCGAGGCACAAGTGAGAGCCCCGCAGCACCCACATCCTGCCACGACCACTGACCTCGGCTGGGGAATACTGGCTGCAAGCTCTCCCCTTTGCCTTCAGGAAGGTGATACCCACAGAAGATGGGGTTTAGGCATCTGCACAGCCTGGCCTCGTTTTGCCTTGGAAGCTGCTCCTCCCTACAAGCACTGCTCCACCTTGGTCTGACCTGCTGCCCACGGTCACTGGAGGAATCCAGGCAGTACCAGAGAGGACAGGCACGGTCAGCATCTCTTCGTGGGAGTTTACTTTCCCAGCTCTAGTTGTGTAAGATCTCAAGCAGACCACCACCCCATCCCGTGCCTCAGTTTCCCCGCCTGTGAAAGAAGCACCATAACACTTACCAAGCTCCTGCAGCTGTTGTGAAGTTAAGTTCATCACGGGACGCTTGCAGCCTGGAAATAGTTACAAGCATTCTGCAAAGCTCATTTTCCACCCCTAAAGCAGGCTCCTTGTGGCTTTCCCAGGCGCACACACCACTGCTCTCAGCTTCCTTCGCCCTCACCAAGACATGTAGGCAGCAAAGATCCCCATCGGCCCCGAAAGCAGGAGCTGGGGTGCCTCTCCCAGCTGTGCCCAGGCCATCTGCCAGGCAGGAATGCAGAGTATCAGCTGAGGGCTGGAGAAGAGCTGTCAAGGCAGCGGAAGGGCTGGGGCTGCACCATGCTGGAATTCCAGCAACGCGCAAGCACCCGCCCGCCCGCCCCAGGAACGACTCCTCCCTGCCCCAGACCGGGCTGAATCACTGGAAATACCAAAACAATGATGAGGTCACGTTCCCCAAGCAAGGAACCAGAGCCAGATATAGAGGCAGGGAGAAGCATGCTAAAAAGGGACTCGATGTGCAGGCTGGAGGCTCTGGCAGACAGGCACCCCAGGCATTTGTCTCGTTTAAAAACAGCTTGAGGCTGCCAAGAGGCTTTTTTTTTTCTTTTTTTTTTTTTTTCTTTTTTTTTTTTTTTTCTCTCTCTCTCTGCGGGGAGCAGGGAGCTGGGCAACGCTACAGGGGCTTTAAACTCTTTATGTGGCCCACTGAAAGAGGCACAAACGTTGGAGTGCATAGATTTGCATTCAGCTCTTTACAAGAATTAGGCAGAAGTAAAATTGTGACTCAGTTCCACGTCCAGCTTCCCCCAAATCTCCATCTTGCTGTGATGCCAGACTCAGGCTTTGGCAGCTAAGAATCCACCTGCAACAAGCTGAACAACAGACAAAAATTGCATGACCATTGCTGTCTGGTTGCTTTTTCTACAGCCTCAGCCAGCTTCCACAGAAACAAAACATTGGTTTGGTAAGTTTTCAGTGGGGTGAGCAGCAAAATAACAGCAGCTCCTGCTAGTGCTCCTAAAAGGAGCATCTCAGGCATTCTGCCATTAGCAAGGCAGTGCATTTCCAGCCCTTCCCAGTTCTCAGTGGAGGGAGGCTGGAGATATTTACTACTGAGATGGTGGAGGAAATTACAACACAACTTGGAAAAGATGGAGGAGTTCACAAGCCTGCTCTTTGCCCTTTCTGTAGGGCTGGATATTTAGATGGATAATACAAACACCCAGCACTATATGAAGACGAGGCTGGAAGAATCCAGATTTTGTTCCATCAGGACATAAATCAGATCCTAACCAGAAGCCCATGGGAACAGAGATAGGAGCCATCACCTCGCTCCTCTCCTGGTTGGGCAGCAGTGGCTGGCTAAGCTGGTGTGCTCTCTGTAACAGCCACAGCCCTGCCTGGCACACTGCTGTGCCTGCACCAGTCTCTTCCATCTGCAAGTGCTTTCAGATTTGCTAAAAAAAAAAAAAAAAAAAAAAAAGAAAGATATTAGAAAATTTGCAGTGTGAGGTCCCTCCCCTAGGAGGAGGAAGGGAGGGAAGGAACCAAGGCTGGGACTCAGCAGTCACTGTGCAATGATGCAGTATCATACCCCCTGCTTGGACATAAATCGTTGTGGCATCCTCTGGGAGAAGCATTGCTCCAGGGACATCAGCTCGGCTTGGCTGAGACACGAGCATTACCAAATCCATCCCAGCTTCTTCCAGGGCAAAAGCACTGCTGTGCTGCAGGGCAAACTGAGACCTATGTGGCTCCCCTAGGCAAAGGCTGCGGGTGTTGCTGCCACCAGCTCCTCCAGCCAAAGGCACCACCAGGACTCCCACCACCCCAGCCAGAAATCGCTCCTCCGCCTCTGCCTTCCCTGCAGAGCAGTGACAGAGGAAAGGAGTGACAGGAAAAGGCACAGACAGGCGTTGCCCTTCCTCTGATAGACTGGAGACCACGGCGGAGTGGGGCAGACTGGCTCCCAGCCTGACAGAGGGAGCCAGCAGAGGACTGCAGCAGGTGGCATGTCACCAGGAAGGTATTTCTAACAGCCTGTGCTGCCCCATCTCACTGGGATCCCCCACTGTGGCCTGGTGCAGGGAACTGTGGAGCTTTGCATGGTACTGCTCTGATGCTAACTGCTGGTTCATGCTCTGCTCCGACCCTCCCAGCCCCTCACCCCATCGCAGACACCTGACGGACACACCACAGGCTTTGCCAGGCAGAAACTCAAAGCCATGTGTGTGGCAGCACAACCGTGGCAGCAGTAGGATGGCCACGCTCCTCATCCCAGCACACCAAATCCGTGCTCACACGCTGCCATCTGAACCTTTTTTTTTTTTTTTTGCCCTGGCACTTGTGGGGGACCCAGGTGTGGTTTGAACCAGCCACCGTGACACCAGCCAACACGAAGTTCTGCTTGCAAAGGACACCAGTGAGTCACCCATGAGATAAACTACCATGGTGCTTGTGCAGTTTTTTAAGCAGAAAATTCTGAAATCTCAAAGTAGTTGTTTTAGCAGACAGGCTGATGGCATCCTAAAGCAGTGTCCTTCAAAAACAGCCTTTACAGCCTGGCCCAGGCAGAGATAGTGGTGTCAGCAGAGCATTTGTGAGTGGGTGCAGAGAAGGGCGACGAAGCTGGTGAGGGGCCTGGAGAACAAGTCCTACGAGGAGCGGCTGAGGGAGCTGGGCTTGTTCAGCCTGGAGAAAAGGAGGCTCAGGGGTGACCTTATTGCTCTCTACAGATACCTTAAAGGAGGCTGCAGCGAGGTGGGGGTTGGTCTGTTCTCCCACGTGCCTGGTGACAGGACGAGGGGGAATGGGCTTAAGTTGCACCAGGGGAGTTTTAGGTTAGATGTTAGGAAGAACTTCTTTACTGAAAGGGTCGTGAGGCATTGGAACAGGCTGCCCAGGGTAGTGGTGGAGTCACCATCCCTGGAAGTCTTCAAAAGACGTTTAGATGTAGAGCTTAGGGATATGGTTTAGTGGGGACTGTTAGCGTTAGGTCAGAGGTTGGACTCAATGATCTTGAGGTCTCTTCCAACCTAGAAATTCTGTGATTCTGTGATTATCCATGGCACGAGATGGTACAGACAGGTCTTGAGGAGGACACACGCTGCCCTCCCTGGCTCCACTGAGTGTTCAGTAGAAGAGCAGAGCCCAGCACAAGGTGTAAGGACTGTGAAGATGCTCAATACATATCAACCCCGGACACAAGATATGGAAACCAATATTCCCAGTCCAGGCAAGCACACAGAAGAATAGGAAGATGGGGAGAAACTGTGGGCTTTGGATGAGCAGCAGCTATCACAAGCAAAACCCCAACTAGGCTTCTTGCTCCAAAATCAGAGGAACAGAGACCTATACTCAGGAAACACCTTTGCAAGTATCCTTTGGTGAAGAACTGGGTATTATGCGTTCAGCAGAAGGCAGGTTGCGTGAGGCCAAGCAGAGGTGGAGGAAGCAGCCTCGCTGAACATCTGGGAGGGACAGAGCAAGCAGAAAAAACTCCTCCCAGCCAAGCTTCCCCTGAAGTGCTCCAAGTCGAGCTGGCAAACCCACAGGATCTGCTGCCTGGCCCAGCTTCAGCAGAGCTAACCACAGGAAACAACATCAGGCAGCTCCATCTACACGCAATAACTTAATTTCATTGATTCCGCAGAGATATCCTTGCCACAGCAGCTTGCTGGAGTGGGGAAAGGCTGGAGGAAGCACCCCCTCTACGCCCCAGCCCTGCAAAATTTTGTCTGCCATCCCAGCAGAGAGACAGAAAGGAGGTTTTAGCAAACCATAAGCCCTGTGAGAGGGCTGGGTTATGACATCGTGCAGCTCACTTGAAAAGAGAGCAGACGTACTGCTCCTTGCACACCTGCTCTGCCAGCCCACTCAATCTGCAGCACAACCCAGCCACTGCAGAGCAAGAAACACACAGAGCCAGGCACCCTGCGCAGTCAAAGGTGTCAGACAGCATCTGCTGCCCCAGCAGAAACTGAACCAGAAGCAGAACTGCAGGCACTGGCAGCCACAAACCAGGCTCACACCTTTTGAATATTAAATGTTCCCTTAACCACAGCCTGCAGGTTGCTGAGGACTCAATAGCCAGCAGGTAAGGCAGCCTCTAGGTGTTGCCAAGCCCAAAGGATGCAAAACCACCGCTCAGTGAAAGGCCAGCAGGCAGGGACCTGGCCCAGCAGCCTCTCTGAAGCACATCAGCTGGGAGACTGTCAGACTCCGCTTCTTAAACATGAGGCTACAAATTAGTTTTCTAAATACAGACCTGCACTCTGCATGGAATGAACGGCCTGGCGGGGGGTAGCACTCTGCTCAAGCTGACACAAAGACTTCGGTTTAAGATTCAGGGCAGCTACTGTCTTCCCGAGTCACCTTGCTCTGCGCACTCCTGGGCCTTGCGCCTGTGGAACAAGGCGGCGCTGATCCTCCCCGCCTCGCAGGAGAGACACAAGGCTCAAAGATCCCAGGACCTGTGTTGTAAATCCCAAAGCTAAGGGAGACAAACAGGGGTTTATGAAAGAAGCCAGGCTTCTTTTATTAAGTGCCTAATACAATGTGGAAGCAGGATGCAGGCAGCAGCAGTACCACTGGCCTTCCCTTGGGACACAGCACTGGGATCAGACAGACATCTGCAGTGCTCTGCATGGGGTGGCCGGGGGTGACAGCGCCTCCAGGTCTGCCCCAGCGTGGCATGTAGGTCGGGGACCACCTGCCCTCGCAGTGCAGACCTCCAGCTCAGCAGCACTGCCCTCCTGGAGGCACAGACAGCTGCCCCCAAAGCCCAAACCGACAGAGGTCTTGCCACAAGGCAGCAGTAGGAAGGTTTGTTTTCCTAATTCAGAGGAAGCCTGTCCCCGCTCCGATTTCCCGCAGCATCTCGTGGTGCTGGGAGGGCGTGGAAGAGGCCGGGTCCATTTATAGCCCCGGGGTCTGGCAGAGGGCTCGGCCCTGCACAGAAAGGCTCGGTGCAGCAGCTCCATCCAGCATGAGCAGGGAGACGGGGGGATTAGAACCACTTCCCTTCACACTGGGAGCCACAGGAGAGGATGCTCCTTCACAGCACCAGCCAGAGAGAAAAAAACATCCTCTGCTTCTGGGCGAATTATAAAAAGTAGGACAGCAGCAGGAGAGCTCTGGGAAAAATGAACGGCAGCTGAGCTGCAGCTACGGCCAGCGGTGTTCTTGGATCAAGCCTGGTCAGAACAGCTCTGTGCCCTTCTTCTGAGCCCTATACCACAGCCACTTCAGGAACCCAGTCCAGAGCACCGAAACCTGCTCCTGGGCAAGGGTCTGAGGCCAGGAACTTGCCTTTACTAGGAGGAATGACAGCTCCCTCACCCCAGCATGTTCACAGTGGCCGAAACATCAGCAGGTGCAGATAAAGCCCATACCAGGCTCGTGGAGAAACCCCTGAGGACATCAGTTTAAAGCATGCACAGACTTACGCTGTGATGACTGCAGCTCTTGCCCACATTATCAGACGTGAGGCAGCAAGAGACAAGAAGTGTTTATTTACCTAATACCTTGACTTCATCCAGGCACTCAGGAAGTCTGGGTGCTGGGTACCCGAGATGGATGGATGCACAGGAACGTGGCCTTACCAGGGGCCTCTGTCCAAAGCACCCAGTCCTGAGCACCATGAGGCTGTCCCAAATGGGCATCCCTCTGCCACTGCATCCCAGGTTAAATCTCCCCACAGAGGCACCGACATGGATTGGAGCCAGTGTTCTTCCCTTTGCAATAAACAACATGCTTACAAAGTCAGAACACGAAGATTTATATCTGTTCAAAAAGTACGTGTTGAAGGAAAGGTGCATTTTCAAGCTTCATTCTCCCCATGTCGTGTGGTATTAGTTTGCCTGAGCAAGAGCTTCGCTGCAAGGACAGAGCTGGATAACTGTGCATATCGACAGCAAAGCTCAGAATAATAACCACTAACTGCCCGGGGGATTGCGGAGATGATGTGGACATAAGAAAAGCAAATGCAGGCTAGACAAGGCAGTGAGCCATCAGCACAATTGTACAGGCACTGGTGACAGGAGCATCATACAAAACAAATCTGGTCATCCGCATTTAAAAATGATAAACTCAAATGAACAGGTGCATAAAGGGCCTGGGGGAAAGAGAAAACCTATCAAACAAGAAGAAACTTAAGAGCCTGGCTTGTTTAGCCTAGCCAAATGTAGGCAGAGAGCGTATAGGATTGCTCTCTAAATATATCACGGGAGACAAACAAAACTGCTGAAGCAAAAGGATAATGCTGGCACAACAACAAGAGAATAAATGTGCTGTGAACACATTTAGGCTGAAAATGAGAAGGGGAAAAAATCAAGCATCTGAAGAGGAAGCCTTCCTGCTTCCATCTGGCACAGCTGGTTTTTTAGGATGAGTTTTATCAGTGCTCTGAAGGGGTTACAGAACACAGCACCTCCGCCCAAAGGTACCCACAAGGTCCCTTACGTGCCCCGCTTTGTTCCCAGCTGGGAATTAGCAGGGGTCACTATTCAGAGGGCTCCCTTCTTGTAACACTCCTTGCTGAGGATCACACCCACTAGAGATCTTGGTACCAGCACGTGGCACTCCCTCGCCCTCCCGTGCCACAGGAGCTGCTTATGATTAATGACTTCCAGGCTACAGCTCAGTGCAAGAGCCTTGTGTGGATGCAGATGGACGAGGTGAGAGCCGCCAGGAGCCCAGCAGGAGATACCTAAAGCCTCCTCCAGGTATTTCACCGATATTTCACTGTGATATTTCATCTCATATTCTGGGGGGGTGGAGGGGGAGAGGAGATGCTGTGCTGTGCCCCCCTTCCACCTCTGCTGCTGTATAGAAGCAGTAACCGTATCGCTCACTGGTTGGCATCAAAGCATTGTCTTTCCTGACCCCAAAACCGTGGGGGCAGTGAGAATGCAGGTGCTACAGCAGAAGCCGTGCACAAACCTTTGTATTACAGAATAATGCAAAGAAAAAAAAATAAAAATAAACAAACAAACAAATAAATAACTAAATAGAACAGGGATTTTTTTTTTGTTTTTTTTTGGGGGGGGGGAGGGATCTATCTCTCAAACAGAAGACGTCCAAAAAAGAAAAAAAAAAAAAAAAAAAAGACCAAACGGCCTTCCTCAAGCTCTCTTTTAACCATTACACAACATCTCGCATCCCCAGCCCCCCGGGACCCCCCACGTCCCCCCCAGGACCCCCCCGGACCCCAGCCCCGCTCACCCAGCCGGTGCCGCTCCGCTGTTTGCAGCCGGGCGCCGAGGCGGGGCCTCGCTGCTGTCCGCCCCCCCCCGGCCCCCCCCAGCCGTGACCGCCCCCGGGGCAGCTCCGGGGGGAGGCTCTAGTCCCGGAGATCCTTGCCCGAAAGGTTGGGGCTGCCGCGGGGTGAAGCAAGCGGCAGAAAGAGGCCCCCTCTCTTCCCCCCCCCCCCCCCCCCCCCGCCCCTGCGAGCGCTTTTAGCTACTTTGGTTATTTGCAAGAGTGTAAAATTGCCAGAGCGTCCTGCTCGGAGAAAATCCGGCTGCAGAAGGCGATCAAATCTGGCCTGTGCGGCTGCACTGGCAGCATAAGATCAGAAAAACGTCCACAATGAGACCTCTGGTAACAGCAGCCTTGCAGGATAGCAGAGAAGTGCAGCTCCAGCACTACCACCGCCCGCAGGGCTTTTCCTAGGGTCTTGCTGCTCTGAGTTGTCCCCTGCAACTTCCTTGCTTTCCCGATCGTTCCCCGAGCCAGGACACCACATTAAAAGCACTGTTACCTCAGATCCATCCTTCCACAGCCCACCCCGCCACCTTAGGACACCCAGGAACAACCCACGTGTATGGTTATAAACACCTCTGATCAATTAGCAGGTTGGCAACAAATCCATCATCCCAATATTCTCTTTTTATTAACAAAAAAATAGTTTATAAAATCAGGAGTGATGTAGGACAAACATCACTGCCGGCTGATATGTCTCAAATGTCGATCTGGTCAAAACCACTGAAATAGTTGTAGCTGGAGCAAGTTCCCCAACAGACCCATCAGCCCCTGCATGTCCTCTGCAGCCTTTGCAGATCCCCTTTAGCCAGAAGGTGCTTTGTATGTAAACCTTGTGACAGGAGTGACACAGTCTCAGAGTTTCCTTGCCCTCAACAAAAGCTCTGCCTCTGCTGCTCAGCATTAAAAGCTGCTGCATGACGTGCTGGGAACAGCTTTGACAGGGCCCTCAGTCCACACGCCAGGCTGGGTGTTGCAGGGTTGTCTGCTTACCTGCACACACTGTCCTCGCTCTCCTTTTTCCTCTAGCACTGGAGATGCTGACTGTAAAAGACATCATCCTAACCAGAAAGCCATGGTTGCCTCTGCAAAGGGAAAGGTGAAGCACCAACTATCACAGCAGTTTCCTCAGGCTCTCACTTTATTTAGG
The DNA here is from genome assembly GCF_964211825.1 of Aythya ferina. Classification (NCBI taxonomy): domain Eukaryota; kingdom Metazoa; phylum Chordata; class Aves; order Anseriformes; family Anatidae; genus Aythya; species Aythya ferina. Next base: position 10,400,996 of record NC_140299.1, on the reverse strand, counting down.
TATCCCCTTGCAGGGAAGATAACTGGATTAGAATTTGTTCCTTCCCTAGTCAAGCAGCTCCTGCCTGATGAAGTCTGGATCCAGTCCCAGCTCTAGTTTGCACTGCCTATGCTGAAATTTAATACTGCAGTTTGCAAGGAGCCTCCCAGAGCAGCAGGTGCAACAGACTGCTTTTTTTTCTTTTTTTTTTTCCTTTTTTTTTTTTTTTACAGAGTTAAACACAGGGAGATGAAACCTTCTATTAGGGCTTAAACAATTTCATACTGTATCTGCCGAAACTGGGACCACAGGCAGCAAGGTGTTGTATGCAGACCTGATGAAGTGGGGACGTTGCTGGCCTCTTGCCATCATAGACTGCCTCCACTGATAGCTCAGAGACTCAAGGCAGAGAGCTCCCACTAAATACCAGATGGTTAGTGTGCAAAAATTCTAATTCCATACTAGGGAAGAGTCTAAATTTGTATAAAGGAGATGAGAAAATATAACAGCCAAACCTGCTTAGTCCTCTGCACAAAAAAAAATATAATAAATATATCCCCATTTAGACAGCTCAGCAGTGCTGAGGGACGGATCCCCATGCTTCCACACTGGCCTTCCACCCAGTAACTCTGCTGGTTATGGTACTGGTGTTACAAACCCGTGAGCAAATCCCAGCATCTAGAGATCACCACCAATTCACCAGGTCCCTCTGCTGGCAGTCAGATTGATAGGATTTAGTGGAGCCTTCTGCTCTCTGCAACTTGTGATTGATGAATGAACCTTTCCTGAACAAAATACCAGCCAGCACAGAGAAACTCAGCAGAGGCCCCTGAGCCCTCACTAATATCCTCTGAAACTTGACCACAGCAGGCAGCAGGGTGGGTGAGAGGACAACCAGGTCACGCTTCATCCGTTACTCACGGCAGCAGCGGAGTAAAGGGCAGGACAACCCATGCCAGCGGTGAAATAGCATCTTAGCCTCTGATATTTCTTGCATGATTTCCATCCAGTCACATACTGCATGTGCCTCAGTCTGTTATGGTAGGAAGTTCACCTGGTGCTGGAGGCTCACATGAGCCCTAGCCATGATACGGGCTTCTCCGTGCTGGATTTTAAGGCTTGATCTATATGGGTGCCTGAACTTCTTTTGCCCTTCTATTTTAAGTCCGAATGAAATGGCTAGTGCCCAGATACAAAACCTGAGATGGCTGTGAGGACAAAGGTCTTTTACAACAAGAGCAGATTTGCATTGCAGACAAGACGAGGCAAACTGATGAATGCTGAGTCCTTGTCCCTTGACCAGCTAGGAATGTCTCTGAGCTTGCACTCCTGGCTGCAGATGCGGGAAGAGGGTGGTTTGGGCGCACTGGCCTCCTTTTGAGAAACAGAATTAACCGTTGAATTGGAAGGAGGTTACTTCAAACTCATCCCTTCCATAGTGCTTCCATACAAAATAGTTAAAAGGCTACAGAATTACATGTATTACAGAGACTGTTGATTTGGGGGTTGTGTGGCTGGACCTAAGGCACAGCTGGGGTCAATACTGTTACCCCAGTAATAAGGCCCAGAGTGGATTCATGACAGACCCAAAGGCACATGAATGAGAAGGACATTGCCAATTCAGCCTTTTCCTCAGCCTGGACGTCACTTTGCTCTGAGGTATGTAAGGGGAGAAAAAAGTAGCGTTACAAACAAACTCAGGGAGCCTCCCACAGCATAACCAGGGAGGCCCTCTGAGATACCACATGGTGTCTTTGCTTCCCCCTGCCCCTCCTTCCCCAGGAGCAGGACATGTCTTTGGAAGAGGAGCTGAATCCAGAGAGTGCGTGTGGGAGAAAGGAAAGGCCCAAGCCCTTGCTTTGGTAGCCCAGAGGGCAGAGCTCTGGGCAGCCATGGGCTCGGTGCTTTGCGGGGAGCACAGCCTCCTCTCCCAACAGCCCTTTTTGGTTCGTTTTGTTTGGTTTGGGTTCTTACAGTCCCTTGTGTTTATGCTTGTCACTATTGGGTGAAAATGTTCCCGTTGTGGCAAAAGGTGATTTTGGCCGCATGTTTCTCCCAGACATGATGAGCGCCCCGAAACCGTGCTGGTGGGAGAAGGCATAGCCGGAGCGGCGTGTGCTGGTCCGACGCAGGCGTCTCTTGGGTGAGGGTGGAGGCGGCCTCTTTTTGGCTTCTTTGATCTTGAGTAGGACCTGACATCAGAAAATAAGATGGAACAAATGCATCATCATTCAGAAGCACAGCAAAAGAGGAGCGAAGAAAGGGGGAAAAACACAGGGGTTCAACGCCAAAAAATGATTCATAAAGCAGGAGGATGGCAGGATGGGTTGCAGAGCAGAAACTGAACATGCAGCACAGGGTGGCAGCCTGGTAAAAGGAAAAACAAATCTCATTCTGAAAGGCGTTGCTGGGAGTGTCGTCTGTAAGACATGGGTGGGGATGATTTCAGCATATTGCTCCTTACAGCCCTGTGAGGCCTCGGTTGGGTATTGCTGCAGCTTTTTTAAACGCTTCAGTCAAGTAATCCAAAATGTGAAAGTCATCACAATAATAGCCAAAAGTCCAGAAAACAAGATTTATAAGGAAATGTCAAAGCATTGGCTTACTTAATCCAGAAAACAGACTACTACAGGGGATCTCTAATATATAAAATCTTTTTTTATGATGAGAATGATGATCAATAGACACTCATATCTCTTGGCAGAAGGGAGAAATATGATGCAATTTATTTGCAGGTAGGAGGCTCTCTGTTCCCACATGGCCACCAAGATCTTCTGCTGACAGGCATCTATTCAGAACTGGGCTATCAGAGGCAGGAGGACAACGCTGAGTGCCAGTGGCTCAGGATAATCCCGTCTCTGTCCATTGTGCCTGGGACAATGCTGTAGGTACTTGGCTGTCTGAGTCAAGCCTGTATTTAAGTTCCTCTTATACTGCCACCAGGGGATCTCTATACAGTAGGAAACCCAAACAACCTTCTCCTGTGACAGTTTATTTCCCAGAGGAAGGAAAAAAAATAATTGATTTTGCACTAGAGGTGCTCACCCAATGCATAGAAGATGGCAATCTGGGCCATAGCTACGTCAAGCTTCTACTCAGCTGAAGAGTAAATTCAGCCCATTTTTGCACATCTGAATTTCCTCTGTGTCCTGAGGACTTTCCTACCTAGCGATCTTCTCTAGCACCCACCTACCTCTCTGCAAGGGCCAAGCATTGCCCTTCACTCCTTCTCCAACAGCCTGGAGCACCTGGGGAGCTCTGCAGACATCCAAAGGATGACCAAGGCGACCTCTGAGGAGCACGCCCTTGAGGCTCTGCTCAGAGACACTCATGCCTCGCAGCTAAGTGCAGGAAGAGGAAGGAAGCACGAGGTGGCAGCAGCATTTAGGAGATGCTCGTGTTTGAGGGGAAGCCTGGGGAGCTGTGCCGATGCTGATCTTGTGCAGGGGGTCATTCGCTATAGTGAGTGGCGCTCTCTGCCCAGTCCATCTCTTCCAGCCTCTCCTTGCCCTATTGGCCTCACCCTTAAATTCTGGGGCATGGGAGGGCAGCTGGCTTCAGAAGGGGCAAATAACCACTGGCTACAAATGAAGTGAATTCTGAAGTCAAAAAAAGATTAAAATAAACAGCAAACATGACTGCCTGGGTGGAGGGCAAAGGGCTGCTTTCTGCCAGGCTAAAAATTGTGCGGCAGGACTGAAATATACTGCTCCTTTGCCACCAAGCCTCACCACTTAAACCCCACACCTAAAAATAGTGCTGCTTCCTTGCTCCAGTGCAACCCAATCCACATCTAAATAATCTCTGCCTTGCTCCCAGCTGCAGATGGTTTGAGCTGTGCCAAAACCCAAATTCAGTCCTCCTTCTCAAGGGACTAGAAGCTAGACGGATGGCAGCACTTGCACCTGCAGGAACATGCACTCTGAGCAATGCCAGGCCCCTGCTGTATGGCTCCACAGTAAGCATAGCTGGTAGTAAGAGGGCTTCTGGTTTACTGAAATATTTCCTTACTTTGTCACTGGCAGTTGGCCTTAGCTGAGCTTTCAGGAATCGAAAGCCGACCACAGGCAGCACACAGAGGGCGATGCTGAGGAAGATTGCTAGCCACACGTTGGGTTGGCTGAGGGTGTTTCGAGCTGTACCTGAAAAACAAACACACAATTAAAAACGTAGGAGTAGTGCCTCTCACCATCATCCTTTTTAACATCATAAGTCAATCACTGTGACTCCAAAGTACTTGGCAAATGGACCGAAATATAAAGTAGACACCTTCTCCAACAGTGACATCAACATGCTGCAGAGAGGACAGCAATATCATTACCACTGTCTGAGACAGGAATGCAATGTTCAGACTCAACTGCAGCCACTCAGAGAGACAAGATGTCAGAATGTGTGCTTTATCTCTTTACAAAGAGTCAAATCATTCCAAAAGACTGATGTAAACATCCAAGAGACCTTCTGCAGCAGTCCAGCCCTCTCACCTTCTGCCAGGATGTCACTGCCCAAGGAAGAATACTTTTTTCTTACTCTCCTGCAGCATTTCCTAAAGCCCATGAAGTCTGCCCAGTAGCTGATGGGATCACAGCCCTTTATGAGAGCAGTGTGCATTGCTCTGCACATGCACAGGCAGTGTGGCCTAAAGGGTGTGTGCAGAGCATCTGCCATGTGGTGGCGTGATACTGCCATGTTCTTTGAAACCAAAGTGCTGGCTTCTGGCTCCTCCAAAAACTGAAGGAATGTCGGATAGAGCAAACAGTCTGCAAAACCCTCATTATGGGGTTTAATGATGCTGTTGGCAGTAAAGTTGCTGAGTGTTTTCTTTTCACTTGGCCAAATTCTGCTGTATTACAACTCCACTGAAATTAAAATAAACAAGTTGACTGAGTCTAGACTAGAAACAGTTCCCTTAGACATGGCTTCAGACTGAGATCTTATTAAATAGTACTCAGCATTATGGCTAATTTGACCTCGGTAGTGCCAACAGAGCAGCAGATAGAGATATCCCTAGCAAGTGTCTCTAACCAGCTGTCTTTGGAAATGGAGCAGCCACTCTGCCTTCTCTCACTCGGCACTTTTAATACTAAAAGCCATCTTACAGTGGATATGACCATCTGCTTGGAAAATACATTGCAACAACTGATGGCAACATTGCAACCTCAGGTATTTCTAAAATGGCCAAGCACCTTGATATTGCAGTAAAAATGGGCAGAGCAAGTCTTGGCTTACAATTCATCCAGAAATAAAAGTATTGATTAATACACCAATCCAAGACTTGAAACAAAAAGCTTCAGGATTTCATGAGTAGAGTCTCATAACAATGCTACATCAATATTGGCTATGGATGCACAGAGCTATTAAAAACATTTGAATTACTTTGCTAAGCCTGCATCTACCTCCTGGTCAAAGTCTCAAGACAGTCTGCACAGGTGTAGAAACCTCATATGCAGTACTCCAAAGAGCTGGTCATCCCTCTTATTTCCTTTTTCTTGGACATTTGTCATTTAACTTGGACGAAGGCTCACCATAGCCACATGTAATTTTCTCATGTTTAAATGGATGTTGTATTTCTGTGCCCTCCTATACTATACCAACATGTCAACTTATTTACAGAAGAACACACATCCTTCTGCAAATTAAATGCTTCCAGATATCTGTAAGAAGTGGACATCTGGAAACACTGTAAAAGTGTAGCAGAAAAAGTTCCAGCCAGCTCAGCAAATTTATTTAAAGCATCAGTCCTCTGGCTGTGTATGAGTGCATTCTTATGCGAGGAAGCGAACATGGCACATGTTAACATGGATGGATAGGACTCAAAATAAGCATTCCCATCAGCCTTCAGAAATACCCTGGCATATCTTGTAGAAAAGGTAGTCGATATATTCTGTAGCATGGTATTGCCTTCAGAGAAGCAGTAACACATACTAGAAATACTTGACAGAGTTAAGCCAAGTGCAATCCAGTTTTGCCCAAGAGCTTACCAACAAAAGGAAACGAGGCTGTGAAGATCAGGTACATGCCGTCACTGTACATAGTGAAGGTGATAGCAAAGTAAACAGAGAGGCTGCCCCAGATGAAGAACTGGTTCACAACTGTCCAGTACGAAGTATCCAAGCCAATCTGAAAAAGAGAGCAACACAGAAGTTGTCAGTGCCTTAAATATTTAGCAGATTTATTTTGAACACCACCAGAGATCTTGTCCTTCACTTTGTACCACTGCCACCAAGAGTGTTATTCATTCAAGACTCAAGAAATACCAACCCACAGATCATAGGATGCTGGAAGAGCATTTCAGGAAAGAATTACTATACTTGCCCTGTTCTTGCCCTCTTCTCAAGGATTCACTCGTGGCCAGTACTGGAGACAGGATACTCATCAATGGAGCCACACTTGTGTTCCCACCCCAAGCTGTGATCTTGCATTGGAAGTTAGGAGAAATAGTATACAAGACCTCATAGACCAGAAACTGTTAGCTAGGGAAGTGTAATCAATTTACTTTTCTTTTGAGAAATTTCACCCATCCTGTCAGTATCATCTGAAATTTGTAGCTCTCTCCAAGTCTTAGCTATTTCTTCCAGCAAGTGTAATTCTAGCATCTGCACCATGCATGGGGTCTCACCATGATGAAGGCCCTATAAGTAACTGCCTGATAGCAGACAGACACTCCTATACTTCAAACCGATCCCATAAAACTGGAATGAGTCCTTTTCTACTCCTAGCCTACTCCTAGCCTTAACTATTTTGTCTGCTGTGACGTGAAGCTTCCCAAGGCAAGGACTGTCTTCCTGTGACCATGATCTTTCAGAACAGACAAATTTGCTGTTCTGTTGAACCAAGGAGAATAATCTGATGTCAAGACTTATTTTTACAGAAATTCAAGATGCAGCAGTAAACACGATGCTATCAGAATCAGTGTCTCTCCAGATGCTGCCTTCATAAAACAGTAACCGATTCCTAAAAACTTTACCAAGGATGCCTTACCTGTACAGACACCACGATCAGTAAGCAGGTCTGGGCCATCAGAGCAAAGGACTGGTAGTCAGCAATGGCTTTCCCATCACTTCTCATTGTATTGTACATGGCCCCATAGGGGATAAAGAACAGAATGAGGGAACTGTAGATCCCTTGCAACATGCACTTGACAAACACTATTTTGTTAAAATAGAGGTTTTGCTGGCCAGGTACATATAGCTGAGGAAACAGCAAGCTCCAACGATCATCCACATCCTGAAAGCAGAGAAGAGATAATCAGATTTGCTGGCACTCACCCAACAGAGCACATAAGACCACTTAAGGCTGTCATGTCCTTGTGATGTGCATTTCCATGAGAAAAGGCCTTGCACACAATTCATTCAGTTGTGCTGACTAGCATGCTGCATCCCAAGGTCACCTGGACACATTTTCCATACTGAATTTCACCTTCCTTGTACTGAGAAATTTGATTAATGTAAGTGTTGCAAAAAAATGAAGGTATGTTTCACCTTAATCAGAGTGCACGACCTATTCTCCTAAGAGTTTCCAGAAAGCTAAGGGATAGAAAATTCCTTTATTACTGTATTTCTACTAAGGTTAAAATATGTACATGAAATTACTGCAGGAAGACCTCCACTAGAAAAGCAGAACCTGGAACACCTGGCTGAGGAGATCTACAGAGTTCTGCATCATTTTCTATTCTGTGTGGTGATAAAAAAGCCACTTGTCTAGCTTCAGGAAAAGACCTGGTAAGACGTGACTACCTCATGCGAGTATTGCAATGCCAGCTTTTATTGTATTCAACAGCCTAACCCAAAAACGTCACCATGCACTGGAACCCTCAGGCCAGATCAGGATAATACACAATCTCCTCCCTTATGTGTCCTTTTTTTTTTTTTTTTTCTTTTTTTTTTTTTTTTTTTTGTGCTCTCAGGTCTCACTGGCAAGAAACTATGTGAGGGGCTATCACAGTAACTAGCCAAAAAGTCATCTGCTTTTATGTCATGGAACCAGCTCAAAGAACCCAGAGACAAGCAGTGATTGAAACAGTACCTGATCAAAGAGGCTCATTCCTAGCACCGGGAGGGAGGTGTAAACCAAATTGTAAAGCGTAATGAACCACTCATCATAGACAGTCTAAAGAGAAAATACAGAGCATGGAGTTAGCAGAAGGCTTCTTTTTCCTCCTCTTCGAAAGAATACACAAATATAAAAGGAATATTTCTACTTTGAGATCTTCAAAAGCTGCCTGGACATGGTCCTGGGCAACCTGCTGTTGATCATCCTTCTTGACCGAGGGATTGGACCAAATGCTTTGCTTTTCTTACAAGCCACTGAAGCATGCAGGTGCTCTGGGGTTAAACTGATTACTTTAAATGTAATAATAAGGCAGACATGGGTCTTACACAGATCTGCACCAAACTGGTCAGGTTCTGAGTAATTTGCATCATTGCTTGATGTCTGTGGTTAGTTTGTACACATCCAAAAGTCCCAGGAGACACCTATGCTTTTTATAAGGCACCTAAACATCTTCAGGCATCTGTCCTTTACCAGCAGTACAATGTCTGCTTTATACTCTTACAATCTGAAGACAGATCCGTGTGCCTTACAGTGACATGGGGGGAAATGGCTTGGTTTATTTCCATTTAAAATATTATCAGATATTTTGCTTGAAAATGTTAGACATAACCATAAGAAAACAGAAGCTGACCTACCTGTGCAGAGAAGCCAGAGAAGAATCCATACCAGAAATGCACTAACGTGAAAGCAAAATTCTTATAGAAGAAGTATTTGAGGAACTTGCACATGCGGATGTAGGACCAGCGGCCATGGACTAAGAGCAGGCGCTGCAGGTAGCGGAACTGTGCGAACGAGAAGTCACTGGACAAGACTGCCTGCATCCCCTCCTGGCCACTGATACCAACCCCGATGTGGGCAGCTGCAACAAGAAGGTTATTGGCCATGTCAGTACAGTGTGGGTTTGGGTAATCCCACTACTTAAAAGAATTCCCGTCATTGAGCCACTGTGTTAATTCCTTCCCAGCCTGCATTAAAAAAATAATAATCATATATAAAGATATTCAGAAAAAAAAATATTTGGCGGGGTACTAATTCTTTCAGCAGCATTATGATTTTAGCTGTGTTGATACATTTTCAATAAGTGGCTTGTATTATCTGAATGGAATGACACCACCCTCAGTGGCAATTCGTATTTTCTTTCTTAATGTTTTCCAACAACACGAATCATTGCTGCTGTTAGAAATTAAAAGTATTTTTTCATATTGTTGTATGAACTGTATTCACATGCAAGCATATCCTTCCAACAACCTTAAAGCATCACTCCAGACAAGCAAAACCTTTAAGTTGTCAAACCCGTTACAGATTTCTCAGACACAGTGGAACAAGGCAGACTGCAGCCTTTTTACATTTCTTGGGCTTTATTAATTCAATCAAATAATTAGATAGAAGAGTCATGTCTCTTTTAGTAGCAACTTGGGTTTATTAAACATGGACATAAGTTTAATGTGACAGCTAATTATACAGCTTTAACTAATGAGGACAATCTTGATGGCTGAAGGTTGGTGAGATTCAGAGGTTTCCATGGAACAGTGAGTTGATAAAATCCCAAAGTCCCAACCCTCTTGTAGTGGTAGGGTTAGTTTCTAATTATCCTGTACATTTTAACTTGCTTTTCTTATCCTTTCTTCACTGTCTGCCTGACTTATCTCCCTTGAAGCTCCCTACTTAGCCTTTTCTTTCTTAATTAAATGGCTCCAGTTAATCAATTCTTGCAAATTAACACAAGGAAGATTAGCAATAGGCCCTTCTGAATAATCTTAATTTAATTATACATAGTTAGGGGATCTCTTTCATAAAATCAGTGAAGTAATGCAGCATCAAATGATGCTCAGACATGAAGGGGCCTAGGGGCCTGTGTTTTACAGCACAAGAGAGATAACTGACAAAGGGCCTCGCCACATGGAAACATTAAAAAAAATCCTGGATCATTATACAGGCTATTTACAAGTATGATGATTTCCTTTCTGCCTGGCAGTTAGGTCCCATCTAAAACAAGCTTTTCTGTTTTTTGTATTACCATTGTGATGATGGCCATGTAGACATACAGGGAAGACTTGTTGCCCCCCAGTGGGCTTTTGTTTATTTTGAATGTAAAAACCAAGAAACCTGGGACATGACCACTTGATGCCATGACAAGATCATACAGAGGCCCCTCAGAGATGCACTGCTGATGCCAAGCCAGTTAGCAAACACGACATCAAGTCAGTTTGCTGGGGCATGCCGTCTGCCAGACATTACTCACTTTTGATCATGCTAACGTCGTTGGCACCATCTCCGATGGCCAGGGTCACCGCTTTCTTGTACTTCTTCACCAGCTCCACCACCTGGGCCTTCTGCAGCGGAGTGACCCGGCAGCAGATCACCACTTTGCACATGCAGGCAGTTCGCACCAGTTCCAGCTCCAGGTTCTCTTCCAGCGCGTAGGCCTGGGAAGAAAGGACAAAGACAGTGCCTAGCAGTTTGTCACACACTGGCAGCAGCCTGTGGCCACCCAAAGAGGATGCAGTGGGAGGAAAATGAGAGCTGAGCTTGGTTTTGCCTTCAGCACAAGGAAGGTACGAGATGCCTGAAAGTTCTTCCAGGCCACGCTGATGCAATATGTGTTTTTCTCACCAAAATGCCCATTGCACTTCACCACTGTAAGTAATACACCTACGAGTGGCTGATACACCTACGAGTTTGGGCCTTTGAACCATCACACAGGAGCACAACAGCCATTCTGGCTGAAGCATCCTGACAGTGCAGCAGAAGATGGGGCACTGCATTCATGCAGCTGCTACTGGGCCTGAGATAGCCCTGCCCATCTCCATGCCTTTGTTCATCCTTCTTGGTTTATTTTTTAAGTGCTGCCTGCCAAATCTGTGGTATAAATAGAACAGATTTCAATTTGGGACTACTTAAAGGAAATAAAAATGCAAATACAACAGCTTTAACTCAGGTAAGCATAAGAAAGCAAAACACAAAACCAGAGCAAATGCAACTTTGCTCTGAGTGCTGACCTTTAAATCAGTCAGCCACGTTATTTGTATTCAGGAAACACACAGCTAATTGGATGTCTGGTCACCTCTCCAGCTCTGCGTGAGAAGGAGCAGTCTTATTTTTTTGTAGTTCTTTCAAATTTTGTGTTTTGGCTCCATTCTTTGTTTATGTCTCTTCTCAGTAGACATTCATGGAAGGAATCTACACAACTTTCTCTTCCTCAGAGCCACCACAGCAGGCCCACTGCCCTTTCAGTGAAAGGCGGACCATCCTTTAGCCTGATGTCTTTTTTTCTTAAAGCCAAAAGCTGTGAGTCACCAGTGCCTCTGCTTCCCTCCCATTAGTAGTGGGCAGGGAACAAGAGACCTTTCTTAGCTTGGTTTTAGGGCACATGCCAGTCACTGCAGCTAGGGACACAGCATCCTGACTGCACGGCACTAGCAAAATATCACCATATAGAAACTATATTAATCACCATATAGAAACTATATCACCATGTAGAAACTATATTAATGGTATAGCACGCAGATCAACTAGCTGTATGAAGATGCCATTGCAGATGCTGCTGTGCTCTGCTCTTTCCCTCTGTTTCAGCAAGACCACGTGTACACAGTTCCAGTATTCTCTAGCTCAGAATAATAATGCTTTCAGTTTTCCCCCATGTTTTCCAGATCATACATGATCTTAGTTTTCTTTGTACTCTCTCTAGTTGGCCTATATTTTCCTCAAAATAAAGGGCCTGAGTAACTTGAATTATTTCAGCTAAGATTTTACTGATGCCAAATGGAGCAGGAGGATTTCTTCACATGTTTTACAAGTCTTAGGATCATACATACATACATTTCTATGTGTTCAGTTGGTTATGTGAAAGTGGAGGACGATGCATTTGTTCTCTCTGGAACTACATTTTCTGTTTTTTCAAAGTATTTCTCCAATATTTCATAATTGTTTTCAAATCTAATTTTGAAATCTTTCTCTACCCTGCAGTTCCTCCCAGCCTGGTATTATCTGCAGATTTAAGAAGCTTGCTCTCTTTGCTCTCTTTGTAGGCAGTTAATTAAAACACTAAATATTGAATAGATGTGAGATTGCCCCCTGAAGACACCACTTAGCTGTTGTTTCTTCTACAGTAGACCCTTATGAGCCATACTGCCAAACAGTATTGCATTTGTCACATAAAAATTTCATCTAGGCCACATTACTTCAGTTTGCTTGGAACAACATCATGGGAGAGAGCATCAAACAACTTATTAGTCAAGTTATATGATATACGCTCTATCTGTTATCAGATATATTTAGTAGAATACTTTCTTGGCATACTCAAAATCCATGTTTGATGTTATCTTCTCGGGGCATTCACAGAGTGTCTGATTATTCTTCCAGTATATTTCTGTAAAGGATAATCTTTATTGCTTCTGTTCACTGAACATCAGGACCAGCTTTTCCCTTTTCCAGTCTTCTGAAACCTTGCCCATCATCTTTGATGTCTCAGATAACAACTAGAGCTAATCTTCAGTTGGAGTGGGGGTAGGAGGGAGGGGAGAGCAGCCCTCTGTGGCTAAATTTTTAAAGCATTTTCAGACTTCCAACATATTCTAACCTATTAAGTTCCTAAGAAAATTGAGTCCCATCATGACTCTGAATATTCCTTACCAGGCTGTGACCATTGATGACCAGACCATACACCCCATTTGCTTGCTCATCAGGTAGGAGCTTTGTTTTTTTGGAAGATTTTTCAAATTGAATGTTGATTTCATCACTGTCCAGAAAGGACTCTGGCTTCATCTTTTTCCTTGCATTCCTAAAAAAATAAAAATAAAAATGTCCAGATAATAATTAAATTCTTGCAAAGATGTATGCTTTACTAATCAACTTTATGAAAATAGAAATTTTATGCTTCCCTTTGTTAACTTAGTTCAATTTTCCCTGTATCCCTACCACAACACGAATGGTTTAGCTGCAGCTGTTTGTGCATATCAGCCACATGCTTCTGAAACTCTAACAAGTGTTTGCTAAACTTGTGCTGCTACAGGTCAAAAAACTCATCAGAATGTCACAAAGGACAGTATCCCAAAGGGATCCCAATTTTCCATGTATGTTGTCTGACAACCACCTACTTCAACTGAAAATGATGGAAAAACTTCCCAATTTTCCACCTATATCTAAGAACTTGTGTTTTCTGAGGACGCTGTGGAGGAAATTAGGTTTCCAGATAATGCTAGAAAAGGAACATATCCAAGCAAAAAATTGTAATGTGGATGAACAGTAGAGAAACACAATAGATCAAGTCTGGCGTTGTGGCTCCAGATCATTTGTCCAGTGCCAATTGATGTTGCTTGCACTGAGACTGCTGTCTTATTCGTTTATATAGATTTGGCCTCTTAGTGCAAGAAGTTTCAGAGTTAATCCACACAGGAGATTTCTACACTATGTCTAGCTGCTAGGTCTTCCAAGAAGTCTGTTAGCCCTTATCTAGAGTCCCTGAAATGAGATACATCAGGTAAACATACAGAAAAAAATAAAAATAAAAAAATAAAATAAAATAAAAAAGAAGAATAACAACATACTGCCCCATTCCACTGTAAGTGCAGAGTAATGAAGCTGTATATTTCAACCATTTACCTGAGTTCACTAAGTACATCATCAGACGTGCTGCCTTCAATAACGAAAACATCTGCCATGTCATCATTCAGCAAGTTGCAGGAGTAACCAATATTCATTGCCGTCTCTGAGAAAGATAAACCAAGAAGATGACACATCTTAGTACCCCAAACCCATCAACAGTCTCTTCGGACTTTTTACACCCGTGACAAAAGCTCATATTCTCACTCAAAATACCTTGCAGCCTTTCAGAGCCAGCAGTTTAATACAGCTAGATGAGTCACCCTGATGGATGCAGCAGCAAATCTCCCCTAATCAGGCTTCATAAGGCAATGGAAAAAAATAATTCTACTAAAATAAAAAAGTTCAAAAGACCCTTCATTCTGCATACTTAAGAGTTACCAAGATGTTTCATGTAGATTCAAAAAAAAAAAAAAAAAAATTCAGGATACTTAGCTTTCCTTCCCATTCCCCCTCCAAAAAATAATAGAGACACTTCATTTTTTTCAAAAGTTCTGCTTGTTTTTTGTGTGAAATAATTTACAATTACTTTTGGTCCCCTGGAAACACCATTGTTCCAGGAAGCTTGCTATTTCTGAGAGAAAAAAAAAAAATCACTCTAAAAAAAAATCATTCTATTCACAGTTCTTTCCAACTTAATGCCTTTTCCAGAAGCTCCATTTCCATTCCAGGACCACATTGAAACAGAACTAAGATCAACATTAGCATCAAAGTTCCTTGAAACTGGGACCAAATTTTTTCAAGACTTCTTCACCAGGACAATCAACTGTACTAAAGTGACATCTTTTCACAGCACAAGACAGAGGCTACAGGATCCTCATTGTCTCCTCTCCAATGGCAAAGGATGCTATTGTCGTACTGTTTCCAGCCTCAGGACAGGAATTAGGAACAGGCACCAGCTACAGTTACCTGGTCTAATTCCAGTTAACTGGAGCTTGTCTAGCTGGCAATGAAGCAAAGCCCTGTAAATTTATCATCTGTGCAGTTTTTCAGAGGAGAGACAATGAAAACACAGGTCCTAGCAGAATCATCCCACCAGTGAAAGAGAAGGGCAACATCCAGAGCTGTAACCCCTTACCTTGCTTGTCTCCAGTGAGAACCCATATCTTAATGTGGGCTTTGGCAAGAGTCTCGATTGTCTGCGGGACCCCATCTTGTAATTTGTCCTCAATCGCTGTGGCACCTAGCAGCTTAACAGAAAAAAAACAGGGAGCTGGTAAGTATTCCCATTGTGAGTAAGGGAGAAAGCATTAGACCTCCATGTGGTTACTCAAGCAAGTACAAATGAAATCCAGGAATAAGGTTGCATTGACTTTCATTATTCCTCAGGAAATCTACTGGATGGAGTAGAGCCCTGATCCTACAAATGTTTTATTTTGTAATCCCGCAGACTCAGCTGGATCATGAACACGCCTGAAATTAATTGCCACACGTTTGCACCCCTACAGATCCATGTTCTTCCACATGTTGCCTTCACAGCAGATAGAGATTTAACACAGGAATGAAGACATATGGGGATTCCTGTCTCCAAACCTCCATATGTATCCTCTAACATGCAGCTTGCTCCCAGCCATACACTGCAACTGGCTGCATTTGCTCCAGCCCACAATACACCCATGCCCACCACCTTCTCCACACCATCACACAACACTAAGCCACTGCCTGCTCAGGACACAAACCTTTGTAATTTCAAAGTTACTGCTTTCTCTGTGTTTTGGAGATACTTGGTGGCTTTATCCTGTTGTCAAAGAAACCTGAAGATTTCACTGCTAGGTCAGGTTTAGGCAGCGTCTGCTACTACATAACTCCTGCTGTTGGTAGACTAAATTCAAGGGCTGGCTTTAAGAACAAGATCTATTTTGGTTTCCTGGAATATTTATCATCCTCAGCTACGAGTGTTATTAATACATACAACAACACTACGTAAACTTTCCATAGGCTTTTGAAAACTATACAATCCATGTTTTGCAGCAGTAGTCCCTTGTCCAGCTAGTGAGAGCTTAAATGTTTGTAAGCATACTAGGCCACCTCCCGGAGGACCTGCCCATTCCTGGCAGCCTGATTCTGACTTGGAAGCCCAGAGATGAACACTGATGTCAAATGCACCCAGGAACACAGACTAAGAGCGTGCATTCCCACATCCATTTTCCTTAATTTTTAAGTTGATCAATGATAGATAGTATGTTTACTACTATTCCCTGAATATAACCATGATCTGCCTCTATTCCTCCTTGCTGTCCTTATATCCTTACTCACTCTAAGGACCCCAGAAGGGGTCTGCTATGCACAGGGACTTCTGTTCTTGACATCAACCAGACTGTGATACCTGGCAGCTTTCTATGCCTACACAAGACTCCTGTGCTGACTCTGGCCCTTGTATCCATTCACTGCCACAAGCCAGGGACTCCTACACCCACTCCCTGTCCTTCCCTGCAGCACCTTCTGGAAGTAAAATAATTTCCACACAGGGTGAAGAGAAGGGTCTCATGTAAACTGTTTCCTTCTTAACCATGTTTCTTCCTCCTGTGAGCCAGTGACCTCGTCTCTACTCAGGCCATGAGCTTCATAACCCTTACATGCAAAACAGCTGTCTCCTTGACCTCTTGAACCTCCATGTCATTCCTGCTTTGGACATGACCCACACAGCGTTTGCACGATGTAATCTGCAGAGCTGCAGGATTAGCATTTCCCACTGTTGAGACTGGGAGAGCAGCAGGCTCTGCCCCATGGACTATGCAACTTCCAGAGGTCAGTTGCTTCTAGGCTCACATGTGTTTCTTCCCAGGCCCTGCTGGCATCCTGAACACACAGCTAATGGAAGGAGCAACAGTGCAGCTCCCCAGCTTTCCAAGATCTCAGGAAAGAGTTGCTGTGAGTGCAAAAGCTGAATTGCTTCCTCTCAGATCCCACACATCCTTTTCATTCATTATTCATGGCTGTAAAGCACAGGCAAACCGCAGGGCTGTAACAACACTCAAGGAGAAAAGAATGACTTGCAGATCACAAGTTTAGTCCTATTTCAGAGTGACACAAACATCTTGGTGGACATCATGCCCCCGTTCTGCCCAGGGCTGCAAGAACAAAGGCAACACCCTCTGAAATGAAGGGGGACCTGGGGATTATTCACTGCCTGCCATTTCAAAGAGAGGAAAATAAATAGATCAGCCACTTGCACATACAAAGGATGGCTATGAAATATTTGTGTCCCTGTCATCTCCTTTAAGCTCTGCTATGTCACTTCATCATGAAAAAGCTACTCTGACACCCACGTGAGTTAAAATAACACCATTCCCAGGCACTGGTGGCTGACACCGCAGTGGCTCCTCACAGGGGTGCCAGCAAAAGCCCAGCATTGCCATATTTCAAACCACTCCCGTCACACAACCCACCGAGCTGTTTGCAGCGCAGTGTTTACTGAAGTCACACTGAGCTGTTTGTTCACAAACCACTATCTCGGCTGCCTCCCTCAGAGTTTGGCCCAGATTCTGTGAAATACCAACCATTAGATCTTTTTCGATCTCTTCATATATCTCAGACAATTTATCTTCCCGTCCTTCCAAGGCAGTGCTTGCTTCGTGGTGACGCTTGATCCAGTCCTGAAAGTATTCTTCATCCAAGTTTTTATAGGCCACGACGAGTGTCCTCAAACCTTCCCCAGCAAACTCCTGCGAGACAGTGGTGAGGCAGAATAAGTCAAAGGAGAACAGACTCCTTGCTCTGGTTTACAAAAGACTCTCTGAAAGCAAACATCTATTTGTGAAAACTTGTTACCTAATGTCTGCAGAGGAAAGGTGAAGAAAAACACACCTTAGACCACAAACCTCAGGGCGCTTTTTAAAAACTAGTTCCAGGTCACTTTTACATCCTTACAAAGAACAAATTTAAAAAGCCTCTCTTATATTCTTGGTCTAAAACTTTACATCAATCAGGCAGTTGTTTGCCAGGTTCACATTTCTCAACATGAGGTTCAGAATAGTAAGACCTAAATAAAACACGCCGAACTCTGCTTTGAGTTTCAGAGCTGCACTCAACTTGCTGAGGGGCTGACCTAAATACTCAGGATGAGCACAATCACTCATTACATCTCTCCAAGTCCTTGTAAGTGTGCTTTCTGTAGATGTACAACTGACTACATTTCGCAGTGTTTGACAGTACAGGTCTGTGTCTGGTGGAATAACTGAGGTCCCTCTCTGCAAACTGAGGCTTCCCCCCATAACAGGACATCCACTTTCTTTCTCTTTTGGGATTCCAAAAGAGCAGATCTGAAGTAAAGGTGCATTAAGGACAGGCCACATCCGCAGCTCATCTCCCTATGCTCTGACCTCTCCTTCACACACAATGTTTTCTGGCTCCCCCAGGCAGTGAGCAGGGATGTTTGTGCTATTGCTCAACCTCCCTGGCAAATCTTTCTGTTATCTTGTGCTCTGCTCCGTACCAGCAGGAGCTGGCATCAACAGAGGGAGTAGATGTTGGCCAGGACATCCACCTCTCACTGCATTTTACTCTACACCACCAATATAAAAAGCCACGAGGTTTGACTGCTGCATTTTGCATGCTGCCCAGGCAACAAGCCCATATATGATCTGGAGGAAGGGAAGGGAACTGAGACTCTCATAGAATCACAGATTGGTTTGGGTTGGAAAGGGTCTTAAAGACCATCCAGTTCCAGCCCTCTGCCATGGGCAGGGACACCTTCTACCAGGTCAGGTTGTTCAAAGTGCTGTCCAACCTGGCCTTGAACACTTCTAAGGATGGGAGATCCCAACTATGCCAGCCCTGCTCAGCCCATTCTGTCTGAGGCCTCTCAGACCATAGTCACTGCAGATTTGGATTGTATCAAGAAGGTAAAAGGCTCTGGGACCCTTTTACTGATAACCTGAATTATTCCAATCAAGGCATGCCTGAATATGCTGGGCACCTGCTTTGTACAATAACAGCAGAATTGGATGGAATATAACTGCCAAACACAGATATATAGTGCTATTTCAGGTGTTTCCCCTGTCCTGCCCGGCTTCTACTTCCTAATCCATACTAATGCAGCTCTTCTGAAATGTCCTGCATTGTATTTGACATACAGATGTTCTAGGTAACCTAGAGCAGTTCAAGTGGTACTGGTGATAGCTGATTTGATACCTAAAGCTTTAGAAATTGATTTCCCTCTTAATCCCCCATGAAATATACATATATATATATATATATATATATATTTGGTATTTGGGTGCTGCTTCTAAAATCTGTATTCTGTCTCAATAGAAATTACATTTCCGTACCTGGAGAAAAGGCAACCATCAAATGCAGATTTGCAGTGCAGAAGAAAACACTTACATTCAGATGTTCAGTGGTCTCCTCCTTGAGAGAATCACAGGATGGATGAAGCAGTTCATAAAGAATGGTGTCAGCCCCCTTGCAGTATAAAGTCAAGTCCCCTTCTGGACTCCGCACTATAAGAAGAGAGAAATTCTACAGATACCAGACTGAAGCACTCAAGATTCATAGCACTTGCATCTAAACAAAGGTTTTCAAACATATCCAAATTCTACCAAGTGATGGCAAACTCCCAGGAATCAAGACGAGATTTGCTTAGAACAGTAGATAATGCAACTACCATCAGCCTTAGTGGTAGCAGCACAGGCAACTACACCCTGATTGCACTGGTCTGAGTAGATGCTCTGTTGGACTCTGTAGTTCCTACAAGCAGATCTTCAGGCAGGACATCTGCACTCAAAATTCAAGAAGATATTGGGGTACTGGTCCTGCTGCCAGTAAAGGCGCTTAAAAGCCTGAAAAGCCATGAAGAAGGGAGTAAAAGGAACATACCGATAACTGACATTCTCTTGCGGACATTGTTGAAGTCGAGAATAGCCAGCAGTTTGTAGATTTTCGTTTCTCCCATTTCCACAACAGTGATGGTCTCTGGTGTGCGAGCCCGGAACACAAATCCAAAGTTTCTGGCAGCAGTGACAAGGGCTCCCTCATCAGGAGACTGGGCCTGATACACCAAGTTACCTGACATGCAAGAAAAAAAAATATGGCTTCTACTTTGTTTCTGATATTTACAAATATAAATTCAAAGATATTTTTTTTTTTTGTAGCAGTTATCTATGTATGGAATAGAAAAGGAGCTGGGCAAGCTGTCTGCCACCACAGGAAAGCTGTGGCACCTGCAGTTTCTGCACGTGAGGTGTGGTGGTGGCAGTAATGACATCTCCACCACAGAAACACATAGGGATTAGAGGCTCTGGTCCTTTCTGCTCCCATGTGGCAACTCCAAAAACACTAATTTATGTGTTGCCATGCAACAGAAAATCACCAGGGATCCAAAAGGACCAGTAACAGCTTCTGTGAAGAGCAGACACACCGTGGTGGTGCAAGGTGAACAGAACCACTCAGTCTGGTACCTTTAACAGTCCTCACCTTCTTTCTTCTCTTCTGGCATCACTGTGTGACAAAGTGAGAGCAGGCGGAAGAACCTGTGGGTTGGGACATCACTCAGCTTCACAGCTTCGACCAGGCTGTGGTCATAGAAGGCAAACTTTGGGTCAGCTAACGGGTTGTAGGAGAAATCAACCTTCTCTGTGTTCTGCAAAAACATGGCTTTGTGTTATTTGTAGAGCTCTCTGATGGCTGCCCACTGATGCATGCCCATGACAGCGCCCCTCTCTTCCTTTCATTTACGGAGGTCCCTCTCCTGCAGGGCTGTTCATGACAGAGACTGATCAATCTGAGTGAGTGGGAAGCCTCAAAAGCTACTGAGTCGAAGCAAAGGGCAGGCACCTGAGGTGCCTTTCAGAGCAGCACTCAGGCTGATAGTCTGAATATCCAAAAAGATGCCTCGCTCTACCAAAGCATATTTTCCTACAGGATCCCTGCTAAAGAAATGCCTGCCTTCAAAACACGGCTGCTTTGAGACATCATCCTCCTGATTTCAATGCTTGTCCAGGATAGCTGTGTGGGGAGGCCGAATTCTAAAGGCTGTGTTCCCCACCCTATTCTCCCAAAGCAAGAAAAAGCCCTGATATGGAAAAAGATGACAGACAAGTGATGTAAAGGTTCAGCTCCACAGGCACTGCCCTTATTGTCCAAAAACAAGGAGTCCCAAGCAGAGGGGAACAGTGGAGAAACAGCCAGAAGCTCAAAGCATGAAGTGTCACGGAGGAATGCACTGCAGAGCCTGCCCGGGATGATCCCAACTCCCGCCCCATCCCAGTGAGCTCAGAGTTTCCAGGATGGGAGTCATGCATCCTTCTGACCTGCTCCAGCTGACAGTCAGCACTTGCCACAAGAGCACAGCCCCCCCACCTACACTGATTTGCGCAAGAAGGCCTGGACACTCCAACTCCATGAATATGTGGGCAGCGTCCTTTTAACCTGCAAGACTCTGTTCTATCTTGTATCAGGGGCAGGAGGAGCTGCCTGGTGGTGAATTGGCAGGAGACCAGCATCTCTCCCCCAGCAAGCCAGCCCTTTGAAATTTTGCTGCTGGAGTGAGGGCAGCCTGGTGGGACAGCGCTTAGTACAAGCAGCCAATTTCAGTGCGTAGTTTTAAAGTGCCTGGAAATGAATCACTGGAATGAGGAGTGGGATTTTCGTCATCATTTTGCCATTTGTTACTTGGATCACTGCTTGCAGTTTTCAGACATTTTAAGCAATGAAATCCAAGATGTGGGTTTGTGCCAACAAACAGAGGCTGGATAGAAATGAAGAAGCCACTCATTTTCACACTTTCCAGTGTCCAGACATAGGGGAATTTGACAGTGACCTTGTTATGCTTATGAACTGAACTCACTGATTCCCATCCAGAACTTTAATTCACTGCCAAGGATAATAAGATTCATCAGTGTCCAAGTTTCCAACCAATATCAATGGCCAAGTGTTCAGAGGAACTGTGCATGCAGTAGGATGTCATGTGAAGCTGAAGGAACAGTGGATACTCAGGCTGCCCACCCTGCAAATTCAAAGCAGCCCTACTGGAAGGGAATGCAACTCTGACAAGCCTCTGATGTCCACACGAACATGATTTCATGCTGTCAGGATCAAGAGGAGCAGCATGAATGTGAGCTATGCCTGGGTGGGATTTGTCTACTGGCACCTATGGAGGCAGGTTCATAGAAAGCAGAGATTCTGCTACCACTTGAGCACTTACCTCAGTTATTTCTATCCTTTGTCCAGACATGTCATACACATCACCTGCAACCAAGAAAGACTGAGGTTATAGCCATAAGCCTCAGATAAGAGCTGTCTCCGAGCTTTTCTACCAAAAATAAACAAATAGATAGATTAAATAAATAAAATAAATAAAGTGTTTTGAAGCTAGTATCAAATTAAAAAGTTTCAGTAGCACAAATATCTTGAAATGGGGACTGGTGACTGATGATTCATATAAATCAGATCCTACGTCAATCCATGATAAAATCCAAAGACTGACAGATGCTGAAAACAAAAAGCAGTTGCCGTAAAGATGACTGGCATTTGAGTAAAGAATTGGCTTCTGCCCAGACGGAACATAGTGCTAGGAGAGTGTTTTCAGGGTATGACTTCTCTTGTGCCTTTCTTTCAGAATGGGAGACAAAATCCGGCTCCAGGATTATATTGGGGTTGTAGCAGTTCCTGGACAACCAAAGAGAAGTTGTCAAAGCCCCTTCTTCCCATGCTTAGGTAGCAAGGCTGCTTGATAATCTCTGATATCCCTGAATTGATAGTCTAGTCAGAGAAATGAATGACGTCTCATCCCCAGTGAGTGGAGTTTCACTACTGAAGCCTGAACAAAAATTTCACTAGGAAGCTCTGGACTGTGTCCAGGCTGGCCAGATTCAATAGTTCATTGAAATAAGATTGAAATACAGAAAATTACATGAATGACCAATCCATACCTGTATCAGCAACCTCAACTGTGATGATTACAGTCAATTCTAATTACTAGTACTCCCTCATAAAAGCCCCGAAGTTGTAGAAAGAAACTCAGAAGCAATCTTTCCTGAGAACTCTACATCAGTTGATCCCGCTGGGAACTGTAACCAAAAGGCTATTCGACACCTTCTCCTCAATACGGAGCCTAAGCCTCTACAGCCTCCTTCCTGGCAGCAGAACCAATTCATTCTTTCTTTTGGCATGGCTTTCAAAAATGCCACGAGTGTAAAACCCAGAGTATTCTGGAGAATTAGCTAAGCATTTAGAAAAAAATAGGCAGTAGACTGTCTGCATTCTTTCCACTTATTTCCCGTTCATTTCTTGAACACACATACTATGTCTATGTTAACACTGGTGACATCCACTTCAGAAAAATAAACTACAGGATATATGAATAAACAGACTGAAATTTTAAAAACTGTTTAGCAGCACCAGCGCTGGTCAGCATAACAGTACTTTTACAGACGTTGTGTTGCCCAAATACAGACAAAGTAAGATTTATAGGAAGAAGTAACTCCTTTAATTAGACCAAAAGGCTCCACTGGGAAAAAAAAAAAAAAGACAACCTTTCTGGCACATCAGTCCATCAGCAGGTCTGATACAGGCAAAACAACATCCATCTCCAAATAGGATGTGACTAATTTCTCTGGGGGAGTGTAATGATGTTAATCAATTAGTCAGTTTGTGAATGGTTAGCACCTCCTGAGGAGGGTGAAGAAAATTGCCTGGGGCTGTACAATGAAGGAGCCTGTTATATCAATGATTATTAGGATCTAACAATGCTACCAACTTTTCCAACTCACTACAAACTTTTCTTCTGATATGTCAAGTAAGCTAGGGCTGCAGATGAATGACCATGCCATTGACTAGGCACTGACTGAAGGTTAAGCAACCTGAAAAGGATTTGGAAAACCACTGCTCATGATGGGAGAAATTACTGAATGGGAGAGGTAGCAGTATAAGTAGCTGACAAAAGTTACAGACAGCACTGTGAGGATTGGCTGATTTCACAAGCAGATAAAAGGGAATCATGAGAAACACCTGCACCCCACATATAGCTGGAAGGGAGGACTGGGGTGTTTGGGGGAGTAGAGTTTTGCAGGGTTAGTAATGGCTGGGTAACCATATCAGTAATACCACGAAAGGCTGAGATCACCTAGGTAGTGATATCAGAAAAAAGAACACATTTGGGTACAGATGTAGTAAAACTACAATGCGGGAAAAAGTCATAAGGTGCAGATTCTTTAGTTCAGTGCATATTGGTGCAGGAAAAGGGAGGTAAAGGGGTAGCAAAAAGGGGAAGCAAAGGACAGGAAAATGATATTAATCTATTTAAATAATGTAATATCTGAGCTGCCCAGGTATATCTGACAGATAGCCCTGTACTTGATACTGCAGCTTCTTATAAAACAGTCTCTTCTGGATATCATATTTAGTTTCTCTCTACCGAGAGGTGTAAAACCCAGAGAATATGATGAATGGATAATATACCGTAGGATTTGCCGTTGATGGAGCACTTGTTGAAACACATGATGTTCTGAGTGAGGGTCCCTGTTTTGTCCGAGAAGATGTACTTGATCTGCCCCAGCTCTTCGTTGAGTGTAGTGGTACGGGCCTGGGCTGGCGTGTCGTTCAGTGGGTAATACATCTTGCGGTCCCAGTCAATGTAGAAACTGTTACCCAAGCGTATAATCTCTACACTGGTAAACCCAAAAGAGAAGGCAATGGAATATTTATTAGTTTAAAGGACAAGATCTTTATCTTCAGCTACCATCAGCAACTGCAGCTAGAAGACAACTTTGAAGGCAATGACAGGGCGTACTCATCAGCTTGTCCTTAAGTGGCCTGTTGTAAGCAAAGCTGAAGCAAGCCTCACTGAAATGATCTGATAGGCTTATAGTAAATTCATTTCCTTTGTTTATAGAACAACTTCTCATAAATACATTTGAGAAGTTTCAGCAGTACACAGGAAATTTTGAAAATCTGATGCTTTCTTTCAGCCTGCACTTGCTTCAGTTGAAGCTACTTTTTTGTGACAGAAGTCCATAGGCTGGGCAATGAGTTAAGAAAACCACCAATACATCATTTTCACCCAGACTACCCCAATGCTACATTAACCCTGCTGTGAACAAGTGGCAGTCTTTCATGCGTGGCAGGCAAGCAGACTGAAAAGCGAAGCAGCAGCAGCAGGGTGTTTCATTTTGTGCAGTTTAAGGAATGTTTTCAGTGAAATTCAGGGCTGATCTGCTCTGTGGTGCCCGGGGATGAGTGCAAGCAACCCCGACCATGAGAACAAGTGAGTCACTGTGTAACTCAATACAATCATCAAGCAGTATCAGCTCACAGACAGCATGAATTTCCACTTTGCTGCTGGTTTGACACACTGGGGAGGAACAGGGTGAATTCCTCGTATTTACCAACACAAAAGAGTCTTAGAATACAACTTCCGACCCTGCAGCTCTGCGTGTAACTCCTCATCCTCCCAGCAGCTGCAGGGAAAGGGCAGCACCAGTAGCTAAGATCTGTCTTTTGCAGTTTGACATCACGAACTTTTCACAAACATTCTCTGTGAATCTCATGGCAAGGGTTTGCTCTGCAGTCAGTACCAATTCTCCCTGAAGAGTTGGGTTCAGTGATAAACTATACCAACCTAGTCAGTCTAAACTGCAACCTCAAGGTTTTGGAGGCAACTTCTTCACAATTCCTACCCTTTAACCCTGCTTGCCTATCTGCAACAACCAATGCAGCACTGTGTTCTCTGGGAAGTGATGAAGCTGACTGTGTCCATGCAGCACCAAGCACTAGAGATCCTCAGCCTGATTACACCTACTTACCTGGCAATCCACCCCTCACCTGAGCCTTGAAGCCACCTCAAAGAATGTGCTTTTCACTTTGGTTGGCAATGCAAATGGGAGAGAGCAAGAAGTAGAAGGTTTCCAGTCTCACTCCCATAGCATCCTACCCTTACACCTCTCGCCCAAATGCAGTCATCCTCTCCTGCTCCAGGGCTCACTGCTTTCTCAGCTCCAGCCCTGACAAAGACCACTGAAGCCAGCAGAAAGCAGAGAAGCAAAGCACCACTGGGTTGTGGAGTTACCCATCAAAATGTTTTTAGGCCCTGTCAAATAATGTTTGGACATAGGGAAAAGAAGATAGGGTCTCACTGAAACAGACAACATGTTTTTACCCCCATGTCCTTTTAAAATGATACAGGGCTTGTTAAAACCCACAAAAAAACAGTGCCTATGAGATGTCTTCACTAGATGTCAGCAGCATAGAGAGCTGGCCTTGGCTGTGTGGGATCACCCGAAATGGGGTTGCATTTATGTCCAGGAAAAATGCTGCTCCCGGATAAGACAAAAGCTAAAACTCTCCTAGGTGAAACATGAAAGGAGGTTCTGGCACGTACCTGACGTAGAGTGAAATCGGCACCACTGTGTTTAGAATGATCACGTATGACCAGAACATGAGGAAGCCGGAGTAGGAGGCAGAGTTTACACCCTCTGCCCAGGGCAGATAGACTTGGAAGTTGTAGCCCTTATCAGACTCCCAGATGCCATTGCCAATGGCCAGGATAAGACACATCAGTGCTAAAAATCCAAAGATCTGGAGAAAAAAAAAAAAAAAAAGAAACTGCATATTAGAAACAGAATTTGTTATATACAGGTTAATTGGATGACCCTAATCAAAAAGGGTTGAACAGCTTGAATCACTGAGGAAGGCTCCTAGGAGTGCAGGAGGAAAACAGGCAAAAATATGATGCTTTGTCTCAAAGATGCCACTATACTATGCAGTCTTCAGTGATTTGGGGCATTAAGTAGAAAGTAGAGTAATTTTAAGTAGTGTTCTAAAACAGGGTGTTCGTGGGCAGCTGGCTGCAGAACATCAGATTTCATTAGAGGTGAGTTGAGCTGCTACTCTTCAAATATCTGGCTGTGTGTATGGGAATAGAAATTCCCTGGAGGACTTCAGACTGCTAGCCAGATGTGCCATAGTTTCCTAACCATTTCTGAAAAATTAGTAAAGATAATTTGTAATTCATGAAATCCAGCACTGTGCAGGGTGGAATTCAGCACTGGATACCCTTCTGATGGTTAAAGGAGAGTTAATCACTGACTTAGAACTAATGGTTGCCTTGGTACCTGCCATCACAATCTGATTACATTTCATTTGAGCAAACAGAAAGCAACAGAAACCAGTGAGGTGTATCCTTGGACTTTAGGGAGGCCTGTTTTGTGAAGCCTAAAGCAATCAGGGAAACAGCAACTGGGAAGAAAATTCCAAAGTGGGACACCGTAATGAAAACGGGGACTTGCTCAGGAACACAATTTCATACACACAAAAGCATTACATAGGTCATAAAAGTTG
This sequence comes from Aythya ferina, assembly GCF_964211825.1. Taxonomy (NCBI): domain Eukaryota; kingdom Metazoa; phylum Chordata; class Aves; order Anseriformes; family Anatidae; genus Aythya; species Aythya ferina. Next base: position 10,374,092 of record NC_140299.1, on the reverse strand, counting down.
TTTCTTTGTTTGTATTTTCGTTGTTGTTAAAAGAAGATAAGAATATAGCAATACAATTAGTTGGAAAAGAAAACAAAAAGAAGGGGGAGAAGGAAAGCTAATACAAATGAATATGAACTGCAATGAATTACAGAACTGTGACTAGCTAATAGTGATTCAAATACCAAGAAAACAGTGAACTCAGTAACAGAGTTGTGGAAAAGGCAGACATTGGACAGACGTTCCTCCATGAATGATGGAGGAATGAAGCAGAAGGACGTATCTATCCCATATGATGTAGCAGATGGAAAAGACAGTGTACCTACTGTGACAAGGAACAATATGTGTCTCTACCTGCTAATAATAACCATTTTCAAATCAGTGGGTCCAGGTAATTTAAAGCTGAAAGCTTGAAGGGACTGAGAAATTTTCTTAACAAATTAAGTTAATTTTTAACAATGCTTTAAAACTGTGAAGTTCCACCATACTGAAAATCTGTTAACATAATTACAATATTTCAAAGGTTGAAATGGTGACTGTGGGAAAGATAAACAGAAGCTAGCATGACATCATTCCTGGACAAATGATAATAAAAAGAATTCTGTTGATATCAACTTCTCCAAATATTTGCCTTAAAAATCTACCATCCTAATAAAAATGTGAAGACATGGAATCAGCAGGCTGATTAAAATCTCTTGCAACTATGGTCATTAGTTCATTATTAGTAATTATAATAATTAGTCATTAGAGGAAATATCAGTTCACTGGACCATTATGTATAAGGCCACTCAGCAATAACCACATTACAACAGTAACCAACTATTTTTGAAACAACAATTGTGGTACAAATGTAAAAACATTGCTGGTATAGCAGATGTTTGCATTGCTGAGGTAACCTGTGAAGGGGAGAGTGATACTTCATGGTGTGACTTGAATCACTTGGTTAAAAGTCCAACCAACTTGAGTTTTAATACATAGAAGATGGTAAATGGAGACTTCCGCAAATAGAGGAATTGGGCTGAATTTCAGGAGGCACGTTTATTTCCCACAACAGTAGTAGTTTTTCTGAGTAATTGTGGGAAGCCCAATAAATTACCCCACTGGTGAAATGCAGACAATATTGCTTGCTAGTAAGGAATGTGGTGTGGTGTTTATAAACCTCTGTGGCCAGCACTAAAAACAGACTTCATTTTGAGCTGTTATAATCAGGATGATCTAAGGATATGTGAGAGGCATGACCCAGGAACAGGTTATGTCCTTTATTAAACCAATAGATGGAGAAAAGAGATGAGCCCATCCATTTTTAGAGGTATTTCAGTTGGTCAAGAAAAAGATATGACTTCTCTCTGCAGACCTTGTCTGTTATAAAGGAAATGAATTAAAAAAGGCACTTGTCTCTTTTATCCTATCGCTGTACCCTGAATGATTCCTCATTGCCCCACAGGTTAAAATTTGTCAGTTTGTCATCATGAATCTATATAGGAAATTCAGTGTATGATTTAGCAACAGACAAACATGTGGGGCAAGACAACTGAACTCTCCTGTAATACTGCAGCTCGTGTCTACTACTGCATTTGCTTTATGACTTTATTTTGCTTTATGTCCACTTTCCATGATAATGCTCTTGTCCCTAACAGCTCAATTTGCATGCAGTCCTCATGCTTGCACAAAGACTACTAACATGCTGTTTGCTTTCAGAAAAATGTGAAAGACCGAGCCGTTAACAGTGGCCCCAGAGATTAATTTCTCTACAGAGAAACAACTGCGTGTAGGGTGTTGCAATCATTGCCACAGCTCTGCAAGAGAAGGATGTGAATAAACCTGATCACAGATGGGGGACACTTCCCACCATCAGCAGCCTCCCTCTCAGGGACCTGCCTGTGCAGAGATGGATCCTTTGCAGGACTCAGTCAGATTTCTGGAAGGAGGAGCTGACTTCGGATAGACATTTCTTTTCAGACAAAGAATTAAAACAGTCTCAGATTCTTTGCTGGCACCTTGAGTTCTGCTCTGGGATTTTATGCAATAAGGCATTTAGTGATGAAGCTGACAGCTATATTTCTCTGAAAATGTGCCTCCCCAAACCTGCAAAAAAAAAAAAAAAAAAAAAAAAAAAAGAAGGAAAGTTTTGGAGGAAAAACCATTCCTGGCTTTGGCAGTAGTGGCCCTGGCCGAAGAATATTCACGTCTTTCCCCAAGAAATGCTGTGTTCCTCTCCTGCTGTTTTCTGCCCTGTGCTGCCAAAGAGCCTTACAGACAGAAATGCTCCCAAACATGAACAAACAGTGATGGTTTCCATCTGGAAAGGTTTATTCCCAATTAACCCCTGTAGGGACAGACCAGGATCAATGCTGAAACAGGTCTCCGTTGGCATGCCCTGCCAAAAAAAACGATTTGTCCCTGAAGTTTTATGGACAATTAAACACAAAATAGCATTGCCAGTGTTAACGTGGAACAAGTTTCATTAAGCTAAAATAAGCTATTTATAGCAAGCTGTAACTGGTTGTATTTCCAAACTCAAGAGAGCAATATAGTGCCTCTTTTTATGACTGTGCTTCGCAAACTTTGACCACCAAAACTGTTGGAAAGACCTGGTGCCACATCCCCTTTGGTGTGCCAGGAGCCTGTTTCTTGAGTTAGGGCAGAGCTGTACTTAGACACCAAAATGTTAGGTGCCTTAAAAATGCATAAAGTAGAAAAACTCATGCTTAGCTCCAACAGAGCCGCAGAACCCAGGCAGAGGCTGATGCAATCCACTGCAACTTGCTCTCTTTTTTAATTCTTTTTTTTTTTTTTTTTAATGGATCCAAGAAGTAAATCCATCTTGCTCGCATTGATGAAGAGGGCCAAACAGACTGAAAGCTCTGGGCGGGACCCTTGACTTGTGAAAGAACTTTTGGCAAACCTTCACTGAGTGCTAAATTCTGATTTCGCTGCACAGTTTTTCTCTGTTCCATTTCTTTGCTCTTTGGATCCTTGACATCTCTGTTCCAGATGTAGCAGAGCATGTTTAAAAACATGAAGTTTTTCAGAAACCTGCAAAATTCTGAATGTTAGATTTCCAAACCTTACGTGTTTTTGCTGTCCCTTTAAGTTCAAGGGAAGAAAACAAGCTGATGAGGATAGGCAAGAATTTCACTTGGCAGAGACTGGTGTTACTAAAGTCAAGGGAGTGTCCTCACTGCACACTGAGCAAGGACTCCAGAGGGCCTGAAGACGACCCTGGAGCGGCTCTCTGTGCTGTGGCATTGCTTTACAGCAAATATGTACATGCAGATGTGCAGGACGCTGCTTCACAGCACTGACAGTCAGTCTAACCACTGTTCCTCTCGTGCAATTTCAGTCTCCTAGGCACAACCTGCTCTACTCAACCATGTCTCCCACCCTGGGACCCAGCTAAAGAGCTTTTGGGAGTCTGAGAGAGAAACAAGAGGACAAGGTCTGGGATGAATTGTCCAGGATGGGCCTGGAGATACTTGTGCTGTGAGGCATACACTCACAGAGGGCAGAGAGAGCTCAGAACAGCCCTGCACAGGCTTTGCCCTGGGCTGTGGTAGGCAGGATGCTGTTGGACACCTTGAGCTCTGTCTTCCCCACAGCTTGCTCTAGTACCATGGGATGGATCTGGCCCCCAGCCTGGCTGCCAGGGTGGGATGGAGAGCAAGGGCAGGAAGGAAGAAAGGGAAACAGATGGCACTGATGTGTGACCACAGGAGCAGCCAGACCTTCTCAATGTCACAAATTGAAGGCAGTGCAGCATGCATGAAATAGCACAACATGATTGCCTCTGAAGTAAAATAAATCCTTGAAAATAAATAGCTTTTCTTCAAACAGCATTGAGTAAAACATCATCAGAATGCATGTCTCTGAAGAACAGCAGTAACAACCAGAACAGTCCCTTCCCTGAGCAGCTTTGAACTCGAGAGGTAAAATCTGAGGGAGTCTGCAAAAGAATCGCTACCTCTGCCTGGAAGCGTTTGCCATTTGTTACAACCACTGGCTAGCATAAACCTCAGCTTAGATCTGTTTTATCATCTGTGGAGAGTGCCTGTGATGTAAGATTAGTGTTCTCAAATTTGCCAGCTGCTAAAAACACCAGTTTCTGGGTATTAGCAGGACCATGTCTAACTTTTTTACCCTAATGTGATAAGACAAAAGCTGGCATCATGTAAATTAACAAGCTCAATTACCAAGTCCTATACAGATATCAAAGATGCCAAGAAACCAGGAAGAAGAGAGAAAACTGCTAATGTTTATATAAATATAAAATGACAAAATTACTAGGGAAAAAGGCATTTGTGGGCTTCAAAGTGATTCTCACAAAAAAAAAAAAAAAAAGTAAAGCAAGCGAGAGCACAGCAAATGAAAAGCTCATAAGAAAGGTTCTTAACATTGTCAATATAATGGCCTTGCTTTGCAAGATGGGTTCACAGAGGCACTGCAGGACTCAGTCTGCTAATACATTTCTACAGAATTTTTCTTTTTATCACGAGTCACTTCTGATACTCCCTCATTTGTGTGGACAAAGAGGTGGAGCATCTGGAAATGATGAACACATCTGAAGAAACTAAGCTAAACTAATCGGACTTACCATCAACACAAGGACGTTCATGAGCCGATCAATGCTTGTCCTCTTAAAAGTTGTTTTTCCACTGTTCTGCATTAGTTTAGTGTCTGGCCCTGGAGATGAAACAAGTTCATTAATTTTAGAAATAAAGCTTAGCAGTTCTAAAGTCTTTTCCCTCTGAGGCCTCACTGTGCTCTACAGCATAGATACCCATCAGAACCCATACAGTTTACAGAGCTAGTGGGAAATTGAGGCAGAAAAAGGTTAAGTCTCTTCCCTTAGATTATATGGAGAGAGTCACATAAAGCCATTAATTCTGGATTTTGATCCATTCTCTTCTTTCAGCAGTCAATCCTCCCTTTCAGGTTGAATTACTTTTCACAGAATACCTGATACTGCTCTGTTATTAGTGACATATTATACATTGTCTCATATGTCTACAGCACTATAGAAACAATAGAAGGTCTATGCTTGTAAAAAGCAATATAGTAATAGTCTACAACAATATCGTTGATGACTGTGATATTCCAATATGGATTGAAGTCATGTAGAAATGCTGTGGAATTTTTATTTGGATATACTTACGAGTGGGAAATTTTGAACAAGTCTGGGGAGAGAGACTCGTATTGACCCAACATGGGTCACTAATGGCAGATTTAATTTAGATTTAATTCTTAAGTGCTTTCATATTGAGTGACCAAGACTTTTCTCATATACTTTGCTGCATGTTTTTCTGAAATAAGAGCCTACCTCTGCTAACAAAAACATTTAAGTAAGATTTAATGGGATGTTATATCATTTGCAACTGAGTTTTCTCTTATAGACCAATGTTAAAAATTTCAGGTTAAAATAAAATCCCCTATGGTATGCAAAATTCCTAGCCTAGATTCAAACTAAGGGATTGCATGTATTGTTTTGAATTATTATTATTATTATTATTTTGGTTTTAGCAGTTAGAAACATATTTTCCAAAGAGGAAAATATTTGATTCATTTGTCCTTACTAGTGTGATGTGCTCCTGTGCTAAAGCTTTTGTGCTTTGCAATTCACATGTCAGTTTTTCTACCCACCAGCATAAATAACGAGACCAAAGCACCACTCTGTGTTCCTAATAGTACAGCCCCTCAGCAACATCTTCTCATTGTCCAGGGCATACTTCTCTCCTCGAAGAGTAAGTGTTCCTGTGAACTTATCCAGCTTGTTATTTGGTGCCTCGCATTTAACTTCACCTGTTTAAGGAAAAAAAAAAAAAAAAAAAAGCTGGTAAAAATCTTTGTAACCTAGAAATATGATGATCAATACTGCATTCTCATGGGATCCCCACACAGGGAATATTAGACAGTAACAGTAGATTGTAGCTGCAGTTCCCAGCTGACCCTGTCATGTCCATCCTTTATCCTACATTTACTGATGTTTTGAGATATTGCTCCTACCCCATATCTTTTCATAATCCAATGGGCCACAACAAATTTGGATTTATCTTAGATTTTTGAAAATGGCCATTTTTTACTGGTAGAGTCCAAAACAAAGTTTCCACTCCTTTTATGTGCATAAGAAGAAATACTGAACAAGCAACATACTTTTAATCCTTTTACAGCAAGTTCATCATGGTAGGATGTCACTGGATAATTTTAGGTAGCAGTGCTGACCTCATATAATTCCTATTCCATTTTCTTTAAAACTGCAGGAACCCAAGTGAGAAAATCATTGCCTGAAGGCTGCAAGAGAGTAATTAATTGAAGTGTCTTTGTTCACTGTTTTTAACTTCATCTATTTTATACCTTAAAGTCCCACTGGCACTTGCAAAAAGATGCTACTGTCTTTGTCCATGTAGCTGGCACTATAAGTGATTGGAGAACCAGTTTCCATTTTTCACACTTATTTATTTCTTATAACAAAACACGTTCACATAAAACTGTAAATAAAGATATGTCAGTATAAAAATTATTTCAGTCAACATTTGCACCCAACTTCTGAAGATTCAAAGCAGAGTCCTGTGGATGTATTGGAAAGAACTGGAAAATACAAATACACCTTACTGAGATTCCAAGATTTCAGTCTGTTCAGTTAATCAGTAGGAACGTTGACGTTATTTTGATCACAGGCTGCAAATATCTACATAAGGACCAACATTTGCAGAGAATACAGCTCTCCCAGCTGTTCTCAGATGCAAACACACAGCTCAAGAGGTTGGAAGCAAAATCCAGGGAAGTGTAGAAAAAAAGTACAGCTTTAAGTATTGTGGTAATCTCCACCACTGAAAAATTTAAATTCAGGAATGAATATTCTTTTCATAGAAAAGAAGCTCTACTGTAGTGCAGATAAATCATCAAATTTGAAAGATTAAGCAATTAAGAAATTCAATGATACATGTGACGTCAGAGCTGATGATGCTGATCTGTTTTATCATCTAGTTGATCCAAGAACAATCAGACCTGTCCTCCTTAATTTGTAAAAGTCTACAGTAACCACACCTATCTCATGACAGCCCTCGCAACACTCAAAAAGCATAATGAAAAGAGAGGCTTTGCAGTGTAAGCTGAAACACAGCATAATGAGACTGGTGAACCAAAACCAGGGCATGATCTGTCACTAGGAAGACTGTGCCTCTCACGCTACCATTGAGATCGAGTACTTCATGTGTACCTGATGTGTACCTCATCTGAATCTGTTTTCCAGTAAGTGGATGGGTCTGAGATTTTGACATCAAAATGTATCCACTCAAATTAGTCTGACCACAAAAAAGTGAGAAGCTTGAGAGATTCACCCAGTGCACCTGCCCCAATGACTCTGAAAGAAGCTGTGCCTCCTGGTTCCTTCTTCCATTAAGTTAAACTGAATTGAATGAGTTTCACCTGAAAGAGTTAAATACTGTGAAGTCTACATGTGATAAGTAGTAGGTAAGAGAAAAATATTGTTTCCTTTCTTGTCTCCCAGTTCCTCATATCAAATCAAGTTCATCATTTTGGAAGCATCTTCCTTATCTGAACTATCGCAACATCAACAAACATCGTAACTCACTGTAAGCATTCCACTGAGTGCCTCTATTAGCTGCTCAACCCTTCCCTCGCTTCCTCTCTTAAGAAATAATTAGATAAAGAATTACATAAATATTTAAATACTTTCACAGAGATAAGCTAGGGAAATGCAAGGTTAGGTCTGATTCCAGGCACTCTTCCCAGTGTTCTTCCAAATATAAATCATCCTGGGAAACATTTTATTCATTTTAGCATTGCAAAGAGGCCACTTTTATTTGCAGTATAACCAAAATAGAGATATAAAGGACAAATAAATATTTGATAGAGGAAATTTAATTTCCAAATGATTTTGAAACATTGTTTTTTAATTATGCAGTATCAAGAATGCAGTATCTTTAGATAAGCATTATACAGAAAATGCTTGAAAAATGTTTTAAGATTAGGATTTTGCTTACAAACTGATACGCACTGCAGCCTCCTCAGGAAGACAGTTAAGACATGCAACCTTGACTATTAACTTAGAACATCCAGCTGCACCCACAAAAGCATATTTCTCAAGACCTAAAGCACTCAGAACCACAGCCTTCACTTTGGAGAAGTCCCAATGTACTGAGCCATCGCTGAGCTGAGACCACACACATTATTTCATAAAACCTCAACACAGAAAGTGAAAGAAAAGCCTATGGCTTTGGGTGGCACTACCAGAGACTGCATAAGCTACACCAACTCTCTGCCACATCACCACCATTTTTCCCAGAATCACTATTTCAAAGACTGTTTTTTTTTTTTTTTTAATTATTATTATTATCATTTTCCTCTTTACTTAAAAGTACTTCCTGAGATCCTGCAGTCCTTGAGAAATTCCAAGGACAGCAGTGCTCACTCCACCCCTTTCCATACTGACTCTTCCCACAATCCTGCCCTCCTATCAAAACCAACAGGGCTCTGTGAAGCTTGACAGACACCCCTCGGTCTGTTCCCCCATCCTCTCTCTGCAGAGGGATGATGTGTGAGCATGGGGTATTCTGTTTGCAGCAGGTCTGGCTCCTTTTTCCTATATATGTGCTGCTACATATTTGAGATACAAGACTGTGAAGAAAGGACGCCTTGACTGTTAACCACATATGCACTGCTGATAAATATCCATAAATATCTTAAAATGCCGTCTTTTGGGGGCACTAATAGGGGGGAGAAATTGATATAAGTGAATTTTCTGTGTAGACTCACCATTGAACTCTGTCAGTTTCTGAAGGTCTTCTCCAAGCTCAGCAGTGACTGTCAGTGCCTGCTTCACCTTGAGGTTTGTTTCACTGTAATAAATTACATAAGGCATAAAGGACTGAGTCCAGCACTCCATGAAAGTCTTCCTTCTGTTCTTGAGGACTATATTCTTCCCTAGACATCTGACGGACCATGCCGTTATCGGGCTTTTTTACCTGGCCAAAGGGATGTAGTTGTCTTTTTCAGCTGCAAAGACATGCAGTCCAGAGGAATTCTGGACATGGGACCAAAGAGAGCAAGGTCACTCTGCCACTGTCACCACAAAGTGTAGGACCAAGCATCCCATCTCCCTGAGCAGCTTGCTGTCTATCCTGCCACTCATACCACAGAATCCCCAGGTACTTGAGCATGTAGAAAAGCTTTGGATCTTCTCCCATACTATTCCAGTCCTGAAGTGCACTGAAGTCCTGGGACTTGCTAGCTGGGGCGGTGAGTTGAAATGCAATATCAAAGAAGCATTTCATTTGTCCTTGCATGTACCAGAACTATGGGCTCATTTTCAGGAGGAAGCAGAAGGAGAAAATCCAGAGGACTGCATGTAGGGTCCAAGGAGACCAGGTCACCTCAATCTCTCTGGTCTTGGTCACCAAAGCAACACTAAAGTCCACAGCTGACGCTAACTCTGGGCAATGTAGTAATGCAAATTGGGTCATAACAATGAGGCCAGCTCCAATTTATGCTAACTAATACAAATAAGCTGTAACCCTCTGACTTTTGTGGCCAGTTGTGCCTTGGAGTGAGCAATGTTTGGACCGACTAGGCCCTTGCAGCATCCAGGGCCACCCCACAAGATTTTGGCCTTGTTCTGGCAGCAGTGACTGACCCCCAGGAGCAGGAAGGCTTGCTTACCCGTCCAGTTCGGCTGTCTCGATGTAGGTCAGGCTGTGCGGCTCGCTGCTCGACAGTAACAGCAGATCGGCCTGAACACAAGCAAACAGACTGGGCATGAGTTATGGGCAGTGGCACTGCTATGCTGCCTGTGGTTTCTGAGCACTGCAGCTCTCTGGGCAGTTGTCATCCCTGCTGACTAGTCTGCTTGTGAGTGATAGGCAATAAGAGCAATTGTGGAGACTAACTGGGAACAGGACGGAGAGAAACTGTACTTACTGTCACAAAGTTGTTGTTTTCTAGTTTTATTATATCCCCAACTTGGACATTCATCCATTTTTCATCCTTCAACCTGCAAGAGAACTCCCAGTGAGTAGGCACATAGAGCAAACACCACTTATGAATGTAGCCTGCTCAGCTCCAGGCTGTACGTCTCTTCAAGCCTTGGCTGACAGTAAAAAAGAGCAGGGTCTGCCACTGCATGGCCTGGTCTCTGCTAGGCTAAGGGACAACACAAAAAGCACTGTCCTGTCCAGGTTCTTCCTTCCTTCTCCCAAAGAGCCACAGTGTCTCAGAAAGAAACTCTCCCCATCTGCAATGGCCTTCACAGCATGAAGATGTACAGGCACCCAGCTAAACTGCAAGTACCAGCATAAGTCTTGATAGCTGTGCATGAAAATCCTAGAGGGTACAACTGTCATGACATATCAAAACAGGATTGGGTATTCAAGCTGGAATTCACCTAAGCCCTCAATATCAGTCCGAGCTGGGGAAGGACCTGTGTTTTCCTTTTTTTTTCTTTAATTAGCATGTTTCTATTTTAATTTGTTTACTAGACACAGTAACTAATAGACAGTAAACTAAGAAACTGGTTTACTTAGCAGAAAGCACAAAAACTATGTTCCTATTCTTCAGTTTCCAGTTATATTTTTAACTGTTCAATCATCTGTTGGAGTTTACACAATATACTACTATCTATAGTACAGAAACAAAAAAAAGTCACCAGAAACTTCACAGCTGTCTACAGCTGTGTCCTAAGGCTGCTGGACTCCATGGAGCTGCAAGCAAACAGCACATCTGCCTGCTACAACAGCCAAAGCCCCTGCTATCACTTCTGAAGAAAAAGAACAGTGCTAAGCAGTACAATACCCAAAATACATTTGAAATGTTTTGAGTACTTTTAAGTCTGAGGCATTATGCACATAAGTAAACACACTCAAAGTATTACAACACGAATGAGGAAGCTAGCTGTACTTCTTGATTTAAAATCACTTGTTGCTAATGTCTAGTTTTGCTTAACGCTGAAATAAAGGCTATGAACACAGACAGGAAGATAGCCTTGATGGTCATTTGCAGGGTAAGGAGTAAAATAATATAATACTCCCAAGGTAGCACTTATTTAAACATACATGTATATACATCCAGGAAAAGGAATAGATTACTTTTTGTCTGTGCAGGATCACAGCCATAATGTCTACACTGATTGTGTTACCATGTATTGGGTTATTTAAGCAGCCACATAATGCAGAACGGCACTGTGACTTAACAGGTGGAAAGACAATTCCATTTTAAATTGTTTAGTGATCTTTGGGAATCACGAAGGGGAAAAAACTAAATGCTCTTCCCAGTGGTACATGTTCAGCCAAAATTACAGCAAAAGAAAAAGGACTTACATGCCATTGATCAGGACCTGGACTGGGCGGTTGTTGACGTGTTTGTCGCTTTTGTGTCGATTCTGAAAATTTGATCATCACGTTAAATGGCATTTCCAGGAAACCAAGCATACAATAGCTGTAGGCAGTTCATTAACATTTTAGGTTTTCACCCAGCTGGCTGAATGGGTATGGCAGATTAGACTCACAACTGAGTCATAGCTGAGCTCATGTTCAGCTAGTAAGACAGGACTGCAGAGAGCAGCAGGCAACACAGGGCTTGCTCTCTGAGGGAAAAGGGAGGGCAGGGCTTTATGTGCCTCTCAGCACAGTCCTGATTCAAGTGCCATTGGTCCTGCCCATCACAGTTCCATAAACTAGGCATCCAGAGAAACCCACCCCTCTGCTCTGCTATGGGAAGTGACCAGAGGTGTTCCAGATGAACAGAGATGCTCCCTGGGAAGCACCTCTCCATCTCTGACCTGTCCACATGCAAAGCTGCACTGAGTCTTCATTGAGCACCAAACTTATTTTACTGAAGGAAGAAAATCAGATGTTGAACTCAGCTCTGGCCTAGTCTCACTCCATGAAGTTGATGGAGCTTTGTCTATTAGCTCTGAAGGGAGCAGATTTGGGGCAAAGTCGGGCAAGAATGTAAAATTACACACAGATTGTATGCTTACTTTCCTAAGAGACCCTCCTACACTGTGGCTATATGTCAGAGAATGAGTTGTCTGAAGTGGAAGCCTAAAATCAGACTTCTGTGCATGTGTCCAGGCATACCCATTGGTTATCACATTTTCCAACATGCTGAGCAGTTCCAGATAAAGTTGATGGAGCTGCTGAGCTGCTCAGCAATTAGGAAATCCTATCTCCCTTTCAGATAATGAGATATAAATTTGGGGATCTAATCTCAGACCTCATCTTGGCCAGAGATCGGTTCTCCAACTGCCCACCGCTGGCTATATTTATTTTAAATGGTTTGCTTCAGTCATTGTGCTGGAGAATGATGAGCAAACTCCAAAGTACACAACAGCAAAATGGATCTTACAAAATCATCGATGGCATCCTTGACTCCTGATACGGCCAGCACCAGCACGAGGGGCACCACTGTTGTAAACCAGGCCAGCGAGGAAATTTGAGGAATCAGCTGTAGGAAGAAGAGATCTCAGATTATTTATTTTATTTTATTTTATTTTATTTTGCCTTTTCAGCAGCTGGAAATAAAACACTGTTTTCTGTAGAAGCTGCAGACAACATTTTTCTACAATATCTGAATATAGAATAAAGACAGAAGTACATCTCTGTCACTTACATGTGACCACACAAATATGGGAGAGCTAGGGAACCCATGCTTTGCTCACAAACCAAGCTGTAATTTAGGATGTAAACAGGTGCTATCAGGAAATGCAATGGGTTGCTCTTTATTTGTAACTTTGGGATCACAAAGTCCCTAGTGGATTTTTCTGGAGGCACTGACATGGGCAAGCCTGGTGTGTGGGACCTAGAGTTATCCGATCAAGGCCTGCTGTGCAGAGCTTTCAGTGCTTCAAATGCTTCAAAAGAATCATAGGATCATTTAGGTTGGAAAAGACCTCTAAGATCATTGAGTCCAACCATTAACCTAGCACTGCCAAGTCTACCACTGAACGACATCCCTCTCACTGCATCCATCAGAGTGGATTTGGGCAGTGTTAACTCCGTGGGCATGGTTAAACTAACATTTATGCCACCAAACCAGTTGCTTATGGAGAGGCACTCTTTGGGATTGCTCCTTCCACTGCATTGTCACTACCCAGATCCTACATGCATCACCAAATCCAGCCAGAAGGAATGATGTTTAGGGACCAGCAGAGCCCCAAACAGCTGTGGAGGCTGCAGAGCCACATAACTATTTCCTTCTCATCTAAATGGGAAGATGCATGTTCTTCAGGGCTGTGCCCATGGCACAGGGAGGCAGAGTCCCCACAGCCTACCAGTCACAGCCTCTCCTTTCAGTGCTACAGGGATGGAGTGAGCCAGCAGAAGAGGCAAAAAAAAAATTAAACAGGGGCATGGGGAGAAGTAAAAGACTAATTGTTGCCCTCTTTAGCATAATTGGATGAAGGCAGCAGAAAAAGCACTATGCTTTTATAAACAGTCACTCCTAGGTGGCTCAGCAAAAAACACAGCTGAATAATTTAAGGCAAATAGCTTGAAATACTGTAAATTTGATAGACAAACAGCTAGAGTGCAGTGCAACAACACAGGAACATTGCTGTTAGCTTAGCTGAAAAGGCACTTCTACTATAAGCTGGTTTCTTGGAAAATATATGTGGGCTGAAATTTCCCAAATTCACTCCCTGTAAATAAGCACAGAAGATTATATATAATTTGGTACAGGCTGAGTGAAATTATGCCTAGGTGGTCTTGAGTTGATGACCGTAAAAGATCATTTGAAAAAGGCAATTTTGAATAATCCTGTGCATTGAAATGATCGGATTTGAAATACAATTACTGACACAATCAAAATTGTACCAGTTGTTTGTGTATTTATTAATTTATTTATTTTGGATAATGTGTATTCCAGTATGACTCAGCAATGACAGACCACACAGCATTTTTCCATATTCTAGCAAAGGGCAAAGGGGCAGAACTCCTGATACCAATTTCTCTGGTGTGTCCAGCTTTCAGATACGGTAACAGCATCATCATCAGCTATGAGCAAAGTGCAGATTGATGCCACTAGGAGCCACAGGGTTCGGTGGTGCTGCCACTGTCTGGTATGATCCGTGTTAGGCTCCGTCCTCACCCTGCTGGGCAGGGAGCAGCAATATTCAGCTTTATGCAAAAGAGCTACAACCCTCAGCCTTCCTGATGTTAACTCCTTCCTTCCCGGGGAAACTGTACAGGTTACAAATTTGTTCTTCTTCATGCTGTTTCCTTTGAGGCAGCCAATGCAGTATAAAACTTTGCCTTTAAACCTTTTATAATAACAAAGGAATAAGCAATGTAAATCCAAGGACCGGCAGGAGCACTCAGGTTTAGACACAAAGGAGTAAGAGGGTAGGGCATGAAAAATTTATACTATTTGCTGAAAAGTGCAATTAATATTTTTCTTCATTTATTTCAAACCCTCATCCAAAAGTTAGAAAGGAAATTGCTTTTTTTCTCCTCTACTTTCTATCTATTTTAAGGTTTTGCTAAGATGATAATTCATAACAGGGAAATAGCTTGCACTTTATTACAACTATCAACACATAGCCAGGCTTTGATAACAGACAACGCAATCTGTTAGAAAGAGCACAGCACAGTGAGTCCATACCTGCAGAATCAGCAAGAAAAGAAAGTAAGCGTTGGCTATTCGCTGGAACTGTTCAAACAGGTTGAGAGGCAGGAAAGTGAAGAAGTTGTATTTCGATGTTTTAATTGAATTGTTCTGTAGGGGAAAAAAAAAAAAAAAAAAAAGGCAAATAAATAGGATTGGTAAAACAGGAAACGAAATTACAGCACAACCCATTTCAACTGTGTTTTTACTTGCTTATATTTAGCAATAGCATTGTTTTCAGCAGCAGCTCAAAAATCATTTCCTTTTCCCCATACAGTCATGCCGAGTCTGGGTAAACAGAGAATTCCTCACGGAATTGATGAAAACATGATGCTCAGCTTATGCCAGTGCAGTTGCAGGTGGATGCAGGTAGGTGTAGTCACTCAGAGACATGTTGTCCTTTTATTATTCTTTCCACTTGCAAGATGCACAAACAGAATTGAAAAAAAAAAAAAAAACAAACACATAACTGGAGCACAAGCCAGACATTTTGTTGGTAGAATCTACAAAACAGAGTTAGAAAACACATGCAAGGCCACTTATATATAACTTGTCCTGAGACTTCACAGCAGCAGTTTCTGGAGCTATAGGTCTGTCAGGGGGAGAGCCTGGCATTATGGCCTGTAGCTGATTCAGCAGCCTGGCGAGGTCACTGGTTTCTATTCCATAGGGATCACTTGAACGTGGTGTTGTGCAAACAGCCACTAATGCAGGAAATCACCATTTCACTAAGCAAGCTGCAGCTTTGTTCCCTATTTCCAGTTTCTTTTTCTAATTACAGACAGCCCCTCCAGCCACAAGCAATGGCTGGTCCCCCGTCTGTCTGCTTCAAAACAGAGAAAGATATGAGCTCAGGATTACAGCATGGGTTATTTTCTTCCCTAAAGATCAGAGCTCTCTGGTCTCTTTCTTGCCACCATGGCTCAATCCATTGTACTAAGCTCACCAGCTAGGGCTGTCCCAAATTCCTAGAGGTTTTAGCACAGGTCTGCCCGTGCTTTGTAGTGCTCTTTGGAGCTGCCCAATACACCAGCTGCCAGAGCAACACCTCTTCACGCCTCTCAGCAGCATGGTAGCAGCAAGTGCTATTTCCACAGTCCTGCACAGTAGCGGTGCTCAGGGCTGTGGTAGCAATGTGAGATCCTGGGCTGTGTGCCCAGCATCAATCCAGAGGTTTACTCTTTTCAAGCCTAACACTCTGTTGGAGTATCAAATACAAGCTCCTGAGGGCACAACAAAGTATGAAGGGACACACTGAGCATAGAAAGAGGCACGGCATGAGCCCACGGTCTCAACACCAAGGGCAGAAAGAACTACACACATCTGGGCAAGCAGATGTGACCCACAGGTTTGTTCCTCAGCTTGACAGGAATTTTGACAACTATTTTTCCCAGCACTGTAGGGAAATGGCAGGCACTTTCCTCCCCTTGGTATTGAGGTGTGCTGTGTTTTCCTTTTAAATGAAGTTTATTACTCACTCATCCAGGGTTAGTCCTGGAAGCATGTATGCCATCTGTTGCTAGCATATCTAAAATTTATCTCAGAAAAGCTCTCTAGAAAAAAAGCCTATTAACCCCCTCCAAGAAAACCTAGCATGACAGCACCCAAGGAGGCTTATATAGTACAGTGCATGTTCATCCAGTAGATTTGCTGGTTCCATTGAAGAGCAAACGGCAACCATACTGGCAGCTATAATGGTGACATTAATACATACATTAATCTAGGACCTCTACTTCTAAACTGACTCATATCAGCATGTTTCCACTGTTAAACCAGTTATTTATCATCATCACCATCAAGTGTGTAAGGGGGAAGCAATTCAATTCTATGCAGTTATTAGATTTCTGGCTACATCCAGACACAAAGTACAGCAACACTCTTTGGCACCAACTTCATGTTTTATCCTTTAATACAAGCCAATGAATAATCCTCTAAAAGAGCAGAGGTGGAAACGCCCTTCATGGAAGAGCTAGCCAAATCCTCCAGTCGGAGGCAAGAAGAGATGATTATCAGTGATCATCATATGAAAAAATATTGCCTGTCTCCTGGCACCATGTAGCCATTGCTGGGTGTGGCTAACTCCACCTGTGATCTAAATACCATGTCACCTTATTAAATTTGGTTAATTTCAGAATTCCTCAGCACGGGATATGTACTGCATGCAGGCTCTATGGACACTGCTAAAACAGAAGCAGCAGAATAGCAGCATTCCCTGCAAACACAAAATTCAGAAAATTAAATGCCTCTGTTGACAAGTCTGTGCCCAACAGAGTCTGGCAGATTATATTTAACAAAATCTGAATCTAAAGATGTTCAACAACCCTACCAAAAAATAATAATAATAACAATAATCACTGCCACTTACTTAAAAAAAGAGAAGACAGTCGCTACAGGAAAAAGTGCGGACAGGGAACTTGACCTTCATGCGTCACCAGATTTCAGAGGGTCATATACATGGGAAAAACTAATCTGTAAACACAAAGTTTAAAGGATTTTGCCTGCAAAAATCACAGAGCTGGGTAGGAAAAGAACGGGAGTGGTTTATTTCAATTCCTGCCTTCTATTTCTGTCCATTAATTACGTCAAGAAAACCACCAAATGAACCAGAGACATTCAATTTGTTTCCTATTGCCATTAGGCATGTTAAAATCCCCAAACATAACAGCTTCCACATGCTTAACTACACAGATCTGAACATCCAGTGTTTTCTCCACATCAGTTGAAGATAGTGATAATGTTTGTCATGTGCAGTTTTGGGGACTTTGGGACACTGTGAACCTCAGGATGAGGACAGGTAATATCACAGTGGAGCTGCCCACTATTCCAAAATCTATAAATAAAACCCAACACTAGAAGAACTCCCCATAATCATTACAAAGATTTCTAGTTCAACAACTAAGTTGTTCGTGGCCTTCAGGGGCTAAGGGGATTTAAGTATGAGATGGTAGAAACAAACTAGGAGAAGCATCAGCCTTTCCAGCTGAAAGCTCTGCATTCCCATCCAAGGATAGAGCTGAAGCTCCGTGTGAGAGGTCGTTCACGTTTTCATGCAGAACTCCAGGGCTGTGTGCTTTGACATCTTGGGGTCTCTGTTATAGGGAAACCTCATCTGGGCTCTGCTCCACATCCTACCCTGTTCCATAATGCCTAATGCCACTCACTCACAGCTGTTCCTGACTCTGGGATGGGAGCTACATGTACCAGGGGCACCACACTGTGTTAAACAGTCCATCCACAGCCATCATTTTAAGAGAAATGCCTGTAGCACATCATCCTCCTTACCTCTCAGTGAGGGAGACTCCTATGTGGAACAAGCGATGAAGAGGAAAAACCTTTGAAGTGACATTTAAGTATGAAGAGGCCTTTCAGGAACTCCTCATTCCCCGGCAGAATCACAAAAATCAAACATCCAGGACAAGCAGCTCCATGGGCCCAGCACAAAGTCCCTCGTTCTGCTCTAGACTTTGTGGTTTACCTCCGACAGCCATGGACCTGTGTCCCCAAGGACCAGCATGACCCTGGTTACCCAGCCCCTGGCTCTCAGGACGTGAAGAGCAGTACTGACCTGTGGGCGAGGGATTAATCTCATCTGCTCTTTTCAGGGGCTACGTTCGCACCTCCTGGAGGTGCGACTCCACCGCAATGCTGTCCCTAAGAATAGTGCTCATAGCACCACGGTTACACTAGTCCAGATCTGGCGGATGAGCTGTTACTTCGGGGGTGTTTTCAGATGCCTGCCTCTGACGTCAGGCTGCGGGCAAGCACTTGGCAGATGGCTCCTACCTGTGTTCGCAGAGCAAACAGAAAGTCATCTCCTTGAAATAAGAGACACTGTGGATTTGTGGTCGTATTGCAGCGGCTAAAGGGGGATGCCCAGAAAAAGCAGGGTATGGCAAGGCATAATCCATCTGAGTTTGTCCCCCTAACTCAGTCCTATATGAGTTTCTAGGAGCTGGACAACATGGCCCAAAGCAAATCTTAGAGAAAACTTGGCTGTTCATCAGGAAGGTGTGCCACAACACCTGGTAATTCACTGGCACCCGTGTAGCACGGGGTATACAGACCGACAAAGCAGCTGAGAAACACAAACGGCCTTCCCAGGTGCTCAGATAAAGCCTTGCAAGGAGATGGCAGGAGGGCGATTCAGCGGCATGCTGTCCACCTGCAGTAGGGCAGTTTGGAAGCACACAGCTGCCATATGCAGACACATGACATAGTACTGTGAATGTGCTCAAGGACTTGTTTAATAAACCCGTGGAACAGGGCACGTGGTGATACTGAGGCTTTGTTTTCATAGGCAGTACGGGATAGCCATATGAGACCTGTTTTAAGCCTAGGAAGCTCACTGCCTCATCCCCCAAAGTGGGCAGCAGCCCCAGCTCAACATGACTGAGAAAGGCCCACTGGAAGGCAATGAGGTTACCTGGTGCCTGAAAAGATCTCATCCTGACTCTTGGAAGAAAAGGATTGGCCTAACACCAGAAATTGAAAGATTCATATCCAACCCACACTGCTTCTACTCTCTCTTTTTTTTTTTTTTTTTAATTATTTTTTTTTAACAGCTTTGGAAATTTCTTATATGTGCAAACCCTTGACCCGCCTTTGCCTCTTGCAACTAATAATAGAGTTCCAGTATCCAATCACACATACAGTATTCCAGGAAGATCTCTAGGAAAATGCACTCACTGGGCTGAGTTTTCCTTCCTTCTGCCTGCAGCCACCTTGATACAGAGCTGTTAATCAGTCGCACTGTGGTGAGTATGCATGGGGGCAGAAAGAGGTGGCGTGGCTTGCCAAACCTATTGAGCCCTGCCTCCCAAATGAACCTTGGACTTATGGTGTGGTCTTGTTGTCAGCCCTGTCTCTGGATTGTCTCCCACTACTCCCGACTGGGCTTCCTAAAATGGACCTAAAATGGATCATTACTTAACCTTGACTGGGACTGCAGTACGGACCCTGCAACCAGCCTGCCCCATCCGCTGACCAGGCACTGCAGGTCTGTGCCCCGGTCAGGGAGGACACTGAATGCACTGGGGTCACTCCAGCTCCCAGCTCATCCCCTCTCGTGGGGCTGCTCTGGGACAGTGATTCAGAGGTTGTTTGGATGGATCCAGCCAATGCTTTCCTAAATGCAGAAAGAGCAGGTCACTGCTGCAGGCACTCCTTCAGGAGCTGCTGACACCACTTTGCACATTATCAGAACACACTCCCTTCAACCTCAGGCATGACAAAGGTGGGAAACATTTGCAGGTTCAAGATGGGATCAGAGGCAGACATTGCTGCCTTCCTGACCACATACCAGCAAGGTCCCTGCGGATAACCCCCTGGGCATCCTTCTCAGACTGAAGCATGCAAGCACAGAGGGTGGAGCAGTCTGAGCCCACTGCCCCAGCTCCTTCCTCTCCCATGAAATTTCAAAGAAATAACCCAGCTGCCCCTCCAGCCCAGGGTAATGTGTATTGGCCATAGGAAGTTATATACATCCCCTCTATTTCACTGGAGAATTCATTAGGTGACCAGGGGAAACAAAAAGAGTGCAAGCAGCCCCCTCGCTGCTGGCCCTGCAGAAAGGATGCTGGTTTGACCCTAGATCCTGAACCAAGATGAAACTTGTCATTGACTCATGGGCCCTGCATTTCCTCTCCTATTGTCTGCAATCCAATTTCAAAGTTGTTTTCGCAGCCCTTCATGACGTCCCAGTGCAGCTGTGCTGAATTCCAATGTGAAAGCGAAGAAATAAAAGGGAGTTGGAATCAAAGCAAATATTAAAACCCTTCAGAAGAGATTTTGCTCTCCAGAATTTCCATGGACAGAGAGGTGCAGGGCTGGCCCACTGCGGTGGGTCTGTGCTGATGCGTTCCCCATGGTGGTAGTGCTGGGGACAGTGCAGTCAGGCTGAATCACCTCAGACAGGAATCGTGATAAATCCATTTAAATCTCACTGGAACACACCTGGCACCCTGCTTTTCACTTCATTTTGGTCATTATGCAGGCAAATCTCCTACAGAAGCCCGGAAGGATCTGTCTGCCTGAGGTGTGAATAAATACAGGATTAAGACTTGACTTTTCAATTTTGCAGACCCATATTGAGTCCATTTCTGTGCCGCACTAAGTGCCTTTCCATGTCACTTGTTCACGCTTCGATTCTGACTCATTCCAAACTAATTTTGTGAACTGGTGGGCAGTTCGTACCTTCACACTCAGCCCTTCCAGTTAACTGCACAGCACTTTGTTCTAAAGTTTGGTTTATTTTTTTAAGCTACTGTGTTCTTGCTGTGCAGGATAAAGCCAAGAATGGGGCTGCATCAGTCTGAGAGTTCAAGTTTCATCTTCAGTCTTCACACCAAGTCCAAATAAATCCTGACCTACCCAAGTACTACCAGAGTCACTGCTAGAAGCTGCTGCCCTTAACCACAGCAAAACTCATCAGAAGGCACGTAAGGGGCATCACCAGGTAAGAAACACTTCCCTCGCCCCTCTCTCAGCTAGCACTGCCTCCATTCACACAGATCAATGAGACCACACCAGTCTTCCATCCCACAGTAGAAAACACTTCACAGCACTCTGCATGGACAGGCCTTCATGTCCTCCTCTGAAACTGTCTCTCTGCCTCTGTGTTAATGGGATCTCTGCCATGTGTAGCTCCTATCCTCTTCTTTAACCATCAGCTTCCTGCACCATCCAACCCCTCGCGTTGTTTTTTGATGAACTGAGGGAGCAAAGCTGCCCTCTGGATCCTCCTGCAGGTCCATGTGTGATCTGGACGTGCCCTTGCATGAATTGGCAAGTGCTGCTTTCCGCAGTGCATCGCATTCCTGCAGAGCTGGTTTGAGAGTATTCAGGAGTCTTGCTTCACATCAGGAGACCCAGCCTCCAGAGCTGATGTCACCCTCCATACACAGTTGATTTTTTTTTCCTATTATTTTTTTCTCCCCATTTCTTCCTTCACAGATAACCCATAGACTTTGCACCGTGCAGGGAAGATAACAACAACCGACTCGGGGCCAGCACACCACCTCCAGCTGCACATGCCCACTTCCCTGTTCTCACCGAGGAGACAAAGCAGCTCTGTACTTTTGATCCATGCCTACACAAAAGAAACTGTCTTTTTAGTGAAAGGCCCAAACCTGTGTGCCAGCTGTGACATACAGCCTGGCACAGCAATACACTACACCTCTGTTTGCATTTCCCTTTCTTCTCCGCACTGACCTTTCTCAGCAGCTGCCTCACCCTGAAGAAACATTTACTGCCTCACCTAGCTTTGTTACAAGAACCTGTTCTATAGGTTTTATGGCTTACATGGCTTTAAGTTACCAAGTAAAATAAACCCCATCCCTGTGGCTTTCACTGTATAAAACACTTTCTAAGGTTTGTTGTATTTCTGTTTCCTTCTAGTTTCTGCCCAATATCCCTTATATTCAAGTGCAATAACTCAGCACATCCTCCCTTCTGTCTTGAGAGAAGACAAGACTCCTGGGCACAAGGACAAGGGCTAACTGTCCTCACTGTGGGACTGAGAGCTGGAGGACTGCTCTTCTCCTCCTGGCCCCTCTGATCATCCTGCCCACTTGTGCAGATTCTCCTGGCCCGAAAAGCTGAGCACCACCATGAAACAAGGAGAGCACAAACACTTCTGTGGTTTGTATATGTCAGATTAAACATATACAAGTGCGAACACATCTTGAGGAGGGAGGACCTCAGCTGCAGGAGACGGAAATTGCTCCATCCACAAAATGCCAGCATGCTGAGAGCCAATTGAACCTAACATCTGCTGGACCTGAGCACCCCAGGGCAGGGTCTGGAGTCCGGATGGTCTTGGTCCTTCCTGCTGAACCAGAACCTAGTGCTCAGCAGTGTGACCCCACAGCAATCACAGAAATCTGAATCTGGAAGGGGCCCGGATTTGACCCTTCTGATGGACTACAGCACTGCTAGAGTACAATGCATATGCCAAAGCAATGGGAGCTTCTCTCTTTTGGCCATTTCCAGATGTAACCACAGGACCTAAATGAATTTATGAGCATGGTTAGTAACTGTCATGCACCATGGCAATGTGATTTTAGTAAGTGGAACTTTTGTCAAGACTTATTGGAAATAAGCAGCCCAGGACATGATGTTCAGCCCTGTACAGTATTGGCAGTGCTTGCATCGTCATAAAGCATTTTTGTACTTCATGACCCACCCACCTACCTACTCAGGATTTGGCTCTTTCTGGACAGTTTTCTAAAATTTTTAAGCCTCATTCTACACCAGACTCAAGAAATCATGAGCCATAGCTGACTAAAATGAGGGGTATGATTACTGAAACTCGCAGCCAAGGTTTAACAGATTATATTGAGCTGGCTTTTTGGCTGCCTGTGCTTTCACACCTAATTAATAGACTCTTATGGAAACTATCCAGAGCTCTCACAGTCCTCACCTTGATTTTGGTTATTTGCAAACCCTTGGGCATGTAAGCAATCAGCTGGGAAGCAGTGGCATGCAGTTAGCTTTATGAATGGCTTTTCACAAAAATTGACTCAGCACCAGAAGAGTTGCTTGCTCTCTCTGCCCTGACCTCATTGTACATCTCCCTCTTGCTTCCCTGCCCCACTGCTGCCCATAGTCCACATTCCAATCATCCCATGAAAGATCCAAAATCCACACATAGAGGCAATGCCCACCCCAGCACTGGAACAGCAGGTTCTATGCAAATCAAATGCACTTTCCCAGTCCTAAATCACCAGGCTTGATAAAGCATTTGTGCTGCATAGTCCTTTACATATACTAAGCACAACATATTTCATATTCGGGATACATGCAGCAGCTCTGTGCCTAGGAACTCTCTAACCTGTGTAGTTCATGGATGAGAGGTGATTACTGAAGAGCATCCAGTTCATGTTGCAACAGATCAGCTACATTAGAGATTTTAAGTCAAACCTGTGGCAAGTCAAAATTTCTATCTCACAAGAAA
This sequence comes from Aythya ferina, assembly GCF_964211825.1. Taxonomy (NCBI): domain Eukaryota; kingdom Metazoa; phylum Chordata; class Aves; order Anseriformes; family Anatidae; genus Aythya; species Aythya ferina. The sequence goes on along the minus strand of NC_140299.1, from coordinate 10,350,547 downwards.
TCACACTATTCTGAAATGTCGAGTGTTTCCAGTTACGAAATTACCAAGCAAACATCCGCAATGTTCCTAAAACAAAACACGATTCAAAGGAGCTCCTGAGTAAAGCTGAAGGATGAATTTCACCTCTGGAATTCAGATATGCAGAGGACAAAAATTCACAAAATTCATTTCAGTATCAGTTGGCAGCTGCAAATGTGTTGATTGCCCAACCAAGGAGGTGACCCTGCAGCCAGGCAGTACAGGTCTACCATCTGGGCCAGCCCTCCTCTGCACAAAGGGACAGCAAATGGCCCCCCTCTGGAAATCCAGCTCAGTAAATCAGAGCCTGGCAGACCTGGGTGACCGCCAGCCCATGCCATGGTACGTCTTGGAGGCACAGATTTCATGGCACAACGGTAACCCAACAAGGCTGCTAAGGAGCTGGAAATAAAAGCTGGCAGGAAGCCACGAAGGCCAGACTCAAAACCTTCCTGACAGAGAGGATTTTGCTGTGAGAGCTGAGGAACTGACACATTTCCTTTCATGTTTTACTTTAAATGAAGCCACATTTCCAACAGAAATCTCCCCCCAGGTTCCGTTATTGAAAGACCTTGGAGCCTGATCCTGCAAACACTTGGCTGACAAACAATTTTCTGGAAGTGTAGAAAGCCACTGCATTGTGCTCCTCCAGCATTAGGCCTCCTTTGACTGCCCATTCTCAGGGCTGACTCCAAAGACAGAGCTGCCCGTGAGTGACTCAGAAATGAACCATCTTTCTGACGTGCTCCCTGGCACATCTACCCCTCCATCTCACCACAGGGCACAGCAAAAATCTTTGCCCAAGTCTTTCTGGTAAGCCCAGGGAATTAATCCTCTTCCCTAAGTGTAGGCTTAAACCCATTGCTTGTGGAGTCATAGCCAGAACTCACTCATGTCGTGTCCTTGAAACATCGAAATGAACACGAAGGGAGAGCGCCTTGTAGTGAGAAGACATGAAACAGATGCAGCAGCATCTGTCACTGCATCTGCACAGAGCAACATATGCTGGTTACTTACAGCATATTCAAACTGCAGGTTAAAATCCCGTTTGTTTGCTTGAAGGTGTCTCTCTTCCTCTGCAAAGAAGAAGAAACAAATCAGATGTGTTTGAAGGTAGGCAGAATCAATACCGGCACAAATGAATCATCAGAAAAATCAAGCAGAGCTGCTGAAAGGTAATGTCAATGGGAATCTGTACTCTGTGCTGAATGTCCCATGTCAGGGAATTGAAGATGCTGGTGGCACTGATAAAGCAGTGGTTTAACAAGTTGTTCACCTTCTCTTGGGCAGGAATCACCATTCAACTAGTGCTGATCAATATGAATGACATGAGATGAAGCCCTGCTTCATCTCCTCCCCTTGAAGCCTCTAGAGCTGTTGCCATGAGCCTACTGTTGGCGCCCTTCCCCCAGTACATCCTTGCATCATCCCACCACAGCTATCCTGAAATAAAAAAATACTGGAAGGGGTTTCAAGGGGTCACCAAATCTACCCTCTACCTCAAGGGATGGTCGTGGCTGTCAATCTCAGTAAATGCCCTAAAACACTGCAGTGATGGCTATTGTTTTGACTGCCTCTTCCAGGACTGCAGTGTCCTTCCCAGGGGGAAAGTTTTTTTCCCACTAACGTAAAACTCATTATTTCAATTTAAACAAATTGTATCTTGTCCTGTGATGATCAAAGGTGCTCTTTCTGCTTCCTGTCATTTCCTTGTACTACTTGCCAAGGACACAGAGCCCAGATGACTTTGTTATGTAGTGAAGGCTGCTAAGCCTTGCTGTAGTTTACTCTTTGGAAGAAAAGGCAATTCATTTCTTTAGTCACTTCTTAACATGTTAATCTCTCAGAAGTGGCATCATTCTTGATGCTCCCCAGTGGGCTTCCCAGCTTGTTCACCTCATTCTGGAAGCACAGCACCCAAAAAGAGCCTTAGTTTGCAGCTGGGGCTTACCAAAGCTGACAGGAGTACAAGGAACACTCCAACTATCTTAGTGACAACAAATATTTAAATGGAAAATCTCCTAGAAGTCATTTAAAATAATATCCTTTTGCACCACCAGCACTTGGATGACAGTGTGCCAGAATAAAATCCATTTTGGCAGATCCTTTCTGGCAGAGCTGATGCCTCATCAGGCAATACAAAACTTTCATTTGTCCTTATTGAACTGCATCCAATTTTTTTCAGACTATGTCTTCAGTTAGTCAATTCTAATCCTATCTTTCGGTGTGCTTGTAGTTCCTGCCAGGGTGGTACCATATGCAGATTTACTAAGTGTGTGCTTTATTCTGCCAGACAAGACGGAAAATATAATACTGAATACCAGATCCGGGATACATCTATGATGACACTCTTGAGTTTCATTACCAGTCATTGATAACTACTCTCAGCGTCTGAAAATAATAATAATAATAATAATAAGGTTTGGCACTCACTCTACAGTGAGTATCTCTCTTGAGTATCTCTATCAGTGAGTATCTCTATCTTGAGCATCTCTCTCCAGTTTACTTGTAAAAGTGCTAAAGTGACAGCCAGGACACATAACAGCTATCTAAGGCTTTTTCACTAGCCCTCGGGCTACCACTAACATAGAATTAATTTGGGTTTGATGTAGTTTTTCTGGACTGCTGGCTGTTAATTATCTCTTCCCCCACACACTTCTAGTTACTTTGAAGTGGTTTGTTTGACTCTTTCAACCTTTACCCAAGAAGTGAGGCCTATATATCTGTAATCACTCAGCTTTTCTTTTTCCTTTGTTTCAAGGTAGGTGCTATGCTTGCTCTTTTCCCAGTCTTAGGAACCTTTCCTGTCTGTGCTCCACAAACTCCCTAAGGCAGCAGTGCTCCAGGCCAGTTTCTACCTTACTCAGCTGACCCATTCTTTCTATGTTCCAGCCCCAAAGCTCTCCCTTTCTCCTCTGTTGATGGCAACTAATGTGTGAGATGCCTGATAAAAGAAAAAATATATGTATCAGATTTCTTAGCGTGATTTGCTGATTTTTTTTTCACTGTATGGCAGACATAAATCTTCTTTGATCTTCCACCTACTAGAAGGGTTACTAAAACCCAGAGAAACCAATCTTTACAGAACAAATTGTATTGTCCTTTACATCCTCGCTAACTCTTTCTCACTTTGGGCCTTTGCCACACGAGTTTGTGCTGGATAAAACAACCTGCTGTGCTCCTTCTAGAGGCATCCTGCCTGTTCAGTCTGAGGTGACTGAACAGCTTGTGATTCCACCACTTCATTCACCCTCCTGAGCCTCTCTGAAACATGATAGCTTACACTTCTGACCTTAATACCAAATATCCAAGGAAATGACTTTAGTTCTCCCCCATCTCAGATTTCTTTCCCATGAGATATGAGTGACTAGTTCTTCATATTTACCAATAACTCCATTCCTGAAGACTGCTTTGCTCTTGTCGCTTTTGCTCAAGCATCATGCTATCATTTTAGCATCATTCCCATTCACACTGCCTTCTGCTCTCACATGCCCAGTCAGCTCCTCCCTGTTGACAGGAATCAGTTCTGGAACAACTTCCTCCCTACCTGCAAAAAATTTTCCACCTCTGCACCAAAAGGTCGGGCCAGTTCACCCCCCAAGCAAGCCAAACATGTTGTATTCCCCTCTGCTCCTTCCCAGCTCCGAGTCTGCATAATTGTAATTCGTTGTTTACCACCATGCCCTATCTTTCAGAAAATTAGATTAACTTCTCACAAGGACTGCCCTTCCTGGTGTGCTATGCCTGTGTTCCTTACCCGTGCATATCATTACTCAGAGATCTGTGATTTGCTCATCTCTTTCTCCACACTGGATCTCAGAGCACATGAACATAGATGGAAAACATCTCTTCCCCTGCCACCTCTGTTACCCTTCCAGAATAAGCTTTATTCTTTTCTATTAATATTCCAGCCTCATGAGTTCCAGCACGTGTCTATTATACCTATTAAATGATGTATTAAGACATCTAGTTCTTCCTGTTTATTCAGTCCTGCATTAGCAAGTGCCTAAGCTATTCAGGGCATTGAACTGCTGCTATCCTTCCTCCTTTCCCTCCAGTAACCTTATAAATAACACCATTTCCCTAATTTTTAAGCCCTTTTACAGATCACCAGTGTTTGTCTCTGCCTATGGGCTGTTTTCATCAAGCCCTCTAATTACTAATTTAAGGCCTCTTTACTAGGTTAGCAGGTAAATGTGCTTTTCCTTTTCTTCAGGAGCATCTAGCTGTGTCAAGCATTTTTGAAACATCTCCCATATGTTCTGACTGGGTGATTCAGATCAACACAGAGACTTCATTTGAGATCCTGAAAATGCTTAATCTTGAACTGCTTTCCTCGGACACATTTCTCTGCTTCTACAACAGGAAAAACAAGATGCAGGGAGATCAGAGTAACCTGTCCAGAGTTCCAGAGGAAAGCAAAACTCCAGTGGTCCATGCTGGCATGGCTTCGCTTATTATATTATGCCCCCTTTCAGGAATTTACTTGAGAGTAACTGCTGTTATCAACATAGATGACAGATAAAGGTACTTGTTAAAACCAGGTCTGCCCAGGTGTTGCCCCAGACAGATCTACAGAAACCCATGATGGACAGAGGCACAAAGACATCCAGAACTGCTCCTCTAAGCTGGAGCCCTGTGGGTATTTACTCCCATCCTATGACACAAGCAATGGCACGTGGCAGAGCCTCAGGGTACCCGAGAAACTTCTGAGAGGCTCTTCTGTTCTCGATGACCACCTCTTCTTTGTAGGCAGGGCAGTCCTCTCTGTACAGCCAGGGGAGAGACTGGGAAGATGGATTTTGGGCGCTCCCAGAAAGTAGCCTGGCTTCTCACCAAGGTGATTGATGCCCTCCCCAAGAGGAATGGATTGTATGCCAGACAAACAGCTGCCAGCAGCTTAGGGATGGCACAGAAATACCAAGCAGTGGGACTGGGAAACACAACAGCACATGAAACTTGCTCAGGGCACTGCTCTCCTGGTAGGACAGTGCCTCAGGGCAGGTTTTCAGAGACTAACCCACTTCTGAAGGCCTCAGATAGCCATAAGCCTACTTCAAATGACTGGAAATCCTCTGGCTGGTGATAGCACATCTACCTTGAGTACCAGGACCCCTCACTTTCTGGAGACCATAGCTCTGAGAGGCAGTGTCTCTAAAGGCTAAGATAGAAGGCCAGCTGCTATCAGCAAGATTTTTATCTTCCTTTCTGGATAACAGCCAACACCTTTGCTAAAGCAAGAACAAATTGCAAAGGGTGCCTTGTCTGACAACACCAGCAAGCAGAAATTACTCCCCTGTATCTGCCCTGAAGGAGAACCACCACTGACCACAGGCACAGGACAACACTGCCTCAGTGGTTTTATTTTGTGCCAACAGAGAGGCCCTGATGCTATCTCCTAAACCACCAGTTTCTCTTATTCTTCTGAAACTGTCCAGGCAGAAATGAAGTCTCTTGCATGATCATTGGAAATAAAAAGGTAGAGAAACTCTATAATTGCCCCAGCTATTCCTGGAAACTGCAGCTCAGGGTATTTTGGCTGTAGGTGCAAGCACACATGTCTTATCATGTGCTGTTAATTCTAGAAGCATTGAGGAAAAAGGTAGGGGAAAACTGAAAAGCTATCAGAATAGAAGTTTTTCATTTCTTGAAACTTTTTTTTTTAATCTTATCTCTGAGCAACTTGTATTAAACTTTCTGCTTCTGCAAAATGCAGTCACAAATCACTGGAAAGAAGGAATGGGATTTGTGCTCCAAGTTATCATTTCACTGCCACTGAAAACTATTTTAAATTATTCATCAGTGGAAACTCAGTATACATAAGTATGGCTTCGTGCCCAGTTCTTGGTCTAACCACTGAGACCAAGTCACTGGGAAAGTGGCTGTTTTCTCAGGCAGACAGATTTAGGATCTAAACCACAGAATAACATCTGGATTTAATAACATTAAACCCATGCCAAAAATCATCTATAAATGTAACTGGCCAGCCCACCAGCCTCCTCCGTTTCAGCCTGTTGCACGGAAAAGTCCTGCAAAAGGTTAGATTCAAGATCTGGTCAGAGAGTCTGGAAATTTTCTCCTGGTTTATGTTAAGGAGCATGTGCCAAGAGCAATGCTTTAAACAGGCCATTGGAAAGGGTTTGTAGAGATCAGGTCTCGTGGCTCCGAGGAGCAGGAGGTTAAGATCTGCCTGGTTTTGCCAAGTCATATACAAACTAGGGCCTGATATCTCATGCATGAAACAAACACAGCCCAGCTAGGGGAGTGCCGGGGTAACCAAGCCTGACAACAGAGCTGAAACAACATAAACTCTGTAAAAAATAAATAAATAAAAAATCTCTGCTCCACCCTTTAAACAAGTGGCTTCAAAAGCAAGAACACTGTGCTGGATCAGCTGCAGAGACTGGCATCCTGGAGCTGGGCTCTTGCCCTCGGCTTGCCTTGCAGAGGGGCTTTTAACAAAGCTGTTAACCTTACCAGTGCCAAGCTGTAGAAGCAGCAGTACTGTTAAGCTGTTATGCTTCCACCATATCTCCTCTCTCCTATACTGTTGTGGCCTCTACTGTGGGGCACCTCATTTTTCCCTGTGTGATCCAGCTTTCAGTGTCACCTCTCAGCGATGGCACAAGTGCCACCTGGCATGCAGCACCCGGGAGATGACCTGTCTCTTACAGGCAGAGCATCCCTAGCCCTTATTTCTGGTCTTTGCTGGACTGTTACTCCACATGCACAATTAACTAAGACCTGCCATGGTTCCTTGACACCTCTGTCCTCCCCCTCAAAAAAAAAAAAAAAAAGAAAAGAACAGCGGCCATTAAAAAACAACTCCACGGGAGAGGGCAAATCATTACATTAGTACTAGGTAAATAAAATTGCTGCTCCTGGAGAGGTTACTAGGCAAGCTATTAGCCAAATTCTCCTTTCACCTTGAAGCAATAATTGCTCCTTTTTGAGAAAGGACGCACGCAGCAAAGTTCCAAATTTGCATGTGCTGTACCAGGGCAGAGTCCCCACAGCTAGGTTAAAGACAGCAGGCTTATTTTGTACAGTATATATAATACAATCTCAAATTCAGAACACAGCCGTGCCTCGCTGAGATCAGAGCTGCACTGAGTGAGCTCTACACAAAAACAAAACCAGCAATCTTTACTCATCCAGCCCAGTGTTTTAATAGTGATCAGGGAGGACATGGGTGAAGGGAAGAGTGAGGTGAGGGGTCTGAGCCTCACAGCCTGCAATATCTAACTCATTCAGCTGGCCTGGGACACAGGGAAAAACTGAACCCTCATCACCTGAAAGTCAACCTGATGCTCTGAGCTACCTGGTGGCACAAAACCAAAGCCCATCCCTGGCTGGAAATGCAGCCAGAGTCAGCCATGGTGCAGCCAGTGTGTGTGTGGCTGGAGGAGAGTGAGACCAGGTGGGACGGAAATGGGAAAGGTGAGGATTACAGCCCAGCCCTGCCCAGAGCAGGCACAAGCCCAGCTGCACGGCAAACAAAGGTATTTTTTATTATCGACTCAAAGGAGGGGTTCTCTGGGACTCGGTTTTGTAAAAACGTGTGTTTTTGAAGTGCAGATGTCCCTTCCTCTGCAGAGCCCCTCTGGCTGGAGATGATATATGCTGGCAATCCCATGCATTTTCATCTCTGAAATGGACTAGCTTGTACTGAGTGTGAGGGATTTAATTTAAAAATCCTGAGGCAAGACCATTCAGATACACCACCATAAACGGATTTAGCCTATTCCCTCCTGCCTTCTCCTCCATTATTAAATGAAGATCTTCTTTATCGTATCTTTTTGACTCAGAAGAACTAGAATCCTCCTTCCTCCTGAGGAAATTAAATGCAAGAAACATGCTTTTGTGTTCATGGACTATGTTTCTGTGCCTGGTACAGAGTTCAGCCTGCTGCTAGCACCAAGGGAATGCCATACAGTTTTGCCAGTATAGGTAAAATATTTCATATGATCCTGGACCAGGTATTAATGCAAGATGAATTTTTTACTGGCATTGCTAACATAGGGCTCTCTTAAGAGATGTGCTGAGATGTCTCTATTTTCATATGGCAGATGCAAGGTCTGAAAGTAAAAATTTTTGAGGGTGAACAGGAATTATTTCTGTTTCAAGTCCAGTAAATGTTTAATGTGATGCTAAAGTTCAAGATTAGATCCTGGCCTTTTGTAGAAACAGTATTTGATATTATCACCATAAGGAGAGAGAAAACAAGAAGAAAGGGCTCCAAAAAGATGCCTTGGTTTGCCCAGGATGTACCACACTTGTGGCCAAACAGGACTTCTGGGACACAGGCCTGGAAGAGGTGCTGGATAACCTTACACCAGAAAGTTTTCCTTCTTCTTTTTTTTTTTTTTTTTTTTTTTTTTTTTTTTTTTTTTTTTTTTTCTGGGATGGGACAGCGGCTGCCTTGCCTCTCCCTTCCTCCTTCTCCTGTGATAATACCAGCTCTGGTTCGTCCTTCCCTTCCTCCTCCCTGCAATGTCTCACCCACCTGCCTTGGCTCTGGGCAAGGGCTGGGGCTCACCAGCTCTCAGGAATGCCTTGCAACAGATTATTTCTCAAGAAGCATCTGCATCATTTCACATTTGTTTTCAGCCTACTTCAGAAGGATAAATAACCACTTTAAAATATTTCTGCAGTGGGAATTCTGTCTTCTTCATTTTGAAAAGCTTTAATTTTGGATATATATATATATCTCAATTTGATTTAGATTTTTTTTTTTTGTAATACTAGTTCAAAATAATTTGACCAATATCATCATGCCAAATAAAGCAGATGAATTAGTCATTTATTTTTATTTTGAAAAAGTAGTCTACCAGTGACTGGCTGGCACATATTATATCCTTTACTAGAAAATAGTATCTCCTAGACATGCTGGTAACACCACAGCTTGACACAATTGCACATGCTGTTAATAACAGCGACGCACAGTTGATAGGAAGTGATGTAAATTCATAAAAATAAATACAGCTCTGAAACAAACTTTGGGAAGTTTTACAATTCACAGTTATTTTTCTAATGGGAAATTAAGTCAAAATAAATATATTTTTCATACTCAGCGCCTGCTGTGGGGAGGTGTTTCCTATTGGAGCTGAATGGGAGTCCCAAAGGCCAGCCAAGCTTCAGGTCCATGGAGCCAGTCTTGGGCTTCCTTCTCCATAGGGAGCTGCTCACCCCTGCTGAGCTCTGCCCAGAGCCTGGTGCACATATCCTGGTGAACCTGTGCTGAAGAACAGGCTGTCCCCAGCAGCAAGAAGGAAAGCCCAGTGCAGCTTTACAAAAGCCCTGTCTCAATTTATGCCCTTCCTCTCCCTCTCACTGTGCCCCTAGGCTGGGCTTATAGAGGCAAAGCTGCAGAAATGACTGCTCTTGCCTTCAAATTGAGAAGCACTGCTTGGTGTGCACCAGGAAAGGAATTTACACCATGTAACTTGCCTAGTTAAACTGGACTTCTCCTGAAAACGCTCTCCTAATTTTGTTTGTACATGGAAACAGCCACGTCTTGCCGAGGAGAAGCAGCAGAGTATCAGTGCTCCTCATGGGAGGAACCCTGAATTTCAGCTGGTGAAGCCTGAGGTAATCCATTCCGTCCTGCAAAAGTCACCGGAGACCTGCGCTAGGGGTATGAGGTTGGTTGCCACCTGGCTTTGGTTTGGGGATGGAAAATAAGCCTTTCATTGGGCAGTTCTGTCCTGAGATTCCTCCTGAGGAGGACTAAGGACTCCTCCGAAGACAAAGGTTCCATATACATGTACTACACAGTTGCATTAAAATAGTAGTTCAACCCTGGCATTAACTACAATGAAACATTCTCAAAGAGCAACCCTTGATTTTTTGAGGCTGCAAGGCAAAAGAATTAAAAAATAAAAGGGAGGAAAGAACTCTTTCTGTTCCCTGTTATGGAAGCTCCTCAATCCCTGATCACCTCAGTCTCCCTTATCCTCCTCTGAACTTCTTCCAGTCTGAATTCATTGGTTTTGAACTGGTGATCTAAAGCAGGTAAAATGTGAATACAAATGATCTTTCTCTATAAAACATGTTATTTTATATCTAGGAAGAAATAAGTCTCTTAGACACTTGGTTGAAGATGGGCTGAACACTGCTGTACTAAAACCCAAACACAAGGCCAAGAAAATAATAGATTTTTCCTGATATAGCAACATAATCTTTTTGGTAATCAGAACTACCCCCCTGCAAGTGCAGATGCCCTGGGTAGACAGAGGCTCACAGACAAGCCTGTGTTACCTCACCTCCAAAGCCGATAAGGAGAAACCTCAAGTGTGGCAGAGATCCCTCCCTGGGGGCAGTCACCACCTCCTCTTATAAGACTATCAGAGCAGCAAATGGTTGGCCCCATCCTAACCCCAGGGCTCACAGACTGCCCTGTGCCAGGGAAGGGGAACAGCAGCACTGCTGCAAAAATAAACCCTTGGGAAAATGTTATTGAGTCTTCTGAGCTCAGAGAGGCTGGAAAAAAAAAATCTTTTTCATGTCAAAATATGAGTATGGCACTAATCTCTGCATTCATCTGATAGAAGGAGGAATGCCCTGGAAAGGCAAGGTAAAAAGTTTCCCTCTTCACAGCATCTACTGACATGGGTCCAAGGCCAGAGATCACACCCTCATCCCAGGGATGGAGTGATAGATCACAAGATTTGATTCAGTTACCCCTGCTGCAAAGCCCTGGTGCTGATGGAGATGCACGCTTAGGGACTGCAGGGACCTGGCCCTCTGCAAGGACACATGAGTAGCCCTTCTCTTGGGCTTCTTCCTAGCACACATCTCTAGACAGTTTTTTGCTGGAAACCTTGGTGAGGACTGTGCTGTGCAAGGCATCTGCTCCCAGTCTCCACACCCCTTTGGTTCAGGGTCTGTTTTGGGATGCCAAGTGGAGCTCACAGGGAGGGAGTTGCACGGGCTCTGGTTTCTGTCCCAGGGTTGGTGTTCCCCCTGTGGTCCTGGGCTGCTCTCAGCCTGCACAACTGTGCTTTGCCCTTCTTCCCACCCCTCATTAAAATGAATACCTGGGCCATTGCAATTAACACATTTCATCATCAAAAGAGTGCATCAGACCACCACATAACTTTCTTCTAGCTTATTTTATAAACTGCTTGGGAGAGCATTATGCATCGCTCCTCCACACCCCCTGTAGGAGATCTACCTAGAAAGGACACCAAAAGCCAGACCATCAGAGCATACAAACTTTGCAGCTTGTTCTGTTTCAGCTGTCCTCCTGTTCACTGGCACAAGGTCTGCAGCACTTCCCCAAGGCAGTATGAAATGCAGGAAAAGCAAACAAAGTGTGTCTTCCTCTGCCTGCTCCGTAGGTGTAGGGCATGCTCCCAAACATGCTCACTAGAGCTTGCACTTGTTTTGAATTTACATTCCTTATGTTTCCACCAGTGGCAATGGTATTACCAGACTTCACTCACCTTTCAATTTCTTCTTTCCAAATTTTAATCCAAATAGAGACATCCCCAAGCTTTATTTTAGTCCAACTCCATGGAATTTCTGCAAGACAAAAGAGAAGGCTGTTCAATGTGGGTTTCTATCTCCGCAGCACAACACGATGCCACTTATACACATAATTATGGTGTGTTTTAAATGATAAACCATCTCAGGTCTGCAGGTTGCACTGCATCAATGTGCTACCTTACCTTGGGCATTTTGATCTGTTCATCTCCTGACATGGCACAGAGAAAGGGCCAGGGATGGAGAGTCTAAAAGGAACATTCCTGCTCCTTTGGCCCTATATGAAAAGGAGAAATACCCCCACTGGGCTTGCACCTTCGGTGCAGAGGAACTGGGTGCCTACCCAGCAAGACCAGCCTCCCTGAGGAGGAGGAAGCAGTGGGAAGCACTGGTTTCCTGTACATCTGCTGGTGCTCAACGTGTGCTGGCTCACGCTGCTGTCTGTGGCTGGTCACTCTCATTCATGTTTGGGGTGGACTGGGTTGTATAGCTCTGAACAAAACTTCTCCCCTGCTCACTGCAAGCCTCCTGGCCCCCAAAACAGGCACCAGGAATGCTTTAAGGCACAGGCAGAGGAACTGAGCCTTCAAAAAGTTACATCAAAGTCTGTTGGTAGTGAAACTGTTGGTGTTCCAAGTATCGGACTGTTTGGAGGAGTTTAGTGGTTATGTTGGTGATAACAACATGAAAGACCCCTGAGCATGGGAAAAACCAGCACTGCTTAGCATGCCTGAATCAACATGAATGCTGTATCATTGCTTAACAGGACAGTGGAGCCATGGTGAGATACTTGAGGGAATTGTGATTTATAAGGAGCAAGTTTTCTAGGTGACACAATTAAGAAAAACTTTGATACTGCTTATGTTTCATGGAAAAAAAAAATATAAAAAAAATAAAAAATCTGGATAAAGAACACTTAAAAGAGAGTTCCCAATGACTTGCAGATATGTCACACCATCACAGACAAAACACACCACCTAATTCTGTCTAATTTCAAAGCAGCACTTATTTAAAATCCTATCCTATCTGTGCTAGAGCAAGGCTGTCTAAGGAGAAAAATATAGCAGATAATGGCCATATTTTGGAAACACACAGTTGTGAACGCAGCCCATGCCACTGCCTAAATGCACTCCTGATATATCACTGTTCTGTGATGGAAAGGATGTTAAGGAAAACCCTGCAGCCATTGCACCTGGTGCTCTGAGCAGATATTCCAGCCTGTGATTTCTGTGCAGATAAAACCAGTCTGTGATTCTATGGAGGGGGCTTTAGGCAACCTGATCTAGTGGGAGGTGTCCGTGCCCTCGTCAGGGAGGGGTGCAACTGGGTGATCTTGAAGGCCCCTTCCTACCCCACAAACTGGGGCTTCCTAGAGCACCGTGAGCTGCAAAGCTGATGGTCAATGGCACTCCCATGAGGCTGCAAAAGGTTGTCTGGCTGTGAGTATTTGATACAGGTACACTGCTGAACTCTGACTTTGCTGTATTTGCCAAGCATTACAGAAAGACTATCCGCAAGTACCAAACCCCCCACCTGTGTGCTCAATTGACAAGGGATATAATTTCAGCAGAGGAAAAAAAAAAAAAAAAAAAAAAAAAAAAAAAAAAAAAAGGATGTTTATATACATGGGGGAGCAGAGAAGAGAAAGAGGCTATCACACTTCTTGCAGCAGAAATAGCATGAAACAGCCAATGGAGTTCAGATCAGGTCTGCATCTCATAAACCAACACCTGAAGCTTCCTTCAGCTCTGACACATGGGTTTTGTTAATTACTGTGATTTTTAAGTCACCAGTTTCAGGCATGACCTCAGTGTGACAACAAGACTGCAACAATACACTAATTTGTCACAAAGGGCATCTTTAATTCCTTCAGTTTCTCGGTGCATTTGATTAGGATTGCATTCATTGAACATCTTTGCTCAGCAGGAAATTTAAGTTACCATCGTGGACAGATTGATACAGCACAAATATCCCTACAGGCTCACCATCCCCATGAAACTTTATCTTTTAGGGCCAACACAGTGGTAATTTTGCTCTATCCATCTGTACCAATTACACTTCCCTTGTGTTGTTTCCATCACACAGATTTATTACAGCTGCTTGTTTAGCTAAAGCCCAGGAGTTATGAACCCAAGCTGACCTGATCCTCTGTGCAAAACTCAGTTCCTGGCTTGCCCTAACCACAATGCCACTTGAGAATGTGTCAGTACACAATGGGCACACACGCAATGCCACTGAGGGCACGACACACCCCTATTGTGTGAAGGTGCACCCTTTATTTTCATTCTATTACAAATAATCTTACTTTGCTTCTTTGTTACTGACTCACACATCTAATCCACATGCTCCTTCAGGTAGCAAACCACACACGGGCTGTAGCGTGCCTGTCTGCGAACAGCCTGCTTTGTGCCAGCACTCCTCAACACTTGCAGGTGCCTGTTGGCAGTCCCAGAGGTCACTGGCCTTCTGCTGCAAGCGTGAAAGCAAACCTAAGCAAAAGCCCGTGGTGTTATCCCTTGTGGTGGTGCTCCAGGTCCTGCTCCCGGTGGTGTTAGCTGTCACTAGTCGTGCAGCAAGATGAATTATCTCGCCTGACCCTAGCTCTGCCTATCTTTTAGTCCCAGGTCTTTGTATTGGGGTTCCCAACCAAAACTGCAGGCTCCAAGAACTTCCCACCTGTATCTATCAACAATCTCCCCAAGGCTATATATATATATATATATATATGTATATATATATAATTCTTTTTTGCCAGGTTCTAATTGTAATCATAACTCACATCCCTGTTCACTTTTCTTTATGTCTCCCTCTATTTTTTCAAATTTGACATTCAGTTTCCCTTTCAAAACTGTAACAATGGCTCTTCAGACTCTTACTGCTCATGTGCATTGCTTTGGTTTAATTTTCCTTCTTGCTTTCTGGAAAAATGACGTCTCTCTTATGTTTCATTTTTATGCGGCGCAAAGTACTTCTCAAATTTTGGTGGGGCACTTTCGCAGCCTCCTATTCCTGAGTTAACCAAAAACCCATAAAGTATATGAAAACCTTCCTTACTCAGAAGAAAGACAATTTTCTGCTCGCCTTCATTTTGCCTGGCACCAGCTGTTTTCAGATGCAAACTCCTCAAATCTCCTGAAGTCGTCTTCCACTGGCTGGGTCAGACCTGGGTCAGTCCTGGCTGGCTTTTTTGCTGCTCCATTTTCTATTTGATTATTTTCTTTCACTTCTGTTTACTACAGGTACCCCATGCTCAGTGATGAACCGGGGCCCACATTATTTGAGAGAGGTCTTTATTAAGCACGCAGGTCCAGCTCCTCTGCTTAGCAGGACACATATTACTTCCCTGGGTTTCTATAGCAAACTACAGAAAGCCTAGGACTTCTAATGTAAATAGCAGTCCTTTTCTAGGCTTTTCTTATAGAAAGCCTAGAACTTCTAAGCCTATAGCAAAAAAAAAAAAAAAAAAAAAAAAAAAAAAAAAAGGACATTTAAAACTCTGAATCCCACTTCCTGATTTGTAGACATTCATAAACTACAAGTAAATTATCCCTTCTCACTACAGAAGGCTTTTGTACCTGCAGTGCTCTGCAAACCAACTAGCTATGGCTTACACTTCTGCAAAGACAATCCACCTGCTTTATGGCTGCTGACAGCTCAGCTGTGGGGCTCTGAACACTTTAACATCCATGGTGAGAGAAGCTACTTGTATTGGGCTTGAGCAGGGAGGGGATGCTTCCTTGCAAATCAGGCTCAGCCTATTTAATGCCTGGGAGACAAGAGCCAGAATCCAGACTTGGCTCACAAATGCAGCTGCAGCACTCCTCCTGCACAAGAGGCAGGTGGACATGTGGGATTTGCAGGGACCACAGTCTTATCCAAAACCATGGATCTCTGAAGGGGATTTACCAACTGAACAAAGGCTGGAGCATGCAGTCTGGGGGTCGACGGAGGCACCTCCTGCATCCACGGCAAGGAGTGGAAAAATAAGGAAAGACATGGCACAGCTGTGATGAATGGAGCACAGATGTTGCAGATGGAAAATATGGCTGGTTTCTTGGCCCCATTTCTCTGGGTGTGGCTACACAATACATCAGATTCAATGATAAATATGAACTATGAAATACATGGTGCTTCTGTTCCCATCACCTTGCTCCCAGACTCTGTGAAATGATCCATGGTAAATACAGTCATTTTGGGAAAGGTTATTTTAATCCAGATCAATGGGTGTGGTTGAGTACAGGCTGAAATTCCTGCCCAAACAGTGGCTTTAGCAGATCTGAGGGGCAGCAAATTGCACACTAATACTAGAATGTACCCAGAGTCCAGGGAAAGTAGGCAGGAGAACAAGATTTTTCTAGTCAGTTTTGCCACCATGCACAGTGTGGTATGTATACATTCTAAATAACTGAAATAGCCCCATCCAGGTAAAAATTTAGAATGCATGTCATACCTTCACTCACCGATTTTCCACATCAGGTCAGGTTTTGCACTTGAGCATGGTTTGTAAATTTTTTGTTATTGTTTGCTTTTATCTGTATTTAGCTGATCTAACAATCACAGATATCCACAGGGCTTAGAATTATCTTTTTTTTTTCTTATGCAAAAGTACTGAATATCACACAAAAAATCCAACAGCTCAGTATATGAGAAGGTACATCCCAAGCACAGGGCTTGGTGACAGGCAGTGTTCAAGACTGCCCATGCTGCCAAGTGGTCTTGGTGGAGCAGTGCTCTTAAACACCATGAGATGAACCAAATCCAAGTCCCCAGGTTTTGAATGCACATCACTGTAAACTGGACTTGGAGGTACAACTGGGAAAATACAAAAGGTTTAAAATGCATTAGGTCCCCAAACTCCCTGTTGTTGTTGTTTTTTGTTTTTTTTCCATGCCCGGGTTGTGCACCTGCTAAGGGGGTGCACAGCATCAGGCAGTAAACCAAGAGGTCACCTTCACTGCTGGGTATCAGAGAGGGACACAAGGTTGGTGCAACGCTTGCTAATGCTCTGGCAACAGCAACGCAGAGGCCTGGCACGCTTGGCATGGCCTGGCCTCGTAATGTGCCACATAAAGCCATGTTTGTAAAGGGCCTCCTTTAAAGGCTTGCTGTGTTAACCCTTTCAGCCAAATTGCTCAAATTTTGGTTCCAAAGAGTATGATGCATTTGCTTTCCCCTTTCTAAAGGGAACACTAAAATTTCAGCTTTTAGAAATAATCAGCACTAATCATCTTTAACATCAATGCACACTAGTATTTGTATTTCTACACTTCGCCTTACATCCCCTCGTGTTTGAACTCCACAAAAACAAAACAGGGAGCACCACGTCTCACACTGCTCCCTGCTCTGCCGGTGGGAAATGCCAAGGGCAACTTGCAGAGCAGGCAACTGAAATGTTTGTTTTTAATCCCAGAATAGCGCTCTTTTAGAACTGAAATGGGACTGGCCTGCATTCAACCACGAATAAGTTTAAGAAACTAAAAATGGTCACTCTTGCCCTCAGGGTTCACAACAAAAACAGTGGCTTGGGTTTAAATCTACTCACTTACTGCACAGGCTTTGAAAGTATCCCTGAAAACTCCCCAGCTCATTAAATACCTGAAGGGGTGTCTGGGATGAGGTGGGCTAGCTATACTTGGGTTCTGTTTGCAGCTGTATGTACAGAAACCCACAAAACTGTGTGCACACCAGAGTGCTGCTACCCCCTCCGCTCAAACGCGCCAACGCAATTAGCTGTAATTGCCGGGAAGCAGCCTCGGTCTGTTATCTGCCACGTTTTAAAGCGACGATCCAATATCCTCCATCTGTCTTCATTAAAGCACTCCTCGCACTGACACCCGAGCAGCCAAAACCTGCTTTCTGGCCCGCTGGGCGCAGCGCTCGGGTTACGGTGGGAGCCGAGCGGAGGGCTGGGGGCAGCGGCAGCCCCTCTCCCCCCGCAGCCTCCCGAACAAAGCAGCTTCCCCGCACGGCTCCGCTCGCTCCACCCCGATGTCGATCGCCTGGGTGAAAAACCTCAGCCCAAAGCACTCCGACTCAGCTTTGCGAAGCTCCGCGGGTGGCAAAAGCGCAAGTTTTCTGCCCCGAAAGCTGGCAGAGGGAAGGGGCGAGTCGAAGGGAAGCGCTCGACCTTACCCTTGAAGGCTTGCAAAAGTCACACCAACAAAGTTGCTGCCCTCCATAGCACTCGCACACGCTCCTCTGGTCTCATTCACACGCAGCTCTGTCCCCTCCCGGGACCAGCAGCTCGGCTCATAGTCGCGGCGAGGACGTTCATCTAAGCAAGAAAAAGCTTCCAGACGCTGCCGGGCATCGTGGGCTCACCTCCCACCCTGCAGGACCTGGAGCAGACCCGCTCTGCCATGCAAAGTCCCGGTAACTAAAACTTACTCTAAGTTCCCTACTTCTTACTTCAGTCACTGGGCTTGGCGCCTTGCCAAATCCTTCCTTTTTTTTTTTTTTTTTTTTTTTTTTTTTTTTTTTTTTTTTTTTATTCTGTTTCCTGTAGATAGGGAGAGTGTAGCGGCTCCCTTAAAAATAAAATGCCCAGCACAACGTGCTGTGAAAGACCACAGCAGCAGGAGCACGGAGGGATGGGGCACCCTGTGTGACTCTGGAGATGACCGCTGGTCTCCTCACCTACCTCCTGTCGGCGCAGAAACCTTCAAACTACGAGGGTAAAAGGGTCCAGCGTATCAAATTGCCTTAAAAAAGGATGAGCTTGGTAAGGGATCCATCTCCCAGCAGCAGCCCCTCTCCGTAACGCCGAAGCCTGTCAGGGTTCCTTACACCCAGAGAAACTGCCCTACAAGCCGATCCCAAGGCTCCACCTCGTCCACTTTCCAACAGTTGTGAGCAGCAAAAACTCTGCAGGGAGAAAGCCTCATAAAGCACGATTGCATAACTCAACCACAGGGCTTCCTCCAGCCCGTCGGAGGATCGCCTTGGCGCCGAAACATCAGGGTTTGCTCATCCCTGGCAGTGTGACCTCCCCGTGGCCACTGGGACATGCGCATGGCCTCATCACTGTCTGAGGACCCTCCTCACCCTCAGCAGCCTCCCACTATTCCCGCTTGTTCCCCTCCCACCATGAAAAACATCAGTGTTTTTCCCCCAGTTATAGGGCCGCTCACAAGAGAGTGTCCCCCTAGATGTCAGAACCAACCAGGTTTACTGCAAAGACCCAAACCAGGCCAACGGCGACGTTAATCCGTCTTCCTGCTTCCCTACACCCGTGGACTGTAATTATTCTGCGATCACCCTAAGATGTGTCAACAGTAGCGTCTGCCAGAAACATGCCAGTTCACTGCAGACAGCAAGAGAAAGTTTAACTTGGAAGATTTCTATCTGTATTTCTCTCTCCATTTTTTTCCTTCATCTACTGTGTTTTCCCACTGGATTGATGTTAGATGGATTGATGCTAGAATTAATTTCAAGCCTACCCGCAGATACTTGAATGCATCAATCAGCCAATTAATTATAGTAACTTGAGAGGCAAAGGTTTGACAAAAAGTATTTTCTGGAAGGTGAAATTTTCTGAAGTCCTGCCATGACAAAAAGCTTTGGAAGACCCAGGATGCTGTACCAGCAGTGCTCCAGTGGTCACAGAAGGATGAGTGCAAAGGGGCAATGAGCAGAATTAGCAATTTCTGAAGGAAAAGCAAGAGCATGTACCCGTCTGCACTGGGGGTTATGCCAGATACTCTGGCATTGACTCCAATGTTATTCTTCCAAGTTACAACTATTTTAGACAATATTAATTTATTCAAATTCCTAATAAATAAATAAATAAATAAATAAATAAATAAATAAATGGATCTACATAAACAGCCAATGTGGGACACAGTGTACAGGACTGATCTCCTCCAGACTCAGGACAGATGATTTTGAATTGAAAATCATCTAACTCAAAAAGGAATTTCCTCTGCACTAGCCATTTCTCATGTTCTCACCACCCACAACCCATTTCAACAGCAACAACCACAAGTATCTTTTTTTTTTTTCTTTTTTTTTTTTTCCCTGCAGTCAAAAGAACAAGGATTTGGATTAATTTGGCTCTCCTATATATTTGGAGAACCCCTTGTTCTTGCTTCATTCTGCAGTTTTATTCCTTCTTAAGTTCAGAACTTAACTTGTGTGGTTTTGTTTGTTTGTTTGTTTGTTTGTTTTCTTTCTTCATTTTAAGACGTTAGCTAAGTTCGCCACTTTCTTTGCTGCTCTCTTTATATGAGCTTGTTACCACATTGACCTTGGCCACAGCCATTGCTTCCTTACTAGAGATAAGTTCATCTCCTTCCTTTAACATGAGGGTAGACTCAACCATAAAACCAGCTGGCCTTGAGGCTTGTTGTTTAGACTTCAAAATAGCTAAAAATTAGGTAGGATGTTTTGTTCTTCGTGATTTTTCATGGCACAGAAATCCATTTCATTCACACAGGCAATGACTTTTTCCCCTCTGCTGTATGATCCCCATGTGCTTCAGTGGGACTACTCATGTAAGGCAAGCTCAGCACATGCAGAAGCACTCAGAAAAACAGGAGTTACTCTGTACTGACCCATCTCTGAGATCTCTTGTCTAGCCCTACACTTTGGCCCCTGGGAAACATCTTCCCAACAACCACATCACTTCCTCCTTTGCTAATTTCTGAACCCATCACGGAAGGATGCAGCCTGAAAAGTAAGTTGTCTGGATTTCAGTGCCTACGTACACGTACTCCAGGTGTTTGAGCTCCCACTGCAGTCAGTGTGGTTTGGGCAGAAGTTCAGCTGGCCAGCTATAGCAAGGCAGCAGCAAGTTTGCTGTGATCACTGATGTGGGAAGGAGTTCATTCTGCTGCCTTTCCAGTAAAGGAGAGCAAGCGGCTGCACACCATAGGTCTTCATCTTTGAGTCCTCCACTTTCCAAGCTACCCACTAGTCATGGGTGGCTGGCATAGAGCAGGATGGATTTACATTCATGCCATGAAGAACTTATTTCAGCACCACAGCAGGGAGAAATATTTCCAGTCATTCAGCCTGTGCTGGATTTCAGCTACAATCAAGGTGCAAAACTGAGGACTTATTGGCATCTAAGGGATGCCTCCTTCTGGGACAGATCCTATGTTCCACCAAAAAGCAAAGCTGAGAGAGCAGTTGACCTTACCTGGAAAACACTGGACTCAAACATTTCTGTTGAGTTAGAAAGATTTTGAATGGCTAAATATGCTGCTGAGCAACCAAGGAGGATAACTAGAAGAGAGAGAACCAGGAGGGAAACATGCCGGGAACACCCTACAGAGCAGACAAACTAAATGCTAGGCACTGGGAGAAGCCCTCCCTATGCGATGCAATATTTAAGGCTACTTTCAACCTGTCTACATTTCTGACTATTTTATATAGTTCAAAATGGGCACTGATGAGTGTGTTTTGTTTTGTTTTGTTTTGTTTTGTTTTGTTTTACTGTCTTGTAACTCCAGTCTTGCCCAAACTGCAAGGTGTGAAACTTGACCTGTTCCCCTGTTGCTGGTGTCTCTCATGCCACACTTATTTAACTGCTCTGCCAAAGAACCAATAATGTTCTGATAAGCTGGTAGAAATTCAGCATAACTCTGCTTGAAGGGATGCTCTGGATTCCTATGCACACACACAGCTCCTTGGATGCGATCTGAAGGCTGGGACACAGCCTCAGCATGGCAGGTTCATGCAGCAATATTCCCATACATCACTGATTATTCCAGCACTTGGGTGCTGTAAGGTACATGCCCAATAGAAAAGGTCAGAAAATAGTTTCAGTGGGTGTGTGCAGAATAACATGACTTGTACTGATCAGGATGCAGTGGAGGGCTGCTTACCTGCAGCAGGGAAAGAAGGGTGCGTGAATAGAAATGCCCTTTCTCCATCAACCCCCTGTCCCAGTACTCTTAGCCTTTAAAAAACAATCCTCTGGGGAAATTCATGAGAAATCCACAAAGGTGGAGCCTCTTGCATATGAAAGGAAAGCAGCAGCTTGCTCTGATGACTATTGATCTCATCTTCCTGGCACTAACACCAGCTAACATGATACATTCTTGACTTTTTAAAACTGAAATTAAAATAGTCTCTTTCTTTCTTCCTTTTCACAGCCCAAAGAAGACAGAGCAGAGGTGAAAAACTTTTGGTCAGAGAGTGTTTATATGGATCAGTTGTTCATATTACACTGAGGAGGAGATAAAATTTGCATTCAGTTCTGCAGGGAATGAGGCCCAAAATCAACCCATCTCTGAGGTCTGGTTCCTACCAGATTTGGTATCTTGCACTTACAAACTCCCCCTGGCCAACAGTTTCATTGCCCTGGTTGGGAAGGGGCTGTTGCAAGAGTGGAAGTCTTGCAGGGACCTGAAACACCTGCAGTGATACTGTTAAGGGATTTGAAGCACACTGAAATTAATAGGACCTGATGGAGATACACCTGGCACGGGATTGTGTTCTTGGGCTATAAATATGTGTCTATTTGCTGGTGACACAGCACATGCCCAATTGCATGGGGAGAGCACGGGGATTAATTAGCAGCAGCCCCAGATGTGTCCACCCTGCTTTTAGCACGTATTTCCTAATCACCTTCAGTGAACTAAGTGGAATCCCGGGGGAAGGGGGAGGAGGGGGGAGATTGGGAGGTCTTGTTAAAAGCTAATCATGCCTACGTGAATAGAAAAATCAATAGCTGAGGGCAAAGCAACAGCCCAGCCTGTTAGAGCCTCAGATTAAAGTGCCCTTTGTAACATGGGTATTACACAAGACCTCCCGCTGTTATTTGCAAGGCAGTAGCTGCCACAAACACACATGCTCTATCTGGTGGCACTTCAAAGACTGTCACATGCACGCTCCTCAGACACATCAAAAAAAAAAAAAAAAAAACCACAGCTCATACCACTGAGGAATTAGGATACCCCCCGGTGGGACCCTGTTCTTGATCACACAGAGGGAATCCAACCCATGCAGGGCGAGCAAAAGGCCTGGGTATTTTGGAGTCTTCCCATGAGCTCTGCTTAGGGGAAAAATGGGCTGCACTCTGGGGAGAAACAGCGCTTTTGGCACGGTATGATGTGACCCCAAGGGCTATATAATGGTTGTGCAACACTTAATCTCCTCAGGTCTCCCGGAGATACTCTGGCCCTCCTTGAGCACAGCCCCAGGTACTGTCTATATAACCTCTGCAGCAGAGGGATAGCGAGCACCAGTGCCTAATGTGCTTAGAGAAATCACAGGAGGGAGGCAAGGGCTGCAGTGGCTCTGCACTTTTTTTTTTTCCAGCCTGTAATCACAGGGGACACTGAGAGGCAGCATCCACCACTCTGCTCAGGCTGTTCCATGCTGCAGTGCAGCTCTGCTCCCCATTGCCACTTCCCTGGGTTTCTGTACTAAGTGTGCGTGAAGGAGATGGGAGGTTACAGGATCCTCAGGGAACAGATAGCTTCTGCATGCCCTGCAGCATCACCCAGGGACCTGGGAGTATTTGCTTAACCCCTCACAGTTAGCTTTATGCATTGCTCTGACACTCAGTCATCCTTCACATGGGAAACTCAGGTGGCACTGCAAGAGGATTCCTCTAAATATCATGTCGCATTCATTATGTTCATAAGCTCTATCAATAGTTCCCAATTAAATGTGCCATGTGTACGTACATCTGTACTGTCTCTTTTCCAGGTTACAATCACACACATCCTGCCAAGAACAACACTGAGGCAACCTGCTGCCTTGCGTGAAATTCTCCCTATCATCAACAATCTTTTATATATTTTATATTATTTTCTACATTACATCTTTGTTATGCTAACACTAAAAACTGAGACTGAGTGACTTCTCGTCCTGTCCTATCTCAAGTTCTGTGAGTTCTGAGAAGAACAAGGAAACCTCTCCCTTGTGGTCAGGACAGAATCAGAAAAACAAACAAAAAAATCTTATTAAACAAGAATTAGCTCCCCTCTGAAACATCAAATTTTAGCTAATTACCCAAAGATCTAAAATGGCTGCTCTCATTTATTACCCTGGCATAAATAGAAATAAATAAATAAACGACCACATTGATTTCCCTGGAGATTTCCCCAAAGAAACTGTATGGTATTTTTATCAACAGCTTGATCTTCAAAGGCAACACCACCTTTGCAGTAAATAAGCAGCGCACAACCACAGCTGTGCCAGCATGGCCACGGCACAGACATGCCAGGGCCTGGCACTGGCAGCCTTTGCTTTTATTCGGTGTAGCTTGTTTCATGTTATATTGTTCCCTCGTGTGCTCTCCAGGTGTTTAATAGAAACACATGTTCCTCCGCACTCAGACGGCTGAGAACAAAGGCCTGCATTATTCTCACCTCTGTGTTTAAGCAGTGAATTCCCGCTAACTTGAATGGAAGTTATGCACATAAATCCCTCTGCAGCCATATGAAAGAGAGGAATAATCTGGTGGGTGCGCAGGGCCTTCAGGGTGTGATTGCAGAGTTAAGTTATTCTCCCCAAAACTCTGCAGCAATTTACAAAATCCTGGATGGGACCAACACAGCGAAAAAAAATCAGGGACTAGAGTGCACACCCAGGGGTGCTGGGGTTACAGCTCTTGCTTAAGGTTAATTGTGTCCATTGCTACTGTTGGGGTGTGATGCAGCATGCCAGAAGGCCTTTATATTAAAGGGGATATATGGAGAAGGGAGGTATTTAAGAGAGATATTTATTATTAAGAGAGGCAGGTATTTAAATTAACCCCCCTATTCCCAGGGTTACGATTTTTCACTCCACGTTTGGTTTTCACATACTGCTCAAAGAATAAAACTAGTTGTGGACCCCATAAGAAGAAGGGCATTTGCTGCTTCTGATAGTGATCAAGGCTGTACCAGTATATCTCTGGAAGGCAAACGATATGCATCCTGGAGCTAAGAATGTGCTAATGAAGGCACACAGCAGAAAACTTAATCAAAGACTCAGAGAGACGAAAGGGAATTAAGTAAGGTATCAGCAGTAATGAATGTGTAGTCAGGGGAAATAAAAGGAGTTTTCTTAACATAGAAATAAACAAAAACAAAAACAAGCCCAAAACAAAACACACACACACACACGCACACAGAAATTAAAAAAAAATAAAACACACAGTCCTCTGGCTTGGTATGACACAGAAAGAAAAGCTCAGCCTTTGGTCTGTGCCTCCTCTCCCCAAGGAGAGGGATAATCTTCAGATTAACTCAACAGGACACCCCAATTTAAAAGAAGAGAGGTGAAAGCTGTGTTTAGCTCAGTGCAGCTGATGAGAAGTAGTACTCCTATGCATAATCTTCAGGGTGTTTTTTGTTATTTTAGCCTCTTTTGTGCCATGCTCCATTATTTCCAATTCAGAGTTTTTTTGTTGTTGTT
The DNA here is from genome assembly GCF_964211825.1 of Aythya ferina. NCBI lineage: Eukaryota > Metazoa > Chordata > Aves > Anseriformes > Anatidae > Aythya > Aythya ferina. The sequence continues at coordinate 10,325,689 of NC_140299.1, read as the reverse complement.
TTTTAACTTCCTCACAGCCTTGATTTCTGGCAAGCAACAAAGCACTCCTCATCCATACAGGACATGGCAGATCCCAAGGGCTGAGCTCCATGATTCCCTATCTATTGCCCAGCTCCAGGTAAGGGTACTGGTACCCCTGGCATACTGCTGAGGCTTGTTCAGCAGCTGCTATTGCAAGGCTTGCATGAAGAAGCATCTTCTAGGGACTGGTGATATCTGGACAAGTTCCCTGGCATAAAGCAAAGTGCTAGAAAACACATGTAATCCCTAAAGACCTTTGCAACAATGGTGTAATCAGAACAGAATTAATGCCCTGTGTGGGTAAGTGTGGGTTGTAATTTCTCTTAGAAATAGCAAGATTGGATTAGCTTTGGAGGAGAGAGTGGTACAGAGATGCAAATAGCTCAGACAAAGGTCTGAGTGTTTCTTTGGATGTCATCTGCTGATCAGGGAGTGTCTGGCCAGAAAGGCGATGACATAAATTTTCTCCTACAGTCAGTCTGCTATTTTGGCCATGGGAGGAAATGTAGCATAAAACACTGGGAGGCCAGACAAAGGCAGTTTCCCAAACAAATTTTTGGATCATATCTGGGAAAAGAGTTACACTACTCTAGGAAAAAAAAAAAATAAAAAAAAACTTTGTAAACCAAAAAAGAAGCAATACACATTAGCCTGCCCAGCCCTCTTGTAGCACAGCTTTACAGCAAGGGCTAACCAGAAAGGTTCCAAAGAATGATGATCTCTGGCAAACAGACAGAGTCAAAAGTAGTGTCTAGCCGCCAGCTGTAGCTGGGAAACCTCTCTGTTATGTGGCAAAGTAGTGGGTAGGATGTCTATACCTTGAGACTGCCAAAAATGTGTGTGATGTGAGGCAACCATGCCAGGGAGGCATGAAATTTAAATAGACCAAGGAGTATTCTGTATATCGCTTCATTAATCGACATCTGGAATGGTGTTGTAGGATTGATCCCAATTATATATTATATATAGTTTCAAAAGATATGTCTAAAGTATTTACACAATGCATCTGTTGCTCAGAACTATTCCACGACAGACCTCAGTGTTCAAAGGCTGGAAAGCAGGCACAGAAGAAAGATATTCTGCACTGGATCTGTGTGGTGTCTACTGACCCCTTTATAGTTGTGGTTGCTGCTGCTGCATTTCAGAATCCACAGGCTGCTTCCAGCATTTACCATTCATTAGTGGTGGAAAGATTTGAATGAATGGTTTCTTGGAGGCTGGCATCAGTCTGCAGCTCATCTTACAGGTGTCCTACAACTATGATCAGGTTTGTCCATCTTTGATTCTTGTTTCTAGTCTTCTGTTTGTTATTGAAACAAGGAAGGGACTCCCTAGGGCCTCTTACAAGCATTTGAAGGGAAAAAAAAAAACAAACAAACAGGCATTTAGGGAGGGGAGGGTCGAGTCAAATAGGATAGGATAGGATAGGATAGGATAGGATAGGATAGGATAGGATAGGATAGGATAGGATAGGATAGGATAGGATAGGATAGGATAGGATAGGATAGGATAGGATAGGATAGGATAGGATAGTTGGAAGGGACGTAAAAAGGCCAAGTCCAACTTCCCAACCACTTCAGGGCTAAGCAAAGACAGCTGTGAAGGCAAGGTAGCAAAAGTAAGACGATACAACTTAAGGTGTTAGTCAGGGTAGCCATGGCTTACAGCCTTGCAGATAAACATAAATTATCATCAATTTCTGTTTGTATGACAGTTTCTAGAAGTTACAACTACTCAGGAGGAGATGCACGCCTGTCTGGATGATTTTGTTATGGGGGAGCAGCCTTCAGGAGATGTGGGAAGTAGGAAGCACGTCAGCCATCCCACCCTGGTGGGGAGCTGGAGCCTTTGGGGTGAAACACTCAGAGACAGAGAGTGCCTCCATGTCCACAAGGGCACTGCACCACTGACAGAATGGTCTAGAATATAATAGCAGGGAGAGCAATCCTAATCAGGATACAACACAGCAGTCTGTTGAAACAAACCATAAGTTAAGCAAAATCATTGTTCTCACTCCCCTCATGGCTGTATCTGTATCTTTTGTACTGTTATAAAGCCACCAGTACAGATTTAAGATGGAAAAGTAAACTAAATCTTATTTGCTCAAGAAGTGAAATGTCCAGTGGAGAAAGTGTTGGCAACATTCCTTGCAACAACAGCAGTATAAATTGCACAAAATAACAACTCTTATCAAAAGGCAGGGAAAAGAAAGTGAAGGTCTCGATGTTTAACTAGTGGGTAATCCAGGTGGTCACTGAAACCACAACCTGTAGTAGCTACCAGTCCCAGTAAACTCAGGATAATGAACAATGGAGCAGGAAGGAAGCAATGGATGAAAGCATAACGCTGAATTACCTACGGATGGGAGCAGGGCACAGAGGCCCCTGGGTTGTGTCAGGGAAAGTGAAAAGGAGCCTTGTTCATCTACAGGTTGTAGTTATTGGCCTTGTCCATGGGGCATGTGCCCAGTCCTGACCTTGGATTCACCGTTGTGTTTCCCAGCCTTGGTGGAAGACTCTTGCACTGCTGTTCACCATACGAGGAAAAGCAAAGACCATGATCTCCTTGCATTTCCTCCTAACAATGATCCTGCTTGGGACACAGCTTTAGAAACACTGGAAAACTACACAATTCAACTTTTGAGATGGAAAATTCATTTTCATATCTAAAAATATAGTTAAATACATCCATCCAGTAGCTACAGACAGTAGAGCAGAACCCACCTCTTTGAGCTTTCCAGCCTTAAAACGATAACAAGACCTGGGAACTCAGGTAGCTTTTCACCATCACCATTATATCACCCTACACACATAGAAGAATCTAGTCCTGCTCCTCCTGGAGCCAACACTGAGCACATGCAAACATTAAGGGGTCCTAGGCTGGACCCACACGTGTAAGGGATCAGACAAATCTCCAGACTAAGCACTGTTACACCAAGTGCATGGCAAGTGTGCCACCAGAAGCACACAGCAGTCTCTCCAATGCGGTGATGAACCTTCCAATGTTGCTGGAAGCAGGTTTCCAGCCTGACTTGAAGAGAGTTACTCTCCCAGCAAAGAATATACTCTACTTTGATATCAGCAAATTAGCCTGCTTCACTGGTCCTTTCCTTTCAGTAACTTTTTTGCTTAAACCCAGAACAATGACTTTCAGTAATGCTAAAACGCATGTAGGTTGTGAACATCCTAACAACTAGAACCAAAGCTAAAGTGCAGCAAGTCACACATTTGGCTAAAGAGAGAGCCACAGAGAGCTTTTATCACTAAGAAAAACAGGGCATTCACTCAAAAGGAAGTGAACAGCTTCTCCTGAAATGTGAACCACAGGATATTTTGCTCTGATGGTTTGCAGCTTAGTAACAAAGATATAAAGAGTGCCTCTATCACTGTGTCCTGGTTTCAGTTAGAACAGAGTTAATTTTCTTCCTAGTAGCTGGTGGAATGCTATGTTTTGGCTTAGGATGAGAAGAGTGCTGATAACACCCCAATGTTTTAATTATTGCAGAGCATTGCTTATACTAAGCCAAGGACATCTCAGCTTCTTGCTCTGTCCTGCCAACGGGCAGGCTGGGGGTGCAGCAAGAGCTGGGAGGGGACAGACCCAGGACAGGTGACCCAAGCTAGCCAAAGGGGTATTCCATACCATCTGACGTCATGTTAAACAATATATAGGGGTGGCTAGCCGGGGGAAGGGGCCGGACTGCTCGGGGTTAGGCTGGGCATCAGTCAGCGGGTGGTGAGCAATTGCATTGTGCATCACTTGTTTGTACACATTATTAGTAGTAGTACTATTATCATCATTGTTATTGTTGTTGTTGTTATTATTATTATTATTATTATTATTATTATTATTATTATTATTATTATTTTCCTGTCTTATTAAACTGTCTTTATCTCAACTCACAGGCTTCACTTTCCCGTTTCTCTCCCCCATCCCAGAGAGGGAGGGGGGGAAGGTGAGTGAACGACTGCGTGGTGTTTAACTGCTGGCTGGGTTAAACCACAACACACTGAAAGCATGGCCTTAACCTTTCCTTTTAATACTGTTTTTAAAATACATTATAATTTGCAGAGATTTACACAAAGGTTAGTGCAGCAAGCTAATTTTAGCATAAAAAGAGTCCTCTACCTTGCGAACTCCTTTAGCAAATCTCATGCAGGCTTCTGTTGGACTTTTGCTTGTGTCAGGATATCCACATTGTCATGTATTCACAAGCAGAAAGAGAGACAAGCAATGCTGTGTGGTGAAAATACATGGCTAGAGTGTCTTACTGCTGGGCTAAAAGTCAAACCAGATAGATATCATTAGATATGAGGGAAAGGCAGAAGATATCCTATGTCAGATAAGACAGGATTTTGAGGGAGAAGTGGCCATTTTTCTCTGTAGTTCAGAAGAAACTTTGGATGTTTTTCATCTAACCAGTTCTTCACATTCATAGTCTTTGGGCGTCCACCAGTTGGCCTTCTAGGCTTACACCCTCCAGTTTTAAAGGCAGGAGACCATTTATCACTTACTGTACAACAGGCCAGCAAACAACACTCATTAATTGACTCATCTCCCAGTATGAGCTAGAGAACGTCTTCTCTGGAGCCAGTTACGATGCAAAACCTTTCCTGATGGAGGCAAGATGTTCCCATTTTTCATGCCTTCACTGTTAAACTAGAATGCAGTTGCCATCAGCAAGGACAACACCGAGCACATTTTAGGTGTAGGCACACAGAGAAGAGGTCTGGATCTCCCTTCAGGGAGGCAGAAGAGGGGCCTAGACCCAAAGCCAGCAAAATGAACATGCACTTTCCCTCCATTGTTGGAAAGCTTTCTTAAAACCTCACTTCAGTGGTACCACATCCTTCTACTTTTGTGTGTTGTTCACCCTGTAAAGCTGGCACTACATAAAGAAAACTTAGACACACGACCTGTTCTCCTCCAGAACCAGCATTTACAGACACAGAAAAATCCAACATGCAAAAGAAGAAAAAAAAATCAAACACACAGCAAAAATACCTGAAATCCATACACCTATTCAAGGCTTTACTTCTCTTCCAGAACAAGAAATTGGCCTACCTGGCTGTTCTGTGTCGTCTTTTCTATCTGTAGCTGTTTGCCAAGGCAGACAGAAGGATTGTTTTCAGCACCACGCAAAAATCCCTAGAGGATTATTCAGCAGAGCATGCCAGGCTTCTCTCCAGCGGAGCTGTGAAGCTCGCTAGGGAGCACCACGCTTTCCAGGATCTGGAGGTAAACCCGCGCAGGGACAGGCTGAATGTGATCCAGGAGTTACAGGATGTCTCGGTGTGCTTCGTGTACTCGGGAATGGCTGCAAGAGAAAAGGCAAAGTTCCCGAAGCCGTGGGTGGAACATGGCACTGCGTTGCACTGAGTAAATAAAAAGCAATTGATCCTTGGACTTGGGTATGACATCAGGTATTAAAAAAGGTTTATACCATAGGCAGGACTCTATTTCATCTGAGAGTAATGGGACCATAAAACCCTACTTGTGCCCATTGCTGCAGCCAAAGCAGTAGCCAGACATGCAAACAAGACATTGTGCTCAACTTTCTGCAGCCAGCAGACCTATTTTCTTTACACAGGTTGAGTATTTCAAACATAAAACAAGTTTTTTTTTCTCAAAGGCTAGATGTTTCACTACCTCCCATAAGGACTTACAAAATGTATGCAACTTCAGTGGCATAATCAATTATTTGGGGGGTTTATGGCTCCAAGTATGACAGGATCCTGATGCAGGCTTCTGGCTGCCATGCTTATGCTAACAAAACACAGAGGTTCAACTTCTGACACAGAATTATTTACTTCAGTGCCCTATTTATTCTTAAAAAAAAAAAAAAAAAAAAAAAAAAGCAACAAAAATAATTCTGAAAAGTATAGAAGAGACAGAGTTAAACTAAAAACAAAAAATCACTTAAACACAAATGGGATAGGGCGTAATATGGGCATTTAAGATTTAAAAAAAAATAAAAAAAATCTAAGTGACATTTATCAAACCGCACCAGCACTGCAGATTTTCCTGCAATTTCCTGCAATACAAACCCCCATCACTAACTCACAAGCTTTGATTTGCTCCTGTAGGCTGTTTTTCCACCCACTTTTAAGGTTGATGACACTTTCTGTCTGAAAAATTCAGAATTAGTGTCAGGTTTAAATAAATTAAAAATAATAATAATAATTGTCAATGTACCTTGCAACACACTAAATTATTGACATAGATAGCTTTTTTAAAAGGTACTTCATATCTCCTTAACCATCTTGTCTGTTACGCTGGGATTTTTTTATACGTGCTTTGTTCCCAGCTAATGAGGAGACTTGTCTGTACCACTACTCTTTGTAGCTTTTTTCAAATTAAATTCTTTGGTTTTCAGTGCAGCAGATAGGATTACAAACATGGCAGTGAAAGCTTACTGCTTTATTTAACGTTCTCCCAGCAGATAATGGGCCATGGTTATGACTAACAGGTTCATGCAAGCATTGAAAGAAGGAAGGATAGCAAACTGAGCAAACAATGAAATGAGGCTCAAATCCATCCTCGCACCTGTGACAGATTCTGGGCAAGTCACTTATTACTGCTTGAACTTCTATTTTCTTATTCATAAAAGGGAATAATTATTCTTTACTTCCTCAAGAGATCAAGTAGGAGGCATCAAGGACTACGAGGCATTTAGAAACACATCCATGACATCTCAGTGCGTGAGAAGTGTTAATCCTCTCAGAGGTAAAAAGAGCATAAGCTATCCCAAACTCCTGGTAAAAACCTTTTTAACCTTTTAACTTTTTTAAAAAAGGGACTCTTCACCTTCTCTGGGAGGTAGAAGTGAATAAGTTTTTTTCTGCTCACTTTCGGGTTCTAGCACTGGTACATCACTCTATTTTTAAAACAGAAAAATGGCTTCTAAAGGGAAAAAAAAAAAAAAAAGAGAGAGAGAGAGAGATGCCTCAACACTGCAGGATTCAGTTAATATCAATACTAACATGCCATTCTCTCCTGCTAGCATTTTGCCACCAAGCAGTGTGGCTCTGAGTCTGCATGCTGGTAGGAAGACTTTTACACAATGTTCGCAATCAGTGTTGGAGGATACGCAAAATTACAATTCTTTCCTGTCTGTGCTGTTTTGGTCACTAAAGTAAAAATAACTTCAAATTAACAATGGCTAATAATTTAGAACTAAAAGTACAGCTTGAGATTAAAGCTTTCACTGCATGAGAACTCCTTTTGTTTGGAGTTAAAGAGCTACTGTTTAAGAATGATGCAATATTTCAGGGGGAAAGAAAGAAGTGCTGCTGCCTAATGGAAAATCATTTTGCAAGAAGTGCATACACAATTTGCTCTTCCCTTAACCTCCCTCACCCTTTCCCAAAGCTTTCTTGCAGAGGAATGCTTCCAAAAGTTGTTTTTTTCCCTTCATAAAATACAACATTGCAAGGAGCGCTCCCCATCTTCTGCCTGTCTCCAGGTTCTAGACCACGGACAAGATTACTAACCTAGCTCCCTTGTCCTTTGCGAACACAGTCTGTTTGTAGAGACCTACTGAAAGTGTTTCTCCATGCTGAAGTTCTGCTTTAGAAGCCTCTTGCTGTGTTGTGGCTTCTTCCTATGGCTGTAGTGTGCTGGGAAAGGGATGTGGCAAAGGACAGACCTCTAGCGATTTCTCACGGTGGTTCCAGCAGTGGGGGCACCAACCTTCCCAGAATGAGAGTTCAGCATAGCACTGGTAGATGAGGCAGAAGAAAACAAGGTTTGGTGCTCCTGCAGATCCAAGCAAGAAGGACAAAACCACTCTAACTGATGACTGGTCCTAAAACACAGACGCATCCATTGGCTGTGTGATTTCACCCATTTCACAACATTTTGGACACGGGCCAGCCCTACTTCATTCTCTAGGGCCTGACATGCAGGCCACAAAGACAATGCAGTTTGTCAGGAATACGTAACTGAATGTCTAAGAACATGTACTGGTTGTGTGTGAAGAGAAATGGGCACTTTGAGTTAAGGACGCCTTAGTTCAGAGCTGTTGGGTACAAATCTCCCTGCTTACAATGTGGTTATGCCACAAACCACTAGCACAGTTTCATGAGACATTGCCTTTGATGTGAAAACCACCTCCAAAAGCTCCCATTTGTCCCCTTCCTCAGACTGGGAGCTGACTTAGAAAAAAAAAAAAAAAAAAAAAAAAAGTGCATGTTTGCATTTTCAATCAGGTTGTTTTCCTTATCTGCCTCCCTGCTGCAGGCATTAAGACAATGTCAGCACAATACAAACTGTGACAACAGAGCTTTTCAGCAGCTGAGTTCAAAACTTGGTCGCACAAAGACTTGTGTTGGCACAACCCCTGGGATAGTGAACTGTGATGTAAGGGTCTAGGTGAGGTCAACTTCTTAGTTAGCCAGTTTTGCGGCTGCAGCCTGTGTCTCTTGGAAGCACGCAAAGGCCATGTGTGAAGCCACATGGCAACAATATCAGCTAAAAAGTCACCCATGGGTGCCTAAGATATGGGCCAGAGGGTGGATGTTACAGAAATGAGGGAAGATGGGAACTTTTGCTGTTGAATATTCAGCTTGACTGTTTACTGAGAACCCAGTTTTGTGAAGTGTATTTGCAACAAGGCAGCTTTAACTTGTCTTCAAAGACATGATCCAAGTCTCTGGAGGGAGCTCCCATGTATATTCAAGACAGCTACCCAAACTCACTCGCAGAATTTAAAAGTCTCCTACAAAGAAATGTGCCAGCAGATGCTTCCTGACATTTAATGCTAAACACTCTCTAATGAGGCTATAAACAGCCCTTCACTCCAAAACATATGAAGGAGTAGCACAAGACCCCAGGGAGGGAGAGCTCTGTAGAAATGCAGCTATTGTTCCTGATTAGGATTCAGGCAGGCCTCTCCGGCATTGTTAATTCCAGCTTGATTTGTTCTAAGGCATGTGTCAGATGTTTGTTGCACAAACAGACTCCCTGGTGCTTGCACCACGATCAAAAATGAGAATAAGACATGCAATTAAAGAAAGTGTCACAATCTGAGTCTAAAAGAAGCACATGTCCATGTAATCATTACAGCCCACTGCTGTCGTGAGAGCTTCTGACCATAGTTTCCATTTTCACTTTTGCAATAGTGTGGTTGTCACCTTCCAGTGAATTTCAGGAAGATTTATGCGCCTACTTCCCTTTGGCTGCTGCAAAAAATCTCAGTTTCCCAGCAGTTTGTTAGAATACTAATGACAAGACCTTCAAAGTGATAATTCCTGAGCCTTCTGGAGAAATGGGAAGTTTCGATCATGGCTAAGTACCCACAGAGAAACCTTCCAGTGCTCTGAACTATCCTATTAGCAGTAAAAGTAGAGAATGTTACAAGAAAAGAACATTAGAAGGCAAGAGAGGCATCTTTATAAAATATCAGCTAAGGAATAGTAACAGAAAAAAAAAAAAAAAAAAAGCCCTGTTCTCAATAGGGTTGAACCTCAGGTCATGTCGTTAGAGGTGTGCCAAGGCTTGTGCAAGCTTTATGATCAGGTTCACCTTCACTTTTCCTGTGACTGAAATTGCCATCATTAACACGATCGATACTTAACATCACTAACGTTACTGGACTTTGAGCTTACAACAGTATAATAAATTGGACTTTCACCCTAAGCACCTAGCTTTGTGCAAGCAAGTAAAAGACCACAAAATGTGCATTAAACTTAAAGTTTAATAAATGGGCACTCCTACGACTGGAAACATTTAAAGCATTATTACTTGTGATTGCTGACTTCTGTCTAGCATTGCCCATCCTGAATTAGAGCTTTAAAATGTTACAAAATACTCTAATATCACATTAATTACAATAGGGTTAATTAAAAGCAACATAGTGCATAAGTGATGAGAATTCTTATCTCCCAAAATGTGCAGCTGTGGCATAATGCTGGGGATGTAGGAATGTGAGAGCATGGAGGCTGCACAGGCAGGGTAAGAGGCGCACAGAGCCTATTCCCTCGCTCTCAAGGGGTCAGCTCCACCTTGAAGGGGTTTTGCTGATGAGAAAAGGCTCACATACAGCGACATCCATGCTAGCAGAGGAGAAAATTCGGCAAAGGACTTCCATAAACCTACCGGATGCTGCGTGTTTCTTGGTTACTGCCAGTGACACTACAAGGGCCTTTGTACTAAGGCTGCCGAGATTCTGGAAGAGGTTTGGGGAAGACAAATTAAGCAGGAATTATGTTTTTCTGGGATTTTTCACACATTCCTGTGTTTTTCTGAGCAGCTGAATTGTTTTTCCTCTTCTCTGGGGACACTGAGTTAAGCCATTGTCACAAACATACCTGAAAGCCTCTGTTCTCCTCAGCAACAATATTTAGGTTTTTAAAAAGAGGCATCTGACAAATAAGAAAAGGAGGAATGATTTTAACAATGACACACCCAAGGGCAGTTTAAATACACAGGAGAATGAGTTTTAAAAAAAAGAAAAAAAAATAAAAAAGAATGTTTTGTTAGCATTGTTTCCTCATTTCCCTACAGGTTTTTGGTGTTCCTGAGTATGTTCCTTGCACGCTGGGGACACTGTTGAAAGATGCAAATTCAAAGCCACTGTGAAGACTCCTGTGATAGCCCCTAGCTACCAAAATAAACCTTTGGTTTAGCTTTGCAAAATCAAGCTTCCTGCTCTCTCCCATCTCCTCTCAATAAAAGATAAAGGCTCGACTTAATAGGTGCCCTACTTACCTAAGGCTTTGATCTCTTGCAACTCTCCGCTAACAGAAGTTGGAAATGATTTCTGAAGGAGCCTCGGCGCGTGTGAATTCACAACCCAGAGAGTCGCTTCACTTTCCAAGAGGGCTGGCTTTAGCACTGCATCACTTCAAAGGAAAGAAGGGAGCTGTTTTCCCTGTACCGCTCCAGTTTCCCTCTCCGCTGCCTCTGGACGCTGTCAGCCGTGGCACCTGCGATGTTTCTCAGGACAGGCCCCACGCTGAACTTCTCTGAACCATATCCAGGGAGGGAAATACACTAAGAAAAGGCTTTGGTTTTCTTTGCAGCACCAAAGACAAGTCAGAGCAGCAGCCTCCTCCTGTCCCAGCCCCACCTGCAGCCCCCCTGCAGCAGGAGCAGGCAGTTGTGATGCAGGGGACTGTTTGTGCCCACCCTGATTTAACTGGGGGACTTTGCTTGCTGTCACCAGCCCTTGGCCATACACGATATTTTGAGAGTTTGTATTTCCCTCACACACACCATCGACATTTAACTGCTGTGTCCAGTTCACAAAGGTGACAGCAAAACTGGACACTTGGGAGCGTTTCCAAATCTCCAGCACAAACCACAGCTGCGCTCCTATCCCTGCCCTGCTGGGTCTTGCCTAATACATAATCTCTCCCCACCGGGTGTCATGCTGTGACTCCTACTGGGAGGAAACGTGACTAAATGTTGTTTCTCTTTGTGGATTCTCCAGGTGTGCACTTAGACCAAGGCATGGTCTGGGCAATGGGAGGACGATGGAGCCCTCCGTGCGTGCCACCGTGCACCCAGGGACAGACGAACTGCCACGTGGACAGAGCTGTGCTTCCAGTTATGCCCTCAGTCCGAGTGGTTGATTTAATGTCTCACAGTCAACACGGGGATACGTGCTGTGCCTGCACAGCCCACACCATCACTGCTTTCCCGAAGAGGCAGGAAAGTCAGCTTGCCCCATAGCATGAAAATTAACCAGTCCAGGCCATTTTCCAACATTAATGTTGTTTTAACAATAACCTGCTATACACAGTAAGGCTCTACCATCCAGTTTCAGATATTTTCCATTAAAACCTTCTCTGTAAAGGACATTTAGCTTGGAACCTAATAGGAAACAGCATTCAGCACGGATAATATCTGACTGGTACGGCTCTGCAGCTCACCTGCCAGTTGTCCTCGAGCTGAAAAGGGACCAGAGGCTTTTTTCCCAGATGATCATTTCTCCTGATTTCTGTCATGTCTCATGAGCCTTTGTTCCAAGGCCTCTATAAAGAACTCTTTGTGCTGTATTTGAGCAGTAGCTGTGCCAGACCCAGCTCCTAACAAAAATAATACGATTAACCTGGCACGGAGAGCCTTGCGGTTGGCTGGGGTGGCTCAGGGCCAGCAGAGCTACGCTTGTAGGATCTCATCCCTGTATTTCTGCACAGCAGCCAATTGCACAGTATCACTCTGCCCAAAGTAGGGCCCGTAACAGAGGTAAGCACTTACACAAGTGGCAAAGAACGCATTTCTCCTGGCTAAGGTCCCACACACAGACCAGAACCCAGGCATGTTGGTATAGCAAGCACGTGGGAAATCTGCTCGTGCTGCTGCGCTGCAGATAAAAGGCAGATTGCTCCCACTCTGTTTGACAAGAAAATTTTGTCCTCACTAAATACTTTATGTCAGAATTTTACAACATTCAGTTCTGCAAAACAGTCCGTTACAGAGTTGCTTCACTCCTGCTTCACTCACGTGAAAAGCATGAGGGGGCTGCAGAATCAGACCCTGTATTCTGGCTAAGCAAGTTCACCAAAAATGCTACACAAGTCCTCCAGCATTGTTTCTGCTGCAGAGGTGAACTTTTTTTGTTGTTGTCCTGGAACTGGATAATGAATTTTCTTCATTATTTACTATGCCAGTAATAGGGAAAGAAATCCCTGAAGATTCAGGGGTACTATTTTTAGTAGGAGGAAATATATTTACAGGATTCATATTCTACACAGCTATACTCCAATTAGATGATATGAGGAACTAGCTGGGTATAAAAGAGAATGTGTTAAGGTCCCATATCTTTAAGAGATGAAAACATCTCTGTCCTCAGAGGGCTGGCCCATTACTTACAACAAACAGGTAACAGGATTGATTGAGACTCCAACAGGCAAGGCTGTTTCAGGAAAAAGAATAACCTTGTGTATTTGAGAAAGCTGTAGCGAACAGACATTTAAAAGGGAGACTTTGTGCTACCCACAGCCCATGGAGGGTGAATTATTGTTAATCCATCTCTGGTGTTTCACAGGAAAGGTGGGAGAAGGAGACAGATACATTCTGGTTTAGCTTATCTCTAAGCAGCTGTTCAGTGGGATGGAGAGGTCCTTCCAGAAGACTCCTGAAACAAGGAAGCACGGGAATTGGTGACAGTTTGTGAATTTGGCATTGCTTCCTTCTTTGGTTTTGGACCCAATTCCAAGATGACTGTCTGGGTCCATGTGGGTTCGTTGCAGCAACTAATATTTTTCTGGTAAACCTAGAGCTAGACAACCCCGTCAAATCTCTCAACTTCTTTTGCTGTGACCACTGGACCTCCTGTCATTAGTCTGCATTTACGTAAGAACCAGGGGCTGGAAACCTCAAACCCACCAAACTGACATCAGAAAGCTGAAAACGTCCAGACTTTTAACCAACAGAGCAAAAAAATAAGGGTTGATCTCCATTTCTTAGCATTTTACCAGAAAGAGAAGGCATATTTCTTTGGGGGAGGCAAAAGACCTCTCCAAAGCTATTGAACCCAAAACAAAGTTTACTGGGTGATTAGATGGCCCGTGCAATGCAGTAGGTGAAACCAAATGACCAACCTCCTGGCTCTTCCCTGGCTCTAATGCTATGGATGTTAAGCATATTGCAGTCATTACAGGAATATCCATAACAGTCTGTAGTGAACAGGGCAGATGGTGGGGTTGCAAAGTAAGAGAGAGCCAAAGAACTCCAGCTCCTCTGCCACTGAAGTAGATGGCATTTTGTTGCTTGAGAGGATTGCTTTTTAAACAGATGCTTGTGATGCTTTCCGCTGATTCATGTTTTTCTGTCAATCTTTTGAAACCAAATTGCATGACTCAGATGAAACCTACAGTGTGTACAAAATTGGCTATAGCATTAACACTTTGTATACCGAAGCTCATTGTATTGGGAGAATGGTGGTTTTTTTACAGAACAGATGAGAGCTACACTGGTTTGGGCATGGCCCCAGACAGGCACTAGACACTGAACATGAGAACTGTCAAGGAGCAAAACACGTTTCTTTCTCTCCCATCTCAGCAGCCCACATCACTCAGAGAAAATTTAAAGTGGGATATTCTCAAGACATATTCCTCTCTTGTCCCCCTGTTCTTTTTCCCTGATTGGGACAGCTACTCCAGATAGCACAGGCAAAGCCTGAAGACTTTCTCAATAGCAGAAATAAGAGATTCAACATGGACAGAGGCACAGCTCACCTTGACTGCCCAGACAAGCAGTGGTAAGTTACGAAATGCAAGAGAAAAACAGTAAATGACTTTTCAAGGACAGAGAAGAAAAAAGATTCTTCCCAACCAAGGTTCCTCAGCCTTCATCTTTTTTGATGTTATTTTTAGTTAAAGGGGGCATTTGCTGGCATCACTACATCTAAGGAATTTAAGGGTGGTTTATTGCCTATTGAGGTATCTTTTTTATTGTGGACAGGCTGGAAATGGACTAAGAGGAAGGGGTGGTCACTGAGTGCCATAATGACAATTAACAGGAGACTTTTGGGAAGCAGGGCTTACAAGCATGGAAATCGGTGTTTCTGCTGACATGACATCACAGAAACATTGAAATGGAGTTTAACACTCAAGCTTATGAGTGGAAAAGGTTTGCTACATCATCCTGGAGGTGTGAAAGATTTCTTATATTTCTCATTTCTCAGGACTGCTCCCAGAGAAAAAAAGAAAAAGAAACAAAAAAACAACTGCCAAAGTCAATGTCCTACAGATCTGTAAATCCAAATTTCCCCCCAACAGAGCTTTTACTTTCCTTTCCTACTAAACTTGTCATTTTTGGAGAATTGTTTTCATAGGATGCAGCACTAACCAGGTGACTGAAGCCTTTGTACTTAGTTCATTCAGGGAGTAATGGCAAGGGTTTTGTTAATCTGGCCTCCAGCTAAATGAACCAGACGTTCTCCAGCTGTTTTTCCTCATTCCAGTTTCTAGATTGAACTACAAGCTCCCCCTGCAGAAAAACACACAGGGATTGCTCATGCAGTGTTGTGGTCAGCTTAAAAAGAGACAGAAAAAAAAGAAAAAGAAAAAAAAAAGTAGTTTAGAGGAAGCACTTAGAGTAGCTTCTACGGCTGTTGTACAGTAGTTTAACATGTAGCACTGACTGTGGTCTCAGGCTTCTGCAGATGAACGTTTTGCTTCTTCCAAAAGGGGTGAAAAGGGGCTAAAAAATGGTGTTTTTTTTTTTTTTTTTTAAAGTTGTTTTAGGTTAAAAAAAAAAAGTTTAAAATTGTTTTAGGTTTAAAAAAAGGTTTAAAAACCTAATGTTCCTGAAACAGTTTCTTTCTTCAAACTTGCTCCCCCCTGCGCCACCAGGGAATATGCTGCTGTTGCTGCCAAGCCTTGAAAAAACCTCGGTCACCATTGTGTGTGTTTATTGCATCCATGATGGTCATCCTCTGAAACTTCCTCCTCTGATGAAACAGATGACCTGACCTAGGCTTGACTCCAGGCAGGCACATAAAAATAATTCCAAATAAGGCTCTGCAGCCTGACAAACTGCTGTGCTTGAGAGCAGGATAAACTGACCATGTTTAGCAGCAACTTAAATTAAAGGCAGCTTTCCGACTTCATCACCTCTTGCACTGTGATACGCCTCTGCGAGTCTCTAGCTGTGACTAGGAGGGACGTAAATCTTAGCAAATAAATTTCTGCTTCTGAAGACGCAGACAGAAAAGGCTTACTTTGGTAGGCTTGATAAACACCACAGGATAACAAAACGGGTCTTAGGAAAGAGTATCTCAGGAAAAAGAAGGATGCACAGTGGGCACTGCGACTGCTGCTTTGTTTATAAAATTTATTCAAATGTACATCCCCTTAGGTTGGTGCACAGGGTTGATATTCTCACTTATCTGAATTAGAGCCAATAGATGGAAATCTTTTTGGCTGACAGTTGTCATTACAGAAGACCAGCAGCTCAGCAATTGGTGAACAGCTGCTATTAATAATTACATTACCAGATGCGACAGCTGACAGATTTTTGTCACCACAAAATCACGATGATGATAAAAGGAGGTGTTATTCTGGGTTTGCTTCCAATAAGCAGTGAAAACACTAAAAAGAGCAACTCACAGAAGCACTATAAGCCCACAGAATAGTTATTTAAACCATAAATGCAGGGAAAAATAAGGGTTTTAATTTCTGGGGGGAAAAAAAAAAAAAAAAAGAAAAAAAAAAAAAACAACACAACACTACACAGGTATTTAAAATCGATTAGAGATCAGTAAGAACTGGTTAAATTCCACCTAAGCTAACCTTGCCAAGGGAGCAGAGATAATATAATGGTTCTTTGAGGCACAGCGGTTAAGATAACAGAGGAAGGAAGAGGTGCTATGTACTTTTTCATAGCCAAAATTGAAGCTGGAGCTTTGCTCTCAAAGGGAAATCATTACTGGGCTGGAAGAAGTCTTTGACAGTTTGTAATGAGCACTGCAGGCTGGGGCTGCCATCACCCCGAGTGCTTGGGGGTGAGATGAGCATCTCCAGATAAAATCTTTGATCTCTGAGTATTCTGAATCTTATCTGATAGTCCTTGAAATGTCAATATGTTTACATTAATTATCACATTGTGTTGTTTTGTACTAAAATAAATAACGCTATGCTTCCAGACTTCTGCTTGTCATCTATAGGCTGCCAGAAACAATCACTCTTCCTTCCGGATGCAAAAGTGCTCTGTTTTTTCCTTTTCATTCGGTGTGTTCTGCAATGCATGAAGGGTGCTAAGGAACCATCTCCAGTGTCTCACGACCTTGCCTTTGCTCAGTGACAGGCAGGATGGATGGCATGGACTTCCTCAGGTCAGACTGACACCACGGCCTGGGATTAGGCACTGTTTGTATCTGACTTGGACACGTTTAGGAGTGAGGAACTTGCTAAAGTGGTTGTGGTGTTGTGGCCCTGTCTTGTAGCTTCATCATGGTTCCTTGAGATTTCAAGGTTGGTGGAGGATTCCTGTGTTGTTCTGGTCCAAGGGGGAGCAGTGTGGATGTTCCTGTTCCTCTTCTGAGTCTAAAGGCCTGTTTCATGGTCTTGGTTGACTGAGGAACAGGCTGCAAGTGAACCCTGTAGCCCCTTCTGTCACATGCTCTTTTTCAGGAAGGGGAAGGTCAAGAACAGTCAGATGAGAAAAAATCCCACAAAAGAAGAACTTCGCCTCGGAGGGACTGCCCATCCGAAAGAAACTGCCTGAGACAGAGCAAGGAAATAGAAAATACTGCGTTATGGTAGCCAAAATTCAAGAGGGCTTAAGCACCTCCAGTTCCTCGGGATGCATCATTTCCAGGAGAATCTTCTGAGAACACTGAAATGTGGAACTGGAGGTCTGACAGCCTCCAGGGTCATTTCATCAGTGAAGGTGGAGGTTCTGCGTGGGAGAATAACACACAAAATGTATAATGCTTCTTAATGGGGAAACAGCCCAAGTGAATTCCAACTTCTCAAGCTGATCTGAAAAAATGTGCAGTGCTTTAGGAAAAGTCTTGAAGGAAAGAATAAAAAAAGGCAAGATGGGAAAAGAGAAAAAAGGCAACATGGGTTTGACAAAAGTAGAACATGCAGGTCTGACTTGACCTTTTCTCTGATAAATGATTTCCTAGCTCTAACCTGCCAAAGGTGTGTATTTCTGTAAGCTGGCTTCATTGATTCTGAAATGTCTTGGGACCTGCTTGCAGAGAAGCTGGAGTTGGTGAATGAATTCATAGGTGATATGAAGGAAACAGGCTGAGCAATGTGAGAAGCCCATAAAGTCAGGGAGGGATAATGAGTTGTTTTAAAGCTAGGGAAAAAAGCGATGCTTAGAAAGGCTGCATATCAGAGCAGATGCATCTATGCACAGATGACTGCAAAATGGAGAGCACTTCTTATGAGCAGAAACTTTGCCATCTCTGCTAAACTGGACAAAAGCTATGCTATCAAAGCATCAGGAGCTAGGAAAAAAACCTTACACTAAACCACACTGTGGTGCAAGAACAAGTATTTCTGGGTTGGCCATAAATCACTGAGACAGCAACTGTGAAGATCACCAGATATTGGAGAACTGAGGTTCTGAAGAATCCTCCAGACATAGCTGAATCCTTGTCCCCATTCCTGGTTTGGAAAAGGATGTTGTGGGGTTATGCCACAACCACTGGGGAGGGCTCAGGCCCCCAGTGTATGTTCAACCAAGTACTAGGGACTACCACCAGCCTCATTAGCTGCATTGAACATGTTCACAGGTTTTACTTGTATGGAACCAGAGTCTGGACTTCCTCCAGTGCCACTACGTTGCCTCTTCCCTCCTTGCTGCTACCCAGAAACTGGAAAATTGAATGCTGTCCTTGAAATGCCCACAGTATACTTGGTACGCCCTAGTCTCTCCCCAGAGCCTCCCCCTCACCTCCCACCTCCTTGCCTTCACCCATCAACTTGCAAATCTCTTCCAGGAAGACTGATAAAATGCCTTCCCCACCTCTGCCCTTAGGTCTCCACTCTCACATCACTCACCCCGAAACACAATGTCCTTTCCTGTAAGGCCATTCTATCCCCATCATGTGTCACAAGCATGCACCAATCCCTTTGAGTCCTTCTATGTTACACCTCCAACTATTTTTACGACTGTGTGTCACAGTCCTGAGTTGGTCACAGCTTTACAAGGCAGTTTCCTGAAGATCAAAAAGTCTGTTAATCCAAAAGCCAGGCGTGCTTTCCTTCTATTCATGGAAAATGATCTCATCTTTTCAAATAATGGCTGGGAATAAAAAGATTTTTAATAGTTCTCTGCCATTCGCTGAAACTCTGTAGGGTGGCTCCTTTCTCTCAGGTTTGTTCTAGCTCTGACTTACCAAATTTCAGCCACCTCTTGAACTTTCCATTCAGGTTCCTACGAAATGTGTCCCTGTCATCTGGGGTGTCTGGCTGCGCGTCTGCTCCCTGCTCCTCCCAGAGCCTGTCAGGATCCTCTGCTGGCAGCCTGGAGGCTTTTTTGGACTACTGAATTTATAGCACCTAAAATTAGGAACAAACTGCTACCTTCAAGAGGCTTCCTTCTGGAGCACCTGGTCTGCATCTTGAATGCTGGATGCTGCTCTGGTCCTCGTGTTCCTGATCCTCACAGCTCAGAAATGGCCCATGTTAATGGAAAAAGATTCAAAGAAGGGCAGCAAGGATTATCAGAGGTTTGGGATGGCTGAATAAACTGGGACACTGCAGCCTCCGAACAGCAATGACTATGGGGTGGGGTGTGATACACATTTACAGTATAGTAGCCCCAGTATGGGTGGGTAGGACCAACACTGAAGCATCTTTTTGGACAAAAGAATAGCGGGCATCAGATTAAATTAGTTGGAACCATTAGGTCTTCACAAAACAACTTGTAAATCCATGGAACTCCTTTTCAGGACTTAAAAGATGGGAACAGGAAAAGGATAAGCTTAGGACTTACTAAAGAGAAGTCATGGACTCAGAAACATCCCAAGCTAAACACTGCCAGCACCTTAAAGTGCATTATTGGTTTACCCTGTTCTTACTCTTCCCTGGCCTTGTAAATGCTTGTAACCACTCTTGGAGGCACAATTTGCGTGAGATGGACTCTTGGTCTGAAATCAAACTGCAGTTCCCACAGATTCAGCAAAAAGCCCGAGGGTAAGCACAGTCAGACCAGCAGCAGAATTCCCCCACTTGCCTTCAGCACCCAGCTCATCTCTCACCCCTTTCCTGTGCCTTTTGAAGTTAGTGTTGCAACACCCCACACACTCCTGCTGCATTACCACTGCTGGTGCTTGTCATCTTTGTCACGATGTTTCCAACCCAGGTACATCAGTTTTTTTTGTTGTTTGTTTGTTTGTTTTTTAATATAAATATACTGTTTAATTAATATAAACATTTACATAATGTTACATAAACATTATGTAAACATAATTGTCCTATATATTTATATAAAACATATCCATTTAACATATTTATTATGTATAGGTAATTTTTTACACACACACGGTGTATAGTCTACATTCAGCTGTCATTTTGGGGAGTGTTCAGACAGAGTGAAGAGAGCCACGTGCACAACACCCTATTATTGCCACAAGTACAAGAGAAAAGCCTGTGGTTGCAGCTCAAGTCTGCATGATTTTTCAGGCAGGAAAGACAATCTGAAAGTGTCAAGAATGAATGTAGACCCAGGAAACAATCCCAAATGGGCAGTTTCAGACAAACATGTTACAAAAGCAACACTTACGGAAACTGATTCTGCGATTAGGAAGTTCACAAACTTGGTTTGCAGGACAAGTGCCAGACTGGTGGATAAGCTATATATTCAGGAGCCTTGGATTCCCAGCTCTATTAAAAGTAGCCAAACCTTTTGCCCTGCCCAGGCCTCTTCCCCCTGGATACAGATAATGCTTGTCCTTTGAATAGCTCTTTATTGATTCCTCTCCACTGCAGTGCTCCCTGAAGCAGTGACTGGTGAACATACCAATGAGTTGGAAATTTGTGTCCATCTAACTGTATTGAAGTAGGGCTTTGAAGTTGTGCTTTAAACAGCATATCACGTGCTATACCATCAAACTCAGTGACTTCCCCCCATGATGAAGCTAGAAACAGAAATGCAGCTACATGCTGGACCATTAGGTAGCTGAGTTACATGTAGTCACATTGCTACCCAAGGAAAAGATCTCAGAACACAAAAATTGAGGCCTGCATCATCATGAAATATCAATCGCAGAGTTATTTGAGCTTGTCTGCTTGAAATTGGCAGCATCCCCAAAAAATGAGAGGGAGTAATTTACTTGACAACAAGAAGGTTTATTCTTTCATCTCATCAACATCATCTACACAGTATTAATGCTCATATCAGGCTGAAAGCTACGAATCAAATTCGGTATACATTATTTTTCTTCACGTGTTATCTGTAAAGTACTGTACTGCCTGCCTGAGTCTTTCCATTTAGCACCGTCAGGAGGCTACCTGAGTACAAAGGAAACTTGACTTAAAGGCAAGAAAGGAAAACAAAAGGAAATAAGTTATTCTCTATGCTTTCCTGCAATTTCTCAGTGCTCTATCAGAAGCCACGAACTTGAGGAAAAGATGTCAAAGACAGAGGCACTCCACCATGGAGAAAGAGGGAATTGTCTAGCTCATACCCCATGCTGGGCATCTACAGTACTAAAGAAAAAACTACATACTAAATGAGAGTAATTTGCAAAGATGCAGTAGCAATTCTAACCTACATGATTTAGCAAATCCAATTACAGTTACACTTCAATAGACAACTCCAAATGCTGCTAAAAGAGTTTATTAAAGACTGTACTAACAGTTCTTGTAACAATGGCACGTACAGCGATTCAAAATCATGACAAATAGCGTGAAGTTTTGAAGAGCATTATTATAAATACACCATGGACAAGAACAAAGCAGATGTGCAGTCTCTGAACTCTATGAAGCAGGCCCATGAAATACAGTAGTCATATCATACAGCTGTACAAGTGTCAGAGAAAATAGAAAATAAAATACAAAAAAAGTCATTCAATACGCAGTCCTTAATTTATTGACAGTTTACAGTACTTTATGGGCAAGGACTGGCTCATTCCAGCTACACTTTGCAGAGTACAAGGGCAGCTGGAAATAGCAAAAATCCCCATCAGAGAGAAAAAAATAATAAAAAAACATACGTCAGTTACAATCACTACTCCGAACCTTCCTTTTTATGAAATTTCAGCCAGAAATTCTGACATCCCTGCAATCAGAACAGTGTTTCATTTTTCAAGAAAACAAAACCAGGATGCTTCTTCAAGATAGTGCAAAAATATTTTCAATGGTATCATTAAATCACAGATTAATGACAATCAACGTGGATCAGCCGCGGCATGGCCAACAGCAGCTTCAAGATCAGAACCAAATTGACTTGCTGCCCCTTCACCAGCACTCAAGAGTGAGTGCTTGCAGAGGGAGAATGTATTGTTCTCTCCCACACAAGCCATCATGTCTGGTTTCATAGTGAGGAATGGTCTCAGCTACTTAAGGTAACAAAATGCTACAGGAAAATTGCAAGTATTAAATTATTAAAAAAAAAAAACAACAACAAAATACACACAACTAACGAAAGAATATTGAAGTGGAAAAAGAATACAGCAGCCATATTATTTGTCATGGCTCTAATGTTGTTCCCTTCCTTACCACGTCAGTCACAGTAGTCAAAGTATGACTTGTGGAGTTCAGCAGCTTACAGCACCCCCATGGTGATGCAGGATCCCCAGCAGCACACAGGGATTTATATTCTCCAAGACACACCATTTAGATCCAATGGCAGGGCAGCTACAGTCTGCTCCTCATGTGTTGTCTTAGCAGCTTTTTGCTCTAAGACCTTAAGCCTCTCTGCACTTGTTCAGTGATGCCCATGCTCACAGCAGCACATCCGTGGTCATAAATTTATTTGGGGTACATCTTCAGAGAAATTTGCTGCTGCTGTTTTAAGCAGACACCGAGGTGTCACATTGAGACACTGGTGTAATATCTGTGCAAGAACATTCTTTGGCAGCTCCACAGTGCATAAATTTAATGCTTTGCCAAGACCCCAAATCGTTCTTCTTCTCCCAATTTCCATACAGTTGGTTTGTTTCATAGTGTGATTATGTAGAGCCTTTTTAACATCTGCCAGCTTCAGAGGATAAAATCACAGTGCTGCATATCAACAAAACCCAGCATACCCAGCCTGCAATATAAAATAATTTATATACACAAAGCAGAATTTGCATCTTAAATAAGAAGAGATTGTCTCATTCTCTATGGTGTTTTACCCAGCTACTAAAAAATAAATAATTCACATCAGATTGATGGATTGTTTCCTGTACAGCACACGTGCGCTATCAGAGCTGACAAAGACAACATGAAAAAACCTTTTGTAATTAGTAAAAGAGAATTGTTGAACACTTGCACATATTGGCACAAGGCAGAAGAGAAAAGGGAACATTACACAGCTGAGCTCAGGTGCCTTCCTCTGTGGAACGGGACTCAGATTTCAACTTCACAAATTCCCTGGCAACCTCATCATTGGTTCTTTGAGAGAGGATCCTCAGGACTGTAAGTCCAGTCTCATCCATGTGAATCCTGCGCCCAAGAGGGCACCAGCAAGCACAGCTTCCTTTGTCCACTATATCTCTGAGCTGCATTACTGCTATCCCCAGTACTCGATCCTCTCGAGCAAAGCAGTAGTCCTTCACACAGACTTGGAGCTCGTAAGCGTCAGGGCCATCTTCATTCCCCAGTATGCTGAAAAACATACATGAGTTTACTTATAGCTTCTCAGAATATATCAATACCTTTAAAACAAACAAACAAACAAGAAGTCAGCAGCTGAGTAGAGTGCTAGATGAGTTCTACAAAACTCCAGACAGAGAAGTAAAACATATGGTATATGCATATTTTCGTTGTTTCGCTGTTGATAAGGACAACCTGGCTATTTAAAGAGAGAAAAGAAACGACCCTTTCCAACTTGCCTTTGCATACGTGTGAGTGTTAAACTGTGAAATGAACAGAGCAGAGAACATTAAAGCCATGCTAATAGATTTTCAACTCTGACAACTTTAAACAGTTCTGCTTCTGCTAAGTAT
Organism: Aythya ferina; assembly: GCF_964211825.1. Lineage (NCBI taxonomy): Eukaryota > Metazoa > Chordata > Aves > Anseriformes > Anatidae > Aythya > Aythya ferina. The sequence continues at coordinate 10,302,102 of NC_140299.1, read as the reverse complement.
TGCTTCATTTCAGTAATTAATATTTTAATTAGATGAAGTCTTTGTTAAAGATTCAAAACCTTCCATTAAAGCAACAGCTAATAGAAATACATCCCCAACCTTTTTGATGTTTCTAAAGCTAAAAGACAAAGAAAAAAAGGCACAAAGATCTCTTCATTTGGAGGAAGCCTGCCTTTTCCCACATCAAATGAAAATTATGTGGCCGGTCCCTCTCCCCTGAGAAATTTACAGTCTTTTTGCTGGTCACCTCTTCTCTTATTCTGAGACTCACAGAGTGGTTGAGGGTGGAAGGGACCTCTGGAGATCAGCTGTCCAATTCCCCTGCTCAAGCAGGGCCCCCTAGACTTACTCATTTTTACTGTACAGCTGGGTGAAGACTAGTTTGTTGCTCCTTTGGTTGAGCCTTCCAAGAAGGAAGATGTTTTTGTAATAATGAAAGCCAAATAAGAAGAGATCAATACTCAGCGTTGAGAAAGGCTGCAACTGCTACCAGATCCAAGGGATGTAACCTTGGAAACAAAGATGCACAAGTTCACAGAGCATGTCCCACAAGTCAAGTCAGGATAAAAAACACACATAGAGAGAAAAAAACAAAATGCATACTGAACTTTTAGCCTCAACTCTATCAACAACAGATACAAAGCTCATTAAAATAATGTAGCATGGTCAAATATGCTGACAGCGCACAACGCTTTTCTGAAAGTGGCCAAAAGACTGCTTGTAAAGAACAAATATCACATCCCACCCACAGCAAAAACTCCCATAATCTAGCTTTTCCTGCCAAGACACCAAACACTGGGCCAAGCTGCTGGTTCAAGTGCTCTTTTGGGTCCTGAGCAGATTGTTTGTGGACACTGGAAAAAACTAACCGTCCTCTGCATCTAAACTTGCCAGATCAGATCCTCAGGCTATTTTTCACACTTACAAGTGAAAAGTTTCATTGTATTTGGGAGCCCAGTTGTTGCTCTTTGACTTTGTAGTGAACTTCCTCTTCTTGTCACTTTGATGGGGCCCAATCATGGTGATTTCGACGAAGGGACGGAACATGCCAGATGTCTGCCACTTCAGGTCGTTGGCTGCCACAACTGGAAAAGAGAGTCACAACCTGCTTTAGAATAAAAGCTCATTTGTTCCCATTGCTCCGGACATCTTTCCGATCTGATGTCCTTTCAGTTCTTTGTTTCAGAGGATCAAGTCCAACCCAAAACATGCAAGCCTCCCAACACATTATGGGCGGGATTATTCTGTAGTACAAATATGCGTTTGTTGTTTATTTTTTTTTCTTCATTTGTTTTGTTTTATTTTTTACTCCTCTGTAAGTTCTGTAAAGGGAATCTAACGCTTGGGACATCACATTGCTCTTGCCATATGCAGAGTCAAGAAAAACTGGTATTCATGCAGCACTGCCAGTTCAGTGCTTAACTCTAGATTGACTGTGGAGTGAGAAAAAACAGGGCATTTTGGTGGCTGATTTTGAAGTCTGTTGAAAAGAAAAATGAGACCGCAGGTAAGACAAACAAAGCATACGAGCTGTGGGTGGTTTCAGAAACCACAATTATTAGCTCTTTATTTCTCATTCTCTCTCAGGTCATTGCAGGAAAACACTGAAACATAGAAAATAGCTGTAAAAGTCAGCTTTTTCATTGCAGTATAGATTTATCCAGGAGAAGGAGGCCTGGAGAGCTGTTTATATATATCTTTAGAGGAAATTAAAGTAGTTAAATATGCTGTATTCATGCAAAGGAGATGAAGGAGGAAGAGGAAGCCTGAGATGAATCATTGCTTTGGTTATTTTCAGAGCAGCAGTTTGGGGATCAATTTGGCCTTCAGGGTGGAGGAGAGGAGACACTGAACTCTTCCTGGCTCTGTGATTTCTTGGTTTACACTGAGCAATTTTGCAACATCACTCTGTCATGCTGCTGTGTTCTCTGCAGCACAAGCTAAACTGTGGGGTCTGGTGAGAGCTATCATCTGATTTTTGTTTACTTCATGTATCGTTGCCAATAAACAATGGAACTGTACATTGCCATGTCATTCACTGGCCTGGACAAGCTCATTTACTGTTCCTCTACATGTTTCTTATGTGAAACTGAAAAACAATTTTGGATTTACATCCTGCAAACTCACACAGCAATATAATGACTTCCAACTGGAAATTTGCCTTGATCCAATAACAGAGCCCAAGCACAACACATGCTTTGTCCTACCTTTCACTGTGACCTTGTGTTCACCAGTTCCTGGATGGGTATACAGGTCGATCTGTATGGACACTTCTCCCACAGGATCATCTACACCAGAGCCTGTTGAAGAAAATGGACACCCCCCATGCATACACAGATTATTGCTTATTGGCATCCATCTTTGCCATGTGGCCTCAGCAGACAATAGCATTTTCACAGGACACCTTCCATAGCTGGCTTTTCAGTGAGCCCTGATAATATAACATCAATGCAATTAACAACAGGCTTGCATGCCCAACAAGCATAAACACTAACTTTTTTTTTGCACTTCACCATAAGAATGACATCCTGTTGAGAATACCAGTAAGAATTTAAAAAGAATTTAAGCTACCTAAAACTTGACAACGGACCCTCAGAGAAAAATGATTTTTCCAGAGGTTCCTTCCAAGCAATTATAAATGCATGCAGGCATTCCAGTGGTGTGCATCAGCATTCCCACCAGCTCATGGAAGTAAGGACACATATTAAAAAATATAAACCACAACAAAAAAAAAAACATAGAAGTAGTTTAGGGAACAAAATAAAGAGACAGAGATATTAGTGATTTGCACTGAGCCATAGTGCAGTCTCACCCTCCAATAATGTCTCCATGCTGTACATCAGATCAAAGCTGTCATCCTGACTGCCCCCACCTGTTTCCCTTCAGAAGATAATGAGAATCCCTTAACTGTTGTTAGAAAGAAGCACCCAACTTGCATACTCATTTCTCTTCATCAGATAGGCAGGGAGAAAACGAAATGTAGTTTTCAAAGAGGAAAATGTAACGTAATAACAGCAGGAGAACATCACATGAACCTTACAATTCCTGTATGATGTTGTTTTCAACATTTTCACTTTTAACCGTAATTATCATGCAATATGGGGAAATGACATTTATCTGGTTAGGAAAATCAAGATGTCATGTAAATTACAGAAGACTGCTTTGCAAAATGAAAATTAAGGTCTTTGATAAGATAGTGAGATTGATTTTACTCTCTCTTTGATAACTGTCAGATCTAAGGTTGGCAATTAGCAATGCAGTTGTAATTGGGATACCTACAGGGTAATTGGATACCTAAGAAGAGCAGCGTTATTTTGTTAATTTTGAGGCTGAGATGCATTATGAAGTGAAAGAATGGGTGTGTTTGATTGAAATTCAAGATAAGGAGCTTGAAAGATATCATTAAACAAACATTTTGATTAGATAGATCTAACATGTCAACTTTTACAAGAACAGTCTGCAGGCAGCAAAAACATTCATTTAAGAAAACAGGAGGTTGAGAGCTAATCTGTGCAATTCTCTGAAGAGAATTACTTGGCACAGAAGAACTGTAGGCAGTGAAAGTCACATTAATATAGGAGTAAAAGTATCTGTGCAAACATAACAATCTCAATTCATCATCTTAGGGGTAGGTTCTCATTCCTGACCTGAGCCCAACAGACAGCCTGTAGGCTGCAACATTTGTACATCATCTTGAATGTACTGTTTTATCTTCACTCAGTAGTGATGTGTTCCCTCTTTTCTGTATCTAAGTATAGAGCTTTAAAATCGGTAGGCTTAATTATTGACCTGACCCATCTGATGGTGCAGCAGTATATATATATATATATATATATATATATATGCATAACAACTTTATCAGGTTAAGCAATCTAATAAACATCAGCTGCCAAACACAGAGATTTTCATTTTACTGATCTTTAGTGGAATGAATGGGTTATGAATGAGACTGATGCTTCAGAGGAGTCTCAGCAGAACTATCCCATTATCCTTGAGGGAGACAAAATTTAGATTTTTTTTTTCTTCTACCTTCACTCTCATTTTTTTACACCAAGAGCTTGTTCTATTAACTGATATGTTTACAGAGACAACAAAGCTACTTAATAAATATCTGTAAACAGCCAGTGGAAATATTCTGATCACGTACAACTGTATTCATACACATGCTTGCACATTTAGTGGCAAGCAGATTTAAATCTAGACATGAAAGCTTCATTGGTGGTGTGATACTGGAAGGTGAAACTGCAGAACTGAGCTCGTGCAATGTCTTACAAACATATTTCACCTAAAACAACAAAAAGATTTAAGAGAGCAGAAAATAAATTGAGAGATGAAACACAACAAGACTTAATTTAGGGTTCTCTTAAACACCCAGACTTTTGGCTACCTTTCAAGACAGATGGTTCAAGCTCGGCCCCAGGTTTGAATGCATATCGTACATTACCACGTATTACAGTAGCCCAGCTCTGCAGACTATAAGCATGCAAGTCTAAGACTTGAAATAGCAATTCACAGCAATAAAGGGTAGGAAAACAAGTCCATAGCATCTCTCAAAATACAATCCATTTTCAAGACAGCTTTCACATCCCGTAAATAAATCTCAAGCTTCAGGACAGGCTCTCAGGCAGGGTACAGACTCCCACACCGTGCAACCCATGGCTCTGTCTGTGGGATGCAAGCATTCTGTGAAAGTTCACTTCTACAGGGAGCTACAGGGAATGGGTCTCTGGAAAAGGTTTCTGAGCACGGGCAAGATGACTTCAAAAGCAAGGCAGTTGGCTAATGTTGTTATGGTAACAACATTAGTCTCGAACATACCCTTATCAGGAAGAACGTCCTCATTAGCGGTAAACCTAATACCTTTCCCATCATGCACTAAGACATGAATTCAAAAGGCAAGAAGCAAGCAGGACAGAGAGAGAAGAGTGTGAATTACAATGCAATTAGTGGCGTCACTTAAACAAATGCAAGACAAATATTCTAGCTCTTAACAGACAAAATATCCTCTTAGATCTGCTGTACCAGCCCCAAGTCTGCAAGTAAGGGATTGTCTGGGATAAAACAATAACAGAATCTGTGCTGGCATAACTCAACGGCAAGCTCTGATCCAACTTTGCGGAACAAATGTTTAACAGCATTGTGCCACAGATGCCTGCTCAGTAAGATAGATAACTCACAAACTGGAAGGTGCAACTATTGAGCGATGGAGTAGGAGAGGCAAACATTCAGCATTTAAACAGCTTTGCATGCAGCTATTTCCTCACGTAGGCTTGCAGGAAGCTTGACTTAGGCAAAGGGAAAACATCAGTCAGAAAGAGCTCTATAAAGCAAATGTCAGCTGAAAATACTCGTGCTGTCTATTCTGTCCCTCCAATGCATGTGCAGATCTGCAGATCTCTTAAACTGTTCTATCAACTGTGGTTACTCAGAAGTTTATGCAAGTAACATCCTTTTCTAGCCCCAATCGCAGGAGCAAGTCATGCATTTCTCAGAGATACCCCATTGCTGACATTACAGATATTAGGTGGTGTAGCTCCAGTCCTTTGTTCCCCAAACAGGGCCCCAAACTCTCAAGCCTAGTAATGTAGATGATGCTGATTTGGACCAGCTCACTGGCTCACCATGCCCAGTACCTGTCCCTCAAAATAGATCAGACAAGCCACAAATGTCATCAGTCAGCTGTGTGATATAACTGGTAGCTTTGTAATACATGCATCTTATACACCAAAACTAGAGCTTATTCTTTCTAAGATTCTTTAAAAAAAAAATAAAACAAATGCACACTCTTCTGTAGCAACTCTGTACACTCCTGCTGCTCTCAGATTACACTCATTTCTCTTTGTATAGCTGCTAAACGCTTGCCCTTACTGCAGTTTTACCGTCAATTTCATGTACTACATGAAACTGCTTTGTCATACTAGCTTCAAATTTGCCACTTTCCAACTTCAACAGAGCATCTTCTTCCTCTGACTTTAAACACCCATAACTCTAGAATGGAGCATAGAACAGCAGTGCTGCACGTATCCTTACATCCCAGCTCATCATGTCAATGTAATACAACCTAGTTAAAAAACTAGCTTCAATTCGTGGTCTGAGCATATCAGGGGAAGTATTTGCCGTAGAACAGCAAAGATTGAAAATGCATGGTGTACACAAGCTCCCAGTTAAGAAGTATTTTGTATAACTCTAATAAGCAACAGGAAGACCCTGGAGTCCCTTGTTGTTGTAGTAGTCTTTGACCTATCTGGCCACTGGATGTCATCATTGCTCTGCTGGGACGCAGTTATAGGACATTTCTCTCAAATGCAACACTGACTTGTAAGTTAACTTCTGCAGTTTAATGCAGTATGCTTCAACCTAAGCAAGTATATATTTATGCTGATGAAGGCAAGGATGACTCAGTTCCTAAAAAATACACTCAACAACTTTTCACTTTAAAACAAGCCTTGTATCTAAGAATTCAAAGTGCTTTCTTCACTGGTTGAGGAATAGCAATACCAAGCAGCCTCACTCACACACCAGGGAAGTGTGTGTTGGCTAGGGAGTGCTTTCCCCTTGATTTCAGGGCTTAGTGCATCAATACCCTGGCAGAGTTTGTATGATCTGTGGGATCATCAGCTCGCATAGGCTTGGGAGGATTGAAGGAAACACTATCCCCCAAACAAAAAGATTGCAGAAAGACACCCTCCATGGAGTTTTATTTTTGTTGCTGAGATGTAATAGCCCAATGCTTCTATCTATACAGCCTGAAAACTTAGATCATTTTCAGTTTTGACCTAACTTATATTAGGTATCTGTCCCCTTTTCCCTGAGATTCACAGGCAGCCAGTGGAGGACCCTGACTGTAGGTTAAACTATTCTCTACAATGGTCTGGAGACACTTCTATGAAAGCAATGGAAGATGAAGGCAATTAACTATTTACCACTTCTCAGTCAATGAAATAGCACCATTATTGTGACTTCTCAGAGAAAAACAAAGGACTCCAGTGACCCATCCCAGCAGCATACTAAAATGTTGTGGTGCCTTGCAATCATCCAGCTAGTATACATCCTGTACTGACTGCAAACAAAAAGCCAGTGCTGTCCTTACTCCTGTAAGAGACTCTTCCCTTTACAGGCAGCATGTAGCTCTGACTCATCACATTGCTGTCAATCAGCATTAGTCAAAACCACATGTGCTACTGGCAACTGGCTTGTGACATAGGCACCAAATAGTTTCTGCAGTGATGTCTTGCTGAAATGGTCTCTCACACCACCGCCTAAGTCTCAGTACAGTAACTTCACATCTCACTTTGTCTAAGCCACCCACCCACATTAATTCATGAAACGTGACTGTTACATGAGAACTGCAGAAAAAAAAAAAGACCACAAACCCCCTCAGGACTTGTTTCACATATTTCTGTTCTCTCAAAATGTAGATGTTGAGGAGGAAATAACCCATTTTCCCTCTTTACTAGTTTCAAAAGCTCTGAGCTGTCACATTTCCAGAAATCTTACTGCCAAAAGCATTCTACAAACTGGCAGCACAAGACAGAGCACAGGCAAACAGAGCAGATAGCTCCATTCAACTTTGTCAACAACACAGAAGTCTCACCCTGAGCTGTCTGAGTCTGGACAAAGGTTTTGATGAGAGTGTCTGTGGTCTGAGTGTAGAGAGAGAGAGCATAGCGCAGTGATTGCAGGTCCGGACTCTTCTCCAAGAAAGTTTTCTTCAGACCATTCCCACCAGCATGGAAATATTGCTAAAAGTAAAAAAGAAACAGGAAAAATACTGAGGAAGAATCACAATGAGCAACCAATATTTACAGTCCACTGTATGCACAGACTGGGAAGGGCAAAATTCACAACACAGTTTCTGTACTTGAAGCCCAGCTCTAGGCAGACCAGCTGATACCAACTGCTAATGGCTTTCCTATTCCAAAACTCTTAAACTTAAGTATGCTGACTACCTACCTGTTGTTACACCTAGTGTCTTACTAGCTGTAACAACAGCAGCAGACTCCTGCCATCTCCTAAACTGGGACAGGCACTATCCTCCCAAAGAGCACTGGGTATGTGGAGCAAGGGAATGACAGAGAAAGAAGTGGGATCACTTACTTTGATAGTATCCAGTGCTAGATCCAAAACTGCACACTGCTTTGGAGTGAGACTCCTAGTTTCTTCTCTCACCATATGATCCTGCAAACAATCATTATAATTGGTATTAGTATTCCATCAGACACTAAAGGAAAAGGAGTTCCCAGTATCACCTCTTTCTTTGGATTCATGCTGTGGCTACTTAACGGAATCTCAGAATTGTTCATTATGGCTTAACTTGAAAATAAACACACTTGTAGGCAGAGAAAAATAAAGAAAAGAATGTATAAAGATAAGAGATTGATTTCAAAATCAGTGTGTCTCTAAGAAAATACAAACAGCAGTCTACTTGCTACCCCTGCCATTTTACAGCATCCACAATAAAACTCTCAAAACACCCCCCAAAGCAAGTAATTCTGAGAATCAGATATTAGGCAAAGTTGTTAGATGCTTTTTGTGGATTTTATTTCTTCCATCTACAAAGGTCAATACTTTATCATATCACTAGTGTAAAGGGAGCAAAACAAACAAGCAATATGGTTTAGAAAATTACTTTGCTAAAAGAAAAAGTTGTCTCTTTGGGAAGAAATTCCCTTCTCTGCGGTAGGCGTATATCCCTGTTAGGTTCCTACCTGGCTATCATACTTTGGTATTTCACTAAGCTCTTCTCTGATGCTTAGCCTAGGTCTCAGAGAACCCCTGAACATTTTAGGAAGTGAAAGCTTTGGACAAACCCAGATTCTAACTATTTGGTCTGCTGGAGGATCAGATCAGCTGGCTGCAGCCTGGATATTGAGGCATTCTTGAAAAATACGCAGGCAAATCAGGCAAAGGCTTCTTATCCCTGCTTTGATATGAGATACTTCCCAGGAGATATGTCCACTGAATAGTCTCTGAGCACAGCAAGCCCAGTGTGAGGCATCGTGTGTGTTTCACACTGATAAGCCTGCTGGCCATCTTGCAGCCTAGTGATTCCTCACATCGCATGGTGGTGTTCCCATTCATTTCCACCATGCCCTGTCCCCTGCAGCCTGATGGAGATGGGGCTTACTGCAGTCTAGGAGCAGCACTAGGCACATGCAATGCATTGATGCAAAGGTGCATCAAGCCAGCACCTTTGCATGGGACTGCATTAAACTACACAGAAGATGCTGCTCGAGTCAGCACTACTTCAGACAAGTTTGCTTTCTTGAGAAGCAGAGATGCCTCAACATGCCTCTTTTTCCTATTCAGACTGGTCCTGGCCTGGGAAGCTACAAGCAGCAGCTGCACATTTGGTAAGATGCAAAGCATCTTCTGTTGCAACAAGCAGGGAGCAAGAGCTCTCCTCCCTCTTCTTCATGAACTGGGAGTAATTCAATTGAAGATGATGTGGCTTCACACTTCGGTACACAGAGGGTAAAACATTCTTTCTCTGTCTGACAGTCAGATTAAGTGCACAATCAGCCAGTGCCCAAGGCCACTTCACGGGAGAGGCCTATTTTGTCAGGGTAGCTGTGCCCCCAAGGCAGAGGGGCTTTCATGTCTGTTGAAATAAATTTCTTGGTCTGCATGCCAGATTACCCATTCTGCAAGAGAAACCAGGTGGTCAGCATATTTCTCTTAAACATCTAAATAGCTCACTCACTCCTGCTCTGAGTGGTCACACAAACTGTGTCCGTGGTGTTGCTGCACAGCAAGACACCATTGCTTTCCAGAGAGTTTCCCAGTGTCATTTACTTCAACACATTGTGTAAAAATACCCCCGAGATTGGACTGGTAATACTTGCACCTACACACAGAAGAGCCCACGACTGTCATTCCCCTGTGTATGTGCCCTCTGCTCATCCCACACTGTTCCTATAAAGGACTGTACAGTGTGCTACCTTGCAGTTTCCAGATTGCAAGCCACAAGTATTTACATCAATTCATTACGTAACTGCAAGTGGAAGTCATCAAAATCTTTTCCTGGTCTCTCACATTCATCTTTGTATTCTACACAGGTACTCTCAGAAAAACCTGCACAGTTGGAGCTCGGCTGGTTACCCTCAGGGCAGTACAAAGGAGAAGAGGCTGCTGCTCCATGCTCCAGCTTCTGGCTCTGCAGGGCAGGCAGCAGGAGCAGACTGTTTGCACTAAAGCAAACCAAGCAGAAGGAGCTTGATAATAAATGGGAGGCAGATATCTGGCACCAAGGTGCTAGTTTTATGGTTGGTTTTCCAAGCGTTTTAAAATGCACTGGGAAATTGATTTGTCATCAGGACAAGAGCCTGTGCTCATCAGGTCTGTCAGGTTCAGTTTTCAGCTGAGTTACCTGATTCACTAGCACTCTTTTCCTACCATTCTATTTCAGACAAATAAAGGCTTCAAATCCATGTTGTAATTTTCCCAGGCTTTTAGTGAAATGCACAGGAGAGGGGCTCTGAAGAGCTATTTATTCATGCTTTCCCCATTAGCTTGTACATGCCTGTAAAAACAAAAGGACCAAAAAAAACCACCCTTGATGCTTACACAAACCCAAACAATTTACACTCTTGTAACACCCTTACTCTTCTGGAAATTTTTGGACAGTGTCAGTTCACACCATCTGTTTGAGCTAACGGTCCCCAGAATTCAGGTAGTAGAGTGCTTTCACACTTGCATAGAGCTTTGTTGCCACATATAAAATCTTGTGCACCTGTGCTGCTTTCATCCTATATGTGGATATGCAAATAAAGTTTGAAAATACACCAAGGCTTGCCTGATTTCCATGCGTACATGCATTTCTAAAAATGCAGTCCAGAGATAGCAAGGTTAAGCTTTACAGTAACTGAACTGAAGACAAGCTGCTGCTGGGGTTGGCCTTGATCTGACCAGTGTAAATGGAAAAAGGCAAAGCTTCCAACTCATTCCTGGCAAAAGGCACTTTGTATATTTTAAGAAATTCCAGTAAAGAAAGAATAGGGAGGAAGTAAAAGATAACAGTGAATGTCACTGACTAAGTCCGAGAACACAAGAAATTCACAGGAACTCTCAGTTGTCTGTGTAAACTTGACCTCATGACCTGGGAGGAGTTACAGGGAAAATTCAGAGCTCATCCTTTGAATACAGATGTGCACAATGAGGGCAGGGATGGCTTCTCCTTCAAATGTCAGGTACCCTTTGCTGTTTTTCAAAGGGAAGGGGACACTCACAGAAAGATGGAGTCATAGTTGGAGTCTGTGGTCCAGCTCCCACTCTTCCAGTCTGGTTACGAAGAGCCTCTCTCCCCTTTTCTACCATGGAAGTGACATGAAGCATTGTAAGCACAGGAAACAGAGGAAGTGGTGCAATCCTCTAGAGCCACCATGTCACCAGGGAGGACAGCCTGGCTGTGGGAGTGCACAGGGCCATCACCAGCACTAGTGACAGATGACAGCTATTCCCCTTGGGAGCCACACTTGAACGGTTCACGTTATGCCATGGTTAACTGTTGTGTTGCAGCCTCAAAATGTAGCTGGAAAAAAGCACGTGCATCTAACAAGACATGTCCAGATCCCTACAAGGACTTCTAATAAGCACTACCTTAAATGAATTGTGTACTGCCCTGAATCATAACTGTGCATGTAAAACATGTCTGCTGGGCAAGGGAAATAGATAGCTATGTAAGGACAACTGCAATAAGTGCACAAGACGGAAAATATCATGGGAAGAGATGAACGTCTTCTGAAATTGCACTAATCACTTAGAATAATGCCCTTGCCCATGAGAAACTTTCCCCGATCATTCCCCAAGACAGAGTTCACTTTTGTCGCCATCTTCCTTGCTGCACAATTTGTGCACTGTGACGCTTCTGATTTAGGCCTCTTCTTGCACAACACCTCCTTTGTAGCACAAGTCAAACCACAGTCTGAATGCAAACCAGCAATTTGAATGTTGTAAAGCATCACTATTTTCATACCACTCCTGTCGTGACCAGTGAATTAATGCTTGATTGACTTATGATGAGGTGGCGTGCACTTAGTAATGCTCGTGTCATGCACTGTCACGTCACGCAGTGTCAAAACACATCAACATAGCCTTCATGCTAAATGCCAGCTTGCCTGTAAAGAGAGCCCACGCAGAAGGAATTTACAGACACAGGCTCTGTACCATAAGCAGCAGTTATTTTTGTAACAGTTCTTATAATTCATCAATAGCTAGCACAAGCATCTTTCCGACCAGTATCTTGTTATCAGGATCACATAAGGGACTCCCTTTTATAAAAGGGGATACAGAGGAACTGGCCAGATACCAATATCTCTACTTTTTTCATTTTTAATAGATATACCAAACAGATCACTGTATCTATGGAAGAAATAAACTGCTTTGATGATTAAACCCACAATAAAATTTAGCACTTCATTTCAACACAATACTAATGTTAGCAGAATGAATTTAAAAGCACATTTAATGCATTTAAAAGCAATTCATTATAATTGCATTCAGCCACAGACCACAGGAAGCAAAAGCCATGCTATGCACTACTACACTTCTACAGTTAAACACAAGGGCACAAACACAAGCCATGCATAACAATACCTTCAACTTTGACAAGTGTCCCAGTTCCTTAGCAGCACTGAAAATCAACTGTGTGCCCTATGATTGTAAAAAGTTAGAGAAGAAAGGAGGGAAAAAACATTATACACAACCTTTGCATATTTTTCCTTTCAGCAAGTCAAGTCAGTTCACAGACAGAACTTTACATAACCACTGCAAGGCCAGTCACAACAACTTGTCTCCTTGCCAAATTATTACCTAGTGTAAAACGTGGCATTTCTGTATATACCAAATCCAGAGTTGTTTAAAAGCACAGTATCCTGCTAGCTTTCTTCCTCTTGCTTGCAGTGGCCACCTACCCAGAGGGGATGCACCCTCAAAGAGCTTGCACAGGCTGGGGGTGAAGGCAGCATACTGGCCTTCATCTCCAGGTACTCCTCTAGATTTCAAGTCAAGTCCAAATACACATGAATAAATAAATACTGGGTAAGACTGTCCAAAGCAAAGAACACACAACTGATGACAATCTCTCTGTGGAAGTAGAGAACAATCAACAGGGTAGGAGTAAGCACAGCTCAGGTCAGAAACAATTGGATCTGAGCAGTCTTCAGGTGAGACAATGGTGAATGAAATCCAGTATATATAACAGCATCACTTCTACACATCAAAAGCTTGGCCACGGCTCTTCTTCCCCCACTGTGGCTTATCGATGCTGTATGACCAATGAAGAAACAAAAAGGGACAATAAATCCGTATGACAGAATTTTTTTCTTGAAGCCACTTACACACTAGAAAAAAGGATTCTTATTATATATTCTTACAAATACTTTCCCTGTAATGGTTACAACAAAAATATTTTTCCTTTTTCACACCACAGTATTTCTCTCCTGTGTAATACTCCTTTTGCTTGGGGACTTAAGCCCAAAATTAAGTGAGAAGAAAAAAACAACCAATGTAATTTCTCTTGCCTCTCCTCCCAGAGACATTTTATGGGGCGCACTGGAATTTATTTTCTTCCACTTCGCTCTCTTTCTTTGATCTACACTTGACTTTTTATTCAAAAAGTCACAACTGTCTATTACTCCACTCGGAATAAAACCCCAGCCTACTGTAATTCTGGCTACGAATTGTTCATCCATCATATTGTGAAACTTTGCTCTCTGCTTCAGCCCTCTACACAAAAAGCTATGGGCTCATCCTACTTAAATGTCACTTCCATTATTGTCTCAGGAAAGCTTTAGGTATGTCAGGGGAGATGTTCTCTCAGATACGATCTTTGGCTCTCCTCACTTGCAATCAGTCATTAGGGGCTAGCAGTAGAAGTAGGTGTAAATGCCACCACAGGTACCACTTAAAAAAGGCATGGGGGATGTCCCAGCTGAATGCCTGAAATAAGATTTCAGAGACAATCAGACACGCTGCAGGGTGGCACTTTCCACCCAGCAGGGTCTTTCTGCTCAGGAAAACACTTGGGAGAAGATACAGATTGTCATCTTTGGGGACTGCTTGTTGGCTCCATAAGGACCACATTTTCCTGAAGGTCTCCAATAAATGCAGTTCTTTCTACAGTCCTCCTTCGCTTTCCTCTACTATCCCTTCTTATCTCAATAGCCTTTCATCCTCCTACTTAACCACAACTGCCTATCAACATTGCTCATCCCTAAATCCCTGAAATGTTAACATGGCAAGATGCGAGACCAGAATTATTATATTGTCCTTTGCCCCTGACTGTGGCACTTAGCTTGTTTTCTTTGCTGCATTCTTCAGTATTTACTCATCTGTTGCCTTTTAACTCAGCACTCTGTGGAGAAGGAACAATATATTTGCAGAGATGACCCCGTGAACTAGGTTCTACTGCAGAAATCTTTGTTAAGAACATTTTTATATTTTTTCGTTGGATTAAAAGTTAAGATCAGCCCCACTGATGCACTTCCCTGAGTAGAAAAGCATCTTTATACCTGTCACTAGAAGTTGCAGCTATCATTGTACAGAAGAAAAGCAGAGGCAGTTTACAGCTTGTTAGAGTAATAGTGGGAAGACTGAGCTGCTCGAGGGATGCTGGACATCCTTTCCCCATTACAACAGCAATACAGAAGTGAACTTCTAGATGAGATACTTTTTCTTTAGCTTCTGAAATTGCTCAAACTGAAAGACTCTGTGACCTGAAACCAGATAACATCTTGATTTGCTCTATCCATAACCATTACCTAACCCTCATTGTTCCTCAACCTTTTGTGTCTGAATAGAAATCAATACAGAATGAACATTATTGACTTCATAGATAAACAAAAGCTCTTGAAAACTGATTAAATTCACAACTCTTAAGGGAAAAAAAAAAAAAAGCAGGCATAGATAATCATCTAAAAAGAAAAGCTTATAAAATGAGACTGGGAGCTTCACTTGCTGCCAGTACCTAGTGGACAGTATAAAATATTACAACTCTCTAAATACTGAAAGAGTTTAAAATCTTATATATATTTACAGCAAGCAAATAGGGCAATTATTGAATTCCAGGAGCAACGAAGAGAGATTTCACTGTGAGCCACACCAAGTAATCCAAGGGACATGGATTCAGCCAATGTTTTGGTACCCAACAGTGAATGCTGTCAGATGCACCTGGTGTTCTGTGTGATTGATCATACAGCTTGCTTGACTTACAAGTCTTAAAACATGATTCTCAAGCCTGGTGACCAAGCAGAAAAAAAAAAAAAACACTTTTTTTTTTTTTTCTAAACTAGACTTTGAAAAAATCAAGTGTGCATCCTCAAAACACACTAACATTAATATTTCTTGATTCAGGATCTTCAGCCTTCATTGGACTTTTTTTTTTCCCCCCCTATATATACATACACACATTTGAACAACATTAACTAGCCTAGGCACATAGCCTCCCTGCCACAGGCTTCAAAGGAGGGCAGGTCAGTAACACTGAGCAATACCCAGTGACGTGATACACTTCAAAGAACAAAGCTGATAACTGCTCTTCAGTTCTTCTTGCCCATTTTTCTAATCCTCATCAATCAGTGCCAATCTCTGTCACTGTGTCTGCAAGGAGAAGTTATTTTACTGTTATATGGAGTTTGTCATCGATGTTGGTAACGCCTGATGAAAATCTGGACAGCTCCTTTCTTTGCCAAGCAGCATTCTTGTAAACAAGATTCTCAAAAAGTTATTTATTCATGGAAAACATTACAAAGCTTTATAGACAGCATTTATTCCAGGGCAGCTCTAGGGAATTAAAACGACTACACTCACATATTGTGTCATTTTGAGAAAAACTGTCCACAATAGAATTAAAATTTTAAGGATTGAAGATGAAGGAAAATTAAGACCTTTCTATAAACTGTTTCTACCTAGGTCTGTGGTAAACACAGCTGAAAATGGGACAGACTTTGGACAGTGCTGGTTTGCCTGGTTCTTTCCATGACAATAATTATACCTTCCTAAACTTTTTGGAAACCTGAAAAACATCTGTAGACTGCAACATGGAGGTATTAAATTCAGTGTTAAAGGTATGAATTTGTTTTTCCCCAGCAAAAGCATTTGGAGAAGGACCATCAGCTGACTCAAGTATAATTGCTAGAAGCCAGAAATGTACTGATTTATATTCCAGGAGACTCAAACTCTTATAGTTTAACTGTTCTACTGCTTAGTTGACAAAGTTAAGAAACAAAAGTCTACTGCAAATCTTTTGAATTGCAGCCCTATTTTGGAAAATGTATTATTACTCAGACTTATTTTCTGAGACACAAAAGTGCAAGGAAGTTTTATGTGGTATTGTACATTCCTTTCTCAAATCTTTTGAATTCATACATTCAACAACAATGGAATCTGATCCTTTATTAGCAGCATTTAAGATAATTCAAAAGAAGTCATCATTTGCTACCATCCATTAAAAATTAGACTTTTTGAATGTGTCATGGTATATTAAACACTGAAAACATAAGCTTAAAAGTGGGAATGAAAAAGGGACAGTAATTTCCTCTAGGTACAGAGATCTGAGCATGTGTACAGTTCACAAACCATTGTTTCAGTGAAGACTAAGAAAACTCTCTCCTCATCACAAAGGCAGTCTTGTAATTTTTTTCTTTTTTTAGCCCCCAGCTAGCAAAAGGGAGAGATTTAAACTAACACAAGTTAAGAAAGGTTTCAGAAAACCTCTCACAGACATACTCTCCACTGGAGTATTGCTCTGGATTAGCGTTGCTCGGAGAAAAGCCTAATGAACAGCCCGTTTGGAAGTCACGTGTAAAATCTGTCCGCAGCTTAAACCAATTTTGTTCTTATTCTGGGCCATGTTCTCATTTAGTGAAGAAAAGTCTGATGAGGAGAAAAAAGCACAGCAGGAGCAAGCACAAATGGAGCCTTACATGAATGGCTGCAGTGTACTGTGTGAAGTAAATAAAGGAGAGGCTGTGGAGGAATCAGTTGTACGAGAATTAATCAACTCTTCACTGACCTGGGCAGCCACTGATGAAATACTATAGTCCCATGTTAAGCAGGGAGGGAGAAATAAATATATACATCTAACTCATTAATATCCCCAAGTGCTGTGCACTGAACCCCAAAATAAGGATTCTCAGAGAGCTATGTTTGCATATCCACTCATCCAAGGCAAAGTGTGTTCAATTAAATGTTGATCTTTACTTAAAAGAAGTGAAGCATGAACTGCTCTGTGAATTACTGGAGATCATGTTGCTACTAATCTCACAACACACAGCCAGTCAATACTCAGACAGGTAGCAGCCAGTCATCTGAAAGTTATTAAGGCACCAGCGTCTCATGTCATCAGTATCAGGCCATAAAACTGCCCAAACCCCAGTGCATCGTTCACTGGCAGTACCTGACTGCTGTCTCATCTCAGTCCCACCCTACACAAAATCTTCCAGAAGCAGCAGAGAGCAGAAGGGGAAAGTTCAGGTTTTTCTTCCTTGGGTAATGCTGGCTGAACTCATTTATGTGAAATTGACTGTACTGCAGAAAATCTGATATGAAAGCACTGCACAATGACTGAGTCAAGCAAAGTTAGACTTCGTGCAGCGTGTAGAGAGCATTCCATGAAGGCAATGAGGGCTACGAAGCTGGTGAAGGGCCTGGACCACAAGTCCTATGAGGAGCGGCTAAGAAAACTGGGGTTGTTTAGTCGTTCAGGGGAGACCTTACTGCTCTCTACAGCTGCCTGAAAGGAAGGTGTGGGGAGCTCAGGGTTGGCCTCTTCTCACAGGTAAATAGCGATAGGACAAGAGGGAATGGCCTCAGGTAGCTCCAGGGGAGGTTCAGGTTGGAAATGAGGAGACATTTCTTCTCAAAAAGAGCAGTCAGGCACTGGGATGGGTTGTCCAGGCAGGTGGTGGAGTCACTGTCCCTGGGGGTGTTCAAGGAAAGGTTGGATGTGGTGCTTAGGGACATGGTTTAGTGGGTGATATTGGTCATAGGGGAATGGTTGGACCAGATGATCCTGGAAGTCTTTTCCAACCCTACTGATTGTATCATTCTATGATTCTACTAGAGTATGCATTCCATGAACACCATCAAAAACACTTCCACATCTCCAGCAAGTTTACACAAAGGAGAGAAATTAAACATTCCAGAAAAGGGACACTTTTCTACCATCAATATCCCCTGCATCTTAAAGGCTGCAGAGAATTTTTAGGAGGGACGCCATCCCACTGTGGTCCATTGAACACTCAGAGGTAGCACCTGGCTTTCTCTTGCTGAGGACAGGGAGGAAAGCCTCCTCACTGTGATATAATTTATTATACAGCTAAAAATCCGGCCATGAACATTTTAGATTATCTCAGAAAACTGAAGGTGCACATCATTACATAAAAAGAGCTTCTCAATTTGAAGCTGAAGTGCTGGCAACATGAAACTATTTGTAAAAAAAAATAAAAAATAAAAAAATTGCTTATAGCAACATCCTACAGGTTGGAAGAATTGCCTGATCACAGTTCTTGCCTTTTTCATGACACAAACGCTGAATCACACTCTGTCTTTAAAACTCAAAACTAGCCACAATAATGCTCAAGCAGCTCCTCCCTGGTTCTCCGAGGCCCTTGATCTAAATGCTTACAATTATGAAGGGTCATAATAATGCTTCACTTACATGATGCATTTTAGCACCTGGCCCCATCAAAAATTACTTTTTACAGCAGTTCAACAAAGGGAAATCATTTTTTTTCCTCCTTAATGAATTAAAAGGGGAAATAGAAATAATCACTCAAAATCTGAGCTCAGAGCAAGCAATCTTAAGCAAATTTAAACCTCACACTAATTTGGTGCTTAGGAGGCATGACAGCACACTGTCTCAGTGATTCTGTTTAGTTTGTCATTATCAAGGTCAGAGGCAAAGGCCTTCCCTCTCTCAAAGCAAGAAATACCAAGTGCAAATTGCAGGTTAGCATCACTTCTCTATATGCTGCAACCCAAGAAGTCCACTCAAATTATGTAGGCAAGTGCTGAATAGTGAAAACTACTATTGTCCTACCCACAACTGGGATGAAATAAATCAGCATAAATTAGCCACAGACCACAAGTTCACTCCAACATAGATGAAAAGAAGTTCTGGATCATCTCCAGATAATGAGGTTGTAGTCCAAACTTCACGCTGCCTACAACTGAGTGTCATCCCCCAGAGCAGCTGGGCATGCATGACTGACATTTAATCAGTTTCCGTGGTTTCTCAAAAGTAGGAAAGAGGTTAATCTTTCATTGTTAAAAATGTCACTACATTCATGACACACATTCATCCAGCACATCCACACAGCTGAACGATTATATGAAAAAGACTGCCTTTGAAGGCAAACTATCTGGACATGCTTCCAACTCCCCAACACCAGACACACAGAAAGCATGCCAACCCATATTGATGTTAAAACCTTATGGAAGATGTCATTAAAAAGGAAGCCCAAATTAACCACATCTATACAGAACACCTGACCAACACATGACAATAATTAGGCAAAAGTATTTACAGGCATTGATCTAATGCCAAGAAGCCATCACTAACTACCAAATAAGCCCTTAAAACCAGCTTTCTCTAAGGGACTGCAAATCCCTAATCAATGTGATTTGATATACCTGACGGCAACTCCTTTTAGATCATGGATTTTCTTTCTTTCTTTTTTTTTCTTTTTTTCAAAAAAGAGTGTGCTTTCTGTCTTGCAACCCCACTATAAATAGAGCTGCTGTCTTACTTTACTGGATATATTTTTCCATCCTAGAGCAGGCTACATGCAGTCAAATTTACCTGGACAGATGACTCATTAGGCCAAAGAGCTGAGTTACACAGGGAATGGCAACACATTCTGCTATGAGTCAGGTAGGAGAAAATGCTTTACCGTATGGTCTGTAAGAGGAGGCAGCACAATCAGCTTCTCCATGGTATTCATTACCACCCTCCAGAGCTCTTTCAGAACCCGTTTCAACACTGTCTTTTCACACACAGTCGCAAACAGCGTCAGGCTGTAAGGAGAGAGCAGCAAGAACTGAGCAAATTCAAAGAATGCTATTTGCAAGGAAAAAGGAGATGTGTATGGCAGAATCAATGCCCCATCCAAAGCAGCTTCTCATAATGATTGCTTTAAGGGTAAAAAGAAATCTTCCTTTTTCATACAGTATGGTCTTCCTACCTCCTGGGAGTTCTAGTGTTGAAGACCTTTGGATTATTGACATTTCTGATCTCAGTTACTTCTATTGACCTGTGGATTATGGAAGATATCACTAGGTTATGGTGGTTGGGAATACTCCAAATAAGAACAGATACCACTCAGCTGGTTCCATTTAAGATACTTCCCACTGTATGGGGCTTACACAATATATAAGAAAAATTACAAATACAGAATAATGGTTTCATATCTTCAGCGGTTCATTATACTGTTCTTTGCTGAATACCTAAATGAATACTTTGCAGACTGTTATACAGAAGTTCCTGCAAATGCACAGCCTCTGATAGCTGTAGAAGTCCCTATATGCTTCACCTACAGAACCACCTCAAAGCATTTCTTGGACTTGTATCTCGTTGCAATTGCAGTCACCACTGTCCTGGTTATAGCTAGGACAGAGTTGGTTTTCCTCCTAGTAGCTGGTAGGGTGCTATGTTTTGGATTTAGGATGACAAGAATGCTGATAACATGTTGATGTTTTAATTGTTGCAGAGCAGTGCTTACACCAAGCCAAGGATGTTTCAGCTTCTCACTGTCCTGCCAGCGGGCATACTAGGGGTGCAGCAGGAGCTGGGAGGGGACAGACCCAGGACAGCTGACCCAAACTGGCCAAAGGGGTTTTCCATACCATCTGGCATCATGTTAAACTATATATAGGGGTGGCTAGCTGGGGTGGGGGCGCCAAACTGCTCGGGGTTAGGCTGGGCATCGGTCAGCGGGTGGTGAACAATTGTACTGTGCATCACTTGTTTTGTACATATTATTATTAATATTATTATTATTATCTGTCCTAATAAACTGTCTTTATCTCAACCCACGGGCTTCAGAGTTTTCTCGTTTCTCTCCCCCATCCCAGAGAGGGAGGGGGGAGGGTGAGCGAACAGCTGTGTGATGTTTAGCTGCCAGCTGGGTTAAACCACAACCACCCATCACATGCCATGTATTTATTCTCTTTTACATAAAGCAAAATACTTTATCTCCCTATTTATTCCTCCTTTATTATTGTACAGGCTACCAAAAGGTCAAGAAATATAAGATTCTTCTTCAAATCCCAACAAGTGTTTTCAATGGCATTTACTAACCACACTGGGAGAGCTATAAAACAGGAATTCTGCAGCCAGTAGCAGTACGCAGATGATAGCCAACTTTTCTACACTGTGTAACATCTTCTTTTAGGTGATGTCTCCTACAGTTAGTAAATGAGCAAAATTCAACAGGGACAAGACTGATATGGGTAGGATGCAGGAGGCAATAAAAATGAATTTCCTTCTGTAAAGGAGGAAAGAAAATACTCCAGGCTTGGATTATTATCAAAATGACTTGCTCCATGGTTGTATGAAAAGCCTATAGCATCCCAGGTTCCTACTGATACAAAGGAAGATGGCTTCTGAGGATTATTGAAGGCATGCATGGAAAACGCTCAAATGAGAGGGCTCCTAGATGTAATGATTGCTGCAAAGAGTCACTTACTACATAGTGACTGAAAAGAAAGATGGGATGATCAACAAAAAACAGCAGAAGAAAATTATTTTTTAAGCTTTTAAGCCTTCACATCTCTCACAGCATTGTTTTATTAAGAAAATCTTTGGCCACATCTTTCAAAATAAAGAACTGCTGTGCATCAATGAGAATTTTAACTTCTATAGAGATTAAGAACTATTTCTCTTAGTAGGCCATGGCTTAGCTGAAAAGAATTATGTGCAATTAGCAACAGAAAGTCCCTGAACAGCTGAATCATGTGTTAATGGCAACAGTTAATTAAAGCAATGGATCTGCAGTTCACCTACGCCAAGCTTGACTTGCAGAAAACTTACGTACATCACCTAGTTCAGAAGTTCATTTTCTAGTCAGAATAACACTGGTTATGGCTAGAACACACACTCTTGACATGACTGTGACACTGAGCAGTGCATGTATCAAGTGTGCAAGTATGTTTTGCAGTATGTTTGCTAATTGGCCACAGTACCATATGTATAGGAGAAAACCACAAATAGAATATTTAGAGTTTACCGTATGCCTCAGACTTCTCCACTACCTGATCAGCAGCGTGTTTGCTGATTGCTATAGCTGCCAGAGGGAGAAAGGGAACAGTGTGAGTTCTGGCAGTGCATGAAGATATGATACATGCCTTGAGAAAAATGCAGATATTGGAAGAAAAGCCATGAGAATTCACAGGCTGGACATACCAAGAACTACCCAAGAACACAGAGCTATTTTTCCTTCCCCCATCCTGTTCCTAATCTGATGCAATGTATGTGTAATGTGTATCTGAGTACTTGCTTACTTTCCATCCAGGAAATCCATCAACGGCCTCAGGACGTTATCTGCATCTTGTGCAACTGTGTTTCTGGCATTAGCAGCAACATTTCCTGTCCCTTTCACTTGGCAGAGTATATCAGACATCTGCTTGACACATTCATCAATACGAGTCTGAAAGCTGGGCAGGTAAGAGAAGCAAAAATAAGATTATCAGTGGCAGAGCTATCAGCTATCTTACACAAGTTAAAAACACTGCAAGTCCATAAACTATGCACTAAATTACATTCCCTTCCTCCCTCAAGTTTTCTGCTTACTTACCATATTTGCTACCAAGATTCATGCTATCCGGTTCCTTATGC
This sequence comes from Aythya ferina, assembly GCF_964211825.1. NCBI lineage: Eukaryota > Metazoa > Chordata > Aves > Anseriformes > Anatidae > Aythya > Aythya ferina. The sequence goes on along the minus strand of NC_140299.1, from coordinate 10,279,268 downwards.
ACATCATCCACAGACAGCCTACCACCTCTGAACAAAACACACGTCACACTTGAGATCAATTTGTTCATTGAGATTACAAAAAGAAACGATCCTTTCCAGATTTTGAGAAATGCCATTATTCTTAGCTAAAGCCGCTCTGATGTATTTTTGCTTTCTATATAGGGTGTTACACCACAAAGACTGGGATATAGTATGGAGCAATGGCCCAGCACGTACACAACTCTGAGCACCTAACAGTCAATCGGCAACAATCTGGTTATGACCCACCATAAGTCAAGTCTTGAAGATCATAGAAACGGTGTGAAAGCAAGAACTGACTGAAACCAGTCCAGTGCCATACAGTCCATGCCATACTGAAATGTCAAATACGGATGCGGGGCTCAGCTGTGTAATGAGCACACTGTGCTCATTGACATGCAAGTGGCTTGCAAGCCATTAAAGCAGTTACCTTTCCTTTTTTTACTGCTAACAAGAGGTTCAAAATGAAATAATACAATGGTTAAATATGATGAATAGCACAGTGGAATTGTCAACATATCAAATTCAGCGAATAAAGGGAAATGCTTTGACATTTAAAAGAACAATTACTAACAATAGGCTTTACAAGTGACATTTAGCTATCCACTAACAGCACATAAGTTTGAAACCAGGAAGAGAAACCAGTGCTAGTAGCTCAGGTAAAGATTTCAGAGCAGGGACACAGGTTTGGAATCCAGCTTTGTATCTGTAAGTGGCACAGACTTTTGCTTGAGTCACTAGGACATCCACATCCTGAGTCCCAGCACACAGCTCTTCCTGTCCTACAGCTCCCACCTTCCTTTCCCACCCCATTACATCTTCCCTTTCTTGCAGTGCCACCTCTAGTCTCATGGTTTCTCTGGTTCACTTCTAACCTGCATCTCACCAGAGCAATTCCAGACAGACAATGGAGGGCTCTCTGCATGCAGCCTCCGCTTCCACTTTCCTTATTTCCAGCAGAGAGGAGTTTGCAACTATCAGTTGTGGCTACAACAACAGCAGCTTAACCAAAGACATAAGCCACAAGGAAAATAGTACTAGCAATCTCCTGTATTGCTGACAGTCCCTATTCTGTTACAGGCTAATCTTACCCCATAGTTCTTCCAAATACTGCATCTGTTTTGGGACCCTGCTTGAAGATGCTGTAAACATCCAGCCAGGGGATAAAAAATAATAGAGTATCTTCAAAGGTTAAAATTAATGCAAGGTAAAATTGTCACAAATTATGAAAAATGGTTAATCAGTTACTGTGGCAACAGGTTCACCTAAAAGCGAGGCTGATGTAGACATACAGCTTGACAGGTGCCCTTGGCAGCAGCAAGTTAAAAGACAGCCTTGCTTATGCTGACAAACAGGGTGCCTTTCTCCACAACTCCTGCAGGAAATTCCTTCCTTCACTCCTACAGCCTCCAAGAACAAAACACCAGCTAGCCTTGCACGAAGCGTAAAGCCTTTCAAGTTTCACCTTCTCTGCTGAAATCCTTTAAAGAAGAAAATGCTTCTGTGTCCAAACACAAGCCTCTCGGCACAAAGGTTGTAAGGCTCATAAAGATACGTGCTGTTTTTTCCCAGCTGGTGCAATTATCTCACAGATGAAGCAGAGTAAGATCTGCAGTGTCAGGTGTGCACAGTGCTGTAGGAGCACTGTTTACAGACTCTGTACGGAATATTGTGGATATCTGTCTTACCTCCCACGTTTACATCCTTCAGAAGATCATATATACAGCTTATACAGTAAACTGCAGCTCTGCTTTCCATCCCCTATTACTGTTAAGGAATAAGCAAAGCATCTGAGCTGTCTGACTGGTTAAATCTCTCTCTGGCACATCTCTCTGAAATGCTCCCTGGTATGTATGCCGATGCTGAATAATCTCTTTAAATCATACTTGCAAATGTCAAGATTGTACCCTAATTGTCTTGTAGCAGTGACACCATGGAGACAGGTTTCAGATAAAACTCACTCCTTAATTATGATTTCTCACTTATTCCCCATCTAATTATGAATTTTATCAATTCAGCTCTGTTACAGTTGGAATTTCTCCATTTCTTGCTATGCCATCCACTGGCAATGGGAACTCCCCACTAGCTCTGTGTGCTGAAATCCAGATAAATGATGACAAATCCCAACAGGATTTTTGGTCTTAAGCACTGCAAATCTGCAGACTGTAAGAGGCCAAGTTGGTACAATTTGTTTTATTCTCCTCACCCATGCTTCAACTACATGCCTGCATTAATCATGTTATAAAGCACAACATGAAGTGAATGGGGTTTATCATGAGAAGTGGTTGGTTTTGGAGATCAGCTTGGAACCCTGTATTTCTAGATTTTGTTTAATTAACATCTTTTATAATAATTTTGTAGTGAACCATAAAGTCAAACACATTTTTATATTCAGGTAAATTGTATCATGATTGAAAATAAAATTTAATTGCCATCTGTGGCGGGCAATTCTTTAAAGAGCTCCTCCCTTGAAAGACTAGAAAACACCATCCATTGCAACATCAGAACAAGTCAATCTCAAATTCTAAACCTGTTTCCTTTGTATTCCAATACTCATTTAACAATCAGAAATCAGTCAACTGTTTCATACATTTAGAGCAGAACATTTAAACACAAATGTTACCTCATAAATGCTAAGCTGGAAACTGCTTTCCAAGCAATAAAGTAGCAGGCAGTTCTGTTACTGACAAGCACTACTTACAGAAAAAAATAATTCCATGTAATTCAAATACATTTTACAGTTGAGGGATCTCCCTGTTACATTTCTAAGCAGAGCAATACAGAAAAGAGAGACTTCTTAAAACATTTCTCACTTCTTTATATGGTCTCATATTTGAAAGACCATGAATTTGGGACAAAAAGAAAAATACAATGCAATTGTTACAAGTTTCTTTTCTCTTCTTGATCTGACTGAATGAGATTAGACAAAATAAAGGAATGCTTCAAAAACAGGGACCTCATTATACTCACCTGTTACCAAACACTGCACTCAGCTCATCCAAAACATTGTTCAACTTCACCTGCAGCTCTTTGAGATGGTCACTTGCTTCTGCATCCAACTGCGGATGAAAGAAGAGGACTTAGCTTGAACCTAGAGGGCAGCCTGGTCTCCTTCACACTGCTCTTGTTCACTGTTGAGGCCACTCTTAAAAAGAGCAGGTGAACCATCAACAATGGACTTTGTCAGCTGGGATCCTCTCCACCACTGTCTCCTGCTGTTACAGAAGCTGTGAAATCATCAAAAGATATTTGCCCAAACAACAGCAAGGCGTTGCCGCAGGCTCCAATACCCTCACAGTCCTCTTACTTATATTTGCAGAGTTAAGAAAGTGAATGTGAACTCCCCATGGCCAACAGCATAAGCAAGCTGAGAAATTAGCAAATACTGTGTGTTACCTTGGGCTCATGGGTCATTTCATCGCTAAGTCTAGAAGGAGAGAGGACTGACTTATTAGACTGGATGCTATTTATTTGTGCGCTTCTCTGTGCATGGTCTTGAAAGATGCTATTTCACCTTCCACCCTGCTGTCAGTATTCAAAAGTAAGATTGACCCAGCCACTGCTCTCAGAAGACTGGACCCCAGCTATTCTGAAAATGTGTACACAATATAACAGCAAGAACTGTTATGCACTGATCACTTTTGGAAAGCATCGTCTCAGCTTTGTGTATTGAGTACAAACAGCTCTATTCTGACACTGATCTGGACAGCTTTTTCAATGCAACTATTCAGAGAAGACTTGACAAGAAAAAATTAAAAAGTGCCCCAAGCACTAAATGGATGCAGCTGATATGTTGGTATATGCTGTAAGAAAAGTGCTTGCTCCAGTATTACCAGCCCAAAGCTGTCTGTTTTTGCATTCAGCAGTGCCCTTCACTCCTGTTGTAGTCATCATTCCAGCATCAAAAGAGCCGATTGTGAGAAACCCACCTCTGTGTACACATAACACCTCATGTTGAATGCTTAGGGATCATTTGCTTTGAAAAAGCAACTTGGAAGACCTGTTTCTTTACAGGCAAGCTTCTTGTAAAATAAAAACCTTCCAGAAATGTTTGCACTTGGCATTCAGAATTTCAGCCTTACCTCTAAGGCAGAGTACCTATTTACCAATGTAATGGTCTAGATGGTTAACAAATAGTTCAGATTTTTACATTTTGTGTACACATACACCTGTAGAGGATTTGACCATGACAGGAGCACCCGCTACTGTACTCAGCACTGAAGACCTCTTTACAATTCTCACTGTCTGTTAGAGAAAGCTGAGCCTTAAGGGATTTGGAATTTGATCTGTTCATTTTCCTTTGGGAGCTGGTGTGGAAAACTAGCTCTCTATTAGGCACTTAAAACTGTGCTAATGAAACTCCTGGATCATTTAAAGAATAGGGGGAAAATAAGCAAACAATGACTACTTAAGCCTTATAACTTCAGGCATTGCTAGCTGTAGCTATTTTTCCTTTATTAAAGTGAATTCATATTCCTATTACCCTTAGAACTCACTACAAAGGCAGAGTAAAGCTAACATAATGCCAATCAGCACTCTTTCTGGCCAAACATGTAGGTAACAAAAACAAAAACAGCATCTGTTGGTGGTGGTTTGTCTTGCCCTTACATTTTCCTACCCTTCTCGTATTATGAGAAGGGATGAGTCACAAGTTGCCTGGTTCACTATCTGTAATTAAAAGTGCTGAACAGTCTTCTGGTTTTGGCCATTTCTGGTAGGTTTGAGGCAGAACCAGTTCAGGATCCATCCAAACATTTCAAGGAACTGCTTTTCCAGTTGAGGAGAAAACAGAACAAAATGGAACAAAACAACAACAAAAATAAATTGGCATGAGACACCTGTTCCTCTCCGTTTGCTTCTTTATAAGCTACCAGAGGCATGTGTACCAAGGTTTGGATGTCTGAGGTCAAAAGCAACAGCTGATCGCTCTGGTTCATGAACCATGCAATTAATGACTTGTTCTACCACGAGATGACGTAGACTGCTCACCAACAACCTCTGAGCTTCTCCTTGCTATTATACTTGTTGATTGCAATCTGATCTTCTTGGGAGCAGAAGAAAGGCTGATTGCCAGGGCTGGGACTGCAAGAAGGGACAGCTGGAGCAATGCTTTGCCAAGTGGATGAGCCCCATCATCTGTGGCTAGGAGCTGTTCCTCCTCCAGCACATCAACCCATAGCTCTCTGGGTGCAACTGGCAAGACAGTCGCACAGGTTTAACTTCAACGTGCCCAGCCTCATCCTCATGAAGCAAAGTCCTGGTGGTAAACATTCTCGTTCAGTAGTCACCAAGTTCTCTGCCATTCTAGAATGGTTGTTTTCTTCTGGGCAACTGCTACCACAAAAGGAGAAAGAAACTGCAAAGTATGTTCCTGATTGCTAATGCTTCGGTATTAACATGCTTTGACATGAAAGCAAACCTCAGAGAATTAACTGAGCATGATTGAAGTCCACTATGATGGGGCAAGTAGGTGTGCACTGCTGTCTCACATACATAAATTACAGAGTCCCTATAACACCCTGTATGACTTCAAGCTGTTCTTTGCCAATATGGTGAAGCACTGATAACGGTGCTTAAATGAAACAGCATTTATTTTGCTGCTTAGCCAATGAATTCCTATCCTAGTCTATCAGCTACCACTGATAGCAGGAAATGCTACTTGGACTGCATGATAAAGCTGACAGGTAGCGTAAAGCAGTAATATGCAGCTGGGTCACTGACATACGTCATGGCCAGACCATTTTCATTGGGTGCTAGAGCTCAGCAGGCTTATGATATCCATTCCGTGGGTGTATTGAAGATGATTCAGAGGAAGAAAGCTAATGAAAAGTTCCCTGTGCAAAGCATGGGACAGCACCAACAGTGAGGTGGCTTCTGATATCTGAGCAAATGTTCCAATTCCAGTGGAAATAAAGGCTGACACTTACATAATTCTGTGTTTGAGACTAAATGTATGGTACAGAAGACTGAGGTGCACATAAAACAGAGAAGCAGTAACTTTATCTACATTTCAGGGAACAAAGCAGGATCTATTGATTTCCTGTGATTATCTGGGACTTGGCAGTTCACAGAAACTGGGCCTCAAAGTTTCATCCAAGCACATTCAAAGCAGGAACATCATGTTCTCTGATAGTTTGAAATGTGTCATTTACACTATTATGAACTTCATTTTAGACTGATCTTTATCTCATGGATGAAATGGAACCCAAAAGCCTAATAATTTGCTCTGATGGGTTTCCAGGTTCTTCAAAAGATGTCATTTGTTCTTCCTTGGTGTCTACACACAGTGATGAAGCATGAGCAACCAGAACTGGAAGGCTCTTCTGTAACTGGAGAAACACCTCTCTCTCCTTCAAGAAGGTTCAAGAAGTTAATCAATTCACATCTTAAAGTCAGAGAACCTGTGAATCATCAGGTTGCTGATATCAACAACCAAAGAATCTTGCCCTGTGCTCTTGTAAAAAATAGAGAAGCTTTATACAAGATATTGGGTTCATCTGACTCCTGTTTGAGGTTGCTGGTTTTTGTTCTGCCTCTCCAGCTAGCTAGTGGGAGCTCCTTTCTGCAGAGCTAACTGTAGGGCAGTGAGCTCAGACTGAACTAAGGGGACTTGCTGCACGAAATTTTCATCCTCCTGCAGTGCTCAAGAGTAAGAAACCTGAAGAGCTGAATACAGGCAAGCTTTTCAAACACTAGAGTGGCCTTAGCTATGGCATATGGAAGGGTAATGAGGAGCAATCAGGAGATGCCACAAATCCTTTGAGAACATTCTTATCAAGTCTTGGCTGTTTTTAAGTTTTCCTATAATTTATTATTCAGTTAGCTAACTTCAGATTTAAAATGTGGGCTAACCCTGGCTAAGCATTAAGAAGAGAGTTTCCCAAAGCATTAATTGTACAGCTTAGCTTGTAACTGAAGGCATGAAAATTGTATGATGACAATCTGCCACTACTCAGTAGCTAATTCTCTGGGTTCCCTAGGCAGCACTTCTCTCCAATATTCACCCTGCACACTTGACTTCAAGGCAAAAATGTACAGAAATGTTTTAATCTAGGCTTCCACAGCACAACTGCTTTTAATTTCACTGTTATGAGTTCATAACTCTCAAAAAAAAATGAGCAAAATAATGGGCTACAGCAAGCAGTTTCTCACAAGCAAAATGAGAAAGGCTTATTCTAGTGTCAGAGACAGCACAGAGAGAATACAAGTCTGCAGAAAAACTGCAAAGGTGGATAGAACATGCAGGTGACGTTAGATTTCAGTAAGTAATATATGAATAAATAAATGGGACCACGGTCAAGCAAACAATAGCAATTAACCTATATAGCCCATTTTAGCAAAAAGCAACCCAGTTTCTGTCCAGCACTCATTGCTGACTCCACTGCCCATTATGCTTTTAAAGCCAATTATCACTCCATAGATTCTGCCCTTCCAAAACTGGCTTCAGAAACATATGAGAATGCTTTTGAGCCATGCTGAAGCTGTTTTGATCCTGTGAGATCAACATATATCAGATAGGAAATGAAAGTATTAATTATAAATCCTAAAAGTCATCTCTGTCTTCCTATGAACTAAAAATATATGTATATACACTCTGGGATCTCAAGTACAGAGCCAAGAGAATCACTCTGCAGAGTGCTAAGGTCCTGATGTCCTGACCCTTATGAGTAGTTCTGACTAGTAATGTTCATGGACCACAAGATGTCACACATTAAACCCAGATATAAAGTACAATTTTTGCTTTTTTTTTTTTTTTTTCTTTCTCTCTTTTTACCTTCTGCATACTACAGCTTAAAAAAGAATGAGAGAAGTGGGGCAGAAGTAACGCTCCTCATTTGGGGTGCAGAAGGAAGGCACTCTATCACTATATCTAGGAGCCAAATTAGCTAAAATAGTACTGGGCAAGCACTTCTGTTTCTTGTTACAACATAACACTGCAGGGCAACTATGGGTGAGCCCTAGCTGTAGAAGCAAGAAAATGAGAGTTTTTTTGATTCACTGGCCAAAAGCCCCTAGGTAGCAGAGTTGTTTAAAAGCTTTCCAAAAGTGTGCAGTGCTAGTGTCCTGTAGAAGAAGATGTATCTGTGAATCAGAAGCAGATGAAGCCACAAGCAGCAATAACTGACAGCAATCCCCCAGTTCTGGCTTCCCACACACTACACCTAACATACCCGTTGTAGGAACAACAGAATATTTGACACCCAGTTCTCAACAACACCTCTGAGAACACAAAAAGGTGAACAATTCAAGACAACCAGGGCATAACATTATGCTATTTTCTTAATCCCCCAAGGAAGCAGTTCCTTTTTGGTTAGAGCAGTCAAGAGGACAATGTTTACATTTGCACAAGCTGCGTGGTGTATAGATAAATATCAAATCTGTCACAGAAAGTAAACTGCCCCTCTTGAAGGAGAAGATAAAACTCAGATGCATTTCCAGCAGTGCGTTTTTTAAGCATTCCGTTTTCAAAGCAGTTGTCTCACCAGTTGACACTCACTAGGACAGGATCAATCTGCATCAGAAAAAGGACTACTCAAACTAGAGAGACCATATTTACTGTAGCAAAACAAAGGCTCTGGCAGATTTCAAGTCAAGAAGCAAAGTACTACTTAGTCTCCAAGAGTAAAACCCCTGGGAAGAGCAAACAATTCAGGCATCTAACACAACACAATTTATTTCTGGTGATCAGTGGCAGCCTAATGAAGTGGACAAGCAGCATTTGAAAAGAAAAATTCTTTCCAAAAAACAGCTTCTGAGCACATTTGCCAGGTTTCTTCCTACGTGTTTTACTGCTCACAGTCTGTGTTCCTCTCCCCCCTACACACCTTCGTTTTTTGTTTTTTGTTTTTTCTTTTTTTTCTTTTCTTTTCTTTTTTCTCTGATTCCACACAGCAGAGGAAACAGTGGACTGATACCTCTGTTTCACCTTACCTACCTCATGAGGAAGGTTTTAAAGGGCAGAATGCAGAGAAGAGGTTTAGGCTAGGAAAAGAAGCCAACTGTCTCATTAAATACTACCTTTTCCCCCACAAAGATACTATTTGACAGAGTATCAGGAGGTCCTTTCAATCTGAATTATAAGGAAATCCTACTTAATAGCCAGAACTATAGAAAAAATAGCAAATTGATTTCTTAAGGGAAATTAAGTGCACATGAATTAAGACGTTATAAACCACTTCATAAACGTGAAATCACAGATTTATTTTTTCCTGGGACAAAAAAAAAAAGCCTTTATCTATCACTGCTATTACAGCTGGGAGCGTATCATTTTATTTCTTGATGTAACACTAAGAAATTAGGATTGTTGAGAACCTTGCAGTTTTCTTTGCATCATGGGGTAGATCTTCTTAAAGAGATTTTTGCCACTTCATAGAATTCTGCCACTAAGCACAAGAAAGATTTGTAACAGCAGTACAAACAAAAACTGAGCTGCCCACCAAAGTGGATTTTTCTCTTGGCATACAGATCATAGCACATGTTCTACCACAACACAACGAAAGAGAATGCACTTAGTCTTAGAAAACTAATTTTTCCTAACATCAGTATCAGCAGCCTTTTCTCCATCTTCCTGAGTCTTGAAAAGCAATGAAAAAGAAAAAAAAAAAAACAAAAACACAGATTATATCAAAACAGAAACAGTGACTTCAGGGAGAAAACCCTTATTTCTGTGAAAATGGCTATCTCAGAACAAGAACAAAAACTAAGAATGGTATCTGTATTCATGGACACATCCAAGTATCCAGCAAAGCGTGAGTAGAGCTCATATATTTGCATGTCTGCAATATATTAGATATTGGACATTTAATGCAAGAGGCACCCACATTTATATGCTATGAAAAATGTCTTAATGTCAACAGCTCTCAGACCTGTGTGTCTTCCTTCAGAATTGAAGAACCATCAGCCATGCCTACATCCAGCCAACATGAGCCCAGTACATATCCTTTTTTTCCCCTCCTCTATACTATTCTGTATTTCAAAACACATGCTCTTGCATCTTGTGATAAATTTAGTTGAAAAGTCTTCAGACATGGCTGCCTCCTCACACTTGTGAAAGTGCCAAATGTCACAGGGCTCTCCTTATGACTACAGCCTGCAAGTACCGGTATGACACAAATTAGCTACTAACAGTGCAGTAGGAATGAGAAATGTTCGGTCTTTTAGCGCTCTTACCTCTTTACCACCCATAGCTTCAAACATCTTCTCTAGCTGCACTCTCAGTTGCTGGATGTTATTCATCAGGATGCAGGGCTGACGGGACAAAAGCAGATGCCTGTTACTGCTCAGGATGGCAACACATTTTCATGGGTGGTACAGGCTGTGCCTCAACACCCTCCCTCAGGTACCACCAGATCTCACAGATTCTCACAGTCAAATAGGAGGTAGGGCAAGCAAAAATTTCAGCACTCAGACCTAAAAAAAGTTAAGTCCTCCTTTCTCCAGCTTGAAATCAGATGGCCAGTTCCAGGAAAAAAAAAAAAAAAAAAAAAAAAAGCAGATCAAGGAGCTCTTCACCATTGTACCTTTCTCCACAGTTTTACCACAAAAAAAGAATCAGTGCCAGGACAAAGTCCAACTCTCTCTACATCTCCTGCCATGCTATACAGTAGTCCTACCTATGTTGCCTTTGGCCTTTTAATGCTATACTGCACTATCCTGAGTGGTGTAAATCCCAGATCAGAAGGGGAACTGCCAGCCAGAGCTGCATTCAGAGACACACGTGGGTTCTGCCAGGACAAGACTGAGAGCAACAGTCAAGGGCAGCTTGAGCAACTTTCTTCCCTTTGTAGTTTCATTTCCCAGGACAGATGGGTGAGACACAAAAAAACATATGGGACAGAGCCAAGGTTCAAAAATGTTTGCTTTTTTATTTGTTGCTGCTTTTTTTTTTTTTTTTTTTTAGTTAAATATCCTGAATTTTGGTTATTTTATTAAACTGTAAGATAATTTCATGGATACATCAGTAAACCAAGAGAGCTGCTATGTAATAGACCTAGAGGGCAACCTGTGTCCTTGTGCCTTTTTCTCCCCCTCCTTTTCTTCCTAAATCACCTCTGTGATGTATGACCCAGACAGACAGACTAGAAGTTAATTTCATTTGGACCTGACAACCTCCAAGCCCTGCAAATCACCTTCACAACCTAGTTTTATTTTATGGCCAAGCCAGAACTCAATCCACAAATGCCTAGGAACTGATGATGAAAATCAATACTGATAATATTTACACCATTAACACAGTCAGGTACAATGCAAGAAAACTAGTTTTTGTTTTTGTTTTTGTTTTTTTTAATTATGATAATTATGTGAATCCCCAGAATGGAAGTGAAATTCAGCTGGACTCACCAGTTTCTCCTTGGAACAGTAGGATTGGAAGCTCTTGGACAGGATATCAGCATACTGCATCAGCACTTTCCCAATTGTCTGCAATGACAAGATGTGAGTACTATTACTTGTCCTCTAGCAAAACAGAAAATCTTCAGGAAATAAAACCAAAGCCAAAGACCATAGTTCTAAACATCATACTGTTTTGCATCCCACTACATGCAGACAGATAGCTGGATGGTAAGGGTATTACCTTAGCAAACCTCCTATTATAATGAGCAACGATGACAGGGTCTGGGCACTCCAGCTTCTTAATGATCTCAAAGCTCTGATTGAGCTGGGTGAAGACATCCACCACTGAGCAAGAGAACAGAGCATGCTCGGATGTTTGCTGGAACTAAAACAGAAGTACAAAGAGAGTCATTCTCAGATGCGAAGATCTGAAATGCACACATTTCATGCAGGTCTCAGTCATCTTTAGAGCTGGAGATGGGACAACTATACCAAAACCCACTTCTTCCTCAGAATTAGGCAAAAGCTCTCTAAAACGCCCAAAGGAGCTAAATAGCCATCTCTGTTGGGGCTACAGTTCACCATCCTTCACCAACTACAACATGAGAAGCGTTAAGGAAATGTAGCATGATGCTGGAAACATTATTGAGATGCATGGCTTGCCTGTCAATTAACAAGGAAAGATGAGTGAAGAACTTTTTAAAACTGGCTTAAAATTGAGACATTAAAGAGAATGCTTACATTATTAACATCACAGCCTACAGTGCCAACAGTCACTAAAACTGGAAGGCTCTTACTTTCCATTGGCAATACTCAGCAAACTAAGAATAAGATTACTCTATCTAGGGATTAATGTCACATTCTCATTGCATATATGCAAACTGCCTTACATTTCTATTGCATATCACACAAAGAGAAGAGAAAACACCAAGCCACTGGCTGACAAATTAACACCTGCGGAACAGAACAAACATATATGAATGATATGCACCTTGCACAACAACATTCTAACCCATAGAGGAAAGTCCTAAAATAAACAAGTTTTCCCAAATGTTCAGCATGCAAAAAGGGCCGTGTCATCCGCTTGTGTGACAGCTGAATTTACTGTGTTGTTATTTGGTTCTGGGCACTGAAGCATGCAGCACCAAGTCCTCCACTCAGAAACACCTACATACCCCATCTTTTTTATCTCTCTCCAGAGCACCATGCAGGAATTCTAAGGAAACATCTTCATTTTCATCCAGCCACTGCATCACGAACTGCTCAAACCACCTACAGGAGGAACAGGAAAGACAGGAAGTTACAGCAAGAAACACAGCATTCCAACCAGACCTCACCCCAGCGACATGCCCGTCCCTGCAGCACCCACCAGATGTTTAGGTAAACTAAATACCCTCAGAATAACATTTGCCCTTCCTCATTCACCACCATTACTGTCAGACAGCAGTGCTGTTTCAGCAACCCTTGTGTCACTTGGGCTGGTCCAGCAGAAAAGATAACCCAGCCTCTGCAGACTGCTTGTCATGTGCTGTTTTTGACTTTCTCCTCTTTCTTCTTTCTTGCTACCTTCCCTTCTTTTTCCCCCTTAGTACCTCCTTTAACATTTCATCACCTCATAGTATTTCTACTGTATTTTTTCCCTTTCACCCAGGTGCCAGACAGGACATGGGAGATCTCTATGCCCACCGTCTGTATGTGCCAAAAGAGACAGCACACTGTCCTGCTGCCCATTTGGGTCTGCCATCTTTCACATGAGATATGTGAAGGAGTATAAAGAGAGGAAAAAGAGTCTGTTTTCCAGGGCCCTTCAGCTATTTTATCCCTACTTACAGACATACTTCTGGACTGCCACGATGGAGAAGTTTTCTCCACTTTAGTGCTGCTCTCCACTTCCCCACTCTAGAGCATCCTCCCATTTCCTTAGCTTGCTGACTGCACTGTGAGGATGTTTAAGATTATCTTCAGGTGATTACACAGCACATCCTCCAGGGCTTGCTGGAAGCTGGCCAGCCCTGTAAGCAGCTTTTTGCTGTTTTTATTTTAAAGTACAAACTTAGTTCATGCAAAAAGTGCTAGACCAACAGCCTTGGAGCAGAGTCAAGTCCCCAGAGCATGCAAGTCCTGGAAGCAGGACAGCAAAGTTTGTCTCTGTTCCCTCTCCTTACTTGGGAGAATAAACTGAACAGTAAACCACATTCCAAGATGCTACTGCAACAGCCACTGCTGCGTCTTAGGGAGATGCCTCGCATGAAATGGCATCTGGAAGTACAAAGTACACCAAACAAAGGGCTTCTACACAATCCCACCTTGCCTAAAACAAACAGGCAAAGTGAGAAGTAGCTTCAGCAATGGGATCTTGGAGCTGGGCATGCCTCTGTTCTCTGCTCTGTAGGACATAAGCATGTAGCACAAGTGAGATTATTTTTTCCTGTCTGTGTTTAAGTAACAACATAACACCTATGACTTTATTTAAATGTCTGTCTAGGATTCGATGTGTGCAACTGCAGCTGAAGCAAATCTTCAATTATTACTAAACAGCGTTCACAAATAAGGGAAAAAATGCCCATGCGTGATTTCAGTCCACACAAATGATTTTTATATGAGCTTCGCAGAAAATAACCTCCTCTTAACAGGCAGCTGTGTTCATGCAGATTGTGATAATTATGGGCCGAGTTTGCAAAGAACATGAAAGCATGTGCCAGACATGAGAGGGAGATCAAGAGCAAATTCACAGACAGAGCATACTAGATAGCCTTAAATGCTCTCTACACTTTGAAATATAAAGCACATCAATGCTAATATTGGAAACTGTAACAGACACAGTGTTAAATGTCAACAGCAACCTGTCCATGCAGCCTTATTTACTGTAGACAGTGAAAGTGGAACACTGTCGTAGACATATGCACTTCCCATGTTCTTGAAAACTTCCTTCTAAATGAAAACTCAAGCTTCTAAAAATCAGTATATTTGGAAATTTGCTGAAATTTTCTTGCACTTTCCACATTTCACTTTTAATTACAACAGTATAGTTTGAAACTACAGATTAATCCTTAAAAAAGAACTCGGGCAGTTTACAAGGAAGCAACTACCCATCGTCCACCTCTTTCAGAGCTCAGAGACTGCAAGTCGCTGCTTCACACATCATTGCTCAACATACAGAAAATTACTTGTTTGTGCCAGAAGCCACAATTTTGGCTCTGAGAAGTAGAACTACTTCCTATCACTCACCCTTGGTTATTGCACCATATCTATAAGAAATGGCCATTCAGTGTTGAAAACAGTCATTGCAAGTTTTTATGGCTACCATATGTTGGTGTATAATTGCATGAATTGCATAGGTATTTTACTGTTTCACCAAATTGTCTAGACAAAGATGGTAAGGAAAAAGGTACTGTTCATTGGGGTGGTTTTTTACACCTAAAAAAAAAATAAATCATTAGCTCCAGAAAGACGTTTAATACGAATGTTAAAGTGCAAAGTGAATCACTCAGCTCAGGTTAAGAAATCTGTAACTACATCTGCAAAGCCAGCCTCAACTTTGTCCTTTGTTGGCTAGCAGTAAAGCACAAAAGATATACATCATCTAATAAATACTTCTAGTCCCTGGGCGCATTCAGGACTAAAACATGTTTGAGCTGTAACAAAAACCTAGAGTTATCTTAGGCCAAATATCCCTTAAAGTGTTTTACTATCAGTTCTTAGGCTGTCGAACAAGTAAGAAGGGACTTTGGGGACTACGAGGGCAACATATAAAAAATGATATCCAAAATAATGTAACACAGAAACTAATAAAAATAATTTGATTTCATGCAGAAATAGCTTCAAAATGTTGTTACACGGCATATATCTTCCTCTTCTCTGCTTCAATTATTGATCTAGAACCAAACGTTGTAATGACTCACACACCAGCACACAAGGCAGAGGCTCATGGTGCTGTTTCAGAGACATTCTGTGCTTGCAGGGGTCGGCACAGCATGGCTTGAGTTGGCACAGCCAACATCTCCAAACGATTTTCGCACAGAGAACCCCTCACTCCTGCCTGCAGGGAAAGGCAGAAGTGCTTTGCGGCTAAATGAAAGTTTGCCTGTTGGTTGCACAATAGAAACATAATACAAAAGGCTCCAATTTCAGTTTGGCCATGAGCCTGGCTCCTGTGGTATTAGGCTTCACAGGTGAATTAATCTTGTTCATTTCTTGTGGTAATGTATGTGGGTACCCAATGAAAATTCAGTGGGCTTTGGCAAGCACAGAAGCATGAAGGCAGGCAGGATTTCAAAGAGTTGGAAAGGAAAATACTGGTTAATAAAGTGAACAAGAAGAGTAAGGCAGAATTTCGAAGGCAAGAAAGCTTTCCCCACTTCTTTACATACCTAAAAGGCTAGTGATTTTATTTATATTTTTTACAGAAACTGACACTTTACAGCTTTTATCTGGCAGCTAAAAACAAAGGAAGTTTTGAAGATTCACTCTCAGCTGTGTTCCTACTTCATTTTCAGAAACTGCTGCTAAATTTCAGAAAATAAGGGGAACATAAAGACTTCAACCTCAGCACTTCGGAGCCTTCACCTCATTCAATTGTATCCTAAGGCTATTAGAAATATGGTTTTGCACAGTTTCAACAAGAAATGCAAGTTTGTGGATAGCCTCTTGCCTGTTTATAAGATAAATATCTCTGCTATTTTCTGGAGAGAGGCAATTTATTTTCATCTGAGTTTACTGATGGGCAAACTTGATGTATGAACTCCTTTGTTTAAGGAAGTTTTAAGACTGTTTAAGTAAGCTTAAGGAAGCCCTTCTTTGTTGTGCAGGTGACGAAGCACTGGCACATTTTGCCCAGAGAGGCTGTGGAGTCTCCTTCCTTGGAAATCTTCAAAAGCCACCTGGACTGGTCCTGGGCAACCTGCTCTGGGTGTCACTGTTTGAGTTGGACCAGATGGACCCAGAGGTCCCTTCCAACCTCAGCCATTCTGTGAGTCTGTGAAGACCAAAAATATTTGGATGAAGCAAATTCAAGTGTTGCTGTAAATGATATGAAGGGTGTATGTAGAAATAGGTGAAGGCCATGGTTGAAATAAACATCATTTGTGCCTGATAACATGTCTGTTGTACTAAGATGTAGTGAGATGTACTAACATGTAAGTGTACTAAGATCTAAGTGTGAAGTAACAAGGGAAGCCATTGGCTATACAAGTACATGAGCTCCAGTGCTCATATACACAAAAGCCAGCAAAGCAGAACAGTTTACAAAAGACAGCAAAACGAAACTGAACATCATTATCCTGATTATACAGGAGCAAAAAGGGATTAACAATATGTAATGGCTTGCCTAACACTGCACTGATTCAGAGGTACAAAGAGAACCAGGCTTCTGAGACTGTCGCTCCTGCACCCTATTCACTGAATGAATGCTTCTCACTGATCTGATTTGTTAAGCAAGGCCCATGGTCCAAGCTGAGCAATTACACCAACTGTCTCTCAAGTCTTATTAGCACGCAGATAACATAAGGCTTGTGCGCAGTGGAGGACGGGAAGAGTATTCAAAATACCAGACTGAAAACACAGTCCAAGCAAGATGTTTTTTCCAAGAGGGGCAAATGCAGAGTGCTGCATTTGGACAGCAGTAAACAGCCATATACCAGATGGCAAGAACAGGTAGGTAGGACACTGTCAAGGGTGCCTGGGGGCTGGCTTGTGACCTACTGGAAACATCACTGGTTGACGATATCACTGAAGAAAGAGGCTGCTATCATTGCAGTGTGCTAGAGCAGAGCACTGTCTGCAAGGCAAGGCCTAGATGAAACATCAGTGTCTAAGTCTAGGTGTTTTATGTCCAGACACAGACCAGCTGGAGAGATGTGAGTAAACCTTACTTAGAAGAAAAGCTAGGAACAAATGGGAACAGGCAAAAGACTGGGAAGGGATATGAAAAGAACAGATAGCTCTTGTAAAATTGAGCCTGTTTATATCCTGTCCATGCCCTGGCTGGTAGGACAGGATATAGTAAGTTCAAGCTGAAGTAAGGAAGATTTAGAGGGGAAGAAGGTGGAGTGTGTTAAACCCCCAAAACTCAGTGGAGAGATAAGAGTGAGATGTGGAGCAATCAAGCTTCTGAAAACCAGTTAGACAAATACCAGTCAGAAACAACCTAACAGCTTTTGCCTCAGGCCAGGAAAGGAGTTCAGTTACAGTATTCTCACCAGGCTGATCAGACAGCTTTCTGGGCTCATTTTTTTTTTTTTTTTTTTTTTTTTTTTTAAGTTAAATAAAGCTTGCGAACAATTGCTTAGAGCTTAAGAACAAGAGCTTATTTGACATTTCTAACTAACTCACCTGGTCCTGTCAGAAACCGAAAACATTATCTTTACTTACAAATTCTGGTGTGTGTGCATGCATGACACATCCATACACAGATATGCAGACATTCATACAGATAAAGCTATATTTACTAACATAAGAACACAAGCACCCATCTAGAAGTCTGCTGTTTAAGAACTGGCCATTTTTCACATTGCAAGCACAAAAACCCACATGGTTTAAGACTGCCTATGCCACTGCTAAACATTGAGATATTTGGAAGACACTGTACAATTAGGAATTGAATTGTGTCAGGTACAGGGGCGCAGAACACCAGAGGGAACAAAGATGCACATAAACATAGAAAATAAGCAGCAAAGAAATGTTGTATTTATATGAAGGCAGCCACAGGAGAACCAACTGAATACCCTTAAGATAACCCAAAGGAGAGGGATAGTGAGGATTTACTACAGGAGACACGACACACTCACCCTGGATATTCAGGCACTTTTCCCTTGAAGGCAGGCAGATCACGAACATATTCGTTGTACAGCCACTTCACTTTGAAGTGTAAATTCATATAGTCTGCACTTTTACACAGTCTGTGTTTCTCATGCTCTGCAAGGAAGGAAAAAATCAGTTAGGTCTGAATTTACCACCACCAATGCATCAGGCAGAGGAAAGCCTTATAAAGCATGTGTTCTGTGTTCAGTTTTGGGCCCCTCGCTACAAGAAGGACATCGAGGTGCTTGAGCGGGTGCAGAGAAGGGCGACGAAGCTGGTGAGGGGCCTGGAGAACAAGTCCTACGAGGAGCGGCTGAGGGAGCTGGGCTTGTTCAGCCTGGAGAAGAGGAGGCTCAGGGGCGACCTTATCGCTCTTTTTAGGTACCTCAAGGGAGGCTGTAGCGAGGTGGGGGTTGGCCTGTTCTCCCATGTGCCTGGTGACAGGACGAGGGGGAATGGGCTTAAGTTGCGCCAGGGGAGTTTTAGGTTGGATGTTAGGAAGAACTTCTTCACTGAAAGGGTTGTGAGGCACTGGAACAGGCTGCCCAGGGAAGTGGTGGAGTCACCATCCCTGGAAGTCTTCAAAAGCCGCTTAGATGTAGAGCTTAGGGATATGGTTTAGTGGAGGGCTGTTAGCGTTAGGTTGGAGGTTGGACTCGATGACCTTGAGGTCTCTTCCAACCTAGAAAATTCTATGTCAGTAGCATTCACTGGTTTTGAGAGTGAAGCATCTATAGAGCCACAAAATCTTCATGACACGGGATTTTGGCAGTAAGCAGAGGTTCTCAGTGGTTGACAGGTGAGGCTCCAGAGTCTGTTTTTGTGGTTCCAATTCTTACTTCCAATTGTTGAATACCGTTTGGTTGTCAAGGAAATAAAAAGAGAGCAGTCTTTTACAGCCCTTCCATTTAACATATGACAGTCCAGATTTCATCTACTGCAGTAAATAAATCCAGAAAAGTGAAACTGTTCATTCTTGGATATAAACAAAGTCAATACAAATATATCACACCGCATTCCCTAAGAGACAATAGGAGAAAGAATCAAGTTCTTTAGAGTTTGAACATGTCTATCACAAGCAAGTTTAGACCGGTTGTGAAGCTTTACACAAGTCCTCTCCAAGTATTTTCACTAAAGCACTGAAATACCCACCCTGTCCAACTTTAACTAGCAATGTGAAGACTGAGAAACAGTAGATATGAGGTCAGTGGTCACTGGAGCAACTTTGATATCATCTTTACCTACAACCAAATTCTCAATGATGCAAGTAGAGTTGTAGTAATAGCCTTCTCATTTCCTGTACCACAGAAAAAGGTAACATGTAGACAGAAATATTTCATTTCACATCCCAAATAAGGCAACAAATCGTTCTCTGGTATCATAAAGAGCTCCCAGGATGGTCATAGCATGATATTTCATTTCCATGCATCCTGCTGAGAGCTTGCGCAGACAGCTTCTCACCACCAGCTTGGTCTCAAGTAGTTACCATTATTTTACACTACACTTCACATACAGGTTACCTTCCCGCAACAAACGCATTTGAAACCCAAAAGAGTTTATTTGCTCTAAAGCAGCATGTGGACTGCCTGCACTTGCACATTACTGTGCATGAAAAGCACAGTGTGTATGGCAGGTTAGCAAGACAACTGCTAAGGCCTTTAGCACGTAAGAAACTACACAAGAGCTGGAGCATTCTCTGATCCCAGTTAGGAGAAATTAAATCAGTTCCCTTCTGAAAGAGAAGTGCCTTGCTAATATGTACTGTCTTCCTGAGTTCAGTCCACTGAAGCAACCCACATATAACCTAGGTGAGCTGAGCCTCTTCCTCTTGCCAGTTCATGTTATGTCTATGCACCGAGGTTATGTCTGGACAATGCAGTTCTTCCCTGTGCAATGCACATACCTCCACAATGCGACCCTTTTCATGCACACCTTCACTGCTAAAGCACTTGCCATACTCAGACCTACATTTTGCAGAAATCATCTGCTTGGACTACCGCTCTCCTTTCTCTCCCACAGGAAACAAACATATGCTTCACATCTTTGCTCTCAAGGACCTTCACAGCCTCTATCCTCACTACCATCTTTCAGCTGTTGACTCCCACCCCTGATCAGCCCACAATTCCCATTTTTAACATACTTGTTAAGTTTCCCAAAAGCACCCCCAGGCTTCCTCCATGTCACCCCTCATGTACTTACAGACAGCTTTTTGTGTGGGTACACAATAAAACTCTTTATGGACATTACTGCTAATATGTACAAACAGGATCTAACTACGTCAAAAATTGTAAGTCTCTCAACTTCTAATGGCTTTAATCTAGTACCTTGGTGCAAGTATCCAGTAAGTGGGTAAGAATATGTGAACAATACATGCTAAAGACATTTATCATCAGAACACATGCTTTAATGATATATCATGGTTACAGTTTCCTAAGCAGCTACCTGACAGACAACCTTACAATATTTTCATGTAAATGTGAATTCTTGCAGCTATTTCGAAACATTAAAAAAACCTTTCACGTTTCTTTTGAAGCTTCAGTAACATGCACAAGAAGAAAGGCCAAATAAATTATGAATTATCCAACTGAAAATACAAAAAAAAAAAAGGACCTTCTCATGCATAATTACTCTACAAGCCTTGTCAACTCCCGAAGCAATGGAAGACTCCAGTGAGTTGACTGCAAACCCCTTTAACAGCATAACACAGATTTCTTTCTAATTCTTCTGATTCACTTTTAGCAGATCCGTACGGATACAATCTCAAAGAAAAAAGGAAAAAAGAAATATATCCTTTGTTTAAAAGAAATTAAAACGTGCAATATCTGAGATGCATTAACCCCAGGGAAGATGATTCAATGGACAAAGTATTTTACATGTGCTACTACTTCACACATACTGTGATCTATTACTCTCCACAGTGAATTTGCTTTTATTGGAAGCTGAGGAAAGTACATTCATGTTTTTCCTCAAAAAATCTAACATTCTTTTTGAGCACTAAGGAAGTATGTCCCTAATTTGGTGTCTGAACTGCTGATCTCCCTGTAGAGCAACTGCAATAGAAAATGCTAAGTCCTCTCTGCAAATGTAAAACTGGAAACAAGCAAAGCAATAACCACACCCACGCTTAACTCCCTCTGCAAGGGTGAGGAAATCAATGGACAATTAAAACTTCATTAACTTTGATACGTGCAAGATCTGTTCTGCATGGTGAAAGAGCTGCTCCTGCAGAGGGAAGGTCTGACTCAGAGGCTGGCTGCACACCATGATGAAGGCATGGCTTCATCCAAAAGTCAATCTCCCCGCAAAACTAGGGAACCACCACCTTCCTAAGTGCCACTTACACTGAAGCCAGCAGCCCCCGTGATTGAAGTATAAATCACATCACCACCGTGTGAAAGGGTGGATATGTAGCTTTAATCACTCAGGACAAAACAACAGATTCACTGTGACGTGCTTTACAGCACTTAGGTCAGAATCTCGTAGGGAGTCTTTGAGCCCTGTTTTTTAATGTCATGCACATGACAAGCCAAGTTGGCCATCAGTAATTATTTTCCGAAATTCTCCTAGCCTTGATGTTAGCTGTCAAAACATGACCATGTGAATGTAACAGTGGTGGATGTAACAGCAGCAATGTATAAACGTTGTAGGTAAAAAAAAGTTAAAAGGACTCAAATCACATCTATTTCAATTAAGCAGTGCACTAGAAACAATTAATTCAAACCTTTTCCTGAAGTAGGATATTCAAAACACTACTAAGCAGCAGAGAAGGAAGATGCAAAGCAACCAGAGAAGCAAAAGCCCATGGACTGCTGCTACCTAGCCACCTATGCAGTAGAGGCTTGACAACAAGGGGACAAAACTACAGAAAAAAGGTAAAAGAAAAGGGAGCTCTTACCACCATAAAAGAGAACTTTACGTATGCGAAAGAAAGGTGGGGCTTGTAACAGAAAAGACAAAAGTGAACTATAACATCTCAAACATGCTGGAGCACAAAGAAAGCTGACAAAGCCCAAAACCCACTCAACTCCAACAGCTTACAATATCCATCTTCCACTCTTCAATGGACTCCGTATGGTTTTGATCACCTCTCTCTTTGGTAAGGGAAAGTTTAAGAGCACTTGAAGACAACACGAAAACATGTCAACTTTCTAAAATTTCACTTACACCTTTCACCCATTGCAACTTGCGTTTCAGACCCTCAGATTAAAACACATTTTATAAAAAAAAATAAAGTGAGGAGCATAGGAGCCACCACTCTTAACACATTTATTTTCTGCTGACTTTTAAAGAGCTATGTGGCAGCAACAGTGAAAGTGCACAGATATTTTGCAGGACCTGCTGGTATTTTACCTTCAAAAGACCACAGAGTTCTGTAATTCTCTTACATTTCCTCAGTAGATTTAATCTCCAAACAGTCTTCTCCGGAGAAGAGCTTTTAGGGTCACTGAGGCCATATTATTAAGGTATTAATAGGGAACTGCTTCCTAGCAGCATGCTTTTCAGTGTCATGGCCAGTTCTATTTTTGAATCAGAGAACAGGACTTCCACCACATCCTTAATCCATAGGCCAGCAGTCCGCCCGCTGCGGATTTTTTTTCCTGATCATCAACCTACTTTCCCTGTGTTAATTTCTAGCAAATAATGATGAATTCTTGCAAAGAAACTCTAATAGGTACTGAGTCTGTTGAAGTGTTAATACTTTTAGACAGCTGGCATCTGTGTGTGCATTTAATCCCCCTCCCCTCATTATAAGTGAGATTGTGGCAGTATGATTTATTTCAATCCTGCCTGCCAAGGCTACTCAGTCTCTCTTCCTATCAGTTATTAACACCAATGTGTCCAAAATAAGATGAAATGCTGTTAGTAAGGATGATATCAATTTTCTGTTACTGTCATTTAATGGTTTCCTAATAGAGGGAGAGCAGAATCCTTCTTTGCTTGGGAAATCGGTGCTTTCTGGGTCACAGAGGCTTCACACAGGATGGTGAGAAAACTAGTTAACTGCAGTTTAGTTTCATCTTCCAGCTCAAAGTGGGTTCACATGGAGGCTATCCAGATGTCGAGCACCAGTCAGCACCCCAGACGTGGAGTTAAGGACAAGGCTTGGAAAAAAAACACACTCTACCCTATTACAGGGTAGTGTGATCTTACCAGCCAAATCTGGGACACAAAAACTTCTCTATCTGATCTGCTTTACCCTCGGGCTGACGGGGAACAAGGGATACTCATGAATGCCTCCCTCTGTACTGCCTTCACCAGTGAGGATGGAAGGGCCAGGTCTGCTGTTCACAGTGCCCTGAGCTGTCACTCCTTTTTGGGGGGAGGAAAACCAAAACAGAGCTGGTAGATCCTAGAGCTTCTGCTGTGTCTCAGCATCTGAGTCTCCTTAGGGGAGATGATGACTTTGCTTTTGCTGAAAGCAGGTGCCCTTCTCATAAGACTACAGATTTAGTGATAGAGATGCACAGAACAGTAGAGCGTAGTGCAGTGCACTGCTCCTGTACATTAGCAGTTCTGTATTGCCATGCATGGACTGCTCAATGCACAGGAGGTGAGCTCCAGCTGGGAGAGGCATGGTTAGCTGCCACTGGCAGTGAAGAAGGTGTAGCCAGGTGCTGCTCTGCAGCTCAGAGAAGCGATTTCCCCCCTGAGCTTTGCACCTCCCTCTCACTGCGTATTACAGAGCAACCAGGCCTATGCTCCTTCTACACTAAAGCTATTGCATGACATTTAAGTTGGAAGCAAATTTACTGATGCTACAGAATAAAAGGGCCACCGATCCCCAGTGTCATCCCAGCCAGGAGGGAAAGAATAATGCCACACATGAACTTGGTGTTCTGACCTTAGCAGTTAGTCCCTTGGATGTTATCAGCAGCCTAATGCCTGTGACCCAACAAAGGGGCTCTCACCCAGAGCTGCTCAGCATATTGGGTACCATCAAAAAACAATTAGATATACTCATCAGAACAGGAGTCTCTTAAGCTGCACATAACCTCCATTTCTGCAGCAGTAGTACAGTCTTCTGAGTCTTTGCAGATCTGCTCATCACTGGCATAAAACTACAGGACACTAACGCTAACGTTAGCAACTACATCCAAAGTACTAAAACTACAGGTGCTGAACGTCTTTGCCTACTTAAAACTATATACTCTACCAAAAAGCACAAACTTACCACTTGGTGAGGTGAATGAGCTCATGTTATCCAGAACTTAGGAACAGAACACAAGGGAAAACACCATTAATAAAGTTAGGAGCAGGTATTATATTCTGGGTTCATGTGCATGTATCTCCACAAAACAGATCAGCTTTTGTTGCAGAGAGCACCTGAGGCATGCAGATGTCAGAACATACCAGAAGTGTGCCCAGGGACTACTCCACAAACTGGCAAAGACAGGAATTTAAAACTCTTGATGCAGTTAAACTGGTAGAGAAATTAGTTACTCAGACTGAAAAATGACAGAGACAAGAGTTGATGACAGCAAATCTAATCATCATCCTTCACATCACTTAATCTGTTTCCTTTAATCCCTTTTCCTCCTTTTTGTTTAAAAAAAAAAAAAAAAAAAGGCAGTGAGATAATCCAATCATGTATTTAAAATACATGTGGTGAAGTCCATAACTGAATTATTGTAGAGCTTGTTCTAAAGGTTATGTTCATAAGTTTCTGGAGAGCAAAGCAGTGAGAAAACATGCTCAACTCAAATGGAATTCTGCACCCTGAGGATTTTCTTGAATATATATTTGGAATAGACGCACACCTCAGCAGACTCTATCATTGTTCAATCCTCCTGCAGGACTTGCACAGTTACAGTAGAAACATACACAAGCACCCCACGCAGTTTTTCAGCTTTTGTTCAAAATGTAAAACCTTTCCCATCCATCAGATGCCTTTGTGTCAACCCTTCTCACCAAAAACACTCTGAGGAGGGATGCTCTTTTAACAACTGATTGCTATGCACCGATGAACTCACATGTGGAAACAATACGTCGATCCCTGTTCAAAGAAGCTCACAACTGACCAGAAGTGTATCAGAAAAAGGTAGAATAAGCCCAGATGCACAAGGGAAGACAAAATCACCGGGAAGGTCTAAAGGGGACAAGGTATGAGATGTGAGCAGAGAAAACCTGGGAGGCAGAGTTAACCTTGGCACTGGCAATCAAATAAAGCCATTCAAAATGGGAAAAAAACTGTCAGGTTCATGCAATCAGTATTTTTTTTTTTCTGCAGATGCATTTTAGATGCAATGGGGTAAGGGATTCTTAGGAAAAGAAGGCAGCAACTAGATCTGGAGAACTGCAGTTCTCGTGGCTGGTAGGAAAGGAGTTAAATAGGGCACTTTCAACACCTAGAAGTGCAAAATGAATTCCTGTGGGTGAGTGTACAGGGCTAAATAAGAACAAAATGGAAAGGGTAGCCTAAAGGGTTTGCAGGAACAAATGGTTTCTAGAGAAAGCGAACATGAAGTAAGCATAGTTGCCTTCTTTCTAACACGAGCCAGCAGTGCCAGACACTACAGAAGAGACACTTTGATGCAGTAGGTCTTGGCCCCTTTCTTTCTAATGTCTTGTTCTTACATCAACATGATCTCACAAGAGGAAGACACTGTGGGGTACAAGCGTGTATCAAAAGTTCCTAACACCAAAAATAATACTTTTCATCTAGATCTGCATCCTGCTAAACTCAAGCCTAGAGCTTGCATAAGGTGTCCTCACAGCACATTGACAGAGACTAAGAAATAGATGGAGTCAATCTGCTTTACCTACAGAGAAACTCCATGTTTTGGTGTTGTTTTTTTTTTAGCGGTCTAAAATAAGAGTCTGACTTGACCAGGTTTTGGAATACGAACTACAGCTAGCATGCTGTAAGCACCACCAAACACTTTTGTTTTCTTAGACTGTCACCTTAGGGATGATTATAAACACTTGGGCAAAATATTGAGAAAACAACTGCTGCCACAGTTGCAGAGAAATTAGGAGCTGGAAACTTTCTGAACCTCGTAAGAAGCAGTCTGTACTCTGCAAATAAACTTGTAGGTCAAAAAACAAATTCAGAAATTGTAATGAACTAGTAGAAGAGTGGCAGAATTTCCTTCTGGGAGTTTGCTGGGCTCTACACATGCCTACCCTGTGTTCAGAAACAGTAAAATTCCTCTTTTACTCTGAGTCTGGTGGAATTATGCCAGGACTCATTTAACATGAAGATGTCTGCAGCAGGATTTATTCTAGCACAACATTTCCACCAGCAGCATAAACAGTTTACACTGTATCATCCAGAGACACGAGTGTCCACCTGCTGCTCTAGGCTTTTCTACCATTGTACACTGCAGAAAGATGCTGCTGATCTTAACCATCATAGCTTCAGTCCAAAGTGAAATTCTAGTTTCAAAGCAGCTGAGACAACAATAAATAGCTTGCAACGCAGCCTGACACAAGGTCTAGAGACCATGTCATGCAGTTTTCAGTCTCAATTCTCATCCACATCTGTCCATAAAAAAAAAAAAACAAAACATTAGAAATCCCTGCTCCAAACAGTGGTGCTACTAATGTGCTTAAGCCTCAGTTACACTAAATAGATTGAGACCTAGAGGTCAGCAGCAAGTCAGCTGGCAGCAGTGAGAAATTCTCTTACCTTCCATGGCATATTTCATATCCTGGGCAAAAAGACTCCACATCACCTCTGCGCTGATCTTACCAACAGCAAGCTCCTGAGGAAACCTGAGGGGACATTTCAGAGAGGCTTTGGCATTTATCCAAGCAAAGGGTCCCTCTATACTCAGTACCGAACTGATCTACAAGCTGAAAATCTCAACATTACAGATACTTCCTTCACCCAAAGAAATGACCAGCTAGATTTTGGAGATCATGGCCTCAAATGCGTGGCAAAGATTAAGCAGACTGAAAACAGCTTTGCTGTTGAGATTCATTTTAACTCACGTCCACCCTGGATATCTCCCCTAGAACAGACATATAAAGTAATTTGGAGAATGTGATCCCAATGCACCTTGCATCTTTTTCACTTTGTTGTTCTATTTCAGCATTTTTTTTTCTTTTTTCTTGTTTTCTCTATGACTACTAGGCTGATGGGTGAGCAGTAATCATGTGTTAATGACATGTTAGATCAATTATCATAATCTAACCCTTTGGGTATGGATACCTTCACAGCTACCTCCCTCTCTTCTGCCCTGTTGGATTGTTGGAAGAGTGTTGGAAGTTAAACATCCCAAACTCAGCTTTGTTTGCAGTTTTGAGCCAACCCCACCCAATGCAATTTCCCAGTGCAGCACAGAACACCATGTTCCTAAATAACAAAGTAAGGTACTGTCACCATGGCACCATTGTGTGCATTACTGTGCATCCAAAAAAAAAATAACAAAAGAACTCTCACCCCATTTTCACGTGCCTCCCTGAGTTCAGGATTGTAATAATCAGGGTGTTTGTGCTCGAACGCCATCGTAACTGAACCTTTTGAAACTCTTCCATCCCAATCAAAAAGAGTTATTTATATAGACAGAGACAAATAAGACAGAAAGACAGACAGACAAGATAAGTACTTCTATAAATACACAAATGACAGAAGAGATAGAAAGCAGTTTAACAAATAAAGCAGAGCACACAGAGAGACAAGTATTAACCATAAAGGACATGGAAGATTCTTACTGATTTAGTACTGGAGAATAAGAATTCTTATCCTCTTCTATGATGGAAACTATTAAAGTGATGAGTTTTGGCCAAAAATCCAAGTTTCTGATACTGGGACCCTGTTCCTCAGGAGGAAGATCCTGATTTTTGTTCTGTGAAAGAAGCCATTGGAAAACCAGGGTAAATTTAAAGGGTAAAGAAAAAGCTGACAAACGGAGATCATGTTGCTCCTTACAAACTCCAAACAGTAATTACCTGAGAGGACTTTCTTCTGAAGAGTTTTCGTTATGTCTACTGGCAACTTGCTTCACCTAATATGAAACACCAACTTGCCAAATCATGCTGTTTACTGGTGGCTAATCCCCCTTTATTGGCATTCACCATGACGCTAGCAGGTCAGGCTTCAGGAAACCTCCTGAGACATCATTTGCTCTAAGCTTGTTCCAAATACTTGCACTTTAGGCACTTGAGTTGATGACTATTTCTGTGTTGACACATTCTGTATGCATTACCATGGAGTGGGAGCTCTCATGGATTTGAAAAGAGTTTGTGTCTGAAGGTAGATCCTAAAAAACCTCACTGCTTGAGGCTTATCAAAGCTAGTCTCCTTGATCAGCCTACTTATTTTTTGCTCACTCAAAGTTGCATCAAAGTTTCCATTCAGAAATATCTGCTCAGGAAATAAAGTAGTTGAGACTGGGAAAACAAACTGTAGTGTGATTACTGTAAAACATTTATCATCTTCTACTTACTCATTAGTGCTCGTTAATTGATTACAAGTTTTGTGTGTTCAGAAGAGAACAAGTCAAAATTTTATTTACGTTGGCTTTTTATGTCAATTAGTATTCGCGTGATTATCTTAGTAAAATCATAAACTTTCATTTTTGCCTACTTATTAGCTACTCACGGGATCTGTCTGGTACTCGCGACTGTACAGCTCATGACAGTTGTTGAAAATGTACTCATAGGTGGAGTTGAGGCAAGCTTTTACACAGTCCTTCACTACCTGGCTGGCTCGAGGTGGACTCTGCAGCTCTTGAACCTGCACAGAGACAGGAAGAATAGTTCAAGTACTGTTCATAAACCAAACCAGGAAAGAACAAGTCACCTGTTTGGAACTACCCAGGAATCAGCAAATCTGTTTTCAGCAACTTGTGATGTAAGTGACCTGAAAACATCTGCAACTCCGCTCAGTCTCTTTGGCTTCCTCTCCAGGTATAAACTAGGAGTGACAACACTTATGTCCCTTCAGGATCACTTAGAACGTAAGAGAGATTTTGACATGTAAAGGAAAAATCTCCCAAATAAATAAATCACACAGATTAATGTCTGATTAATCTGAGCCAAGCCCATGCAGTTTCTGCTAAATTTATAGGATTTTGCAATAAAGCCAGTGAACAATCTTTTTATCCACTGGAAGAACATGCAACAGGCTATCTGAGGACATTACATCTAATCTGGAAAGTCTTGTAGAAGACCAGACACTTGTGTGCTTTTAAATACGGTAAGTTTTATGACATCTTCCTTCACCAGCATTACTGAATATAAATCACATCAGAATTCATAGCAACGTGCCAGTTGATAGGCCTTCCCCTCTTGTAACAACAGTTCTTTTAATTATTTCATTGTTACATTGTTTTAGAAAATACCACAGGTTACCACAACAGATAATCGGGCATCACTCCATGAAACTATACTCTGAGACAATTTTGATATTATCACTACCTCTAGAATTTTCAGAGTATTTATATAAACCAAACTTTTAATGCAGGCATACTGTCTGAATGAAGACTGTATTTTGAATGTTCTAAAACACTATTTACTAAAGGATTTAAGATCAGAATTTTAAGCTCTTCCTCAAATAGCTCAAACGAAAATCTTGGTTTGTTTTTGATAAGATTAAAAACTGCTATAACACTAGTTAAAACAATGGGTTAAAAAATAAAGCATTAAAAATAATCTCATTACATGTTGCCAGAACAATAAATGTAATGATAGAACTGGCATATCAGCATGCAGAACAACTCTCCTGGATCTCTTCCTAGAGATACTATCCAATTTCAGTATCTTACCCTGCAAGAAAGACATTTTAAAATATTTACTAGATAAAAGATGGTGAAGAGATGGTTATGACTGATAAATGCTGTAGACAGTTTTATAGGAAAAACTTCCTCCTGCCCCTCTCCACTTTTTTTTGGTGTGTGTGCACAACATATTTATGACTGAAGAACCCCAGGGGAAAAACAGCTTTCATCTTCATGAAGCAAAATACAGTGAAGTATCATGCATGGTCAGCAGAAAACCTTCATTTTCCTTATGTATCTAAAGCACACTGGCATAAAATAGTTTAAGAATTGGAAAAAAAATCTTGGAGCAGGAACTGAGGGTATCTCATTCCCATCCCCATCCATTACACTACCTTCATCCTGAAAAAAGTAATGCTGGTCAGCAAATCTACTGTAGACTTCAGGTCCTGTAGCCGTTCACGACTGCTGGCTGGGAAGTTATTCTGTTGACAAAAAAGCAAAATCCTGTTGGAAAGCACAGTCAGATCCATGCAAAGCTTCAAGCACGTTCTAAATAAGGAAAGTGTCTTGGAAACATTTTCTGCTCGAGAAGCGTATACCAGTCAAAACAATGCTCAGTAAATATGGCCTTTTTGCTGAAGGAGCTCATATGTTTGCTTAATTAAATAGCTTCTCATATGAACATGAAGTCTGTGGATGCCAGGACACGGACAACCCCCAGCAGCAGGAGAACTTTCCTTGGCTGTAGAAGGAGCTGGCAATGAGCAACAGCCTCACCACCATCAGCCCTAACTGCTGCCTGAGGTTGCGTGCACAGGTCCTTCCCTTTCTGCACTTAGTGAGTGCTTTTTGTCTTTTCTGAGACAGCAAAAGGTGTGGTATACTTGAAACCTCTGCAGAGAAACAAACTGGGTTGAGGAGAGGAAATGAACTCTTCTTCACTGTCAGAATTCATCATAACCACTCAGTCCCCTCTCAGAT
This sequence comes from Aythya ferina, assembly GCF_964211825.1. Classification (NCBI taxonomy): domain Eukaryota; kingdom Metazoa; phylum Chordata; class Aves; order Anseriformes; family Anatidae; genus Aythya; species Aythya ferina. The sequence goes on along the minus strand of NC_140299.1, from coordinate 10,248,474 downwards.
TCAATCCACCAAGGTAAGCATTTATCCTCCAGTGCCTCTTTTGCTCTAATGTACCATTTTACATACTATCCCCAGCACCTTGCTGTCTGTAACCATTGTTTCTCCTTCCTCTCCCTGGGTTCCACTGAAATCAAAAGTCTGACTGTTCTTTCCAGATGCTGATACAAAAGTGTGAGTGAGTGAGTGAGTTTGTGTCTTTGTCTCCTGGCACTGAGGGCATTTACCAAAAATCAAGATTTAAACACAGAATGTTAGATGAATGTTGGGGAATGAATGCATGTTCTTGATAAGGATAATAATCAAGATTATTATACTTATATAATCCTGATGATAATAATCATAATACTGAATAATCCTGATAATAATCAGGAAAATACATTATTATCTATATTGAATACCTATAATATTATCTATCTGTGTTTATGTCAGCCAGGAATGAACCAAGAGAAAAGAGCTACTGACATGCATACAGAATAACTTCACTTGTTCACAAAACACTTTTCAAAATAATTATGCAGAGTGTGACTTCAAGCTACTCTTGAGATGTTTCTACCTCTTCTCCCCAAAGCCTGCCCTGCCCTGGAAATAAAAGACCGGTTCAACACTTTCTTTTTCACAAATCTAGTGGTAATTTTCCTTGTTTATTGATTTTTTTAAGTGCTTCCAAATAGCTTGAATCAACACAGGGGTGAGGGACTTAACCTGGATAATTTAAACTGCAAAATGTCATATCCTCTCTTGAAAGCTGGAAGCTGAAATACCTTTTGCTTCCAGAACTTAACCTGTCCTCCCAGGGTCTTAAAATAATCACTAAGAGGACTCAGACGGCTCCAGACAGTTGCTGTCTAAATACACTGCCAATTCAAAAACATCAAAATTGTTGAAAGTGCACAAATCTTTCCTGGTCTTTTACCAAAGATCTTAATTGGTTGTCCAAAGTTTACTTGCATTAGCCACCTGAAAGCAGCTTTTATTGAAGACAAAACAAATAAAAGGCATCACCAGTACAGCTTCCTGTTGCCATGCCCTGATAATTTTCCCTCTGCTGCTCTTTGCACCTTGTCTTTTAGGATAGCTCATTACACAACATTCCTTTTATCTTCTTTTGTGCCTTGCCCTTTCTGTCCTTTTGCTTGTCTTCCTAATGCACTTCTCTTATTAGTCTACTCACATTCCCCTTTTCTGTATGCTTTACCGTCTTCCAGATAAATGCACCACCCAGAACAGAATCTACTTTTTAATATATAAATAAAAATCAAAGCTCACATTTTGCCATCATATTTCAATTTTTCAATGAATTAGTCACTACTTAAAATAAAGGACTTGAAAAAAACGGAAAAAAAAAAGCCCAGTAACAGACTTGTTATTAAGATTATGTTGACTCTGGAGTAGCAAAGAAAGGAACTAGAGGGCCTAAGAAGCCTGGAGGACTAATGTAAAACATCTGAAACTTATTCCTTCCCCAATGTGGTGAAGTGTGTGTGTGTGAGGGTTGTGGGTGTGAAGGGTCTTCAAACTGAAGACACATCTTACAGATACAGAGTCAGGGATAGTGATTCGAGTCTGCCAGACCTGAAATAAGCGACAATATGGCTGGGGGTCCTCTCAAAGATTTCTCTCACAGAGAAGAACAAGTCTGTTTTCCCTTTGTACAAGATACCTGAAGTAGTAGATAATAATTCAAATAAATTAATCCAATCAGCTTGCATTCCTGGGAAAATATCTGAGATAAGCATAGTTCACAATTCTCAGATTATTTTAGAAGCCTTGAGGAAGTTACATTGGAAGAAAGAACGTGGTTTAAATTCTACCCATGAGGAAAAACAAAATATAATTCCATAAGAGACAAATTAACCAAAAACTCAGAGACATAAGAAAAATCCAACCAGTGTGTTTCCCCTCTGCCTATCACAAATGCCTGAAAAGATTTTGTTTATTCCCACTCACCCTGTACATTGAGAGATCAATCCGAAGTGAATTATGAAGCTGGTCCAGAAGCTTCACGAATCGTTCTTTCTATTGAGCAAAAAACATATCACATATCACTGTCCAATCCATGTTCACAGTAAGATGCAGAATATCAGAGAACTAGTGACAGATCTCTAATCTAAACCAATAAATCCAGGAGAGTGGGAGGAAGCAATACTGACGCATTGTTTTGTGTATTTATTCTTATACTGTAATTACTTCTGAAGTTTGTGTAACATTAGAAGTAGAAGAAAAACATTCCTTTATCACTTTGAAATAGAAGTAGAACAAAACCCTTCTGATTTCTGCTAACAGTTTGTACCAGCTGTATGTTTAAGAGAAAATATTTATTCAGAAATGAGTAAGGGAACAGTCAGAAAAGGGTCGAATTTGGAACAATGATACAGCTCCAAGATCTTATGTATCAATCCAATGACAAGCATTGCAGAGTTCTTGTTGCCATTTTCTTGAGGTCTCTCAGCTAGATTCTGGCTTGGCTTTGTGAAAAGACTCCTCCCTCTATGTACGTATTTCTCAGTCTAGCAAAGGAGCTTGAGCTATTCTAGATACTTTTCCAGAATGCTCAACTCCAACACGTTATATGGAAAACAATTGAACCATTAGTGGGACAGACTTTCTATTTCCCTTTAAGCAGTTGCTGTTTTTAAAAACAAAGTTCTGAAACCATCAGATTACACGGTATATTTTATCAACAGCATCAACATGCAGAATGTAATACAATTCTCTCATTTCCATACCATCTGTGCTCCAGTGCAATTTGAACATGAAGACTAAACACCACAATGCATCACACTGATTAATATCTAAAATGTGTGATGATGACAATAAACTCTGCTTTGTCTAGTCTAGAAGGGCTCAATAGCTTCCAACTTCTCACAGATATAATGTTCCTTAAACAGAGCAACTTATTTATTGACAGGCAGAAATACCATAGGCAAAATAGAGAAATCCAGTTGTATCACCAAACATACCCCAAAATTGGAGGCTGCAAAGCGGTCCGAAGCAGACACATTCGTGGAGGCAGTTGTGTGCGCATAGTAAGCATTGATATTGGCAAGTAAGGTGCTCATCACAGCTGGCACACCAGGGCACATGTATTTGGAGGAGAGACATGCAAAATGCCTGCAAAAGGACAGTTCAGTAAGTCATTTTGGACTCTTCTATGTAGTGCTTCTTGACATGCCTATGGTTTCCACAACACAACTCAGCCAAGTTTCCTACCCCTTTAATAGCCACCCTGCTCTAGGTAGCAACCTCAACAGGCGCAAGTTTTGTTTTCTCCCGTTTAGTAAATCTCCAGCATTTTGTTTCAGGTTTTTCACAAAAGATGACATCTAAACAATACATATGTTAGGAAAAAAAGAGAAAAAAAAAAAGAGAAAAATCATTTTTACTACATTTCTTTCCACAGCATGAAAGAGCTTTTCAACCCAACAATATGTTGCCAATAGCTTGTGACATAGGTAATACTCTGGGTTCTGATGCTAAATCCAAGAGCCAAGCCTGGCACACAGAAATCTATATAATTTACTGCTACTTGAGGCAGCCATAGGTTCTGAGGTGACATAAGGCAGCAGCGATTGCAAAGCATTCAAGCACAGCAAGATCATACACTATTATTTCTGTGCTGCACTGATAAGTGACTCCTTAGGGCTAACCCTTCCAGCCTGCAGGAAGCATGCATGCTCATTTGCTTTTTCCTATTTAACTGCTCTCATTAAAGTGCAAGAAACCATCCTGCAGGAAATCTCAAAATTATGCCAGAAGCATTCAGGCTTGTGAAATGATTAAACAATCAAAGAAAATCTGTTAGACATAAGGGGAAAAAATAATCAGAGCTTAAGAGGTCTGATATTACGAGACCTGGCAAGTCAAGTTCATTCCAACAGACAGGAGAATTTGGCAATTTTTAAGCAGTCCTTTCATGCAAGAACCCTCACTGAATTCCCAAACTAAACTTGGGAACTATCTTCTAAATGTAGTTTTCTCCCCAAGGGACTCAGACATTAGCTTCTGTGTTCATTAACCTACAAATAATTATAACCAAAAAAGCCACAGTGAGACAATTTCACAGAAACATACAAATCAGTATTTCAGATAAACATGATAGCTATGCCCCAATGTTAACTTGCTGGCTACATGATATAAATTGTTCTTTTAGGCACTCACTGTAAACGACAGACACATAAAATGGGTTTGTCTAATTGAAGAAGAGAAAGTGTAAGGCGTGGGGATCTAATCAAAGTCCGCACTACTTAAATAGAGAGGGAGGGATCAGCAAGAGGACTGAGCCAGGCAAAAATCCTTTCAGAAGGATGAAAAATAGAAGCAACAATATGTAGCAGTTACAGAATAGGAAATTCCACACAAGATTTTCTAACTTGGATTTCAACCTGGAATTTCTTCTCCAAAATAATACAACCCAAGAGCAGGAGCCCAGAGAAATGGTGGATCTCCCTGCTCAGAGATTTTCAAGTAACTGAGAGGCTCTAAGCAGTCTTGTCCAACTTCCAAGTTAGCCTTGCTATAAGCCAGGACTAGACCTCCGGAAGTACCTTCCAATTGCTTTCCATCTTGACTTAAATTAGCAGGCAGAAAAAAGTGTTCACAAGGTGACAATAATCATATCTTATCAGAGGACTGAAACACCCAAAGCTTTCAGGTTCATAAGTGAACATTTTCACGTTAGTCTGCTGTATTTAATATTATGTTTAAAATAAGAAATGAGCTAAGCATAGCATTACTAGTTCTTAAGCAGAATGGCTAATCCCAAATCCAACTGAAAGTACAGTGACAAGAAAAATGCTCTTGATGATCAAGAATTGCATAAGCCTAGATCCAAACAGGACAAATTAGTGCTCCATTACTAAAGCTTCCTGTAAATCCCTCTAGCATCCCTCTAATTTCCTCTGTCTGGGAAAACAGTGATTTCTCAAGACTGTATCAATAGCCACAACAAACCTGTAGGACAGTTTCACAAAACCTCTTCCCTTCTCACATCACCAAAAATCTTCAGTGGGATTCTTTTTAATATCAGATTTTTCAAATAGAGATTTTAGACTCTTAAAACAAGAGTAAGCTATCAATAATAAAATACAATCATATACACTCACAAAGTTGGTGTAATTCTTCAGAATTAATTTTAAAGATAAAGGTGCTCACACAAGCTGCCCAGATGGAGCCTAAATTCCAGCACTTTGTCAGACAAGAATTTCTTGACTTTGAGAAATCAGAGACTGAGACATGCAGTCACTCACCTTCTGCTCACAGTAAGCCCCTTAAGGAGTAGCTGTTAATGTTAATGTTAGTATTCCATTACCAAGACATTTCATCTTAACAGTCACATCAATTAGATACAGCAAATTTCTGCATTAAAAGACAACACTAAATGCATCTTACGTCATGGCCTGGTATATTGATTCAATGCCGTAACGCATCGCAAATTCATCCACAATCTCTTGAGCTGTCTCATCAAAATACACCTTCCAGGCATCATCTCCTTTGGCATCAGGAATCTTCACCACTCCACTCCCTTGCACATCTGTGAGATGGTGAAAGAGGTTCTGAAATACAAAACAGGAAAGAAATCATATGCAAAGCTGCTGAAGCTGCCAAGTGAGTTTCATGACCAGCTTGGAATTGCCAAGAACGAGGCACTAACACACATTTCTTTGCCCTCCTCCCTCTTTCCTTCTCCCTACCCACTATGTATTTTTGTGCTTTGATTTGCTTTTCTTCTTGCATACTCCCAGCTGAATTTTTCCACACATATACCTACAACTTTAACTACCCAACATTGTGAATGATGCAGAGGAGTGCATCAATGCAATGAAGTCAGGCTAATTAGTTTCCTGAAACCTACACACTTCTGTCCTCAAAAGAATGACTTAACATGGACAAGCTATTTAAGCCAGCTGAGGTAACAGCCCTGTATCAGCTTTGTAATTATTATTATACAGTGGAACAGTACAAATATATATTTTTTTAAAGGACATCCTTAAAATCACCATTAATAACTGGACACTTGTATTATTATTCATCGTAACCTTTTGCTTTATCTAACACTGGAAAGCCTTTCAAGCTATTATTGCTGTGCAGAAATTGCAATTCAGTTCAGTGGGTTTCTCAGTAATCCTCAAATTTATGTCTCTTACAGATTTCATCAACTTTTCAGACAGCTGGCTCCCCGGTAGTAAGGGATGCAAAAGTCTAATGATCTAATTAGGAGTTAGAAGACACTGCATTAAACAACTATTTTTCCTGATTAAATTATTCTAGCTGTAAATCATCTTCATTTTATTATGTACAAATGAAAGAAGGTGATACTTTAAAAGAGACATACTTCCAAAAATGAGTGGAAGCAAGTGATCACGCATCAGGATAAAAATGAAATGGATTATGAAGCAGAAGCAGTCACTGAATTAAAAAACAGCAAATTTATATTGAAGAACACAAAACACACTTCTAAAAAAAACTGGTGTTCACTTAAGCTTAGTCTGTCTCTTTCCCGGTAAGGCCAAAAGACACTGCAGGGATCATCATGCCCTTTGTCTGGAAAAATAAGTTGTTCCTGTAGCTGAACTTTCGTCTGTGACACATCTGTCCTTTTCTAATCTGAATTTGCTTAAACTTCACTAGACCTTGTGATATCCTTATTTATAAGGTGAAAGAGGCTATTGCTACTCTTCCCTATTCAGGCACTTAAAGACTAATCCTGTCACGTGCCTTCTCCTTGATAAACAGACTGAGCACCATGCATCTCTCAGACATTCTCATAAGTCTTTGAATTTCTCCCAACTTCTACAGCTCTGCCAGCCTGTCTTAGTCCATCTCAAGATAGATCAGTACCCAGCAACCACAGCTTATCTTCCATTCCCTAATAATTGTTCATAGCTACACACCAGTGGTACAAGGAATTTATACCAACAGTATCTGCACTGCTCACAGGCCAGAGTCAAAACCCTAACCCAAACAGAATTTACTCAAAAAGCAGCTAAGGTAGAAAATGTAACTTTTCATCATGCATCACAGACCAACTGTCCAGGTGGAAACTGCAATGATATAACTGCTCCTTGCTGCACACAATACACAAGCAGTTCTGTTCACGATGTTCAGAGACAAGTAGCAATAAAAAACACAGCGTCTCCCATGGAAATGCTGTATATCTGGGATCCCAAAAGGAATGTGCAATGTTTAATTCTGAAACAGATCTGGTCTGGAGTTTGACATTTTAGAAGGCTTTCTCTAAAGAAAGACATAGGTATAAAAAAATTTTTTTTATTTTACATGCTGAACACATCGGCTAAGGAAATTCCTAAGTTTCTTCATGTTATATTAGTGGGAGCTATGAGTTGGACCACTGTCTGATCACTGCCTGACAGCAGCACAGCTGTGGCAGTGGGACAGACTGAGCCAGCCAGCATTCAGCATGGGGGGAGCCTAAAGCCTTCCTGGCTTTCTGTACAAATGCAGGTCTGATGATTCAGTGACTTTCCAGGCTTGTGCAGCAGCAAAAAGAAGGCTCACCTAGGGCAAGAAGGAACATTCTAAGGAAACAGAGGTCAGAAAATTGTTTATTTGACAGAAAGGAGGAACATAACAATGAATGAGCTGAACTGCTCCTTACCTCATGAAGGCAAGTGTACTGAATGTGATATGGAGCGACTTTCTCCTCGCCTTTGATCTCCACATTGATTTGCAGACGGATAGCCCCAGACACCGCAGACTTATCCGTTCTTTTCTCTAGAAGGAAAAACCATCAACAATTACAAGCATTTTTCACATTCAGAGCATAGGCATCTTTGGTGTGCCAACACTAACAGAGGCTGCTGGAAGCTCAGGCTGAATTTATAATTAATAGAATCACAGCATCGTCTACGTCAGAAGAGACCTCCAAGATCACCTAGTCCAACCTCTTCTTCATATTACCATGGAGAAAACTTTCTGACTTTTTTCTTTCAAAACATTAAAGACTAAGTAGATATCAGGAAATCACTGATATGATACACTCTAGATATGACACATCTAGCTAGAACAACATATACTTTACAAATAAGCCAGCCGTTCTGAGAGCACATGCTACAGGGTCCCTGGGCTTTGATCCAGTCAGCTGAACTAGAACCACCAAGGACTGTACTGCAAACCTCTCTAGACAAAGACTCATACGACAGCAAGCGATGGAGTTCAGTATATCACACACACAGCCAAGACAAGATTTTACCACGGCCACGTAGAAAATGCCAGTGTGTCAAGAAGATGTTGCTCAGATCCCTTTTCTAAGGATTCAGCTGACTGATGTGAAATTTGTTCCTTACTTCCAGCCCTGCTCCAAGCATTTACCCATTCTACTTTCCAGAGCCTAACAAGAGAAAAAATATCAGTTTTCTGACAGGCTATACTCCTGAACTTCATTTTAACTGGGACAAAAGCCTTGCAGCTGCTCTGCAGCATCATCATGTCCCTTAAAATCATCTAGTCAAGCAGGCTTTTTTTTTTGTCCTTTCTTACAAACTGCCCAGATAGTTCTCACATGTTCCCAAACTGATACACGACATGTTTTCAGTCCCAAAGCCCCACTCACCAAGGTTGTACCACACATCCATTTCACCACTCAGCGTACGGACTTCAATGATTGTCTGTCCCAGGAAATCATCCGATTCGCGCTTCAGCCTCTGTTTGACACGAGACTTGATGTCGTCGTCTTCATCCCACACTCGCACCTTGATCCGGTCAGAGGAATTATGGCACTCACTGAGAACAAGACAAATATAATACTGAAGAGCTCATAATGTAGCTGACATTTCTACACTAAATGCTTTACGATCCCTTTGACCTGCCTGACTAACTACAGAGCAATGCATAAACAAGATAAAAACAATTAGTTTATTTAAAAGCACAGAATCCTATAAGAATCACACAATGTTTTTTTGGTGAACTCTAAATGTCCCTGTGATGTGTTAGATACTGCACTTCAGATGCACACTGAAGGAGAGCGCCCTGACTGCAGCCACCAGCTTCAGACTTGCTAAGTGGCTGTGACTCCTCTGCTCTTCCTCACTCTCAGAAGCAGCTCCCCGAACTGGGGAATTCTTTTCACTGTTGCTGGTTTTGCTGTTAAGCTTGCAAAAGCTAGATGATCGCTAGGCTGGTAAACTCAGCCTGCACACTCCCCCCCAAAAAAACACTGATAAGCAGCACATTGCTTTCTCATAGCCCTCCCCATACACAATCTCCTGTTTGGCTGTATGTGTTGAAGGCTACTTCTGTTTACACTCATGCAGTGTCTAGGACTGCATGGTCAATACCTATGACAAACACTTTTCATGATCTTTTTTAATTAAAAAGATAAATAACCCAGGTGGAGATAGTTTTCTTATTTCAGAACAGTCACAAAGCAGTAGTGTGTTAATGTACAATACATTATATTCAGATGATACAAACATTACCTGTGCGTGGGATGAAAGGGTGGGATATATTAGTTGCAAAGTTGGTATTTAATTACTGGAATTGATTCTGTCTATTATTCACAGCTGAGACTGATACTTTCCCCGTGTCTTAGGCAGATCAGTAAAGATATTTCCATAAAAAAAAAAAAAGCATTTTACTGTTTGCTGAACCTGCACCTTTCACCCTAATGCACAGGCAGAATTTGCAGCCCCCTTTCTTTGTAGGTGCTCATACACCTTTTGTAGACACAAACAGGCTCCTGGACGTCAGAAGTGGGTAAAAAGACCTTATAATAAAAGCTCTGCTTATTTACAGGGCATGCAATACAATAAAGCAATCTGAATGCTCACATGAGACCATGACAAGGGTGATTACTCACCATAACCACTACAAATGTCTGCCCTCAAGGAAATAAAACCTATGAAAACAGGCAACTTCTGCTGAAGGCCTGTTTTCCAGCCTTTTTAACATTAACATGCTGCATCTGTTGCTAAGCAACAGGGAGAAGGAAGAAATGGGTCAGAAGAGATCTGCTAAACCCGGTCAATAGGATATGGCATGACTGGCATTTGCATGCTCCTTACCAAGAAATCATTTGGGATCTTATTGCCACTATTGTGATCCAGGGCTGCTTAACAGAAAACCCTGCACCTTCTAGTGATTTTTCCAGTGAAGAGGGATATCTGGGAATTACTATTGTGAAAGTTAGTAGCAATTCTAGGCAGTTTTGATCACTGACAGAAAGCATCCTTGTTTCCTTCCTTCTCTGTAAAATCAAAGCTGTATTTAGAGATCAGAAGAAAGAAGGTTCAATGTTTCTCCCCTTCCTCCTTCTCAACTTCAAGGATGTTTTCCTTTGAAAAAAACAAAAAACAAACAAACAAACAAAAAACAAACACATGCAGCAAGTGTTCACAGGCAGGGAATGCTTGGACTGCTGCTTTCTGTAGCTCTCTAGTTTATCTGAGTGCATACCAGCAACACATCATAAGCACATGAAAGAAATCCTCTGTTCCTGACACAGTACACAAGTGTACATCCTGGCAGTACCTTAAACGTTCAGAAGGACACATGTGCCTAAAAACATAGATCAGTACACAGTGGAATTTACAAAGCACCAACAAGTTAACTCCTGACTTCTTCAGACCTCACCTTCTGGCACTGCAGTTCTTTGTTAAGACAGCTTTGATCTTACTTGTCTTTACTACCAATGTTCAAAAACTTGCTCTTTCCTTTAGGAAAACATTTACTGTTTAGACCTAAATCTACTTTAGGTTCCACATGCATAGTCCCACACTCCCCAAGTGGCTATCATCCTTCACTTGGGCTGCAACAGCATAACTCACTGCTAAGTGCCAAAGCAGACTTTGCAGTAGCATTTGGTGAGCTACTGGAACTTCTACTTTACCACACTTCTATTGTTTTTAAGAGACCAGTCAATTCATATTCCTCATGCTGCTCCCATGCCAGCGAGAGCACCTTATCAGTCACTCACAGCAGCTGAAAGACTTAGGCTGGTGGCTTACCTACAAAACATCTTCATCTAAGTCTGTAGGAACCACAGTCTTTTCTTTCAGTGAAGGAAGACAGTTGGGTCAACACTGGCTCACCTTTTACAGCACACCCCAAAACAGAACCACAAACATTGGCCAACTTGAGCTTAACTGATAGCAGGCTTTCTAGCTAATAAAAATAGCATCTGATTAGTGACAGCAACCCGGCTCCATAAGACTGTGGCTAACACATTCTGCTGCTAGAAATTTTCCCCTTCATTACTACAGGAGTTGGCAAGTTTCTAAAGATGCCTGCCCTACTTCTTCTACATTTTTGTGAAGAGTGGTTTCCTAACAATGTGTGCATACATGTGTCTGCCCAGTCTACCACACAGCTGAGCTCCCACAGCTTTTCCAAGAGGATGCAAAGAAAAAACTCTTTGAGACCTTGTCATAGGGAAGAAACTATCAAACGTGTTCATGCCCATTTCAGAGTGTGAGGAACTGGAAACCAGGTTTTCTTTGTTGCGTGACTCAGAAAATGACTTTTTCTTTTGTATCTACATTCTTCTGATGTTTGCAGTTGTGCCGTTTTATGTTTAAAAAGGTTACTTTGATACTTCAGGGTATCAAAGAAACATTTTTAGGAAACAGCACACTATATCTGCAAGAAAAAAATAAAATCATGAATTTCTTTCCATGAAGTTTCCTACCTAAAGCCAGTAGTTGCAGGAGCAGTGGAACCAGCAGAGCCTCATTCTGCTGACTTGCTCCCTATCCCACACACTACCTCCAGCTCTTCTATCACATTCCCCCTTGGCCTTCCCCAGACTCAAACACATCCCCCCTGTGCTGTCAGTGCTCTGACATCTTCTCATGCCCAGCTATCAACTGGGCTGAGGGGAAACACAAAGTTGTTGTTACTTCTGATGCCTGTGCACAGTGCCATGCTGATACATGCACACTAATCAGTATATTGGTGGCTAAGCATAGAAGGCAACTCCAGAATTTATGTTATAGTCTACCACAATGAAGTTAATAATTTGTATCCCTCTAATCTAGCTGAAACTTCTAACAATCACTTTCTATGTTTTTTAATAACTTTGAGACCTCTGTCTGTCTATGAATGTTGGCCCAAACTGGCTAAGATGCTGGCTGAGGTCTGGGACAGAGTAATACATGTGCATCCTGTCCTCCAAAAAAGCAGGCAGAAAGTAAAGGAAACATCTAAAAATGACCCTAATATGTTCAAGTCAGTGATTTGTACTCTGATGTGGGGAAAAAATAAAAAGGCATTTGTGCTGAATTGGTTAATCAGTTGTTGCAGGATTCTCACTTAAGCTCCCACTGCTGGAATGCTAGAGGGACACGGCAACCCTCATGAGGGTGCAGGAACCTCGAAGGGTTGCAAGGTTATACCAGAAGACATACAAAGTCTACACCCATAAAACTTTGTCCAGCAGTTTACAAAACAAAGAAATGAAAAAGGAACCCACAGTAAGGATAATAAGTTTAGAGTACAGAGAGTGCCAAAATAAAAAGCTGTATCCTTCTGACACCACTAGTTCATATTAGTGAATCTATGGTCATGAAGAGAAAGAGTCTGGTAAATACCCATAAGGGTTTTTTAATGCCCATTTGCATCACATCGTAGTGGATTTACGTGGCAAGGGTTAGGTAGTGGGGGGCTGTAGGAGTAGCTTCTGTGAGAAGAATCCAGAAACTGACCCATGTCAGATAAGGGCCTGTTTTCAGATGGTTCCGCTGCGGCCCAAAGCCAAGCTAATAAGCGATACTGTTTGTGCCTTTGGGTGAGCAGATTTAAGAAAGAGAAAAAAATCATGTGCAACAGCAGCTGGAAGAGTGAGGAGTGAGAAGCAGCCCTGCAGCCCCCAGGTGAGTGCAGCAGGAGGTGCTCCAGGCAGACAGCAGCAGTTCCCCTGCGGGCTGTGGAGAGGCCCCTGGTGGAGCAGGCTGTCCCCCTGCAGCCCATGGGTCCCACATGGAGCAGATCTCCACGCTGCATCCCCCCCATGGGTGGAGGAGCCCCTGGTGGAGCAGGTGGATGTGGCCTGGAGGAGGCTGCAGCCCATGGAGAGCCCCCGCAGGAGCAGGCCCCGGGCCGGAGCTGCAGCCCGTGGAGAGGAGCCCACGCAGGAGCAGGAGGTCTGGGGGGAGCTGCCGCCCACCCGTGGGGGACCCGTGCTGGAGTAGTTTGCTCCTGGGGGATGGACCCCATGGGACGGAGCTGTGTGGGAGCAGTGCTTGGAGAGCTGCTGTCTGTGGGAAGCCCCCACGGGCTCAGTTTGGGAAGGATGGCATCCCGTGGGAGGGACCCCACAGGGAGCAGGGGCAGAGTGACCATGAGGGAGAGGGACAGACCGCAGCCCCCATCGCCCGTTCCCCTGCATTGCTTGGGAGGAGGAGGTGGAAGAGGGTGGATGGGGGGAAGGTGTTTTTAGTTTCTTTTGTTTCTCACTGCTCTAGCTTGTTATTAATAGGGAATAAATTTTATTAATCTCCTTACACTGAGTCTCTTTTGCCCATCATGATAATTGGTGAGTGATCTCCCTGTCACTATCTCAACCCGAGCCCTTTCCATCATCTTTTCTTCCCCCTTTTCCTATGAGGAGGGGGAGTGAGAGAGCTGTTGTGGTGGAGCTTGGCTGCTGACCTGAGTAAAACCACCACACACATCCACGTGGATATTTCTTTCCAATCGACTTCTCATCTCAAGAAAGGTGTTATCAGGACGTTAACCCTGCAGGATACACCCAGACCTCAGTTTCACTCCATTAATATTGCCTTCAGACATAGATTGTCCATCTCTAAAATGCACTGTGTGGATTAGAGAGGTAAGAAGCCAACACAACCCTATCATTCAACACACCCATTTCACATGAAGATGTTTTCTTAAACTATGTTGTTTTCTCATATTTTCTGCCTGAAGAACAGGAGAGCCCAGAGGCCCCAGTGCAATCAAGACTCTGCTGTGTGCTTGGCAACTTACAGAGAGGAAGACAGCCCCTGCTTTGTAGAGCTGACAGGCTAATAAGGACGAAAAGCAAGAAGCAGATATAGCAAGAACAAACGACTGAAGTGAGGGAGCAAAGGTATCAACAATATTTTGCAGATTTAAAAGTAGGTCAAGTCAAGCCCAGATTTAAGTAGTTTTGTTGTGCTTTGATATTAAAAAAAAATATTTATGGTTCAAAGAGTCTAGCGAATATTTATATAGCCATGTTCTATGAGCAGTTTCCCTTCTGCACAATTGCAGATGCAGCCCTCAAGAAGGGCCTGTAAAGTTTCACAGTCTGGTGCAGAGAATTTTTTATGCAGTGGTAGAGGACAGACAAAAAGGGCAGAGCAGCTTGCAGAAGTAGGGGATGAGAGTGCAGGAGGTGGGAAAATGTACAGGACAGAAGAACAGATCAGCAGAACTTCAGGACCTGCAAACATTTTAGCTTCTGAGGAGCAAAGTGCCAAAAAAAAATCAAAATGGTTTTCTGGAAAATCAAAAAGAGTAGTTACAGTAATCAGTATGAGAAGCCCACAGAGAGTTGTAACTACATACACTTCAGGAAATAAGTCTTTAGGAAATGGTCTGTCTTTAAAAGCAGGAAGATTTGGGTGTGGTTCAAATGAAAGTGTCTAGAAATGGCAGCATCCAGCTGGGAGGTCTGCTGTGGCCAGCCTCAATGGGAATAGATTACAAAACTTTGCAGGTCAGATGAATTTTTAAATGATACCAAGGCTCTTTAGTCAGGGAGAAAAAAAAAGATAGCAAAAAATACACTGAAAGCAAAATCAGAGTGGTAAGAGAACAAGGCTAAAATCCTTAGCAGTTTATAAGTTAAGCACAACAGCACAAGAATATGCTGTGAGTTCCAGTTTTGCTGTCTATAAGAACAAAGAAATGAATTTTCTGTTCTTAGTTGCATGAAGCTTGTTAACAAGTACAATCATTTTGCCGTTACCCAATGCTACAACACTGGCTGCACAAATTAATCATGCAGCTCTCCTAACTACAAAGAGCAGATAAAGTGATTCTGAGCATTACATCCTTAGCTATATTAACACAGCTTTCCAAAAGGTGCTTGCCACGGGGCATCAATTTTAATTCAAATATAAATTTCACATTGGTCACTGAGCAGGGAAACAAGCAGGATTTCATCAGAGTGCCATTTTCAGCATCTGCAGTACCTAGAGAATAAAGAAAGCAAGACAACCAAACGGTCCTTGCCACGCAATGAACAGAGGAGGCTGAGGAGTCAGAGTTCCAGTGACATTTATAAACATGGTGGTCTCCAAAGGTAAAGACTAAAAAACAACACTGAAACAATCTCATATAACCACAGAGATTACTGAAAGATGCTGAGCTTGGTAACAAGCTCAGCAGGTGAAAGGAAAATTGAGCAACCAAATGGAACCTTTTGGGTGACAACACAGTGGTTAGCTATGCAAAAGCACCATTCCCAAAGGATTAACAGGAATGTATATCATCTGTGGCTCTGCATGTCCTAGTAAAATATTGGTTATCTGCTAGCAGGAGGCACCGCATTTACTTTAACTGAGTTAGTCTTCTGTAGTAAGAGAACAAACGTGCCTCTTGCAAACTGCCCATTGACAATGCAATCTGTTCCAGGCAATGATTTCACACTCACCATTAAGGCCTTGTGCACAGATACATTCAGACAATACAACTTCAAGGGGATTTTACTTTAAAATGAGGGAGTCATTTTGTGCCTAGGCCAAGAAACCTAGCAAAGCCCTGTTTGCATCCAGTAACTTCTAGTGCTCATCATTTAAGACTGCGTTCCTTCCTAAAAAAAATAAAATAAAATAAAAATGGTATGGACAGCAAATCTGTAGCTGAGCCCACAATTCTTCTATTAAAATGGAACTCTTAAAACCTGTCTACCACTGTAACTTGTTCAAATAGATGCTCAGTTTCAGCCTTTACAAAGAGAGATTACTAGAAAGCCAGTATTTTCTACCTATAGTCTAAATTATGTCTAAATGGAGAATTAAAGCCTTGTCTTAATTGCACTGGAGATTACAAAAATATCTTCCCTCTCACATTACTGGGCTGTTTCCTAGGGATATGAGTTCATAACAAATTTCTTTTCAAAGGTTCTGCATTTCAACACACTTTGTGAAAAGTTACCAGCTAGATGGAGAAGAGATCTCCAAACTAGCTACCATTCTTGCAAAGTCGGCAGCCACATGTCTTTTATGTACCCATCAAACCAGACAACTCAGAACCAACTGAAGATAGGATACATACTGCTTTCTGTCCAGAGTTAAGGGCAAGAGAGGCTGAGGGCATCGAAGATAAGTCTAGAGGGCAAATGAAGAAGAATACCTATTAGCCTGCTCAACATAGCTATAAGGAAAGAGATCTGGGATTATAACAAAATAGGAACAGAATGTAAAGCCAAGGGAAGCACAATTCATTAGTGCTTGCTGATAGAACTTTTTTTTTTTTTTTTACTTGCAGCAATGTCTGGAGTCTCTTATCAAGCTTCATCCTCCCAGGCACCATACATGGGGAGTCTCTGCATCAAGCCTGCAACTCCTTGAACTGAGCAGAAAGATCAGCTCCTTGTATTTTAATAGGTGTTCAAACTTAATTGAAAGGCAAGTTCTCTGTAACATGTTTCCTAAAGGTGAGGATGAAAATATACAAACAGATGATTTTCAGAAAGAAACAAGACACTTGCCTGGTGATGAACATGCTCTAAGAACTGGTCATTAATCTAAGCAGAAGCCCAAGTGACATAGCCTAGTAATGACCTAAACAGCGCTTATAATGAAAACCCAAAGTCTTTTCAACCTTGTCTTTTTCTAAAATACAGTTCTAAATTTGGACTTGCAAATTGGGTCAGAACTACCACAACATCTCCTTAAATATGGCTTTAAGTTAATGTACTTTTCCATCCACCACTGTAAGTAAGCACAGAGAAGCTATTTCAAATAGTTATTGCAGCCTTAAAGTTTTTAAAACTTGTTTAAGCTGCTTTTAATAAACTTTACTGAGTCTGTGGAAATTATTGTATTGCTCAGCTGTATGCAATCTGCCTCAGCTTATGTCATGGATTACAATAACACTATGACAACTGATACACACGTTTTTGATTCCATAACCAACCTTTGAAACTATGGTGGAATTGTGATCCAATAAAAGACACTGGGCACCTAATGAACACCAGCTGCAAACAAATCTGTCCAACAAGCCAAGCAGTAGAGGAACAGCAATTACTAACCTATACAACACTGACCTGAACTCTCTCTACTTGTGTATCTTGCACCCACTGAAATATTTTAGTGTTCTGAACATCAGACTTCTCGTACATCTGCTGCTAAGTAGGCTTTTAAAAACTACCCTAACATCTTTCTCCCACTATAACAAGTTAACTTAACTATATAAAAACCACATGCACCCTCAACCCTCAAAATTGAGCACCTCAATTGTTGTAGCAATCTCTTGTAAAAAAGCTTGGTAAGTAATGGGTATTGTCATGCATATGTGGATTTAACTTTCCATTGGATTACGGAGGGTAGAAGATTTCATCAATTTTTAGAGTAGTAAGCTCTAAAAAAATGACCCACACATGGAGGGGAAAAAAAAAAAAAGCATGTAAAAAGACTGGCACTGCACACACTTTTAAATGATTCTCCTCATCCAGCATATGTTGAGCTTTGACATCAACCAATAAAACAGCACATGGATGCCAGTACTGAGTGATCTCCTGCATTTGATCTGGATACAGTCATCATTTCATTTACCTCTTCCTGCTATTCCAAGGCAATTAAAACAACCACCTAGACATAGATAAGATTCAAAGTAGCATCAACTCTAATGCCCAGCAGCATATTATCTGCTGAATCATAGACACAGATAAAATCTAAACAGCAGCACTGTTAAAACTGTGACATTTATCACGTTGTGCTATCTATCTTTAAACATAGTATTTGTTGAAGCTCCTAAAATTAGAAGGGAACACACTGCAAATACCATGGTAACTACTTGGCATGGTAAATCAAGGTCCTTAAGGCTCCCACACAGACTTACTGCTATTGTGACTGGAGTTAACCAAATGGCATCTAAGCATACTTACTACTTACCAAGAGGTTCCATTACTTTGGATTAAAGTAAGAATAAACTTAATAAATAAATAAAAACCCAAGAACTTACTCTCTCAAAATAGCACTGAGATATTTCTGATGTTAATGAGGAGCTCAAAACTACTTTAAAATAATTTTGTTTGGACTGTGCATTTTAAAGACAAAGTTAGATTGATATAAGCTTGATTGTAATATATAATTTCAGCTTGCAGAGAGCTCACTTCAAGCACAAGGGAAAAACAAGGAGGGGGAAAAAAAGAGAAGAAATAAAGATGTCTGGGGTTGAAAGAGATCATCCAGAATCTTCAGAAACTACTTACCCAGTAGATTTCACATGTCCCTTTTGTGTTGTATTGTGTTCAATGATAAATTGAGGGTAGTGTTTACTTATTCAATAAAAGCAGGATAGAATAATACATTCTTCAGTCTTTTGAACATATTTGATACTTAAAAAAAATGTGCCTCCAGCCTTTCTTCTCAATTCAGACATGGATACATTGCTCATCTTGAAAGCAGATAATCCCTCAAGTTATTGTTACATTGATTTTCCTGAACTAAAGGGGGAGATGGCAGTGTTGCAGACAAGTGACAAACAAATAGCTACCTTTAACCTTTGTTGGTCAAACACCAATCACAGCAGCAGGTCACAGAAAGTTTGCTCAGCCTTTTATACAAACCTCACTCTTTTATATTCCAAATAATTTTGAAACTACTTCTATTATACAGGAACAAAAGTCACCAAGTTAAAGATTTTCCTTTCTTTATCTTTCTCTGGAAACATTAATGTAAGAACGCTCACAGAGCAGACAATTTATCTATATAAAAGCAAGAAAGATCAAGTGGACAAGCGTGCACTACATACGTTATTACAGACATCAACCCTCCAGATGGGCACACAATGTCAAGCAGGAATAAAACCTTCATACACTACAGGCAGTGTGGGATTGCATGTTGACAAAGATGGCATAACTGTCAAAGTACAGATCACACAAAGAGGGCTACGAGTCCTTGTAAGAGTACTTACAAATAAAACTTCTCTTCCCAAACAGGGTTAAGATTCCCAAAAATTGTTTTTGTCCTCTTCTTTGTTTTACCAACTTGAACAGTTACATACGGATCGCTGGAACCAGTCTTGTCTTTGGCTTGCAGACCCTGAGCACACATCACTGGAAGAAAAAAAGAAGGGTTATTATAACCATTCACCAATAATTCTGTGTTCACACACCATATGAAGCAGCAAATCAGCCTGGTCAAAGAAAGAGGAATATCACTCATAAGAGTTTTTTCTGATGAGCCTCAGCTCATGGCACATTACAACACCTGGGGCAGGAGCATCTCCACCTGCCACCTGTGCACTGAGCAGAGAGAGGGAAGCCTGCTCTCTCTAGTTTCACAACTTTTCCTTACCTTAGGGCCCCAAGCAAGAATGAGGGAACCTGTGCCTCCCTTCACTCACCTGTGATTGTGATCTTTGCTGACCATTTTGAGGTGCCATCAAGAACACTCTGCTTCACCGTCTTCATCTGCTGAGCATGTGTCAACTTGCTCTCACAGAACACATCTCTAATCAAGTCAAAGATCTCTGGCTTGTTTCGTTCACGGATTTTCATTCGATCTTTCATGGCCATGATGAAATTCTGGGTTCTGTCTTCAGCTCCATGCTTTGAGCTCTTCTCTGCTGCTCCTGTGCATCAGGAAGTAAACAATGCTCATCAGAAACAGGCAAACACACCAAGTCATGCTTCATTGAATAGGTGGCAGGATCAAAGTCATGGGCTACTCTCCACATTATGCCTCTTGCTCTTGATACTTACAGTCAGACCCTCCATTTCAACATACATGAAAGAAAACTTGGACCACAAAGAGCTGGAATGTAATGGAAGGGGAATGTCCAGATTCTTCTTTATAGAAGAATCACTGGGACAAGATTGCTCTCCTGAGAACAGGCTCAAGTCCAACACCATTGCCATTGAGAAAGACCCAGAAACGAAGCAGACATGTACAGCAGACATCAGCATGCACCCTCTTCTCATCATTTTGCTTTAACAGGGGCCTCTGATCACTTGCATACCTCATATAAATTTTAAAAGTTAATTTAATTATGAGATAAGAATGCTCCCAGAGTCAACTATTCCCTATTCAATTCTGACAGCCATGTTTGCTGTCAGAACCCAAGCACAGACAGTTGTGTCAGATGTGAGGAATGAGTTAATAAAACTGACATGAGCTAACAGGGCAGACAAACCAGGGTGTGAAATGAAATACAGGAATCACCCTCTTTCTACATGCAGTCTGCATTTAAGGGATTTCAAGTTATGACCTTAAATCAGACATGGTTAAACCAAGACAAAAGTCCTGTGAACACATTCAGACATTATTTCAGTTTAGTTTAATATGCTTTTGCATGCTTGTTTTTTTTCAGATACCTTATATTAAGCCTTGTCCTAGAAAAATGACCTTCCCCAGCTGTTCACCAAATACTGAATGAATTACCTTAAAAATGTGTTATAGCACGAGCAAGCCTGTGTAAAGGCAGCCATCAATCACAAAGATACCCAAAAATTGTTTTCGTCTGGATCAAGAGCACAACTATGGTATCTGGAACACCTTAACACAAGACTTTACTGTTTTGCATTTGAAGACAGTTTCAGCACTTAATGACCAAGAAGAACAAACTTCTGTGAATGCACCCTCATAAAGGCCCCCCAGCAGTACATCATAACACGGAACCTCGTTAGCAGGCTCAAAAGTGTGCCCAGTGACTAATACTGCCTAAAGACATCCATTTCTAGGACCTTCAATCTAATACCCTTTACCGTTACTAAATTCACTTCAATAAAACAAAACTCAATTATAACTTCTACCATCCAAACCAAAAAGAATAAAAACACAGTTTGGAACAGACTGTGACCACTGAAGTTTCAGAAGTTCATTAAGAACACTGCATACCCAGATATGCTATTAAAGACCTGGGTATAAAACAAGCCATAATTTTGCATTACCTGATAATTATTTTTTTCATTTTATTTGCTAGAGGCTTGATGTTCAGTATTCCATTTAGTACAATAAAATTTATCTGAGAAAAGGCCCCAGAGTTTCCTATTGTTGGCTTAAGATGAAATGAAATCAAAATACTGGAATTAATTATGTAGTCCCTGCTGTCTTCACTCACCGGTGATGAAGAACTACCACTACCCAAAGTGATGCCTGTATCAGACTATCATCCAGCTGTAGACCCAACACTTATTAAAGGAATATGAAATTGAAATGATACCAGGGGCTATACTTTGAACTTCAGATAAGAAATGCTATTCAGCGTTAACAGAACTAGGTCTTTTAGGGATGGAGGTGGACTATACAGTATATGCAGAGCTACAGAAACTGTAAGAGGCCAAGCTGAAAAAGTAGCTTTTCCTATGAGGAATTCTAAAATCTGTAACAATACCAACGAAGGGCAGGACAGAGTTTGTTTTTGACCTGACCTTATGGTAATGAAGAACCAAACTCAAATATTAAGGGCTAGTGTCATAAATGAGTGAGTACGCTATTTCAGAAACATTTTCTAAAGAAATTATTAGCCAGGTAGCTTGCAAACAAATGTTTCGCTGCTGATCGCACAGATGGGACCAGAGGTAACACAATTTTGGATCAGTGTGGTCTGCATCACTGCCTTAATGGCAAGCACTCCAGAAGCATCGAATAGGCTTTTGACAGCAAACATAGATAAATGGAAGAGTCCTGGCTAAAAATATATTTCACGTCCCCACTACCTCCAGAGACCTTGTATAGTGGAGCTATTCACCAAGACTTGCTTCTGGTCTAGCAGCTGCCTGTGGCATCCTGAACTGCAGAAGATGCAAGCCATGCCACACAGACCCCTAGACATCTCTCTTTCATCACCTCTCAGGCCTGGCTCTGCTTCCTGACATTCAGAGGTAACTGCCCATCTCCATCCATGCTGCTCCCCCACTCTGCCCAGATGATTTATTAGGAAAAAAGGCTCCACTATTTCTCCACAGGAGAGATATTTGTCTCCCTGCAGGAGTTACACATGAACTGCAGTGCAAAAACCAGAATCAGACACTGTGTTTAACTATACACAATAACAGAGTAAAGAACAGACAAACCCTCTGTCACAACAACATATCTGCTCTTAATTTTGACATCTGCTTGTTGGTACAAAACCACCATGGTTTCCACAATAACCATCAGAGGATTAATTACATAAAACATAGGTGATATAAGCCCAACGCATGTCACTGCACTGGAAGGTCAAGGGTGCCTCTCCTGCAGCTAAACTTGGATCATATTCATTCAGCTGCAGAAAGTTTAGGCCAGTGGTGCATCTTTTCAAGTAGTTCTGTAAATGGCAATAAAAAGGCAAGGGACTATACAAGTACTATACAAGACAC
Organism: Aythya ferina; assembly: GCF_964211825.1. NCBI lineage: Eukaryota > Metazoa > Chordata > Aves > Anseriformes > Anatidae > Aythya > Aythya ferina. The sequence continues at coordinate 10,226,006 of NC_140299.1, read as the reverse complement.
ATATAGTACCATATGGTACTATATAATATCTGGGCTTTCCTTATCTCTTCCTCCCTAGGAATGAATCATGAGTCAATTTATAACTGGAAACAGAAAGCAAGTACAACTATATTGGGAATGGTATTGATACAGCTATTAGTAAACTGCCAGTGCTGTTATCTGATGCTGTAAGAGGAAAAAGTCAAGAAAGCAACACTAGCAGGATAGAAGGCAGCTGTTCAGTAGGCGGATAATGCTTAGAAATTATATATTCACAAAACTTAAAATAGATATTCGAGTTTCAAATAAAGGTATCCTTCTTCCTTCTGTGCAAATATTTTCCTGCACAAGATTTGGGAAGCAAACAAGCATTCATCACCATGGTGCCTAATCATCATTCAACGCCGAAGCCAAGATGATTATCGCAAGAGTGACTTATTGGTCTCCCTAACAGTCCACTCACGGAGCCAGTCTCTGGAATGCAATCTGTTCAGAGTGCAACACAGAACTTTCTCATCCAAAACCCAAAAAACATGCCAGACTTCCAGTTCTGAGTCAAAAAGTGCTGAACAATTCCAACGGTGAACCAAAGCCCCAAGAGACAAAACAGTACCAAGCAGGGCGTTCAGCACTATGTTTGTTGCTCCAGTGCACCATAAAACAGCACTAATATAACTAATTACACAACAGAGATTTCATGTTCAATGCAAGTTTGAAGCTTGAGATCTCAATTCCTCAGTTTTAAGATCTCCAGAGAACTGTATTTTGATATCCCAGGGTAATTTCTTTCCTCAGGTTTACCTGTAGTCTATTGAGGACTTAGGTTAGCATCACTGCTGGGAAACGAGACATATACTTGCAGAAACAGAATACTAGGGCTTTCCAAATGCTAGTCCAGGACTGTGCATCTCCCTTTTGTCAGTACTTCACTAGTGTAACATCCTTCCCTTCCACCCTCTTCCTAATTCTGCCTACTTTTCTGCATCCATTTCTCTGCATCCTGCACATCCATCCTCAGCCATCATAAGGCTTCCTTTGATATCAACATTTCCCAACCAGTTGTATTTCAGTTAGTAGCACACTGGTGTTCAGGGCAAGAGATAAAGCCCCCTTTTTTCAAAAGCTTTATATGCTATGAGGATATATAAAAACCAACCAACCAAACAAACAAACAAACAAAAAAAACCAAAACATCTATCCATCCATTTCCAGCCAAGTAAGAAAGGAATTGTACCCAACCAGTGAGACCTCCAGGAACAGGTGAAAGATAGAGAGCATCTTCCCTAGAGCAAGTATTTATGATATTATAATGAAAAGGTAAAGTTCTCCATCGTCAGAATAGGATCTTGAAAGTACCTAGAATACAGAAACTTAGACTTTTAATGCTCTCAGAGTTAACAGCTTGGTGCCAACACAGCCATTAACCAGATGGCTGCAGTACACATGCCACAAATAATTCCAGCCTTACTGCATTTCAAATATTGCCAATTCATGGAACAGCCTTGTTGAACTGATCTGCAAGGCATGTCCCATCACACAACACTTGAAACAAAACAAAACAAAAATGCTGAACCCTAAAAGCTAGGAGGCTGAAAGTTGCTTTTGCTGTTTTGCTCTTTAAGAAAATTCCGATAAAATATTGATACCTTTAATCTCTGTTGGGTGTCATTCCTTGGATGCAACGTTTCCTGGAAATATATTCTAAACACATTCTTAATTGCCTACCAGACAAAGGCATTGAGGCAGTTTCATAGACACGATGAGCAAATTAGCTTCAATAGGGAAGAAGCACCCAATTTTACACAAGTGGATTTTGTTTCAAACTGCAACAAAGCACTGCTGAATTTGGGTATCTTATTGCTACAGTCCTACATATTTGTTCACTGTTATCAGATACTCAGTTTCTTAAAATATAGACAGTAAGTAAAAAGCCCTTAGAAGAAATAACCAAACTGAATTCTCATAGACTTGGGGAGAGAGATCCATTTATTTCCCAGCACTGAAGCATAGCAGATGGATAAACATCACATCCTGATTCTAAGGTCCCAAAGCATCTACCCCAAAATTCAAAATATAGACAACAGAATTTGTGACCAGCCTGAAAATTCAATTTACTCCAATGCAACATTTTCAGGAAGACTTGCACAGACTTGAATGAAGATACATCCTGAGGTATTAAGGCCCAATCAATAAAACTGTACTTGTTACCAGCCTGAAAACTCATTTTACTCCTCCAATGCAACATTTTCTGGAAGCCTTAATTAGATGCTCAAGTGATGATAAAGTGATGATAGATTCTGAGAACAGTTCTTTTGTTTTGTTTTGTTTTGTTTTTAAGGAGAAAAACCCCACCAGCAATAGTAAAACTTATTTTATACAGAAACCCCACCAGTTCACTATATGAGAAACTTCAGTCTCAGACTTATTGGATCTCTCCACTATTGCTTGTGCCCCAGAAGCACCCATTTCTCATTCCTCAAGCACAGTCTATGCTCTTCAAGCATATCAAAAAATAATTAATGTTTTCCCCATCTTTTTCTAGCCTTGTGGGTTCCCGTTAGAAGAATTTTAGCATGCCAAAAGAAAGAACACAGTTTCCTGAAAAAAACTTAGACTTCTAGTATCAATAACATTTTTTCCCCAGCCCAGCAGCACATCCACATATTGGCTGCAGTGTTATCTTAATTTCCCAGCACTGTCTTTCCTCTGCCTTCTCTTCCTTTTAATTATACAACTGATGTCTTCAATTTCCCTTTTGTCTCCACCCCACACAATGTTACCTACTACTCTCACATTGGTAGCTTCATAGCTCCAGCTCATGGCCTCTGTATCTCCCCTGTTCTGCTGCTGGCCAGTTTTCAAATGACTGAGTCTGTGAAGTTTCATGGGGTTGTGTTTGTTTTGTTCTTGTTTTTACCTTACTATGTGTTCTTCACCTGTTTTGAGCCCAGCACACTCATTTGCTTCCCCTCTGTTTGTTTGTTTTTTTAAACTCTCCATGCTGTAATATCTATACGTTTTGAAAGAAAATGTGAAAAGCAAACATCTGCAGTCCTAGAGAATAAAATAACAAGACCTTATCTGTTACTTCACTGTATCTGAAAAGTAGAGTTGGTTCCAGCTGTTGCCTCTGTTATACACAGAAGTGCACAGTCTTTTGCCAACATCACATCCCACAGCCCATTGCACAAACTTATTTAACTCCAAACAGAGATTAGATAAACTGCCCCCACAGTTATTTTTCAGAGGCTGTTCCAGAGACTCCCTGTTCTCATCGTTGAAGTTATCTTGTAGCTTCTACCTTTAATTTTCTTGAAGCAAATTTATTCTATGTTTAATTTTGTAAATGGTAAGCTTAAACAGACCATCTTTCTCACTGCTGTACATCTCCCTCTTCCCCACCATAGTTCAGGTATAAAAATGTTCAAAGAACGATTAGGCAAATTTTCAAAGCCATCACTGCCTGCTATTAAACATAGCATCACAGAAGCTCTTCACTGCATGTCTTACGCATTTGCCTTGGGCTCCATCACATCTCTTTAGAAAGATGATTTTGGGCTAGACCCAGTATGGCTATTCTTAGGTTCCTGAAATAGCATCATTCCTGTCCTCGTGTTCCACACTGCCAGGCCTCTCTTTTGAAAGATGAACAAGCAAACTCATATCTCACACATTTTCTCCTGTACAATTGACCTCATCCCAGTACCCTTTCTTGTCTGAGTCCTTCTTTGACGTGGATTGCCACAGCTGCCCTTCTGCAGGAATGCTTTTTTCCTCTTTACCATTAGTTAAACTTAGTTTTCCTTCTATTGTTTTTGACTTCATTACCTCTCCTCTGTACAGCTTTGTACCTGTTTCCTCACTGCTGCTCATGCAAACCTAATTTTCCTCTGCTATCAATAGCATTTTCCCATACTGAGATATCATGACTCCATCATGACACTGCAACATCTTGGGTGTGCATCTGAATTAAGCCTGGATACACATATCAACAGCTTTTCATCTCAAATACTGAAAATCACAAGTTAGCATATGGTTCTGGTGAACTCTACAAACTTACCATAGATCATCAGTCCTTACTATGACTTATTTAAAAACTCTGCACACATCAAAAATACATGCAGCAACAATGTCTATGTAAGGTGTCACGATAAGCTTTAAGAAAAACAAGTGACCTATGATCCTTTAGGTATCCCTTGCTGGATCATCCAGTCTGGCTTTTCCAAATAACTAGAGTCTGAGATAGGTATGGGATTTGACTCCCTATACTCCTGTAAGTGCTGACACGGATTTTCAATAAGCTGTTTTTTACATCACAAACTTCTGATTCTTTCTGACTTCAAGCTGGAACACCAAAAAAATCAAGAGCGAACAGAAGCAGCCCCACCTTCCTACTCAAGATTTAACACTTACACAGTGGAAACTTCTATTCCATTTAGGCTAAGATATTTTGCTCTCAAGCAGGAATATAAATTTGAGACCAAATCAAGAAACAGCTTTAGGAGCAAATAAAAATAATCTGCCCAAACCAGATGCCTAAAATCATACTTTTTCTCTCTCTCAGATTTGATGAAAAATCAAATCTGTTTAAACTTCTCCATTGTATGGGCAAGGTCTCTTTTACTATGCAAATTATTAGCTCTTTGCTTTCTTTGAAGAGAGGGCTCAGGTTTTGAACACTGCAGAAAAACAAAATAAACAGAACTGCTAGTAGTAAGATGAGATACTGCCCATATGCTTAAATAATACCTTCGTATCTGACCCATCATCCGTCCTCATTCAGACTTAGGTCTCTATAGCGACTCAACCACAGGGCACTTCTATTCAAATGGCAACACGCCTTGACAATCTGCACTTGGTATAGAGAATCCTGGCTAAGTCCATGGGCAGTATCCACTAAGCAGGAACCCACCGCTTAAAATCCAGTAAAGCAGACTGAACATTTAAATAAAACCTGACTAAGATACCAGGGCATGATGGACAGAATAGGAATCAGAATATCCAGCTTAGTAGCCTATTCACTTGCCCTTGCTGCCTCTCTTCCATGCAGGAAATGCTAGCAAACATGCCACTTGTGCTGACACAGAGAGAGATTAAACACATTACACAGGTTAAACAAACTCTCTCTCTGTCTCTCCAGATAGATAGATAGATAATATATAGAGATCTATATCTATCTATATAGATAGATAGATAAATAGATAGATAGGTATTTGTGTGTGTATACATGTGAAAGAGTCAATTACTAAACCTTCCTTTAAAGCACACAAAGTACAACATTGCAAAGAAGTTCTCCTGCATCAGTGGAGCTGCATCCACAGGGTGACGAGCACAGGTTTAGCCTAATGGCACCTTTTCTGAAAAGACAGTCATTTTAACAGATACATCTTCACTTAGCATTGAGGTATCACCTTTATAATTAGGAAAGCTCTTGTAACGCTTCTTGAACAGCCATGTTCCACTGTGCTGGACAGAAAGCTGCAAAACCGCTACTCACTCTGTAAGCAGTCAGCGTTGAGCAAGTCTTGGCACTTCTCGTGGCATTTGACCCCACATTCAGCGCAGCGCATTCCCTGCCGTGCAATACCCCATAACAGCCCCTCACATTCATAGCAGTAGGTAGGAGTTGTGGCTGTCCACACTTCAAAGTTGTGTGGGGTTGTACAAGAGATAGGGTAAATTAAGGCTTGCAAGGTCTTCTTATAGACATGAGATTTCTGAAAGACAAGAACACACATAAACCAACATCCGGGAAGGTGTCTGAAACTGTTTTTGCTAGTTAACACATGGGTTTTAGGGAAAAGGCATGAACAGTGCAATTTATCTACACATTTAAAGCAGACAAATTTATCCAAATTCTACTAGTGACAGTAGAGAACATACTTTCAGAAATGTTTCTCTAGACATTTAAAAGAAAGTGGAAGAGATGGAAGAAATTAAAGTTTGTGGATGAGGAACACTTTACATAAAGCAAGTTTTGCACACTGTCTCCCATCGTAGATAACACACAAGGAAATAAGTTTGTATTTTTTAGGATCATACCTGACATATTAAATGTTATTTTTTACATGTTTAGTTTCTGTAAACAAGTGATACAAGAAGCTTTGCATCTATATTTCTAGACATCTGTGAAGCTGGCTCTGCATCCCAGAGAGCCAAACTCCCCTAATTTGCTTACTGAAAGTTAACATGAGCCAAGCAACCCTCCCACTTACCAGCTCTTCATCTTTGAGAGATGTTCTAGTGGCCATTGCTGAGGTAATTCCGGCTTTCCGGGACTGAACCAGTGACTAGAAGGAAGAAAATGTGTTATTCACTACCAACATTCAGAAATGCACTGGTACTACATCCCCGAAGATGTGAGCAAAGGCACTCTTTCATGCCAGATACCAAGCCTATTACATTGAAGTTACTTTCTTAAATGATAGCTCACATCTCAAAAGAGTTGAATGCATACTCTGGGAGGTCTCCAACTAGTTTTCATCTGCCCACAGGCAGTCTCAAACTTTTATTTGTTTCTCTGGTAATAATGATAATTGGGGTCACTTCTATGTTCTGGTAGCAATGGAAACACCAGTATTGCCTAAGATAATTACGTGGGACTCAATCTTCTATATTTAACTTTATTCATAAACAAAAGGAGATTATTTTGTCAGTTTTAAAACATACCCAACACTCCCAAATGTGACAATGAAAGGATACAAACAGGATAAAGGGTGGGTTGGGAGCACAGGTTTGAATGTGCTGGTGAGTCACATTCGTGGGCCATCACTGAATGCAATGAACAGCATTTTCCCCCGAAAATTGACCCTTTCACATCACACCCATGCCATTCTGAACCCTTGAGCAGCACAGGACCTGCCTTTGAAACACCTAATACTGCTATAAAAAGATGAAGGCTGAGAAAGAAATTAAAGCCAGCAATATCTATTCTGAAATCATCAAATCGTATCAGACACCTTCAATTATGCTCTGATTTTCTCTATTTGAAGACAGACCAAAAAAGTTCATTCCATCAGTGATGTAGCAGGACAGAGTGCTGAATATGCATGCACTGCAATACTGCAGGTTCAAAATAAAAAGCGTAAGAGCAGAGGGAAAATAAGGTATAATAATTTTTGGTTTTGGTAAAGGTTTGTTAGATTGTCTTTAGCTCCACTTACCATGGCCTGTGGAGAGAGAGAATGAAAGCATACAAAGGAAGCAACACAGGTTAATGCCATCATTGCACAGGTTTAGAAGACACAAGCAGATAGTAAGATACATTAGGCTTCCCATGCATAAGCTGGCAGAGAGAATTGTATGCATCTTTTCACAGGAATTGCAGTATAGAAACTTTGGTCTTTCAGATGTTACAGCATTTCTCCCAACTATGAATGTGCTATGTGTACTGATCACGCGGACAACAGAAAACCATTTGTCCCAGAGAAGCCGTATTTCACCATATCACACAACCATAAGAAACCTGTCTTCATTACTTTCTTGGTTCTATTGCTTCCTCAGCACAGGAGCCTACTGGCAATATTTCAAATTACTTTAAAAAATCCAAGCACATATGTTCGTTTATCTATCCACTCAAATTCCAACCTTCTGTTAAGTTGCCAAGTCTCACATGGACATCATAACTTTCCACAAAGTATGCGATTTTTAGGAAAATATTTAAAAATAATGCAGGCCCAAAAATAATCAAATATTCTGTGTAGAAAAAGAAGGAAGATGAACATGAAAAATATCTTAATTCTGCCACAAGAATGCGACACTCTATGAAACCATACCTCGTTCTCAGAGATTTTTCCAAGCGCAACTCCTTAAACCTCTTTTTCAAGAATTAATTTAACTAAGCAGGAAACTTACAACTCTTTGAAGTGACAATGAACATTACCATATGTCAAAAAATAAAGCCACTTGCACCAGTGACTGTGTAGCAGAAGATAAATCTCTTACCAGATCACTGACAAGTGGAATTGGCTTTTTTTTGCGTAGATCAGGCATGCTATCAATGCCATAGAGACCACCTGCAGGCCTGGAAAATCAAGAGGAAAAAGGATTAAAATAATCTCACCAGCAGTGACAGACAGTAAACAGATGACCTAAAAGCTTCCTTATAACACCATTCTCTTTGCTAATATCATATTCAATAAGAACATGAAGAATCAGTTCACTCCAAACACAACTTAATGATAAACCAAACTTGTTTAACTGCTTTAAAAAAAAAAAAGGCATCTTCTTCATCTCAAGGCTGACTGTCTGAGCTACCTCAGAGCAGACTGCAGAGACTCCAGTCACTGCCACTGGCAAGTGAAGGCAGGCTTATCCTCACAGCTTTCTTGGGGCATGGATTTGGCAAAAATCCTCACCTAACAGTAGAACCAGAGATCTGCAGCAGTCTCTGTAAAGGTAAGAGGGTTGGCACTGGTAACCTGTGTGTTTTGCTGATTTGGTATACCGCAGTCAGTCACAATGATTTAAGACACCACAACTACTAGAACAGGGGCAAACTACACTTACTAATATTCTGGGACAAACCACTCTTACTAATACTCTGCATATAAAAGATGCATATGGAGCTACACTTTAAAATGATCTAGAGAACCAAATTTGCACATGCCACGGAAATTTGCAGGCTGGCGAGTGGCTACAGGCAGCCTGCCTTCTTTGGCAAGCAGGGCCTACTCAAATTTACATTTAATATAGCCAAAAGTCAAAAAAACAACAAAAAAAAAGTAAGTCTGGGAAAAAACAAATGATGACCAACCACCTGCGTTATAGCAGACCATGCTAGGATGGAGAAAGATGTCACTGCAAAACCTAGCACAAGGCTGTGTCAAAAGAGGGCAGGTGTCTATTATATATATGAACATGCCATAGTGCTGCAAGGGTAAAATTGACTTTTTTGACTGGGCATAGGAAGGTGACACATCCAATCCATGTCTGAGTTGACAGATGCTGCTGGCTGAACAAGTCTGGTGGGAAGGCGAGCAGTCAAGTGTGACCACATGAACTGCCCTTGCCTCCACATGCAGCATTAGGCATATTTGCATTACTGAGCTGTGCACAGTTCTTTGTGCTCCTATATAATGAACAAACCCCATTCACAGTCTGCTACACTGCTCTGCCAGCAAAATGTGAACACTAGATCCTGCAGCTGGGAACAGGGGACTAACTCAGGCATGAAAAAGATCCAGGTTTACTTTACAGCAGTTCACTTAGTTTAAACTGCTGGAGTCTCTGGCAAAGAATGTGTTCTCTAGTACTGGAAATCCTTACAGCAAGGCTACGTGGTGTTTTTACTAAAGGCTATCCTCATTTCCAACACAGCTCCAGAAAATATTTTTGCTGGAGTTACACTGCAGTAATCCCTTCTGACTTACAACAGAAAGATCTGGCCCAAATCAGCAAACAATAAATATAAGCATAAGAACTCAGCACAGTCTTGCTGGGATCAAACAGGATATTTTTTTTCTGCTGTCCTAATATTACAAAATGCTGCCTGATATTAACAATACTATTTTGGAGTAAAATAGGTTTCACAGAAGACTATTTAGATGATGTCAAGAATTTCAGTATTATTTAAAACACAATACACTTTAATTTATTGTTTAAATCACAATACAGCTTAATTTATGGCTAAGTTTTGGGTCAAAAATTTGGGTCAAATCATTATGAAAGCATATGCAAAATATAAAGGGAGCGTCTATAAGGAGAAAAGATTCAATAAAATAGTCACAAGTAAAAATCCAGAGTCAATGCCCCTGCTAAAGCTAACAGCACAGCTAACAAATAACACTTCTTTTCTACAGAATTTTTAAAGTTTTTTTTCTTTTTTTTCTTTGTAATTCAATTGAAAGGTAACTGCGACACTGATGTTTCTAAGGGAAAAAAAAAAAAACTAGAATTGTATGTTTTATAATTCAAGACAAGCCTAAACAAGATACTGTGCTTGAGAAACATGTCTAGTTACAGCCTGGTTTCTTGCAAAATATTTATGTTAGACTAAGGTTTTTGCACCTGTAAAATAAGAGAAATGCTTCTAAGCCAAACTGACAGAGAATAGCAATATTTTAAAGGTGTTTGCATTCTCCTCTAAGAGAGGTGTCTTAATACCTAGACAGCTATATACTCAAATAACCTGCTATTAGCTTATTATTATTAAAAAAAAAACACTTAATTTTCAAAATTATTTAGCTTGTGCTTTCAGCTACCTCAATCTCTATTCTAGCACAATCTCTTCTTTGCTTTACACAGTGTTTGTACAGACAGAAGTACTGATGCTGCTTCAAATATGTACACCATGGCTTCATATACAATAGGGTAACTCTCCTCTGCAATGCCTGCAATATTTATAGCATTATCATGGAGTGCTATATTGGGAAGCGAATAGCATCTCTGTGCGAGAATATGATTTGCACTAATAAATAAAATATACAGATATGAGATATTACACCCAGAAACTGATCCATAATAACAATTAGTTATTTTTTTAAGCTAGCTTTCCAAAACCTGTGGTTAGAGACATGAAAATATTATGCCATTATGCTAAAAGTGCAAATAGCTTAAAGCTATTCAACCCATCTTTTAATATGACCTTTATCACAAAGAAGTTTACATTAAATCTTGAAAATTTAAGGAAGCAAAGATTGTTTGTGATGACAGAAGATGGTTAGTGCCCTCAAAGGACACCACTTCTCTAATCCTCACATGAAAGAACTCCAAACCTGAGTGCTTTAATATATGTTGTGGCTAATTAAGCCACAATGTGGCTAATATTGGAATTAAAGGTTCACCATTCACCACCACATTTTCTGGAAATCTCTTGCATGCAGGGATATAGTAAATAAGCCAAACTTTCATCAAAACTACATTACTCAATTTGTTTTTGTTAAATCTCCCATCTAAGAGGAAGAACTTACAGACTGGAGCAAACATGGCCTTGAACGGACGAAATAAATTTTAACTATTTCAGGACTGCAGTTGTATTCATCTTTCAGGCTAGGAAATCATTTCATGAGTCTGCATCAGTAAACTCAGTGCACTGACTCCTTGTTAAAGCAGGAGAAGGTGCTGTTTATAGTTAGAATAAATCACTGTCTTCTGCTCCTGCTAATTGCCACTTTTCCAGCAAAGTCTTGGACTCCTTAAGAAAGCATGGGGTTGCTAGGCAGCTCCAGGCATCTGCAGGTGTGGAGGAAGCTTTGTGGGAATACCGACATTACAGAACAATGACTCCCAGAGCAGAAAGCCGTATAATGAAGCCTCTGATTTAACTTTGCATTTTATTAGGAAAGCTTACTTCAGTACTATGAGAATTAACTTGTACGTTCAGCAAGACAACCTCTTGCTGAGATATCAGGACAAATCTGCAGCTACATCAGCTCCTAATGAGTGCACCATTACCAAACCGTATCGCTCTAATCACAAATGAGGCACATAACCTAGCAGCTTGGAAAATGCATCGTTCCTTTTTTTTCCATAGGGGATTCTAGGGAAGCTACCATGCTGGCACCTATTATGTTGAGTATCATGCTGAAATTACACACAATCAGAATTGTCTGCTTCATTTACTGAAACTAGTGTGTTATGGAAAGAAAAATCTCTTACTCTCACCTGTGTAGATGAGGTATGATGACCACTGTTAGAATGAAAAGCTGCAATGATTTCCAGAGCTACTCCAGGTTTGCCTTCTACATTAACCACAGGAATCATTACAAAGACAGAAGGCTTCCCCAAAGCTACCTTTATTTATAAGAGCAACTTACACAGCAGTTTTTCTGAGCTACTCTTTCCCTGTCCTGAACCAGTCACACCTGACACCAGGGAAAAGACCCCTCTTTGTGACGTTCAGCAAGGATTATTTAATAATACTGTCGTAAGTGCCTGCCCCCATCACATTAGAAATTACACATGGCAACTAAATCCTGTCCTTAACCACAGATCTCCAGAAGAGCTGCACAGCCTACCTCTAGCTGTTTAAAAAGAGGCTATAAAATGTAGCAGCAGCCTGGCTTTAAGCGAGGCATGGCTACCTGATTATTCCCCACACCAGACATTAAGAGCATCATTAGTGCTGCTCCTACTTAAGTTGAACTGGAGACCTCAAACTATACTCTAAGTATGAACACAGTGAAATGAGGTCTCAGGATAGTACTTACCCTCCTTTGAGCCAGGGTGGTTTTGATGGATCAGCCTCATCTTGACCCTTAAATGGGGGAAAGCAAAAGAACAATATGAAATTAGCTTCTGAAAACACCGGAAAAAAAATAAATTAGCTTATATGCTGTGTAAAGGATAACAGACCACACTGCATGCAGGCAAATGCATACAGACAGTCACTCAAGCACCTCCAAAGGCCAACACATCAGGACAGGTCATATGGACGCACGGGCTATGCGATGTCACTGAACACCTAGAACCAGGACCAGAAGAGCCTGTTCAGTGCACCTCCTCTTTCAAAAGGAAGTCTTAAAGATCATCTCTTCCCTTCTTTTTTTTTTTTTTTTTTTTTTATTTTTTTTCCAGCCCAACAAACGCATGAGATAAGGTAGCACTCCTGTTACTACAGCTCACCACTGACATGAACATGGTCACAGTGAGGACACTATAAATTAAAAGCACCTGTATGAAATGCGCAAACGATTGATCAGCATGGTACTTTGTACAAGCACTTCTGAACTTTGTTCACTCTCAAATGTAAAGACTCTCCAGCCCCTGGAGCTGGACAGTCCCATTGCAGCTCCATCCATTCAACTATTTAACTTCCAACAGGTGACCAGGAAGGGCTATCACTTGCAAGGATGGAAGCCACCACAGGCAGCAATAGGAGGATTAATTTTCACAAATTCAAACCACGTTCTTATGTTCTCATAGGAGTGTATTTATAGAGAGACATTTTGTTTCTTTGAAAATCTTCAGTAGATCAATTAGAGAAGTGTTCAAACATTTACAATCGGAGAAAAGAGAGTTTACTGCGTAAGGGGAAAACGGTCTATCTGTAACTGCAAGCATCTTTGTTCCAGCTTACAGCTCATATATTCTCCTGCACACCTTGACAGAAAAACTGGTTTCCAGCAGCAAAACATGATTAAAGAAGACACATTGCTAATATCTAACACTCCAAACTCAGATAATCACATCTGCCAAGAGGCTGTAACTTCCACACAGTGAAAACAAAGTACTTCCAGCCACGGGACGTAAAACCCAAGAATCATCACAATGTAACAGAGTATCAGGAATTAAGCTCAAATTATATGCAAGATAAAAGAAGACCCAAAGGTTTGTTTTTTGGTGCTGTGCTTTGGATGAGCTCTGTAACCTCAGATTGTTCACGTGTCAGACAAGGTTTCCCAAAAAAAAAAAAAAAAAAAAGGCAGAAATAACCAAGAAAAACAAGTTTCTGCTTGAGATCTCAAAATCAGAAGCCCATACTTCTTATTCATTATTTCTAGAACTCCAGGGGTAGGCAGATATGAAGTCTATACATTTTTATTTATTTTAAACAGTCATGAGCAACATGACATATCCATAACAGAATGTGCTCCCCTGGTTTTCTATGGGAGCTCAAAGGCCTGCGGATGAGGTAGCTGCAGCCTGGACCCATGGTCCAGCACTGCTGCATATTTGCCCCATACCCAGGGATGCACACCAGGCTCCAGGCTCTTTTACCTAGATGACTGATGGAGCTCCACTCCATCACAGCTGTGCTTCCCAAACCTCTCAGCCTGAAACCTGCGTTTCCTCCAGAGGGACTTGGCTCAACTGCAGGTCAAGAGAGCAGATTTTGCGAAGCAAATGCAACCAGATCCTTCAGAGCACAGAAGGGAGGACATCCCTAACTTTGCCTTTGAACACTTGGAAGAGCTGCAACAAGAAAGCAATCATCAAATGGAGTGATGTTTTACACTGGCCTGAACTCGACAGATCACAAATCGCAAGGGCTATACTGCAGTTCTGAGCCCACTAGATTATCAAGAACTATTTTGGAGGAAAAAAAGATTGAGTTCTGTTATTTGAGCAATAGCCATCTCCCAAGGCAGCTGAGAGTCAACAGAGAATGGCAGAGAACACTGATGTAGGGAAGGGCAGAAGGCGTGATCGGGAAATGAACTTCCATTGCCCAGATTTTGACAAATGCAAAGTAAAAATGCTGGGAGTCCAGATAAACTGCACTTCTGCTCATTTATCTTCATTACTTTTGCCAGGCATTTCAGACATGTAAATAAAAAGAAAATAAGAGAAGAGGAAGAACTTGTGTAGTGACGAGATTAAAAATCATCAAGGTAAAAAAGCAAAAGAAAAAACAACAGAAAGAGCTTTCTGTAAGTGACAATATTGATGTGGGGCCAAAGCAGGTGATGGCTGTGTGGAAACAGGAGTTATCACCAGACAAACAAAACTAAAGAGGTTAATTTGCTTCAGGCAGCGGTCTCCCTGGGGAAACGCTGAGGGAACCAGCGCCTGACATCCAGTAAACAAGGGCTGATGCCATAAGACTGGAGAAGAGCCAATACAGTACCCACAGCTAAGGCATGGGGAGAGGAGGAAGGAAATGTGATCCAGACTGGCACAGGCTCATTATTGGCTTCAACAGCTTGAAATACTCCATAGCAAACACAAAGGAAAGAATTAATATGGAGGTAAGGAAAATGGCAAATAAGGAAAATAGGAGGGAAAAAAAATACCATACATGGAACACTAGTTTTTGAAAGCATCAATTTGGGTTTGACAAAGCAACCATTTTTCTTTAGAGAATGAAAAGAGTTATCAACTGAATTTTCATTTCAACAAAAAAGCTTTGATGAAATGCCATGTGACATTAATAAGGCTGGATAGGCTAAGGAGGAGTAGGGGAGCTTTGTGGTGGGTAAACAAATTACTAGTTGAACCATGGACAACGCAATAAGGAAGCTTGTGGGAGTAAGGACCTGCTGATAAAATCTGCTGATGACAAATATGGGAGAATTATCAATACAGAACTCAGACCTTGATGGAAAAAAAATTGATGACACTGAAGATTGCAACAACAGATTAAATATGGTAGAAATAGAAAGGTCAGAGCACCAAAACCTGATGTGAATTCTACTGCACACAAGGGGTTCCTCGGTGGAAGAACAGCAGGTGAAAGCAGAGTTGAGTTCTAGTCATCGCACTGTGGCCATGAGCCACTATGATACAGTCATGTAAGGAGAGAGTATCATCTATAGAGGATATCTGCTGAAACATCTCCATAGAAATAAAAGCATAAGTAACACTGTACAGTGCTGGCAAGACTCCTTCACAAAGGCATGTACAATCTTATTCTACATCAAAGTAAAAATAATTTACATAAAAATGGCAAAACCAGTGTGAGGATACAAAGACAATACTGTAAGAAGAGAATGAGACAAACCACTTAAAAAATTAACCTTTTTCCTCTGTTTAAGGGAGTGTGGAAGGGAGAACATACAGCATGGAAGAACTTAGGCTAAATAAAAATGGCGGGTGAAAATTTGGTGTCTAACCATGACAGTCCTGCAGTACCCTTTCAAAAGGAAATGCAGACACCAAATCTAACCATTTTCAAAGAAGAAAGATGGGCAATTTATGTAGGAGATAATGACAGTATTACACATTGCCAAAGGGCTACCACGCACCAAGAAGCCCTCTGTAGTCCCTTGTGACAATGATGTATACAGCTGAAGAACCAGTGGCCACATTACCCACAACTGTTGGCATGCAGATTAACAGGGTGCAGGCACCTCCAGGAGTGCCAGTTAAACAAATCAATCCATAGTTTACATCCCTGTTATAGGCAGGAACATTGTAGACGTTCCTCTATCCTTGAAGGCAAATGGCAATGTCGTTTAGGTGGAACTGCTGTACCTGGGGAGTTTTCCACCTCTGAAGGTAGCAGTTGCTGCAGGACACAGAAGGGCTCCAGGAGCTGCTCTGGGTCTTGTCACCAGCCACAGATCTGCCCAAGTCTAGCCCAAGAAAACAGCCAGGCTTGCTTAGAGCCTGGGCAAGCAGAGAAAACGTTGGGAAAGATGCAAAGAACATCTGGATGCAAAGAACACCTGGAACAGCTATGAGTTTGTTGATTTGTTTGTTTAACACTGTCCTTCCCAAAACAAATAGAACAGCAATGTTGACACTTAACACCTAGACAGAAAAAGTAATTTTATGGATGGCTTCTACTTCACTTCTCTGAACTGTTGTGTCACTGGATCTTTCTTTGTAAGCAGACAGACCAGTCTGAATCAGGATTTTTTTTTTTTCCACTGATCTCCAGTAAGGACTAAAGAGATGGAGCAACAAACGTAAGCGAAACTGACCATCACCTCTCTATTCAGTTTTTGTATTTCTGATGTTGATGGATGACAGTTTTACACCCACTTCCAACAAATGTCTTCAGCCAAGGAAGTGCCTGTCACCCCTAGTAATGCAGCATGTTAACTCGCAGGAAAGGATGCTGGAAGGTCGTCTCCAAGTAATTACAGTTTCTTACCAACCAAGAGCTGCTTAGCCAAATCATGTCAGTGACAGCAGCATAAATTGAAATGGATTAAAAAGAGCATCTAAGGCACAGTATTCAGTCATAGGGAAGACAATGTTTACTGAAGCCTAAGAAGGCATCCAGTAGGAGTTGTGCTTATTCAGGAAAAGCAGCAGCCAAGATTACAAGTAATTTGAGAAGTTACTTAAAGCTGCAATTTGCAAATTTTGCAATTTATCTCATACACAGGAAGATGTTTCAATGGGGAAATTACAAATTTAAATAAACAAATATTTCTGTAGAAAAGAAAGTCCATAAAACAGAGGCGAAACCAGAAGAATCACTGTCTTTCTTTTGGAAGAACATCCCCAGATCTGTTAGCCAACTTCAGGACGACATAAAAGTCTAAACACCTAACTTTCCATCACATTTAAGTATTGTGTCTAAGAGAAGGAAAACATGGAAAGGTGCAGTATTTCAACAGATAGGGAAAACAAATCAGTGACTTTTTATTTGTTTTGCAAATCATGCTAACTTGTTTTCAAATACCATGCTTGGTTATCAAACCTCCGATACCTAAATTAGCTATAGATGAATCTGAATCAGGCAAAAGCAACTGTTTCACCATCTAAATTAAACTTCTAGTCACGCCTAATTAGATCCTTTCTTCAAGGGTATTAGCAGAATCAGACTAAGCTAAATCATCCCAATTAAACTAGTTGGTCTTGTGGTTCAATGTCTTTATTGATTCAAGCATGCTGCATTTTACATGGATCCAAAGCTGCAACAAGCAGAAGGATTATTTCAACATCGGTGCATTCAGCAAGAGCATCAATTTAAAAAACTGAAAAGCTACAAAGGAAGCTCCTTCCACCTGATGAATCTTCCAGTACTAGTTTTCCACCTGACAGATGAGTTGCCTACATGAGACTGCAATGTTTCTGCACCAAAGCCAGAAGAGGACAGAATTTGTCACCAGTCCCAGATACGTCTGCACTTCCAATAAAGTGCTAATGGATGGACATTTGCCAGTAAGAATGATACAAACCTCTTGATACACAGGCCAATAAAGCTTAGAAATGAGAAAGCATCAGACTCAATGGATAGGATCTACATGGAAGCCAAAAAGCCACGCAATGTTCAGTCTGCTCCAGGAAGGTAATTTGGTCTGATCCATACAGTCACGCAGTGGGCACCTAATCCATGCAGCATAAGCTCAAGAAAATAAAAAAGGGAAACTGAGAATTTAACAGCCAGAACTTTCTCTACATGAGATACAGTCACAAACACAAATTAAGATGTTACACAGCAGCCAACAAAAAATTATGTGGATCCTCTTAGGAGGAAAGAGTTATTTGTTGCCCTCAGGCTGCCCACACAACAGAGCACGATGAGCGGAGAGGCAACAGGTCCAAGACTGGAGAGGCAATTACTACCTACAGCCGATAATTAGCTAGTTAGCTAAGTATCTATTAGCTAGTTAGCTAATTATCTGATATTAGCTGATAATACAGCTAATACCTACCTTCGAGCACTGCCCTGCTCAAAACAAAGTGCAGCCCGGAGCTAGAATGGCATGGCATCTGCAGCAGACACCTCCCAGCACCCATAGTCTCATTCAATCTTGGTACTACAGCCCATAATGGTATTTTTGACTTCGATTACTGTAAGCATACAAAACAATTAGTGATGAAATGAAATAATGCAGCTGAGGAATAATGCAAAACAAGGAAATGCTTGGTTTAAGCAAGATTCGTAAAGAGGAAGACTGGAAAAGACAAAACAGACCATTCGTACTCTGCACATGGTGCCTTTGCACACTATGTGTGCCCCACAGAGCACTGAAGGGCAGAGACCACCCAAAGCATTCATATTGTCTCTTTGTACAAGGTACTATGCACTGAACAGACTCTAACTCATACACAGCGTTAACGTTTCCTCTCACAACCATAACATGCTAAACTGAATCTCAGCGCTGCAGCTGGAGCAATGGTTACATGAAGACAAGGCATGCACACACAGCAGTTTCAGAAAGAGATGCTGGTTAGAAGGGACAACATGTACAACCTGGAGCTCTCCTCTACCTCCTTCTGTGAAGAAAAAAGAGAGAAGAAGGAGAGGAACAAAAGTTAATAGACCGGATTTTTGCCATGCGCTCTCTGATTTCAGAAAGTGGGCTAAACATTTGCTGTGAGTTGATAAAACATTTGTGCAGCACCGAGTTCTCCATGTGCTTCCCGGGACATACACCAGTTAATCTCTACGAATTAAGCTCAAGTTAAACTCTGATCAAATTTCACCGATAACTGCACATGCATTAGAACATATGGTTTTGAGAGCTGATTTTTACAGAGTTACAGTTCCTGTTTTTATTAACTCAAGAATTTTAAGTAATCTTAATACAGCATTAGAGGTGCCATTTATCACACTTGAGAGACAACCTGTATATAATACAAAGAGGAACAGATTTGTTCCCCCTTTTCCCCAGAGCACATACACTATTTCCATTTGAAGCATCCCCCTTCCTTCCCTCCTCGCCCCCTGTACATTTTGCCCGTGACGAGGAAACTGGTAGCTCCCACGGAACACATTTTGCTTCTGCAGATACCATAATGCAAGGAGATATTTTCTGGCTTTATAAATCTAGGCGGTTGTCCTCTGAGAAAAAATCCAGAAGCCTCCTACACTAAATCTCATGTTTATGGATAGGCAATTTCAAGGCTAGTAAAGTTACATGAGAGTCACACTAAAACTTCCGGTAGAGACGTGGCATCTTGTAAGCCTTCCAGTCAGATAATTCTGTATCTGCACAGAAGAGTCATATTACTCATTTGCTAATGAAAGATGGAGGAGAAGGAATGTCTTCATGGCAACGGAGGCCACTCAGACAGGTTTAAAAGCTAAAATAAGTTTTCAAAGTTGCTCCCTGTACGGGTGTAATTACACACATGCAATCACTAAGACAGGAAAACAGAGAAGCTATTTTAACTCAATCACTAAGGAGAAGTCAAATTACTTCAGCAAATGAAGTGGGGGACTGTAGCTAAAATAAAAGCCCTACTTTCCACCTTAAGACATGCCTGCATGGATCCTCAGCAGGAGCACCACCTTTCAGTGGTGCCCAGTGCCAGGACAAGGGGCAATGGGCACAAACTGGAGCACAGCAGGTTCCCTCTGAGCATCAGGAAGCGTTTCTGTGCTGAATGGGTGTCAAAGCACTGGCAGAGGTGGCCCAGCGAGGCTGTGGGGTCTCCTCCTTGGAGATCTTCAAAAGCCACCTGGACATGGTCCTGGACACCCTGCTCTGGCTGTCCCTGCTTGGGTGGGGTCTGGGCAAGAGGGACCCTGAGTTCCTGCCCCCCTCAGCCATTCTGGGATTCTGTGAAAGCCCCTGAACCACCCTGCAGGCCTCTGGTTTGTGAGCTAATGGAGGAGAAAACACAAGCAGCAGCATGCTGCTGTCTTCTGTGTAACAGCCACGTTTTGCCAGTCAGCTCCACACGAACCTGCAGACCTGGAGAAGCTGAGGAAACTTAGGGGCCATCCCAGACTCAGCCAGGAAGACATGTTTTTGGGCATAGACATTTCTGACTCTTCCCCTCTAAAACAATTTTATACACCATCCTCCTGTCTGTGCCTTCCTATTAAGCAAAAAAACCTTCTCAGCCAGGCAGCCCCATTTCACTTCAAGTCCTCTTTTTTTTTGTCCCTCTCTTCAACAGTTACCCCAAGCCCTAGAAGCCCAATCCCATCCTCTCCTGACTTGGTCTCTTTGGTTGTCTCAGTGTGTCACAGACAGATCCAGACTTTCCTCATCCTTGGGTTTCATCTATTTTTGAACCAGATTCCTTCCTGGTACCTCCGGAGCCTGTGAAGTCTCTGAGCGTAGGGGATGGAGAAGACCTGGACTCACTGCCACTCTCAGGTCTGCCATGGCTCCATCATGCTGAGCAGGGAAAACCCAATTTTAGTCCCTGGCTGGAAAACACTGGGGACAGATGGAGTGCAACAGCTTAACTGCAGCAAGTTACCAGTGAGCATACGCAAACTACACATTTTTTTTAAAAGCTTATTCACTTCATTTATTTGGGGATGGTCTTCCACAAATAAACCCTTGACAAAGACCTACCACTGCCAAATTTTAAGGTCAGAGGGCAATAGAGCTTCTTAAATACAAGTCAAGCTAATTTTGATACAAGCAGAGCAATGGATCTTGCATTAGGCTCGTTTTGGGAAATGCTGGATTAGTTTGGCTTAAATTTCCTATATATCTTTGACTTCTGAGCCCCTTCAGTTTAAAGCTAATAGGGATGGTTTCATGCTAAATAACATTTGGCAAAGCTCACAGCCACTTCAGGCAAAGATTGAAAATCTTCCGATAACACCCCCTTACAGGAGATGTGCTCACAGCATCATCAGTGACTAACCTGGTTAACCCCCAGTAATAGAATTCTTTCACCATTCCACTTCCAAACATTTCATTTACGTCTACAAAAAAACTGTCATTTCAGGATGGTGGGTTTTGTTGTTGGTTGTGTGTTTTTTTTGTTTGTTTTAAGAGCACACATAATCACACCATCCTTACCTAATTTGCTTTTTTTGCCTCTTCCAAATTAAAACTTTAAAAGCTTGCTCATATTTTCAGGGGATATTTTAGTTTCTTTTTTGACTTCAAATTAAATACAACTATTTACATACATCTGCTAACTTCTAAATTGTTCTGGTAATTTGCATCTGTGTACAACTATAAATAATTTAAGCCTTTATGCCAGTGCATCATCTCTGATTCACCAAAACACACAGACTTACTAACACCTTCAAAGTTACCATCTATTCCTTTGCCGCAGCCTGCTGCCAAACGCATTTAATAAAATACCCTGAACTTGAACTTTCAATCAGGCATAAGTAAGACAGCGGTTCAGGCTCAGAACCAAAAAGCCAGCAGGCAGAATTTTTTCAGAGTTTTCAGTGGACCTGACCCAGGACTTAAAAGCACATTAAGAACAAATTAATGTCTTTGAAGTAGGACATATACAGGCATCTGCAGCTGGGAAAAACAATACTACCACCACCCTTTTGTTACACTCACAGTTTGATGCTTTTTCCAACAGAAGAAAATAAGAGCTTGGCCCAAACATATTTTAGGTTGAGCACAACTCAAACAAAATTGTTGCTTCACTTTCTGAGAAAATGCATGCCAAAACCACCCTATTTCAAACTGAATGATTGTATGATTAATTTTGTCCTTCTCTACAGCCCCTGGCAAGGCTGCCATCCCTCCTCTCGCTCTAGCTACTGCCAAGAGGTTACTTACCCACTGCTTTTCTCTGCCTGCTGGTTCCATCCTCTGCTAGCACTGTTTTGTTGTTTTTGTTTTGTTTTGTTTTTTTTTGTGATGCCCTGCTGTACTTTCCAGACAGGACTGCTCTTCCTTCACAGCTTCCTTGCCTTGCCCTGATGGTCTGGCTGCTTTGCTACCTAACCTCTCTTCTGTTTTTTTTTCCCTAAGCTCTCCCCCTTTTCTCATCCCTTAGCCACTTTTTCCAAATATCTTTGACTCTTTTGGAGTCCTCCAGTCGCTCAAAGTGCATTTCCTACACCCATGCTTATTGGTATAACCTCAGTAGTCACATCAATCATATATATATATGCCTTTACATGAGAATCATGCAAACATTAACTCTTCACATAGGAAAACTGAACAAGGGAGGCTCAGGATGCCAATCCACACTGGAACCAGATTTAAGACAATGAATTCCAGTTGTAATCATTATCTTCCTCACTGTTTTGGCTACTTCTTGCCCTGCAAACATGCTTGTACTGCTCTAACTCTACTGACACAAGCAGCCTCCTCTCACAGTTGGTGAAGCCTCAGAAACAGTTGATTCTTTTGTTGATTTGTGGCAAAAGTTAACCCAAACCACTGCCTGCTGCCCAGGTCCTAAAACTAGGACAGGACTAAGTTTTCTAATAAAAAAAAAAAGTCAGTTTGATCTTTATTATCTATAATTGAGTGATTTGAACATTCCCTTGAAAAACAGAAATAGGTATATATCTGTGCCAAGCCTGAAAGAAATCCTAGTGCTTGACTCATTAAAAACCTATTGTTTGAATTAACTCTGCAATAAGGACCTCACATAAAATAAGAAAGTGAAGAGATGATTACATGCTTTGTGATCTGCGTAACTGAGAAGGTCACTAGTAGAGAAGTCAAATATGGATTGTTTCCTCAGTAAAAGCACAGTCACTGGAAAAAAACACTCTGAGCAAGACAACTTTTACAATAGGAAAAAGAGCACTGATTATTCTAACTTTCATAATTGCAATGAGAAAAGTGAACAAAATATTTGATGCAAATATTTGAGGCTTGAAATAAGGAAATGAAGATTTCAAACTGTAGTTCCAGCTTCCACCACTCCTGAAACCATTGAGCCTCTTCCCTTAACTGTGCAATGATTTTGACAGAGATGCCACTGAGAGAGTCCCCTTACTGCCTGGAGCGGGAGCAGGCAGATGGACCTAGATTTCAACGTTAGATTTGGTTTTACCAAATCAAGACCTATCAAAACACTGCCCCTCAAAGCATGTTGGTCATTTCCATCTTCCATGTCCTCAGGAAGGGGTTAATCAGCACTGCTCCTCCGCTGCATCAGCTCTCATCCATTGTGGTCAAACACCTCCTTATCTGTACTGGTAATAAGGAATGCAGCTCCACAGAAATGGAATATTATCTCATAGACAAGTTACAGAAATAATATGAAAACACAGGTCTCAACTTTTTTTTTTTTAATAATTACTTTTTATTTTTGTTTTTAAGGTCTCTACTAGGATAACATCTAGCAGCAATTAACACCAAGAACTCCCACTTCGTGATGGAGCCACTTGAAGTCTAGAACCACTCAACTTCTAAAACTGCAAATCCAGCTACTTATAGCTCAAATGCACACTTAGTTATCACATCTTAACTATTATATTTAACAAGGAACCAAGTCACGAATTATGATGAAAACCCCTAACACCTGCTATTTTGAAAATACACTGCAAATCTCCCTCCCTCCCCCTCTCTCTCTCAAAAAAAGTGAAACTTCCTAATTTGCATTCCGGTGTGTTGTACAACAAATTTTAGGGCTTTTTTTTGGTCGGTACTATTGTACAGTGCATGCAATTGCTCTCATAATCACCTCCTAAGATAGTTCTAATAAACTGTTCAGAGTAAGGTGTTAGCTACTAGCTGCACAAGATACCTGATTTTGATATCTCTTTAAAAACATTTATTTTAGTTTACCTGAATTTGTCTCCTCAGCAGAAATCCAGTTTCCTTCCTGTGCTAATTCTTTTAACAGTCTCCTACGCATTTGTCTCTTTTCCCTTAGCACATTTTTGAAATTGTTGATGCATTTGTTCAGGTAGATGGTCTCAGCGCACACCTTTTCAAGGCTCATGGGTCTGCACTCCTTTCCTTGCTCAGGCAGAGAGCTTGCATCTACTCCAATCTCATCAAGAGGTGAGTGCTGCCCAGCAGGAATTTCACAGTCTGATGACGGCATCAAACACGAAACAGGAGACTCACACGGAACTGAGGAAAGACTGGAAGGAATGAACTGCATTTGAGCAGACGCTTCGCTATTTGCAGTTGTGTTGGCCTGGCTCTCGGAGGACTGACTAGGAGGGGTTTCTGCAAAGTTGTCGGAGCTGCCACACATACCTGAACTGGTCAGCATGAGTGTATTGTCATCATCCATCTGTAAGCCACTGTCATTTTCCAAAAGCATTTCAGAATCGCTTGTCTCCAGTTTGTTGAACACCACCTGCAGAGCAGACCTGAAATGATGAATGGCTTTCCCAAGCTTATTAGTGTAAAACTTCATGTCTACAAGATCAATGTTATCCCGGGAATGGTCAAGAAAATACTGGGAATTTTCCAGGACATCCCTAAAGACCTGATCAGTTGGATCTTGATCATTCAGGTCCATTTGAATCATATCTTTCAAGCTGTCACTACTGTCAGCCATTTCATCTGTTGTGTGATCATAGCTAATGGTTGTCACCCCACTAGAAACATCTTCCCTTTGAGCATCAGCTTTCTCCGGATTGGTAAATTTGCATGGGGTATCACAGTCTCTTTCAATTCCTTCTGCAGTTATCCTCTCATCTTTATCTAGAAGGGAAGAACCATTCTCAGTGCCACTCCCAGTACCATGCCTGTGTTCACTTTCAGTGCCTGAAGCACACATCTGGCTTGCACGACCCAAAGACTCTGATGAACGGCAATCATTTCCATCACTCGGTGTGGCCAAACCAGTCACCTGTGGATTTTGTGGAGGTTCACAAAGGGCCTTGTGAAAGTCACTCTCACACGAAGGCTGCTCACTGCAACTTACTGTTTGTGCTTCCTTCCCAGTTTCAGGTACCAAGTTGCTTTTCTTAGTCAAGGTTGACTTCTGCACAGAATCACATCTCTCCTCTGTGCTCTGTGGTTTTTTGCTCGTGCTTTTATACTTAACCTGGCACGAGTCAGTTCGAAGGTGCCCAGCTCCATCAGTTCTCTGAGAAGCATCAAGATTCAACGAGTTGCGATGATTTTTCTTTGAGCCAGACTGAGAAGAGACAGACTCTGCTTTGCGGCCCCTCTGGACATTTTGCTGCTTTTGCTCATCTCTGGTAGCAATCCGGACCCCTGAGCTTTGCAGAAGAACAGATTTCTGTAAAATAAAGTCTCTCTGTTCACAATTGACGAGTTTCACAACCGCCGGTCTTGGTGTTAAAGGCTTGCCTGTACCAGTATCTGACCTATACGCGTCTTTTATATACTTACTGCATTGGATACCGTTGAAACAGTGATATTCAGACAAGAAGCTGCAGATAAGCTCTAATGTGTTTTCACCATCTTTTTCTGGAATGCCATAAAAATATAACACTGGTTCTTCCTTGCGTACCTCCCTGTTTGGCTCCTGAGTGTGTGTACTCGAGGTTTTGGCAGTGGAACCACTTTGCAGGCCTTCTATCTCACTCAAGACCGTATCTACACAGCTAGAGACTTCATCCACAGAGCCTTTTATCAAGGTGAGGTGCTGCCGGAGCTCTGCAATCTCCGTCTGGATGCGACTTATTCCCTGAAGCTCTTTAACGATGTAATCAACCACATCAGCTGAGCGATCTCTCGACTGCCGTCTACGGCTCTTGTATGCAGCAGGCTTTTCCTGGGGAAAGCACCCTTGCCTTTCAGCTATCTCTCTCCAGCTCATTGTGACACTAAGGGAAGAAAGGTCCTGCTCCTCAGATACTTTACCCTTTCTTTCAGAAGAGGTCTGCATCGTACCATCAGAAGCATTTCCTTCCGAGTCCTTCTTGTTCTGTTGAACCGAGCACGGTATTTTCACATAGCCATCCCAGTTCAGTTCCACCTCACCAACGCACACTTCACTCATGCCCTTGGAATCGTGCTCTCCATCCTGGTGGAAGTCCCCTCCAGCAGTGGAAAATTCGGTGCTGGCAGAGCTCCTCTTTATTCCGCAAACAAACATGTCCGTTTCGATCTCTACTGGGGAGAGCTGGCAGTGATGAGCGTGGCTCGGGTTCTCATCTACCTGGCCTTGAAGGAGCCTCTTCATTTTGTCCCGCAGGATCAGATGGAGTCTTTGCTTCCGGAATTGCTTCCTGGCCCACAATTTTACAACAGGTTTTCTGTGCAGAAGCGCAATTTCATTTTCTTGCTTTTTCAATCTACTTCTAGCAAACATCATCAGCAGCTGCACCTGAGTTTTTCATAGTGCTACAAGCTGCACAAGCACACATCAATCACTTCCCAATGCACAACTCACATCCAGTTTTTATTCTGTCACGAAGCAGCTACCAAAAGAGGGGAAAAAAGATTACAGTTTGGTTCAGATAGAAATAGCCAAAGTAACTTAAGCAGATTTTTTTTTTTTTTTTTTTTTAAAGCATCCACATCAAAGCAGGCAGAAAGAGGATGTACTATTTAAAGTGCACAGTCATCATCTTGGTTTTGGCCACCTCCCCATATCAGACCCTTCTTTGCAGAAAGAACTGTTTCTCACTCCTACCCCTGCCCTGGAAATTTAAAGAGAACAAAGAGCAACTCTTTGGCCATTCCCTTACAGTACCATGTCTGCAAGTTCCTCTAAACTGAGATCCCCATGATAGTGTGCTTTATGATGGAATTACCCCACGAATACAGGATTCTGACAATTATTAAAAGTTTTATCCCCGCACATTTCCTTTCAGTCCATTCACAGTCTTCATCCTTTCTTGATTCAAACCAAAGCAGAAATAAAATTTTACTTGGCTCAGTACCAGCTATCCCCCAAGAACTGAACAAAGTCATGCACAGTGGCAGGAAGACTGGATGACAGATTTTGAGTGTAAAACCTTTTTTCTATTTTAATATTTTAATCTTAATATTTTGCTACTAAACACTAAAAAAAAAAAAAAACCTCAAAGCTTACTGGCTCCCAAGCTAACCTGCAGTTAAATATGCCACACTCAGCATATGTACGAACAGGCTGAGCTGACAGCATGAAGATTCTGCACGTCACTTCTACTCCAACCCTCAAGATTTTGTAGTGGATCATTTTCCCTATTTAAATCGCCTCTGCAAAGAACAAAGAAAAAAATACCATGCTACCTAATTAAAACTTTTTATGTGTCTTCACGTAAAAACACACAAACATCTCTTTTTCTCCAGAATGTCAGGCAGAGACCCAGGCAGACATCCTCCTTGAGTCAAGGTGACTGGAGGACGCCAGTGCCTTTGACATGCCAGTTTGGGCTCGCTGCTGAAGCACACATTCTTTCTCATGTTCTTGTTTCATGGAAGATCTATAGTAGATGCCTTTAATTTTTCATTTTTGTAATTATCCAGTCCTTAAAAATGACTTTCTTTTAAATCCACAATTACAACCAACATCACAAGCAATGTTCAGCCTAAGTTAAATTTCGCTGAGTGCTGCTTTATGGAGGAAGGCTTACTGCCACGTTGAAAGGAACAGAAACAGGGTCTCTAGTCTTAAAACAGCTAGACCAAGAATCAGGTTCATGTCAACATGCTTTTCTCCTACTCCATTCTCACCATCCTTTAAGGACTGGTAACCTTGGTTTCCCTGGCATGGTCTTTGCAACCCCGAAATCTTCTGCAAAGATGGTCGTGTGTTGTCCTGGCAGCACCCACTAGTGAGGGCTGGACCAGGTGCTAAGCCCAAGTGTTTCACATTCTCATGCTAAGCAGAGGACTGAATGCCACCGTAGGTTTGTCTACACTGAATTATGCCTTTGCCTAAAGACCAACAAGCTCCGAGCCTTTTCAGTGCCGAAGGGCCAGCTCCAGAGTTCACAGAAGCATTCACCAGGTGCCTCTTTCAGAGGTGAAACAGCAATTCCCATTTCAGAAGATTAATTCAAGGCTTGTACACCTGTACTGACCCCAAACTGCCGAAGAACAGAAGCCCTTTCTCTAATAATTCCTCCAGTTCTGCCTGACAGCCATTTGTAATATCACCAGCATTTTGCTGCCAGTGAGCATTTTTATCCCAGTGAAAATTTTGTTTTCATAGTTGTTGTTTCTCTTTGATGGCTGGGAAGAAAAGAAAGGTTTCTGATCTGGAGGAGATGGCACTTGCAAATACCAATCTCTATAATCAGAGCTAATTAACATGCTATAACAGAGGCTGCATCTGTGCTTCAGGCTTAAGCCCCATAATCCAGCATCTCAAATGAACTTCCATACCTGCCCTTATGTAAGTTAAACAAATTCCCCATTAAACTTGTAAGCTTCTTAAAGAAATTAATTTTTAATTTTATATAATTTTTCAGGTCATTAGTCCATAAAGATCTATATGGGCTTTTTTTATTGTTGTTGTTCTTTTGGTTTGGTTTTACTTCGTTTTTAGTATCTCTTATCTAACTAATCCCTCATAGAACAGGGTTGACCTAAGAAATATTTGCTCAGGCTATCTTCTTCCACTACTTAAACAATTTACCTTTCCACTTGATAGGCTAACTGGTAATTAATACCAGGAAAAAAAAAAAAAAAAAAGTTCTGTGTCAATATTAAGAAGTGAGCCTTCAGAGAACAAGCACCTGAATTCAGTGGCACCCTGGAAGAAGAGATCTACAGCTGTGGCTCCCTCCATGTGTTGCTTGAGGGTAGCTAGCAGAGATGCTCATTGCAAGTATTTTCCAGCATATCAAACCCTCAGTGCTAGGAGAAAAGCCTACACATGCTTGTGCAAGGACTCCCTTGGAAAGCTCAGCATTCGTCACGCTTCCTTTCTGCATGCAGCTTTCAGTGCAGCAGAGGGGCTTAATAATCATTTTAGTTTAAAAAAAGAAATCAAGCTGAAGTTCACTCTTGGTTCTTTTGTATGCTTAAACGCTTGATAGCAGCAGTTTGTTACGGAGGATGCTTTTTCCTGTTGAACACACTCACAGGACTGCAGCCATTGCAAAGCAGGCAGTTAACGCAAACACTACAAAGCTTTCATTTGTGTGCTCACACACATGTACACACATGCACACACACCTATTTCATTTTAGACTTCCAAAAAACAACAGCTTTGATTACAAATACCAGCAATACCTTTCCAGCTTGTCCCAAGAAGGACAGAAACTGCTCCCCTTGAGTCCGGGAACAAGACCGAAACAGAGCATGAGGACACTGGCAATGCCTCTCCACCTCTCTGTACAGTGGGTGGAAGCGAACAGATATCTCTCGGCTTGCATCAAAGAGCAAAACCCTGCCACTTATAAAAAACAAGCCAACAAGCAGGTAAGAGAATCGCCTGCTTCCATCCTCCTTCCCACCTTGGGTGCATTTCCTTGCTCCCTTCCTGCTGACCCAAAGCAGGCATTGTGCAGTTAACTGTCCCCTGGAAAAGTTCCTTAATACTTTAATGATGGTTTTGTTAGGGTCATGCTCCCTTGTAGCACAGACAATAAAGTGACACTGAAACCTTAATAAAGGTTCAGCCAAAAAAATACCTAATTTTGATGCAAATCCTCACTGAAGTCTTTCTCTTCCAGAATCACTTCAGAAGTCATATTAACATATATCAAGAAATCACATGTTTAAATAAAGGATATTTGCATCCTGATATCCTGCCAGATACTGCAAGCCCTCACACAAACTTTGTTCTGGTTGCATTTTTAGCAGACATTTCTCTGCAGAACTTACAGCTTCGCCCAGTTGTCTCTGGGTGGGCAGACTGAAGAGCAGCACGCACAGTTTCCACTATTTCTCCAACCTACAACTAACCAAATGGATGTTAAGCCCAAGGTAAGCAGGAGTAAGACATCACTGCCTTTCTTTGGGGATGTTTGTGTTATCTTGTAATTTCCGTGAGGACCAAATTGGCATCTTAAGATTTTAAAATCAAGGTGGGGAGGGGGGAGGAATGATGAACCAAACACTGCACAACTAATTACCTGGCCACAGGTGACATTTCTGGAGTATCTCTAACACAGGAACAATACTTACATCTCCTCCTGATATACTGGTTTGTGATCACAACAGGAGTAAAAACATGGCACATGATCATCAGTGATTGAGAAACAAGAACATGAGAAATCCCATGAAGGAATAAACTGCAGTTAGGAGATCTCTGCTCGACAACTGGGAATCAGTCACACTTTACACTGACAGCACTCTCCAGAAGGTCAGTCTCCACCAGAAGCTGCAAGCCACTCTGAACAGGGTGTTTGCTTCCAAGACCCACTGGGCAGACACGGTTCAAAGCAAAGGCAGCTTTGCAGTGCCTTTAGCACTGCCCCAAGCAGCAAAAAGCTGGCAGTTAAGCGGAAAAATAGGGTGTGAGATCACAGCTTCTTTGTGTCCACTGAAGCTCCGCTAAAATCTCTCTACCAGCTCTCTGGTTTTCATCACAGTAAGGGAAATAGCGAGACACCTTTACCCCAGACTATCACATTAGAAGGTGCTGGTACACAAGGGTAGATGTGATGTTCAGACTCAAAGAGGTATAAAAACAATTAACCATGACCAAAAAGTATTTCACAGTACCTTCTCTGCCTATTGACTCACACCACCATGGCACTGAGTGAAGTCTTTTGGACTAGATTATATTTTTAGTATCTTCCACACACAGTGGTATTGTGTTACCCATGCAAGCAATTACTACAGGAAAAGCAATGAAGTGACTGATAAATGGTCTTCTTACTTTATAAAACAATGTTTAAATATGAAGAATAACATGAACCAATATGCAGGACATTCTGGGAAAGGAGGTTTTGGCATCAGCAAGAGAAAGAATTCATGGCTAAGGCTGCCATAGCAACATCGCCCCAGCACTTCGCATGCTGAAACATTGACTCTTCCTGGGAATATTACAGCATTTTTAAACACTTTAATTGCTGAAAGAATCTGAACAGCAAGGCTTGACAGAGATACGAACAGTTACAGCCAGCTTTGCTGACGTTACGACTTCTGGAGGTGAGCATGCAATTTACTAATTAACATGATTAGATTTAATTTTGGGATGGATCATAGCTAAACATGAAATTCATTGCTTGCTTCTGAGAATGAGTCTCTTTTCAAACCTTCTGATAATTAACAGAAACTAACTTTTGAGTCCTGGCATTGATTATTGGAATAAGAAGTTACAGGGCTAAGCAATCCTGTGCAAGGAACACCAGGACTGGAGAACAAAATGTACTCCAAAAAATGTGCTCACCTCGGGGCACTTCTGCTAAATGTAAGGTACACAAGGCACACATGGCACTTCACATTTCACAGTAGACTATGAAGGAAATATATCCATGCTATTGAAAAGATTGTCATTACAAAAGGATGAAAATGTTTTTTAAAAACAAAACAATGTGAGCAAAAAGCTACTTCACACTCCCTTGGCAATCCTTCCATAGTCCCTTCAGAGCCCCATTGCCTGCCAAATCTCAGGCTGCGTTCTTGTTCTGGTGCTGCAGCACAAGCTGCAAAACTGCCTAACTGCATCCCAGCCCTGCCCATAGGACTTTCTGAAATGTTCAAGCAGTTCCACTAACATGTTCCAGGTTTCATCTGTACCTCCAAACAGATTTGTTTCAATAAAACTGAGCAAAAATTGTGTCAAAACACTTCAATGCAGACATCCGTGAGAGCCAGCCTTCCTGCCTATCACGTTTTGGAAAAACACACTTGAATCCTTTCCAGAACAGCTTGATAGATGAGAAGAGGGAAGAGGACAAAAGGTCAGATTTGGCTAGTCAGTAACCCTCATGGTGGAAAAAACGATCTGGGGAATACAACATATTGGCTGAATGAATTACACAGGTCTGTACCTCTCCCATCACAGTTATTCCTTACCTTTTACGCAAAGCCATTAAAATGAGGCAAAAACACCTCTGAATAATATTTTGTTGTACCAGCATGTTATTGATGTAGCTACAAAGTGAAGGAACTGTACAAATCACTAAGTATGAGGGTAAAAACTCACTAAAGTGTTGCAAGCATGTTCACCAGCATGAAAAATTTTGTTGAGAAACAGCATGAAATTAAATTCATATAATTAGAGAGTGTCGCTGTGTAGGGGAGTAAACAGATAGCACGCCCTGCTTTAACTCCTTAATAACCACTACAAACACGGGAGACACCAAAAAACACAACAGTTAAGTGCCTCAGCTTTCTGTTAAATGGGGCTAATGTTGGTCTCCCTCCACTGGCATCACTTCTGTGAGCACGGATGGAGAAGGATGGAGATGTTTGTGCCTTTTCAGTGAAGCTGCCTTGGGAGCACTCCCAAGATCTCCGTGGCACCAGGCAGTGTTGCCATTCCTCGAGACAAGCTCGTTCCCTGTGGAGCCATATCCTTTTAGCACAGCTTTTTCTGCAAGCTAACAGTGGCAGTGGATGGCACAGTTGCAGTAACAAATGGGGTCTGTCATTACCTGGTGGCTGAGAAAGGAAGGCATCCAGAGACAGAATCAAAGAAAGAGGGGTTGTCTCCTAGTGCCTCTCTAGGTACAGGCTAGAAGCTGCCGACCACAAGAACTCACAGCTCACACATAGCCAGCAGCAAGCTAAGTCTAAGACACCTACCCCCAGTGTGCTGAAACCGTCCTGTGCTGAGAAAAAGGCAAAAAGGATAACTGAATGCTAAAAAAAAAATAAAATTATATATAGAGAGAAGAAATCACAGCTTCTTCTGTTGTTATTAAGTAAAGTTACTTCACTCCCTGGCAGAAAATATAAAACCTAAGCAGCCAGCTATCAGCAGTTTAAGAGCAAACTGAGAAGCAATTAAATTCAGTAGCCTCTGTTTCCAGAGCACTGATTAGGTTACATGAGGGGGTTTTGTACACAGCTGAATCAATCAGGGATCTCCAGTAAATGATTTACCCATGACAACCTAAAGTACTGTGATATAACCAGCTCTGACTGTTCCTTAAAACAGATTTCTTCCAAGTCAGGATCCTAAGGACCAAGTACTATATTGAACAGATGAGCCATGAGCAAGAAGCAACTTTTTGTTTAAAGGAAACAGCAGTGAGAACAAGCACAAGTACTGCAGCATGCTGACAAGTTGGCTGGTCTTGGGATCAGGACTGTACAAACATCTGCTAGGCTTTGGATTAAAGTTGCTGAATGTTAAGCTACCTCTAAGAGAACAGAGAGAGACAGAGCACTGTCAGTCCAAACCCAGTACTTCTGCTTTAAATGAGGTTTGTGTGCTCCATTATGAAAGCACTGAAGGATACTAAGAGCTCTGCCTCGACTAGCAGAAACAGAACATGCTGTACCTTTCCTCTACTTGTAATCCAATTTACAACCCAGTGCTGAAGCAATAGTTTGAACTCCCCAAGTGCTGCCATCTCTGACAGGAGCCACCGGGAAACATACGTTCCTTGGATTTTTCTCAAAACTCTGGTTACTCACTGTGGTCTGGAGCTGGTTTTCCAGGGAATGGTGCCTCAGTTAACAGGGCCAGCCAGGTGGGGGAATGACAGGCAGCACTCACCAACCCAAGGTGATGAATTAAGAGATGCAACTTCTGTTGTCAGGGCAGAGCTAACATAGCTGTAGTACAGGCTGATGCTATGTGATCTTGCTCACTGTTTCTGACCTTTCCTGCACTTCTTTAGAGCAGACACTCGGCAGCTTTCAGAGAGGCTGGGAAGAGGTAACGTAGGCAGCTGATAGAACAATTAGGCTTTTCCAGCTCATGCTGCTAAACTGCAGCGCTCTTCAACTAAAATTCTCCTGGGCTAAAACTGAAGCTTTACTTCTATAAGCTTTCTCCTTTTCATCTTGAGGGCAGAAGACCTTAGCATTCTGTATTGGGTCTTGATGTTTATCCCCCAAAGACTCTCTCCATTAGCAAAAGAAAGCTGCCTGTATAAAAGGAATGAAAACTGAAAAGATATCTGAAACAGCCACGCCATCTGCTCTGATTCATGAGCTTGTACAGCATCCTCATTGCTTCTTCATGCCAGTCATTTCATCTCATCAGCTCGCAACCTTCTCAGCACAGGAAATCAAGCCAATGACAAATACTCTGGGTTAAAAGCAAGCCTGTTTTAAGTGACATTTAAGGCAGAATCAAACCAGTAATTTAATTACTCTGAAGCTATTTGCTCTTCAAGTGATCAAACTTATATTATCCCAAAATTCCCTTCCCTTTAACTCCTCTTCACACAGTGATTTTGATGTCAAATTCCAGCTGAGAAACAAACCCTCCTAACAGAGAAGTGTGAGAAGTAAACAGACAACCTCAATTGTACCAGCAATAGGACATCTACAATTAGTGTCTAATGGGTGAAGACAAAAACTAAGAAATAGAGCACACAAATGAACTTACTAAGAGTGGATTGTCTTTTCAAAGCATGTGTTTAAATCCAGTAAGCTTCAAATGGAGCTATTGTATTACCAAAGTAAACACATGCACACAGCCCACTCAAAATAAAGAACAACCCTGCTTGTTTGCTGCCTACTTGCAGTTTATACCCAGCCACTTCATTTGTTCCAGTCATTCACTTACCTTTCTGCTTCAAAATAAAATGTTTAAATGTAAAGGAAATACATAGAATAGAAACTACAGAATACAATAGCTTGGTTTCATAGAAAAGACAAGTCCCGAAGGAGTCCTAATCTTGTTAAAGGTTCACCCGATAATGAACTTTCACTGTGGAGATTATCAACACATTGTTGGTGTCCCATCTCAGGTATCGGGGAAAGCAATGTAAAAAGGCACCGAGAGTATCCTGTTCCACAGCAGCACTACGATGAGAAACCATGCAAAGTAGAAGGCATGTTTCGAAGAAAAAAAAAAATAGAAAAAAAAAAAAAAGCAAACAGTTTCTAAAAATCCAAAAAGCAAAAACCAGTAGAAGCCAGTGAATGTAAAAGCCAAAAATGCAGAAATCCTGTCAGCTTCAAGGAGTATCCCTCAACAGAAATTCTTTAATTCATCAACACAATGCATCTTTTCCCTTTCCCAGGCAGTACCAAGTACAGTAAAAACTTCATCTCTGTCTTCAGTTGTGACTCAACAGAAAATATTGTACTTCAGAGGCAGAGAGAAAGCTGTGCAGCTATTGCTACTTTACTCCTCCTCGTCAGCTGCTTACTGCCTAGCTCCTCACACGCAGCCTCCCCGCTTCGCTCACACACCAACACTCCTTGCCTTGAAATGATTCTCCACTTTATTATCCATTCAGAAGGAAATACGAACTGATAGAGCCAATCTGACTAAAGACAAAGCGCGCTCCTTTGGCATTACGAGAGCAGGCAACAGAGCACAGCGAGGCGATCTGTGCTGGAAAAGCGCTCTGTCTGACTCCTGGCATCCTGCAGGACTGCGGAGCAGGGGGCTGGCAGAAAAGCCCAGGACAACATAATTAACCAGTTCCAAGAAGATTCTTTGCCCGATGCAGATATGTATGTCTATTTTTGCATCTCCTGTTCACCCCAGACTAACCCACAAGGTTCAGCAATGCCCTCACTCAGACGGATCCTGTCTGGTTTTCAAGGAAGACTAGTGCCAGCCCTGCCACCAGTGTGGGGGATTGAACACCCGGTGATCTTGCATTTCCCAAAAATGTAAGTCACATTGTTACATAAAGAATGACTGCAGAAATGCTGTGCACAGAATCGCATCCACTCACGTTGTACTGACACTTCTTCCCTAGGAAGTGAGCAGCAGCAGGCACTGATCCCATAAGAAGTGCTTAATTAAGAAGTGCTTATTTGCCCCACAAGCTGTCCCAAAGGCATCCAACGCACCACTGCTAAAAAAAAATCTTCCTGGCCAGTTGGTCCACACTCACATCCCCCTTCTGACAAATGCTCCCTGCATCCTGTCAGTAGGTCCCCCTTCTTTGTGTACCCAACACAAGCACCTCCTTCCCAAATGCTGTTTCTCTCCTGTGCCTTTCGCACCGAAGGCGCTATAAGGGAGCTGCGTGCATTTCCTGCTTTGATCGAGGACAAATCCCCGCATCTTTCAAAACAAAGTCTTTTTGCAGTGTGGGGTAGGATTCTGAAGAGGCCTCTATGACTTAGCTGTGGAAATGCCACTATCTTCCCATCTGCTCAAATACCTCCCACCTCCTTGTGAGCCAGCCGTGCTTAAAATGAGACTTGTTCCTCTCCATCACGCACCAGATCTCTTACCTATGCCAATACCAACTTTCATTCACCATTTCCTCTTACAAGCATCACTGTGCTCCAAGCCTTGCCCTCACCGCGTGGGATATTCTCACGGCATCTGGAAGAATCAGCTGACAACAGCCAGGCTGGTGTCTCCATCTGCTTATTTATCTGATGGACACAAGCACAAGTTTTGCACACAGGCAGACTAACGCCACGGTGCGCAATACTTGGGTCTTAACAGCAACAGCAATGAACCTTGCTAAATGCCCTTCTGCATTTTCCAGGTGTAGACACAGCACTGCCCCTTGCAGCCAGGCACAGACACCAAGTCACCGACCTCATTTCAGAGCCCGCGTGAGGCTGGAGTTCACTGATATCCTCTATCCCCCAGAGAATCCTCCCTTTTTTTGCTCTTTCCCTTGCTGCAAGGCCAGGGACCACAGGTCAGAGTTTCAGAGGTGCTTTAGCTTTAAATGCCTTTAAGAGCCTGACCCCAAGGTTCTCATTATATGCTTGCACCCCGCCAGGATAAGGCTCTTACCCAACCAAGGGCACTGAGTTCCAAAAGAAATGATTGCTACTAAACACACCAATTACAGCACTTCAGCTCAGAGCTGAAGCTCCATATCAAATGCATCCACATAATGATGAAGACTGCCCAAGTGAGAAAATAAAAATGCAATTCAGGATTTGCGTGGCACTTAATATCTTCAAACCGCTGCACATAAGACAAAAAAAAAAAAAAAAAAAAAAAAAGGACTTTTCAGGGGTCTCATTTGCACTAATAGTTTTTTTAAAAAAAATAAAGTCAGACAACACTCAGTTAACATTGGCATTAACTGTCTATAGCACCTGGATTACCCATTGCATAGCATCGTAGGCTTTCATTTGCCCTACTTTTTCCAATGATCTGACTACAAGCAGAGCCATTGTCACACTGCCATCGCTGCCCCTTTGTATCTCTTCTTTCCATGGTCTTTGCCTGTCCCTGCAGTCATCGATGCACTAGCACATCCAAGTCAAAAATGCACTGGGGCCAAACACAAACCTCCACCCATCGCTCGAGACCCTGAAAGCCTGTGCAGATTTCCAAGCACTACCACAGAAAACCCCAATACTCCCATGAATGCCTTTTAGGAACAGGTCCAGACAAATAACATGAAAAGAGTGAGCAAGTTTCAGTAGACAAAGAGACAGGAGACATCATTAATAGAGGTCATGAGCAATGAAGTGTTGGAAAATGTCACGGTCCTCCCCATGCCTCACAAGGAGAGGAGGAGAATGAGGCTATGAACAGACAAAATACAGGTGGCTCTCGGCAGCTAGGAAGATAGTACCTTTCAAACATTTAAAATCTCTTACCTAACACAAAGGAGATTGACACAGGTGCTGTTTGTCAGGAATGCTTCATTTATGGAAATAGCAAAGATAATTTGCAATTAGGACACGAATCACGTCTAATGAAAAGCCAATGAGAAAGTGTGCTTTACCTTAAGGCTCAGAGCACTGAGTTATTTGCCTTCTACAAGAGAAATAAACTTCCACTTAAAAATTTAAATACTTCGTACCGTGATTTTTTAATTCGCCAACAGATTTTAATTTTAGGTTGAGCCAGCAGGGAGTTATTAAAACTGATAAAACCAGGCTCAGCTATATAGGCCAAATGCTTTGATGTCTGCGAGGTATACATTACCCTTTCTTCTTTTTTAATCCTCGTTATCTTTCTATTTGATTCTAACTTCCTGTAAAGTACTGAATTACTGATAAAATTGTGTAAGTAAGCAATTCCTCCACAAGCACGAGTGGATTAACCAAAGAAAAAAGAGGACACTTCAAGCACAGGTCCTGCTCCTCCCTCTCCTACACACTCACACCCCTTTCTCCCTGCAGGAAAACAAGCAAGAACACTTGGAGTGCCCTGGCTCCTAAGGAAATACAAAACTGGGGGAACAAAGTAAATTAACTGATAAGATATTACATAAAGAGAAGAAACAGAGAAGAATGAAAAATCAATGGAGACAGCCTGAATGGAACAGCAGGGATAAATTCTGCCCAACTCACACTCAGGTTTAATTCATCTCACAAATGGACTCAGACATCTCTGACCCAAGAGCTCTCTAAAATAAATTATTTTCCTCCCATTGAAGCAAACAAAAAGAACCATCTGTCCCAAATGAAACTGCTTCTTGCATCTCCCTGAAGACAGAGTTTTCAGTAAGGTAGTTTGGGTTCAGAGCTGCATTGGCCCTTAGAAGTTCAAATACACAGTGTAATATCTATCATCAATTGATTCTGCAGTGAAAACATGCTATTTATTATCTTCTTCAAAGCCACACAAAGATCAAAATCAATCTGCAGTCTAAAGACTGAAGTGCTAATGAAAAAGCAGCGACTTTCTGCTGTTTGACAGCCATCCCCAGTGAATACCCTGCTTTGAGGAGCTGTGCATCACCACAACATAAGCAGTGCTGCTCAGACCGTAGGCTGGAGGAGATGGTATATTCCAAGGCATTTAAAGCTATCATGTCAATGCCATTTCTCTCATTACAGCCACCTGACAGATCCAGACCACATTCATCCAACATTCATCCATTTAGGACGTTGCCTTCAGACAAAAGAACAAGTTTGTTCAAGTAAGGTGTTGCACAAAGCACAGATTCTTTCTTTTCCTCCTAGGAAAGAGGGGAGGTAAGGTGCAAAAGCAACCTGCAAGCTTGGGAGGAAACAGAGGCACAGGTTCCACCTACAGTACAGAACATCCCAGAAACTGTTACTGGCCAGAGATTAGCCCTCAACCACCTGAAGAAAAAGGAAGGGCACGTGTTCTTCCTCAAAGCCCCCAGAATTCCCCCTTTTTAAAAAGGGTTTTTCTTCCATAAAAGAAGGTGAATTATTTGCTTTACAGAAAGACAAAAAGAGTAGCACTGGTACATTAAAAAACTGCTGAAGATCAGATGTACCGGGCCTGTTTACCTTCCAAGGACAGGCAATGCAAGTCCATCTGCTGTAAACAGGTGAGCCCAAATCACTGACTGACTTGTTAACTTTGTACTAAAGAGGACAATACTCCATGTGACAACATTGATTTGAATGTAAGGATGTCTGCTCAACCCTGGGAATGATGAAGGATATTTCCAAGGCTAAGCACAGAGCAAGATTCAAGGAGTGAGATTTTTGTAAGGTAAATGAAAAACCTGGAGTTAAAATAGCACTAATGCTTTTGCAGGGTGATGAATCCTCATGCTCCTCACTTTAGGCCAATCTTTACCACGCAGGGATTGAGAGGAGACCTCAGAGCTGCCTGCAAGGAGTCCTCCCACCTCCTTCCTCTGAGGCTGCTGCTGCCACACCAAAAACTGCTCTGAGAATTTACACACTCTTGGCTTTTGGGAAACAAAGCCAAAAGCTATCAGCTCTGAAACCCAGTGCTTCACAAAAAAAAAAAAAAAAAAAAAAAAAAAAAAAAAAAAAAAAAAAAAAAAAAGCTGTTTTATTCTCATCCAATAGGTTCCAGGCACCCCAGGGCACAAACCAGCCTTATTTCCCAGACACCACGCTCCTTGCAGGAGCTGCTGCTCAGACACTAGCACCCCACTCATCACAGCCCACACCAGCCTTCAGAGTCAGATTATAAAAGCAAAGCTGATCCAGGTGGCAGGCTCAGGTTAACATCTTGTCTCCTTGTGCCCCAGCAACGACAGATACTAAAAGCTTTCTTAAATGTTCTCCTGAAAACAAACAAATGCCTCCAGGGCTCTTGTCCCGGGTTTTGGCTGCCCACCCATAAGTGATGAAGCTTTTCTCAAGCTGAATTGTCACTCTCCATTTTTAATCAAAAAGTAGAAGCAGAAGATGGATTCACAGCAAATCTTCCACATTACCTTCTACTATCTAGCTGACTCGAAAATTTTACCAACTAGCTGCTCCCATTCCAGAAGCAACAATTAAACTTGCTTTTAAATCAGTCAGCCTTAATATCTCAGGTCAACAGGCAGTGAGGAAGCATTTATAGCAGAGAAAACTCTCCCTCTGCTGCTTCCTCCTTCAAATTACATCTCTCTTCCTCCTAATGGCATCCATAACATAAGGATTTGATACTCATGAAATTGGAAAATTACAATCAATGCCTTAATTGCATACCTAATTAAATAATCAACATCACTAAAAAGCACAGGCATCTGAGCTCAGACGTGCTGGAGGTGGAAAAACCTGGAATTATACTCTGAGCTGTAATTGCTTTTTTGATCAAGAAACCTGGGAAGGAAAAGTTGCAGATAATTTGAAATATAGACCTCAGGTAAACATAACAGACTTCAGACATGAACCAGCTGGGGCACAGAAAAGGGATGTAAACCAGTCAACATTTATATCGTAAATGCAGATAAAGACACAACAGGTTTAATGTGCAACAGTGGAAAGCTAGGTTAGACATCTGGAAAAGCTTTTAATCGTAAGCAAGCAGAGATTGTCTAGGGAAGCTACAAAATCTCCAGCCCAGAAGCTTTTAACAAGCAGGAGCACATGCACTTTTCAGGGATGCTTTAGAGGAAAATGGATGGTCTAATTAATCTCCTCATGTACTGACCAGGTCTGATGTTTATTGCTCATTACTTACATCATTCCACAACTTGTCTCAGGTAGAAAATTACACAGTAATACACATAACAGCTAGCAGACACCTGTGTCCTAACTTTGCATGTCACCTTGGCAGGCTATTTAAAGACCCTGGTGTCAGCTGATCACTATCACCCTTTTGGGAGCAGTGACAGAAGAGGAAGGTGTGTTATTCCCCACAGATGGTCTGCGTGACAACCCAGCTGCCCACCGCATTGCAGCTCAGTTCAAACACTGCAGAGCCCTGCAAAACCCTGCCTGAGCTTGACAGTGAAAAGAGGGAAGTGGCCTCAGACAAAACAACTTGTGCATTCTGCAAAATGTAGGTCCAAAACATAAGGATTTGGCTACTGGAATTCAGATCTTTCTCTGCAGTAAACATTGCAGCCAACACCTCCAGCACCCAATTCTTTTTCAGGATCCAGACATCCTCTTTTCATCCAGCCTAAATCAGCACTGTCAGGACATGATACTCTGCCCATCTCCTACTGCATGCCCTCAGGACAAAGTAGTTGTGTATCCCTCAAATTGCTCAGAGTTGATTTTCTTGCTCTGGATAAAGGTTCCACTATTACAAAGGGCTGAAAAAAGCACTTATTTTTTCTTCCCACATTATTTCAGGATCCAGATTTTTAT
The DNA here is from genome assembly GCF_964211825.1 of Aythya ferina. Taxonomy (NCBI): domain Eukaryota; kingdom Metazoa; phylum Chordata; class Aves; order Anseriformes; family Anatidae; genus Aythya; species Aythya ferina. The sequence goes on along the minus strand of NC_140299.1, from coordinate 10,184,694 downwards.
TATTACTTTATTTTGCTATACACAACGTTATCCTACAGGGTAGCACTTTGTGTGTATTTAAAAGACTATTCCTTCTCCGGTTGGAGGTAAAGCCCTTTCTCAGCAAGAAGAGAGGGTGTCCTACTGCTCTCTGAGCACGAAACTCTTTGTTTCCTTTGCATTGCTCAGTGCATGACCATAGGTATTATTTATTGCATTGTAGCTATGTCCTACAATAACAACCACTGTTACATGCAGTGGCTTAAGGAGCATTCACTGCACACATCACCATATTATTCAAGTAATTTAAACATTTGGTGTTTTCATATTATTTCTGTCAAGTTTACAAGTCCCCACTGCAAGTAAAGAATGAGGACATCATCCGGTCAAGACCTGTGCCATTTGGACAGCCACCTCAAGATACCCAAAGCCAGATTTTTCAGATTACTTAAATTTGGAACCCCTCAAATACTATGGAGCCTGGCTTACAGCTACTTCAGTTATTGCTGTGATGTCTCATTTCCAGCATCTTAAGTCAAATAACCAGAAATCAAGCAATGGGTCACAGGGAGAAGCAGTAGGAAAACCCTCCTCCAAGGCCACCATAACATGGCTTGTTCAGCCTCACATAACAACGGTCTGGCAGAAGAATAATAACTAGTAACACAGAGAAATAACCAGCTACCTCTGCTGACACAGATTGCTTTCTCTACCTGCACTTTCTCCCTCATTTGCTACAGATGTACCAACTTTCAGTAAGCATGGAATAAAGCTTTTCACTACACCACCTTCGCCTTAATGACTGCTGGCTAAAATAATATTCCTTTCTCTCTAGGTAGGAATAATTTTGTACATTTATATTCCCCGCAGAAGACAGCAGTTGATTAATGAACCAAAATGCTCCATAAATACTTGTTATGAACCACATATATGCCTCAGTCAGTCTCTAAGGACACTGTTAGTGTGTGCACTGAACAAGAAAAAGGGACACTGTCACACTGGCTCTGACAAAGCTGACCCCAGCAATCACACTGGTATTAATAAGCCCAGACACAGCTTTCACACCTCCAGTAAAGGCATTTGACAGGTTCTACAAAGTGGAATGTTGGTCTAGAAACCCAGTCATGAGAAAGGGGAAGAAATTCAGTGCAAAAAAAGTGAAAATAACTGGATTTAGCAAGCCTCTGCAAGGGGATAAAAACTGCACCACAAGCCAGGTTTAGGTCAGCTATGTAAAGCAAAGTTAAATGACTGAGCAGCCAATTAACCACTTTGTCAAGTCTGTGATGGGAGGGACAACCACATTTTGACCAAAACACACCCAAATCCTGAGCAGAGGGGATAGGGGGAGCATTCCTGTAGCTGACTCTGCTCTGTCTCAGACAACTGAAGCCACACCACCTCCACTGGAGCCAAAGAGAAGCAGATTCAAACACAGGATGAGAAAAGGATGATTCCAGTAGCTGTACATAGTTTTATATTAACTAGTTATTACTACTGTCAGCTAAAAATAGAGTGACTTAATTAGAATGAGCAACATGTATCCATGTCACACAAATATAAAGACGCTGTACTTGCTTTAAATTATGTTTCCTAAAACAAGGCATAACAAAATTCAGAGTGAATACGCCAGACAATCTATAGATGTGTGTAGACAAAACTGGATCCTTCACGTACCCTGTTTTTGAGATATCACGAAAACACATGCATGCATTTCAACCTGCTATACTAACACGATATGCTGAATAAAAATAGAAAAAATTTAAATAATTTGCAGCAAAATTTAGCATTCTCAGTTTCTCAACAACAGTGTCTCAAAATGTGTGTGCTATCTTAAAAGACAAGGTGAATATTGACTCATTAACAAAAATAAAAAACAGATGGAAACATGGCTAAAATAAAACTGATCTTTTACATAAAGTAATCTCTATTTTGGTTACATACACGAATAAGTGAATTATACTTATAGCAATGCCCAAGGTGCATCTAAATAGATAAATCAGCTCACGGTTAAATCTGAATTCCCTTCTAGCTGGATAGCTCTATTATTTCCTTTTTAGTTTGTATTGCAGACTTAATGTTGCCTTAATATTCTCTGCTGCTTTTCAGGCTCTCCTAAAAAAGATAATTTCCTTGTGTTAGCTTTTAGAAACTTTTAATGAGTATGCGTTCAATTGCAATTTACTCTCTAAATAAGCAACTGAAATCTCATGGGAAATTTTTTAAATCTCTTTAAGAACAAAACTGTTTATACACTACACCATATTTTCTGAAACTGTTACAACTTGATCATTTGTCAGAAAACAAAATTATAGCTCTGGCAGGTTCATTACCAAGCATGAATCACTGATACACACCGTTCTTCGAGAAACCCCTCACGCTGTCTTGGATCCTTAATGTTTTCTGCACAAGTGTATCGAAAAGTCACCATCCAAGAGGGACTGCAATATGATTTTGGCAATTTTACTTCAGTATCTACGTAGCAAATACCTCTCCCACACACCTCTGGTTGTGCTCCGAAGCCCACAGGGTCCTGCAAAACAGCAGAGCTCGGCAGCAAAGGCAGGCAGGTGGGCAGTGTGAATACAGGGAGGTCACACTACAAAAAACAGTTACGGAGGCTGCGGTTCCACGGACATTTCTCACAGCCTACTTAGAGGCTTCCTAGATGATGAATTCCCATTCTTTGCTCCCACAGGCGACTGTCATATAATAGCTTTCATAAACAGACCCATTTTTAGATTAATTAGAAACAGAAAGGGCAAAGAAACCCATTTGGAAGCTGTTCACTAACAATTAGAAATATCACTTTCTGATTTCTAGCCTGGGTTTGTTCATAACCAGCTTATACCCTTCTGTTCTTGCACTAACATTAACCTTTAGCTTAAATAGCTGCAAAACTTGCCAATATTTACTCCCCTGCTCTATTAGTACATGGCGGCAACATCTGCTCTAAGCTTCCAGTCTGCTCAGCTAACTGAGCCGTACTTGCCTGGCCTCAGCTCACATCCTCAGCATCTCCCCTCCGAGGACTGCCCCAGTGTCCCCTCTCCCACGGCTTATCCAAATCATTTGCTGGTTTCCTGTGTGGCATCATCTTAGAAATAGTATGGAAATAGAACCACAGCATGGTTTGGGTTGTAAGGGACCAGAAAGACCCCCTAATTCCAACCTCCTGCCATGGGCAGGGACACCGCCCACCACACCAGGTTGCTCAAAACCCATCCAGCCTAGCCTTGAGCACTGCCAGGGACGTCAAAGTCCCACTCCACAAAGTCATAATTTGTTCAGACTCTGAACAATAAGCAAACAGCAGACACTTTGCTGGTGGCCGTGACACAGCCTAAAAAGTCTGTTTGCATGCTAAGAGTCCTGGATGCAGAGAAAGTTCTCATATCATCTGGAAAACTACTTTCCAATGGACTGAAATTATTTGCTGTATCACAAGACCTTCAAGCAGCCTGAATTCAGTAAATCATTGACATTAAAATGTGCAAACATTTTTTTTTTTAAAAGATACTCCATTTTATATACTACTTAACACCAGAATTGGAATCCTGCTGCCTTCAGGCATAACACTAAGAATTACACACAGCATTCTGACCTCCAGATGCCATTTTTTTTACAATACAAAGGAAAAAGAAAAGCAGTCATTTACTTAAATCCAGATGCAGAGCACTAGACAATGCCAATCACAACAGCCCTTACACAACTCCAAAAATCAGCTCAGAAGCATGCAGAGCAACCCTGCTCTGCATCTAAACAAGTTGTATAACCACACAGGTTGGAAAACAAGACAGAAGTGAAAGGAAAACTACAACGAAATGGTCATGTACTAAACCCATCTTCTGTTCTACTTCCTTTTTCTATGGAGTTATGATACTATTCAAAACATTTGCTAATATTGCACTAATAATGTTTCACTTAAGATGTGCTCAGACAGTGCTGTTCAGCTCATCCCCTCCCCAAGTCCTCTGCTTTGTAAGCCAAAGCACACTGCTATGTCTCCAGAGCAGCATTTCTTGTACAGATTGTCTCAGTAATACACAACACTGGGAAATATCCCCTCCGCCCACGCAGAGCCTTAAAAATAAGAGTGTGAAGTCTGGCTCTCCCAACAGCCAATGCTATTTTTAAGAGCTGCGTATGTGGCAGGTAGGAGTCTCCCCACCCACCTCTCCCATTGCACCCCTATTCTGAGCAGGAGGAACTGACTTACTCCAATGCTAGATCTATCTCAATTTCCACTTAGCACCACGTGCAAGTGCACGTGGAGGTGGTCAGGACACGGTAGGTTTCCATGCCACACTCCACAGCAGATACAAACCCTCCTCAACAAAGCATGCTGCTGCAATTCCTTCTGCCATTACATGCCCAAAGCAAAGCACAAAGAAGGGGATTTTGCATAAGATGGCAATGGCTGCCTCAGTTCTAACACTTTTAGTACTTTTCTACTGATGATGATATACTGTTAAGAGGACTTGGTCTGCTCTCCAAACAGATTTGGGTTCCAATTATTCCTCAAAGCTTCACACAACTGCCGCAGCAAGTCCTGGGAAAGTATATGGACAAGGTATTTGAAGAAGTATTGATACAAACATGAACAGCAGCAGGGAGGGGAAAAACATTTACCATAGTTCATCCCAGTTCTGAGGTGCTTTGTGCACATTGGATAGTTTCTTCAGTCTACAACACACAAGCCACTTCTGCAGACAAACACAGAAATTGCTGTGACCAGGTTGAGAGAAATGATAAAGACAAAAAGGCAGCATTTCTGTGCACACTGTTAATTGGGAACCTAGGAACAGTGTGAGACATAAGGTCATTTACCCACACTGCCACCCACATCTGACTCTCTGATCAGCAGCAGCACAATTCCAGTGGAAGGGAGGAAGGTGAAGAAGGAATCTTTTCCTCCAGAAAACATCAGCTCGTCAGAATCCAGCCCTGTTTCACAAGATCGTGATGAATGTCTAAGGGAGCATATCTCAGGTCTGAAATATCTAAACAGGGAAGGGAGAGGACGGAAGAGGCAATACCTAGATAAGAGCTGCAGCTTAGCAGTCAGTGCACTTTGTATAATGGGGAAAATCTAGGTTAAAATCTCTGTACTGGCCAGTTTAGGCCAGGAGCCAGTTGTTTCCCCCATTCCCGTATTCCAGATATATTCTAACTTAAGCTGATGGCTCCTCTGCAGAGGGGTTTCCCTTCCCAGGTCACATCCCAGTCAATCTCAAAAAGCCAGAACTAAAAAATCTAGCTCCTAAAAATGAAACAAACAAGCAAAAATACACAGAACTATCCCATGCAAAAGGCCCAGCCACTTCCGTCCAGCTTCACTCCAGAAGTCAGTCACTCATGACTGACTTTATTTTTGATTTATTTCAAATCAAAAAATGAGATCTACCAGCAAACTATTCATGTACATCCCAGTACTTGCATGTGTCAGTGTGACCTTACAAGTCACAGAACAGGACCATACAGTTCAACCACACCTGGTTACTCGAGCTTAACACGTAGTGACGGAACAAAGCGAGATGTGCCTGGCTGTGGAACATCCTGTGCTTGTAATCTATATCCTAGATGCTGCACAGACAGCCTTCCCTTTCTTGTTAAGGAAATCAATGGAATAGACATTGGAAAAGAAGTAAAATGCACTTCAATTCTCATTTAAAGACTTGATAATTATTTTGAGCTCTAGATGTGCAGAGTTTACAATATAAAACTAGAAAAGTGAAGCTATAGTCCCGAATAGTACTACAAATTAGGAAAAGAAACAACATGTCAGGATTTTTTGGCTTTGTATTTTTACCTTCTCATGGAGAGTATCCCCAGGTCTCATAAGCCCACGGGAGGCTTGCAATGGAAAAAGTAAAATAGTGTGCCAGGACAGGTAACTATGCACTCCTATCCACTCTTCAAACATCTGCTACAGCTTTAAGAAAGATTCCCAAGTTTGTGTTTGTTTTTTTTTTTCCCCCTGTAGCCAGCAACTGGGAACTTAGTTTTCACTGAAGGGGACAGATATCCCATGTGCCAGGGAATGCAGACCTTCAACACTGAAATTGGTTTTTAGCAGAAATGAATGGAATTGGAGCATTACTGCACTGATATGCTTACAGAAAATCACAGAAAATCTGGTTAGCAATCAAATAGGCTTCTAGCTGCTCTGGTCATCATGAAAAGCATTTCTGACCAGCATGTTGCTGCACAAGAGATGCATTCCTCTTAATTTTAGCATAGGTACTGTAAAAAGGGGAAAGCCTTCTGATTTCTCCCACTGGAGATAAGGTTATCGAAAATCTGCTGAAAATCACAACAGCTGCATTAATGATGGTACAAGACTATTTCCTTGTGTGTGCACACAAATGATGACAACTGCTATACCATAACATTTGATGTAAAGCATGGCAAAATGCTAGTAGGTCTCAGAGAATCTTGGTAATGATAAACATTTTAGCCCAAACAGATGTAGATATGCAAGTATCTTATCTGAGATGTTTGGAGATGAAAGAATGCTTCCCTCCCCTGAGCAGAGCACGTCAGCCAAACCTTCCCTCAAAGAGATGCAGCCACAAGACAGCAGACACAGGTTGTTCAAGTACCAGGGCATCTCCTCACACTAAAAGCTGCCTTGGAAAAGCCAATGAGGGGCTTTGGGGAATCCCACAAGACCTGCCAATTCGTGAAGTCAGAAGCCACCCGTAAGATCATGACACAACAAGGGAAGATGACAGCAGGTCTCCACTCCTTTTGTATTTAAATGCTTTATAAATAATTCTGGTTGCACTTTCCCTAAGAAAGCCACATACGCATTTTATAGATAAGGTATGCAGAAAGCATTTGCCACTGCAAGAACTGCCACCCAGCATCAGCCTGCACTACAGCTGGCAGCGACCCTCGCACTCATGCCTTACCAGCTCCTCTCTGGAGCAGGAACAGAGACCTCCTACGCACGAGGGTGCTCTCTAGAACCCCACCAGCCCTGATCCCGGAGACATTTGATCATCAACGTCGATATAGCTGAAAGCTAAAGATAACCTTTATAAATACCACAGGTTAAAAAAAAAAAGGAAGACGTCTAAGTGGAGATGTCGTTTCTCTGCATAAAGAGAAGTTTCTGGTAACTTTCTGAAAGAGTACATAGTGCTTCAGTTTGCTTCTTTGTCACTGTGTGGGAGGCTTTCAAAATGCTGAGCTTACTCATCTTCACGGGACTGATAAAAAGACACCTTGGCAACAAAGCTTAAGGGATGTGAAATGTCGAAAGTAAACTACTGCATGGACTGCACCGCTCCTGAGAGGCACAAAGGGTTTCTGGTGTCTTGGTGACTGGCTCAAAGCAGGTACATCCTCCATGAGCCACTGTGCAGTACCAGTTGTACTGCTTGGAGGGCCCACATTTATATGCAGGCAGTGAAGTCCAGAATGGACTCTTCAGGGCACCTCACATAAGAGGAGAACAGTTTGCAATAAAACCTTTCTTTGTCAAAATAAAAATAGGGCTTCGCACTTCAAAACCACTGATATGACATCCTCCCTGGACCAGGGCTTTTAAAAGTGAGACCAGTAATCCCCTGCTCTGGGTGCTCATCATATTCCAGAACGATGTCATGAACTACATCTGCCACCTCGGTATGTGATCTGGTTACACAGCCATCAACAAGAACAGACTATTGACATTTAACAGGCAACATCTGAGATTAAAATCAAAATAATTGGTCAAAATGGCATCTATAAAAAGAAAAGCCAAAGAGTGAACACTGCTACAATGACATTGGTTTTGAAACAAACAAAAAAAAAAAGCAAGTATACCGATGTATTTAACTTTCTGACATAAAAGAGAAAAGTGTTACAGAAGACTCTTTCCCCCAATACATAGAATCTGTTTAAGTGCATAAAATTCCAGGCCCCACACACTCTTGTAATACCTTTAAATGCTGAAAGATTTTCTTGAGATGCAATATGATAATTTCTCTGAATTTTTCCTTTTCTCCAGTGAGCCAGTTCTTCAGTATTATACAGAACTCAGTCAAATTTGTTTAAAAATCACCCAGCCACATCCCTAGCTGAGGGCTATTTCAGTTAAGGAGAGCTGCAAATTGAAAATGCAATAGCCATGTGTTTGTTGTTCTTCTGAAAAAAAAGCTCCCACAGAAGGACTGAAGCAGACGAGCTATCAATTAATCCCTCTTTGTAGACAAAGTTCTAAGTGTGAAGGTGAGAATTATTGAGTCATTCCTCTCAGGGCTGAATGTCCTAGGTTGATTTAGGCATAATTAATTTTCCTCTTCACAAACACAAAAAGAGCAGCAGAAAATAAGAAAAAGAAACTATGCATGCTACCACAAAGCTTTTTTAACAAGCATAGTTACAAATTTCTGAGCCATTTTGTAACTGTCAAGTCTTAATTAAAATACTACATTTCTCTGACTCATGGTGCTGTGGGATGTATGCATATTATTCACATGAATATTAATCTCTTCTCAGGTAGGAGGCTCAATTGCTCAGGAGATTTATAATCGCATCACATATGGAAACTTATTGGGTGTCTTTTTTTCAAATTTCAGCCAGATAATTAACAATTAAGAGCATTAAGAACCGTTTCAGTAGCCTATGCCAGAGGAATCCAATAGTTCGGATCAGCGAACTGGAGCTCCACAAGTACTAATATGAAATAATATCACGGACTGAGGAAAGGAAACATGGAAAAGAGCTGGAGGCACTGCTTTGAACATGAAGGACTTAAGCAGCAGCTGTAAGGGCTGGAACAAAAGAGGAAGATAGTCCTCTTGAAAGCTTCTAGGTAATGACAGAAGATGGAAAAACGTTAATATGGTGCTCAGATAAATGAGGCAAGACCTTTCCTAGCTACCAACAGAATCACCTGAGACATTAGACTACTATCACAGGGAGTTTTAAAATCCCAATACCCATCTGGATAGACTGTATTGGTAACACTGACTTTCAAACAAGACATAGAAATAAGCTGATGATGCAGAACATGCAGAAAGCAACTAGCAGAGAAGCTCTTCTAGAAAACGACAGAGAAATGAGTTGGGGATGCAAATGTATCTGAGAAAACTGTGACAGCTTTCCTGATGCCTTGGAAAGAAATGAGTGAGGCACACTAGATAACCACTGTCTAGTTTCAAAACCACAAACTAAAAATAAATAAATAAATAAATAAATCAGAAAATCGGTAGAGCTCATGAGAAACAGGCTTGAAGGGCGACGAGATCAGGAAGCTGTTTAGCAGTTAACAAAACAGCATTAACAGGCATAAATCACCAGCTGTCTCAAGTGAAGAAGCAGAAAAGGAGGTGCATTGAGAAACCAGTTCCAATCCATTGCAAGCTCTTCAGAGGGCTTGAACCTTAAAGTACAGATATCTTCCTGATAGGGTTTGTAAGGATGAGCATGAACATGGAGGGAAGAAATCAGAAGGCCAAAGCACAGAATTAAAAACCTAGCAGTGAACACACAGTATGACCAAAAAACAATGCCTACTATTCATAGGAAAGGAGAGCTATCATCAGGTGGCATTAAGATGCCTGGAACATTTGATGCCTTAATTGCTTCTGGTTTTCACTGACAGGGACAACTGCAGTCAGGTAGCTAGCAAAATTAAATGTTGTTGGGTTTTTGTTTGTGTTTTTTAAATAAGTTTAGTTAGCTTAGCAAGTTAGGAAAGATAATGTTGTAAAGAAAAACAAATGCATGTAATTATTTCTGAGTCAGCTGGCCCTGATAAATCTTCATCCTCAGATACTAGGGTGTAACACCAACGCTGCCAATCCACAAAGCACTGCGAACTTGAAAAACAGGTAGTGCACCTAAAGATGGGGAAAGGGCACACGAAGCATTTATGCTTAAGAAATAGGAATAGGGGGACCTACATAATTATTAAGAAATTATAATTACAAAACTTTTTTTTTTTTTCCTCCTGGGAATTAAAGACTGGAACAAATAGGCAAATTATTTGTGAATCATCTATAACATAAAAAGGAGAGAAATAACAGGGAGCATAGTTTCATCAAAAGTAGAACTGTGTCAAATGCATTTAACTTCCTTCTATAACAAGGTAAATTAGTCTTAGGGGTATGAGAAGAGAAGAGAAAGTTTCATACCCTGAAGTCTTAATGAAACTGCTAAAACAGCCTGAAACACGCTGGAAAAATTATATTCAGGGTAGACAAACTCAAAGAATGCATCAAGTAGGGACCCTCCAGCAGTTCTGGTAGTGCACAGCCTGGCAGCTTCAGTACTACATAACTTCTCACAAATGACTTGAAAGATTTGTAGGCATAACAGATTACAAAGAGACAGACAGAAATGTGCTTAATGAGTGAAAAAAAAACAATTCTGTGAGAACAAGTGCAAATCCATATACAGATCTAATCCAATGCAAATATAGGCCAGGGAACGACTGATAAAGCCCTTCATCAGAAGGGACCTCAGCTCCAGAAAGAATGGATAACCATGGATCAGCAGTGTCAGCCTGAGACAAAAAGGCACCACCACAACAAGACACCTGATATCTTGGGGTATCAGGATCACAGCCTCGGAGAACAAAGTCTTCCGTGCTCTGTAGTGCACGTGTGCACTCTCTCAGCTGGATTTCCACATTCAACTTTGGACACTGCTTCAGAAAGAAGAAAAGAATGAAAAAAGATAAGTGCTGATTAAAAAGTGACTATAAAAACTGACAAAGAAAAGGCTAAAAGGGTACCTTGGCAAATATGAGAAGAGTGAGTGGGGCTTGGTTCTCTCTTAGCAACAGAGAGAGGAAGGGAATCAGTTCTGCACTTTACCGCTTGTCCTACTCAAGAGAAATGGATTTCTGTGGGGCAAGAGAGATCTACAGCAAAGGTTAGGAAAAGCACAATAAAGACAGCTAAAGCCTGAACAGCCTGCTGGAATACTCCACCACTTAAGATTTTTGTTTTAAGGAAAGTTTGGATCAAAAGTTAGCAGTGGTTAACTCAAAGTGAATTGTGACATTTTGCTGTCACAAAACCACCAGTTTAGAAACACTAAAGTGGTGTTCCTGTTAACAATCATTTCAAAGAAGTCTTACTTTAAAAATTCAGCAGAAATACTGAATCAGAATACATTAATCTGAAGTTTTAATTAACACTGAATCACCTCATGGTCCTTGTACTCTCTCAGACAAAAAGATATCTAGGCAGAGGCATCAATGAACGTCTTGTCCTTTCTAGTATGCTTGTGCACGTCTTCTTCTCCATAGGTACAGAACTAAACTCTTTTGCTTGTGCATGCTACAGAACAAAAATGGAAGTTCCCTATCTTCTTGGATGCTAATGGTAGTCTTCCATTTCAGTGTCACACTGATAGTTTTGACCTAAATTAATTCTGCTCAAAAGTGAAGTAACACAGTAGTTGTTAGCTTGGAAATAATTTACAATCCAGATAAGCCAAGAGAAAAGACATTTCTGCTATGGCACTTTGGATGCCTTTCAGACAAAAACCTTGTCTTCACAAATATTTGCAGCAGATCCAGCAGAGAAAGAAAAGTTCTGCCACTGATCAATAGATACTGTAAAATTCTTTCTTAAAAAAAAAAATTAAAAAAAGTTATATAAGAAAGTAGTACTTCTAAATGAAATATATTAGCTCTGCACTTTGTACTTATATTGGTAATAGGCAATATTTTATCATCTATAGAACATGAACACACCATATGGTTTCTTTCTGTGGGCCTACAGACACATAAAAGCAAAAGATTTGTAATAAAAAAAAAACAAACTTTGGGGGGATTAATTGCTGTTTTCTAAAAACAACACTGTTTATACTGTTGAAGAAAATGTCGCAACCTTTTCCTTTTGACTTCCCAAATCAAGATTATTTATTTTTAAATCTTACTTTCATGAGCTGGAAATACCAAGAGACTTATTATACACCCACTTTCAATTAGTATATATAAAAATATTTGATGTAAAACTTCCCAAGGAACATTTTCACACGACAAATAATACAGATAACTCCTACTAAGCTAACAAGCTATCCCCAAGTTGCCTTGAGAAAAAGTCTTCATTTTTAACAGTTCAACACAAACCATCTAGTTCCAAACCTTTTTTGATTACCGTATACAAATTTTTAGCTATGTTCCCCGCTTCTGCATCTTTTCTCATAATTTATCTCTAGTTCCAAAAAATAGTGTCCAAAATGTTTGGTAGAATTAGATAGCTCTAAGGCCATCAGAACAAGCTGCAGTCCTATACAGTATTTTGGATTGTTTTTTTTTTTTTTTTTTTTTTTTATCTGCAACACATCAGAACTGTAATAGGAAAAAGAAATTAAACCTTCAGCCACAGATCTAAAACCCAGGAAACACAGAGAAGGAGGGAAGCATTTCTCCATCCTACCTCTTGAAGCTGCAGCCGAACTTTGCTAATGGCTCGAATCCAATGGGCTCTTGCTGGAGAAAATGGTGGTGGTTCGTTGTCACCGTGGTAGCTTAAGAACAAGAAACAGAAAATCACTATGGCAAACACTCATATGTAACATAAAGATTCAGCATTACATTCTGCAATCACAGCTTCAGCTCTGGAAGCTGCAGTAACCAACAAACTCCTTGCAAACATAGCCCTGCACGTGTTATGTTAAGTGAGAAACTAAAGCAGAGATTTTCTCATGTGCAAGAACTATCTTGGAAACTGATGAGCTAGGGTACAATCCTAGTCTTTTGATGGAAAATCCACATAGATAAAAGCTTAGTTTAAAATATTTTCATTATTAAAAATAGCTCCAGGAGAAAGAAGTCATCAGTTGGATCATCAAGAACACTGTCCAAGATTCCTGATCAAGCCACTTCAGCACAGTGGTATCATAACTGCATACAAAGAACCAGACAAATGAGACTTTCCATCCTCATGCCTGTTGCAGGTCCCTTTTTAACACTGCCTCTTCTCACTCCTACTGCTAAGAATTTACAGCTTCTTTTCAGTGGAAAGGCTGGCAACAGGGCTCAGGTGTGTTTTTCCTAATCACCGTGCCTTTCTCACTCTGCTTTTCCGCACAGCTTTTCAAGAGGGCACAGGTATCTAGCAGCAAAGCTTCACCTCTGTGCTACACAACACATTTCATACTCCATCCTCGTGATACATTGGGCCCTTGATTGTATCCCTTCCTTTGTATGCTGTTGAGGTGTCAATCATCCTGAGATGCACCAGGCACAGTTTCTGCAATAGCTGATAGCAACAAGCATCCATGCTGCACATCTAGCTCAGGTGCAAATCCAGAGATCAAGATTCAGAGATTCAGAGCTAAGTTCCCTGTGTATTCTATGGAGACAGGAAAGTGTTACCACGGTGGAAAGAAGGGGAGCCAGTGATGCGGTAATATCAAAACTAGATGCCTAAATTAGCTTGGAATAGACTACGTGAATAACCCTCCGTGTAAGCAAATATAGGCCAGCCATTCTGGGACAAGACTCTGTAATGAGAAGAGGAAAGTGAGTCAGAGTTTAAGAACAGATTAACACTCTTGCTAGTCTTGTTTTCCTTTTTTATATCTTTAGTGTAAGAGTTGCCTACACATGAACTGCTGTGGTTAATTCTTTCACATAAGCACAATGACACCAGTGTATCAGTACACTCTATACTGTAATCCCCAAAGACTAGGCAGACATCTTTCCGTGAATCTAACTGATCCATCCATCTTAACCAGATGAAAATAATCCTCCATGCTAATGAAAATATAACCATATCCACACTAAGGGCTTCAATGATTTAACTACTTCAAGAAAAGACAGATACTTTCAAACCTAAGTGGTGGAATTTGAAATTCCTGTAAAACCTGTATGAAATCCAGAGCATTACTCCTCAAACTTAGCTGAAATGCTTCTGAGGACTGTCTTCAATACTTTCAACAGCTTGTAAAGTCCAAGTGCAAGGACAAGAAAAGCTGCCATCGTGAATTAGAGCAACACGTCAATTCACGAGGTAAGTCTACAGCCTGCAACTACATAAACAGTAACTCTAGCTGTCATAGCTTACTACACAGGAAGAGAATGAATGAAGCTCCAACAGTCAGTAGATGGTTGCTCATGCATAAGCCTGATCACACATGAGCAATAAAAGCAGCTATATTTGGGCTAAACTACATTTATCAAACAAGAAACAGAAAATACAGCAGTTAAGTTTCAACAGATTAACAGGTTCATTGAAAATATAGTTTAAGTTTAGTCAATGTCTCATAAATAACTGTTTCTACACACAAAAATGTTTCACAGAGCAGCAACACCAAACTAGCTGTAAAAGGCCACTTTAAGAACAACGTATATAATTTGCACCAGGAACGTATATAATTTGCAACAGGGGCGAATCCTGTTTGAATCAGATGAAAAGATCTCAGAAATAGAGCACTTCACCTACCTCACTTGGGCTCTTGCATCAACATCCTTGGGCTTGTCAAGTTCCAGAGGTAACTTAGCTGCAGAATGATCTTTATGCTTCTCCTCTGTCTCACAGACCTTCTCCTCCCCTCCTTTGCCACGAGGCTCCTCCTGCTCCCTGAGCCATGTCTGGCCATCTTTCTGGTAGCTGCCCGAACTGCGGTAGGAATGATTTGACTCTCTTTCCTGGTGATCGTCATCTTGCTCAGAGCCATGGGCACTTTCATGGGAATGGTCCAGCTCGCTCAGGTGAGAGCTCCCCTGGCTGACATTACAAGAGGAGCCGTATCTACTACTGCCAGCAGGACTATGAGAGAATAAGAAAGTCCGTCAGATAAAGCAATAACTTTGAAAAAATGAAAAGCAATTTACACATCTAAAAACCTGCATGGGATACTAAATATACTAAAAAGATATGTTATGAAGTCATACCTAGCAATGATGCCCCCTGAACTAGGTCTAGACTTCTGAACTTCAAAACTTGGGTAGGCAATAGAAATACACAGCCTACCACCACATAGATTATGTATGATACAGAGTTACAAACATCTGTCTGGCACCAATTGTTCACTTCCCCACCCTACATCTGCTAGACACTGCCAGTGAAGATATTCTAATAGCCAGAGAGGAATAAAAATGGAAACGTGGGAATTCAGAGTGGAAGCGTTTGACTTCTACAGTTTCACTGCAGCTTTACCATGACCATTTAGGTTGTTAATAAGAAGTTACCTTTGTTTATATTTATATAATTATAATAAAATACACTGAAGTCAAGATTAAGGTTAAAACCATCAAACTTAAAAAACCTTTTACAAAAACAGGGAGAGCAGTTGTTCACAAAAGGATGCTGCATATCTCACATTAATAAAGCTCCCTCAACAATTTCATTTATGAAAAACAAAACAAAACAAAACACACCACCACCAAAGGGGCGTGATCTCTATGAGTCAAGACACCACTTCCAGAACTGAATGCCCAGAATCCTCACACAAATTACAGTTGATGGAAATTTCTAAATTTCTCATGCAGTCAGGAAAACTATGGCTCAGCCACACTAAATACTTCTATCCAAGAATTAAGCAGCACTGATGTTCCTCTCACTTGTACAGTAAGGAGAATTGGAAGCCAGATGGGAAGTTTGAGGAGTGCAGTTCAGCAATTGTTAGATCAGAGACAGAACTACTTCCACTTACTAAATGCACATCTGTGGGTGATACAAGTCTCCAGTTCAAATTTTGATGGCAATTTCAACTTGACACATACACAGATCTGAATACAGCTTCATGAAATACTGATACTTCCCTTTATTAGCTTCCCTAACTGCATGAAATAACTTTTGCAGAGATTTTAGGAAGAGCAAACATTAGAATACCTTCACTGATATCTCTGAAAATGTTTTAGAAGCATCAGTAATGTGAAATGAATCTATTTAGTTCTATAATATGTTAGCAGTAAGTTAAGTTTTTCTCTAAAATTAAGTTTTTACTTTGCAGCTTGAAAATAACAAGGTCATTCCTTTCAATACCTTATCTAGTGTTGATTTTTCTTAGCAAACACAACATAATTATCACTAAACAAGAAAGCAAAATGAATTGTATGCAGCAGAATTAACACACAAAGAACTAAATTTCTGACAGGCTAATGAAATTAGCACTAAAAGCATTTCATTCAGCAGGACACAGTGCAAGAACATGGGAAATCCAATCAACACTTACAGAAAAAAGAGTGGAGAAAGTGGAGAAAACAGTATAAGGGTTTGTGCATTACTAGTGATAGCGGTTTACCACATCCTCTGTGACAGCTATCAGTGATACTAAAAACACTTAAATACAGATGGGACTGAGCTACTAACATCAGACACCAAGGCTAACATCTACTGCTGCAGTGTTGCATTATAAATGGTCAATCAGTTGAAACCATTTATTATGCCTCATTTATAACTAGCCTTTTCTCTTTCAGTTGTTCCACGCTATTCAGGTCTGCAGGCTGCATGCTAGGATGAAGCACAGCTCCATTAGGAGCTGAATCAAGCTCAGTTTCCTTCAGTTCAGGCTGCTCTGGTGCATACTCATCTGCCTGATCTTTCTGTAATTCGCTGGAAATCACGTTCTGCTGATCTTCAGGCTCTTTATCAAACTTCTCTCCCAGCTCTTTGTTGGATGCATCATCAACAGTGCTTGCACCAGATGGTTCTTCAGAAAGTTCATTGTCTACAATGTCAGGCTGCTTTGAAGACGAGTTTACTTCTATATTTGCATCAGTCAGTTGATCTGAGACTGCAGATTTTGAGTTTTCATCTGAACTGACTGTTCTTAACACCTTGTCATCTGGTTTTGACAAAGCCTGTGGTGGTACATGTGGTTCCCTTTTGGCAGAGGTCTCCTTGTTATCTTTTTGCCAGGGAAAGGAGAAATCTAGCTTTTTCCCAAACACTGCTCCTTGGGTACTCTCCGGCTTACTCACCTTTTCTTCACTGCCTCCTTCAAAGAGAGTCGAAGAAAGTTTCTTAAAGCTGGACATGAGGCCCTGCTCTGCCCCTGCTTTATTAACAGAAGGCGGCTGCTGAGAGAAGAAAGACCCAAATGGCTTTCCAGTATCAGCAGATGACATAAAGCTGAATTTTGGCAAACTGGGCATGCTTGGTATTTCAAAGACTGATTTACTGCTGTTTGCATCTGTAGGAACATTACTAGGCTTACCCTGTTTCTTCAGCTCACATTCAGAAGAACTTCCTTCCTCAGGTATCTCATTAACTGACAGGTTATTTTCTTGTCCAGCAGTTTGCAGCTCTACCTCACTTTTTTCTTGTTCATCCAGCTGAAGGTGTTGAACACTGGGCTCATCAACTGGAGCTGTGGGTTCTCTGCCAACACTACTGATCATGCCTGGCTGGTCAATGCCAGCATTAGCCTGATCCCCTGGAACAGCAGGCTCTGATTCAACTGCAGCACTCTTATTTGATTGGGAAAGGTCTGTGACTGTCCCATCAACCGGGGCTTCAATTTCCAGTTCAAGCCCACCACTAGAGCCAGTTTGAAGGGAGTCAATAACTGCTTTGTCTGTAGAAGCATCCTGTTCCTCTGTTACATGTGAAGACACGTCTACTTGGCATGGACTTACCTCATTCTGGTCAGTGGCCTCAGCCTGCTCTGTACTGACCACACTACTGAAATCAGACTGGCATGGTTCAGCATCTATCATCTCAGAGGGCTGTGCATCACTAACCAGCTGCAGAGCCTCCGGGACTTGACTTTCACCAGAGACCACTGCTTCTGGAGTGATCCTCAGAGGTTCCTCTTTACATGTTTCTGAATTCCTGTTTTCTTCATTTTCCATTTTCATGGGAGATTCTTTTGTGAAGTTCTCTTCTACTGAGACAGGCAATATGTCCTGCTTCAGAGAGCTTGACATATCTATTTCAGGCTCTCTGGTTGTAACGCTATCTTCTGTCTTCTTAGAGTCTTTAGCTGGAACAGACCCAATGACATCTTTCATTTTGCTGCTTTGAGGTTTAGGGGTGGATTGTGGAGGCATCTCTTTTGGAGATTCTTTTGGACCTTTGAAGATGCCAAAGAGATCATTTGTGAATGCTGGTGCTGGGCCACTAGGGAGGGATGAGAAACCAAAGAAGGAGGAGCTTTTCTTCTGTGCAGTAGGAGGTGCAGGAGCTTGTGGTTGAGAAAAGAAACCAGACAACGTTTTAGGAGGTTTCATTTTTGTCATGAAGCTTGAAAACATTTCAACTGAAGAATCCAGTACCGATTTATCACCGTCAGATTCTTTAGGTTTGTTTTGCAAATTAGATGCCTCTGGCGTTTTAGGAAGAGAGTGCGACTCTTGTGCCTGTTGTAACCTGTCACCAGGAGTTTGTTTGGGTAATTTATGTTCCAGCAACTCATGTTGTGCACATACTTCTTCAGAGGCTACTTCATTTTTTACGTCACTTGTAATATTTGAGTCGTTCATAATCACTGAATCCATTTTAGCATCTAAGTCTGTACTATAATCTTGATTTTCAGAAGCTTGTTCTTTTGAAGAATATGGCTCTTCTTTATCAATTGTAAATTCATTGTCCATCTTCCCTGTGCTACCCAGAGTGTCATCTTCTGCCCCTAAGGAAACAGTCTGCTCATCCTGAGAATGCTTCTGCACATTGGGAGCCTGAGGGCAAGGACCAGAAGCATCCAAACCAATTCCAGTGGTGTCATCAGTCTGGGGAGGCTTTTTTAAGTCACTCTCTTTATCTACCTTGGCAACATTTTCTGCATTTTTCACTGCCAGCATTTCTGATTTATTTTCTCTCACGGTGACTTTATTAAACGTTTGTTTGCCAGTCACTGCTGCAATAATATCATCAACTTCTTTTTTATTGTCTGCATCTTGCTGGCTGGCACAACTGGCAATTTTGATACCAGAATCACTGGAAATACTTTGTGTCATATATGGCTTAGAGTTCGCTGGTTTAGGTGGTTTTGTATTAACCTCCTGTCCTGGAGTAGTTTGTGGCTTTTCATCCAAAAAGGATGTCAAATTGAAAAAGCTAAAGCTAGTACTTTTTTGAGGTACGCTCTTGTCAGCAGTTGGACCACTGGAAAAGAAGGAGGGCAGATGAAACAGCCCCTCTGTTTCTTGCTGCTTTGCACTAGTAGGAGCAGGAGCGGGTGCAGAAGGCTTTGGTTCATCTGATCCAGTGAAGAAGGAGAATATGCTCCTACCGGCTGTCTGTGGCTTTGGAGCAGTGATATCAGAAAAGCTGAATGGGAAACTGAAACCTGAGTCTTTAGGGATTTGATCTGGCCTTGGTTTGGTCTGATTAGTTGTGCCACCTGAACGATTTCCTCCTTGTTGCTTTGGTCTGTCTGTGGGTACAGCTGACTGATTCGACTGGCTTAGATTGGGACCTACACTCAGTGGCTTCTGTGAAGCAAGTCCAGGAGGCACTTTTTTACCTTCAGAAGACTCCTCCTCAGCTTTTCTGCTCGGTTGTTCCTTTTGTACGCCAGGGCTAGGAGAGATCTGCCTGTCTGTGCCTTCCGTTCTCACCCCTTCCTTAGGAGTGGAGGACAGACATGGCATACTAACACTCTGAGGACCACCAGACTTTTCACTTTTTTGTCTTGATTCAGCCACATTTCTACTACTGGTTTTTGGCAGAGTTGCAGCACTTGGTGTTGGCTGAGAAGACACAGCTTCCACTTTGAAGAGATCTCCAATGGATCCAAACAAGGATGAGATGCTGGAGGCTTCCTTCTGTTCTGGGTGTATCACCTTTTCTGGTTTATCATTCTGACTTTTTTCCAGATCTGGTGATGGTTGTGGTGCTTTACTTACTTGTGTTTTGAAGAAGTCAAAAAATCCAGAACTTTGGGTTTTGTTAGCAGCTGAGCTTCCAGAAGAATCTTCCCCGAGGCTGAACAGTTTCAGAGCACTTTTAAATAATGTTTCCTCGGGCTCAGGGGCTGGGAGGCTCTGATTTGGCTGTGGTTGACTGGGTTCATTAATACTCACATGTCGTTCAAGATGCCTGGAAGCTGGCATTGCCTTAGCAGGTCCCTCTGCTCTTACAGGCCTGCCATCTGGAGCAGTTTGGCTCAGCTGAGAAGGAGATTTTGTTAATCCTCCTTTTTTAACATGGATGTTTTCATTCTGATTGAATTCCAGCTTTTCGTTTCTAGCAGCCTCCAAGCTAAGATCCGATGAAGTATTTCTTCTCAGTTGTGATGTAACAGGAATCTTTTGCCCTGCCTGTGCCTCATCTGATTTCCTATTTGGTACAAGTGATAAAACATCAGTTTTATCTTCCGATGATTTTGACCGTGTGTCTGCTCTCTTCAAGGAAGAATCTTCTGGTGTCTCCGAGTCAGGACCTGAAGATTTTCCAATCAGTCCACCCAACGCAGAAAACAGAGAGGTAACTTTGTTCACTGGCATTTTCTTATCTTCTTCAGTCTTTTTTGCTTCTGTTACTCTTTCAGTAGTTGCCACAGTTTCTTCAGCTTTAGGAGTAGATTGAAACAGATGGAAACCAAAGAATCCTGACGATCCGCCCCCAGCAGTAGTCACAGGGACAGCCTTATCCAGTTCCTTGGTGTGGGCTTCCTTACTCAGCGATTTATCACGAGCCCCTCTGGAATGTGTTCTAAGATCAAGGGTTACCGAAGATTCCTCGGCATAGTTCTGGGTTTCCTTTTCAGGTCTAAAATCGACTTTGAGTTTTTGAAGTTTATAACCCGAGAAGTCTAGTGGCTGCTCTCTCTGATAATAAATGGACTCTTCAAACATCTGTGAAAACGTCTCCAAATTCATGTTCATTAACTGATCACTCCTCTGCAAAGCTACTGACAAATCCAGAGGCTTATTTGTTGAATAATCATCCAAACACTCCTCTTCAGCAAACCAAAACAACTCATCTTCATTGCCAAGAGGGACCTTAAAGCCACAAACAGCAATTGTGTTGTCATCCAGCACAGCTCTTGGAATGGAACCCATCTGAACATTATAATCCCAGCACTCTGGGTAGGAATAAGTCTCTGGAGCGCACACATAAACATACTGCCCAGTGGGATCAGTGAGCAGTGAATACACATACTGGCTATCGCTGTACATGTAGTATCCACAATCTCCATCTTCTGATGGCCACCATACACCCTGCTCAAGCATCATCAGCCACTCCTGATAGTCCTGGCTATAGGATGAGTACATAAAGTTCTCATCCATACTTAAAGTCTCTTGGTCAATTAGGGTCCACATAGTTCCATCACAGCCAGAGGAGTAGCTTAAATCCATTGGCAGCTCTTCTAATGAGTAACTGCCTTCTCTCTCAAATGGTGGAAAGTTACTGTAACTTTCATTGAGGGAATTAGCAGTCCAGGCATCATTTTCTTCTGAACAAACATCTTGAAACATTAATTGGTCAAACGACTCATATGACATCACACTTAAATCCAAACTTTGTCCATCAAAATTGGCATTAGTCTGCCAATCCATCACATTTGCATTCCCATCCTTTTTACAGAGATTCACTACCATGTCATTTTCAGGCCAGTCCATGAACTGAGGGGGCAGCACAGAGTTCTGGTTTAATACATAGTAAACCGGCAGGGCTATTTCACGAGCGTCAACAAGCTCCCCCACTTCATATTCCCATTCAAAGCTAGAATGACTTCTTGTTTCCTGATAAGCTGAGTACTGCTCTGTAACTTTATGGTTTTTATTAGTCAAATTACGAAATTCATTTGACTCTTTCTTTAAAAAGGTTGGAAAACTTCTAGATTCTGCATCCTGATAAGCGACTTGCCTACTCTTCACAGACTTTCCAGATAAGTCGTGTACCTTAGCTTGAGGATTCAGAGCATCAGGGGGCACAGAATGCCCAGCCGGCTTATTTACTCTTGTGCTGGGCAGGTGGTCAGTAGTTTTGGAAGATTCCATCATTTTCATATTATCCAGTTTCTCCTTTGGCTTGGGCCGCAGATTTTTAAAGAAGCTGGAAGTTTCTTGCTTTTCTGCAGTGCTGCTTTGAGTATCAGAAGTCATTCCCGAGTCGCTGGATTTTCTCTCCAAGTTAGAATCCTCACTTCTATCAAAAAGCTTCATGAAACCAAGAGAGTTTGATTTCACCTTCTCCTGCTTACATTCAGACACATTTTCATTTGAAGCAAATTTAAATAAACCAGAAAATAATCCAGAAGAACTGCCTTTGTGGCTATCACTCTCATTTTTAACAGTCAACTCACGGTTATTGGCAGTGTTTTCATTGGAAGAAATGTGAAGCAATCCAGAAAGAAAACCTGGTGTGTGCTTCTTCTGCATATCATCTGCAATTGCAGCTTCTGGTCCTCTGTCTGAAGGGATGGATTCAACTACACTGTCGTTTAAGTTTGCATTTAGTCCTTTTGGTAACCCTCCTTTTAAATGTCTCGGTTCTTCCTGAGCATTCTTAGTTCTCTGCTGCTCTCCTGCAACTGTAAAGGTAAGAGAGGTGCTCTCCTGGTGTTTATTTCTGTTTTCTTGGGCACTAGGTAAGTTTTCTTTATTCATGTTTTTGGTTTGTTTAAATTCTTCCTTGTGGTCTGATAAATCTGGAACAGAGCTAGATTTTAATGAAACAGCATTTTCTAAATTACTGCTTCTGTTTTCAGGCAAAGAAATGTCACTAGAACTCTGACGGCTTGCTTGGTCCTTAGAATTTGCTAGATTTTCTGCAGAGGAAAATTTAAATAATGAAGGAATAAAGCCACCTTTCTCCTTTGTATGTTCTTCCTTGTCTGAAAAACCCAGCCCACTGAAAAAAGGAAGTTTCCTGGTAAAAGGAAATGAGTGTTCTTCACTTGATGAACTGTTTTGTCTTACATCTTCCTCAGACTTATGGCCTTTAAAAAGCCCAGGCATATTTTCTTTCTGCCCTGGTTCAGCAGAAGGAAGTAACAACTGACTGAAAGACTTTTTGAGTGGACTGAAAAAGCTTTCAGGTGCTGTACCTTCTTGAGGCTCTGAATGAAGCTCCCTATTAGCTCTATTTTCCTTCTTTCCCGGTCCATGACCTGCAGTATGCTGATCCCCTACGTGATCTGCAGGAGGCTGCTCCCTGGCAGCGTGTGTGCCCTCCTTTACGGTGGCATCTGGCTGATCTGTAACATGATGCAAATCTGACTGCTTCTGTGGCACATCCTGCTGCTTTGGAGCCAAGAGACCATCTAAATTGGCTTTCAGACTAAAGGAACTGACGGAGTTTGTGAGCCTGCCAAAGATTGAAGACACAGAAGTGCTATTTGTGTTTGCCCCTGCCTCACTTTTGGTCTCACTCAGCTGTGTCTCGGGAACCATACTGCTGGTTTTGGCTGCCGTCTGTCCAGACGATCTCTCACTTCTGTTTGCCTCATCGGCTTTGACAGCATGGCTCTCCTCCTTGGTGTGCTCCTCTTTTACGGCTTCTGGTTTTGGCACTTCCTTCTCAGAGAAGATCTTTAAAGGATTAAGCATGCCTAGAACAGAATTCATAACTGAATGCTGGTTCTGCTGGCTGCTGGTTTCCTGTGATTGCTGGAGATGTTGTGGCGTGGAAGCCTTACTGTCCACCTGAGTGGTTTCTTGCTTGCTAGAGTTTACATTCGGGGCTCTTTTATCACCACTCACCTGGGATGGTAGCAAAGAGTGAATGGAGAACTTTGTGTCAGCTTTACTATCTGCTGCCATTCCAGAAGATGAACTCTCACTTTTGGGCTTGCTAGAAAATACATTTGAGACTCCACCTTCTGATGAGGTTCTGGTTTCTGTCTTCTCTGGCGTGGAAGAAACCAGCTTTTCAACAGAGGCTGTGAGCTGCTTTGTGCTTGACCCCACCTTTTCTGTCAAAGAGCTGAACAGGGAATTCACAGTATTCTTCACACCTGACAAGTCTGGAAGAGATTCAGATTTGCCCTTGGTACTCTCCTCCGCAGCAGGATATTTGGTCTGTTCAGACATCCTGGCTTCTACGGAATTATCAGCATTATCCAGCTTCAGTGATATGCGCTCAGCATTTTTTCTTGTCTCTGGCAATGTAGCAAATTTGCTGATTTCTTCCTCCTTTTCAGCCAAGTATTCTGAAACTGTTTCTACCAGACACTGAAGTTCATCCATAGTGTCTACATACTCCTCGCTGGGTTCTTCAACAGGAGACAGTGTCAAGTCTTGCATAGGATGACAATGCTTGTTCCCTTTAGTCCTGTGTTTTTTATCACAGCTAGCCTTTAACTGGGACCCTGAATTTGCAGGGTAATTAACAGTGAAGTCTCTCAAATGGCTGATGTCAGAATCACACCATGTTTGTGAAAGTATTGCCAGTTCCTCCATTTCCTCATCTGAAACAGGCGAGTACTGAAACTCATCAGAAGCACTGCTGTCAAATTCCTCAAGGATATCCAGGGGCACAAAAGTATTATCTGGCATCCCTACATGTTTCATATCTTCACCATTACTGAGGTGAAGTGAGCCCTCGTGGTTCACTGCCTGCTTGTTGGGCAACTTACCGCTTTTAACCATTAAGCCATTTTTGTATGGACGCAGGATGGGATAAGCAGACAAACCTTCCTTATTTTCAGATCTGCTGGTATATTTTCCAGTCCTATCATATACTGGGAAATCATCATTGAGTTCAGAAATAGTTGCCACACCATTGAAATAATTTTTTTTCTCCCTGGGAAAGTGCAAACCTCCATTACTTTGCAGGCTCATTTGTTCCCTCTCTTCAAGACTGCTGTATCGCAGTTTCTTTTTCCTTCTCCTGTCTATTGTGTCATACTCCTGAGGGTACCTAGGGACATCTACAGATCCTGACTCCACACACACATTTTGGCAGCATCTTGATCTTTCACAGTGATTGAAATTTTCCCTTTTTGAGAGAGTTTGCATCTTTTTTATGCTTGCTTCCTGCCAACTTCTACTCTTATGACTCTTTTCTAAGAATTCCTCTATTAGCAGTTTTCCTAGCTCTTCATAGTTACTCTCTTGTTCTTCTTCTCCGTCTTCAGAATTAAATGGAATAATCCTGACTCTGTCATTCCTAGCTACAGATCCTTGTCTAAGATGAAAAATAAAGAGAGTGGGAGGGAAAGGACAAGAGACATAAAAAAAAAAAAAGAGAAAGGGGAAAACAACAATTTTTTAAAAAAACTTTAGAAAGGACAGAAAACAACAGTAACGAAAAACATGCACTAAATAAAAGAAAATTAAAATGAGAAACATCCAGACATTACAAAACTGAAAACCTGTCAATCTACCACCATTAAACTTCAATCAAACCGTCAAAAAAAAAAAGCAGTACGGGTTATGGTATTCCACCGGTTACAGTTGCACAGAATTTGGAAACGCCTGTTTGAGAGAGAACAGCTTTTTGTGATCAACTGAGGGCACACAGCCTTAGCTGTACCAGTACTCTGCTGCTACTTTTTTAGGCATGCTTTAAAAAAGTCAGTTATTACAGTAACAGAACTACTTTAAGATATTGCACCCACGCACACCATTCCACTATGCTATGCATGCATTTCGGTTACTCTAGGCAGCAGACTTCGATTTAGCAGTATTAGCAGTATTCATAAAGCCCACGGGGCACTTTGTTTCTCCCAGGGGTGGCTGAAGGGCAGTGAATGTATGCAGGGACTCAGCAATGACTGGACTCCAAGGAAGAAAATACAGAACAAAATACAAACTGTGCACACCATCATCATGAGGAGCTCCAGGTATGCCACCGCTCCTGTTTGCTGTGAGTGCTCTCACTGCAGGTAATGCACTCCCCCTCTGCAGATGCCCTGCAGCATGGGCAGACCCAGCACCAGATCCCTGGCCTCATCTAGGGACTACTGAGCTCATGGCTGCAGTTACTCTGGTTGTGATGCCATAAGACCTGGGGGCGAAGTGGCCAGAAGTCTGTGCAGAGCAAGGAAGGACCATTTCTTTGGGCATCTGAGTCCCGAAACCTGGTACAAGTAGAAGACAGCCTGAGTCTCTTCTGTCCTCCACCAAGGAAACTTACCCTCCAGCCTGCTGCCTACATGTGTACTGACAACAATCTTCTCCCCTCAAGGGGCTCCTCCCAAAGCAAAATGAAGATCCTTGGGGATGCCACTGGGTCAGAAGGCAAAACAACCCATAGGCAACTGATACTAGCCCAGTGCCAGCCAGAGAGGTTTTTCAGGATCTGTACTTCCCCATTTACAATGCATCTAAACAGATCCAGTAATCCACATTGTCCATTGTGAGAGAACAGATTTAAGCACGTAGTATTGCTGTCAAGCCAGCTGAAGCTTCCCAGAAACCCAAACACATGGTTCTTGGGATTCCAGGATTAATTCCTAGCCCAGGATCAAAAGGATTAAGTATCAGTTGATCCCCAACCCAAAACCTAGTAGCAAGAAAACTTAATGTTTGTCTAAATCTTCCAAGAGTTCCTGTAAAAAAAAATCAAAATGCTCATCTAAGAAGTGCACAGCAACTTTGTTTCATGTCATCAGTTGTCGGGAACTAGGCAGCGTGAAGGTGCACTGACCCTGATATGATAAGAGCAGATCAAGAGAAGAGAAAGGGCAAAGGGTACATGGGCATTGTATGGATACTGCTAATACACCAAGTCTTCACCTCCACAGGCTGAGCTGCCTGAGCACCCCAATGTAGGATGTTGGTGGGATAGCACTAAAAGAAAAATAGGTCATTGCATTTTCACTGTTGCTGGTTTAGTGCTTCATTTCCATCAGTATTAGGTAACTTGCACTAATTGGAAAGATACTCATTACCTTAAATGAGTCCTGTTGCACACAGTGTAGAACACTTCCTACACTTCTTGCTTGCAATTTTAAGTTCATAATGGGGATGACTATCTGTAAAAAACTAATGAAATTGGAAAGACTCACAGAGCCACCATAGTTACTGGATCAAGCCCTTCCAAGAGGGAGCTAAAAGCAATGGAAGCTACGTGTATGCATGAAGAGCCATTAGCTGTAGATGTTGAACCAACGATTGCCTGATTTAGGCAAAGAAATGATTTTTCTTTCTAATTGAGCTCTTTCTGCCAAAAGGGCTTCCCCTGCTACTCTACAGAACATTTTATTAGAAACAGAGCAATGACAAGAAGTCCAGCACCCAGGAGAAGAAAAAGATGACAAGATCAGCCCGGCACTAGACCACCACAGATCTGAAACACAGCCAAGGCAAACAGCAAAAATCAGCTGAACTGTGCCACAAGACGACTTCACAGCAGCAAGAGCAAGGAGACAAGCACAAAGGCTGCACAGAGGTTAACCCACCTATCAGACAGATCTAGAGAGTGCCTGCTCTCTAGCGAGCACTGGCGGCTTGTCATTTGACTAGACTCAGATGTGGACTCTAGGTCAGTTCGGCCACTCACAGTGGAATCTATGCTATCATATCGCCTTGGGAGTAAACAGGCAAGAGCAGGGAGACATGGAGGACACATGGTTACACAAAATGAACATTGCAAGGAAAAGTTAGTGCTTGAATTAAAAAATAAATAAAACTGCGCGGAAGAAAACTTCTGTTTTGAAGTCAGACTGGCTGTCAGGAGCAAAACACTCTCCCAGAGCAAACAAGAATAGTATTTGTTATCCTTTGTGGAGAGGGGAATGAAACACGTTCTTCTATCAAGGGAATGCAATTATGCTTAACAGGTGATAAAGAGGATCAAAATTCTTCCAGCCAAACCCAAATGTTGTTAGAAGAAAAAAAAAAAAAAAAAACACACAGATGTTAGTACAGCCAGTTCCAATTGAAGCATTTTGGCATTTCACCTAATTCAAGACAGGTTTAGCTGAACTTTGTCTGGTTCCTCTGGGTCTGCCCTATACAGCCTCCTACAAGCTCTCATTTCCTCAGCAATCATGAATTGCAGTCTGCCAGGAACTTCATCAAGCATCTGCCTGGTCCATGGCACATAAAGTTGCTAAGAGCAAAAGTTAAACACATTTTGTTTTTGCAATACTCCACACAACTGAGTTTTGAAAATATTTAAGATTGCCCAATGTGTTTTTTTTCCAGCCAGTTCTACTTAGAAATACCTCTCTGATAAGAAAACAGAATCCCATGTAGCTTCTTTGGAAAGCTTATTTGCATTTCCTATTTTTAAGATTAAATATGTAGTAAAAAGTCTTGCTAGTCATGTAGGAAATGCACAGGGGAAGAGGAATCCTCAAAAGGAGCAGGCTACAAAGCTCTTAGTTTTTAAGTAAACTTTATCAGTCTAGATTCTTTCATATCCATACATTAAATAAATTAAAAAAAAAATTTAAATGTATTCCATCTTAGTATTCTTCAACAATTCAAACCGGAAGTCTTTTCTCTGGAATGTCATGTTACAAACACATTTATTCACTAGATATGGCTAGAAGTTCACAACCCACTGTTCAACTTGGCTCTTCCACAAAAAATAGCTTCAATTCATCTTCACAGACTGTCAGCAAGATCTTCATTAATTTTATTACTATAAACTAATGGTATAGAACAGCATGGAAAAGGGACTACTTTGCTTACATTAGGTATTTAACAGACTAGGAAAAAAGCACCAAGAATGAGGTCATAGTGCAGTAAATGCATTTTGTTGGCTCACTTGCATGAAATCCCAGTAACAGTGACAACTTTAAGTGTTACCATTAAATTTCAGCTTTTACCATTAAAGAAAAAAAAAGTCAAAATTTAGCCTCAGCCATATTCAGGAAACTGAATTCAGGTTCAGGCTTGAGGAAACAAGAACTTTTTTACCAAGAGTGATGAGTTAGAACAAATCGGTTATAATGCATATAAAGCCCTGCACCTCCAGCTCTGGCAGTATTTAAGAAGCTGCCTTTCTTCCACACCTGAGGCAGAGGCAGCAGCATGCCCTGTTCCATACCTCAACTCTTACCAAGTTGACTAGCACTACCCAAGTTCTTCCGCTTTCCCCTTACATTTAACTCATCTTTTCTTTGAAACAGTGTTTTTGTTACATTTTTATAGCTCCCTGCTTTAGTTCAAAACCATTGATCCTTGGAAGTTAACTCTGTTATGCTTAATACTTAAGAACAATTCTGAAACTACTGATATAGGGTCAAAAAGTTAATTTAGAGCCAGTAAACTTATCTTTCAGGCAACCTAATGGAAAACACACTATTCAACAATGTTGCATGATAACAGAAAATAATCTGTTGAAGACTTTCTCCTTAAATATGCTGCTTTGGTAGAGCTAATTGAAGAAGAGGAGCTAATCTGAAACAGAAAATACATTTGCCCAAAGAAAGAGGGGCATATCCTAATAGGATAAACTCTGCCAGACAGGGCTTTGTGAGCACACTGAAGCATTGGTACCAGAACAACCTATTAGTAAGTGTCCTGGCCTTCAAAAATTAAGGAAAATGTACAGACAAGAATAAATGACCTCATAGTTGAGGTATATCTTTAAAAGGTAATTCACTGAACTGCAGGATCTGGTGCAATACATAGTCTTACAGGTTTTTCCTGGTTAACAGTTAAGTCCCAGTGTTAGCAAAACATATCATACCTTCCCAACAGAAGCCTTTTAGAGCCATTCTGCTGCCCTCCTCTGCTAGTACAACACCTTCAGGTTCTGCTGTGGAAGAGTAATGGGAAAAGAAAAGCTGCCCAGAAGGCATCACCCACCTGACGGCTACATGCTCACGATAATCCAGGTCATAATTTTGTAGGGAGTCAGCACAGGATTCCCGCAAGACTCCTTGCTGCTGCAGGCGTGATGGTACGGTGAACTGGTGCACAGAGGCATTGGGCTGAGCAGTCGTGTGGTATGGAGGAGGAATGCTGTTACTGGTCTCGCTGCGATAGTCACTGTCTCGATCATCCACAGCACTGTCCGCATCTTCAAAGGCTAAGAAACAGAAGTAGTTAAGGGCACGGCTCTTTAAAGTTGCTTTGCTGGGACAGTGAAGCTGATTTTGTTTTTAAAAAGCTACCAAAAGAGTCCATGTCTGTAAAGGATGGACATCCACCTGGTAGCTGGTTATAAACTCTGGTTCCCGCAGTATGTACCAAGGAGCTCCAGCAATTGCCTCCTCACCTTCCTTTCCACCTCCTATCATAGGATTTTTCTCTTTAGTCTTTGCTAATAGGCAGATTAAAACATTTTTCATAAAAATCAGAGCAGAACAAAATAAACAAATCAAAAACAATAACTCAACATCAAAACTTACAAGTTCTTTGTTACTGCCAAAATGAACTTTTAGATGCTGGGTAAAAATATTTCCTTATAGAAAGGAGCTCTTTCTTGGAAACTTTTATTCTGTTTAGCTGTAATGTCGTCTCTCCTCTCAGCTGTCTTAACCGCTGTTATAGCATTTTGGATTTTTCATTTGAAATATGGTTTGGTTTTTGTTTGTTTTTTTTTTGGTGAAGGTCTTAGTTTAAGTTAAGAGAAACTAATGAAAAACGAAGAAATTCAAGGCAGTCAGCATGGAAATCAGGACTGGGAGAGCAGCCCTGCCTATACACAATTGCTAGCTCTTACAGGGGAAAAATGCTGCATTTAATACACCCAGATACATTAGCCTGTTAAATTTAGTAGTGAACACTAATGATAACCTTCACAAAGCAAAAAGCTCCGCTCCCTTCCCATGAATTCATCTCTCTGGAGAGGCACTTTGCTTGCTAACCCTTCAGAAAAAGAGAACAGCAGAAAGGGTTCAAAAATACAACGCTGGTCTACGGCTGTGTTTGGCTGTGCAGAATGCAAGGTTATCTTTGCAAGCTCAAAATGAAATACACACACACGTCCCCATACAGCAGTGGAGTGCACCATTAACATGCTTGAAACAAAGGGAAAAAAATAGCCATTATTCACTCTATCCACCACCACCATCCTGTTTAGAAAGGACAATCAAATTCGTATGCACCCCTGTGGTAAGTTATTCAATGGTCTGTGGCCTACACAGCCATTCACCCTGAGGCTGAGCAATGAAGTGAGAGTGATGTTTTCGTGCCAGATCCTCTAAAAAAAAAAGTTTACACTGCTGCAAATAGGATGCACAGTCAGGGAATGCCTTTTTTCTTCCAGTAGTGATTTCCACCCCACTAATTTGATTTCCATTTTGTCTCATCCAAAGTAAAGGGCATTCTTAGTGATGTTTTCTGTTCCTTTCCACCTGAGTCAGGTTACTTCAATGTCGTAAAGTGGATGGAAAAGTAGAAAACAACCCCAGTTGAAAACATGCCTACAATCTACGAACTGCTTGAAAAAGCCTGGCTCTACCCTCTTACCTACAGTCAATTCAATTTGATTGTCCGCACTGAAAACAGAGATAAGCCTCCTGCTTTTTAGTAGTCTAAATGCTGCGTAGTTCTTGTCAGTCTCTAGTCGATTGAATAAAAATGAAGAGCAATCATATACTGCTTTATTCAGCTTTGTTAAAAGTGCAACGTCCATCAATTTTAATACAGTTCAGTGCTTAGAAGAAATACTGAAGAAATGGTACACAAAAAGGATTTGAAATGCCAAACCTCTCTGAAAAGCATCACATGTCCACCCTGTGGAGCAAGAAGTGATGTACTGGTAGACCACAAGGCACACACCACCCTCCGAAGGATAATGAGCTATTACTTAGATGAGCAGTCTCATTGCTCAACACTTGAGCCACCACTGTCTAATGTACAATAATTACTTTTGTAAAGTAATTACAAAAATTATATTAAAATAATTATTTTTGTAGCAAATAAAAATCTGCAGTACTATTACCTGCACCAAAACAATAGTAAATCCAGTAAATTTACTAATACTGGGCCAAACTTACTACACTGATGTGGTAAGACTCACACGATCATGGTCATCGTGCAGACCAGCAGGAAGCAAAGCACAGCTTCTCTGGATGAGTAACTCAGACCAGCTGATGGCTCAGGGATTTCCAAATTCCCCAACCTGACAGTAGCAAAAGCACTATCTGGACTTATTATCCAGTCATCACATCCCACCTCTGTACTACTGGGCCCCATTAACCAATTGCCTCACCAGTTTTCTCCACGGAGCTTGGAATCAGTCAGTGGATGCCCACAGCTCTGATAAATGCAGCCAGCTGCTGTTGGAGGCAATCCCCTAACCCTAACCTATGGCCTCACGTTCCTGCCTGCTTTATGCTGGCTCTAGCATCTTGTCCCTAAGCAGTGAGCAGGGTCAGATGCCAAAACCCTTTTGGACTGCAGAAGGGGTTGGTTTCCATCCTAAGTGGCTGCCAACAACCAGCCGAGCACCAGCTAACCTTCTACTACCCACCTAAATATGACAAGAACTTCACAGCAAGCAAAATTTGCCACTCCCCTGGGACACTGTCTCTGGTTGATCTTCTTTCTGCTCCTTTTCTACAGGAAAGGTAATATACATCATGTCTCAAAAGATTTTCCCTATGAACCACAGTATCTCTAAGCAACATCTAAAAATAGATGTTGAATGTTAATCAAACATTTGCAGCATCTATGATTATTAAACTTGGCACCAGAATTTCTCTCAATTCATACTGGTGTATAGCATGAGGAAATCTCTTTGAGGTCCTCACACAAAATGTCTCCCTGAAGTCAAGTTTAAAGGATGCAAGGCTCCAGCTACCATATCATCAATGTGGCAGGAACACGTTTTCTGTTATGTATGTCCCATGCACCTACGTATCTATAGATGTTAATACCAGGCACAAATCCTCAGCAAGAACTGATTCATATATACGGCCAACACCAGAAACTTAGTCACACTGAACTGCACCTACCTTATGAGCAATCTCACTTTATTTAACAGAAATGTTCCCAAATGAAGGCATTGCTTAAGACTGATTAAGAGCACCAAAACCTGGCTCATACGTGGCTTACAGCACACATTACCCCTGCAAGAAAGTACGTTGCAAAGTGTCTGTACATGCTGCCAATCCCATTCGTTAACATACTTGACACTTCAATTTTATTAAACAAGAGCCTGACAAGAACTTGCAGAAGTAGCTCTGTGTATACCAAATCCGTTCAAAAGGAGAAGGCGAGGGGAGGAAAATTGGACCTTACAACCCACATTTCAGCAAAATATCCATCACAACACACACGGTGTGATATTGTCTTCTTCACATAGATGGGACACCAAACCAAAAGGACAGCTGTAACTTGGCCTCGGTCTCTGAAGATCAGTTAGCTCATAACAAGACACATAACAACAAACGCCACAAAGTTAGTAATTGTTTTATCCCATGCTGAGAAATTTCACATGGACGGAAAAGCTTCCAAGGGATGAAAACAGATTCTTTATCACTGGACCCACTGCCTAAAGAGTGGGGGGTAAGGCTGAATGGCAGGGCAAGGAGCATGCTGTTCATGTTGTATAACTGAATATTCATGCATATAGGCAGCATAAGAAGAAAACCTATTGTACAGTCACATCACAAAGTAGGATTTTACAGAGTGGGGAAAACAAGGAAAGGAGATGTGTTGAGAGAACCCTCTTCTCCAACACAAGCTGCTTCCTGAAAACCTTCTTATTCCTCTCCTGCCTCCAGAAGTTATTACTCCACTGCTGCAGGGCTGAATACATAGAGCTTTAATATACTGATATCAAAACCACTTTGAGCAGTCATGTCATGCCAGCTCTACTAGTCACATTTAACCTCACAACTTCCTTTATATCAAGCTTCAGGACGTGGCAATAGCAAAATCATTACAGGTGGCTGGAGGGATGCACGTTCACAGTTTCTTTAGGTCCCAATGTACAGCCTGAGTTCCTCTCAAAAAGCTGCATTCAGCTGAAATTTCTATCGGTGATGTGTTATCGGCCACTGAGAGCTGGGGTCCAATTCCCAAACTTAGACATGCTTCACAAGCTTGAGTAAAAACCTGAATAAAAACAGTAAATGCATCACACTCAGGTAACTCAGGAAGAAGGAAGTTCGTGCTAGGTTCTGTACTCCAAAACTCCACTTCTTCTCCAAAATAAGCCACTAAGCTTCTCCCAACTTCTGTCTATTTTTATAAGAACAAGGTAAAAGAGAAGACAGCATACTAACTGAATACATGACATTTGTTCCAAGTCCAGAACAGATCTGTCAGCTCCACACAACGGCATTTACAACTCACCTTCACCACTCTGCACCCATTTGAATTTCTTTTATAAAAGCCTCTTACAACTTCTTTCCTTAATCAAGTCTCAGAACCTGATATTCCATTGTCTACTGAACCATCAGTCACTTCTGACAACCGTGCAGCCTTTCTAAAATCTTATAATTAAAATGCATGGAAGGTTTAAGAGGACTACTGAAGTAACTGTGGGGATGAGGGGGTTGTCCCTAAAGGACACTAGGGCATTTTTCTGAGTCTATAGGTTTCCATACTAAAAACATAGATTTTCAGTAATGATTTAAGTGCAACTTTGCAGGTTATTAGTTCATCCTATTGCCTTCAACACTTAACATTCATTTCAAATGTGGATAATTTTAAGACAGCTAGTTTGCTATATTCAAATTTCACACTGAAGGCTTTCATAACCTTGTTTTTCCCACTTAAAAACAGTTTCTGCTGCTGAAACAGTCAATAGTTGAGAACTGGACTTACAGTTTGAAGTGCAAAGCATGTCTTGAATATTTACCCTACTTCCTCAAGTCTATGCTTTTCTTAGAATTAAACCAGGTCAGCAGCACAAGAAGTCCCTTTGCCAAAATGCCCTCTGTCTAACCAGCATGACTCTGGACTGCAGCACTTTTCTTGCAAGAAGCTCCTGCTAGGATAAAGTCTTCCAGGTACCATCATCCTGTTTCTGCCACTTCCTTTCCAGGTGCTGTTGCAAATTGACAGCTGTATTTTTCATGACAGTGCCAAGCTAATGGATTTGGCTTGGAAGCATCATCAGTGCTGACCCAAGCCTTCCTAAAAGAATGCTAACATGATTTCAAAGAGGACAGCACAGCAAGGATAAGGGGGAAGGAGGAACAGAGATGGAAGAAGTACAAGGCTCTTTAAAAGAAAAAATATAATAATAAAACACACACCAACACCCCAGAGAAACAGGTGACACACTCTGTACACAGCTCCCGTAAATCTCTGAAAGACTAGCATCTAAGCATCCTCATTTCCCCCAAGCACAAAATTGGTAAAAGAAGTTTAGCTAATGCTCACTTATCACACTTCTGAGAGCAACCCCACACAATTAAGACATCCAACACTGACAGCATTAGGAAGTCATTCAACATCATTAATGCCTAAAGAATTTCTGCTTTGATCACAGACAAGAGAACAAGGAGGACAAGACATGTGGGAGAAGAAAGTGGAAAGTCACTGGTGGAAGGAAGACTTTAAAATTCAGAACAGATCGATGATTTTACCTTATTCAGCTGTTTACAGGTTAGAGTGAAAAAAATATATAATTAGTGAAATACACTGTAACATTAGCTGGGCACCTTATTTAAATTACTTGGCTGTATTAGATTGCCCTTTCCAAATTCCATTATGTCTAGAACAGAAAAGCATCAGGCAGAATCACCTCCCTGCTGGCAGCAGCTGCAGTCATTGCTCTTTGCATGCTCCCCTCAGCAACAGACTCGCTCTTTGTTTTGACACCGGGAGCAGACACCTTCATTTAAAGATTGAAATACCAATCCTTGCAGGTCCTCCAGGCAGAAGCAGCCATGCACTGTAGCTTAAGCAGAAGCTTTGCCTGTTGCAGCCTGTGGGAATTCCAGAAAGTAAAGATGCTTCATGCACGTTTTCTGGGCAAATTAACTAAAACCTTGAGTTGTGGGGCCTCTGCAAAACTCCTGCAGCTGAAGACTCACTGGTGTGATAAGCCAGTTCTACAGATCACAGACAGCTGTGGTATCTAAGTTTTACCTTTCCAAGGCTGGTGAGCACTCATTAAAGAATAGCCTTACCACTTTTGCCATGGCATTGTCTCACTAAGCTCAAACATGCTACAATACCTGCTGCTCTCCTGTCTCACTGGTGCCTGCGAACTGTTTTCACTTTCAGATTTGCTCCTATTTGCAGTCTTCGTAATTTCTGTGGTCACTTCCAGTGTTTCTTCACATCTTACTAAAACAGTCACTTCTGATTCCCCTGTGTTTTTCAGTTACTTCAAACATGGACTTAGGCTTCACATATACAAAGACCAACACAAAAATGTGTACAAGCAGAAACCAGAATCATTTTCACAAGAAAAGAGGAATATTCCAATTCTGCTGTCTTCTCCTCAAATCCCAATAAAAGCACAAGCAGTTCAGCCAAAACAAAACTAAACAGTGAGGGGAAAAAAAAATGGACAGCCATCCACGCAAACATGAAGATTCAGTGAAAGTGAGAGAAAATATAATGGAATAGATTTTCTATATGCATGAATATTCCCACTTTCCTCATACTGGAGCATGCTGCATCATTACAGGATCAGGAAACTTGCAATAAGTTAAACTGTTACGTACTCAGCTGCTCTCCCCATCCGAAATAACTCCAGTTGCCTGCATGTAACACAAATGGCAGCAAAGAATAGGAATGGAAAAAGAAAGCTTAGAAAAGCAAACCACAAGCATACTTTTCATGTATTTAAAATGCTTTATAGATTGTGAGCTTGAAAGCAAGATTTTTTATTTATAAAAACAACATTAAATTCATTTTGGGATTTCCTGTTCACTGTCCAGTGTGTTTATAAGGCATTGTAAAAAATTAAGACCACTGTAAACTCTATAGATTATTAAGAAAACATGCATTTAGTAAGACAAATAGACAAAACATTTATCAACACACTGTGCAGCACAAGCAGCTAAACACCATCCTTCCTAGTACACAAATTATCATGATTTCAGACGGAACATCCCAGAAAGCAGAATCCAGATAAGATCCATACCTGAATTCTAGGCTTAACAGTGCAAGTCAAGTGTCAAAATTTGTTTCATGTTTCAGCTTGTGTCCCTTTTCCAGAACAAAGGTAACTCTGCACTGAAAGCACCACACCAGTAATACTAGCATGAACCACCTTGCAGAACTTACAACCCTCACAGCGCCTTATGGATGCAAACAATCACACATCAATTCTGCAACAATCAGCAGATCTCTCCACATTAAAATCAAAGGTGACAACAAACTCACACCAAAGCTTAACATAAGTTGGTAAAACAACCAAGTTCTGGCTTTTCAATAACCATGTTGTCATCTCAGGGTGACAACTCAGGATGATGGTGGTAATCCAACAAACTACTATGTATACTGACCCCTCGGAGCAATTTTTCAGTATGCATGCAACTTGCAACTCCAAAGAAAAGTCCCAGAACAAATATTTCTGGAAGATAGAGTGTAAAAAGAAACGTTTGCAGGAGTGTTGATATGCAAGTACAGAAATAAATAAATACAAATCCTTCACATGCAGGCAGCATAAAATTCTAGTGGGCTATTTCTTGCTTTTTGCTGAAATTGCTCTCTAAATTAAGCTCTCTAAATGAGGGAGAAAAACCAAGTCTATGGAGTAGAGCGCTAGCAGACTATAATCTGAGGCATCACAAATGCTGCTGTGGACCGGAGAAGCAACAAGTGCAACAAGCCACCACTCGGACAACTCATCTGAGCCTGTTGCACGCTGACAACATGGAGATGTACCCAGACACATCAGAAGCCTGCCAGGATCCACCAGACAGTGTTTACATGACCCTGACCACACAGCTATCATCTCAGACTGGTTTTTATAACAACAAAAATCCACAGATTGCCTAATGATCAGTTTTGACAGAGGCCTGAGTCTTTTCCAGGGGAAAAATACGAGGAGAAAGAACACACAGCCAAACTGGCAAAGAAAAAACAAGTAGAGAGATGTGATTTAGTAGCTTAGTGGGTAGCATTGATGATAGGGGGACTGTTGGACTAGATGATCTTGTAGGTCCTTTCCAACCTTGTGTTTCTGTGATTCTAAAGCACGTGAAGCAAGAAGAGATGGGATGGGGAGGCAATCAGAAGAAAGGGTACAGAAGCAAGAGGCAGCAAGGACAGAAGCATCAGAGAAGGCATGGGGAGAGGGCTGATGAGAGAGAACAAGTAGTAGATAGAGCTCTGCACTGAGCTTTAATTTGCTGTCATAAATAGTTCATGTAAAGGATGATGACTTCCTATTAATATGTAAGTCAGATAATGGCATATCTCTTTCTCATTCCTGAACAGCTAGCTGAAGCCAGTAGCACACAGGAGAACAACCTCAGCATCTTCTGCCATCAAAAAGTTCCTATCTCAGGTAAACAGCAGGAGTCAAAGGAAGACAGTGTTCGAACATTTGCAGCCTACATTACTTTTAAAGATCCAGCAAAACTCTGCAGAAGCACAACGTTATTGCACTCAGACAACACGCTACCAAAACCTATTTCATAATGCACAAATAAATGCACATCTAATATCCCAAAGCAACTGGGGACAAAAAACATCAGACGATACCATACATTTCCAAAACCAGCACGCAGATTGGAGTACCACAGAAGAAGTGGAGTTCACCTGTGCTGCAGCTTTTCCCAAAGATAAAAATCCTAGACTGACAGCCTCGCTCCCTCAGGACAAAACACTAATCTGTACAGAATGAACAAGTTTCAAGGTAACACAAATCCTGACTCCTAAAGCCAGCTTCGACCATTCCTAGTCCTTGTTTCGTTAACAGCAACTGTCTAGGTGGCTGGCACAACACTACTCACAGTTGTAAAATGCAACAAGGATAAAACCACTAAGCACCGAAGACATGCCCCAGAGACAAGGTCTGTCCTTGGAGGAGAAATATTACCATCTGCCATAGAAGAAAGTGCTCAAACTGACAGTGACGTCCCTGAGCCAGCTACTTACCTCTCTACCTTACCAAGTTCCTCACATACAATATAAACATCCCCCAGATAAAAGCAGATTAGAGACTATTATTTCAATGCAGAAGACATAGCAGCTGATGCCAAGTAGGGTAGCAGAGAGGGAAGAGCAGCTTCCTTTAGATACCAGCTCCTTACCTTCCAAGTGTTCTCACATTGAGAATTTGGGTCATGCTACAACTAGAGACTACCTAGAAAGACAACACTGCAGGAGCAAGGAAAAAGATGCACCAAGAGAGGCTATGGGATTTTCCCAGCCAGCATCTCAAAACTCCACTTTTGTTTGTTTTTACTAACACCCACTTCACTTCAGCGTCTAACATTTTGGATAAAAGATGAATTTATTAAAGATTCAACACATATGCCGCTTCATTTAAGATTCAGGAGCTAACAGTATATATCTCAGTCCTTCAGCATAATCACAGAAGACCTGGGTTGACAGTCTTGATATTTTGAAGGTTAATGAAAACAGAATTTCTTTTTAGCCTTTTCAAGTTGTTTTCATGCTTCGTAGAAAAAAAATATATGAATAACCTCATTTTGTGAAGAAAAAAGGACCTTCCAAATCACCTTTGGGAACAAATTTAAACCTGTCCAAATCTGAATTGAAAACACCAAGAAGTCCAGACAAACAGAAAATGGAAAGCTGCAATTCTAAAAACATTCTGCAACAAAATATATTAACACTGGAA
Source organism: Aythya ferina (assembly GCF_964211825.1). NCBI lineage: Eukaryota > Metazoa > Chordata > Aves > Anseriformes > Anatidae > Aythya > Aythya ferina. The sequence goes on along the minus strand of NC_140299.1, from coordinate 10,145,287 downwards.
TACACGATACAGACAAAGCAGACTAGTTACTGTGTGCTCTTAAACACCAACACTGCATGTCTCAGTTATCACATTATTTTGTATTCACAAGCTTCAGTATTCAAAAATGAGGTTTCGTATAAACCTCCAATTAAGGACTAAGCGATGCCAGCAGCCTGGTGCCTTGGATGCTACAACATTCCTGTCATTAACACATTTTATAAAATACATTTAAGTTCCCACAGTTAGCTGAACATAACATATGCTCACTCTGTGCCTCAATTATGCAACTATTCAAGGAGGAACTCCTCCCTACTTCACACTGTCAAGCCTGGATCAGCAGGGACACTGTAGAAAAGCAGAATATTCCAAGTTTTTAATGCAGTCTAATTTGATTTCCTGCATGCCATTTTGTTTCACTGCTGTTTATAAGTCTCTAAAAGTGGCTGGGCCGTACTACACCCATCAGAACATTACCGTTCACTGCTGTCCACTTCTTACATGCTGATAAATTACTTAATTCTCCTCTTTCTCTCTCTTCCATGCTGAGTGAAGAAAAGAGAGCATCTAAACATGTTTATAAAAGCAAACTAAGCTCAAGAAATTACAATATACTTGGTGCTGATAAAAATACCGTTTATAGAATACAAACAGAGCTAGGCAGGTACTGAGCAGATTTTTCTTCTAGATTTCACATATCCCCTTTCCCTTCACTATATATTCACTATGTATATTGTGTGCCCTCCACACAATATACATAGATCTTGGAGTCTATAGAAATGTACTTAATTCCAGTATTTGATATACATCCCAAATTACACACATACCATTTTAATGAATAAGAGTCTAAAATATAAAATAACCATTAAACAGCATGTTAGAGCCAAGTCAGGCTTTCAGTAACCAGAATAACTGAAAGGGTTTCATACCAATCATCACCTTTTCCAGTCAGTTTTGGAACACCATAAACGAGGAAGGAGACTTTTGCACAAAAGGAGATGAGAAAGCACAGGAGGGAGACGAGCTAGCAGTTGACAGGGACAAGGACAAGCACTATAGTACTACAGCTTCTCCTCCCTGCTTAGTACTCCATGCTTTCAACCACACTTTACTGAAGTTTAGCACGCAGTTTATACCGAATTTTTGGAGTATATTAATTTCAGTAAATTAAATGGTCCTAATGATCAGCTTTATCATAGCTGAACAAAATCAGACAGGGATAAGAATTTAAGCAGGGCTTGGACACCCTTGATGACGTGATGGTTATCCACAAAGTTATTGCAAGCTTGTGCAACTCATTAATACAGACAAAAGAATCACACACTGACTGTCAATTTTGGCTACAATGGAAAACCTGTAACATTTCTACCACTGCACTAATATTTAACAGATCTGCCATGTCTTAAGTTTCTGGGCTACCAAGTCACACAGACTATTTTGCTGAGAAATGTAGTAAACAAAAGAAGCAACAAAAGGTTTATATACTCCTCCTTGAGATACAAGTTTAGACTACAGTTGATTATCTAGCATTTCCTATGTGAATAAAGCAAAAACTAATATAATGTTGCACAGCAGCAGAGAAAATATATTTGGTGCCTTTTTTCTTCTTCAAGATTTTCAATCTTGACTTTCTGTACAAGACTCATTGTTCAAGGACGCATTCAAGGACGTATTAAGGCTTGCGTATAAAGCTGAGCTATAATTTTGGATCAGTTTAGTATCATTAAATTTAGAAAACAAATGGTTATAAATTTCAGATTAATTTTCTGTTATTGCTATGACACTGAAGGATGACTAACGATGTTTCAGAATCCATTAAAAAATCCCAGCAGGAAAAAAAAAGAAGCATTCATGAAAAGCACTAAACAAATTATGAAACCTATGTGATTAACTGAGCATTTACTTTTTTGATCACTGCTTATAAAGAAACATGTTACTATTAGCAGTGTTCAGCATTTCAGGAAGAGTTTTGAGGCTTATTTAAATGTTCCAGCATTTCAGGAAGAGTTGGGGCTTATTTAAAAGTCAAAGCTTCATTTCCTTGTCAAAACCTTTCAGAACACAGCATGTACTCTAGGAAAACAACTACCTAAGTATATCTGCAGGATCAGCAGCAAAGCCACAGAGCTGCTCTCCTCCAGAGTTCAGAAGTAGGTCAAACTTTGTTACTGTACAGCCTTTTAATATAGCCAGTATTTTTAACCTTCATTTGCTGAATACTTTTCCTTAGACACATTCAATCCCAAAGTAGCAGCTTTAGCCTAAATATGCAGGCAGACATTTTACAGCAACACTTCGAATCTGCTTTCCTTTGAGCAGACCTATCACTCTTCCACAGCCAGACCAGGCACTGAGAACTGCAAAGCCACAAGAACATTAGTCTCCCAGATGGGATTTATCCTAAACAATGAGGAACAGGAGTTGTCAGTCACCCAGAAGCAGAGAGGCCAGGGAATGCTGTTTTCCCAGCCCATCAGCTAAATCATCACACCACAGCTCATACAATGGTTTCACTTGTACAGACGAGCACTTTTATTTTGCCTAGCTTAATTTGAAAAGTCATTGACGTGTCCTGTTTTGAATTTCGCTGACTATTTTTTGAGGATTGTTATAAGGCTTACTGTTTGCACTGCAGCCACTGGTTTTATGAGCTATCCAGAACACCTTTTCAATGACTGCAGCAGGATCTTCAGTGTCACCTGCCCTTGAGAAGATCAAAACGGTCACTGACCTCTTCAGTACTCTTCCCAAATGAGCCTTGTCTAGAGATGCCACGGGTAGCTGCAGACCTCTGTTGTTTCTAAATGCAGAAGCAGGCTAGTAACTTCAGGGAAAAAAAAAAAAAAATACTTGCAAAAATATAGATGTGCAGCAGTGTATCTACAATAAGGAGAGCAGTATTGCCAAGCAACTGCAGCACACTGCTGCCTACCACTATAACGCTACAGATCATGCACCTCTGTGAAGAATTTAAATGGTTAAAGGCATACCTTGTTTAAAAGCATTTTGATACTGCCTAGCCTTGGTATAGATTTTTTTTTTTATTATATTGTTACTTGTTAGGAAAAAATCACTTACTAGAACATCAATTCATCACATTCACTGCCACAGGGTCAGTTTGACCAGCTGAACACTAGTGGATAGCAGCCAATGTATGCTTTGATTAGAATAAACCATAGGATTCAACACCAGCTCAAGATGATATGCTTGAATGAGTGCACATGTAAGCTTGGATGGCTATTGATTTCACTCTGTGAAAACAAGCTGCAACACATATCCTGCCAACACAGCTCTTTAAGCAAGAGCTCTACCCAACTGTCTTGCATCCACAGCCTGCCCCAGCCTGTGAGCTCAGTGCCACCACCTCTGCCAGAACTGTAACGCCAGTGCCGCGGAAATCCTAGCAATAGGTTTTGATAGCTCCTACTCAATGGCACTTTAATGGCCACTGATGACCAAAGATGTTAGCATCCACAGTACAGCACCCTAAATACAAGGTAAAAATCAGTGTGGGTATATCAGGCTGGCTGAGGAGCAGGGGCAAGGCAGAGAGAAGAATTTGTTTGTATTTAAAGCATTTTTTAGCAGACATAGATCCTCACCAATGCTATGGAATGCACTGTAACCTCAGCATCAGAGCCTGTTCATGCTGAGGAATACATAAGCCTTCCTGAAGCATCAGTGGAATTTGAGTTCCTAACAAGAGAACTAGTGGACATCAGCTACAAAAACTCTGAATGTGAGCCTTTGGTGCTTTTAAAACAGAATTAATTATGAAGACACTAACAGAAATTCGCCTCACACATTTTGCAGGAATAGACTTCTTTTAGAATTAGTGGGAAAGAAGGGTCAACACAACACATTGATTTGGTCTCAAACGACACCCTATACTGTGTATAAAACATTTTGTCAGCTTTTTAGTTGTTAAAAAGCTGCTTATGCATCAACAAGAAAGCTGTAGGATTTATTTTTTTTTTCCTGCACGCACACACACTCGTTTCAGATTGTATTTAGGATTCCTTTTTATTCTCCTGAACTAGATGCTGTCTCACTCCTTTCTCTCTGATCTGCTGGCAGAGCAAGGACAGGCTAGGTCTGTTTTTTTTGCTGACATGACTGTGAATCAGAGCAGTTACTTCTTTCCTTGTTGCATCAACTCACAATCCTGAGACAGGGAACAAATTTACCCCTTCTGAAAAAAAAAAAATAAAAATGAAAAAAGAAAAACCACAGCCATGGTAGACAGGCATTTTACAGAGCAGAAGACACACAAGACAGAACTACAATGTGCTATGGTCTATGAGGGTGTAACTGTGAAAAGAGCAACAGCACAGGCTCCAGGAAACAGAAGAAAAGTATATGCTTTATCATCCCTTCTCTGCATTCTCTCACAGATTATCAGCCCGAGATAACAGGACAGGCATAACTGGTTGATTCAGGAGCAGTTAGATTATCTTCTCTGAGAATTACACTAAACAAACCACCTCTTCACCAGATTTGTAAACTCCCTGAAAAAAAAAAGGTATAGGGCAGCATTTACAGCAACTGATATTAACCAAGGCAGTCAGATATTCTCCCCAATGATACTGAGTACCTTTCTCATCCTCATTTGCACTGCTGTCTGCTCCAAATCAGAGCTGCACTTAAAATACTGACAGAGTAACTCACTTATGAATTATAATGGCCTTTTACATTGCCAGAAATGATCTTGAGCATTCAAGGAAAATAAATCTATACCTACAGCAGTAAATAACTTGAGTCAATAAGCTCTAAGTAATCAAATAACATTTTTTCAATGCTTTATTTACAGTGAATTTCCAGACAGTAAAAATTTGCTTTCTTTTTAATTCACATTCAATTTCAGCTTGTGGGTAAAATCCAATAGGAGGATGCTGCAGTTATCCAACAACAAGGTATCAGGAAATTAAAAATTATGGTTCTGGAATTACAAAATCCACTGGCACCACATAGTGCCTTGCTTATTGCTTGAGAGCACTAGAATTTAAATCAATTGGTAGCATGTGATCTTGCTGGGTCAGAAGAAATATATAGAGGAGCACATAGGTTGAAAAGTAAAAACAAAATGACCAAGTATAATGAAGGAAGAGGCAGGAAGTGCCTGGATCAGTTAAAGACATGTACAAGAACAGAGCTACCTGCTACTTTTAAGAACAGGTAATGCAGGATTGGGTTTCTTAGATAAGTAATGAGAAGTCTGACTTTTCCAGGGACAAAGCAGCAATCAAGAATGAAACTGCCAGCTCCATTATCTCTAGAAAAATTAGAGCGCTTAATCTGACTGAGCTTTCCTGTGGCACCACGCCAAGGCAGCAGCCCATGAATGAGCAGAAGTGAGAACCCATCCCCATAGATCAGCTCTTGGGTTTTAGGCATGGCCTCCCTATCTTCTCTCACACACTGCCCCATCCTTCTCCCCCTCTCTACTGCCAATGCAACACAAGATGTTGTGCCAAGGCAGAAGATAAGGAAAAAACAGTGAGAGAAGGTGGTTTGAGAAACCGGACAGATATGTACAGAGAGCACAGGCACAGAACAGGGCAGAACGGTAATCTAATACCTAATTCTAAGACGTAAGGGCATGTATTTCCACATCTAATGAACCTGATGATCCTTCCTTCTAGAGTAGGATTTTCTCTACCTGTAACAAAGAAGCCAGAGGAGCCTTCTGACAGACACAGGAAGGCAAATCACTACACCAGTAGCACGTGCAGGTGCTCTCCCTCAACAATAATGCAGTTCCACCAGGGAACACAGGTTACCTGGGAGGGAGAAGAGCTCTCTAGGTCCCATTTCCAACAAGTCAGGCCAAGACTGACCCATGCTTCTGCCAAGCTAGACCAGATATAAAGTTACTTCTGGAAATGCAAGCTATGCTATTGCTCTATGGTGCATAAGGTGGGGGTTGTGGTCATGGTATTTGTTGTGTTGGTTTGCCTTTTTTTTGTTTGTTTTTGTTGTTGTTTGGTTGTGGGTTTTTTTTGTTTGTTTAAGTATTTGGAAAAATGGGCAAAGTCTCATGGGGAAAAAATTACTCATATTCAGTGGGTTTTTTTGCACCTTCTAGATACCTAGTTCTGTTGTCCAGATGATCATGTCCTGTTCCCAGTAGCAATCGGATCTCAGCTAGCACATCATGATGGAAAATCAGATGAGCCTTACAAATGTTCCTGAGGATATTTTTATTATATCTAAAAATATATCTATCAATTATTTACCCACATGTTAAGAGAGAACATTCTGTTCTCAACGTGTTTTAGGTTCAGGAAGGACACCCACTCTGTTCCTATGCAAAAGGGGGTTGAACGCCTGCGTCATATGCAAAGGTCGGGTCAGTTTTCAATACAGAGGCACAGTCAATATGTCTTCTTGGTTGAAATCTTGAGTTCCAAAGGACTACGCAACACTCAGGCAAGCTTATAGTTCTTATGCAAAGAATAATTAATAGAAAGTTCATTTTCCCAAAGTACTTCTACATCAAAATTACTGTTTCATATTTGGCCATGTAAACAATTAGATATTCAGAGATGCCGACTTCACAGAGGCAGTAGATAAGCAGAAGTACATGCAGTGCCACAAGCTTTATTGAATTACTAGAAAATTCTTTAATACATTAGCCACATACTGCTATTAAATATTTAACATTGGAATTCTAATGACTGTTTTAATCCCATGAATGATTAAATTAATTCTTATGTGAAATTCATTGTTCTAATCAGGGGTCTTTAATTAATTGTTGTAAAAGGTCACGTTTTAGCAAGACACAGGCTGTTAACATGCAACACAGAAAGGTCATTTGTAGTTCTACACTATTATGCCTGCTTGCAAGAGGAGAGCTGATCCTCCAGGGAAGACACCAGCTTCGAGAGCTTGAGGACGTAAAAGCACCGTGCTGTGGGAATAGGTGCAGCTATTTTCCCTACACGGAAGCATTCCTCCCAATTTACCTAGGCTTCACAATATTTAGAACAGTCAATCAAACCAGCCTCTCTCAAACAAAAACAAAGTCCAAGGCACACAGCCAGGAAAGTCATTTCAGCAAATAATACATTCACTACGTGGACACTTTATATCAGACTGTTTTTCTTTGACCTTCTAACACTTAAGAGTTCTGTATACTATGCTAGTATGACTTTGTCAAGTATTACACTTTCTCCAATATTTCTTATTTGTAGGCCTTACAAAACAATTGTACTCTTCCACATCTGAATTTATCTAAGAAGTGTTTTATTTTGTATTTACACTCTTAAAAAAAATTTGGTGTTACCTAGGTTATCGATGCTGGAATACTTTCATATAGCCTTGTACATTTTCCAGCTACAGAACACCTTCAGATTTCCTAGGCACTTAATAACGTTCATGTTTTCTTCAAGATAGTTTAAAGGTAACATAATAAAAGCACACAGATAAATTAGTTTTCCTCATGCAAAAAAAAAAAAAAAAGTAATTAACATTTCCCTAATGTTAACAGATTCATAGAGATCCTACCAGCAGCCTAATGGATAAACAGCCTGCAAAGTATAATATGCAAGTCTTATAAGATTTTAAGTAGAGGATACAAGATTTGTTTAAATTATGAACCTTGAATTTTATTAATGTTGCTATCAAAAGTAGATAAGGCATCCATAAGAGACACCACTGAGCTTTCATCTACAATATGTTAAAGCAGTGCTTCAGAAATCTAATTTTGTGGACCATCAGATACAGTTTGTACTATGCTATTTTCCCATCCATGTTTTCAGAAGCATAAAAAATGCAAGATGAGATAAGCAGAAATTAGTAAAATATTTATCATTCATCATCACAGCATTTAAAAGTAATATCAAGTACACAAACCTCAGATGCATTTCAACAGGCTACTGGCAGGACTTCCAACTCCATTCTTCTCCTCTTAAGACTTCAAAGTCATAAAAATAATTTTCCACACATGATATTTAAAGAGAACACAACCTGACTCGGCTGTATAAAGAAAATTCGGCAATCAATTTTATTATTTGCATTGGTATTGAAGGAGTCTGACAATCTTTGAACACGTTGTGTTCCTAACCCATGAGGACGTACAAACACATCAGTGACTCAATACCTGTTTTCACTTTCTAGCATCAGAAGCTTTACACCAACGTTTGCAGGGCAGAGCTTTTCGTAGCCAACAGAATTTATTTGCTACAGAGACATTTAAGCATTTCAAACAAGAAATTATTGTTCAGATGTACCATCATTTTATAACTAAACAGAGAAGGAAATCAAGTACACAGAAGGAAAAAAAAAATAAAGCCTAACTTACAACACTGGGAGGCAGCACTGGGCAATGGTTTCTTCTGGACTTCCTCCTGAAAGGAATACTGAAGAAAAAAAAAAAAAAGAAACCCCATTAAGGAAGCAAATGGTAACTTTATGAAACAGATTTTGGAGTATGACATGCCACACTTCAGAGAAAACACCTGTGGTGGTATCATAGTGCTAAGTATTTACCTTAATATCCATATTCAAATATACTCCCAGATGCCTTCTCTCCCTTTTCGTGCCAAAACCAGTAAAAACTGCACATCTGTTTAAGATAATGTCTGCTCTACTGCAAGCACAGGGCCTATTCTGAGTTCAGGGAGCTCAAATCAGACATCTAAAAGCTTTGATTCTCACAATGTTACTATTATGGGGAGCTCAAAACCACGCACGAGTCCATTATGTTTTATACACTCTAGTATGATTTCAACAGTTCAAAAACAAAGTGTGGGCTCACAGCAACATTACACCAGGAGACTGAAGTGGCTGGATAATTAGTGTGCCCAGCAGGGCAGTAACACAATATTTTCCTATCCAACACATACAATGGATCACCAAAGAGTTTGTATGTCCAAAGCGAAGAATTTTAATGTCACATTTAATTCTAAATTAGAAACAGTAGCATATTTCAATTAACCAACTCTGACTTTTTACAAAGCTGTTTGGTACAACATTAAAGTGTTCCCTAGGGAAATGCCAGTGGTTGTATTTTGTTATTTTCCTCTGTGTTGCATTACAGAGATAGAGGAAAATTAGGACAATTGGGTAAAACAATAACAGTCTTTGTTAAGCATAAAGGGTCTAAAGACAAAAAAAAAGTGGCAACCTCAGTGACCTGGTGCTGCAATCTGAGCAAAACAGAACTGCCAGACAGCCTCTCCATGGATTTGGTAGGGATTAATGACCAGTACAGTACACGGTGGGCAGCAACCTGCAGATTTTTGCTGTGCCAGTCTTCAAAATCTGTGTTATTTAAAATGAACAAGTGATCCTGAAAGGCAGTTAGTCCTATCATCAGGAAACTGCCACCTCAGTGAGTTTTAGGCAGGATTGTGAAACAAGAACTACTGGATCTCGCAGCACTGACTGTTGTACAAAATGGTGAAAGGAAGTCTGATGATGAAAAATGTCAGTGGCACAGGACAGCAGGGGTTCTGAATGATCATATTTGAATCCAAAAATGACAGCAGTTTGTCCTTTCTAAGGCAGCAACCCAATGGCTATCGGCAGGCCCAAAACACAAAGTGAACATTAAGTGTTTGCAGGAGTAGCAATTAGAAAGCACTTTATAACACCAAATACAAACTACAAATGAACCTGCATCTCGGATATTTTTGTGCAACTTTAGTCTGTTGATTCTTTGTCTCAAGCAAAGATAGCTAAACTTAATGCACAGAAAAGATAAAGACACATTCCTGCATGAAATACCACTGTAGGACTGGGACTCTGCAGCCCAAAAGCCATGCAGAAGGAGAGGTTTGTGGAGCTGAGTGGCACAGGGTGAATGAATGAGGATCAGTCATTCAGCTTCTCCAAAAAAAAACCTGCTCCCAGCTGGTTTCACAACAAAGGGTTTATTTGCTCAGAGCAAACAAGGTATTTCTTCAGGCTATGCACAATTAAGTTGCTGAATTCCTTGCTGTTTAACTGACCTAGGTGAGTTCAAATAGCAACTGGCATGAACAGAAGAAAAATCGATCAAGTTTTTAAACACAACGATACCGCCTCTGGCCCTGGAAGTTCCAGAGCTACAAGTCACTGCAAATTAGGGGAATACACAAGGAAGATATCCCTGTTCTGGGTCACCTTCAGACACTGGACAAGCTTTCTTACATTTTTCATGTTCTCACTGGTGAAAGGAAACATTCATAATAAATTTGTGATTGTTATGTCACGAATACAGAGGCATGATTTTGTTACTAATATGTGGTGAAAGCATGCATTTCACATGCAGATGGGCAGCACTCCAAGGGGAGGAGAGTCTCACAAAGCTCATGACATCGTTCAGCAAATTCAGGTTCAGTGAAACACTAGAGGGCATCTATGCTTCACTGAAGTACCTGGCACAGGCTTCTGCTTACAGTCCACAGGAGCAGGGAGGCACCACAGCAGTATCACTGACACACAAAATCATAGATTTAGTCTCTCATCAGCTCCAAGAGGTTCTCAAACTTCTATGAAGGCAGAAGAGGTTTGCCTTCAAGCAATTATGTTTTTATCGACCCAAATACTGGTCTGTTCTCAGTCAAAAAGAAAACCCACCTTGTTTTTCTCCGTCTAGGAAACACAACAACTCAAAGAGTGAAGAGGAGATGAAAAATACCAGAAAAAAAAAAATCCTAAAGTCACTGACAGAACATTTTGCAAGATATTTTGCTAAGGAATGAGACTTACTAAGAGTTTAAGCAAGTGCCACACTTCTGCTCACTGGTGTTGGCATCAACATGACAGGTAAGAAATGTTAAACTTCTGGTACAGACATTATCATGTCAAGTCCTACTTTGCAGACAGTACAATAGTACTAAGTGTAAATAAAGGTTTTATTAATATAAATGTTCCAGGTTCTCTAATAAAAATCACAACTTTTCATTTTGTAGTGGCTTAGCCAAGTACATACTAAGAAAAACCAGGAAACCAAAGTCATAGCTAGCAGGTATTACAGTACAAGATTCATAAACTGAGCCACAAACAACTGGATTAGGACAAGTTTTCCCTCTAGCACTGTCTCGGTTCCAAGAAAGGTTCAGTATCTTGGTTTGTCTTCTACCCAGAAAAAGCTAGCTGCAATAAAAAATCCTTTTTGATTTGATTTCACAAATGAAGAGAATCTATCATAGCCCATCAAAAATGTTTCACTCACTTGTGAGTTAAAGCATGATGTTAACTTTCTTTTGAGTGTATATGCAGCAACTGAACAGTTCTCACTATGTGAGCACTTCCCCAACGCAGGGAAAAATGTTTCTCTACTTAAAAATAACATTACACTTGAGAAAACCATTCTGTAGGCAGTCCACAGAAAACTCGTAAACAATTAAGATTTAGTAGTTACCTTAGCAATCACAGAGATCTAATACAAAGAATAAAAGTAAGATATAAGGGATACAGGGCTACCTTCATCTTTTAATTCAGATATTTACCTCATCATCTCCCAGAGAATTTATTTGTTCTAATTTTCTGGTCCAGTATCTGGCTTCTTCCTCTGGAATATCTGTAACAAAAGAACACGCCACACCATCTTATTAGCCAGGCAAGTTTGCATTTACCACCAGCAGCAATAAAACAGGGAGGGTATTCCAACAGCACATCACAGGAGAAAAAAAAAACAAAACAAAACAAAACAAAACAAAAAAAAACACTATTTTGAATCAACAAGATTGGCCTACACTAGCACTCGGAAAATAAATGTTCTAAATACACAATTCAGGGCTTACATTACTTTCTTGTTTAAAGCCAGTTAACCAAAAGCACAATGCACAAAGGTCACAAAGAGTAAAACTGGTTCATATGATATTTAATTCAAGTATTAGATGTATGGAGAGCCACTTCATATTAATGCACTTGCTAGATACTTAATAACACACAGCAAGATCAAGAGCCTCTTCTGGAGGTTTTTATAACCTCCAAAGGACAAGGAGTCCTTTTGGATAGCACATCTTACACGTAAACTTGGTATGACACAAAGGTAGCAAAAAAAAAAAAAAAAAAAAAAAAAAAAAAAGGGAAACAGTCTCTTGTTTTCCTTTGCAGGCAGTAAGCCAGACCTGGTGAGGAAATGAACAATGCTACAGTCATATTCATATGGAAGCACACTCTTATTTCTACACCACAATGCAACTTCATTGGGAAATGAACCACGACAACCAACCCTTTCACTTTCTAGAAGGTTTACCAAGTTAAAGACTGACAGAAAGTAGCAGGCATTACCAACTTTGTTTTGGGAACTACTTTTTATTTCACACTTTGAGGTAATACAGTGTCCTACCAGTCTGAAGGGAACACTGAATTCTGCCACTCAAAACTTCATCTCTCAGAAGGCACCCCTGGAGATGCAGGTGAACTGCTGGGGAGAGCGTAACCCAAGGCAAGTCAGGTACAAACCGTGAGTAAGGAACAGAGCAAGAGGGGTACTGCACCAAGGGAAATAACCCACTGAAGGAAGAGCACCAGTCAGGCTCCCCACCCAGGACAACTAGATAAATTATTTAGGGATAGGGAAAGAGGGGTATAAAATTACTGGAAAAAGGGAAGAAAAAAAAAAAAACGAAGTTTCTTAAACCACACTTAGCATCACCCTGCATGTAGAGTGGTCAGGTGGCCATATCTCCAGGAGAGCTCAATGATTTCTAAAATGTGTTTATTCTGGCCAAAACTGCACAAATGTAGAAAACTTTAGAGCTCATATGGGGTGGTTGTGGCAGAGGCAGGGACGGCTCCAGCTAGACAACACCAGCCCTAGAAACCTCACCATCCCAAACACTGACAAACGAAGAGGAGCACAGTACCACTTAGGCTAGTTTTCCAATCTCCTGTAAGCATCTTAGCTCCAAAACAAATCTGCTTTCCTGCAACAAACCATGAATACGGCCTCAACAATATGCATAGGCAAGAGTTACATCCACTCTTGTTCTGAGAGAAACAAGAAAAGGTTTTATTGGTAGATGAACGTTTCATCAGGATGGGAAATTAGAAAAAAAAAAAAAAAGGCAACAAAAACAATGATTTCAGAAAGGACCAGGTATTCATTGCTTCTTAGACTCGAAGGGTTACATGTGTCCTCTCCTCCACACAAATTACCCTCTTACAAAGAGGATGACCCCAAAATAGCTGGAGAAAATAGCAGCCACTGTACTGGAACACAAACCTCTTTCAACAAGAACAAGGAATTTCCAGATTTCATAGAATTTGAAGTTTCAGAAGTAGGTATTTCCTTGGACTATGAACAAATGCCTACACTTTTTTTTTTTTTTTCAAAAAAGAAACAACTTTTTTTTTGTGAAATGAGTCTCACTCAGACAAGGAGGATAAACAGACCCCACCTGAGAAAGTTTTAGGGCACTAGAAACTCAGTACCTGAGTCAAGAAAACCTGCATTAAACAGAAAAGAGAAAATTTGTTTCTCTTTTCTTGCAGTGAGATCAAAGTAATTTATTTTAATCATAATACACAGAGTCGGTTGCTCTTTCTGATGTATACTGCACTGCTTTGTTGTTATATGCTCTTAGAAAACAAAGTAGGAGAAACATGAGAGGGTCTTCCCATAATTATGAGAGTTGTAGAAAAACAAAGATGCTTTTGATCATCAGAGCTGTGGGTCACAGTTGTATAAAAACCTTGAGCTCCACGCAAATTAGGGATGATATTCAAAGGTTATCTGAACAGAATACATTTAGAAAGGGGACATCAATTAACTTCACTGAACATTGGACCCAAAGAGATTTAGGAAGACAAGAAACTCCAACAAGGACTTGAAGCAATCCAAATATTACTTTAAAAAAAATTGAATTTTGCCCTCAAAAGACATCGCATCTGTAAAAGATGAAGAAAAATCTCAAACTGAGGACAAAAGATTACAGCCAAAGCAATTAAACTAAAATTTAGAAATCCAGAAACCTGAAATCTAGACCAAGGAGATGTAGGAGGAATGAAGCAATGGATTAACATTGACATTGCAGAAACTGCTTTGATCTCAGGGTAGGCTTCAACGCTTTCTGATAGCCCACAGTTTAGCTGCATGCCCAGGCAACAAGGAGCACCATGTGCCTCTTGCATTTGTTGTTCCTATCTTGTATCCAAGGTGCCTGTTTCACAAACAGAGCTAACATTCTTAGTACAGGTTTGCTGCTGTTCTAGCAAAACAGCTTCTTACACGAGTCAGAAATAAAGTCTGCTATGATCTAGATAATGGCTACTTTATGGATGTCTTTTAGATCTTAGGGACACTCTTGTCATCCATACTAATGGCCATACAGCTACTACACAGCAAAGTTTAAACACAAAACAATAAATTTCAGTCAAATTACCTGCTCAGAAGAATAAACACTCATTGAGACAGAATTATTGATTTTTATTTTTTTTTTTTGAGAAATCAGTTTGTTACTATTTTTATTTTCCCCATCCAATTGTGTCTGGCCTTAATCACCTGTTTTGTTGAAGCTGGTTCTTTGGAATGCAGAGAATGGAGATCCCTAATGCAGAGCTCACAGATTGGCTTACATGGCTACGGCCACTAGCCAGCTCCTACGTCACCACCCAGCTTTGATTACAAACCCAAGTTCCTCTGCTACATTAACTTTTGCTTACAAGATAAGAAGCTAAACTAGTTCAAACAGAGGCCATCTGATGCCAGCTAAGGACTCCACTGACAACATACTCAGTAAACAGGAGGAGCAAGTTCATATGGCAGAGAAACAGAACTGCTGAACAAGAACAAAGAGGGGATGGGAAGACCTGTACCCTAGCGTCCTGAGGCCTCTTACTGTGACACCAACATAAAGGCTGCAAGCTTTATTGTCCTTGCTCCTACTGCCATCATCTGCTGCACGCCAAATTCCCTGTGTCTGGGCTGCTGGTGTCAGGGACCACCAAGGGCTGGATGTTCCCTAAGGGAAGGGAGGTGAGTGGGATCCCACAGGCCAGCAGGACAGGGACTTGCCAGCCAGGGCCCTCTCCTACAGCTCCCAAGCAATGTGAGCTGGGCAGGTCTGAAGATCATGGCCAGGTTGAAGTGAGAATCCATCCACCAGTCATTCACCATGGTGCTGACAAAGCATATCTGAGGTCAAGCAAGGAAATGAGGCCACATCAACCCCTGGACCTATGGGGTCCATAAGCATCAGTAAGTCCTACAGCATCGCTCAAGTATTAAGGCTCAGAGTGGAGATGAAAAGGAAATGAGCACTCAGGGATCTGCCACCTGTGCTATAAGTAAAATAAATGCATCTCCCCCCAGACCCATTTCATACAAGTCTTCACCTGGATTCCTCTCTTCCCAGCCCCAGTTCCTCGCCTTTCCGGAGGAATGGGAGTCTTCACAGGCTCTCACTAAAATGCCTTTGTAGACCTGAGCATTTCTGTTTCTGTACAGTTCTCAAGACAATAAAGCAACAAAGAATATCTTCTCCACCTGATGGCTAGATGCAGATCAGCATGCTCCCATGCTGGGAGTGATGTGAATACTAAAAGCATTTTCACTCCAATTATCTTACTAGAAACAGCTTGGCACAGACCCAAACTGCTATAGTTAGGAGCCAAATGCATTTTAAGTACTCTATCCTGTGCAACTCACACAAAGCCACTGAGCTTCTAAATAGGGGAACAGGGCAAAATTGCCTCTAAACAGCACAATTTCACACTTGATAAGCAGCATCTCAAAAAGTCTGTGGCAGCACACACTCACTACATCTGAGGAGACTGTCTTCTCCACACCAGCAAAGTATCTACAAAAAAAAAAAAAAAAAAAAAAAAGAAAAGCTGCCTCCTTACCTTGATATGTCTATCTCATTCCTCAGAAGAATCAGATTTGATCAGTTGAGAAAGCTGCTCCAACCTGTCTTAGCTAACACTGTTTCCTCCCATCAAGAAGACAGTTTGTTATTTTTAAAAGAGCACAAAAATGCTTTGTACTGTAGGGGTTAATGTGAACCATTAGTGAGTTGATATTTCAAATGCTCACACTTTGGTGCATTCTTACAGAAGGTGACTTTCAGTCGTCCTGTTTCTTCAAGATCAAACATTTCAAAGCATAGGGCTGGCAGGGGACATTTAGCTGACAGTCCAGCACCGCAGCCCATCACACACACATGCTCACTGCAGACAGGGCTACAGGTCTGCTCTTTCCCCCATACACCACAAGCTAACACCATAATAACACTACCAAACGTAAGGCAAGAGCTGCATCTGGAACCTGCAATGGGTTATGTGGAAGTTCTAACAAGTTATACTGTTGTTCCGTTACAAAAACTGGGCATTAACAAAGTTTAATTTCTGAATGACCAAAATAAAGGTCATTTTATATCACCAGGAGCAACAGAGACTACAACAACTCTCACCAGACTTTTTTAGGAGATGATTGCTTCCCAACCCCAAGGCTGGTAAACACCTAAAAACATGTTCACATGAAAAAGGGGGAAAAAATAAATAAATCTCTTGGTTGTCTGCATCAGGTACTACCACTAGCACCATCAGCACACTCTTGCACTCCTTTCTACTTTTAGCTGTCACCCACCTCCAGAGTACCACAAGAAAACATACCAGGTGGAAGCAGAAAGAGCAATCTAATCCAGGAAATAGAAAGACTGGCTTGTTTGTACTAACATCACTGTATGCAATTATGTTTTACATCAAGGACTTTACCTTTCTGGGGTTTTGTATTTTTTCTTTTTTTTTTTTTTTTCCCCCTCTTACAATCCCTTGCAAACTTTTCAAGCTCCAACTAAATGCATTGAAACACTTTAAATATATAGATTGAGTAGCCTGGGGTACTGTATTTCTGTGCATCATCTAACCTAAATGAAACAGAGTAGCCAGAAGTGATGGAAAAAGTACAAAAGCACAGCCAAAGGCAAGAACACTGCTTTGTTACTGCTGCATTTTACCAGACCTGGAAAGCAGCACAAGCTGCACGTGTGCACACACGTTGCTCAGGTTCTCCTGCATCTATAACAGCCAGGAGGACTTCACCCGGGAAACAAAACGTGATACACAATGTTCCCAAGTGTCACTGCAAACACACTTATTAAAACATTACGTCTACAGTGACAGAGCTGCTGACTTAAGAACTTTCAGGGCAGATCAACGATCCATTTAGTTCTCTGTGTGGGCTTAAAACAGCAGTTTCCAGCTGATAAAAACAACACAGTATTAACATGCAGGGCATGAAGAGTTCTCCCTGCTAGCCCCCCAGCTACAGGGAGGCTTCTCAGCAAACCTACCAGGAGCAATGCAGAGGCTGTGAGCTGAGCTACCTCCCTGCACGTCTCCAAGCCTCACAGGGCAGGAAAGAAGAGCCTAAACCACCTCATAGTTCTTCTTTCTCTACCCCACAGGCAATGGCAGCAGACACACAGTCACTGTGAGAAGGGAAGCACTGCTGGATGAGATGATACGGGCAGATGCTGTCTTCCCAAGAGGAATATCCCACACGCTCAGTACCTGCTGTTCAGCCAGCTTCTGCCCTCGTCCTGAAGGACAGACTGAAAACGGAGTTCTAAGAAAGGCAGAGGCATTATTTCAGGGAAGAGCAGCAGAAGCCTTCAAACAGCTAACTGATGCTCCCATCCTTTCCTGGACATTACAAAACACTTCACGAGCTGACAACTTTTCACGCTCCATAATAAAAACCTTTCAATGTAGCTGTGTCAAGTTCCTGTTATTTCAGCATTGGGCATAGCAAGCAAAGGAACAAATAATAGATGCATTACGTATGATCACTTGTCTTATATCAGAAAGAGAAAAGTCACAAAATTCTTGTTACTTCTTGCTTAACATTCTTAAATTTTCTTCATGAAATCCTACTTTTCAGAATTAGATTTTGTGGTTCTGTAGAACATTATAAATTTTAAAATACCTTTTAGAAATGAAAACAAAACAGCAAAAACAAGAGTCCTGTGTTGAGTGGATTAGCAGAGAGAAAACACTATTACATGTAATATTCATCATTTGTTAAATCCAGGTTCTGTACCACATAGGTACAAAAGGCTGTTTTTCCTATACTTGAAAAAAAATCACAAAATATAACACATCCCAAAACATGAATTGCATAATAAAGTAAGTCCACTTTTGGACACCATCTGAAGATAAGAAAACATCAGAACTTTATGTTCTTTTAAAACAGAGATAATTTAACAAGTACCATCAGAATGAACTTCAATGAGAAGGTAGCAGCTGCCAGCCTTGCCCTTTAGCTACCCTTCCTGTATTCTCTTCCTATCAGGAGGCTAAATCTTTGCCCCAAAGAATTAATATTTCACCCCATATCAAAATGGTCAGTTGCTCCTCTCCTCACATAAAAAACAAAAAATAATTTTCACAGTATCATAGAATCATTTAGGTTGGAAAAAACCTCTAATATCATCTAATCCAGCCTTTAACCTAGCACTGCCAAGTCCACTATTAAACCATGTCCCCACATCTACACGTTTGTGGTTTGTTTTTTTAAAACCACCTCCAGGGATGGTGACTCTGCTGCCCTGGGCAGCCTGTTCCAATGCCTCACAACCCTTTCAGTGAAAATTTTTTTTCCTAATATAAAACTAAACCTTCCATAGCACAAGTTAAGGCCATTGTTCCACTTGTCATAACACAGGAAAATTGTGAAAGTTTAAATTTAAACTCATACTCCTGTTATTTTTCAGCTGTGCTCCCCTATTCTTAGGTATATAATAGATACAGAGATTAGAGTTAGATAAAGCAAAGTGGGCTGGTGAATAAAATAAGGGTTGAGGAGGAAGCAGACCTGGCATTACCTCCCTGATGAGCCAATTCTTTTGCAAATACAGCTGGAGAAGCCAAGAGACCTAAATTTGAGCATCACAACTAACCCCAAGCAATCCACTATGAGGACTAGCTACAGCAGCTATGTACCTCTGCAGTTGGAGATCAGCTTGCCATTATTTTGCATTAAAGTCATAGCCTGTGGCCCACAGTTGACCATGTTTACGATGAGAGAAGCTTCCTAGTAGGAAGGTCACTGAACTACAGTAACACTCAGCTCTGAGAAAGTTCCTGACACTACCACGTCACCTCCTGAGAAAGGGAATGTGCAGTCAGGAGACAGTAGAATCTTTCCAGCTCCTTTCTTTTGCATTCTGCCCTTTCCCTTTTTAAATAAGAATACAGAAGCGAAAAAGAATTCAGAGAGCATGAGTGAAATCCATGGAAATTTTACACATGATCATACACATGCCCACCTTTTAGGTTCATTCTTTCCAGCACTTGTAAGAGATCACCATTGCCTACTGTTTTCAGAGAATGGATTTTATATGTCATTAAATCCCCAACTGAATGGAAAAAAAAAAAAAAAAAAAAAAAAACAACAAGCAAACAAACCAAAAAACTTAGTCTCTGATATACAGCATCTCAAAAAAAAAAATCCCAGATGCGGACATGGTGGGACAGCAGCAACTGTTATACCATGTAAAGAGTAATAGTGACAATGCCTACGTCTCTCAAAACTTTACAAATGGAAATCTCATGGAGACAGAAGTTCTTCAACCTGCGTAGGGTTATGCAAATATCCACAGGAGTTTAATGCGTAGGACAGAGCAGTGGGCGTCAGCATAAGCAATGAATCAGGGTTAGCCGGGGACACTGTGAAATTGTGCTGAATGCACCATTTTGAGCTATATCCGTAAGCTCTGCGTAGAAAAACCACCCAGGATCTACCCAGCACTGCAGCTAAAAGTGGCAGAGTGACAGACGGTGCCTCATTCAGTGTCACCTGGCCACACTCAGAATAGACCTTACCTCCTGCTGAAGTAAATGGGGGGAAAAAGCTCCATAATTCTGATATTTTTAGAAAAAAAAAAGTTAATTTTGCCTCTTTAAAAACAAAAATATTAAACAAAAAACAACAAAATCCAAACAAACTACCAAAGAAAACCACAGCACAACTCCATTCCTCAAGATCCAGTAGGGATCACCGGAATGCACTAAGCCATGGGGATCCCTGGCAACATCCTCAGGTACCATTTTAGAGCTGACCTTGGTAGAAATGAAACTTTCCTGTTGGAGGATATCAAGATTTACTGCATCTTGAAAAGTTAGTAACAAAAAGTGTGCTGTCAAAGAGAACATTCTGACAACATACCAGAGCTCTTCCCTAAAGAATTTTTCCTTATATGTAATTTTATGCTTGTTCAGCCCAGTAACAAAAACTTATCTGTACAAGCCTGCATTTGTCGTTCTCCAAGTTAATGCATTAAAAGATTGTTCCAAAAGAAGGTCCAATCCCACTAGTCAATGAACTTCCCACTGACAGTGAGACAGCACTGAATCACCAGGAGAGTTTTTATGAGGAATAGGGATGGCTCCACACCAGCATCAGACAGCTTAAGAGGTCAGACACCTTTTCCCCTTTAGACACCGGGCTGTAAAGAGCAGTGCCTGCTACCTCCACAGAACACTACACTCACCCTAATTGCACCATCCAGCCAGTGGTGCACTCAAAACAGTAAACTCAGCACAGCTCTCGGAGCACAGGATGCAATTCATATCGATTTTAGTGCCACGGGACCAAAGCCCACATCCTCCCTTGCACCAGGAAGGGAGGTTTATGAGACTAGTAGATGACCTAACTTCTTTCCACAGCAGATGGCTGATCCTGGCAGTTGCTGGCCAAATGCCAAGGGGTGTACAAATGTTCCACCAGTCCTTAGAGCAAATCAAATTGTTCAACTCTGCCAAGGGCTTAGTTAAAAAAAAAAGAAAAAAGAAAAAAAAAAAAAAAAAAAGATGAGGCCATCACAGACAGGCATTTTTAAAAAGGGCCTAAAACAGGAAGGGAAAGGGAAAAAAACCAAACAAAACACATAAGCCCCCAGAACATCATCTCTGTTCTAACGGTCTGGTAAGAGCTGGAAATAGCCTTTCCTTGCCTTGGATGCAGTCTAGGCTAAGGCCCTCCTTTTGGTTCTCCCACCTCCTCATTCAGAAAACATAAAATTAAAAAAAAAAAACAAAAAAACACCTTCACTTAAGATGGGTTTGCTCCAATTAGCTGTATTTCCACATTCTGTACTTTGCAGCCACAAATAACTTCCCAAAAGGCAGTTACTCTTATGACACCAAGTTATTTACATACCCTGTTAATGATAATGTTCAGGGGCTCTAAACATTAATGTTCCACTAACTGAACTGCGTGCTTTTAGCTGGGTTTAAGTGCAGCTACCATATAAAGCTCATTCTACATGTAAATAGTTCTAACAACAAACTTGACCTCTTCCAGAGCCAAATGTGTCTAGATTCAAAGAAGCAAATGTTCCCTACTCAGGAACAAAATGTCTGACTGCACAATCCTGAAATATTACTAGTGGTTTCTTAAACTGCTGCTAGTCTAAACATTCCAGCACTCTGAGACCTTCAAATCTTCCCTATTGATTCTTATCTTGTAAGTTAGAAAGTAGCCAAACAAGAAATGAACAGCAGCAATTTGATCTGTACTGAACTATTTTGACAGAACTGCAAATAGGCACAACTTGATTTTATGACTCAGGTTGCTCCTAAACATTTTATCTCCGCTGTCAGTGCCCTAAGTAAGTTACTGAAATGCACTCACCAAAAGGTAATTCAAATCTCGTGTCCAGCAAAATTCTGTGAGGAGTCGGGTTTTTGGTTCCACAGATTTCATCATGTTTCATTACAACTTCTGCCTCCAGCGTAGACCACTCCCCAGGACCTTCCTGTGAATCGCAAGCCACAGATGAAGTTTCAAGTCTGACACATCCTTTTGGAGCAATCTGTCACACATTTGTTAGGATAAACTCCAGGAAGAGCCTCTGCACAGTATTATCAAGACCTAGTACCTGCTTTTTACACCTAATGACATCCATCCAGCATGTGCTGGCAGTTTTGGCTTCCAAGTCCTAAATGCCTTTACAAAAATGAGAAGCATCTGATTTCCTACTGTTTTTTCAGTACACATCAGCACCACTAGACAACATCTTAACACTGTACCCAGATTTTTATTTTTTTTTAATATGAAGACATGCTCTGTGCCTGCCTTGAGAGTTACCTTGTCTGTTACCACAATAATTATAACACCCTCTTCAGCAGGGATTTACAGAAATTTGAGCATCAGACTAAAGGGTCCTCAAAATCTCAAACAAGTCAAATATACACGTTCCTTAACAGATTAAGCCCTATTTTCTTAGTTACCATATAAGACCAGAGACAACTACATAAATTCAGTTTTGGTCTCACTGTTGGCAACCTTGTCCAAAAACAAACAAACAAACAAACAAAAAAAAAAAAAACCACCAAACCCCACACACGAAGAGATGCTGACACAGCCCTCTTCCCTCACACAACCTTCTTGACTTGGCAAGTCGAAGTTCTGCTGAGCAGCACAGTCCTGAGCTGCACCAGACTAGATTTGTAACACTATCAACATCGGAGTTGTCAAAATAAAGTTTCTGTGTCAGCTTAACCTCATCAGATTGACGAATGGCTTTCAAAGCAATCCACACGGTCCCAACCAGGGTGTCCCAGATAAGTCCTTTGTTCCATACTTCAACAATTAGGCCCAGGTCCAGCCGACTGATCTCACTGCAAGAAAAGAAGAGGAAGCACAGGTGAGGAAAAAGAACACAAAACCATTCTGCTTTACGTTCTGCATTACCAACATGATTATCCCAGTGCATCTTTCCACGCAGCTATGTCAAGCTGCAGACAGCTTCTGGAGGTATGTGGTCAAGGCAGCTCATGCTCATAGGGAATTCCTAATGATCATTTTCTCATAATTTAACACTAACTACACAAAGACTACAAAACAAAAACTGTTAGCTACCCCATGCATGGACTGCCAGTTGGAAACTTATCTCAACAGCTATGTGCGCAGGCAGAGGAAATGTATCTTGGGATGAAATATAGAGGTGAGCAATTCTTTGCCATCAGCTACCCCATTTCTAACAAAGCAAGTTTATCCTTACCCTCAGCAACAAAAGCACATTCTGTCAGGTCCAAACATGCTAATATATATCCCAGAGCTGCCACATGCCAGGAGTAACAGTCCCAAACACAGCTGTGCTGCAGTAGCAGCACTACCCATTGCACAGGACCACATTGCCCTGTTTCTGTTCCAGTGCCGGCTTGTTCCTCTGCATGGCACTGCAAGCCACGCAAATCTCCGGCAGCATGTGGCAATACAGGCACACCACCCCTGAGTGCTAAATTCCTGGACACAATAATTGTCTTCCCTCTCAGTGAGCAAAGGATACATCACAAATTCAGCATAAGAACAGCATAAACAGGTGCACAGCCTGAATGTTGGTAAAAGCAATGAAGAACAGAAGCATCCTGATCTGTCCATCGGTACAACATTGTCCCATCTACGAGCAAAGGCTGTAGCTCCTACTTCTTTGAGCTCAGGACTTCCTCTCGTGCAACTGCTAATCCCCAAAAGCAGGTATTTTGAGCACAGAGTACTGCTGTCCTTCTGGCCAGTCAAATACATCCATGCTAAGTTTAAGAAAGGAATTAGCTAATCACTAATTTCTATAGACTGTCATCTTAGCCAAAAAAGAACCACTTCAAATCCCAGCATGTATTTGAGCTTTGTCCCACATATTCCTTACAACTTTATAAGAGAATGTTTTGTCTATAAGGCTCAAAACAAATCCTGCATCTAGAGCAAAGCACACTGACATCAAATTTTTTAGGCTGGTTAAGAGGAGGCTGAGGGGAGACCTCATCACTCACTACAACTACCTGAAAGGAGGCTGCAAGGCAAGGAGGTCCCTTTTCTTAGGTGAGAAGTGATACGATGTGAGAAAATGGCCTCAAGTTGCTTCAGTGAGTTTTAGATTGGATATCAGGAAGAATTTCTTCACAGAGAGTGTTCAAGTATTGGAATGGGCTGCCCATGGAACTGCTGGAGTCCCTGTCCCTGGAGATATTTAAGAAACATGTGGACATGGCATTAAGGGACATGGTTTAGTGGTGGGACTCAGTAAGTCAGCCTGATGGTTGGACTTGATGATCTTGAAGGGTTTTTCCAACCTAAATGATTCTGTGACTCTATGGTTTGGATGTTGCTACTCAATACAGCCGAGCTAAGAACTGTCTGCTTGTGCTGTCACTGCTCTGCCTTCCCACTGCTTGCCTCCTGGGAGCCTGACTTTTATCTGATTGAACAGACAAACTTGAAACAACAAAAATGTCTGATTTTCTGTTGGCTGGACAAGTACATGTATGAGGCCACAAATGGAACAGAAGGAAAGATATACTGTAAAGCTACATTGTTTGATTCAATATACACTGACATAATAAGACCTGAAGACACCTGACAGGTTCCTGTACAGAATTCCACAGGACAGGTCACCAAATTTAAAAAAATAAAAGGACTTTCAGTGAAATGGCTGTTTGCTTTTGTCTGTCTCCATTTCTCCACCTTCTGGTTAGACACAGAATAGCTTCAAAGAACAAAAGAGATTTTAACTTGGTGTCCCTCCCTTCTCACATGCACACACAGAATTTAAATGAAAGACATTTCTAACAACTTTAACACTCATTAAATCATCATGTTCTAACATTACAGTTTGCAGTTGCACTTCAGAGGTGCTTGTTGCAAATATTCAGCCCGTTTAAAGCTGCTTCAAAATTAGAAGATGTCCCCAAAGATGACACTGAAGTGCTTTGCTGATCTGGTAAAAAACAAATCTCAAACACTTTCAGAGCCCCAAACTCTGCACTGCTACTACTCACAAAGAGCATTTCTCATAAAGAAGAAGCAAAAACTACATACAGGGATAGAAAGTCTTTCCCAGGTTACACTGTATTCTACTGCACCTTATAAAAATGGTAAACAGAGACAGTAAAAGCACCCTTCTTTCAGAGAAAAACTCCCATGTTTGGAAAAAAAACACGGTTTTGTTAAAAAGAAGCATCCCAACTGCACTGTTGCCTGGCTAAAGCAGAGGAGATAATGATGAGGTGGTTCAGCTAATATTCTGCTCTCCTATTCCCTAGCAACTAATTACGGAGTAGCAGTGACCTTACAGCATGCTAGCTGAACTCCTAGCTGCAATCAGAGAGCAGTTTCAAGAGCTGTCAGGGGAAGGAGGAGGAGCAGCCTAGAGCAGTCACCCAACACAAACAAGTGCCATGTTTAAATCACTGGTGAGTAGCCTCCTCGGTGCCTGGCCATGTTTAAAGATAGTTTCTGCCCATGGGTCAAGAAAAAAATCACAGAAGAATGAGTTAGTAGCTCTGGTACTGGCATATGACTTGGCAGACAGGTACAATTCCCTGCCCCAACCTTTCCCCAGTCCTAGATGTGTTATGTTAGTGGCAGCCACAGCCTCTGTGCAAAAAGGAGCTGCAAAGCTGAGAAGATGGAATTCAGGAGCATTTTTGACCAGACACTGAAGGACAGGCTCTGAAGTCTCCTTCCTGAAGCACACACCTCAGGTGCTGTTCCAAAAACAAACAACAGACATAAAACAAGAGAGCTGAGAGCACTGCTCTGATGTTAACACTGTACTGACCCAGGTGAAAAACCTTGCTCAGAGGCAAGTTTCCCACTTCTGGCAGAGGTGAACCAACTGCTGCTGGATTGGGTAATGTGCTCACTAGGCCTGCATCTCTCGCTATAGGCACTATATGAACACCTTAGTTCCACTCAAAAACAGCAGCACCAGCTTTGCATTTCACAACACAAACACCATAATTCCCCCACCTAACAGCAGCATCCAGGTCAAGTTCAGATAAAAGAACTTGGGAGTCAAGGATTTAGTAAACTCAGTTCACTTGATCTTACAAAGCTACAGAAGCAAAACCAGATGCACTGTCAATGAGCCATTCATTCACTTGAGTCAAAAAAAAAAAAAAAAGCCACCATTCTAAAAGATAATGGGAAATCTCTGGCTGTGTGTCATGACTATGAGAACCAGAGCAAATCAGAGGTGCCAACTGCACCAGAAGCCCTGAGAGAGCTGGAACTGGTTCTGCTGCTCATGGCAGGGACTGATGGCCCCCCAGCTGCAGCAGAAGAGCTGGAAAACACATCCATGGGCACCAGGCCAATGACAGAAAACATCCACACGCAAGCCTTTAAAGGTCTGAAGTCTGATCAAGAATAGCCCCCGCACACAGGTAACCAGGATCACAGCACTGAAGCCCTGAGTGCACTAACAGGTCTTAATTACCCTGACCAGACTCATCGGGGGCCTCCCTCCACACCTTTGTCCCATGGCCCAGGATCTCCAGTTAAGCCCAGTAATAGTCCATCAGTCCTCATCTAAGTTGTGTTGCAGATGTGCTC
Source organism: Aythya ferina (assembly GCF_964211825.1). Taxonomy (NCBI): domain Eukaryota; kingdom Metazoa; phylum Chordata; class Aves; order Anseriformes; family Anatidae; genus Aythya; species Aythya ferina. The sequence goes on along the minus strand of NC_140299.1, from coordinate 10,119,030 downwards.
ACCTCCATGCCTGCCCACGGACCCCATCAATCCTCTGCCTTCCCAGCTCCACCTCAGCCTTGTCACTACGGACCTGACTGGCAAGTGCAGGACTACTCAACCATCACTAGACAAAATCCTGAGCTTGACCCGCTAAATTCTACTCCCTGCTTGACCTCGGGGCTGGCTCATTACTACAGGCTTGCCCAATGACTTATCTCTCAGCAGCTTCATGTAGATGGCAGTGCTGCCATCCCACAAGCACCTCACCTCTCCACAGCACCATACTTACAACATGAAGTCCTGTTCCCAGCATGGTTGGTCCCCTCGCACTGCTACCGTCGTGCTCTTCACATTTTGCACCTTCAGGGTCACATACGTATTGAATTTATCTGGGGAATAAGCGACAAAAAGTTTTCTTCTTCAGTATACAATTTCATATCATAAGCACAACATTTTAAGGTTTTCAGTCTGTACACTGCATCCCATAGAGACCAAAATCAAAAGCCCAGATGGGAAGACATCAGTGGGTTAAAGACCTAAGAGTTCACAATGCCTTTCATCTTCCATCAAAGTTTCAGCCACTTTTTTTTTTTTTTTTTTTTAACAAATTAATAAAAATAGATAGCTAAGCACTTGGAGTAAGTCATGGACAAAGGAGTGAGTACAAAATCCTGAATAACATTGCCACTTTGAGTGACTGCTTCCTGAAATGCAGATGAAAGGAAGAGACACTCCAAAGGAACAGGGCCCATCACATGGACTGTGCACAGCTAAAAATAAAACTTGCAAGAGATAAAAGCCAGAAGCTGTTGGGCTGATCATACTATCTCTTCCCTTCTGACCTAACTACTTTCCTTGTTCCTATCTGATTTTATATCTATGAGTCCACAAAAAAAAAACAACACTTACAGATGACTCAGGGGCAGACAGAAAAAAAGTGAATTATGCTGAGTGTGCTAAAACTGATCTGTATTGGTTAAACCAGCTGATCTAGACAAATTGTGTTATGCTCACATTTTGACAAGACAGGGTTTGTTCAGATGTTTCACTTTTTCTATTAAATCTGAAGGAAAAATACAGAACAGCATTTTTTCCTAGTTGCTACTACCTCTTTGCTAATAGAACCAAAAGCAGTCAAGTGCAAACATACATGAAGTCTGAATCAGCATCTAAGAACAAACAAACTCCCTTTTAAGATGAGTTACTAACTCAGACCTACCAGTTTCAAACCCAGAACAAGACATCTACTAAGTAGCTAAAAAGCAGTGTACAAATTTTAATACTTTGATGTTCTGCTGTACCTATTCTCAGTTTACATCAGACCACAGTCCATTTCAATACTGCCGAAATCGACATTGCTGTGAGCTACTTTAGCGTGTCCCAGCATCTAGCTTCAAGTATCCTAAGCGGACATGTAGGAAAGGGGAACTTCATGATCCAGAAACTCAAGTAGGAGTGACATCTCCCACTTTACATCTCACTTTACATCTCTCTCACTTATTTTAATGCAGTTTCTGTCTTATGATTTTTCTTTGCCTGTTCCTAAGCATTTCTAAAATCACGGCTACAAGTCTATTTTTGTCAATAAGCCTCATGGGATAATTATTTTCGTGGAAATGTTTTCTCTTTTCATTTTCCACCTTTTACCATCATGAGTTTTTTTTTCTATGGAAAAAAAAATCTCTTCCTATCCACTTTCATTTGTCTTGTACTTGGTATACATTTTCCCTGTTTCCATGTATTTTTCTTTTCTCTGAATTAATTAACATGTTCTAGCCTTTACATTCTCTCCATAGATTAGGATTTTATGGAGGCTGTAATTATTCTTGTCACTCCCACACGCAGTTCCTCTATTCACAAAACAAATAAAATAAAATGAGCACAGTTTGATGGAAAACCTATGGCACTGCCATGTATGTAATGATATTGAAATGTTTTCTGCAGTGTAAAGTTGGATTCCCTCATGTATAGCTACATTGATTTGCACTGTCCTGGAACCCTGGGCTTGCTGGTGAAGTCACACACTTCAGTTGAGCTACATCTAGACTACAGGACAAATGCAGTCCTGAGAAGGGTTCTTACATGGAAAAAGGATCAAGTACATACTGCCCCCTTCTAGTCTGTGCATTCAGTTTTCTTATCCTGAAAAAAAAATCAAGGTTGGTGCATGCACAGCTCTTGACCTTGAGTGGAATATGGACAAGACGGCAAAAGAAAATGCACAAACAAGAGACCTGGGAAGCTTTCAGCTATATAACCTGAGGGCCACCATACAAAGAGAATAGAGCTGAAAAAATACATCATGAGTAAAGCTGTGCAGTTGTTTTGGATCTAAACACCTTACTAGGTGTTGTTCCAGAGGCCATACTTCATTCTTAAAAAGTTTCAGTAACAATATTTCAAACAAGCATTTGTAGAGACTTTCTGAAACTGATCTCCAAGGAGGAGAGAAAAAAAAAAAAAAAAAGCAGACTGCTTATTCTTTTTGTAAAATAAATAAATCAAATTTCATTCAATAAGCACATCCATTAGCTACGGGATTCCTTGTCTAGCACAGTGAAATAGATGCTTAGACTGTAAACCCTGGGTGCCACCAGCTGTTTTTATTTCATTATGTGGATACAAAACCTGGCAGATGGGATCTCAATCCCAATCACAGCCATTGCAGACTGCCACCTAAGTGAATGAACCGCTTCTGTGCTCCATCCAGCAGTCCCAGCCGGGATCGAGGAGGCGCTGATCCAGTCAGGCACACGGCAGTTCTGCCTGGTGGACATCTTCAGATCTTGTTTTGAACAGGAAAGGGGAGAAGGATGAGAAGAAAGGGCAGGGTGGGATGGGAAGTGGTGACAGTGAAGGAAATCTTTCCTCGGCCATCACCTGTGTGGATGAGGTGAACAGGTAGATGTTTCTCAGTACCATGACACCAGGTCACATCCTCAGGCTGCCTGGACTCTTGGGGTGGCTTTTGTCCCTCATAAGGACAACACAAAGGAGCAGAGAGGAGTAGAGGAAACCTGGAGGGAGCAGTGAGCCTCCAAGAGTCACCATGACTACAAACAAGACTGATTAGAACAAGCAGCAGAGATTTGCTTACCTGGTGGTCCTTGGAGTTTAGCTTTTTTTACTGTAAAGAGGGGAAAAAAAAAAAAAAAAAAGAGGCTGTTAGTGATTTTGTCCTGCTAAGGTTTCATTCAAGTGACAGTGTCACAGGATACCATGTTAATTGGAGAACATCTCCCAGTAGAAGCCTGGAAGCTGGAATCTGTACTTATTTTCACAGTTTAACAGTTCTGGTGACAGAGCCTCTTCTGTACCCCATTTCACCTCTCTGAAATGATGCAATTAAAAGGAAATCATAGGATTGCAGTTTGGAAAGCAGTATGATATGACTAATGCAAGACAATTTCTAAACTGGTCCTCTGCAAACCAGGAAGTTATTTTGGGTCTTAACAAGATGTCATTTCATACCCCCTTCACTTACAAGGTTACAGACACTCAGAAGAAATTGAGATTTCCTTATAAGCCAAGGATCTCTCTTCAGGAGTGCTGAGCAGACTCTGAACCACAACTCAAAAACAACCAAGCCCAAATAGTAGCCCTGGTATGACATCTGTAAATCAAATTAACCCATTATGCCAAACAAACAGCAGTCTGCATTCAAATGGCACTTTTCAGAGCTCTCATCTGTTAATTCAATTCCAGGACAGTATTTATTGAAAACAACAGTTAGAACGTAAAACAGCACTGACTCTTATCTCACTGGATGGAGAAGGGCTCTGTCTACCTAGGGGAGATTTTGTTTACAGTTCTCTTCTGCAAGCTCACATCCTCACTGGTATTGCTAAGTGTAAGCACTGAGATGAGACATCTCCGGGCTCCAGGTAGTTTTCCCAGTGGAAAACAAACGCTCAGAAGAAAACATATTTAACAAGCTAGGAAGCAAGATACACCTGAGAGCAAAGGAAAGGCTTAAGAACCGATGTAGTAAATTTCCTTTCAACAAACAAAGCACCCGGCACTTACTAAATGCTTGCAGGGTCTAACTTCCAAGGTAAACACTCTAGATAGTAACTGTAAAAAGAAAAATAAAAGGCCCTTACGTGGTTACATGCACAGAGCTGCAGTGGGACCTGATGCTGAAGAACACCCTTGGTATTTGATAAATTCTGCTTTGCGAGCATTTGCAGCTCAGGTAGGTGCTTGTATGAAGGGAATGCTGTACCAGTCACAGTATGAGACAGAGAGGTTTTATACAAAAGTTTAAAGGGATGGAAATTTTTGCTAGACTGCTATGGCCCGCAAGCCTTAGGTCCAAAATAAGGAGGTTCATTCTCTTCCAGTTTTGGATCCTAAACCATTTCTTATGCTAAACCTAATGGTGCAAGGAAAAGATACAATGGTTGGGGCTGACTGAAGACATAGATTCCTTTTTGATCTCCCCAACAATCTGTTTAACCACTGAGCAACAGGGACAGCAATCTACCCACTTCCTTGGTGCCTTTGGATACCACCAAAAAACAGACATTTAATGAGTAAACGCTGCCCTGAAGGGGGCATACATCAGCTCACCTCAGATCCTTCCCCTCTCCCTCCCCTTTGCAAAAGAGGAGGGGACACAGAAACAAGAGCATGTACTTGAGGGAAGGGGAAAGGGAGAAAGAGAGGGCAGAGGATGTGCATTAAGCTTCAGCTGATCTCTCTCCCTGGCCACAACAAGCTCCAGTGCTGTTCGCAGGAAAGTGGACATACCCTCAGCACAGAAATCCCAGATTATTTGCCAAAAAAAGCAGCCAGAGTGGGTGAATATCCCCTGGACATGGAGATGGACACAGCCTCTGCAGCAAGCAATAGGCAAGCACTTCCTACAGGTGTGTAAAAGTCACAGCAAAGGTGCAGCTCCCAAAATACAATAGGTTTGCTTCCCTGGGGGTAAGTTTTGTACCCTCACCAGCTCATTCTGTCTCACTTGAGCTACTACGTGCCAAGTGCCCAGGAAATGACACAGAGTAGCAGTGAAGTTGTCAAGAAACCCAAAGCATTAAAACTTAGTTACTCAGTGTCACAACAAAGACCGAAAAAACACTGCTGGTGGCTCAGTAGGAAGAGGGCAGACTGAAATCTAGCCACGTGAAATACTGCCGTGTATAAAAGAAAACATAAGAAAGGAAACCATCCTCCAGAGCACTGGCAGTGCTAAGTTTAGAGATACAGTTGTTTCTGTACTGTCCCAAAGTAAAAAGCTGAAGACAAGAAGTCAAAGATCCAGATGAAAGACTTCCTGACTTACTCCCACTTATCCCAGGGGAATGTCTGAGCTCTGGGGAAGCAGCATTTCTAAGCAAACTGGAAACATTAAATCCCCTTTGGTTTCAAGTGGCTGCTGTCAGCAAACAGGGCAGTACAGAAAGCCCAGACATCCAGGGGCAGACACGAAATGGGGCAGAGCCACAATCCTCCCACACTGCTGCAACTCTGTATGGAAAGGATGGCAGAGGAGGAATTAAAATGTTAAAAGATCAGAGAGGAAGGAGGCCTAGAGCTTCGACTGCCATGTGCGAGCACTGCTTTACACAGACACTGACGTGCACCTGCTCCCGCTGTGCAAGCAAAGAATGATTTAATTGCAAGGGGAAAAGAAAGAGACTGGCATATCAGCGAGACACGTACTGCACCTCAATTCAAGGAGCGCTGGTAACAGCTATTAGAAAGCAGACAGACTGCATTGAAATAACTGGATGCAAACTAGACAGATGGGGGGAAAAAAAAAGCAATGAAAATTGATGCAAGCATTCAATTCATCCAGACAATTTTCCTTGGGGAACCCTTAACATTATGGTGTTGCTCTAAATAGACAAGAAAACGTTTAGGTTGAAGTCCTGCCTGTGATGCTGTATTAAAACTAAAAAAAAAATAAATAAATAAACAAACAAACTAGCTTTTCAGAGGCTCTATGGTTGTCAGTTACAAAGGACTGGAGAATGAAACAGACTCTTAAAGGCTAGGAAAGATAAAATACAAGCCAGACATCGCAATGGAGGTACAGAATCATTGTGGGGTGGTGGAAACCCAACAGCAGGACAAATGTCAGAGATAGTCACAATTTTACACAAATATTCTTACTACACACTTCTCCATCTGATGGACACCTTCCTGACTAGGTGCACCATACACCAGCCAGTGGATTAAAATCAAGCATGCCAAGCATTACAAGGTTTAGACAACAACCCCCTGATCAGGAACAGACTTGTACTCAGTTAAAGGGAGCACGGCTGCTCTGAGCATCCGCAGATTCAATCTCACCTTTAACATTTGCTTGCAAATCAGGGGGATGTGGACGTGGGGAGTGCCTGAGCAGATGGCCAAAAGATTACATCCTCACTAAACCCAGCACATGACTTCCGAGCTGGTCACTCACCACACTACAACAAAATCCACGTCCTTCCAGAGGCCAGTCAGGCACCACGGATGGGCTGTGGGAGAAGAGGGACGGAGGAGAGGAAGCAGTTTGATTAGTGCTCCTAGAAAGAAAATCAATGCAGAAAGCAGAGCGTTCAAAACGCGTTTTCACGATCAGCAAATTGACAAATAGTTTCCTCTTCCCCCTGAAACATGAATGCAGCCTTAATGCGTTTCTGAGCGCAGGCCACGTAATGTAACTTCTGCAGTCAGACAGCAGAATCGATTCCTGTTTCCATTTCGCCCTGCGCTCTCCTCCCCTCCTGTGGGTGCTCAGGCCTCAGCGCACGCTGATACACGGCACAAGGTGCAAAGGTTGCTCACGCAGCAGGAACGAGAGCCCACAGCAAAAGGCTCCAGCCACAGAGCAAAAGGTACTAGCCAAGACTGAGACTAAACTCGGTGCCTGAGTGCCCTTGCAGCACACACACGGAATGGAGGGGACCCCTTCGGGAAGGGAGAGGCTGGCGTGGCGGTGCTCTGGCCCCTCAGGTCTGCTACATTTTCCATAAACCACTGAGTCTTGGGCAGCTGCTTCACTGTCTGAACCCTGGAGCAACTGCTCTAGAACACGTACTCACCACAGAGGCAGAAACTCAGCACCTCCTACTCACTTCTTGAAAGCTGCTTATAAAATCCACGAGACACCAGCAAGTGGTGTAAGACTGGAGCATCCACCAAGGTCTGTTCTGTCCCTGAGGATCCCACAAGTACCTTTCCCCCCCACATCTTACATGCACATCCTCACCTCATATTTGTGGGCAAGAAATCCTTGCCTTTCCCACTACCTGAATCCAAAAGGGTGCTCCAAGACAGAGAAAGCAGAGGCTGTGCCAGGACCCTGACCCCAGCCTTGTTTCATATGGTCCCTGTAAAAGCCCAGCAGCATCAGAGGTATGCTATTAAATGCAACATGCAACAGCAGAACAGCAACACTGACTGTGACATGAAATCTTCTCATCCCTCTGTAACTCTAAGAAAGGAAGGTGCTGGTGAAATGGCAGCGTAATGGTTTCCCGAGCCCGTTATGGGGATTCAGCATGGTGCAGCTACCTGGGCATTTCCAACCTGAAACAGGTTTGGAAAGAAATGCTCCACTGCATTCTCACCCATTCAGATCTACGCTAGGTACAGAAGAAAAGGACTTTCCTGAATGAGCACAAAGCAAGAATAATTGTGCAGGAGCCCCCCCAGCAACCCAGAGGGGTTCGGCAGCACCGTGACAGCCCCTGCAGGAGCCGAGCACAGCGCCTGCTTGGACTCCAACCCTGGCAGCAGCACAGGGCTGAGTTAAGGCAGTTATTGCAGCGAGACATTCCTTCAGCCTCAGGGCCAGGTAAGAGACTTAAGCCACATCTCTTACATTATGCTTTGTCTTTCTGCCAGGGAAAACAAACCGCGGGTTTGCACACAGCCATTGTTCCGCTGAAGCGGTGAGGAGAGCGCTTTGTGCGCTCCCTTCAGGAATGACGTGTTGGAAACACAGTGGGTACCTTCACGGACCAACAGACGTAAAAGCTGAGACTGTGTTTGCAATAAACAGAGGATAACGTTTTGTTACGGCTTGGTGTGAACGGAGGGCTGGGCTGACCAGAAAACTGCTCTGGCAGCAGAAGGAAGAAGAGCAGGAAACCAGCACTGACTTCTGTCAGCCCCAGAATAACTAATGTTGCTTTTAAAGGCAGAATTTTTCTGACTGAATACCTGAAATGGTCCTTCAAAAATCCATCACCTGTTGGACTGCGACAGCTGTGGAGGAATCTGAATGGCCTCAGCAGCAAGGCACCCATACTACGACGTTTACCTCAACTGAACTGAGAGATTTAGCTGCTTCAGTAAGCACTCCAGGATAAATGGAACAGAAACAATAGCGGTTTATTAATTTTTAATAGTTAATCAAGAAAGAAACACTTTCACACTGCATTTCGTGTTCATGTAGCAAAGGGTTTTCCTCAATCTGACCACTCTAAGTGCCCACAGGACAACTTGTCTCACCTTTCTCAAGGCATTGGGAACCAAATAAAAGCAAGGTGTGCTCATTCCAGCAACCAACTGCATATAAAAATCATCTACTACCACTCTCAGATTCTCTTGGGTAAAAAAGAAAAAAGAGCTTCTATTCTGTTGCCTGCAGTAGCAAATTGATCTACCCAAGGGATTTCCCTTTTGCCAGATGTCTTGAGAATGAATTACAATCCCTCTTAATTCATGTGAATTAGCATCTTCCTGCTCCGACGATCTGCAAATTCATTACCCTGTCCAGAGACACACAATGCTACTAAATTTATTTGATTTACTATACAATTTTCAATGAAGCTTCCTCAAAGTCACTCCACCCCTTCTGCCCACAGCACTGTGACTTACAGCAGCTGGGAAACATTTAACTCCTTGGAAGGCTTTTCCAAATTCCTGTGCACAGACAAAATCAACACCATTTAACTTTCAGGACCACTGTAGACAGCAAACACAAAGTGCACATCCCAGTAAACCTCCCAACAGCCAAACTTCACTAGAAATTCCTTTGTTTTATTGGTAAATCCTCTGGCAGTGTAGTATTTAGAGCCTGCATGCATACAAATGTCCCAACCCACAGGCAGAAAGCACCCTGGTGGCCTCCCTCCACAGCTCAGACGTCCCCATACACTGGACCCGAGGAACATTTCCAGCCCTGAAGGAACACTGCAGCTGCCTCCTCTTGCCTGGTTTTGCTCACTAAACCTCCCCTCAGCATTTGCTTCTTGCCAGAAGTTTCACAGCCTCGGGCTCGGCACCCCTTAGCCTGTACAGGCTGAACTTTGGTGAGCCAAGTACTGAAATCTATCCAAGAAAAGGCAAGCTTTTTTATATATATAAGTTATATGTCACTGTCTTATCTAAACCTCCTCTATTACTGCCGTAGCCTGTGGGCATCAGAGCGACAGCACAGCGGCAGGCTGTCTGGAGCATTCCCTGCTCTGTCTCATTCACACGAACTTGGAGAGCTGGCAGGGCATGGTGACAGCCTGCACAGGAATAAGAAAGCTGGCAGGACAGCATGATGGCACGATGATCAGAACAAAGACGCACCTATTCTGTCCAGTACGCAGCCTGATGGCTTTGGTGAACCAGGTAATTTCACACCTCCTACAGATTCTGACGCTTTTTATCTCAGCTTCTGCACAAAGCTTGCTGAGTACACACAGCACAGCTCTACCTGCACCGGAGTTTTACAGTGCTCCACTTCTTCCATCCTTACAACAAGGGTTACCTAGAAACTTAAACACAACAAATTTAAAACTTGCTAGAAAACCCTGAGAGTTGCAAACATGCCAAACAAAACCCCGTTATCAAGGTATACCTGAAACAAAGGTCCAGCTTTGCAGATTCTTTCGACACAGGGTGCTTACAGTTTTTCTTTTTTGTTGTTTTTTTTTTTGTTGTTGTTGTTTGTTTGTTTGTTTTATTTAAAACTCAACCCTCACTAGCAAAAGAAGCCTTCGTTTAAAAGACCCTATGTCTCTAAAAGATGTCACGCAACAGAAGGGGTGGCAATTCAATTTACTTTCTACAATTGTTTAAATGCAGAAGACAGTGTACGTAGGCCTCTAAACACTTTCAGTGACAAAATTGATTCAGACAGTTGGAGAGACATCTGGATCTCATTTACAGGTTAATCTGTTACCAGATTTGATTTGACACACTGACTTAACATCACACAGGTTTGCATGCTCCTGAACTGGAGTGTCATAGGCATTTGTGCTTGTTGCTTTACTCAGGAACTCACCCACCTGAAATATTCCTTGAACTACTTCAACAGCAGAAATTCACAGGTCAAGGAAATGCAGTTATGTAGTTAGCACACCCCTGCACAAACAGTGAAGGCAGGTCTAGAAACTTCTCAAAGAGCGCCCATTAAAAGGAAAATTATAAATAGTGCTACAGAATATGTGCTGAGGGAATTGGGGATAAAGAGGTTTCTTAGAACAAAAATCAAACTTGTGTCTCACAAAAAAAAATAAATCAAAATCATCTTACTAGAAGGGTAAGGGACAGGAAGAATAAAAGAAACTAGGTGTGCAGCTTGGAGAAAGCAACTGGGACAGGGAACAAAACACAAGAGGAAAAGTAAAAGGTTTGCAACCGGTTCTTTCCCTGAAGGGACAGCAAACATCAGACTTCCAGGATCCTGACACCAGCACCTCTCAGCAAATATGTATTGAGCAGCAAGGTCTTGCTGTTATTTGTTGTTTTGAAAACAAAATTTAAAATAGAGCACTTAGCACTGGATAGGTTCACAGAGAGGAAGGGAGGAGAATCATAAAGCTGTAGATCCCAAGACCCAGAACTCTCTTCATCTCTGAACTTGCAGAAGGACATGGTGATTTTACTTAAACACTGGCACAGAACAGGATCCACACTGGCAAAACACAACCAATATACCACAACCACTAAGGACAAAGGCTGTACTGCAAAAGGAATGACGTATTTTAAAAAACATGCTCACCATTTTATCCCAAAACCTTCAGGAGATCGTATCAATAAAATGCTTAAAGCATTGACAAGCTATTTCGTAAGCCACAGCTCACACCATTTATACACTGAGCATTAGCACTTGGAGCTTCCTTACTGCACAGCAGAAGGTTTATTAAGTTTACTTACAGCTGATCCCAGAGAGAGCTTCCTGAAAGTCAGTAGGAAACATTCAACTGATTTCAGATAAGCAGCAGCTGAAATAAGCTTGACAACATTGTTCCTTCTGCCCGGGTAAAAAGAGAATATTCATGACCCACACAGCCAGAAGAGCTGGAAACAGATGCTGGGAAGCAGTAAAGAAAGTAGCAACATGCAATCCTTGAACTTTACAACCCCCTGTAACAGATTAGCACTGCTAGTGAATCCAAAGCACCAACAGCCCATAAAATATTTTCCAGTTTTTACATGAAATAGAGTTGGAAACAGAACAAGTGCAGAAGCCTCCAATTCTAGGCAGCTTGTGTGGCTAAATGTTGTGCAGGAGCAAGAAGGAGGTGGAAGTGTAAGGGGAGGAGCGGGTCGCATTGTGTTGGTGTTCCCAAAGCCAGGTGAGATGCAGCACTGCAGAAGCTCTTCCCAGGCACAGGGTTATCTATCCCCCTTTCTCCTGTGGTCCCTCAGTCCAGCTGGCAGACCGCCAGTCTCAGGAGACTTCCCCAGCCAACACAAAGCAGATCAACCACCTGAGCCTCACGTCACCTTTTGGGTGAGGAGCAGAAATTGTAAGCCATCTCCTGCCAGCTTTGGGACGTGCTGCAATGACAGCTTCCCAGAGCCCAGACGAAAATCTTCCCTCCAGCAACGCATCTAATTACCCGTCCTTAAAGGCTGTGCAGAAACTATTAGCTCCAACCCTCAGGAGCCCCACAGCCTGTGACAGACATGGTGCCTCAAAGACACGCCAAGTCAAAAATGCTCCAGAGAGCCCTTTACCTCATTACTCACCTCTTCAACTTCTCTGGCAATAATCATGATCTCAATGCAAGCTGACAAGTTAATTCTGGCAAGACAGGAGCCAGCATACTGAGATGCTTATTTAGAATTGTGCTTTACTACTGCTAACAGCCCCACAAAATCTGAAGAGTGAGGTCCCTTATTACTACCACCACTGTTTCTCTGGGGTAGATGCACGCATAAACCATCTAATCCCTCCCTAGCTTTGGCCAGACCTGACACAGGCAGGCAAGCATCACCTCAGACCGTTTGTATCATCTGATTTTTTCTTGAGAGGTGGGAAAACACACACTGAAATTTTGTTATGCTGTGATTAGCAAACCAGAAGTTGAAGCCTCTGTCTGAAGTTTACGAGGGGAAGAGGGGGGTGGAGCAGAAGATGGTGATGGAGAAATATATTTGATCCTATTTATGTAACAAAACTCCTTTTAAACAAAAAGGAAAACTCCTTTTAAGCAAAAAGGCAACGGAGGTTGTAGCCAACCTCCCTGATCCTGGAGGAGAGCTCCATCTATACACACTTAACATCCAAACACGGAAACCAGCTGATAAAAAGCACAGCTGGGAGAAACCCTCTAACATCTACTCCCTCCCTCCTCGGCTGACCAATGCAGACACGTTGCTGAATATTCCCTGAAGTTTCTGCTCAGCAGCTGCTTTGAACTGAGCAGTGAGGACAGGAACAAAATCTCTTATTCAAATCACGGAGATTACGGAGAGGTTAATCCTCCTGACACTGGCAACACAGACAGCTCTGTCAGGTGACCTGGTTCCCCAACCAGGAGGTGAGCTAAACAGCAATCCAAGCTGCCTCTTCTCTCCAATATCCTGTTGTAGCCTTCACCTTATTGTTTAAAAAAAAAAAAAAAAAAAAAAAAAAGCAGCTTGGATACAAAATACTGGAGTGAGCTACTGTGCATGTGTCTTTCTCTCAGATTTATTCTGTTAGCTTGTGCATCAGCCCTTTTGCTTAAAGGAGTTCCCTGCAGGTTACAGGTTTCTCTTAACTTTTCAGTTTCATGATCAAAAGAGACAGCATCTCTACTCCTGAATCTGTGTCTGACTAGGAGAAAAAAACATCAAATCTTTCAGAATTTGCACATGCAGAAGATAAATACTACTGGGCAGAGAAGAAAGGAGGCTTCTAATTTCAGTGACATAAATTACCCTGCTTTCAAGCTCTGCCAGGATGAGAAATGCATTACTTTAAGTAAGTGGAAATGCCTTAATTGATACTGTGAACAAAACCTGCACCATTTAATTTCACAGAAGACAGACTTAAATTCATATATGCTTATAGCTGTCAATGACTAAGGAAATATGTATAACGTAAGCTGTACCCTAACACCAGAAGGCAGGAAGACAGACAACATATTGTCTGCTGGAAGACACTCTGAGCTGGTGAGCTGACTTGGCTGGCAAACCAATAGTTCAACTAGTTTACAAGAAAAGCTTGCATATATATATATTAAAAAAAAAAAAAAAAAAAAAAAAACATGAAAAGAAGAGAAAAACCTCATTCAGAAGTGAGTTCCTTCAGCAGTTTTATTTTATTTGAAAATGAAGTCCACCTTTTCACAATTAATTTCTTCCAGGACACAAAGCACATGCAGCAGCTGCCCAAGCCTCGTAAGCTGTCTCTGGTACCAAACAAAGAAGAAAGAGCAGGAATTACAGATGGAAATAAAACAACTGGAATGTATTTCTCTCTCTTTAGTCAACAAAAGCACTGAAGTCACCTGTCTAGTCCCCTGAATGACTAAGGCTTCTATGATCCCCAGGCAGATTTAGGTTCATCATGAAGCACCCTGGAGCAAAAGCTGCTGGCTAACCACACCAGCAGCGATCACCATCTAATCACAGCCTCCCTATCTTCACGTAGTTTCACTGAAGTTACAGGATGGCAAGCAAGCAGCCAACTGAATGAACACGGCTAATCGTCAAGCTCACCTGAGCACAAGCTTGCCCTGAGAGGGACTGAGCTAAACAAATCTCATTGTTCAACTTCAGAAGTTTAACATACTTGCCAAAAAAAGAAACTCAAAAATAAAGCAATAGCGTATTTGTGGTGGATTCAGTAATATATATATATATATATGTATCCCACCATACTACAGCAAGTGATAAGCTCCCAGGCAAGACAGCACCTGCGTTTTCCTGCACCAAGTAATGAAGCAGAATTGGTCTAATTTTGAAAAATAGTTTTAATGAAAATGTTAACATTATGTTACTTAAATACTTAATTGCTTTGGTTCACAAACCAGAGACAACCGTAACATCTAGAAGACAGAACAAAGCTGACTGCAAGCACTAAGGAAAAGTAAAAGAAATACTTAGGGTATCAGCTACAGTATAACTGAATGAGATCCCCAGATGAGAACTGGGAATCTAAGAGAATACAGACTAGAGATGAATTCTTTGGAAGCCTGATTTTACTCTTGGCATTCACAAACTGCTCAGACAACACTGGTTCTTGGATGACAAAGACAAATTCCCGAAGTAGGACCATGAGACTGGCACCAACTTTCAGGACTTCTTTTGTTTTGCTTAAGATCTTAAGATGCTAATCACTTACAATATTCCCTAGAAAGAAGCTGAAAAGGATATTTCAAGTTCAGGTTGTAAAGACAGAATGTGTTTTCCAAAATCCAGCTACAGACTGATACCCAAGCATCATTTAGGAAGAGCAGCTGACTGCTCCCCATGGCAGTACTGGTATCTGAAGGAGCTGTGTCTCCTGAACACACCAGCACTTACCATTTTTGTTTTGACACAGCAGGTACACAGAATTGAATCACAACCAGATGTTACTATTGACAAGGATTACACCCAAGACAGCTGTCCTGAAACCCATGTGTTTGCTTGTATTTCAGCCTCCATAAAAATTACACTGAAATTCCATCAGGGTAAATACCATTAGTATCAAAATCATTAACTAAAATAAACAGCCTTCAGTAACAATTTAGTACGAGCAAGTTTCCTCACTTGCTGTTTGGTTTCTTCTTATTAAAATGCGTAATTAAGCAAAATGGTATATCAAAAGTTTACCTTAATGTATATTGTTTATAACGGACAGTTGTCAGAGCAGGAACTCACACCCCAATGAAGTCAGTGCTGTGAGCATCACAAGACTGGAAGGGGTCCCTCTGGTTACCACCTCTAGCTTCCATTCTCACAAAGACCTGTACCCTAATTTCCAGCCTAGGCTTTAATACATGACACACTTGTACCTACTACATCTTATGCCAATGTTATCCTCCAACTTAAATGGCTTTTCCCATCCTGTGCTTAATTTCCTGAAGTTATTTCTGAACAGAAATCATAGATCCCATCAATGCTTGTTTATCAGGTGGAAGAAGCCACAGCCTCCTGGTCTTCTCGCTGGAAGAACTGAAAGGAAGGAAGAGCCAGCCAAATTTACTTCCACCCTCCCCATTAAGTCCTACCTGAGCTTGTCCATCCCAAACAGGCTCAGCCTGTGCAGACTGCTGCATTCACAGACAACTTACCCATGTTGTTGGTCCTTCCCCTGTACCAGGAATACTTTCGCCGGCTCCACCTTTTCCTCTTCCCACAATTATCCCATACTGGTTGGCAACACAGTTCTGAATCACAAGAACTCCTCTTATTCCATGAAGCTCCTTGTTTTTCAGAAATTCCTGTCATTTGCCTTTACACGTGTAACTCTTCTACTTAATACCAGCTCATTTTCCTTATGGATTCCCCTGGGGTCACTTAATTCTTCATGCATTATATTTCTCTACTTCCAAATCGATTATGCCATTAGGACTGGGCTTAAAAACAAGTTTGACATATACATTCCTACTTTTCTTGCCACACCACAAGTGGAAGACATCTATCTACTTTTCCCACCAGTTTTTTAATGTTAGTAGCTTCTGCTACAGCCAGTCCCTCACCCACCTTACGTTTCTTCTGCCAGTTCCAACCTTCTTCAAAGAGAAACATCTGCTGCAGTGATTGGCAAGATGCATGTTTTCATACAGAGCCAAGAGGTTAGCCCAGCAGTCTGCCTCTTGCAAGCCTACACCACATTTATACAAAATTACCTTCCACACCGCTTCCATCTGTCTATTAAGCTTTTATTACACTCACTTTAAACCTCAAGCTATCACAGTCTCCTCTGCTTTTGAGGTCAGGATGCACATATTGCCCACACTTCTCTCTTATCTCCTTATCTTTCTGCCACCCCACAAAAACCACCAATCTCCTTCTCCGATTAGGTGATGCCACTGTTGGCTTACAGCAGTTACCAGACTCAGATTTCAAGTGTTGTACACGTTAGCACTCCGGGATGGAGTTTACCTGACTTATATTCATTAAGGTGTAGAAGATTTGCTCCCACCCTATACATCTGTGTATTGTTTTCAGCCCTCACAAGAAACAACAACTACAGCTCAGGGATCGCACCCAGCTCATCTTTACACCCTGTCCCTATGCACTGTGGCCCGATTCCTTCCTCTGCGAGATGGGTTGTTTCTCCTTTTCGTGTGATCAAAGCACCTGCTGTTATCTGTTTTAACATCCTTTGCAAGAGCTCACCTCTTCTGCCAAGTTGCAAACCCCTGCCTTATCCCTGCACTTCCTGATCCCCAAGATACATCTTCCTCTACAAACAGATTTTTCTGCCCACACCTCACATAGGTTCAGTGTTTGCTCACCGTATCCTGACACAGTGATCGGGTCAATCATCAGCTTTGGGGTCATTTCCTGGGAGAAGCCTTTCCTTGTTATGTGAGATGCTAATATTTGCCCCTGCAGCTTCACAGACTTCCATGTCTTCCTCCATACCCAAGCTCCTGACTTCACCAAAAGGCTTCTATATACTTTTTGCAGGTGCTGGTATACAGGTTTAGCTCTTCAATTTCCCCTAGGTTACATTGTGGTCACTCAAACCAAGTTCACTTCCACATCCAGCATCTCCTCAGCATTCTCTGTGCTGCTTAAAGCCACAATTAAATTTGCCTTGCTCTTAGGGCCACAGTCACCATGCAATGATGAAACTGCCACGTACCACAGCCCTGTACCCAGCCCTGACCAACTGCACACCTCTGCTGCGGGGAGTTAGCCTGCCACACTGACAATGCCCAGAAACACTTCTCTCTAACCACATTACAAGATTTCTACCCACATTTAAATCCTGGACACCGTAGATCTCCAGTGTTACCACAGCAAAATCTCTTATCAGCTCTTCCTGAAGTAATTTCAGCCCAGCTGGTTCCCTTTTATCCACCCTAATGCCACTTTACAATTCTGCATCCCTAACCCACCACAATATTGCCACCAGTCACCTTTGTTGCTCTCTTCCCAGAGCAGGGCATCCCCTCCAATATCTTCATTCCCATCGTAACCCCTGTCATTGCTGCTTTGAGTCCTACACCAACAGCTCCAGCACCACCACTTCGGTCACACGCTTCCCACTGTGATCTTTAAGAAACGGACTTAGAAAAACTATTAATAAAATGCACTTCACTTTTTACTCTTTTTACTTCCTATAACTTTATACATCGCTTGTTATTTTTAGAGTCATGCAATCCCTAATTCATCTCTGACACCAGCTCTTTCCTGCTGCTGGGAAAAACTGGAATGCCAGCCCCAGCAAGCGTGCACAGGGTTAAGTGCTGTGTATTCACACTCCAGTCACGTGCAGCTCTGCTCCAATAGAGCCTGAACACATTTCTAGATCTCTGACTGAAGTGTCCGACACTTACAGGACGGTAACTACAAACTCAAATTCACAACAGGTTTGTTGCTAGCCTCCTGCTAAGCCACACTCTTCCCACCTAGCCAAAACGTAACAAAATGCTGACTTAACATGCCAGCCTGGCAGGTTGCGGCATGCCTTGATCTCCTTTCAACCACCAGAAAATATATGTAAGTGTTTTTCATTACAGTCAGATCATCCATGAAACAACCAAGAACCTCCACTTAAGTAACAGGCATCACCGAAGTCCCTTTTTTCCCCAGTCCTTAAGTACTGGCAGGGCAGGGGAACAAAATTTCCTAATAGTTTTTCCAGCCTAAGGAGAGGCACACATGCCACTGTGATGCTGAAGCTGAACAATCAGTTCAGGTTAAAAAGCATGAATTTGTCACGTATGATGATAATCAACAGAAGGCCGCCTAGAACTGCTGCAAATCCTTCGTCAGTTTTAATTCAGAAACTGATCTTTTTCTAAAAGACTCGAGGTTGTTATACTAAAAAAATACAGTGTCCTACAGAGGGTCATATTAGATTACTACAACAATCCATTCTGGCCTTATAACTATAGAGTTTCTAAGCAGTTAATCTCCTCAAAAAATCTGCTATTAAAATGGAGCATACGCAGACTCCACTTACTTAATTTGATATGTGAAAATCTAATAAAATTCTGCACACGCAGCAAGTTATACCAGGTAGGAAAGGCTGAAACATAATTACTGTCTCACATCCACTTCCCCTCCCCACCAACTACTATTCATGTTACATGCCACGTCCAAGTTTCCATACGTAAGTTTCAGCTCAAATCAGGATTTCAAGTCTGGGGCATGTGCGAGCTAAAAAAAAAATAGAAAGAATTTATTTCATAAATAACAAGAACTTATTAGTCTATAAAACATTATCATAATTTTGGTGGTGTTTGAACTCCTACCTCCGAAAATGAAGGCAGCTTCAGCTTTTTAGTAATTTATGGGCCTCATGCTCTTAAGAAAAGTCACGTGAAATGCACCTTTCAAAGAGGCCAAGCAACCTCCTTAAGAATGGCACCCACTTGCTTATAAAAAAAAGCATGATGAAGAAGAGCTCAAAAGATTGGGAGGCTAGACAGAACCAGAATGACACACAATTTTCTAAAACGTACGTAGCTGTTAATGCAGTAGTCAAATTCCCTCCTCACGCAAAGCTGATAAGCTACCTTGGCATCATCTCAATTAGTGCGCAGTACTGCTGGCATGATGGAAAAAAACAGTTATTAAAGGTTTCCAAGATAACAGCTTGCAGATCCCCACTGCACCTGCAGTCGTAACACCCCACAGGGGCTCCAGTTGCAAAGGACCGTGGCTGTTGCAGCAGAAGACCAAGTGATGACTAAATGGGGATCAGCACAGGCACTGGAAGTCAGAAAGCCCTGGGTATTTCCTGAAAACAAGTTCTGGGGTTTGAGAAATCCCTCAGGAAAAGCAGGTGTTCATGAAGGATTTCCTTCTAGACATTTAAATGACTCCAAATTCATTTACATTTTATTTTAATTCCTTGGAAACTGGAAGTTGGCCAAGCAGAAAATTTCAGTTTATATTACAGCTTAAATGAAATTTGTCCCACAGTTTCTTCCGATATAGCCTTTCCATCACTACCTGACCATACAGAACTGTTCTGAAATACCTTTTAAAAAATACTTTTCAGCAATTAAAAAAAAAAAAAACCTGAAAGGGATGAGTTTGCATAGCAGTCTTTGAATAATTTGGTCAAGCATTTGCTGAAAAAAATTGCCTTAAAGAAACCTTCTTGGAATACTCAGGATGCCAACATTCAGTGCAGAGCAGAATAAAGCATGCAGCTCTCCATCGCTGAAGTTTACAATGCTGTCTGGCCTCAATCAGGTACCCAGTGGCATAAAAAGATATAAAAAAAATGCCCACAGTGAAACGTTACCATTGTGCTGGCACAAAGCTTTAAAGGAATGAAGGGTTTAATGGGTTTAACTCCAGACCCAAACTCCCTTCCTCAGCAGAGGCCAAGAACGATGGCACCAGGTTGGCTATATGTTGGCAGACTTCATCTGGACAAGAGTGACCCAATATAGCCTTTACTGTAAAACTCCTCCTTTTAATTAATTTATTTATTTTTTAATTATACACCTTAAGCTGAATATTATTACACTGACCTTGGCTGAGAAAATAAGCATGAAGTGAGCTGATGCTCAGAAGTGCAATTCTGCAATTATTTTGTATCGATAAATTACACCTCCATGGTAGAAATGCAGGAGTTTCCTTAGAAGAGCATTTGGCTGTAAAGAATTAAGAGGGTTAAGTCACAGGAGCTTTAAGTAATAAGGTTAAAACCAGTATTCCTTAAAGGGACACAGCCAGGGCTGAAAGCCAAACTTCTTTTAAAACTCAGCAACAGTTTTAGGCTAGAGATTATCTCGAGGAAGACACCTTCTCTTATCCCTCATCAGACATTCCCTTCTAGTTCAATTCACTTTCCGTTCATAAGTGATGTTTGGGTGCAAGGAAGAAGATGAGGGGCCTGAAGCCTGCACAAAGTTGTTTGAAGATCATGCCATGGTTTCTGTTTCTAAATGACCCTTTTCCTAGATTACAGGCAGGCAAAAAGGGAACAAAATCAGGGGTGTTTTTTTAATGCGTAACACAGCTTTGAATCCATGGAACCATGCCCAGAAATTATAAAACCTCTACAAATTTTAAGTCTGGACATTGAAAGTATGCCCTGAAAACAAAGGGGGGGGAGTATTATCTACCTGACAACATCTCAGTTTAATATAGAATCATAAAATCATAAAGATTGGAAAAGACCTCCAAGATCATCTGGTCCAACCATCACCCTACTATTACAGTCATCCACTAAACCCTGTCTCTAAGGAAAGGTTGGACCTGGTGCTTAAACACCCTCAGTATAGAATTTCAATAAGCCAAATGTTTCTATAGCATAGGCTTCCCCACTGAATGCAGGTACCCAACTCCCTTACAGTTCTTTCCAAAGCTTCCTCCAACTCACCTGACAAAAGGATGAACCTACGAACACTCAAGAGCAGCATGCTAGAGAGAACTTGAGCTGAGTCACAGCCATCAGCTGCTAGCATTTATTTTCATTTTTAAGATACCCTCACCTACTTGTGAGAGACACAGCAAACCTGCCAGCGACATCCTCTGTTTCCTCACCGCTTTCCGTAACAGCAGGGTATGAGTTCATGTAGTAACGTGGTGCTTACGGAGTTCAACCAACACCAGCCAAAAGAATTCTTCAGCTGAGGACTTCTCTTCCTCCAACCTGACCCCATACCCATTGCAAGTTTCTTGCACTCTACACTGCATAAGAAGGGAAAGATCACTAACATCAACAGGTACTCACTGTCTTACGTAAAAGTGTGATAATTCAATTGAAGCTCAAAGCTAAAAATTGGCAAAATAACTTAAGGAGTCTGTATTGAAAGCCTGTTGAAGGAGGGGGGCATCTCAGCTTTTTGTGACACATTGAGTAAACCTCACTTTATCTTTTCATTGAACAACAAATCATTGTTTGGAGATGTTTAAACTTTTTTTTTTTTTTAATCTGGATTAAAATAGAAGCTTTCTTTCTATCTCAACTAGAACACAGATACTCAGCAAAACATGTCACAAGCAAGGTGCTTGGTATGGTAGTATTTAACTGAAATGTGAACTCACGGAAGACAGTATTAGTCAAATAAAGCTGGTCAAGTTGAGAAATACTTGACAGCTCTTATGCCTACTGGCAATTCCATAGTTCTTTTAAAACTTGTAGATAGCATTCCAACTAAAAGCACTAAGCAGGAAAAGTACTTTGGATCCCTATTACAATTTACTTCTGCAGAACAGTGACTTCAAAATTGCCTACAGTAGTTGTGATCAAATCAAATACCTAGCAATACAAAAGAGACATTTCAGAAATTCACAAAGCTGGGGATAGTTATTAGTTATTTCACTGAGAAAAATAAAATTGAACAGGAACTGTAATATTAGATGCAGAAACCATTTACAAAGAGCTTTCTAGGGAACCAAAAGCCACTACTCCTTGAGCAAGTACAATTGTAGTCCACCCCACTCCAAAAGCAGCGAAGAGACACAAGCCACTGCACAACATACAAGAAATAAACAATTATCAATACAGGTTAATTGGCCCTACATGTAAGGGGAGATGAGATAAATACAAAAAAAAATCTTAATCTTCTTAGAGATAAAAAGAAACACTAAAAAGTATATTGCCATCCTAACTCAGTCACTGATTTATTTGCCAATGGCAAAGAAATGACAAGCACACAATAAACATCTGCTCTGTGCTTGGGGAGAGGCAAGGCACCTGTGTGAGCACATACTTTGCAGTCCACCAGTAAGTGAAGACAAAATCCAAGATGCAAATAATAAAAATCAGAAAGTCTAGACATCTGAAGAAGCCTGGAGCCCTGTGACATTTGCTTTAAATGCATGCTGAAAGATTGGAAGAGTCCCTAAGGAGACCAGAGTGCCACACTCCAGGTGACAGTCAGCATGCTCACGGGAGGACAGGTACCTACAGATCACTGAGCACACCAGGCAAACGTAAAAACTAATGTGTAAAAACTAATACAGCAATCACTGTTTACAGGGTAAAGTTCTGAAAAAACTGTTACTGCTAAAGCAGTGAGAGCAAGTTGCTTCCACACACTTTAATACAAAGAAAATGCCAGGTACTAGCAGGTTTTAGTCTACCAAAGAGAGACTGAGAGAAGTCCAAACACATCCTCACAGCAGCTCCCGATCTGTTTGCAAGACCACACAATGAAATCCCTGTATGAAAAGAGAGGTGTTGTTAGACATAGCACTCTGGTTTCAGGTCTCTAGGAAGAGCAGTGAGAACAGCTTTCACTGAGTGACTGAAGTAGTTTCCAAAATATTGTGTAAAGATTGTTAATGAGGTATAGGGGAAAAAACAAGGGAGGAAAGTTTCAAAACAAAGTAATAAAAGGATCATTTGCCACCAGACATATGCATTTCACAAGCCTCCAAGCCAAATATTTAAGGGAAAGTCCAGGATTAAAAAAAAAAAAAAAAAAAAGGCAGTTATATTGCTTGGACTTTATATGACACTATGTAAATTGTAACTGGCTCTCAAACTGTTACAGTTCATAATAAGGAATTTACAGAGCTTGGATTAAATCCAACAGTATGTTGCATATTAAAATATTATGTTAAAAACAACTTTAACACATTTGACTTAGCAGATCCCAAACTGAAGGAGTCAGCTGAGAGGACACCAACTGAGCAAAAAAAAAAAAAAAAAAAAGCAGATGCTGCCCAAATTCAAGAAGCACCTCTGTACATTTCCCTTTCCCCACTGAAAACCAGAGAGGATTTTCCAGCAGTTCTTAGTGACCAAACTCTTAGAACAAGGAGTCCACATTACTTGCTGAAACGCCGCAGTACTAGTGCCCAAAGCTGAAGGAGGATTTGAAAGAGAAAAGTGAATGAACATCTGTGCATCACAAGCCAAATACAGTCTGTATCTTTTAACCATTCCTGCTACTTAACAACAGAAGCTTGAAAGCTTTACAGTTCCCTCTATGATTAAGCCACCAATTCCATGTCACCCTTCTAAACCCTAAATTTAAGTCTCAATGCAATGAGGCTCCTTTAAGAGCTAAGACACTTTATCTTAGCATTACTATCCAAAATTGTAACACATTTTGTTCCAAAACTACACATGCTGGTAGTTCCCTGATTAATTGCAGATAGAGAAAATGAATCTGTAATAATATATAGCCACTTCTTCATGAAGCAATGTATTTGTATTAATACCTGCAGTTCTGCTACTGTCTTCTGGATCTAATTTTGTTCTTTTCCATTTTAATCTACACAGAAGCAGGTAGGGTTTTGTCATTGCCTTGTTTTTTTTTCAATTCTGCAACCATTTCAGAAAGCAGTCGCAACACAGCAGTACAATCACCCTATTGCTAAGAGTACTATTTACAAGAGAGAGTCCTTCACCATTGAGAAGCAAGAGCTGGAGGCACTGCATTCAGCCTCACAAAGAACACAGAGGTGAGTTGAGGCTATTTTATTGAGGAAAAAAAAATAAACACAAAAAAAAAGCCCTTGTGCTTGATTACTGGCCTTCTAGTTATGGATTTTTCTATATATTCAACAAGGTGGACATGCTTTTATTTCTAGTGTCAGTAACACTAATTTCCATTTTCCCCACTTGCTTTTTTCTCTTGGATGTCGGAGTTTAATCAGGTGGGCAGGTACTGGAACCCCAGTTTAGCTGGCCACACAAGAAAGCTCTGTTAGGTTCCCTGAGCTCCACTCCAGCTATTCTGACAAACCAAAAAAAGTCACCAGATAAGCAAGCTTTGCAGCTCTTCAAAGCACCAGCAACATAAGCAGCATGCAACGAAAAGAAAGTCCCTAGCCTCTAGGTGCTACGAATTTCCCACAGCAGTTAAAAACTTAAAATTTCAGAGAGCAAGACCAGAACAGATCTCCTAACTCTATGTCCCACATACCTCAGGCAGCTAAGTCTCAGACTGATACTGCAGAGCAGACATCAAGACAAAAGCACTGCGCCCTCACGGGACTAAGCCACACACCACGTGCAGGGATGACACAAGATCCCCACTGCCAATATCCCTGGAACAGCAAAGTAAAGCATTTCAGATACTGATACAGTAGATAGGACAGGTGATGTATGAGACAAAGCAACACGATTTTTATTACTATTATCAAATGGAGAAGGTAGATCCAGAAGCTAGGGAGACAAAGGAACTGAAGACACTGCATAAAGCTGTTATAAAGAAGGAAGGAAGACTAGAAGAGAGCCATCACTGGTTTTGGTAAGAAGCTATGACATTATCTCAAGATACCAAGAGCTGGTGGCAAAGTAAAATGTAATAAAAGTGAGCAAGTGAAAGGGTCTGAAGTACGTCTTTGGACAATGATGCAAATAGAGCAAAGGAACTGATGACAATACACTGGTGACCAGATGATCCAATCTCAGTGGGGTCCACGGTTGGTATGACCCTTGCAAACTGTGCTGAGACAGCAGCTACTTCTGCCTGTAAGCTGGTAGACAGGAAAGATCAGACAAAATTTAATGAAGTTAAGATCCAAGGTAAAAATCAAGACTTCCAAAAGGAAAAAGGTTAACAACGTAAGACTGATGTGAAAAACTGGACTGCTTCCCTGGGACTACTTTTATTTAATGCATGCTATTTTCACAAACACAACCCTAAATGCAAACTAATAAAGCGAACTGTGCCAAGAGAAGATTATGAGACATAATCCAGACACAGCTGCTCTGAACTGGAGTATATGCAATCTCTTTTGCACTTAAGCGGTAGAATCAAAATATGGAGAAGTCTTCTCTAAAGGCCTCAGTTGTGTAAAATTTAGCATTTGTTTTCTGCTTCACTTACACCCTCTGCATCTTTCAAGATTCCTCCTCCCCAGGAGTCCCTTAGATTGCTCCTACAGCCACTTCCCACATCCTCCAAACACTTGCAGGTGAGCCCAGACTCAGACTTCTGCAGAGTTTAGATTTCCTGCCAGGCACATCTACAACAGACAGGGCACAAAGCTACTGAAAAAAAATACCTGATTTGATCTCTGAGAATAAAAAAAAAAAAAAAAAGAAATGTACCTCTTAAAAAAAAAAAAAAAGAGATCAAGTCACAAATGTCAGCTGCTCTATCGGGAACAAAGGCAGTGCTCAGATCTGTTTTGTGTGCACTGTTTTAGATGATCCATTCATTAAAATATCATTAATACACATAATTCAAGTAGGGAAAAAATCTGTGAATTACAACACTTTCTGGCTGCTGGGCCTCATGTTACACTGCCACTTAGATTTTTTTCCATGTTTCGCTTTTATCTGTTAAACTGCAATTCAGAGGCGATTAACAGTGTCCTAATCACCTACTTTTCTTTCACAGGTTTTTGGTTGTCTTTCTTTTTTTAATCTCAGGTCTACAGCATACAACCCGAAGTTACAGTGCAAACTTAGATGTGTATCATTTTTAATGAAAAAAGCAGCTTGTTATAAATAAATACATAAGTCAACACAACTTACTCCTGCTTGCACCAAAAGTAATTGTTTTACCTCACCTTCTGGTACCTATTTTGTTTTTCAGACTGCTCTACACCAGTGTAACACCATTTTACGTTTAATGGTTCATACTTGTGAGTTCTCATGAGCTTATTCTTTCAGTCATAAACATTTTAAAAAACACATTTAGTAAATTGACTGTATTCTTCATTCTTATAATAAAGGTGCTCTGTATCATCTAAATCACTGCCAGTATTATCTGCCATCTTAGCACAGCAGGTGGATATAGAATTTCATTTTCACAGCAGTTCTCCACCACACAGTCAACAAACACTTCATTTTTCTTCTTTGTATCTTTGCACCCAGACAAAAATAAACCAAACACAAAAGTGTGTCATTTTGGACCACCGAAATGCTTTTGTCCCAAAGGCTCTATGGATCTTGAAGGAACAACCTTGCAAAGCAAGACTGTCTCAGTAACTGCAATATCCAGTTCATGGTCTTTCACTACTTTTAGTAGATGGGTTATAAATACACCTTTAACACAAGTGGCCAAGTTCCATGTGGCATCAAAAGCAGATTTTTTTTCATAGGACAGCCTGAGAGCATTTTGAAGATCAACCACTAAGAAGAATTGGGAAAAAAAGTAACATTTAAGCATCCCTGAGCTAGTAAGAATCAGCTGCAGATAAGATATTTTGGTAAAACTTTCCAAATTTCTAAGTCCACCAGAGATGCTCAGTGTGCTTTAGAGATTACAGAGAACATTTTTACGATAAGCTCCACACTTACACAACTCTCCTACCTCCTAAAACAGATATTTTTTTTTTTTAATAAAAGGGTTGAAACTTAATTAAGAAGCCCTCTCATACAAGAACAGTGCCCTCCCCAAAACACTGCACACTCAATATACTCCTGTATTACTCAGATGGCATCTTTTCATTAACACTATCATCAAAACATCGATTTTCATTCAAAAAGGTGATGAACAGCTGGGTGAAGAGCTGTTATCAGACCAAGGGATACAAGCAAAAGAAAAGCTGAACTGGCAGCAGCACACTAGTGTCAGTTTTTTATCATATCTGGCAAAGGAGCTGAGAACATTAAAACAATACTTCTAAGCCGAAGGGCATGGCTGTGAGGACACCCTGCGACCAGCATTCAGCGCAAAACACTGACAGGAGACACGTCCCAGAAGCACAAGTCCTGGCAGATGGTACCCTTCAGGGATTTAATTTTTTATTATTTTTTTTTGGCACAAGAGAGCAAGAAATTGAGAACTGGAGATAAAGAGCAAGCGACTAGCACTGTAACCCATCCTGCATGGGAAAGCACTACTTTTCAGTAACCTGTTCAGCAAGGGGACGAGGCTCGATAGCAGGAGATGATTAGTGATGTACCTGAAATAAATAATGCTGCAGGTTAGAAGCACAGACACTGAGGATAACAACGTTAAGGCTACTGACAGCAGCCTGCTCTCTGCCAGCAGCGCAGCTTCATTCAGCGGCAGCGCTTCGACTCGTGTACAAAAGAGCTACGAAACTCAAACACGGCTCCTCCCCGCTCCCAGGTTTTGGCCCCTGGCTCCTCGGCATCGCACCTGCTGCTTCCTCGCCTTCCTCGGGGCCATTCCTCGCCCCAAAAGCTGTCCTCGGCCTCGGCCAGACCTTTGGTGTATGGGGGGGCTCGGCCACCTGAAGGTGCGAGGCTCAGCGCCGCCTTCACGGCTTCGCGACCCGACGGGGGCTCAGCTGAGAGGCAACCGGGATGCCGGGAGGGATGGGAAGCGTCAATTAAAAACAAAACACGGAGAGCCCCACGCAGACCTGAAACCTCCCGGCTGTGCTCCCAGCGCGAGCACCGTACCGGAGCGAAAACCAACTTTGGAGGCAGGTGCTGGGGGACTTGCCCGTCCCTTCGCGGATCCCTTTGGGGATCCCCACGGCTTCGCCATACTCCTCTCCCCCCGTTTGAGGCAGGACACCCCGAGGGGTGTGCGGGGTGGCCACCACCTGCGGGTGGCACCCACCGGCAGCCCCGGCTCCGCCACCGCCACCGCCCCCACTCACCTCGCACGCACAGCAGCGACATGGCGGCGGCCCCCCTCCCGCCGCCGCGCCTCAGCTGCGGCCCCGACAGCCGCCCCCGGCTCTCCTCATGCCGCCCCGCAGCCGCAGGTCGGCCGGGCGACGAGGAGGAGGAGGAGGACGACGACGAAGAGGAGGAGAAACGGGGGAGGAGCGCAGGAGGAGCCGGTCCGCCGAGCCCCGCTGAGGGGAGGCAGCGGCCGGGGCGGGGAGGGCAGGGCGGGAGCTGCCCGCAGCCATCCCGACATGGCCGACAGGGGGCGCCGCCTCGGGCAGCACCTCAGGGCAGGGAGGGCCGAGCCTCCTCCTCACGGTGCTTTACCTGTTTTTCCTTTTTTTTTTTTTTTTTTTTTTTCTAAGTCTTGTTTTACTCCTGCGCTCCTTTG
Organism: Aythya ferina; assembly: GCF_964211825.1. NCBI lineage: Eukaryota > Metazoa > Chordata > Aves > Anseriformes > Anatidae > Aythya > Aythya ferina. The sequence continues at coordinate 10,090,873 of NC_140299.1, read as the reverse complement.
AGTCATGTCCTCGTAGTTTTAACAGGTGGCCTCTAATTCTTTTAGTGCTGCTTCATCCCAGAACCCTTGTCCTACTTAGTCCCAGAACTCTCACGCTGTTTCATCCCATAACCCTCACCCTTCTGCATCGCAAACTGTTCATCCTGCAATGTGCTTTTGCTTACAGACGATCCAAGGAGAAACAAATCCTTTCTGACACTGAAACTCAAAAGCAAAGTGGCATCTAATGTGATTTCTACACCATTAATGCTTACAATGACCCAAAAGTCCACAGGGGGCATGGGACAAATCTCTTGGCCGGGTCTTTCAAAGACTTTTCCCAAAATTCAGACCTAGGCAGGAGACAATGAGTTATGTCCTGTGCATCAGTGTGTTCTACTGCCTTTGAGTTTGCTGCACAGAAGTGTATCAGTCATGGAGATATGGCAAAAACACATACAGCTTATCTGAGATGGCAAGGGGGACCCCTTGAACTTTGTTCCTGCAAGCAAGCAGGCAGACTGTGTGAGGCAGACTGATGGTCTCAGAAGACTATGAACACTTTCCTCCCCCAGCAGTGCAAGCAGCCATCGTCAGCAAGGAAGCTGCAAGGCCCAGCAGCAAGGCAGGTGGTAAAGGGATTTCCTCCTGCTGTCCCAAACTGGCCTCAGTGCTGCTGAGATGCTCCACAGAAGCTCTGGTTTGCTTATTTGCGTGTTATTTAAGTCTGGTAGTACCGGCATCTGTGTTTGGGCTGCATATCCTCAAAGACTGCCTAGCTGCAAGCTGAGCACAACACTGGCTTCCCAGTTAACTCCAGGGGACGCGTGAGTTCCTGCATGCCTGAGGGTAGGATGCTAGATCCTCAGCCTTTCCAGATCTCCAGTACTCCTCAGCTTTCAGCGGAGTCTCAGAACTTTTTGCCAGTGAAAGATCAGCTTTCACTGATCAACAGCTTGAGTCTCCAAGCTGTTTGCACACCTCTCCTTGTCCTTCTTTCTTTGCAGTCTTGTTGCAAAAGAAAACCCTTTGGCTGCACAGGAGCTGATCTGTGCACTAGCCATGTGAGAATTTCTTCACAGATAGGGTGGTCAAGGGGTGGTCAAGCATTGGAACAGGCTGCCCAGGGAAGTGCTGGAGCCTTCCCTGGAGGTATTTAAGAGACATGCGGACATGACACCAAGGGATGTGGTTTAGTGATGGGACTGGGTGGGTCAGGCTGATGGGTAGACTTGATGATCTTGAAGTTCTTTTCCAACCTAGATTGCTCTGTGATTCTATCATTCTAACTCCATCATGACTGTTCTCCTTTTGCTGCTCCCCATTCCTCTGCCTGTCCTAATTTAAAGACTGAAATCTTTGGAGCATGATTGTCGCATACAGCATCATACAGAACTTGGTACAGCAAAGTCCCATTTTCCCTACTGCTTGCAAAGGCTACCATAATACAGAAATTACCTCAACAAAAGCAGATGATGTCACACTTTTGAAAATCACAGTAACATGTTGTTAGTAAGCATGGCAATCAAGTAAGCATCTTGTAGCTAGGAGCTTTGCTGGGAGAGACGTCATTACCAGCAATGACTGTGAACACTGGGATTATCACAGGTGTTATGAATTCCCTGCAGTTCCAATGGAAGTGTTTTAACAATCGTTATCTGATCCAAAGAGATTGTTCGTGTAAGTACTTCAGCCAGATCCTAACTCCCAAATACAGTGGTTCCTTGTGTGCCTGTCCATCCCCTCCCTCCTTTCCACTTCAGATAGGCTGGAAGAGGGACGATGCTACTGCAGAGAAACTTTTGCAAGGCAGAATTACTCCCCACTAAATTAAAGTTGTTCTATGAAATCAAATTCTCTGTTTTACCAGATGAAGTGACAGTCTCCAAAAGCATCTTTTTATGTTATTTTTTCTAGCTCTTCCTCCGGACATTGTTGTCATTAGTACAGAAAGAGTTTAGTATTAAAATTCCCATGCAATATAAGGAGGGGAAAAACAAAAAAACAAAAAAACAAAAAAACAAACAAAAAAAAAAACCTTCTTGTACTGTCCTCAGCCTCTTATACATGGAAGATCTTTCCAGATCTGTTTCTATAAATCCACAAAAGGGAATAAAAAGTTCACAAATAATTATAAGCAAAGCCCTAAATCCTATTGCAGACTTTATCTAAATTCTTCAGCTCACAGTGTGCTCTGCTAGCACAGGCAGTACTGTAATTTTATTTTTATTTTAATGGAGAAATTCACTGATATAAAGAGGGGAAATACGGTACGGCAAACACACTGACACCCTGAAACTATTCATCTTTCTGAACTAAGATTGAGGTACTCTGCAAATTCAGAAACAAGTCGTTGCTGGCAACTCTACACCAGGATGCCTAATGTTCATTCTCTGCAGAACAAGAGTTAATTTTCTCTGGCTACTCAAGCTCCAGCCATTGGTTCAGGATCACCTGCTGTTCAATAGGAGGGTTATAAATGGGTGGTCCCTGACTTACTGCAGCTTGCCAGCTGTTTTATACGTGCCTATTTGTTATAGTTTCTCTGTTGAAAGAGCAATCCCCTAGATATATTTGCACACTAAGTAAACTGTGTTTTCCTCTGCTTTTCTTGCTCTTATGCCTATTTTGAGTTTTGTATTTCTACTGCTTTAGAATGGATCAAACTGAAACCTGGTGTGTAGCAAACCCACAGGGGCTTTATTTTAAATCAAAAGATTTAGATCTGTTAAACGATTTTTCTGTTATGCAACTGACAAAAAAAAAAAAAAAATCGTCTCAGACCAGGTTTTTGGGGCTAAGCTCTAAAGATAAGGAAATAAAAATGCTTTTAATTTTCCCCATGATGTTTGGCAGGAACTGAGTGCTGAATATAGACTAAGCAGTGGATTGATATTCCGGTATTGGGAAACACCACTCAAATTTCACTGTAAAAGCAACAAGCTACTGAGCTGGCTTTCACTGGTATTTCTGTTCCGTTTATTTACTAATAAAATGTAACATTTGCAGAACAGCTAAGGGATTGCAGGGTCTTTTTCAGAACACTACGTGGCATCCTACCTGTGCGGGGAAAACATTTCAATAGTATCTTGAAGTGAAGCTTTCTCTACAGTGGATCACAGCAGATAGTCAGTGCAGTAGCAGTAGAACAACGCATACGTGCTCTGGAAGTAGGCTGTAGTTCCCTCCATCATATTTAAACCAAGATGTTGCCTTTAACATTCTGAAATGCCCAACGTGGAAAATACCTGCGAAATTTTAAAGGTCTGGAAATGGATAGGACTTCTGCCTCATGTCCTACCCAAAGGAGTGTGCCTGCATGTCATGTTGCAGGGCAGAGAGGTAAACAGGGCAGTGGAGGACAGCAATCCCCACCAAACAACCAGCCAAGCTTAGGACTGCATCTTCATGTATCTTCTTTCCTGTGTCCCCAACTTAGATTTCCCTAAAGGTGACTTGGCTACATCTGGAAGTGACAGTGATCTGTCAATTTAAGGCATTAACCCATGGCTTAATTTTAACCAGAGACTCCCCTTGCACTGTTCAACCTGTCACCATGCCTGAGTCTTTCCTTTTGTGATGCTCCACAATGTCCCACTTTGGCCCTTCAAATCACTCTCTGCAGACATTTGTCTTTCTCCCCATATAGCATGGGTACTTGGATAGGGTTTAGTCTTTGTGCTTCAATCCTCCACCCACAAAATGGAGATTGTGACAGTTATTAATGAAGTAGGTATTAAAGATAAGGGGTTTCCTGAAGATAAATACATTAGCAAAGATGGGTTACTCAGACACTCTCACCACATAACCATATAAGACAGATAGCACAAAGAGATCTGCCAGCTTTTAGATTACAAATCCCTGTTCAAAAGGCTGAAGAAGCAAGAAGCATCCTTTTATCTCAGGGAAAAAACCCTCTGCGTAACAGGGCAGCTTCCATGGGAACTGACCTCTCAATTACAGCTGCTCACAGAAAAGTCTTTCAACCACTCATGTTGAAGTCAACAGAATTGAACCCATTTCTCAGGCAACGATCCCAAGCATCCCTGTGAGCATCTGTGCATTTCTTGTTCATATTGGGCATTTCACATTTGAGCATTTCTTGTTCATACTGGGGCTCTTCGTCCTTGAGCACGTGGTCTGTCATGTGCAGCGTGATGTCCCTATCTGACCAAGCAGTGAGCAGCTAAGCCAGCAACACAGGGTTTCTGTAAAATAAAAACCCTGACAGGGGACATGTTCCCAATATCTGATCATCCTAGGTCTTGATACATGCTAGGATTGGTGCTCTCTGACAGTGAACCTTCATTTGGCCAACACAGCCACTGCCACTATTGCTGTTCCCCAAAAAACAGGAGCCTTAACCTATCCATGAGCTGAAGGATGTTCAGATGCTCTGAAAGCCTTGCCTTACACTGAAATGATCTTTGTGACCAGCAGAAACACTCACATTTAAGCCAAACTTATTTTTGGCTAAGTTTTATCCTTAACTATCTGCCCTTGGCACAGATCTGCCATCGGTGGTCAGGAGTTGGGGACCTCTGGGGTCCAAAGCCCTGTCCCTGTGGCCACACAGCAGCCCTTTCACAAACTCTTTGGTGGTCTGCTCCAGTGCTATAGAGGAACCAGGCAGCAGCTGCCACCTCCAGCCTAGACATATTCATGTTCTTCTTTATCTTCCTTCCAACTTCACCTTTCAGCTTAAGCAGTGCTTCTCCCTTTCTAGTATTTATGTACTAGGTGTATTTATAGGCAGTAACCCCATCCTCTCTCTGATTTTGGTTTGCCAGACAAAAAAAAAAAAAAAAAAAGACATTTTTTCCACTCACTCTGACTGTATGATCTCTGCTTTGTAGCTCTTTTTTTTTTTTTTCTAAGTTAACTCTTTTCAAGAACAGATGGCATGTGTTGTACACAGCAGGCGACATGGATATCAGACCAGTATTTCCTGAGGTTGGTGTCTCACATTCAACGTGTGGTTTGTGAGATGGTCACCTTTTGATCTAATAGGAACATGCAACACCCTTTGTGCTATTTCACACTCCTCTTTGATCTGATTCACATTTAAATTGAACCACGGCTTCCCTGTTATAGAGGGAGAAAAAGAGAGAAAGGGAGGTAGAATAACTATTTTATTTTAAAGAAATCACACATTTTGCTTTTCTAAGAGGAGGCACTTTTATCTTGGAAAGGTGCACAAGCCCTCACCCCAGACAGGCTTGCTTCCTGCCTCACAGCTGTGCCTTTAGTTTTTGTTCTGCTCATGTTAACAGGAGAAGTTCGAGGCATACAGAAGGTTATTCTTCAATAGAAAAGCCTAGAGGGAAAGCTTTTCTCTTGCTTTTGTAGTTTTTATTCATTGAAAAGGAATATTTGCAGAGAGAAAAGAGGAGCTATTTGTCAAAGCTAAAGGAAAAATTGTTGTCAAATACAGCCCAAGTGATGGGCTCAGAGGAAGAAACACCGTGAGACTGCAGAGGATTCCTCTATCTGCTTGCCCTGCTTCACCATTCCAAGAGCAGAGTGAAAAGCTGTGGAGTTGCTTATCTTCTAGCAAAGAGTACCACAGGTGTAAAGGAGACTGTGCTATCCCTTGGGGTTACTGGGTCCCTCTTGCTTTGCTGGGGGGCAACCGGCCGGAATTTCTTCCCTTTGGTGTGATTTCATACCACAGCATATATGTTATCTGAGAGCAGCAGGGAGAGAAGGGGGGCTTCAGAATAAAAACAAAAGATGCCTCCGTAAGACACATGGGACTGTATTTATGAACAATATGGGTTTTGTCAGGGGATTTTTATGGTGCTCTTGTAAAATTACTTCCTAGAGCAATAAAGTACGTAGCAGGGAAGGGCCAAGCTCCCACAGCTTGCCACAACCACCAGCCTTCTAGAAGCATCTGGGTGACTGACATTTCTTCTGCTAACAGGCTGGAGAACCCTGCATAAAGGTGTCCATAGGTGCTGCAGTGCAAGCAGCGTGCACGTGTGCCGTGCCTTCCAGCTACACGAAGAACAGGGGAAAGCAGGCAGCCACGCAGGCAGGCTCATCCTCCTCCTACACACACACATCCAGCTTTCAGAGCTGCGATAGCAGAATAAAAATAAATAAATGAATGAATAAATAAATAAATAATAAAAAACCTCTTTGTGAGCACTTTCTGCCACCAGTCTCCTTGCAGGGGCGTGCAGGGGGCAAGCATTTTGTAATGCTGTCCCCCCAGGTTTGCCCAGGAGTCTCACTACTATCGAATTTTGACTCCTTTTATCCCCTTTTCCAAAGAATTTGAAATTAAAAAAAAAAAATAAAAAAATAAATACATAAAAATAAAAAAATCCAAAGAAAGTAACATGCAAAGATAAGAGAAGCCCTTCTATTTCATTAAACGCCTGTGCACCACCCAGCACTCTGCTGCTGACTGTTGCAGGTTAACACGAGATTTAACATATCTGTGTCCACAATGCCGCCTGCCTGGCAGCTGTGGGGCACTTTCCTTCATACCAGAGCCAGCTGCAGGTGAAGATAAGTCACAGAAGATGCAGCACAACAGCCTGAAAGCTGCTGTTTTTGTGGATTGCAACTCTTTATTACTGAGGTTGCTGAACTTCACTGTGTATCCCTGGTGGTAGGTGCAAGAGGATGAGTTTTGAAAGAATAATAAAAATAGAAAATCCTCTCAAAATCTTCCCCAGGAGCTACTTGAGTAACATCTGTTTGAACAAGATGAGTTTCACTTAAGTACTTTTTCTCTATACTGTTGGCTGCAGCTTTGAATTAAATATACTGATAAACAGCAAATGCAAAAGCAGAATTCAAACTGTAGCTAACAACCTGAAATTTCCTCTGTTTCTTGGTCAGGGTATTATCATCATATGATAATTATATTATATGATATGTTATATTATATTATATCATAGAACCATAGGATATCTCAAGCTGGAAGGGACCCATAAGGATCATCAAGTCCAGCTCCTGGCACCACACAGGTCTACCCAAAAATTCAGACAATGTGATATATTACATATTCATATGATATACTGCAACCAGAACAGCCACCATTCAAGAGCTCTTTAAAGCTCCCAATAGTTGAGGATTTAAAAATAAATAAAAATAAAAAGTGGAAAATACCGCCCTTTCAACTTTATTTTCTGTTATAAAATGACTAAAAAGACCTTGCTCTACACTAAAGGAAGTCCAACCCAGCTGGTTACATACAATTGTTTATGGAAATCAGCAAGAGGTGGAGAGAAATAACCTGGCACAGATATGGTTGTTTAAACATTAGAACTGAGATAAGGGGTCTGCAAGGATCCTGCCACCGTCAAGGTTTGCCTTGGCAGTAAGCTGTGAAAGTGGAGGAGTCCCAGGGTGCTGGGTCACAGCTGCCAGCCCCACAGAGATTCCTTCTGTGGGGCACTGTATAGGGCAGCCCCAAACCTCACCATAATGCCTGGAGCCCTTTGCAATATGCCGTGATTTGAAGCCATCTCGCAGCTCCCCTGGGAGACTTGTCCAAACATACCCAAAGGGAAGGAGCAAAGGCCACCAACACCTCCAGCCCCCACACCTCCACCCTGAACAGTGTCCTGGGGTTGTCGTTCCCCCCTCAGTTCCCTTCTTTCCCATTTCACAGAGTCCCAGAATCCCAAAATGATTCCAAAATCCCAAAATCAAGTCAAGAGGAGCAGAAGAAAGCAGGGTGATGTAGGAGGGGATGGAGAGCACCTCATATCTAGTCTTCTTTCACCTACAGGGAAATATCTTTCCCAGTATGCTGAGATGCCTCTCCCCATTCATGTAGTTTCTCACACCTGAGCATGGAAACCACACAGCCTGGCGTTACATCCATCAGGACGAGCTGAAAGGGTCGTGACAGAGATGCCCAGCAAAAGGTGAAGCCATGGTCCACCCATCTGGACCAAACCCTGCCCTTGCCAATTAACAGCTGGGGGTCTAAGACTTGCCAGGAGGCAGAGGTGTGTCTCCAATGTGTATAAATAAGAAGCCACCAGGAAACAACCTATATGAAATGACATTTGCTCAGCCCAAAGCATTTTTGTACAGTACCAGCTTTGCTTTCCAGCCCTTTATACTTCCTGCTAAGTGATAAAGCCAAGATCCCAAGTGCATGCACTCAGCAGAGACCCTACAAGCTTTTCCTTGGGGTCCCAATATCCTGGCAAAATTCCAGTTGGGTAATTAGATCATGATTAGGTAATTGTTTGCATATGCCATTCCTCTTCCTTGGGGAGCCTGGCTCTAAATTATTTGATGCTTTCAGGACTTCTAGTCATTAGCAAAGCTGTTTCCCTTGCCCGTGGGAGACCAAATGCTGGTGGAGCTTGGGGAATGGCTCCACTGTGCATGGGCTGCCATGGGTAGGACGGGTATTGCCCATGGTAATCAACAGTCCTCCTGACATTTGGGCAAGGATGCTCATTTTGCAAGCCTGCTCATAAAGCTGCGGTGTGAGCAGGACCCCAAAGTGGGAAGATGAACCCAATGTCATTGTTACGCTTAGTGGGTGGGGAAGAAACAGATTGGCAGAGCCACTAGGGCATGCTGGGGATCATTTTGTGGTTTACAGACTGAAATTCTTAACGACACTCCTTACAACTTGTTTGCTTCCAGATGCTGTTTGCTTTCATGTTCAGAGTTACATGCATTTACATAGAAAATTCTTCCTGGAAAAATGCTGAGTACTGGCAACTGCACAAGTTTAGAAAAAGTCAGCATCCAAAATGCAGGAAATGTTAGGTAGATGCCATAATTTTTTTTCTGCATTTTGATCCTTAATTGCTGGCTGTTTATATTCCATGTGATATTTGCGTACACACAAACAAAGCTGCTGATTGCCTGCAAAGATACCCAGTGTTTTCCTTCCATCCCAGGATGTTTCATCCATCATCTGCTTGTTGCCCTACCCAGCAATTCTTCTCTGGCCAGCAGCTCTCTTTCAGTTAACTATCACCTCCTGTTCCCAACTGGTAGCACCGGTGCCGTCTTCCACATCCAGAAGCCACTTGAAAAATGAGCCTTGGCTGACACATCCGCAGGCTGGTTACAGCCTGCAGCATCCACAGCAAGCTTGACTGGCAACAAAAAGCCAGATTTTCTGGCACCAGGGCCCCATGTGTAAAGCAGAAACAACACAGAAGAAAATATCCCTATCTGAATCCACCTTCCTTTAAGGCAGCCAAGTTTCTGTAGAAGTCTCCCATGATAGTATCAAGCAGTCCAAGTGCTGCTTCTGTGTGCAAACATCTGCCTTATCAGCATCCAGCAGCAATAAAGCGCATCCTTTCCCCGCAGGATGCGCCTTGGTGTTGAAAGCCCCAGACCCAAAGCTCAAACCTAATGTGTTTCTTGGGTGTTGCTTGCAATCTGCAAGTTTATCACAAAGCTGCCAAGTTTGGGTGCTATTTAGGGAGAGTTTCTCCCTGTGGCCTCATCAGTTTAGTGCTGATGGTGAATTTGCACAGAGCAAAGTCTCTAACTTCTCCTCAGTCAGTAAGTTTTAGTGCTAATTTTATCCGCATGTAGGGATGGAGGAGCCAGGATCTCTACTTTATCTCAGCTTTCTAGAAGAAAGACCAGAGTTTTTCTGGTGTTTATGTTGATGGTTTTGACTTTCCCAATAGCAGGAAAATGGGGTTGAGATGCACACTGGAGTCTCTGGCCAAAAGCAGAGCAGTGAGCACGGCTGGAAGGAGGCAGCAACCTTGCAGAAGCAAAACCGAGCCAAAGAAACTTTCTCTTTGCACTCAGGGTTTGCTCAAAACTCTGTGCACCTACTTCCTTGCCATCAGTGCTGAATGCTCTCAGCCTCATCCTTTCTACATTTCTGTATGCTCATATGGCCACCTAGCTGTCTGCAGAGGTGTGATGTACCAGTGCCTTGGCCATGAAGTGAATCAGGAGACACTTTTTCTTGACACTGCATTTGTGCCAACCTGCACAGCTGCCCCACTTCTCCATGAAGCTCTTGAGGACATTTTCTACCCCCTTCTTCATCCTCTTGCTGTCCCAATGCACAGTTAGAAGGCAAGCAGGTGTTTTTTTTTCTCCCTCACTTGTCACCACCGGGACATTGACCATGTTTTCCTTCAGTTCTGTGTCCTCTCAGGTTGTTCCCTCAGCGTCCTTCACAGTGGGCACCCCTTCAGCTTTATGTGAGATCCCCTCTGGGTCAGGATTCAGCAGGGCAAATGCAGATATTGGCAGCATGGGTGTCTGTCTCTGAGCTCTTCCCACTGTCTTCTACAAAATCAGTGCAAACACCTCTCAGAAACAGTTGCCTTCACCCTCCAAAACATTTTCAAACTAAGTTAGGCACCCTGAAAGTACCTACTTCTCTCCACTAAGAGTAAAGGGAGCCTGGGGTCCTTACAAAGGCCCTTTCCCCAGCCGAATGCTTGGACCAGGCTGACATAGTCCTAATGAAAAAGCACACAAAGCTGCTGTATTTGTCATCCAGCTCCCTCTGCTCTTCACCTTCTGCTTGTTTTTATCTACACAGCCTCCACCATCCCTCCACACCCATCTTGCAACGCTCCCCAAACCTGAGCTGCCTGCTTAGCTCAGCCAGCTCACTGAGATCCACACAGTGCTGGACGACTTCTTTTCATTTTCCCCCGGCATTTCATTTCCCTTGGCATTGTCTCTACCTGCTGCTGGGCCTCAGTCTGCTGGATTTTCCTTTTTGCTGTGAGCCTGCACGGCAGCCACTGGAGCGCAGCCTCTGGGGAGCGTGGAGCTGCTGCAGTAACTCAGGCTGCTGTGGCTGAAATACGCTCTTTGCCTGATTAAATCTGAACAGGGATTAGTAATGGAGGAGGAAAGGGCTGCAACTTTAATTCATGAATGTTATCCTCTTTCCTTCCCTCACCCACTTATCAGCAGAGTGGGTGCCTGGCTGCGGAGCAGCACGTATATTAGAGGTACAGGGATCACCCTGCTCCCTGTGGACTCAACAGCATAAGCTGCATCATCAGGTGATGCTTATCAGCACTAGGTCATTTGGGGGATGTGTGTTTTTTCCTCTCTGAAATGAAATCAAACCAGCTCTGCTTGCAGGGCTTTGTCATGCAGATCTAAGCATGAAAGGCAGCGCTCTAAGCCAGAAATTGCTCTGGGGAGCCCCAGACCACTTTCCAGGAATTGCTGCAGCATCCTCCACCGGTGCCATGCAAAGCCCGCAGGCAGGTGGCCTGTCCCCCCCATGGCACTGCTCTCCTTTGCTGGTGCTCCAAAGCTGGTGAGACTCACACAGGAGCCCCGCATGAGCAGCTGCAGGGATTTTTGTGATGTTTAAGTCCCAGTCCTCCTGAGAGTCTGATAAGGGACTGGATGTGTTCACTGAAATGAAGGGCTGGTGGGAGGGGGCAGAGCCAGGCACTGGGAGCCAAAGAGGCTCAGCAAGAGTGGTTTCTTCCTGGGCACCCCCACACATCTGGGTGTGTTTGCACATCTGGGCGCTTTCAAGTTGTGATGTTCAGCAAGATCTGAACCCATTAGTGGCAGCAGTTAGTGCATCCCCTCCTTCAGATCTGCTCCTCTGCTCCACAGGCTCCCCCTAACTTTGTTTGCTCTATAGATGCAGATGTGCTTAAGATGCAGAAAGGATCAGATAAACTGTTCGGCGATGCTTGTCTCCCAAAACTGGGAGCAGTCCCTAACCCAAAGATTTGGTTTTAAGACAAAGGTACAATTGGGTTGGGGTCACCCAATGCTTGGATTTAGGAAACCAAAACTCAGATTACAGCAGCAGAATGAGGGGTAAGCATGCTCAGCATGAGATTTGCTTTTAGATACAACGAAAATGGTGCTTGGTGCAGGCCACTATCAAAGACTAACACCTCAGAAGTATTCTCCTGTGTCTCTGCTAGAGATGAGCAAACAAGAAAGGGAAGGGAGAGCATCAGGATGGCATCAGTTCAGCAGCAAGTGCACAGCCAGCAGCTTCGGCTGCCCCATGGACATAGATAAATCCCAGGCTGAGCCGAGCATCACCAGGAAGATCCAGTGAATTATTCTACATGGGAATATGGTGAACCCCAAGAGGTGAGACCTGATACCAAAGGAGAACCTCCACGGCTTTGGGACTTTGTAAAAACGCTGTCACAGCCCCCTGTGTGTCCCTGCTCCCCGTGGAGGGCAGGGAGGAGCCCATCGCTCCCCTTGGCTGTGCTGGCTCCTTTATTCCTTTCTGCACCGCTCCTTCTTGCTCCGAGCTTCTCCTCCACGGCTCCGGGCAGCTCCCAGATGAAAATAAGCAGGGCTGGACTGCCATCTGGTGTCAACAGGCAGCATCCTCTGACCCAGCACGGCGAGGAGAAGGCATTTCCAGTGACCCCAAAGGGCCAGGAGGCACCCCAGGGTCCCCTCAGCTTCCAGATGGACCCACGGACCTCAGCCCCTGCCCGGCAGCCGCCTTTGGGACCCCGCTCACCCACCAGAGGGGAGCATCCCTCCCAGCCACCAGCCGTCACCGAGCCCCGTGGATGGGGCTCAGCCAAAATCCGAGCCAGCAGGCACCCCTTGGCCCCAGTGGGAATATTTCTGCGTTGGTCTCCACCACTGGCACCCCTCCAAGATGACGCTGAGGGGATGTTTGCCGAGTGCTATCGTGGTTAACACGGCCCCAACGTCACTGCACGGCGCCGGGCAGCCCTGGCACGCACCGGCACCAGCACCGCCGGCGGCTTGCAACAGATGCTATCTGGGTTGGTAAACTGAGTTTATCAGCTCCTCCCTTGCCTTTTTTTTTTTTTTTTTTTTTTTTTTTTTTTTAAGGCAGGTAGGAGGGAAAGAAATCATCTCTGCAGGAACACAGCAGTGGGAGATGCTGGGGCATGGGAGAGCAAGAGGACGCCTTCCTACATCTGACATGGGCACGGGGCTGCTCTGCCACAGTTGCCTGCACCATCCCTGAGCCATCCCTGGTGCTATCCTTAACCCAAAGCACCAAACTCCCACCTCCAGGCTGGGCCTGGCTGATGCTAGGAGCTGCTCCCCCATGTCTTGAGGCTCAGTGGTGTCCAAGAATTGAGGATTTTATGTGCCCCAAAGGAGAGAGGTACACAGGGGTTATTTCCTCGGTGTTGAGCTGGCACATGTGTGCTGGGACTGGATAGGTCGAGTTGCACTTGATGACCTTGAAGGTCTTTTCCAACCTCAATGATTTAGTTTTGACCCCAGGCTCTGTTCCAGCATTGTGTATGGGGCTGCAGCTGGGCACTTCTGAGCACCACTGCCAAGGGGCAGGCAGGGACAGCCCCAGCCTGACCTCCTGCTCAGAGCAGGACACAACCAGCCCAAATTAGCCCTAACACCACTGCTCATTAAAGTGGCATCAGATCCACCTTTGTGGTGCTGCTGCCAACCCCCCCCCCCCCTTTCCTGCAGGACTCTGAATCCTGGCAAGCACCCCAATTGGGGGCAAGGCATCTTCTGAGCTCGCTTGGGGTGACTTCAGCTGGGTTGCACCCCGATCCCTGCTCCAAGCCACGCAGGGAGGACTTCCCGCAGGTGCCGCAAGGCAACGCCACTCCTGTCCCCTCTGAGAGGGGAGGAGGGCTGCTCGGGGATGACGCTCTTCATGCCTGAGTCACCTCCAGCCTTACAGACGTTTCGGTTGAACAGGTAAATGAGCTCGGTGCTGGAGGCTGGTTCTGGTGAGGGAGAGGTCCTGCATGGCTGGGTCTTGTGGGGCTGACCAGGGGCTCTGGTGCAGCACCTAGGGGTGTTGGGTCCAGCATCGCCTCCAAGCACCGTGATGGCTGCTCCTACCAGCTCCTCCAAAATCTACTGTAATCTCTTCCTGGCTGAGCCCCAGGTCCATCTGATCCCATCCCTTGCATCTCTTTACCTACAAGCAGCCGGCCCGGCTGCCGGCACGGGGCGAGGCGTCGGCTCTGACGCGGCACTTTCCGGATTACGAAACCCACCCACACCAACAAAACGCGCGTGTGCACGGGGAGGTCACCTCTCCGTGATGCCAACTAAAACCTCGGCAGGAGCCTGGCTGGTGTCAGCCCGCTGGCTGCCGGCAAGCCTGGCAAACCGGCCGTGCTGCTCGGCAGGGCACTCACCCAGTGATGAACTCACCCTGCCGGCACCCCGCCAGCGTTACCCTTCAAAGGGAAGCCCCGCGGGCAGTGGGGCTCCTGACGGAAGGACGTCGTGGCGCCGCACGCTGCCCAAGACACCTCATCTTCCTGGGGAAACACCCCGCTGACGGCCCTTACAGCGGGAGGGACTCCGTGAGGCCGCCAGCGGTGGCGTGGAGCCGTGTGCCAGGGATGGAAACCGCTCCCTGTGCACATGGGTGGGATGGCTCATGTGGGACCTTTCCCTTCTCCCCATCTCCTCTGAGCATCTGGAGGTTTTATGGGCATCCCCCAAAGCCCCGCAGCTCTGTCCCTGTGCCTATCCATCGCCAAGTGGCCCTGATGGAGGTTGTAGGCAGGGAAGTGGAGCAGAGAGGATGAAAAATCAGAATATGCCTGTCTGGAGAGCAACGCAGAAAGGGTTAGGCAATGCTCTCACCCCACCAAGCCTGTTAGCACGAGCTCTGGCATCCCGCTCCTTAATCCTGCTTTTGGAGCTGGAGTCGTGCTTTAAAAACCAGGGGAGGTTGCTAAGGGACAGCGTGCTCGGCAGGGACATCGCTCGCCAACCCTAAGCGCTCCGAAGCGGGAGGTAAATAACTTGGGGCATTATTAATCCTCCGCTGCCCACACAATGCACAGAGATGTATTATCCCCGCCGAGGACAAAGGAACCCACATCTCCCCGCAGCCAAGGAGCTGAACCAGCAGATCGTTCGGATGGGGCTCGGCGGTGACTGAAGCTGTTCCAGTTCAGTTCCTGCTCGGGCTGATAATGGCTCATTAACCATTTGCTAATGCCGAGCTCGTTTCGGCCCCTTCCAGCTGCGAACACAGCCCGTGCCGTGCCCACCGAGTGGCTCCAGCCCACGGGGCGCTTCCACGGCCTCTGAAATGTCCCCGATGGGACAGAAAGGGGACAATTTTGCCACGTAGGCAGCCCCTGTTGTGACTGAGAACCCAGCCAGGCTCTTCCTCCCCGAAACCAGCACCTGCACGTGAAACGCCCCTTGCTGGCCCCAAATCTGCTGGTTTTAGGGCAGCATCACGGCCGGCTGAGCAGCAGGGACAGCTGTGGGGTGGATTCACGCTGTGTTTCCTCCACACCTCCCTCAAACCCCTGCGGTTCCTGCATGGAGCTGCCCAGGCCGGCAGTGGGCTCGTCCCACTCAGGTTTGGTGTCATGAGGGGATTTGGGGCCCTTTGGTGGGGCTGTGTCCGTGGGGAGGGGGACACCCGTGGGGCTGTGACTGGGGGAGGTCACAGTGGGGCTGGGGGGTGGTGTGTGTGGGGTGGGAGGTCTGTAGGGCTGGAGGCCAAGCCTATAGGGCCGGGACATGTTGTGTCCATGGGGTGGGTGTATGTGGGGTAGGTGTCCTTGGGGTCAGGGGTCTGTAGGGCAGGAGGCCAAGGCTGTGAGGCCAGGACATACTATGTCCATAGGGTGGGTGTCTGTGGGGTGGGTGTCCTTGGGGTGGGTGCCCATGGGGGTGGGTGTCCATGGGGTGAGTGTCTGTGGGGCTGACGGCCTGTGGGACAGGAGGCCAAGCCTGTGGGACCAGGACTCACTGTGTCCATGGGGTGGGTGGCTGTAGGACCAGGGGTCTGTAGGACAGCAGGCCAAGCCTGTGGTGTTGGGCCAT
Source organism: Aythya ferina (assembly GCF_964211825.1). Classification (NCBI taxonomy): domain Eukaryota; kingdom Metazoa; phylum Chordata; class Aves; order Anseriformes; family Anatidae; genus Aythya; species Aythya ferina. The sequence continues at coordinate 10,075,144 of NC_140299.1, read as the reverse complement.
GGGATGCATGTCTGTGGAATTAGGGCTCTGTAGGGCAAGAGGCCAAGTTTGTGAGGCCAGGACATACTATGCCCATAGGGTAGGTGTCTGTGGGGTGGGTGTCTGTAGGGTGGGTGCCCAAGGGGGTGGGTGTCCACGGGGTGTCTGTGGGGCTGAGGTGCTGTGGGACAGGAGGCCAAGGCTGTGGGGCCAGGACACACTGTGTCCATGGGGTGGGTGGCTGTGGGGTCTGTGGGGCAGGAGGCCAAGTCTGTGGCACCAGGACACACCGTGTCCATGGGGTGGGTGGCTGTAGGACAAGGGGTCTGTAGGACAGGAGGCCAAGCCTGTGGGGTTGGGACATGCCATGTCCATGGGATGCATGTCTGTGGAATTAGGGCTCTGTAGGGCAGGAGGCCAAGTCTGTGGGGTCAGGACAGGGGGTGTCCAAGGGATGGGTGTTTGGGGGGAGGAGTGGGTATCTGTGGGATGGGTGCGTGTGGGGTTGGGGCTCTGTACGGAAAGAAGCCAAACCTGTGGGGCTGGGACACACTGTGTCTGTGGGGTGGGTGTCTGTAGGGTGGGTGTCCTTGGGGTCAGGGGTCTGTAAGGCAGGAGGCCAAGTCTGTGGGGCCAGGATATGCCCTGTTCATTTGGGGGTTGCCCATGGGGTGGATGCCCGTGGGGTGGGTGTCAGTGGGGTGGGTGTCCATGGGGTTGGTGTCTATGGGGTGGGTGTCTATGGGGTGGGTGCCTGTGGGGTGGGTGCCAATGGGGTGTTTATACATGGGGCCAGAGCCCCGTGGGGCAGCACCCAGCTCTGTGGGGCCGGGACATGCGGTGTTCACGGCGTGGTGCCCACGGGGGGCGTTTCATGGGGCCGGGGCCCTGTGGGGCCGCCTCAGGGGTTTTGGGGTCCCCGCGACAGCAGCGCCCCCCCCTTCCCCCCCCTCCCTCTCTCCCTCCCCCTCCCCCTCAGCCCCGAGCCAGGCCCCGCCCCCTCCCCCCGGCCAGCCAATGAGAACGCTCCCCGCGAGGTCCCGCCCCTTCCCCGCTGTCATCACACACCCGCACGTGGAGGGGGCGGGCCCCGCGCCCCTCGCGTCACCACCCCCGCGCTCTCCCATTGGCCTCCCCCCCGCTCCTCTCCCCTCTCCCCCAACCCTCCCCACCAATCAGCGGCGCGGAGGCGGCCGCGGGGGGGCGTGGCCTCGCGGCGCACCCGGAAGGAACGCCCGGTAGTCGGGGGCCGCGGCGGCGGCGGCGGCGGCGGCGGCGGCGGCGCTGGTGGGTCCGGGCCGGCACCGAAGGGGTTAACGCCCCCCCCCCATCCCCCTTCCCATCACCGGTTCCGGTTCCAGTTCCAGAAGGTTCGGGGGGCTCCGGGACCGGGGGGGGGGTGAGGGGGGGGGATAAGGGGACGGGGGGGGCTGGGGCGTGAGGTGAGAGGGGGGGAGACGGGGTTGGGGGCAGGGGGTTTGGGGGCAGGGGGTTTGGGGGCAGGGGGTTTGGGGGCAGGGGGTTTGGGGGCAGGGGGTATAGGGACAAGGGGTATAGGGGCAGGGGGGTTGGGGGCAGGGGGTATAGGGGCAAGGGATAAAGGGAGTAGCCCTTCCTGAGGGTTTTAGGGACAAGGGGTATAGTGACAACCCCTTCCCAAAGGGTTCAGGGACAAGGGGTATAGGGAGAAGCTCTTCCTGAGGATTTTAGGGACAAGGGGCTTAAGGGGCAAGAGGTATAGGGAGAAGCCCTTCCCTGGGGGTTTAGGGGACAAAGGGTTTGGGGACAGGGAGATTAGGGTCAAGGGGTTTGGGGACGAGGGGTTTGGGGGCAGGGGATATAGGGAGGAGCCCTTCCCAAGGGTTTTAGGGACAAGGGGTTCAGGGGCAAGAGGTATAGGGAGAAGCCCTTCCTGGGGGTTTTAGGGAGAAGGGGCCTTGGGGGACAAGGGGTCTGGGGACAGGGAGTTCAGGGACGAGGGGTTTGGGACAAGGGGTATAGCGAGAAGCCCCTCCCAAAGGTTTTGGGGAGAAGGGGGGGTTGGGGACAAGGGATATAGGAAAAATCCCTTCCTAAGGGGTTCAGGGACAAGGGGTTCAGGGACAAGCCCTTCCCAAGGGTTTTGGGGAGAAGGGGTTTGGGCACAAGGGGCCCAGGGACAACAGGCATAGGGAGCAGCCCTTCCTGAGCATTTTAGGAAGAAGAGGTTTGGGGACAAGTGTTTTGGGGAGAAGCCCCTCCCGAGGGCTTTAGGGACCAGGGGCTTGGGGACAAGGCTTTCTTGGGGACAAGGCTTTCGGGGCAAAGCGTCACCCCGCTGCCGTCCCCGTCTCGCCCCGGCAGGCAGAGCGGCGCTGGCGTGAGCGAGGCGCGGGGCCGCCGCGGGACTACGGCTCCCGGCATGCAGCCCGGTGGCCATCACCCCTGCGGGGTCGGTGCCGTTCGGGTGCCGGGTTTTTGGGGGGCCTGCTGGCAGAGGCACGGCTCACCCGGGGGGGTACACGGCCACAGGGAGCGAGGCGGCGCTTTGGTTTCGCTGCCAGGGTTGGTCCTGGTGGCTTCCTGGCAGCTGAGCCAAGCGCCCAGGCCGTGTGTGCTGCTGCCGGTACGTGCTGAGCTTCCCCCGTCCCTGTGTCCCTCTCATCCCTCGGCGTTTTTAGGTTTTTGCTCCCTCCTGGGCTCGGGGAGAGGGGAGGAAGCTCCCTCCCCTGGATCCGGCTGGCCTCCGAGGGTGGGGAGGCACATCAGCACTGCTGCCTTCCTCCTTTTTGTCCGGCACCAGCGTCTAGTCCTGGCATGTCTCCGCATAGCAAAGGGCAGAGACACGCAGGGTGATTTTTTTTAATTCCGTTTTCAGGCTTTCCTCCTGATCCTGAGGATGGTTTCGGGGGGTGGGCATTGATCTGGCTCCTGAAAGTTGGTTTTCCTAGACTCCTGACGCTCCCCCAGCCTGGTACCTGCCCTTACTGCTCCGTGCCTGCCCGTGCTTGTCCCCTGTCGGTGCTGGGTCTGGTGGCACCGTCACACACTGTGTGGAAACCCACAGTGCCTGGGGGGCAGGATGCTTCGGGTGCAGAGCAAGGAAAGGAAACGTGTCATCCCTGTGCATGTGGCAGAGGATGTAAAGGGAGGATAGAAAGCTGTTTGGGTGAGGAAAATGGTGTTGTGGTGCTCTGAGAGGACTGCCAGCATAGCTGCGATCGAGATATCGGAGACTTCCCTGGCTGGAGGAATTAAGGATTCGGGTTTGAGGCAGGACAGGTGTGAAGGGCAACGCGGGCGAAATCCCAGAGGGAGCCATTTGTACGCTAGCAGATGGCTGGTGGAGGATGTCATTGTGGGTGAAAATGTGAGTCTGCAGCGAAAATCTCCTACTGGAGGTTTTGCCCGGTCCCTTTCCACCTCACACCACAGCCGGGACCCCCCTCCCTTCATCGGGTCGCGTGGGTCCCTGCACCTGGGTGGCAGCTGCGTGTTTCTGCTCTGCTCTCCTGTTTGCAGCACCTGGCAGCTCTGCTTCCTGGGGCAGTCTTCTCTGAGCAGCTTTTCGTTTGTTTTTCCATTCCTCTTGTGCCCGCAGGTACGCGAGCCAGGTTGCTGTAACCTCCAGAGAACCTGGCCTCGCAAAGCTTGAGGTTTGATCTAAAAACAATATTATTTGATCGGGAAGCTGCCTTGCACATCCTTGTCCTCTCTTTGCTCCTCTCCTTCATGGTCTCCTTTTCTTGGCCTCGCCGGTGCTTAGCAGCCGGTTAATTTTCCCCTGTTTTTGTCACTGTCCCCAGCTGATTGTGAATCCTGTGATAACAGCAGCCGAGCTCGCGTGCTCTGCATCTCAGAGCCGGTGGTCTGCAGCCAGAGCCGCCTGCCTGGTGGCCTGGACCACCCCCAGCCGAGCAGTGCGGTGGCAGAACAGCACTTGGAAGGAAGCCTGCGGAGAAGTCCTGTGTGCTGCAAGAAGTACAGTCAGCGATTCAGCTGGAAGTGCTTTCAGTAACGAATCCATGTCCCGGGCCCGGGCTGATGCCAACACTGTGATTGTTGGTGGAAGTTAACAGAGACGCCAAGCCCTTTGTGCGGGAGCCGAAGTGATAATCCACATCTCCTGCCCTCAGCCCACGGGGGGTGATCGCTGCCTTCCTGGGAAGGGTTTTCAGCAGGCCCTGTCAGATGGATCGCCCTCGCTTCCTGCGCCACGGCAGCATGTGGGTGGCAGCTCTTCAGCCGTGTCCGAGGCAATTCTTGTCACTGGCACGCTCGTGCTCACAGCCTTCCAGCGTGGAACAGCAGGGCATCAGGGGAGGCTTTTAAACGTGTACACAAACATATATCTTTTATATATATTTATATGCATGCACACAAGTTGCTCTTACCAGGGCTTGTTCTTGTAAGCTCTCTGAAACCGTAGCCCTGGTGACTTGGTGACCAGCAGCACAGCATCCTGGTGGCATCTCTCCTGCCGGCTGCGTGGGTGCAGGTAACAGCAAGCAGCAGCTTTCTGGGTGCCTTCACGGTCATTTTGTGGACCAGCGCAGCAGGAAGCTGGTGTGTGGGTGCCTCTCTGTGTCACGGTGCATGGGCTGAGCCTGTACCGCTGCAGAGCAGAGCGTGGCTGCGGGGGAGCAGGGACTGCCCCCAGACAGCTTTTGCTGATCATCCGAGTGGCCAGGGGAGTGTGAGGCCTGGTTTTGGGGAGGCTGGTGTTGTCCTGGTTTTCAGGGACGTCGCGTCTGCACAGCGCTATCTCCAGTAGCCTGTAATCTCAGCGCTGGGAGCCCAGGGAGGAGTCTTAAACAACGGCTTTGTGACAGTTCTGGCTGGCCTCGTGGAGTTTTCCATAAAGCAGTTGTCGCTTCCCCCCTTTGCTGTAGCCTGGGAAACGCTGCAGTGTCGGGTTTGGCTGGGTGTCTTTGGGCTGCTGAGAGTGCCGGGTCCCCCCGCAGCACTGTCTGGCCCTTCCTGCCTTGGCTGTGCCCTGAGGCTTGGTGGGCAGCCAGGGGACAGCAGATCAGAGGCTGAGCTTGTCCCTAAACCCTATCCTGGTGTGCCCACGGACGTACAGGCAGCACCCGTGTGGCGGGGCAAAGCCAAGGCTTCCCCCTGAATTTGGGGAAGGGGAAGAGTGGCAGCGACCTCAGCAGCTGTCTCGTGGATCCGGCTCTGTCTCAAACAGCACATCTACTCGGAGTCACTCGGGGTGTTAACAGGAGAAGGTTGTAGCTGGAGGGGTGGCTTTAGCATGGGTAGGAGATCCTGTGGGGTCTTCACGATGCTGGGGGTGCTCAGGGTCCCTCGGAGCTGTGCACAGACCGTAAAACTGCTTGGCTTGGGGTGCGAGCCATCGCTGACCGACCAGCACTGGGGAGGTTATCCTGTGTGGGCAGGTTATTCCTCAGCTGAATTTAACATGGATCTTTAATGTGTACCACTTGTCTTTCCAGGTGACCCAACGCAGCCAGAACCAGCAGCCCCAAGACCACGCTGCGGGTGCTGAGAGCTGCCTCCCCTGTCTGCGTCAGCCCCGTGCCCAGGTTAGCACTCGTTCAATCACTTCCAGTTTCTCTTCCTTCTCCAGGAGGGTTTGAGGAAGGCCGGGAACGCCGTGCTTTCCTCCTGCCTCCCCTCAATCCCTGGGGACAGCTCAGTACAGCGGGTGTCACGGAGCTGCTCACACCCTGGGCTGGCAGGGTGGCCGAGGGAGCCTGGGTGGGTGTCACCTGCGCTGCTGAGACTGCTGAGCACTGCACGCAGCCACCAGTCGGGAGCTAAAGGGCAGTGTATTTTAAACCCTCGGGACCTTGCTATCTGTGGTGCTCGCTGAGCTTGTCCTTCTGTCCACCAGCAGTATGGAGTGGGAGGATTTCCCAGCTGCTGCTTGCTGTCCTTCAGCTGAAAAAAAAAAAAAGAGAGCTAAGGCTTCACCCAGAGCTCAGTAGTGGCACAATCCTGCTTTCTGTCAGAACCAGTTGAGCTCTGCCTGCGTTTTCCCAAGACTTTGTACTTCTAGGAGGGAGCCTGGCTCTTGGCCATGGCGTATCAGTGATTCAGGAGGACTGGCAGTCTTTGTATCGCCAGAAATGTGACGGTCTTTGGGAAGGGAGCCTTCACCTGCGTTTTGGTTTTGGAGAACCGCAGCGAGGCTCTCTCTTGGTCCAGAGTTCAGGTGCAGTTTGGCCAGGAGAGGTTTCATGGGGCAGCCGCTGCTCAGTGCACGTGACTGCCCAGGCTGCACGGCTCTTCCTCTCGGCGTCTGCCAAGGAAGGTTGGGGCCAGGCCAGAGACAAGTGGAGGCTGGGCCTCGGGCCATCTTTTCCTTCCCATTTCCTTCAGCCTGATGCCGAGGTGGAAGCCGCAGGCAGTGAGGCAGGGGTAGATTCACCTGGGAGGTTAAAAGGAGGGAAGGAAGGAGTCCTTCATTGCAGCTCCCTGTTACATGGGGTGGAAGCAACAAAGCAGCCCTTTTATCCAGCTGAGGTGTGGTGGACACTAATGCCTGCTCCTTGCTGAGATCCTACATCTTAATGATGGAAAAGAGAGGTATTATGTGGCTTCGACCAGAGAAGAGGTGCATTTACGTGCTCTTAGCACATTTGGGCTGCCATTGCCCCTTGGTCATACCGGTAGGTCCTCTTCCCACTGGAAACCTCAAGGAAATGCTGCTCCCCCTTCAGGGATGGGGCCCTGGGTTCCTCGTGAGTGTTGGCACTGGAGTTATGCAGGGAATCCCCTCTTTGCCCTACCATCTCTGCTGCAAGGAGGGCGGGCATTCAAAGATCCTCTTCTTGGGAGTGCTGGGACAGCTGGATCCTTGTTCAGTTCTCGCTGCTCCCAAGAATGGAGCAGAGTATCATCTGCTGGGGCTAATTTTAGGCCTCCAAATATTGCTGATGTCCCTCTGAGCTCCTATTCGTGTGCAGTCCTGCCGTGCAAGAGTCCTGTGTACTAGGGTGTAAAGGTTTTGCAGGGGCACAGTGTGCTGGGGATTAGGAAGAACTTTGAATTCCTCACTTACCTAAAGTGTCTGAGCCAAATCCTTTCCATATCAGATGTAGGTGTGACCCTCCTTTTTTTTTCGGCCTCATGCCAGGCACCCTTTGGACCTTGCTTTGTGGGTGCCCACGCATTGCGTGCCTGCAAACCATCAGCTTTCCAGCCTTTGCCTGCCAAAAACTTAGCATCCCTCTTGTTCACAGCAGTCGGTTCCTGTCACCTTGGATGGATGCACCCAGCACCAAGCGCAGTTTTCCGTGAAGGTTTTGGGTGTGGAAATGCTCAAAGGCCCGTGCGAGCAGGGCTCTGACCTTCTCTGGGTGGCTGCACAGCATCTGCTGCTGACATCCTCCCACCTAGCACGGCACAGGGTGAGGCCTCCGGGCCTCTCCCTTATCTGCACACACAAGGCTTCTCAGCCCCTCTGAACTTTCTGGTTTCCACCTGCTCAGGCGATTGCTGTCACGTCTTTCAGCCAAGCTGAGGTTAGCACCGAGCTCTGCCGAGTTCTGTGTCGAGGCGAGACGTGGCTCTGTCGTTCTGGCCCATCTTTATTTTTAGCCTGTGTAAGACTCGTTTGATGGTATCAGAAGGAGGTTGCACGTTCTCCTGAGCTCCATGACTCATCCTGGATGAGGACCGAGGCTTTGCTAGCTTCTGCTATAACCCTCAAGTGATGTAACCCGTTGTGGTGGGCCCTGCGCGAGCTGGGGAAGGGCAGGGGAGGGAGGAGCAGCAGCAGAGAAGGAAGCAGAGCTTTTAAAAGTGTTTTATCCATCTCGTTAAGTCACTGAATGAATTAATCTAAAGATACTGGTGGGTATCACACCTGAATGTGGCTCGGCAGTGTCCTTAGTCTTTCCTTGCATCTCGTGCCTGTGTTGGAGAGGAGAAAGGGAGAGGAGCTGTGCTTGCAGGCTGGGCTGAGTAACTGTTTAACAGCACATAGCAACAGTAGACAACAATTTTTAGGACAGGAAGCGAATCAGGATCTTGTCTCCTGTTCAAGCCACAGCGAGGTTAAGTGCGGCAGAACAGAACTGCCTAAAGTGGAAATGGGCTGGGACCGGAGAGCGGAGACTTGCCGCCCTACAGACCTCCGCTGGGCTGCGGCGAGAGGAGCCTGGGACCTCTCTTTCCATCAAACCTGGTGCTGCCGCAAGGTAGAAGGAGCTGCAGGGGGCTTTCTGACGTGCAGCAAGCCTCACGTTGTGCCGCTGGTGGCAGCGGGAGGTGGGCAGGGGCTGCGTGTCACCGCGGGGACGCTGTCACCCGGCTGGGGCGATGCGCCTGGGTCCGGCACGGGCACTGTGCCCACCCGGCAGGCTGGGATGGGGGCTTATGGGGTCCCTCTGCCCCCTTCTTTTTTCCTTGGGGGATTTTTGGGAGCACGTCGAGGGGGGTTGACGTGTGGGATGGCGGGGAGGGGACAGCAAGGCTTGGGGGAGCAGAGACAAAGGAGGGAGGCAGCGGGGCGTGCTGGGGGGATTGCCATGGCAACTTGAGCTTTCGGCAGCCTGCGCCGCGGCGCCCGAGCAGCCTCTGGGCTGGCCATGCATCCTGATGCAGCCCTGGACCCCTCCTTTTGTGGGCTCAGTGTCCCCCCAGCACCCACAGCCGTCCTCCCTGGGGAGCAGCCGTGGTGCTTTGTCCGGCTCGGGCAGCTCCTGTTTGCTCGGGTTGAAGCCTTGAGTTGCAGAGCAGGCCCAGCTGGAAGGAAACCGGTCTCCTAAGCCCTCTCACTGAATCACGGAGGGCAGCGTGGCGTCCTGCTGCCCTTGCTCATCCTCAGTTAATCGATGTAAGTGGGTCCTGCTGTGCCTGCATCTTGCAGAGGTGCCGGCCCCGTGCCGTGCCGCGCTGTCCATCTCGCGCAGCCGGTTTGCCTTGCCCCGGGGTAGCTGTACGCTGGTGGGGAGCGAGCAGACACTGATGAGCCCTGTGATATGGTCTGAGACCATCCTCTGGGCAGGTAAGGGAGGCGTTGAGCAATTCTGAAGCTGCTTTCGGGCAGACCCCTTGCCAGAGGATGGCAGAGGGCCAGCTCCTGGTACTGAAGGAGGCAGGGAACACCATCGCCACTCGCTGCATGGAGAGAAGGGGTCAGGAAGCCAGGCTCCAGCCTGGCCATAATGCGAGTGTGACTGAGACCTGACCTGTCCTCTGTCAAGTGCCTAAAGCCTTGGGTGTGAGCCAGGGGAACGGGACTGGCTGGTCGCAAGCACAGCTTGCCCATCTCGACACCGATCACTGTGTGAGCTGTAAACCTCTCTCGTTACACCTTCCAAAGGTCCGTGCTCACAGTTTACAGTACTCTGCCCAAAGCCCAACGTGAGGGAGGAAGGAGCCTGCCCTGCCTTCAGAGGATGCTCTCAACTGATGCTGGTCAGACAGGTGGGGTTGTTACGGGACGGTGCGTGCTGCTGTGGTGCCTGCGGTCGGGAGTCATCTGGGACCAGGATGTTCAGGCAGAGCTGGAGGGAAAAGGATGCCCAAACAGCCCTACATTCTCTGTGCTGGCAGGTGGAGCTTCCTTCCCATGGGGGGGAGCTGAGGTGCTGGTACCTGACGTTGAGGCCAATTTCAGATCATCAGCTCGAGTGCTGCTCTTAACACAGGCGACCTTCAGCACGTGGCGTGAGAGTTGGCCTTGCAATATGTTACAGGCGTGGACGGTGGCAGAGTGATCACAATCCATTGAGCCAAGCAGTAGTTCCCTCTGACCTCATTTGCACAGCCCGTTTCTTCTGATCTTTCCTCCAGACTGAGGCCCCAGGAAGTGCAATGAAATAGCATGGAGCGGTGGCAGGGCTGAGTGGATAAAGCTGTGCGGTGTGCGCGTGTGTGTGTTGGGGCGTGGATTGCCAGTTTCTAGGGCAGAGAGTGTTTTTTTTTCCATTTATACAGCACCTTGCATGCCGAGATCCTTGTCTAAGACTCGAGCTCCTGGGCACTGTGACCTGATGAGTTAGAACCGTGTCATCTTTGAAGTGCTGCTCCCCGTGTTGCTGCCTCGCCTCCTCACCCTGTGCATTTTTAAGCACAGCACGAAGGACCAGAAAAGCCCCAAGGCAGCAGGGTCACATCGGCTCCCGATTCGGGGAGGAGTTAGGCGCTCAGTGCTGGAATAAGCATTTAGGGAGAGGCAGCCAAGAGAGATTTCCTCCTGGCTGAGCTGCAGCGTCGAGGTTCGGAAAGTGCTGTGTGGGTTACGTGCTGCGCTCTGCTGCCATCGCCTCGGCGGCTCTGGGACACGCACGCCTGCGTGGAGCCAGATGGGGACACTTTGCTGAGGAGCATCACTCTGATAAAATGGAGCTTTTGGACATCAGGAGCAACGTTAATGGTGCTGCTGCTGAAAAACCGCCGGGGATTTCAGCAGGGACGTGAGGAATCGTTGGGTCCAGAAGGAAACTTTGCCGCGGTGGGCACTGCTACCTGCATTCCCTAAATTGTGAGAAGATAGGCAAGCCCAGCCATGCTGTGCAGATTCCCCTGTCTGGAACATGCATAAAGGGTATTCTGCAAGAGCCAACTTTTTGCTCAGATGGGACCTGGGGGAGGCATATCTGGACTCACTGTGCTGGGGTTTTCTTGCTGCCAGCCAGCAATGCTGTGTCTGTGCAGTGAGGGCGTAGCAAAAACAGTTATCAGGCACTTGTGTCCTTTCCGTACCGTGCTTCCCTTGCTGATGGGATTAGTCTGGGCCAGAGGTGTACAAAGGGTAATTCCTGAGGTCCTCTCTGCCGCAGCTGCCAGCAAAGGAAAGCACTTGTGGCATCAAGTGGCAGGTCTGAGCTTTCAATTCATCTTCTAGGAGCCTGCAAGAGCCAAAAATATTATCTGGCTTTGAGGAACTGGAACATTCTCAGACTTTTTGTCTCGAGCTGGTCGGCCTGCCTCTCCCCGCGGCTGCCAGCCTGGGTTTCTAAAGGTATTTGCAGCAATTTGTCCTGGCCAGGTGATAAAACTTGGTGGAGAGAGCCAGAAGTCGTGGCACCGAGCTGCCAGCCTGCAAGTGCTCCTCTGGCTGCTGTGCCTGCTTCCTGCAGCCGAAGGGCTGCTTCGTGGCTTGGATGTGTGGAGGAAGCAGGCTTCAGATTGGAAATAGCCTCTCCCTTTCTGCTCTGCAGCTCTCTTCCTGGCAGCTCAGTAAGGGTGATTTATTACCGATAACAGCCCTCTCATTCTGTTTCCCTACACTATCTTACTGGTAGCGTAACCCAACAAAACGCAGCGATGCTTCCTGTAGGAAGCTGCTATCAGAGGCCTGTCATGTAGCAGAGGCTGGAAGCAAGGAGGAGCAGTTTACCAGGAAATGCCTGTGTTTGTTTCTCGGGGAGGAAAAGGCATCTCACCCCTGAAAGCTTCCTCACAGCCTAACCCCAAATGTCACTGGTGGAGCTGCACCAGCGTGAGCAGCGCTGAGAATGCTGCCCTGGGAAAGGTGTGAGCAAGGTGGTGGTACGGGGAGAAAAGTCACATTCTGTCTGTAAGCGAACCTCCAGGAGGAGTACCAAGAAGAAAAGGTATTGCTTTTATAAACCCTTGTAAGGAAAGAGCAGGGAATTTCCTTCGGAGTGAGCTTGCCTGAAACTTGATATGTCTCAGATGTGTGTTAAGAGAGAAATGAAAAGATTGTGCTATAAAGCGATAGGGGATAATGAATTTAATCTAATATGGTGTGCCCTGGGAAGCAGAGCTGGGGCAAGGAAGGATATTGGCAGCAACATTATGCTTTGTGTGGCAACAAAAGCAAATACCACCTGAACGCACATCCCTGGGAGGGTGAAGGGGTTCACTCTGTAGGGTCTCCAGGAGGGTGGAGCAGGACCAGGGGACAGGAACCTGGGGGAAGATGCTGGGAGATCTGTAGATGTGAAGAGGCTGATAGCTGTGCATCTTGCTGCAGCGTGAGCTTTATTTTCCCATTTGGCAGCTCTGGTGAACTGAACGGCAACACTGGGCTCTTAACCTCATTGTGGTCGTGATAAATGCAGCAGAGAAAGAGTAACTTGAATAGCATTAGTGAAATGTCTGAACTGGAGCCTAAATGATCGAATCTATCATTAGCCTCTGGGTTTACCGAGGAGATGGATGGTGATCCAGCCCCCTACCAGCCTTTTGGGGGCCAGGGCACTCTTCTGCTTTATAACGTGATCTCTGGGTATCTAAATTTTTGGTTCCCATGTGGTATTAACCTTTTCTTGGCTGAGTTACGTGCACCTGCTGTATGCTGGGGCTCTCAAAGGACAGAGGACAATGCTGAGTGACTTTTTTCTTGAGGTTTGTTTGGCAGAAAGCTGCTGTTTTCCCCGCATTTACTGATGGGCACCACTGCAATTTCTTGCCCCTCCTGCAGGAGCAGCAGGGGCACTTCGGGCCGGCCTGAGTGGTGCAGACACCAGGAGCTTTCCATGCCATGAAGATGCCTGCTGTGCTGATGCCCTCCTGCTCAGCACCCGGTGCCTCTCACTCCGTCTCGCTGCACGCCGTGCCTCAGTTTCCCTGTGAGGCAGGGAGGGACAGAACCAGCCTGGTGAGGGGCGGAGGGGAAGTTGCAGCAGCCGGTAGGAAATGGCCTTTTGGGGTGCTGCAAGGTGGCCCTGCCCCATCCTGTCTGTAGAGGAGGTGTTTTGGGGTGCTGCAAAGCAGCCCTGCTCCGACCCAGCCGCAGAAGGGATGCTCCGTGGCATCCCTTGCTGTCCGTGCTTTGCAGCATGGGGCGGGAGCAGAGGGGTCCTTTTAGGAGTGATGAGAGGAGCACACGGTCCTGCTGCTTCCTTCCTCACCCCCGTTCCTGTTTTGCTGCCCCAAATCCACCTGCTTGTGACATGGATTGTAATAAACCTGCTAAACTGGGGACAGGCACTGTACAGAGCCGCAAACCCTTCCCACCCTTGTGTTGCTGCAGCAGCGTGGGGCAGAGTCCCCACAGGCACTGCTTGGCAGTGTGTGTATGATACTGAGGACGAGGATGGTCGGAGGGGTCTTGTTCTGCATCCTCCCAGCCACCAGCAGATTGTCAGCACAGCTCTTCCCCAGGCCCCGTGGCTGCTGCAACCTGCCATGCCTCTGTGAAACACTTTGTATGTGAGGCAGTGCCCCAAGGGTTAAGCCACGGTCGTGGGGCAGGGTTTGTAGCAGGAACAAAGAGGGCTTTTAAAGTTGGGATAGGAATAGAGGGAAGGGATTGAGCCTTTCCCAGTGTGTTGAATTACAAAGGTCATGGAGACCCCTTTGCTGGGAGCCAGCAGCAGTTGAGGTCCCTGTTGGAAGTGGGGCAGAGAGAGAGGAGATTGTGGAAAACGGTGAGAGCGAGTTCTTGGGGAGCTTTAAGACCAGAGTGAAAACTCAATTGTATCCCGAGACAAATGAGCCCTGAACACAAGGCTGGGAGCCGGGGGGCCAGGATTGTCTGCTCAGTTCAAACCTTCAGTCCTGACGTTTTGGGGTGGCTTGATTTTTTTTTTATTTTTTTTTTCCTATATCTCACTCCTTGATGTGAAAGTGTTTAAGCTGTGCTATTCCCACCCCTGCTTTTGAGGCTGTTAGTGAACGTGTCAAGCATCCTTTCTGCAGTGGGGAATTGTTTTGCTGACTGGGGAGGCTGAGAGGGAAGGACCCAGCGGCACATCGGGGTGTCTGGGTACCCCCATCAGGGTGAGAACAGGCAGCTGAACTGATCAGGGCAAAAACAGAAGCAGCTGCTGTCTGGAGGAGTGTGGTTAAATGCAGGGGGACAGTGCTGCTGGGAAGGATCCTGGTGTAAAGTTAATTGGAACAAAGGAGGAAGAAGGAGCCCTTGTCTGCTGGATGGAGACTGGCTTTCGATCCATGGGGAAGTGGTGAGGCTGTCTGGGCTGAACAGACCACACTAAGGCACTCAGGTATCTCGTAAGTGCTATCCAAAAGCGTGGGGCAAGGGGGCACTTGCAGCTGCCCCACGTGTGGCTGCTGGATTTATGGCATCACCCGTGCAGCCAGTGCTGGGGCTGCTCCCTCCTGCTCTGCGCCGGTGAGTGCTGCAGGGTGAGCAGAGGGTCAAAAGCGATGCCTTCGAGGGAGGCCCTCTCCAAAATGCAGAAGAGGGCCTGCAGGCACATTTTACTTTGTCAGGAGGCTTTTAAATGCCTGCCCAGGCTAAAAGTGGAATTCTGCACGTGTAGTTCAGCAGGAAAGCCGAAGTCTGGCTGCTTTCCTATCCAGGCCTCTCTGCTTAGCATCATCTGTGCTGAGTGCCCCATGGGGCACAGCAGCAGAGGGACCAACAGAAGAAGCAAGGGAAGGGATGGATGGCAGAAACCTCCACTTCCCTTCCCACAGCAAGGTGGGAAGCGAACACAGCTTGTTTCCATCCTGAGCCTCGGCCGGTGCGAGCCAGCCCACCCAGGATGTGTACGGAGGGCTGCAGGATGTGCTGAGTCAACAAGAGCATCCCCTTGCACAGGGAGGTTTGATCGGGGCTGCCAAGACAATAGGGGTTTGCAGCTTGCAGGAAGGGTGAGCGCCAGCTGCAAGCCACACGGTGGGCTTTCCAATTTTAGCAAGCTCGGATTTGTGTTACTGACCAGAAAAGGAAGCTTTGTCCTTAAAACGTGCAGGCTGGGTTAGCAGGCGCTTGGCCACTCCACTCCATCCCTTGCCACGGGTATGCTCCCTAATCTAAGCTTTTATTTAAAGAAATTCCACATCTGGTCCTTACATCGGATCGGATGACCTTGGATGTGATTTTTGGAACAAAGGGCTGATGCTTCACTGGGCTCTGTCTAGGAGATGGAAAGTGGTCCCAGGGAATGCTCCATGAGCGCTGGGTGCCAGCTCCAGCTATTTCATCTCCCTGAGTCCTGGCAGGAGGAGATGCTGGGAGGGGAACAGGCTCTGTTACAGCCTCTGTCCTCATGCTGGCATCTCCGACTGGGTCGCTGCAGCCACCAGCTAAGTTAGCAGCCCTGTGGCTGCTCTGCTTTTTTCAAGCGCCATGAAGGGAGATGTGGGGAGCACAGAGCCACTGTGGGAAAGGGAACCCAGCAATGAAAGGCTTGGTTTGGGGCTCCTGGAGAGACGGTAAATGTCCTCTGTTGACCTTGGTAGATGGCTCCTTGTCAGTCTAGCAATCTGTGTGCCTGCCCTTGTTAACAGGAACCATTTCAGGAACCGTTTCGTCAACTTCACGTACTTCTCGCTGCTTAGCATCTGCATTCAGAAAGCCTGAACTTCTCCCTCTGTTGTTGCCCAAAATCCTCACTTCTCACGCTGCCCTTTTGGCGTCACCTGAGCAGCAGAACCATGCCACTGACTTAGAGGTGGGTGAATAAATCCCTCTGCTGGCAGTTCAGGAAGCCCTTCTTTTCAGAGCCTGCTTTCAGCATGTGCATTTAAATTGCTGGGCCTGTCCTGCTGGTGGCTGCTGGTTTGTTCAGGCGCTTACCCGCTGCTGTGACCTTGGTGGCACCGTGACCGTGGTGTCGGCTGTGCCTTTGGCCACGCTGATAGCACGCGGTGAGCACTGTGCATCTCCCACCATGCTGCCCCTGGGGAGCAAAGCATCCTGATGGGAGCCTGCAGGAGAAGCAGGGTGGCCTGCTTTGGTTCTCTTTGCCCTGGGAAGGCAGATTTTCTCGGTGGGAGATGGATCCTCCAGCCACGAGGCCGCAGCAGGGAGAGGCGCAGCTCCGCAGCCCAGGCGTGTGCACGGATCCGTGTCTTCCCTGCGTGCCTGCTCTCCCTCGTGCACTCCTTGATGGATGTGCTCTGCTCTGCAGAGCTGCTCCCCAGCAGGAGCAGTGATGGGCGATCAGCCTTTTGTCACATCTGGCTGCTTTGGTCCCTTCCAGAGCCTGGGCTCAGCCGAGGAAGCTCTCCACCCCGCTGAGCCAAACTGGGAAGAGGCGCAGCACAGGATCACACATGTCAGCCTATACCCAAGGCAGGTCCACTGGGTGTCCCTCCCGCAGCCAGAGGTGGGGTCAGGCTGCCAGAGGGCTGATAAAACCACCAGGTTTGCCTGGAAGGCAGCCTCGGAGCCCGGAGGAAACCCGCCCCCGGCCTCGCTCCTTATCTCGGCCGTGCTTGCGCATGGCAGCGCTCCCACTCCTGGCTGGCCCCGCCGCCCCGACGTGGCCTCGAGCCAGCGCTGCGGGAGAAGGGGGGTTTGGCACCACTTCCCCTGCCCTGTTTGCTGCCTCACGGAGCTTGTGGCATTGCCCTGACGCCCGCGGCCGGCCCTGGTGAAATGGGTGAGTCAGGCAGGAGGAGGGGGTGAGTCAGAGGGGGGTGAGTCAGCGGGAAGCAGAAGGCAGGTGCCATCCCGGGGCTGTCGGGAGCCCAAAGGTCTGGCAGCCCGTGCCGGGTACCCCCAGGAGCTGGGGGAGCCTCAGGGCTCTGGAAGCAGAGCAGTGGAGACGGGGAAGGATCCGGCTCAGCCGTGTGCTGCACCAGGTCCCTGCTGGTGTCTCACCGCCGGTACGTGTCCGTGTCCTTGGAGGCACTGCTGGAGGGACTGGAGACGAGCACTGCAGGGAGCAGAGCGGTGTCAGGGTATCCCAGCCTCTGTTGGGAAGGGTCAGTCCTTGTTCCGGGAGGCAGTGGGGTGTGCAGTCACCTTGGGCAACCTCAGCAGGTCTCTGTCGTGGCTGGATCCTGCCTGGTAACCTTCCCCTCCACGCTAAGAGAATGGGAGAGGCAGGATGGAAAAAGGAGCAGTCCCTGCTGGGGCAGAGAGGGATAAGAGGTAGGTCTTTATTAAGCCAGGGGGAAGAGCCGGGCTGGGGAGGATGCTGCACAGATCTGGGCCACAGCTGCAGAAATCCTGTGTGATCTGTGCCCCTCCGGCACTGCTGCAGACCCTGGGGGGTGTCCTGGGGGCTGTGGATGGCTGCTCACCTCCTCCAGCTCGGGGCTGTGTAATTTCTATCTAGCCCAGCTGGTCTCTGCTGAGTTTGACTCGTGGTGGTCCCGCTCGTCATGGCTGAGGGCTGGTCCCCCATGGGAACGGTGGAAGTAGGGCCAGCAGTGAAAGCAAGTCACTGTGTATTTAGGGCCAAACTTCCTGGAGCAGCCATTTGGGATTCCCACCTAGGCATTCTGCAGCAGGTGCTGGAGTAGGCACTCGGTATCTCCAACAACCAGAGCCATAAATCAAATACCTGAAGGGAAAACACCCCGTGCTGGTCTGTGCTTGGGGAAGCCTCTTGTTTCATCACCCCTAAGGTCTTGTAGGCTTGCAGCTGGCTCCAGGTACCTCCTGTCCTGCCTTTTTTACCCTTGGTTGGGAGGGATGGAGATCAACAGGCTCCAGCACCCTCCAGAGACCCCCAGGAGCCCTGGCCCTGCGTTGTGTCCATCTGCTGAGCCTGTTGGAGGTGAGGTGAGGAGGGGAAGGGAAGGGCAAGCAGGCTGCTGAGCTGTGCCTGCTTGCAGGAGGCTCCAGCTGGGGCAGGAGGTGGTGGTGTCCCTCCCTGCCACGGGTGACTGCTCCCTCCTGCTGGCCAGCTTCTCAGCCCACGAGCTCAGTCTCTGCGGATTAACCTTTTGCCCCGTTCCTCCTGCAGGGCTTCCTCCTGCCCTGGGAGGTTTTGGGCTCCAGGCAGGTTGGGGTGAGCCAAGATGAGGCCATGGAGGTGATGAGGGGCTGGAGGACAGGAGAGGAGCAGTCAGAGCAGCAGGACTGTGCAGCCTGGGAGAGGGAAAGGGTTTCACTGCTGCCTGGTGGGGCTTTGGAGAGAAAAAGCCCGGAGCCGGGCTCTCCTGGGAAGTGCCCAGGAACAGGATAAGAGGCAGTGGCACAAGATGCATCGAGGGAAATTCCAATGAGATATCAGGAAAAATATTTCCCCACAAGGACAGTTGAGCTCTGGAGCAGGGCCCAGAGAAGGGGGAGCAATCTCCAAATTCGGAGAGCCTCAGCCCTCGGCGAGGCCAGCCCCGAGCAACTCGCTCGAGGTTGGCCCCACTCCAAGCAGGGTTGGACCATGAGGTCCAATCCTACCTGCACCACTGCCTGGTCCTGCAGCCCTCGGGGCACCTGGCCGTGTAGCAGCTCACAGTCTGTGGGGCTGACGTGGCTGTAGGTGCACAGAGGGCTCGGAGGTGTGTTTGTCCATCCCCTGGCCATGGCACAGCAAACACCAGCCCTTCTCCTGGCTTGGTTCGCTTCAGCCAGCCCCCAGCTCTACGGCTGGAGGGGCTCTGGGGTTATCATCCCTGTGGTGCCTGTCCCAGGCCCGGACACGGTGACAATTGGAGGGGGAAGTCACCAGTAGTCTTTTTAAAGGCTCCAGCTGCCTGACCATCCCGAGCAGATAGGGAGCAGATGGAGGCTGAGATGAGCCCAAAGGACTGTCTGGAAAGAATTACTTGCTCCCAGTATTTTCTGTTTCTTTGCCAGCCTTTTATTCTCATGGCTGCTCTTTTCCTGATCCTGTCCTTCTGCGAGGCTGGCTGCTGGCAGCTTCATCAGCCTTGTCTTCAGAAACAGCTTCGCTCTGCGATTTATTGAGTCTCCTAGCTTTGACCCTGGTGTCTGATGCTCCAGAAGCCTGAGTCCTGCGTGCAAGTGCCAAAAGGGTTTTTAGTGCTTTCCCTGTCCTGTCTGCAAGAGTAACAGAGCAAAGGGGGCTGCATGTAGCCTGGGCAGAGCTGACCTGCAGCAACAGCTCCATGTGCCTCCCCATCTGGCAGAGGATGCCCCTGGCATTCAGGCTCCCCAGACACTTTCATGTGGGTTTTCAAGGTCTAGGACATTCCCACGAGCCCACATTTGTCCCCAGCTCCCTTCTCAAGTTGCTCATCTCAGCCTTTCCCATGGGCTCGTTGCTGCTGGGCTGCGACTCGGGGTGAGTGCTGCGCGCTCCCTTCCCCTGGCCGCCTCTCCGTGCTGTCTGCCTGTTGCTCAACCCGGCTCTGGGCCCTGTTGCGTTACTTGGATGTCCCTGTTACAACACGCGTGCATCAGGAGAAGTGGGGACCACTCATCTGAGCCAACAGGCCCCTGGAATCTCCTCCCAGCTGCATGGGTAAGTCACTGCGTGGCCAGGGACCTGCTGGTGTCTGGTGGTCCGTGGAGAGCTCTCGGTTCCTTCGTGGGCTCCCTGTGCACATCAGATTTGGGGGGGATGTCTGTGTCCCCCGTGACATAGCTGCCACCAGGGTCGGTGTTTTGCAGCTGCTGGTGGTGGCTCAGCTGCTCTCTGAGATCTCTGGGCTGTAGCAGCACAGCAAGCCATGGACTGCAGCAGCAGCAAGGCCAGCTTGCTCACGGGGGCCTTCATGTTGTAGGGACAGATGTGGGAACTCGTGTCTTTTGCAGGAGGCTTGTCTGATGTGGCTGTGTCTTGAACCCTGGGCAGGTCCTCTGCCACCAAAACATGGGCCTTGGTGTCCTCGATGCTGCCATCTGCATCCAACACCTCCATCCCGAGGCCATCCCCACTGCATGCAGCTGCAGGATGCACGGGAGGTTTGGGGCTGTGGGCCACGGGGTTTGGGGTTTCCATGGGGTGGAGCAGGAGCTGGTGCTGCCCTGCTGGCTTGAGTATGCCTGGAAGCAGGCACCCCAGGCCCTCTTGTTGCACTTCAGAGAGGCTTGGGCACTCGTGTGTTTGCAGTGGGAGTGTTCAGATGACAGCTGTGACACCCTTTTCCTAATGCCAGCAGAGAGTTTCTCTCTTATCTTCAGTCCTCACTGGAAGGAGAGATTTTTGCCTTTTCCTGGCAAGACGCAGGACATCAAATTCCTGGTGGAAATGCCCCTTCCTCGCAGCAGCCCTCCTGGACACATCCAGTGTGGAGGTGGTCAAACACCTCCAAAACCTCACCCTGAATTCCTGCCCAGCTAGTGTCCCTGCTTCTGGCCTTCACAGCCTGGAGACTCCCTAAATCGCAGCTGGGAAGGGATGAGTCGGGTGCAGGTGGTATCTCCTCCTCCTGTGCCACGCAGACATCCAGCACGGGGAGTGGAAGAGATACGGGATGTCCCTGCTGCCTTATCTGCAGGCTGCAGCTTCGTGACGCCGAGCCGGGTGCCGGTGCCCAAGCACCTCCCTTGGAGGGCTCTTACGGTAAAAGGAAGTGTATTGCAAGAGGGGTGGTGGCGAGCAGGGACGCTTCCCACGGGTCAGCGCTGCCCTCCTCACCGCAGGCGCTTCACCTGCCCCATCTTCCCATCTGTGGCTTTGACACCCCTGCCCGGAGTTGCTCCGGGTAATGCAGCATCCCCGGGACTTTCTGCGACGTGGTGAGCAGCAGGGCAGGTAGGGAAAAGGTGACACTGCCGTGGCTGTGCCAGCTGGGGGCTCGTCACTGGGTCTGGTGGGTGGTGGTGTAGGTTATGGTGTGAGCTGCAGAGATCGGGAGGGAGCACGGCTCGGGTAAGGAGCTGAGGATACGGGGGACCTGCAGGGGGTGCGCCTAAATAGGGTCTGCTGGCTGCGGAGGACGGGGATGTGGGGTGAGAGTGAAAATCAGCATGCAGCAGGGGATGCAGAGCCAGGCTGCCGGGCAGAGGATGTGGGGAAGGTGAGGATCAGGCGGCGTGGGTGGCTGCAGGGACTCAGGGCACGGTGAGGAGGAAGGTGGATGGCTGTGGTTGTGTGCAGCGGTGGCCAGGGGTGAGTGTTGGGTGGCCAGGGGGCAGCTGAGGTGTGAGCAAAGAGGTTCCTGTCACCCGCTGATTGCCGTGCTGACATCCCTCAGCTTGCAAAACCTCAGCCCACAGCCCCAGAGCGCCCTGCCAGGGGCTCAAGCAGCCCGCTCAGGTCGTGCTTCCCTGCCACAGGGAGCAGACAGGATGGGAGTTACCAGTAAGTGATTCGCCTTTCCTTCAGGGTCAAGTTAAACAGGTCAGGATAGAGTTCCCCAGGGCTTCTGATGCAAGAATAAACCAACCCCAGGGTGTTATTCCTCCTCCTGGCACATCAGATAGTCAGGCCGAGAGGACTGTTAATCCTAATGCCTGTGCTTCACTTAGCCTGGTGACGACCTAGTCCTGCTTGGACCTGGCGGATGCCTCCCCTGGACGAGTGTCCTGCTGAACACGTGGCAGCACATCGGTGCCCTGGTCACGGCCAGTGTGCTGAGCAGTTGTGCTCCCTGCCCTCTGCCATCCTGTGAGCTTTGTAAGCACAAACAGTGCGAGATTGCCCGTCGGTTCCAGTTGGCACCAGGGGCTGGGATGGAGCCACCAGTCCCCGCTCCCCAGGCTGCCACCCATGGGACCAGCGAGGGGAGCCTGCCCTTGTGTCCCTGCATGGGGTGGCACTTCTTTTGTCACCCCGGGGTAACCACCACCACAGGGTCAACTCTGGAGCCTGCACGGTGCTGAGCTCCGCAGATTCCCCTCGCCATAAAACTTGCGCGCCTGGTGCTGGCTGCACTTTCCCCTCGGGAGCGGCGGCGCACGGTGGTTACCCCGAGGTGGGGAAGACACGGCGTTTGGCGAAGCGAAGCCAGCCCGGAGGAATTTTCCCCTTGTGGCCAGCTGTTGTCCTGGGCCTGGCTTGCGTCCTGCAGCACTTCCCACCCCACACGTCCTCGGGGAGGGGACCGGGACCGGCCCACCCTCCGTCCTCCCTCCGCCGGGCGAGCGGGTGCCACGGTGGGTGCTCGCGGGGGTGAGTAGCTGCGGTGCAGCCCGTCAGCATCCTGCTGCCTCCGCAGGGATCCTCTTGGGCAGCAGCGGAGAGTTTTCCCCACCCCCAGCTCTGCCGCTGCCTCTTTGTTTTCTGGCAGAAGCCTCCGTGCCTTTTCATCGCCGTTGAGGCGCTGAGCAGGAGCCTGCATGTGCCGTGAGCGCGTCTCGCCGGGGACGTGACGCGGGCTGCCAAGCCTGCCGGGCTGCGCATCGCCCCGCGGGGGCTGGCGGGCAGCTCCGGGGGTCTCCCTCCCATGGGCTGCCCCTCGAGCGAGGCTTCGAGGCCGCCGCTTTCCTCCGATAAGCCTCCTGCCTGCTTGGCAGCGCTCCTGCACCTTGCCACAAGTGGAGTAAGTTGGATGGGGAGGGCACGGTCCCCAGCCGGGCTCCGCGCGGGGCTCGCCGTGGCCATCCTCCCCGTGCCATCACTCCTGCCGGGCAGACACCTGAGAGGAGAGCGGCGCGGGGGGCTGCGGATCCGGCAGCGGCGGCGGCTGAGGATTGCGTGTGCTGCGCCTGCCTCCTCTCCGCGCATTTGATCTCTCGACTTCCAGCGGGGACTGAATTCCTGTGCTGGATTCTGGGCTCGGCTCTTGTGAAAGGATCCAATTATTTCAGAGCTTTGAGCATCTCCATTTGCTGCCCATATTTGCAGCGCCCGGGTCTGCGCTGGCTGGAATTCCAAGTGATTAACGTGGCTGTGACATCCCTCCTAGGGGTGTTATCTTTGCTCGCTGTCCCCCCACCGCCCCCCCTTTTCCTCCTCCAGCAGCGAGCCTGCGAGACAGGCAGGCAGAGACAAAGGTCTGTCCTCAACCTGGGCTGTCCTCCCGGTGAGCCGAGCGGCTGCTGCTTGCCTGGGATCTCCCCGTGCTGCGGGTTTCGTGGGCTCCCGGCTGGACGCCGCGGGCTGCATCGCGGAGGTTTGAGCCTGCTGGGCTGGGTGGGCAGGGGGTGCTGCCGGCTGGGGAGAGCAGCCCGATTGTCCTGCCGGGTGCTGAGCTGCTTTTCATTCTCTGACCGTGCTTTCCTGGGGGAGAGGGGCAGCCGTGCATGGAGGGGAGGCTGCTGGGGGGGGTGGTTTGGGTATTGGGGAGAGCCACGCACAGGTGGCCGTCGCCCTATGGGGTCTGCCTGCAGACCCTGCCAGCCCCCTTCCCAGCCGCAGGCTATTGTCAGCATTGCTGATGCCGAGGCAAGGTGTTGGAAGAGATCCGGGTGCGGGGCTTCAGGTGGTGCAGGGGTAAAGCCTGCGGGCTTCCCGAGCCCCCCCCGGGGGGAGCTCTCATTGTGTTACCCCAGCACAGCAAGCGGGAGGGCTCGGACCCCACGTAGCCTCCCCACGGCACCTGCCTGCGGGGATGGGGACGGCACCGTGGGGCAGACCCCAGCCCGTGGCGGGGACGGGAGGCATCGGTGCGCTCGGGAGCTGTGTCCTGAGGGGTGTTGTCAGCCTGCAGCGAGGTGCTGGGAGGGAGAGAGAGGGGGACGGTGCCATCGGGCAGAGGGAGGTGCAGGGTCTGTCCCTGGTGCTGTCCCTGGTGGCTTCCAGGAGCTCGCACTCCTGACGTGGGCACGGCCCCTTCCCATCTGGGCTGGGGCTTCCTCCCTGCTTTCTGCACGGGGGCCAGCACGAAGCGAGGCTCTGCAGCTGCGTAAATCTGGCACAGCGGCGGGCCTCCTTCAGAGCCCCCGGGAGCAGGGCTTGCCCTTGCAGCGGGGCAGGGATGCTCCCTCCCTCTGCACCCTCTCTCCTCCCCTCTCCCTCCTTTCCACCAGGCGTGAGCTTCTTCCTCCCCAGCCTGAAGCCCAGGGGACCTCCGGGGCCACCTCCACCCCGTTCCTCCTTCCCTTCAGGCTCCCCTCTAACTGCCTCCTCTCCAGGGTTGCTGCCTCGCCCAGGGATGATGCTGGAAGTGGTCCCCAGCCTCGCCTGTCCGTATCTCTGCTGACAGCCATGTACCTGACCTTGCAGGCCTCAGAAAAACCTTCCTCTGACGCCAGCATTGCTGCTGGTGCTGCCGTTCTTCGGGCGTGTGATGGGAACTTTCCGCCTGCCGGCGCTTCTCAGGCTCCGCTCTCAGCCTGTGCCAAGGACCTTGTGGCTTTACACATCCAGTGGTTACTTTTTCTTCCTTTTTCTGCGTTCAGATAGGACTGGCAGAGCTGTGGCTTATCCTCTGGGCAGTCACTCCCCAGCAGTTTCTGTTGCTTCTTCTCTTGCCTCGTGCTCTGCACGTACCGTGGGTGATTCTCTGCCAGCCCCGCTCCTGCCTGAACCCAGGGAGGCTGCAAGGGTTTCCCTAGCTCTTCCCAGGAGCAGAAAGCAGTATAAACACCAGCTTGGCATTGTTTTATTGTCCAAAAGCTGCAAGAAGGTCTCTCATCCGTGCCAGCCCATGGTCCTGGTGCTCTGCCCCAGGCAGACCCACGGTCTTGGGTCCTGCTGGGTCCCTTTGGGCACAGCCCTTGGTCTCCTCACATCAGTGCCAGGTGCCCCTGTCCCACTGCTCTGCCCGTCCTGCCCCCAAATTGCCCCCAAAGCTGCCCTTCCCCAGGCCTAGCCAGGCTGGGGGAAGAAGGGGAAGCTCTGGATCCTGGTGCCAGGAGACCCACAGCAGGGCTGTGACCCTGGTGGCACTGCAGCACCATAGAAGGGGATTTTTTCTCCTTCAAAACGTGGTTGGTACAGAGGGAGCTTTGCCACACAGCAACCATCCTGCTTGTCTGAATGATGGTCTGGGGCAGGTGACTGCCCTGCTGGCCCCATTGCTGTCGGGGTGGCCTGGGAGCTTGGTGTGAGCAGGGCAGAGAGCAGGAGGAGCTCTTGCCAGGCTTCCCCCTGCAGGCAAAGCCCATTCAGTCCTATCTTAGAGCACTGATACGGGCCAAAACACCAGCAAAATCACAGCTGCTTGGGCTTAGGAGGGACCAAATCTTTGGTGTGGGCACAGGGAGCCCCAGGTGGCACCTGTACAGTTCTGCAGGGAGGACCCAGACCTGCTCCTGTCCCATCCAGGCTGCCAGAAGCAGGGCCCTGGAGATGCCTGGCTCTGGGGGAAGAAGAAGGGAGAGATGTCCAGGGGATGTCTCCCTGTCCCTGCTGTAGGTGCAGTGGTTTGGGGTCCCTGTGTTGCTCTGTAGAAGGGCTGTGAGGGGCTCCTGATGCATTTAGGAGAGAGGAGCAGTGCTGTGCTCCTGCTGCTCCCTGTCCCCAGCTACAGGGCGTGTAAAGGGGTGCCAGGGTGTGCTTTTAGGGGTGGTATGGGGAATCCTGGTGTTTCCCTGCAGGGTGCATTTGGCAGCAGCACCTGGGTTGGCAAAACGAGGTGCAGCCCCTCAGGCTGGGGGTGCACCCTACTGCCCTGTGCTGGCATCAGCGGGTGAATGGCATGGAGATCTCTGGGGTGGGTTTGTGGTGTCAGCGTCTCCTGATAGACTCATTCTCCTGCAAGGCAGCTGCCTGTGGGGAGCAAAGGGCTCAGCCTGCCTGCCGGGGGACTTGGGAAGGGCTGTGGCTGCAGCAGGGTGTGGGTCAGAGAAAAGAAAGGGCGCAGGCTGAATCTGCACTTTTGTCCTGCGTGGACACTGGCAGGAAGGATGTGGCTTTCTCCTGCCGCCCCGTGCTGACTCGTGCTGCTGGCTGCTGATTTTGTTTCCCAGTGGCTGGCCGTGCCACAGAAGTCATGGTGCAGACCTGCCCTGGGATGGAGGAGGGAAGCAGCTACCTGTGGTGAGAGCTCTCCCCGTTCCAGGTGGGCAGAGCACGGTGTGCCAACACTGCAGCGTCTGGCCGTGGCTGTGAGCACCCATCTGCTCCTCTACCAGCCTTCCTGCAGGGTGCCAGGAGGAGCTGGGCTTTACAAAGAGCTTTTGTCAAGGGTTTGGACCAGGGGGGTTGTGGTGCTGCAGCATTGACGTGTCCTGCTGCGAGTGCTCTGTGGGAGCTGGTGTGTTGCACCTCTGTTCTGGCTCTGTTCTTCCCCTGGCTCTGATGGAGGTGGCTTTTGGGCTGGTCTGCTCTGAGAGACTGGGACTAATTGCAAATCTTACTGGGGATGTAACGAAGGAGCAGCACATTTTCTATGGCAGTCAAAGTCAGGCCACATGTTCGTTGTACCAATGCAGAATTTGCTGGACCGAAGTGCAGTGGGGTATTTGGTGCCTCTGAGCATCCCTGCAGGGATTTTGTTTGTGTGCCTGGCCCTGCTGTTTCCAGCTTTCAGAGCAGTGCTCGTGGTCAGGTTGTTCAACAGGACACAGGCAGTGGCTGCCTGGAGGGGAGCTCCATGGCTGAGGCTTCATGGGGAGGGAGGTGCACAGCCCCCAGTGGTGGGCAGCATTTTCTCCTTCACCCAAAGCTTCCTAGGACTGCAAAGCTCCTGAGCAGCCCCGTGGCAGAGGGACTGAGGTGCCCCAAGGCTGTGACAGTGTTGCACCATGAGCTGCTGCCTGGATTAATTCTCCTCTTTGCCTTCTTCCAGGCATCAAAGCTGCGGTGCTGGTGGATTGTGACCACAAGGGAGCTGTGTTGCAGCTGCAAATCTACTTCACACATCAAGGGTGCCTCTGAGCAGGTGAGAGCTGTGCGCGTGGAAGGATCGCTGTCTTTGCTCTGGGGGAGGCTGATGGGAGGGCACTGTGCTCAGAGCTGTCAGGCTCCTGGTTTCTGCCATCCCTACCATGCATCTCCTCCCAGAGGAAGGCAATTGCAAGCTCTTTTCCTTGTGTGTAGGGCCAGAAAGTGTCCTGTGCTGTGGGTGGATGGGGTGGATGGGCATGAGCCCAGTGGCTAGCTGGAGGCCCAGAGGCTGCTGGTGATCTGCAGTGTCTTGGAAGGGGGGCCATGGAACGATCACCAAAAGGAAGCAGGGATCTGTTCCTACACACAGGTTTTCACGCAGGAAGGCAAGCAAAAGGGGTGTAAAGGACAAGCAAGATACGAGAGTTTACAGCTGAGCTTAAAGTATTTGTGGCTTAAATGGAAAGTAAAGTGAAAATACTGCCTGAGATGACCTATAGATTCATGTGACCTTTGGATTTGGGAGAGGCTGAACTTCAGTACTGCCTTCTCTGTCTGTGTGACCCTGCGGGCAGGTAGCCCCAGGCTTTGGGCAGCCTGGTCCGGTGGGAGGTGTCCCTGCCCATGGCGGGGGGCTTGGAACTGGGTGATCTTTAAGGTCCCCCCCAACCCAAACCATTCCGTGATTGCAGCCTCCTGCCCTGCTCTTGGCGAGCCTCTGAATCTCACCGTTCCTGCATCTCCCCTTTTCTTTGCCCTCAGAGCTGCTGTGGAGACTGAAGAGCTGGAGAGGACGGCGCAGAGGTTCGGAGGCACACCGTGATGGTGGGAGCCATTCCACGGCAGCCACGCCGCTTCTGGGGGGTGCCTGGCTGGCAGGTGTCTTCAGCGAGCTGTGCCAACGACAGCCCACGGCGGGACGGGGAGGTTGATCCGGAGCACGCTGGGGTTCTGCTGCAGAGGGGTGAGTGTGGGGGCAGCCAGGGCGGGCTGCAGCATGGGGGTTACGCAGCCTCAGAGAGGGGATGAGGTGGGAAGGGACCCCTGCCCAAGCAGGGACACCCAGAGCAGGGCGCCCAGGACCACATCCAGGTGGCTTAGCCTTCTCCCCTCCAGGATGAACAGTCCCAGCTCTCAGCCTTTTTTCATAGGAGAGCTGTTCCAGTCCCTTAATCATCTTAGTGGCCCCTTGCTGGACCCTCTCAGGTGTGGCCTTCACTGACCCGCTGGCATTGTTCCTCAGAATACAGCCCAGGATAGCACTAGCCTCTGTGGCAAGGGCACACCACTCCCTTGCGGTCAAATTGGTGCCCACCAGGACTCTCAGGACCTTTTCAGCAAAGCTGCTCTTCAGCCAGTTGGCCTCCAGCACATACTGGTGCCTGGTGACACCTTTCCTTGCTTCTCATGAAGTCCCTGGCCTCAGCTACACTGACTGGGCACCTTTGCATCCCCATCACAGCGGGGATCAAAATACCACCTGTGGCATCAGTCTCCAGATGGCCTTGACCTGCTTGGGGAACTGTGTCCCCTGTTGCATGCCTGCCCCTGAGCCTTTGTTCCACAGGAGCAGGGAGAGCTGCTGGGACAGGCAAAGGGCAGAGCTGCAGGCGTGGGCTCTTTGTCAGGCTCTGGGGCTCCTCAGTGGGCCAGTGAATTTTCAGCAGGCATCCCATCTCCTCTCCTCTTGCAGACATTTTAGGGTTTATTGTGCCAGACAGCTCACAGCTGGAATTCTCAAAACCCCGAAACCGGGCTGAAAATGGAAATAGAAGCCTTGTGTAGCATGAAGGAGGCTGAGTCCTCAAGGAGGGCAGGGGTGGGTGGTGTGGATGGTATGGGGTGGGTGGATGGTGCAGGCACCCATGGTGGGCTCTGCAGCCCCTGGTGCCACCCAGCTGCTTCAGGACTCTGGTCCAAGCTGGCAGAGCTACCCGTGACAATAATTCAGGTTCCCCCAGGTTGCACAGACAGGTTCCTGTCCCCACTGTGGGGCTGGCAGCCTCGAAGCCAACCCTGCCTCCTTTAGCGCATGCGGCTGGGGCTGGTTTCTTTGGCAAGCGCTCCGAGATCTGGCTGCTGTTGCCCAGAGGGGTGATTACAGTCCAGAGCCCCTGGGACTGGTCTGACCTGCCTGACTCCTGTGCTCCAGAGCAGCACGAGCACAGCAGGTCCCTGGCAGAGGGCAGGCCCCCTTCTCCTCACTTGCACAGGCTTGTCCCCAGACTTGTAGCCTCCAGCCCAGCTGGAAACTCCTCTCTGTGCCCAGGCCAGGAGGGAAGCGCTGATCCTGCAGGTGGGTGATGCTGTGAGGTTCCCTGCAGAACCCACACAGGGCTGGTTCCTCTTCCCATCCCTGGGGAGGGAGGTCTGAGCAGGGCTGCCCACCTCCCACGGGTCCAGAGGGCAGGATGAGGACCCCGATCCCCGCTGACCTCTCTCCTCTCACTTTCCAGATGCTGCGCTGCAGCGCACCCCATAACGGGAGGCTCGCTCGGACGTCCTGAGGGAGAGGGCCCAGCTCCTGCCCTGCCCTCCCACTGTCACCCGTGGCACTTTACTGTCCCCCTCCTGCCGCTGCATGGGCTGTCCTGGCTCCAGCTCCTCGTGGGGCCCAGCCAAGTGAGGCTCCATGCGGCACATCCACGCGGAGACGTCCCTGCCCCCGGAGCCCAGCGCCGACTCCGGCCTGCCCCGACCCAGCAGAGAGGCGGCCTTGGAGCCTTCCTCGCAGCGCTGCACCCACCACGGCATCCTCATGGGCTACAACGAGACGGAGATCAAGCGCCAGAAGGTTTACCAGGTCTCCATCTTCTCCCATCTCTCCAGCTCCTCCGAGAGCACGGAGCAGCGGGCGGGCAGCCGGCCGGCTGTCAAGAGGGGATACCCCGAGCAGCGAACTCCGGAGGGGGTGCGGGATCCCAAACGAACTCACTGGGGTGGAGGGGGGGTGGACGGCAAGTGCGAGAGGGGCCCCGGGCAGGCTGCCCTGGAGGATGACGATGCCTTTGAGGACGGTCTGCTGGTGGAGGAGCTCTCCCTGTGCGGCTCTGCCCAGCACTTCTCCCATAGCGGGCTGCGGGTGGTGGAGCACCGGTGCGAGGGCAGCCCCAGCCCCAGCCCCAAGGCCAGCAGAGAGGACAAGCCGCAGGATGCCTCCTCCTCCTCCTCCTCCTCGCGGCCTCAGCACATGGCTTGCAGTACTTTGCACACGAGAGACGGTTGTCCCGTCCCGCCGGGGGATCAGCCCGCGGGCTGCGGGGAGAACGGGGATCGGGCGAGTGGCCACAACCTACTTGACCTTGATTTGCACAATATTGCACAAACGTCCCAGCTGGACTCTGCTGGGAGGAGAGAAAAGCCGGGGAGCAGCCCTGCTCACAGCAGCAGGGCTAGCGGAGGAGAGGAATGGCCAGTGGCGGCCAACGGGTGCAAGGAGCCCCCGACCCCGCAGGCGGTGCTCAGCCCCGAGCCTGGCAGCCTGAGCTCCCTGGAGAAGACGCCTTGCGGGAGCAGCCGGGTCAGCGGCAGCAGCTGCCCGGCCAAAAGGAAGCTGCTGCCCGCTGGTGAGGTGGTGGCCGACTCCTGCTCCGAGGACGAGAGCCTGTCCCCGCCGGCGAGGAAGAAGAGGGCCCTGCCGTGCCACCCGGTGCCCACAGCCTGCCGCAGCACCGACGCCAAGGGAGCCCCTTTCTGGAACCACCTGCTCCCTGCAGCCAAGGTGAGCATCACTGAGGGGTGGGAGGAGGCAGGGAAAACAGCCTGGAGACACCCAGAGCTGTCCCTTTTGGGCACATGGCCCAGAGTGGCACGGCACCCTGTCCTGTCCCAGTGCCACGGCACGGTGGATAGTGGCCGGCCCTGGGACACGTCTGTTGCCTGCCACCAGCCCTACAAAAGCAGAGGCACCCTGGCTTGTTCCTGCTCAGAGCCAGGATGCCCTGTGCGTGGGACACACACAGCTCCATCCCTGTCCATGTGCCCTTTTTGGTGACTGTCCCCCAGCCTGGCTGCCCCCAGCGCTGCCCTTGCAGAGTGAGGTCCTCCAGCAGCTTCCCTCGGTTTTCCAGCCTGGTCATGCCAGCTAGCTCCATCATCCCTTTGTGTTGTGCTGCCCTTTGTGTGGCTTCCAGAAAGGAAAACCCCTGAAAAGGGGGCACTTTTAAAAGGAAGCAGCAGTGAGGCCCTGGTTTTAATCCCCCACCCTACAGCTGTAGGAGCCAGGCTGTGGGCAGCCCAACCCTTTGCCCAGATTTTGCATGAATCGCCTTGGGAGAGGACTTTTCCCAGACTGGCCAGGGAGCTTTGTCGTACGTGTTACCCTTCCTTAGATGTGGTTTACGGGGTGGGAGGCTGCGTGCTGCACCCTTGTCTCAGGTTTTTGTCACCACCTTCCTCACTAGAGCCACTTTGGGAGGGTAAAGACCTGCCCTGGCAGCCAGGTCTGGGTTTGGGCAGCTCTGCAGCATCTCTGTGCTTCATGCTGCCCCGCATGCCATCCCAGCAGGGATGTGGGACAGGGCAAGAGGTGGTGCACGGTCCCTGTTTGGTGCCCTAACACGTTCCTCTATTTCATGTCCCTTCCAGAGCTCTGAAGATTGCACTGCGGTCGGGAGGAGGCTGAAGAGCGGGCTGCGCCTCAAATCGTGAGTGTCCCAGCAGCTCCTGCCCCACAGCAGGTCTGGGGTGCACAGTGATCCCAGCACCCTACAGCCTGCTGTGGGGCAGATGGATTGGGTTGGGTTCCTGGGCATCTCCCCTACGCAAGACTCTGGGCTGTGGGGTGGAGGGAGGCTGCCCCTGGGGTTAGGAAAATGGCTCAACTTCTACCAGGGAAAGGGGTGGTGGGAGAGACGTGTCCCTATCAGGGGAATCAGGGGAGAGGGCTCTGCGCCCCCAGGGAGATGTGCTCTCTGGCCCCACACTGATGCTTGCTCTCCTCTCCCAAGGCGACATCTCCGGAGCAGCCCCCGGAGGGGAACCCGCTCCTCTGCAGCACCCTGGGCCACCACCACCGTCAGCCACGCTCTGCTGGGCAACTTTGAGGTAACAGCACCCACACGGTGATGGCCTGCTGGGGAGGGAGGTGGGTCTGGAGGGCTCGGGCTGGGCTGGCATTGGGCTGGGAGAAGCTGAGCCCAACAGGAGCTGGATGCTTTCTGTGGCAGCTGGCGTGGGGCTGGGTTGCCTGTCCCCGAGGGCTTCGTGCACGTTGGCGATGTGACATGGCAGCTGCAGGTTCTTTGCCGTGACAGAAGGCTGGTTTGAGGCCACCTATGGCTGGATGGGATGGGATCTGTCCTTGAAAAAGCAGCCGTGGTCCCTTGCGGGCAGCCTGCAGTCCCTGACGCTTCCCTCCTCTTTCAGGAGTCCATCCTGAAGGGGCGCTTTGCA
Organism: Aythya ferina; assembly: GCF_964211825.1. Taxonomy (NCBI): domain Eukaryota; kingdom Metazoa; phylum Chordata; class Aves; order Anseriformes; family Anatidae; genus Aythya; species Aythya ferina. Next base: position 10,043,627 of record NC_140299.1, on the reverse strand, counting down.
CCGTCGGGACGCATCGAGGGCTTCACAGCAGAGATCGGTGCCAGCGGCTCCTACTGCCCCCAGCATGCCACCCTGCCTGTGGACGTCACCTACTTTGACATCTCTGAACACAGCGCACCCTCACCTTTCCTGGTACGTGCACACAGGCTGGGCTTATAGTAGACATGAGTGGGGAGCTGTGTCCAGACACTGCACATCCTCAGGGGCTGCTATTCCATGGAGAGCTTGGCTCAAGCAGCCACACGTCTAAGGAGACCATCAGCTATGGCAGGAGCAACATTTAACCTGCAAAGCAAAGAGAAAGTGGGGTCTTGGCCCCATGCTGCGTCCCAGCTGGGCTCTCCGTGGGCTTTCTCTCTCTCTCTCTCTCTCTCACACATGCTGTTTATTTTGCCCCAGGGAGTGATTGACTTGGAGGCCTTGGGAAAGAAGGGTTACAGTGTCCCCAAAGCTGGAACCATCCAAGTGGTGAGTGGTAGCTGGGCTCCTGTTGCTGCCTGGGGTGGAGATACTCCATTATCACAGAATCTTAGAATGGCTTGGGTTGGAAGTGACTTTAAAAACCACCTAATTCCACCACCCTGCCATGGGCAGGGACACCTCCCACCAGACCAGGTTTCCCAAAGCCCCATCCAGCCTGGCCTTGAGCACTGCCAGGGATGGGGCATCCAGAGAGTCTCTGGTATTGTGCTGCTTAGCAGAGGCAGCAGCCAGATTTTTTTCTGCAGAGTAGCAGCATGGCCACCAAGAAAGCACAGTGGAGGGAGCACAGGACCTCCAGGGTGCTGACAGGAAGACAAGGGGGCAGGAGATATGGGGAAGGATGATGCTGGTGGGGTGTGTATGTGCAGAGGGGATGGGATGGGAATAAGGGAGTGGAGGTGGGTGGAGAGGATGAAGCTGTGGGCCAGCTCAGAGTGACCTGTGCTGGCTCTTCTGTGAGGGACACGGACTGGGCAAGAGCCGAGCCTCAGGCAAAGCCCGTTTGGGGCTGGTGCGGGGCAAGGACAACTCTTCTGGTCCCTTGTGTCCTCTGTTGTCGCCCCCAGACACCCCAGCCCTGTCCTATGGATCTGTTCCTGGGCCCTTCCCAGTCTGACCCCCCACCTACCCATCCTCTACCCCCAGACCTTATTTAACCCCAACAAGACTGTGGTGAAGATGTTCTTGGTGACGTACGACTTCCAGGACATGCCGGCCAACCACATGACCTTCCTGCGCCACCGCATCTTCCTGGTGCCCGTGGGGGAGGAGGAAGGGGCCACCGTGGCCCCCAGCGAGCCACCGGGCACCAGCCCGCCCCGCAGGGTCCTCTGCTACCTGATGCACCTGAGGTAGGGCGTATGGGGTGGGATGGAGACCTGTCCTGGGCTCCCAGACCCTCTTCCCTATGTCCCTGCTTCCCCTAAACTTGCAGCCCCCTCTGGGGTGGCAGCCTGACCCCGTAGCCTTGGGGGAGAGCAAGCACCAGCTGCTGTTGGCACTGGAAGGGCTGCAGGGAGCTGTTCTCCTGCCCCATGGCAGCCACCTCTGTCCCTCTGAAGGCAAACAGAGCATGGCCACTTTGACCAGGGGCCACAGGAGGGGAAGGAGTTGTGTCCCCTCCTCCTGATGAGGCTGTCCTGCCCTTGCCTTCAAGTCTGAGGCTCTTCCACAGAATCATTAAGGGTGGAAAAGACCTTCAAGATCATCTCCTCCAACCATGCCCCTACTCCCAATGTCACCCACTAAACCCTGTCCCTAAGCACCACGTCCAGCCTTTCCTTGAACACCCCCAGGGACAGTGATGCCACCACCTCCCTGGGCACCCCTTTCCAATGCCTGACTGCTCTTTCTGAGAGGAAATTTCTAATTCCCAACCTGAACCTCCCCTGGCACTACTTGAGGCCGTTCCTTCTAGTCCTATCACTAGTCTCCTCCCAGGTTTCACAGCTCCAAGTCGGGGAAGATCTACCTTCACGACGACATCCGGCTGCTTTTCTCCCGCAAGTCGATCGAGGTCGACTCGGGGATCCCCTACGAACTGAAATCTTTCACGGAGATGCCAAGGAACCCCTGCTACTCGCCCTGGGCCTGACCTTCTCCCTCGCCCCGGGGCTGCCGGGGAGCTCCCAGCCCGCTGCTTCGGGGAGAGATGAGTAAAGGAGAGATGAAGCCCTGCCACCTTCACGTGTCGCCCTCCTCACCTGCCCCCAAGTCGCGGCTGTGCCCCCCTGCCATCGCCAAGGGGGTTTCATGAGGAGGAATGGGGGCAGCCCCATTGCCCCAGGGACGTGCCCAGGGCTTTTGCCGCTGCTGCCCCAAACCGGGAGGCACGGCTGGAGGCAAAGGGGGGAGGCTGCCCGTGCCCATCCCCGGGGCGCGAGCTGAAAGCGTGGAAAAAGTTTGTATTTATTAGTATTTATTGTCACTGGGTGGGTGGAGGATCGGAGGCGCTGCTTTTTTTCCCCTACAGGTGCGGGATGAGGCCCTGAACAGCGGGGGCTGCACCCCCAGCCCCATGGGGCTGCCAGGGCACAGCGAGGGCGGCCGTGGCCCCAAGTGGAGGGAGGGGGTGACCCTGTTAGAAGATGGGGGGCTCTGTTAGAAGCCGGGGGGCTTTGTTAAAAGCTGGGGGGCTCTGTTAGAAGCTGGGGGTGAGGCTGAGACTCGCTGGGCACCATCTCGGTGATGTCTGAAGCATCGAGGGGTGCGTGTTGGTGGATCCCCTCACCCCTTGGGACAGAGGAAGGAGGGAGCCAAACCCGGAGCTGAGGGAGCCCCGCAGGTCGCCGTGTGTGTGTGTGTGTGTGTGTGTGTGAGGCGATAAATTTGGGGTGGGGGGGGAAGAGACGGGGAAGGGTGGTGTGTGGGGGGGAGAGCTGCCTCAGCAGCCATCCGCCCCCCTTCCCGCAGCGCCGCACCGGTACTTCTGTGTTGGGTTTTATTTAATAAACGTTTGGAGACCGAGCCCTGCCTCACACACAGCTCCCTGAGGGAACGAGGAGGAAGGGGGGGGAGGGACACGAAGGGGAGGGAACACAAGGCTTGGGGCCGCCGAGGAGGGCCGGGAGGCGGCATTGAGGGCTCCGGAAGAGGCGGTGCGGCCCGGGGAGGTTCCGGGGCGGCGGGCGGGGAGCGGAGGCGCTTGGGGGCAGCGATGCTGGGGCGGGCAGCGCCGGGGCTGCTGCGGGTGCGGCCGGGGGGAGAGCCCCTGGGGGGCCGGGAGGGTGTGGGGAGGGGTTGTGGCGGGGTTGTGGCCCCTTATAAATAGCGTGGGGTGCGAGGGAAGGGGCTGGGGGGGGGCCTGTGGGCAGCCACGCTGTGTGGACAGAGCCCACTTTGGGCACCTCGGGGTGCTGGGTGGAGGGGGAGCAGGGGGAGGAAGGTGAGGATGAGGATGAGGAGGGTGGTGGTGGTGGTGGTGGTGGTGTCAGGGGGCTCCACGCCGCGCCTCTCGGTCCCCGCAGCGCGCCCAGCAGCTGAAGCGTTCGGCCTGGCTGGCCCCAGCTCCGCAGCGGCTCAACTCCGGCCTGCCCGTCAACATCGGGGTGCTCTTCGTGCCGCAGCAGGAGGCCTGGGTGGTGGAGAGGATGGGCAAGTTCCACCGGATCCTCGAGCCCGTAAGGAGATGGGTTTCGGCCCTTCTGGGGGCTGGCAGGTGCCTGTGGCGGCGGCCGGGCGCGTGGTTTGCACGGGGTTTCAGGGACGCTCGGAGCACCCGGGATTATTCTGACAGGCTGCCATCCTTTTAGGTTGACTGATTTCCTTTATAATAGTGTGTTAAAAGCAGCAAGAAAGCTAAACTCACCACGTTTATTCTACTTGAAGCGTCTGCAGCATGTCGCGTACTTGGGCTTTGTTTGCACGGCGCTCTCTGGGTGGGCAAACTTCTGCCTGGCTTCGGGGCTCAGCTGCCTGATCCCACCTTTTTCGCAGGGTTTGAATTTCCTCATCCCTTTGCTGGATCGGATTCGTTACGTGCAGAGTCTCAAAGAAATTGTCATTAATGTCCCAGAGCAATCAGCTGTCACCCTAGGTAAGGAACAGGCTCTGTCTCCTGCCCTTTCCCTTTCCCTGCATCTGTGGTGAACAAGGGACAGCGTGGGGACAAGAGGAAATGTCCCAGGCTCCTAGAATCAGAGAGTCATTAGGGTTGGAAAAGACCTTCAAGATCATCTGCTCCAACCATGCCCCTACTCCCAATGTCACCCACTAAACCCTGTCCCTAAGCACCACGTCCAGCCTTTCCTTGAGCACCCCCAGGGACGGTGACGCCACCACCTCCCTGGGCAACCCGTCCCAGTGCCTGACTGCTCTTTCTAAGCAGAAATGTCTGTGGACCCAGACTTGCCCATACCCATGGCACTATGACCAGCAGAACCCCTGGAGGTCCCGTGAGCCTCTCTGGGCTGCTCCACTTCTTGCCATGATGAATACAGCAGGCAATAATCAATTTTTCAGATTTCAAAAGTTTTCATTTGTTGAACCAGGAAAAATCTCCCGTGTTTTTGTAAATGACACATAAAAATTTTGGATCTGGTTGGTGGACTTGTCTGTTATAACTCTAGTGTTAAGATTCTTTTTTTTTTTTTTTTTCCCTCCTAAATCTTTTATCTGTTAAGATAGCTACAGCACGAGATGTTTTGATCTTGACACCTGAGGTTTCTGGTGTATTTAAAAGTCAGAGTGAGGCACTTTGTAGGGAATGTAGGGATCCTTCTGACAAAGCATTTTACACAAGGAGACCTATTTCAGCTGATCCCTCTCTCCATGCTACACAGTTGACAACAGGAAGGAGAGGGATGACTGTGCCCAGCTCTATTAAATCTGTCAGGGGAGAGGGGGGCTGCCATGCCTTTTCTCCTCCGTTTTAGTAAACAGGATGTGTCATTCTTTTCCCGGCAGATAACGTCACCCTGCAGATTGATGGAGTGCTCTATCTGCGGGTCATGGACCCCTACAAGGTACCTGCTGTCCTGGGGCCCAGCTTGACCCTGGAGGCACGAGGCAGCTTGCAGCCTCCAGCACCCGTGGCTGTGCCCTGCAGGCTCTGCATGTGTAGCCTCACACAGCTGGCTGCCGTGGCCAGTCTCTCCTGGCCTTTTTCTCTTAGAGATGCACGCTTCAGCCTCTGTCAGGCTTGCTGTGCTCCACGAGTGGGTGGGCTGAGCGTCCCCTTCTTTGGGACTGCTCTCTTGGAGGAAGAAATCGATGGGGGTGCCTGTGGCAGGTTTTTCATCTTAGCACAACCTTTCCTCACCTTGCCTCTTTTGGGATCCCTTTCAGCAACACCACGGACTCTCTTGTTTTTGCTTCTGTTCCGCAGGCCAGTTATGGGGTGGAGGATCCTGAATATGCCGTGACGCAGCTGGCCCAGACCACCATGAGATCTGAACTTGGCAAACTCTCCCTCGACAGAGTATTCCGGGTGAGCAGGGGAGGTGGATACCAGCACCGCCAACATCTGGCAGCATCTCAGAACCCTGCGGGGCCTGTATGGCCATACATATAACACTAATGTGCCCTTCGCTTATATGGCATTAGGCTTCTGTTTCAGTCAGCCTGTTTGTGAATCCTGGGAGATGGGTCTTGCTTTGGATCTGTTTGGCCAGTGTCCACACCCAGCTGGCGTGATTGTGTTTCTCTCAAGTCAGCTGCACTTTGCTTAGGCCCAGTGATGAGTGTCCTGGCTGAAGTGGTTCAGGGGGGCTGTAACCCTTATTGGACAGAAGCAGGAGCTGTTGGTGTTCCTGGGACATCTCTGTATCCAGCTGTAGACCAGATGCTTGCATCAGCAATTTCAGTTTTCAGGGGCACTGCCCTTTCTAGGAGAAAGTGACCTCTCCGAGAGATGTGGGAAGCATCTTGCCCTGCCCTACACCTGTGGAGTTGTGATTTTCTGGCTGACCTTTGCCCACGAGACGAGGTGTCTATTTCCCTTCTGCCCCCTGTCTCATGCTAAGCACCTCTCCTTTGTTCTCTGCTGGGTTTTTTTGTGCCTGCCAGGAGCGTGAGTCCCTCAATGCCAACATAGTGGATGCAATCAACCAAGCCTCAGACTGCTGGGGCATCCGGTGCCTGCGATACGAGATTAAGGACATCCACGTGCCCCCAAGGGTGAAGGAATCTATGCAGATGCAGGTTCGTCTCTCTGGGTGGGCGATCTGGAATGAGAGGGAAGTTTCCCCTTCCACGAAGCAAGGCTGTTCTCCATCCAGAGCTGGCAGCACTCTGGGCCATCCTGCAGGGAGGGAAGCCTGTTGGCACTTTGGCTGTGAGCACACAGCTATTGAGTAAATAATCCCCATTCTTATTTCTGCAGTGGTGACCCCTGCCTAGTACATACAAGCTCTGCCAGCTCTTTTTAAAATCCCCGGGGCCTGTTGGGCTCTGCAGGAAGCAAACCCCAGAGCTGGAGATCTCCCCTTGAGGAAAGGGAGCCCAGGGCAGGCCTGGAAGGGGAGGAGGGGAAGCAGGCTGGCCTGTTAGTTGTGGACCAAACTGAGGGGGGTTGTGTGGGCTGGTGGGTGTTCATGGGAGCAGTTTCAGTGAGCTGGTGGTGCCCAGCAGCATTACAGTGAGTGCCCCACATTGGAGTCAGTGTGGCATATTGTGAGCAGCATGCCCAGGGTTGGGGCAGCGTGGCGTGGTGTGGTTTGGGCTCACTGCTGCAGCAAACTGCATCTGGGAAGCAGAACCAGCCCTCTCTCAGTTCTGTAGCTGTCTTCTTACCCTTTGCTAAGCTGCCCTTGCCCAGCAGGGACATAGAAGTGTCTTTGCTGTGCTTGCCCCATGGGTGGGATTCCCCCGAGTGGCTGTGGCAGGCAGGCATCTGACCTGTGTTTGCAGGTGGAGGCAGAGCGACGGAAGCGTGCGACAGTGCTGGAGTCAGAGGGGACGCGGGAATCTGCTATCAACGTGGCTGAGGGGCAGAAGCAGGCCCAGATCCTGGCGTCGGAAGCTGAGAAGGCTGAGCAAATCAACAAAGCTGCTGGTAGCACCTTTGGCTAGAACGTGCCCTGAACACCAGGGGATCTGCACCCCTCTGTATTGAGGGGTGGTGCTCCCTGGGAGCAGATTGCACTGCTGTGAGCCAGGCTGCCTCAGCTGCTCTCATCCCCCCTGCTGGGACCCTTGGGCTGTGCTGCAGTTGGTGTTGCTTCCCTACAGCCTGGGGCAGCAGGAGAGGTGTTGCAGGACAATCGTAGTGCTATTGTTAGAGAAAAGGAGGCATTGCATGCACTACGTTTTCTTGATGTATTTCTTGCAAGCGTGTTGTCACAGTTCTGATCTGCATCCCGTGCTTCCTTGCAGGAGAAGCCAATGCCATGCTGGTCAGGGCCAAGGCCAAGGCCGAGGCCATTCAGCTCCTGGCGGCTGCCCTGGCCCAGCAGGTGAGTGAGGGCTCCTTGGGGCAGCCAAAGCTTTGGTGCCAGCACGGGGAGGTGATCCCAAAGCTGGGGTGGCACCTGGCTTCCTCGCAGATACCCCTGGCATCTTAGCAAAGAGATTTGCTGACACCTGGGGCAGGCTGGGGGTGCGGGCACGGCTGAGCTCTTGGTGGTGCCTGGCTCAGCCTCCTTCATGCTGAGCCTCGGCCGTCTCTCCGCAGCACGGCAGCGCGGCTGCCTCCCTCTCTGTGGCCGAGCAGTATGTGAACGCCTTCTCCAAGCTTGCCAAAGACTCCAACACGGTCCTGCTGCCAGCCAACACCGGCGACATCACCCACATGGTCGCACAGGTCAGTGTCAGAGGAGGAGGGACCCTGCCTCTCATCAGAGGCTGAGGGAGGTGAAGCTCGCAGCCCCTGTTGAGGAGGTGGTGGTGCTGGGAGAGGAGAGGTGTGGACATGAGGAGGAATTTGGCCTGGTGGGTGGGTGTGAGATTGAAGGTGTGGGCTGGGAAAGCTGCTTTGCAGCATCCTGTGGGAACTGGAGGGTCTCTGTCGTAGCAGCCCCTGGCTGTGGGGCTGGCCTGAGCCAGCTTGCAGCTGTAGGAGACAGGACCCTTCTCTTCGTGCCAAAATAAGGTGGCAAAAATATGAGGTGAGTGATGACTTGAGGTGGAAGTTTGCCTCTTCCCTCTCCATCCCTGAAGAAACAGGACTGAACGGGGATTTGGGTAACTGAAGGCACCACTGAACTGGCAGGAGTCCTCCATGGGGCTGACTGATACTGTGGTGTAGCACAGCGACATCAGAGCCACGAACAGAGCCCCTTTAGAGACTGCTGCGGCCCTGCCTCCTTGTGGGACCTGCCCTGTCCCAGCCCTGTGTGTGCCCTGTGAAAAATCGCCACAGCCCCACAGCAGGGACACTTCTCGCTGCCCCACAGGGCCTCCTCCAGAGATGTTCCCAGTCCCCATAAGCGTGCGTTGTCTCTCCTCCCTGATGGCTCTGTCATTCCCTGCAGGCCCTGGGCATCTACACCACGCTGACCAAGACGCAAGCTGTGAAGACTCAGGACGAGATACCTCCAGCCCACGGGGACCCCCAGCCCCCCAGCACGGAGGTGCTGAAGGCAGAGCAGGCAACCTCCAGCTAGCGGGGCCTGGAGGACACTGGACACACTGACGGCGCAGCACCTGCCAGAGGGGATATTTGCTCAGGGCCTGCTGGGCTGTGGGGAGCTCTGCTCTGCTGCCCTCCCCAGTGGGACTCTCTTCTTTTCCTTCCCTTAGCCCTAATTTTGTATTTGGATTTAATCATGTAATAAATAGTCCTGGTGCTGCAGCACATCCTGGTGGTGCTCAGGGCTGTGTGTCGATGCGGGGTGAGGTGATGTTCGTCCTGAGCAACTCGGGGGGCTGGATAATCTGCAAAGAGGATTGCTCTGTGGGGCTGTGGGCTGCCTGTCCCTGTGGCTGGATTTTCGTGCAGCCTCGCACCGGGCTGGGTTTCACCTCACGTGTGGCAGCTCGAGCTGTCGCTGCTGTCCTAAGGGGATGGGGACTGGGACAGGGGTACAGTGGGTACTGGTGCAACTGGTGTCAGTGCCCAGTGAGGGCTCATGGCCTGCTCTGAGGAGAAGGGGAGCAGCACAGGAGTGTGTCAGGGACCCAAGAAGTGCTTATTTTGGGGGACAAATCTCTCAGGAACCCTACAAACCCCATGGGACTGCTTCGTGTCTGAGGCAGTGGTCGGGCGGAGGGGATTTTCCCCGAGTTTTTCCGCGGCGCTGCATTAACCCACGAAGCCCCCGCTCAGGCTGGGCTTGGGGGAGGGTCTCGGCTCCCTAAAAAAAAGCCTTTTTGGAGGACTCGGCTCTGGGGAACGGCTCCCGGCCGCCGGGTGCCGCTGTCGCCTCCGCCTCCTCCTCCTCGCCTCGCCGCCGCTGGGCGCTTCCGAGGGCGGCGGAGGCCGGGCCGCGGGGGCCGCAGGTGAGGGAGGGCCGGGGGGTGCCCGGGAGGGGGGGTGAGAAGGGTGGGGAAGGGCCCGGAGCGGTGGGGGAGGACAGTGGGGGGATTTTGGGGGAGGCTGAGGGGAGTGGGGGCACGGGGAAGGGGCGCTGGGGGGCGAGAGGTGGCAGGGGGGCGGGGGGCGGGGAGCGGTGGTCGGCGTGTGGGGCTGGGGGTGTCAGGGGGGTTTGGGGGGTGTCAGCGGGGTTTGGGGGGTGTTAGCGGGGTTTTGGGATCAGGGAGGGTTTGGGGGGGCATGGAAGGGGGCAGGGGGTAGGCAGCAGGCTGGGGGAGCGGGGTGGTGGTGGTGGAGGGGATTTGGGGTAGCAGGGGGTGGCAGCACTAAGGGATTTACTCAGGTTGGGAGGTGTTTGTAGGGGCGGTGGGGTGCATGGGGTGGGTGCTGGTAAAGCCCTAGGGGACTGAGTTGACCCCTTCTCCCCCCGCAGGATGCAGCGGTGGCCAGTGCTGCTCTTCCTGGCCTGGGTCTGCTTTCTGTTTTTTGCTGGTATCGGGCTCTTCGTGAGCGGTTTCCTGCTCACCCGCATCGAGCTCGCCAACAGCAGTTCCTGCTCAGACCCGCTGGTGCCGCCGCCCTGGGACGAGCAGAGCCTGCCGCCAGGCTCCTGCTGGCTGCCCCGCCGCTTCCCCAAGGCCGTGCTGGTCATCATCGATGCCCTGCGTTTCGAGTTCGCCAGGTTTAACCCAGCCAAGGTCAGCCCGCTGCCCTATGAGAACAAGCTGGGTTTCCTGCACCGCCTGGCCAGCTCCCAGCCCCGCCATGCTCGCCTCTACCGCTTCCGAGCCGACCCCCCCACCGCCACCATGCAGCGCATCAAGGGGCTCACCACCGGCTCGCTGCCCACCTTCATCGACGTGGGCAGCAACTTTGCCACCTACGCGATCCAGGAGGACAACCTGCTGGCACAGCTGGGGCAGAACGGTACGTGTGGTGTCCGTCTGGGGGGAAAAACATGGAAAACGCTGGCCAGGACCTGTATTCCTCTCTCTCTGTGGTGAGGGAGCTGTTTACCATGCCACCCATTAGCTCATTATTTCACCTTCACCCAGATATCAATTATTTCGGCCTGGGCTGTCATGCAGGCTGGGTTTCTCTGGCGTGTTCTGAGAGTAGGAAGCAAATGGGAGCATGGCTGGGATTTCTACAAAGATGGTGAGGAAGCAGGTGAAGGTGGCTGTGCAGGTGGTGACTCACAAGGTCACCACCAGGAGTGGCTGTGAGAAGCCAAGGGCATTGCCAGTGGGTTGTGTTTGCAGTTGGGTGATAGGCCTCACAGGGGCAGAGCTGGGCCAGGTGTGCCGTGGGGTGTCACACAGGGTGCCTGCGGCTGTCACCACGGGTTTTTTTTTGTAGTTTGGTGCTGTCTGGCTGTGTAAAGAGCTTGTTTGGGTGGGATGATGGAGTGGAGAGAGAGAACTGGGCCTGGTTAGCCTGGGAAAGAGAAGACTGAGGAGAGACCTCATCAATGTGTTTAAATTTCTGAGGGGAGTGTGTCAAGAGGATGGAGCCTGCCTCTTTTCAGTTGTGCCCAGCGACAGGATGAGGGGCAACGGACACCACCTGAAGCACAGCAGGTCCTGGCTGAATATGAGAGGGCATTTCTTTACTGTCAGGCTGACAGCCCAGGAACAGGTTGCCCAGAGAGGTTGTGGAGTCTCCTTCTCTGGAGATATTCTACAAGAGGCGCCTGGATGCCATCCTGCGCACTGTGCTCTGGGCGATCCTGCTCGGCAGGGGGTTTTGGACTGGATGATCCTCAGAGGTCCCTTCCAACCTCAGCCATTCTAGGATTGTGTCACCCAGAGATTTCCTTCTAGGGCTCAGTGCAGCAAGGATGTTAGTCATGCCTGTGCCTAGGGTGAGGCAGCAGTGCTGGGCTGTCAGCTTCCCCGTGCATGAGAAAGGTGGGCGTGTGCAGTAAGTCATCAGAAGCCAGAAACACTCGTAGACCCTGCGCAGGGTTATGGTTCCTGCTCCCATGCTGGAGAGGCCCTGTGAAAACACCAAGGGGTGGCTGGTGGCGGACAGAACAAGGATGGGCAGAGTGAGGGCAATGGAAAGTTGCCGTACTTTTGCCTTCTCTTTTCTGCATGTGAAGCCCCATCACTGTCATGTTTCAAGTCTCAGCACAGAATTTTTATTTTAGGTCACTTTTGAGTGTGGGTTGGAGAGGAGCCAGTGCTCCAGAGCCTGACCTGGATCTGCCCGGGCTCTTTTCACTAACGTGGGTAATGGCATAACTCACGTGGGCTCCCAGCTCCCGTTAACTCCTTTCTTTGTGCCTCAGGAAGAAGAGTGGTCTTCATGGGTGATGACACTTGGGAAGGACTCTTCCCAAACAAGTTTTTCCGCTCATATTTCTTCCCTTCTTTCAACGTGAAGGATCTTCACACTGTGGACAATGGGATCCTGCAGCATCTCTATCCCACCGGTAAGCAGCTCTTCCCCCAGGGCTTGGCTAACCCTTTATCTTATGCAGAGGTCCTGCTGCAAGTTTGGGGTAGAACTGTGGAGTTTTTGTTTTTTATTCCAGAGTGGCACTGGGCAGCCTCACCCACTGTTGTCTGCTGCCCGGGGATTACAGTGCTCTAGCTGGATTTCCACAGATAAACCAGCTTTCGGAGCCTGTAACTGCTTCTCTAAGTACTTTTCCTCCATCTGGGAGAGAGCACAGATTGGTAGGATTGGGCTACAGTTTAAAGCTATCCTAGAAATACACTGCTAGGAGAGAACAGGAGGACCATCTCTCTCCTCACACTTAATTTTGGTGCGTGGCCACCTGGGCAGTGGCGCAGGACATACCCAGTAGTGCAGCTACGTGGTGGGAGGCTGGGGCACAGCGCTGCTCTCAACAGAATTTCACGTCCCAGTCTTGGGGAGAAGGCGAAGTGTGAGGCTGATCTGTGAATTTTGTGAGATTTCAGACTCCTCGCTGAGCATGTGGGACTAGGGGAAATGTTCTTTGCTTTATCTGTGCATAAATCTAGCTAAATCAAAGTTGTAAAAGTCTTTCACAGGAAAGGAGGGGAAGTTGCCCCAGCAATAGGTGCTACCTTGTAGGAGAGATGCAGTTTGTCACTGAGCTGCAAGCTTGTTGGTTTTCATGTGTGATGACCCCAAAGCAGAGGAGAGGGGCTGGGGTGACTTTGTACCTAGGGACAGCAGTGGTGTGGCAGGCCCATGTCCCAGGTGGGACGCAGCAGGGCATGTTGATGAGGCTGACCTGAAATATCTCCAGGGAAGGACTGGATTTCTGCATTCTTCTTTTCCTGAGCCTCCCCTCGGTTTAGCTCAGTTTATGTCAGTTTGAGTTGAGGGTATTTCAAGATGGCATGGGTGACACTGGGCCATTCCTCTCCTGAGGGGTGGTGAATGAAAAATATGGATATTGGGACACTTGCTGGGCGTTGAGCTCTCCGCAGTGTGGCATCAAGGTGCACAGGCTAAGAGTCTGGCTCTGTTAAAACATTCACTGATCTGCTTGAAAGATGGGAGTGAAGATGGGAGGAGCGGAAGAATCAGCAGTTTTCAGAGGTAGCCAGAGAGCTCTGGCAAAGGGATCCAGGAAGAGAACACCTTCCTAAATCCTTGGCTATTATGTGACAAGGCCTCTCTTGTTCTGCAGTGGACAGTGGTGAGTGGGACTTGCTGATTGCACACTTCCTCGGCGTGGACCACTGCGGGCACAAGCACGGACCTGACCATCCTGAAATGGCAAAGAAACTCACCCAGATGAATGAGATGCTCAGGTGATTACCTGGTCACATCTTCCCAAGGCATTTATGGACGGAGAGGGCAAGAGGGAACATTTACTGTGCCTGTTACAACAGAAAATGGCTGTGACCACCAGCAGATAAAACCCCAGCTGTGGGACAGTCTCAGTTGTGTAGACCTGTGTTTGTGAGGGAATGGCAAAGAACAAGGTTTGGTTTTGAAACCAAGGTTGTCTTCAGATCTTGGAGCCTTGGTTCTCAACCAAACCATGGTGGTGCATGTAGAGTACAGCTGAGCCTCGCTTTCTGCATCTCTAAAATAAAGACTGTCACAGTGGAACTTGGCTAATATTTGAAAAGCATTTGGAGAACCCTGGCTAGGGAATGCTGCGTTTACTGTGCAGGCTCATGAGTTGTGCCTTCGTGTCAGAGGGCAGGATGGGATCCAGAAGTTCTGATCACACAGCACAAAATGCTGTGGCTTTTGACTCAGGATTGATTTCATTTTTGCTGCTGGAAGGAGGGCATAACTTGTGAGAATGTGAGAATGTGAGCATGTGAGAATGAAGCATACATAATGTCATACTTCTTCCATCCTTCAGGGACAAATCCCCTCTGTCTTCCTTCAAAGTAGGAGATTGCTCACACAATGTGATACAATAGACAAGTCCCAAATAGGATCAACCTGAAATTTGTTCCTATTGGGAACATTCCTTATGAATTGTATTTTTTCAGAGGTCCCTTAAGGCCTTAAGCAACCCTGTTCACAGGGGTTTTAGGCAACATCGGTGCACTCCATCTCAGGGCTCGGTTCATTTTTGAAGCATCCATTACCCTAGTCCATGGTTTAGTTGTTAGAGCTTCGTGTCAGCACTTAGTTTTGCTCAGATCCTTTTGTGTGCTTCACCCCTGTCGTGCAGGCAGGCTTGGTGGGGGCATGTTGTCTCCCACCCATGCTTCTAAATGTTGACCTTCCTTATCATGGTGCCAGGTCCTTGGTGGAACACCTGGGGAATGACACCCTTCTTCTGGTGGCTGGGGACCATGGCATGACAGAGACTGGAGACCACGGTGGTGACAGCGAGAAGGAAGTGAACGCAGCACTGTTTGTGTACAGCAAAACGCCCCTGTTTGACACCGACCCTCCTGAGGTGAGAAGCAGCTGATCCTTAGCTGCCACTGCCTGAGGTGGCATCCAGGGGGAAAACTGCGTCGTGGGGTACAGAGGGGAAGAGCACAGAGGGTAACAGCTCTATTGGGGTTTGGATTGAGATGGCTGGGAAGTCTGTCACCTTTCCTGAGAGGGTGGAAATGTGGGGCTGGTGTTTGGGACCCAGTCACAGACACTCAGAGGGATTCGGGCCCCTCCGGCTGTGAGGAGTGTTTGAGTGAGGCCTGGTGAGCAGTCAGACAGCCAGAACCAGACCCAAGGACCTGCAGGAATCCTCCCTCATCTGTTGTCAGCGGGACTGAGCTTCCCATGCTTTAACCCCTCCTGCTTCCCACAGCATCTCCTCTTGGCAGGGCTGCCTTCCCCACCGTCCCCTCTCCCAGGTGGAAGTCCGCCTTGCTGTGTCCTTGCCAGAAGCCTCATTCCTCCCCTGTCTCTCCAGGAGCCTGAGGCCATTCCCCAGGTGAACCTGGTGCCCACTGTGGCCCTGCTGCTGGGGGTGCCCATCCCCTACAGCAACATCGGGGAGGTGATGGCTGAGCTCTTCTCCGGGGACGGCGATGCTGCGTCTGCAGCCTTGCAGCAGCTCTCTGTCTATCACGTCAACGCCAAGCAGGTACGGGCACGGCCTTCTGAGCTGTTCTTCTCTCGTGTGGAGGGGAAACAGCAGGGAGAGACTTGCTGACAGTCCTGGGGTAGTAACGGGGGTTAGATGTGCAGTCCTGGCTCCTGGAAACGTGGGGAATTTACTGCACACAGCTTCTCGTGTGGGAGCTGCTCTCAGCCTGCTGGAGAAGATGTGACAGCAGAAGTGTTCGGTGTCTGCAGTGTGTTTGTAGAGGAGCAGGGTGCTTTGACATTTAAAGGTGATAATGTAATTTACTGTCCATTAGTCACCGGGAATATTCATCATGGTCTGCGAGGAGTTAGCCTCATCCAGTACTGTCTATTTAAATATTTGCACTGAGCTGTCTGAGGAGGTTTCTGGATTGATCATGTTGGCCTTTAAGAAGCATTGGCTTACCAGGGATGTCGGGCAAGCCTGGGGGCAGCTAGTGTGAACGTTTGCCATTTGTGGGCAGAGGCAGGCTGATTCTGCCTGCACTCTGAGGAGACTGGAAGCCGTATGAATGTGTCAGTGAGTTTTTGGGATTGAGCTGATCTACACTGCTGAGCAGCTTGATGTTTGCGCAGGTGCCTTGCCCTGCTAATGCCCTGTTAAGGCTTTTCTTCAAACTTTGGGATTATAGCTGGCTCTGTTCCTGTGGTCTTGAAGTAAGAGGCAGAAGGAGCTCTCCTTAGCCCATGGTACAGTGCATTAATGTACTTGTACTCAAAAAGAGAGAACAGTTTGTTCTGATCCACTACAAGCTCTTTAATGTGATGTTTATCCTCAGGAGAAAAAAAAAAAAAGGTGAAAGTTGACATTGGGTTTGGAATAATTCCATTCTGAAGGGGTTGTGTGAGGAGGGTGACGGTGAATCCCTTTCCTGGTGCTTTTTTTCTGACCCTGTGTGCTCTCTCCTGCTTACAGGTGGATCGCTTCCTGCGCTCCTACTCGCAGGTGGCTCAGGACCTGCCAGCGGAGCAGCTCCAGCGCCTGCAGGAGCTCTTCTCCAGCACTGTGGAGGAGCACACTCAGCTCTTGGCCCAGGTGCAGGGGGCGATGCTGACGTCTCCAGAGATGGAGCCCAGGCTCAGGAGCCTCATCAGTCGCTTCCAGCTCTACCTGCGGGAGGCACGGGCTGTGTGCACCCAGTCCTGGGCCCGCTTCCATCCCCTGCGTATGGTGGGGGGCTGCGCCCTCATTGCTGCGTCCTGCTTGCTCTGCTACGTGGCCTCAGAGCTGGCCGCAGTGTCAGACTCTTTCTATCGCAGCTGCCTCCTTTACCCACTGCTCTGGGGCCTGGTGGTGGCTGTTCTGCTTGGGCTGGCCTGCACGTTCACCCAGGAGGGGCTGGATCTCCTCCTGCTGTCCTCTTGTGCAGCCGCAGCTTCTCAGCTGGGCTTTTTCTGGCACTGGTGGGGCCGGCATCCCAAACGAGCCCGTTTGGTGGGCAGCCAGCCACCCTTGGCCAGCGTTGGCCCGAGGCAGAGGCTGCGAGCGTGGCTGGTCCTGGCCTTCCCCATGGGCATCCTCCTGTTCCGCTGCGGAGCTATGTTTTCCGATAGCTTTGTGGTGGCTGAGGCCCGGGTGGCCCCATTCCTGCTGGCCTCACTGGTGACGTTGCTGGTGGGGAAGCTCCACTGGGACGGTCGCCTGACTGTGCCAGAAGGCCCCAAGCAGCAGCTCCTTGGCTTTTCCTCTTACCGCAAAGAGAGCTGGTACCTGCTGTGCCTGGTGGCCGCGCTTCTGCTCTGCGTGCGCCTCTCCGGCTTCTTCCACCAGTGCCGTGAAGAAATCCCTCAGTGCCGGCCCTCTGTTTTCCTCGCGCCTCTTGCCAGCCTGAGAAACACACGGGCCAAGAACCTCTTCTACCTCCTGTGCGTGGCCTTGCTGGCCGGGATGGTGTACGCGGTGCGGAGCTGGCTGCGGCACTACGGCAACCTGAACAGCTCCGACCCCCTCGTGCTCTTCGTGCGCTGGGGCTTCCCGCTGGTGGTCCTCTGCATCGCCTGCTACTGGGCCGTCGCCTCCAGCGCCGAGGACTCTCTTGGCAAGCTGCAGGAGCTGGTGCAGGTGGCCGTCGTCGCCTTTCCCTGGGCCGTCTACGGGTTAACGTCCGTGGGGTTGCTGCTCCTGCTGTGCCATCCCATGACGGTGTTCGCAAAGGACACGCGGGAGTCGGCGGGATCCATCGTCACTCCCTACCAGGGGGTTCCCAGCTCCGAGGTCGACTTCCTCCACGTCATACCTCAGATCTACAGGAGGATGCAGGAGTCTCAGAAGAATCGCCTGGAGCGGGGCAGCTGCAGGGCCACGGTCGCAGCGTACGGGCTGGGCAGCGTGTACTCGGCGGCCCTGGTCATAGCACTCACCCTGCTGGGCTTCCTCTTGATGCTCCTGCACAGCGAGCGGCTGAGTCTCGCCTTCCTGCTCCTCTTCCTGGAGGCCTTTGTGCTGCTGCACATCCACACGCGTGCCAGGAGCCTCGCAGGAGACACTGGTAAGTCGGGGCTCGGTGGATGTGCACCCTGAGCCTCATCTGCAGCAGCCTTGTCCTGGTTCCAGTGGGAGAGGTGGGGCTCCGTCTCCAATCCTGGGGGAATGGCAGTGCACTGATCCTCCTTGGAGGATCCTCCTAGTTTCTGTTAGACTGCTTAAGTCCTCAATTAGAAGAGAAATGGGAGGAAATGTGGGAGAAGGAGGAAATCCTACCCCCGTCCCTTCTCTGCAGGGTGTGAGCAGCCACCAAGCACACTGCTCCGGATAGAGTCCAGGAGCAGGGTGGGCAGCAGAGGGAATGTCTGGTCACACACAGTGTCCTGTGCCAGCAGTCTGGCTAGTTTCTGTGTCTCAGAAAAGCATGTGGGAGGGGAACCTGGAAGAAAACCCACTAGGCTTCTTTGGACTGTCTTGTTCTTTGATACTGATATCTCTCTCTCTCCCCACCCTCTCTTTCAGAGTCTTTTTCAGTGCCCTGGTTCGCAGTCATCTCCTGGCTCCTTGCTGCTTCCCAGTTCTTCTACTCCACGGGCCACCAGCCCATCTTCCCGGCCATCCACTGGAATGCAGCCTTCGTGGGCTTCCACCTCGACCACAGCACGAACCTCCTTCCTGCTGTCCTGGTGGGCGCCAACACGTTTGCCTCCCATATCCTCTTCGCAGGTAAATCAATTTCTTCCTGGGCCGTTGAGCCTGAGCAGGCACGGCTCGCTGCCTTGCCTCGTCTGGAGGCTGAGCGCGAGGTGATGAAGGCTCCGGCACCAGCTGAACAGCAGCATCCTCACTGTCCCCTTCTGGGGCCACAGAGCTGCCCGTGGCCTGCAGCCTCCGTGCAGTTGTGCCTGACCAGCGAGCTGGAGCTGGGGTAGATGCGTCCTGCACGTCCAGGGCGTGACAGCAGAGCCTAGACTGCTCCTCATCTCCTGGGCTCCCGGTAACTTCATGTGCCTTTGTCCTTGAGGTAGTCGGCTGCCCTCTGCTCCTGCTTTGGCCCTTTGTGTGTGAGATGCCCAGCTCACAGAAGAAGAAACCCAAGAAGGAGCCCCAGGAGGAGCTGCAAGAGGTGGAGGAGCACATGATGGAGATGAGGCTGCGGGAGTCCCCGGAGAAGTTCTCCGCTGCTCTGCTGCAGCTGGGGCTGAAATACCTCTTTGTCCTCGGGACACAGGTATGGGCTGAGGCGGGGTGGCTGTCTGAGAGGAAAACAGTGTGCTGTGAGGACCGTGGGGCACCCTGACGTGGGAAGGGGCTCAGCCAGGACAGAGACAGGCCCAGGGGTGATGCATCTAGTTGCAGGTGGAAGAGCAGATGCACAGTTCCTCTTCTTAACCATGCCGTTTGCCTTTTGCTTTGGGAAGGGCTCCAGCATGGAAGCAGAAGAGCAGATTAGGCTGCTTTCCCTTTCCATCTGCCCAGAGTGGGAACATCTGTTCAGGAACTGCTGGGTTGTAGTCTTGCTCCCCCTCGTCCCAGTCATGCATCTCTATTTGTGCCAGCTCTGTTATTTTCATCTGTTCTCGTGTTGTGGTGATGCAGGGAGCTCAGCATCAGGAATCTAATCCCACAAAACAAGTGAGTAGCTTTTTGGGGTTTAGCCTTTCAAATTGCTCTTCTGTGTGGTCAGACCAGGGACAGCTCACGGGAAGGGGCAGGCTCTTGCAGCAGGACAGCAGGAATGTCCCTCTCACCTCCCTGGTGCTGTCCCAGACCAGCCCTTTCCTCAGAGGGCCTGTGTGCACCACGAGCTGTTTGTGTTTCCTGGCTTGAGGACACAAAGAAAGGGAATCCTCTTTGGGATGCTTATTTGTGATGTGTCCCATGCCAGCCCCTCAGGTGTGCGTGGTTTAGTTCCACCTTCAGATGTGAATGTACTGCCCAGGTCTCTCCAGAGTCACCCGTAACTTTTTTTCCTGGTCTCCCCCACAGCTTCTGGCCTGTGTTTGTGCAGCTATGATCCTCAGGAGGCACCTCATGGTCTGGAAAGTCTTTGCCCCAAAGTAAGTCCCAGGAGTTGCTCCAATGCTGGGTGAGGGCTCGTATCTCTGACATCTTGGCTAGAGTTCACAGCCAGTAATGCTGGACGTGACAATATGATTGATCTTTCATGACTTTTTACCTAGCAGGGGCTGTAGGAGTGTCCTTGTTTAATTCCTGCTTGAAGTACAGAAGGTGGATTTAAGCTGGAGCATTAAAGCTTGTCCTTCTGTTGATTTCCAAGGACACCCAGAGTCCACCTGGAAGCTAAGAATATTCGTGTCAGGGAGCCAAAGGCAGAGGTACCAGAGCACAAATGAGATGCAGACCTTTGGGATAGCAGGCATGCAGGGCATCCTTGGCCTCTGAGGATCTCCAGATCTCACTTGGGTGCCTTCCTGATCAGCCTCTAAACCAGTCAGGAGCCAGAGGCATGCTTTGCTTCCAGGTTGCAGGCAGCATGCACTGCTGGGGAGTGAGTCTAATTCAGGTTTTAGGATCTGTGATGCTAGCAGCCTCTCACTGTCAGGGAAACCTGTCTGCTGGGAGTGAGCATAGCATGCTGGCTGTGATATCCTTGCCGTGTCTGTTGTCCCTGCAGGTTCCTCTTTGAGTCGCTGGGCTTCGTGGTGAGCAGCATCTGCCTGCTGCTGGGGATCTCCCTGGTGATGCGTGTGGACTGTGCCGTCAGCACCTGGTTCAGCCAGCTTCAGCTCAGGTAGCGCTGGAGATGTGGGGATCCTGACCTGCTCGTCGGCCGAGGCTGTGGTCATCTCCCTGCTTCCCTGGGGCCGGGAGGGATGCACCAGCCGCCAGCAACGAGTGCCTGCCGACAGCAGTCGGGGATTATCTCCAGCTCCCTGCCTCAGCGTCGCACAAAAGGACCGGTGCCAGCTGTTCCCTGCTCGTTGTGAAGCTCTGCAGGGAGCGTGTTTCTCAGCGGCTGAGGCTGGAGCTCTTGCTGGGAGTTTGTTAGCAGCAGGAGGAAGCCGAGAAGCAAGAGTCCTGAAGTGCTCCTCTGGGGAAACACCGACAGGAGGCCTTGCTGCTGCTTTCTTGACAATTGTCCCCACTGTGCAGCTGGTAGGCTGCAGGGGCCGGCAAGGTGCCTGGAAACGTCACCTTGCCTGAGCAGAGACATTGACTTACTGGAAGGGGATCGCTGAGGAGGGGAGGGAAGGGGAAAGGAGGAAAGGGAAGGCTACGACCCTGCCCTCTTGCTGGGTCCTGCAGCCACCACTTCTCTCCACATGCTCAGTTTTCATGCTGGAATCAAAGTGCACACAATTTTGTATGCAGATGGTTCCTGGGGTCTCGGTGGCAGCTGCTCCACTGTCAAGCCAGTTTGTTGGTCTGTAGTGAGGCCCGTCCCACCCTATGCTCCTATTTTCCTAGTCTTTCTCGACACTACTAGGGGCAGTGGGGAGCAGGCTCGGCTGTCTTGTACAGCCAGCAGCAGCTCAGCTTGTTGGGAAGGTGGTAGCAGGGAGAACTGTGTCCATGACTGAGAAGCTCCACTGGTGGTCTTGGCCTGGCAGTGTCCACACAGACTGGGCTGTGGCAGCCAGGGCTCCCTGTCTTCTCCTGAGCACGTGCCACAGGATGCCAGCAGTTCATTGGGAACAGTTGGGTTGCATTCGGACATAGTGACAGCATCTGACTCACCTCTATATTGGGCCTTGTCAGGAGGAAGGGGGAGGCTGGAGAAGGTCTCCTAACTGCAGGAGCAGCCTTGGTGTGTGCTGGGAACAGCTGCTTGAAAGCCCTGAGCGTGTGACAACTCCTCTGCGAGGTGGCCTAACCCGCTGGTACCTGCGTACATGCTGAGGGATGTTGATGTCACCTTGATGGGATCCCACGCACTGCAGAGGATGGCGCCTGTGATCCAATACTTGGTGCTTATCTCCCTCTTAACCTTGCTTTTCTGCATGGGGCTTTGTGCTGCAAGCGAGCTGTCTCCTACCTGCTCTTGACGGCTTGCAGTCAGGAGATGTATTTCTGTGTGGGCAGGCGTGGGAAGTAGTGACCATGGTGCCTGGCTGCATTCCAGCTAAATTCCCCCTGCGCTGCTGATCTGAGCTGGGATTTCTTACTGCCCTGAACCACTGTGTGGCTTTACTTGGTGCTATGAAACCTTTCATCTCTTTCTTCTTGGAAAGAGCTGGGGACTGCTTGCCTTGGTTTCAAGCTTTGATTTTTGTTCTGGTCCCCACTGGGTTTTTAACTCATGCATTGTAACTGCCCCTGCTTGAGTTCCTCGCTGCAGGCTGCCTGTGTAACTCCTCGACTCTTCCTCTCCTCTGCCCTGGAGAGTCTTGGGAAAAGTGTCTCGCTGCTTCACTGATCGTTTGAGTTCTTGCTAACAGCCCCAAGTGCCCAGCAGCCGTAGAAAATATCCATTGAGGACAGGTTTAGTTGTATTTTGCCTGAGCAGGGTGGCTGATGCTTGCTCACGTGCTAGGGTGCAATTCCCGAGAGGCTTATACTGCTCTGATTTTGGCTTCTGTTGACCTGCTTGTGCTCTTCCACCTCAGCCTTGCATCTCCCCTGCCCTGTGGGCCTGTCCTGCTTAATTTCACCTGACAAAAACAGGGACTGTGTTGTAGCTGCCTTGGCTGGCGCACTGCAGCCTGGTTGCATGCACAGTGGTGCTGGTGCAAGGAAAGGGGCAGCAGCTTGCAGCTTGGAACTGTGGGGATAGGAAGGGGGCAACCCACCATTAGATAGGCTTAAGCAGTTTCATCCTTGAGATATTTTTTTGGCTGTGTACTGTGACTCCTTAGTGGCCAAAGGAGTGGTTTTCAGGTACCACAGGGGTTATGCTGAGGTTTGAGCGTGCATTGGTGGAGAGAAGGGAAGGGATGGAGGTAGCAGCTCCCCAGTGAATTTTCATTTAACGTGAGGTTAAGGTGTTGCTAAACCCCAAGGCTGGGGCCCCCATAGTTCTTCTCATAACCTCATGAACTGGTTGGGAGCTTGCTGCCTGAATGTCTGTGTGCTGGCAGAAGTCCTTACGGCCACTAAGGTTGTAACGCCGGCCTGTGACACCCCTGCTGCTGCCACCCAAGCCTCTGGCCTTTGTTCTCTCCCACCTTTGGGACTAGGTCCTCTTTCAACATCTGCCATCATGCCACCAAGCCTTCCCGTGCCTGTTTTTCATGGTCGGAGCACTCAGCATCCTCTCCTCAGCCCACCATCTCCCAAAGATGTGGCCTCTGCGGTCCTGCAGGGGCTGGAGGCTCGCAGCCCAGGGAGGCTGCGGCAGGGCAGAGGGAACTGAGCTGCAGCTCCCTAAAAACACACACATGTGTCTCACCAGAGACCTACCAAATGGCATTGAGTCCCCGTATAAATTCTGACTTCTAAAGTCAAAATTAGGGCTTTTTTAGCCATTTCCTGTTTTAATAGATTTGAGCCAGTGACAAAAGCTGAAGCTCCATTGGGGCGCTTCAGACAAATCGTTCTGCCTACTCATGCCGCAGTCTCCTCTCCAGAAATACCGTAACCTCATTCCCCGAGTCCTCTCACAGAAGACTAAGGATGCATTTCGGCTCACTGCAGCTGGGTTTGCTACTTGTGGTAGCGAAACTGCAAGTACGTTGTCACTGTGGTGATACTGAGGACAGAGGACTGGCCACTCGTGCCGGCTGTTCTGCCAAGGGAGACTGGCTACTACACCAAAGAATTTAGAGTCAAGAAAAGTTTTCCAAGGGCTGGAGATCCTCCTTCTTTCACTGACATGTTTAGTCTTTACCAGCTTTCCCCAATGGCCCTCAAGCTGATTGTTTGGCTGCTGTTCTTCTGAGTACGCTCAGGATGACAGAGTTAACATTTGTCCAAGGCTTGATGACCTCAGAATGACAACATGCTGCTGGTGGTGGAACAGATGTGGCTGTGCTTGTTTATTTAAAACCCCCAAAAGTGTATGGTTGAAAGTACTCATCAGGGCCCAAGCCAAGGAAAGCTGATGTGCTGGGGGAGAAGGCTCTGCCCTGGATCCTCCCGTTCAGGTTGTCACCAGAGCTGGATGGTTCCCTGGAGCTGGTGGGAGCTGTGCAGTCCTGACCCTTCCCTTCCTCCTGGCCACCATCTCCCCAATTTGGAGCACTCCATATGGAATGTCCTGTGGGGTGGGATGTCCTTAGGGCTGGGAGGAGAAGAGGGCAGCATTAGAGCAGGCCAGGGCTCCAGCATGGCATCTGGTGTCCTCTTGGTGGCACAATTTGGAGGCAAACCGGTGCTGGCTGCTCCTGAGCTCTGTTTATTTTTATTTTATTTTTTATGTTTTATTTTTTGAGTGGAAGTGCACAAAGCTATGTGGGGTAGCCCTGGGGGCAGTGATTCCGTGTTTTATTTCTGGTCTGCGTGTCCCCTGGCTAAGTGTGCCATCCTCAGGGGAGAAGTTTCCACCCTCTGCCCCTCAAAGCCATTTTTTTAGTGGCGTGCCCTGCTTGGCAGTGGCTCCCTGCCTGTCTGTGCAGGAGGGCAGCTCTGCTACCATACTTCCTCATCCCTCCTTGGTGGGCCAGGCCCAGCGGGCAGTGAGGGAATTTTTTGTGTCCAGCGTGTGCTTAGTGCAAAACCAGCCATGGTGGGGAAAGCACCCTAGGGGGCTCCCTGTGCCCTGCTGCTGGCAGCATGGGGGCTGTGCTTTGGGGGCACCATGTCTTGGGATGTGTCCGTTCCCCGCAGTCAGTTCTCGTGCCCCATCCCCGTCTCTCTGTCCCTCAGCGCCCCGGGGCTTTTTCCCCACAGAAAGCACCACAACGCATAGAGCCGGGAAGGCGAAGCTCGCCAGCTGCGAGTTTTGGACCTTCCCGGCCGCCATCCCTCCTTCTCCGCGCACCTTCATCCGTTGCCTTGGCAACGGCGGCTTCCCGCCCGCCCCGCCGACCAATGGGACGGCGGGGCGGGCGGGTGGCGGCCAATCAGAGGAAGGCGGGAAGGCGGACGGCGGGCGCCGCCATGATGGGGCCGTGAGGCGGCGGCGGCGGCCATGAAGCGGCAGCGGGGGGCGGCCCCGGAGCCCGGCTGCCTCCGCGCCTGGGCAGCCGAGAGCGAGGCCCTGGCAGGGCGATGGCGGGTGCGGAGCCTCCCTCCCCGCTCCCCCGGGGCCGTTCCCGGGCCGGCTGCGGCGTGAGGGCAGCGGGTGAGTGCGTCCCTTGCAGGCAGCGCGGCGCGCCGGGCCCCGAGGTGCTGAGGCGGCGGCGAGGCAGCAGCGAGGAGCCTTCGGGGAGCTGCTGCTGCGGATGAGGGGTGAGTGGAGGGCCCGGCCCCCGGCTTCTTGTTGGCTGCGGGCGCGAATTGCGTGGGGTGGAAGCGCCGGTCCTCGGGGCTGCAGAATCGCAATCGTTAGCGTTGGAAAAGCCCTTCAAGACCATCTGGTCCAACCATCCCCCTACCGCCACTGTCACCCACTGAACCCTGTCCCCAAGCACCACGTCCAACCTTTCCTTAAACACCCCCAGGGACGGTGACGCCACCACCTCCCTGTGCAACCCGTCCCAGTGCCTGACTGCTCTTTCTGAGCAGAAATGTCTCCTCATTGCCAACCTGAACCTCCCCTGGCACTGCTTGAGGCCATTCCCTCTAGTCCTATCGCTAGTTATCTGTGAGCAGAGGCCAACCCCCAGCTCCCCACACCTTCCTTTCAGGCAGCTGTAGAGAGCCACAAGCTCTGCCCTGAGCCTCCTCTTCTCCAGACTGAACAACCCCAGTTCCCTCAGCCACTTACAGGATTTGTGCAGACTTCACCAGCTTCATAGCCCTTCTCCGGATTTGCTCCAGGGCCTCGGTGCCCTGGGGGATGCAGCTGGGCTTTGGGGTGCCAGAAAAAGGTGAGCAAGCTGTTCCTCGTGAAGCTGCGGGACTGGGCTGCTTGTCACCGTGCTACACTGAGGAGCTGTAACTGGGCCAGGGAGGAGTCCTGAGCAGAGGGAGAGGTGCTCTAAGGACCACTTACAGAGCATCGCAAGGGCTGGGTTGTCCTGTGGTGATGCCTGGGGAGACACAGCACGGGAAACCTGTGCAAGGGGATAGATCTGTGCTGGAAGAGGGTGGGCTGCTGGTGTGGTGTTCTCTTGGATGTGCTGGAGAGTCTCTGGCCTGGAGAACTGCTAACACTTGGACTAAATCAGTATTGGCACCTGGAGAGGTGGGTGACAGCTGCTGTCACTCTGTGTAGTGCAGTCCCCAAGCTGTAAAATCTCACAACAATAATGCCAACAAAAAAAATATTGATAGGAAACTTCTGTTGTCACAGAGCAGGATGATAATACATCAGCATGGATGGCTGTAGGGTTTCTTCAAGCCATATCCAAGCAGCTCAATCTCTTGTCGAACTGGCTTTGATTACAGGGCTGCCAGCTGCCCTCCCCACCTTGCCTCTGGAGCTCACCGTCCTGTACAACTCCCTGCTCTTTGTTTTGGGAACATCAGACCGTGTTATCGAAGGAGAAGCAGAAGGAATACGCCAGGGGCTGCTCAGGGGTAAGGAGAACAATCTCTGTGCTTTGGTGATGTCCCGCAACTGGCCAGAGGAGGGGGAACTGTGAGCGAGGAATGCTGGATCTGCCAGGAATGGAGGAGGTGGAGCTGCTCCTGAGGGAGGGGGGGTGATGCACAGCTGCGTGGCCTTCAGCCTGCTGCGGAAGGGCAGAAAGCTTTAAGGGAAATGAGAGTTTTCAAGGCATAAAGTGCCAAGTCTCTAGCAAAGTTGTAGTGTCAGTAGAAAATAAGTGGTTTTAATAATTATGCTGTGCTGGGTTCAAAGAAAACTCACTGAAAAAGGCTGTAAGTTGGAGAGGGATCTGCAGTGTTGGTGTGTGTTTGTTCTTGGGCAAATGTCCTCAGGAGGACTTAGCAAAACACAGGTGTCTCCTGTGTGTGCAGTCATTAACTCCACTGTCCAAGAGCTTGGTTCCTGTGCTGCTTCTGTAGCCTGGGCAAACCCACAACCCCCTCCCATTTCTTGCTGCGAGGAGCCCTTGCTTGCTTCAGCCTTTCTCTCCCTCTTGGGACGATGTCTGTTACAGGGCACTGACCTGTCTTATGCCTGGTTTCTTTCTTGCTGTTTTTCTGTGTTTGTCTTGCTTTTGATTTTCGGCTTCCCTCTCTTCCAGTTCTGGAGGCTTGTGGAAGCTCTGGGCAGGACCTCAGCACAGAGGAGCTGTGGCAGAAGGTGCTGCAGGAGGTGACCGATGAGACGCTGCGGGCCCCCCTGCACCGACTGGGGGCCCTGCAGGCAGCGTGGTGGCTGGCTGCCAGCCGCCTGCGAAGCGTCGCCAGCCTCTTCCAGCTCCTGAGCAGCGCTGAGGTAACTGTGCACGTGTGGGTGCTGTTCCAGCGTGCCACCCCTACAGCTCTGGTGTGCATTAGTCATCTTCTCGTAGCCTTGGGGGATCCTTAAGCTGGCTGCCCCTCGTTATCCTGCTGGTCCTGTTGCCTCCTTCGCTCTGCAGCTGGCATCTGAAGCTTTTCTGGGCAAGTCAGGTGTTCTGCACCTGTGAGTGGGCATGAGCCAGCTCACTGTGCCTCAGAGGGATGGTGCCTGACTTGTTTCTGCTGCCAGCAGCCCCGTTTAGTCTGGTGGATGAGAACCACTTGTATTTAGGCTTCTTGCTGTCACTGTGAGTTTCCACGTGGTCACAGTGTGTGCCCTACCTATATCTGTGCAGACCCAAATAAATACCTGCCAGTTTGCTAAAGAACGCAGAGCTGACATAAATATTGTATTTGTCATAAATCCCACTCTGCAAAATGTTTCCGTAGCGTTTGGAGATCTGAGTGCTTCCCAGCTGGTGTGAGTAATCCTCTGCCTGGCATCCACACAGCCCCGCTGCGTTTGTGGGTCCTGGAATAGCTCCCACGTGCTGCGGTCCTGGGCCTTGGGGTGCTGAGCCAGGTGGCTGGGGCCGGCTGGAAGGGGCTGCAGGTGGACGTGCGGCCTCTGCGGGGAGCAAGCTGTGGATGGTGGGACAGAGAGGAACCTTTTCTGCTGATGGGGGAGCCAGGTTATGGGAGGGGGTCCCTGTCTTTTCAAATACCCTCAGGCAGCAGCCAGGTCTGCCTTGCTGGGTGTCCCCCAAGCTGAGGACAGCTCGCTCGGAGGTGTCGGGGTGCTGCCTGGGGTCAGCAGTCACACTGAGGAGGCGGTAGGACCTTGCTCCCCAGCACAGGGAGCACTGTGAAGGGTTTGGTGGGGGAGTTCTGTTCCCCTGTGCCCTGGGATCATTGTTTCCTGCTCCCCCTCAGCGTTCCCTGCTCTCTCTCGGTGTGCTCACAGGATTCGGGGAGAGTTCCCTGCAGCGTTGGGGAGAATGAGCTCCTTGCTCTCCTCAAGGCATGGAAGGTGCCGGCAGAGGGGGCTTCCATGTCCCTTGTACAGAGCGCTGAGGACTTGAAGGAGACCCTGTGCACTGCAGCAGCCTTCCTGCAAGGTTTGTAGGGATATTCCCGTCCCTGCCACTCCTTCCCCTAGTCTCTTGTCCCAGGGCCCCCTCTCCCTGCCGTTGTCCCTTTTGCTCTTTCCAAGCAAACCAGCTGTTGGGCTTTTCAGGGCTCTTCTGTAGGAAAAGGACCTGGGCTGAGCCTTTGGGTCTCAGTTTTGTCGTTTGGTGTCCAAATTGCTTCTCTGCTTTTTTCCCAGCTAAGTCTCTGTGCTGTCACTGGGTGTTCTCTGCACGTCTGTGGCTTTATGTTGGTGTCTGGGCCCTGCAGTGATCTTGTAGAAAGTGGAAGCCTGGCAGAAGAGGATTGTCCTTTCTTCTGTCTGTCTTTTGGTGCCTGCCTGTTTGCGAACACATTGTTCCTGCTGGATTACAGTGCTGTGGGAGCCACGCAAAGCTGTTGTGCAGCCTTGTAGCCTGGTATTGCAGCACGTGATTGATCTCATCTGACTGCTGAGTTCTGTTCTGGCCAAGCTTTTTGCTCACTCGCTGTCCTGCCAACAGCTGCAGGGCAGCCAGCGCTGCCTTGCTGTGTTTGGTCTGACACATGGCCTTTGTGCGTGTAGGGAGAGCAGGAGATGCTGCACACAGACCTCTCAAAAGTCTCTCAGGAGGTAATAGTGCTCCCAGCAGGGAGGTGACAGATCTGAAGGTGTCATAGGCAGGCGTCTTGGTGTCTGGGCTTGGAAACTGCCATTATTTCTGCTGGCTACTTTCACACAGAGTGTCGTTTTTCTGTCAAACAAAAGATCCCTGTGGCAGCAGGAGGGAAAGGGCACGTTGGGGCGTAGCGTGGCCTGAGCCATGGGCCTGGTCCCCTTGTGGGGGGCTGCGGGATCCCCTGGGAGGGGTGGAGGTGAGGGGGATCTACCTGTGCTTGTTCAGGGGCAAGGCTGGGTGGGAAGGGGAGCTGCGGAGCTGAGGTGTCAGTCTGTCCTAGGGCTACAGGAGATGGAGGCCGGGAACCTCCCTGCTGCCCTCTCCCTTCTCCAAGAGGCTGCAGGAGGATTGTGCTCCAAGAGGGTCCTGGCCCAGATCTACACCTGCCTCGGCTGCTGCGCTCGGCAAATGGTAATGGCCAAACCTCTGCCCTGCTGGCAGGAGAGGGGAAACAGCAGAGAGCTGCATGGGGAGGCTCAGGCTGTCTGCGCTGCCTCTCTGTGGTCCTAGGCTGCTGCAAGATGAGGTGTGGAGCAAAAGTTACCCTTGTGGCACCATTCTCCTTGGGCAGCTGCAAAACCCAGGCAGGGATTTTGTCTGAGCATAAGGGGTCAGTGTAAAGAGAGGCTCAAAAATCAGTCCCAGGGAGGGAGGGAGGCTGAAGTGCTGCAGCCTGGTGATACGAGCGTGCTGCCTTGTAGCAGTGGGTGAGTTCTGTGAGGGAGCCTGGCAGTGCAGAGGGGCTGGGAATCGCTGGGATATCCTGTATGAGCCTGCTGCCCTTGCTTAGGGGGATCTCTGGAGTAGCAGAGCAGAATGGTAAAGGCGTCAGCAAGATGTCCTTGAAACTTCCATCTCTTCCCATCTGCCTAGGGCAAGCCTCAGACCGCTCTTCAGCACCTGAAGCGGGCCCTCCAGGTGGACTTCCAGTGCCTTCCTGCCCTGTACCACGTGGCAGCAGTGTACCAGGAGCTGGGGGAGACGGACGTGGAGCTGCAGGCCCTGGGTCTGCTCTATGAGGTTTGTCTGCTTTCTGTTCTGCTGCTGCAGGCTAGTTTTTTGCCCAGCAGAGCCTGCGAAGCGCTTCAAGCAGGCTTCTGCCTTCTAGGGGGCTGTTTTACTCTGCTGTTTTTTCAGCAGTGGGTAGGAAGGAGCCCACTTCACTTGGTCAGGAACCCCTGCTGACACCTGGCTGTTGGATGTAGCAAGACCTCCGAGTCCCAGTTTGTGTTCTCAGTGGCTTGGGAGAAGAGGCTGTGCTCTAGTGCCAGAGAGTATCACTGTTAATAAAGCAGCCAGTAAAGAGGCCTTCACGAGACATATTGTGGCTGTGAGGGAGTGTTTGTTAGCCCTAGCAGCCTTGGTCTGTCTGGGAGGAGCAGCTCACAGCAGGAAACACTGAGTTGGCTCTTCAGATGTTTGAAATGCATAACAGACAAACAGCTGCAGAGAGCGAGCCCTCATTACCGATGGCCCAAGATCTGGTCTAACCAGGTCTGTGGCTGTGATGGGAGGTGCTGTTCCAGGCAGCTCAGAGCACCTTCAGCCCAAAATCAGAGGCACAGCATCCTCTGGGTGGTCTTGCACATCTCCTGATGCTGTGTCTCCGTGATTCTGGTTTGCTCTTCCGTTTTACTGGAAATGGCTGTGCTGTAATGAGTAAGAGCAGCGTGGTTGTGCTTGTAGGGTACATACAGCCCTTCTGCTTGTCTGGGTGCATCTGCAGATGCCAAAAACAAGTGATTGCAGCTGCTTAGGACTCGAGCAGGGTTGTGCAAACCATATTTTCTGTTCCTGTTTCACAGGCTCTGGAAAAAAAACCTCCGTCAGCTGCTTCCTCCAGTCCATATTTTCTAATCCGAACAGAGCTCCTCGTCCACACACCAATCCACATTTCTCTCCTTCGCCATCGGCAGCCCTCTGAAGTGAAGTACCTGCTGGCACAGCGGTGTCTTCAGGAGGGGAGGTAACAGCTGCCTCCATTCTGCTTGCAACACACTGCTTGTTTGGGATCTGTGGTTATTCTCCATGCCCCTGGAAGTGGCCCAGTTCAGTGCTGCTGTCAGAGGTCTGCTGAAGTGGTGGGGCTTGTAACCAGAGCGAGTACGGTGCGGGGAGTGCCTGCAGGCTGGTGATTCAGGTTCAGCCTGGATGTTGGCACTTCTTGGGCTCACCCTGCTCTTCCTACCACGTGTCCTGTCCCTGTTGCAGGGTGGCTGATGCAGTGGAGCATTACCTGGATTTTTTGGCTGTGCTTCAGGAGGGGCTGCAGCAACAGGCAGGTATCTTGGTGAAGAGTTCCCTTGGGAACTTGGTAGGTGAGGTTCGGATCCCCATCCTGAGGCATGGGCCTGAGCTTTGTACCTGGACTCCAGGCTTCAGTGTCTAGTTTGAGATGTGAAGGAGATGAGCAGGGGGCGTGCACTTGCGGCGTGTCTGCCTTTGGACTCACAGCAGTGACCACTTGCCACTGCTGTCTGGGGAAAAAGCTTCCCTTTAAACCGTGGGGAGCAGCTGTTGGCCTGGTTTTGGATGGCCTTCACTTTAGGAGCAGGGCTTCACCTTCTTGGATGTTGAGCTGTTGCTGCTTCACAGCCTCCTCCAACAGGCTCCAATGTCTGTGGGAGACGGTCTGAGCTTTGCAGTAAGCGCAGGGTCCTTCTGCTCGGTAGGATGCGCTGCAGCTCTGTCTGAGCACTGCCGTCACTTCTCCCCAGGTGCCCCTGGATGGTGGCTCAGCTCTGCCCAGAATCCCTGAGGCATTCCTGGAAGCAGCATCCGCCTTGCAGCAGGACGGGAGGCACCGGGATGCCATAACGGTGTGCGAGGAGGTCATCAGCCGGACAAATGACCTGATCCCACGGACGTTACAAGTTGAGGAGGGGCTGGAGCAGCCAGAGAGCCCCTCGCCTGGCACAGGGCTGGCCGGGGGGCTCCTGTCCCAGAAGAGGGAGAGTCTGCACTGCCTCACCTGGAGAGCAGCTGCCTACCTGCACCAGGGCTGGGCGTGGGTCAAGCTGGGCGAGAACAAGGAGGCCGTAACGCAGTTCAGCAGGTGACGAAGTCCCCCAGGAGCCCAGCAGGCAGCAATAGCTGGTGTGGGCAGAGCACAAATCGGCGTGGGGGCTGATGTGACAGCGTGCAGCTGACTTCCCAGCCCAGGCACGGTGCTGAAGTTCATCTGTCCTCCCACCTGCAGGTGCCTCAGCGAGCTCTTGCGGTTCCCCCTTTGTGGGCCTGGTGCAGAACCGACAGGTGAGGCTGTCCGCAGCGCTGTGCTTGGCAGTGGCGGGGAAAGGAGCGGGGCTGCGGTCCCACTGCCACCTCTGGCAGGAGGCACTTGTCCCGGTGTGCTGAGCTCTGCGCCACGCTGGGCCTCTGAAGGGATGGGCTGGTTGGGCTGGGGCAGAGTTTGCCCTCAGCTCTGCCTCCTTCCCTGCTAGGCGACATTAAATGGTTGTGACCTGGAAAGCTTCTCAATTTGGGATTCCAGGGGGTAGATTTGCACCAATTTCTGCAAATAAGCAGCCAAAGGCCAGGCTGCTGCCTGCTGAGGTTGCTGTTGAGCTGCAGGCTTGTAAGGCACTGAGCTCTCAGTGGTTTTTTTGCTCGTTCCCTCTGCTGCCTCCTTGCCTCTCCCAGCCTGGCAGCCAGAAGCTGAGCTCTGCCACGAGATGTTTGTGGAGCTGGCACACGAACAGCCCGAGTAGACGTGTGGCCTGTTTAACCACTGCCCTGGGGTGTGGGGGCAGTGTCTGGAGGGCGCTGTCTGCAGGTGTGCGTGTTTTTCTTTTCGTGACAGGGGATCTCCTGGCAGAGGTGGAGGTTCTCCAGAAGATCAGGTTGCTTTCCCTCATTGGGCGAGGTGCGCAGTTCCTGGAGCTGGGGAAGCACAAGGAGGCCTTGCTGGATTTCCATTACGGCTTGCAGGTCTCGCCAGGTGAGAGGCTTTTTTGTGCTGCTTGGAGGGTTCACCCATGGGCACCCGGACCAGCACCTTCTGCTCAGTGCTCCAGCAGCGCTGAAAAACTGTAGGGATGTGAGCTTTAGCACGGTCTGCCACGTCTGCTGCTCCCAGTCCTGACCCAGAGCCTCGCACTGGGGCTGCAGGCCTGCTTGCAGACAAAACCCGGGCCCCAGCAGAGGAGGGGCTGGCTGTGCCGCAGGGCTGATGTCATCTGCCTTGGCTTCTGTCCTGGCTGCCAGCCCCGGGGCTGATTAGAGCCCCGTGATGCAGCCGGGAAAAGTCCTCCCCCGTGACACCACCTCTCCTCCTCTGACGTGCCTCGCAGGTGACCCAGCTGCTGCCTCTTACCTGGTGCAAGCCCTGTGGAAGCTGAACCGAAGGCAGGAGGCGGCCGCTCAGTGGCAGAAGCACTTGGCGAGGCCCACGGGGGAAGACGGGCAGCAGGAAGGGCAGGGAAGGTGCGTTGTGGGGCATTTGGGATGTCCAACAGCTGCAAACAAGAGCTCCAGCAGTGCGCAGCCCGTGCTTTAAACTCGGGGCCGTTTATCTCTTCCTGCAGCTTGAGTGTGTCAGAGGAGCTCCCCCCTTGTCTTTTACAGGAGGGGTGAACTTCCTAGTAACACCAAGGGAGTACCACAGACCCTATTGCTGCAACGCCCTTCTTTTTCAGGCCCTTCCCTTTGTACCTGGTTTCGTGTGTGAAGCAGGCGGCCTTCCCGCAGAGGGAATCTCTTGCTGGCAGCATACAGGATTACCTCGGGATCACGAGCCAGGATCCCTTCAGCTAACCCAGCCCCGTCCTCATCACACCCGCTGGAGTCTCCCTGCAGCGGCGTGACACTGGGACTCCCCCAGGACTCAGAGCTGCTCTTGGGTGAAGCTGGATTTCCCAAAAGACAGAACAGATCCCCTTTTCTAATAAATTTTCTAATAAAGCCTCACATTTATTAAATTTATGTAAGTCTTTTTTTTTTTTTTTCTGTGCCCTCTTTCCTCCAGCAATTCAGAGCCCTTGAATTGCTGCTGTGTGCGTTGTCTTTTTACTTGCTCTGAGTAAATGTCCTCTGCCCATGCTGTCCCAGCCTTGGGTGAGCCTTGTCTCTCACAAGCCTAAAGAAAGGGTTGAAAACAACTTTTTGGTGCCCGACACGACGAGGCCCTGAATGTATGGCCTCAATAACTAGGTCGGTGCTGATGAGGCAAGAACTTGGCCTCGACCCAAAGTAGGCTGCGGGGTGAAACTGTGCTCCTGAAGAGGTTAAATTCAGTGGGGCCCCACTCCGCTGTGCTCAGCTTGCTCTTGTTCACTCCCACCTTACTTCAGCCCTAAAAAAAATGAATTAGGCACAGGAGCACGGGAAATTAATAATTAATTTATTCATAAGCACCTGCAGGAAAACAAGGGAGTGGCTGGCTGGGAGCAAGCGTCAGCAGTGCTCGGTGTTCTCTGAGGTAACCGGAGGGAGCTCACCATCCACAGAGCCCCCCCCCACAAAAAAACAAAAACCTTAAAACAGGAGAAACCCCCCCAAAACCCGCCCCGGGCCCGCGCGAAAGGCTGGGGCCGGGCTGAGCCCTGGCGCGCTCAGCGCACGAATGCCTCTGCCCGAGCTGTCAATCACCCGCCTCCCGCTCCTCCTATTGGCCGCTGGCGGGGCGGCCCCTCCCCCTCCCTTTTCCTATTTTTACCATTGGCCGCCGGGCTGGCGTTGCCAGGTAGATCAGCCACGACCGTGCGAGCCCCGCGATTGGCTGCCCGCCGCGGCGCTTGGCTCGCGCCGATTGGGAGGGGGAAAAAGGAGAGGGACGGGGCGCAGAACCCGAGCGCCCTTTCCCCCCCTCCCCACACTCTTTTCCCATTGGCTGAGCCCCCGCCGGCCGGAATTTCTGATTGGCCGGCGCGCGCTGTTGCTAGGCAGGCGAGGCGGCGCGGGGCGGAGCTCCCCCTTCCGATGAGTCGGCTCTGAGGCCGAGGCAGCGCCGAGCACCCCGAGAGCCGCCGCCGCCCGCCCGCCGCCACCGCCACCACCACCACCACCCCCCGCTGCCTGCCCGCCGCGCACCCCGGCAGCCTCCTTCCTCCGCCGCCCCGCTCCGAGGAGCCCCGAGTCCCTTCCCCTCAGCGCCATGGCCTCGGGATCCGAGTAAGTGCGGGCCGCGGCCTAGCCCTGCGGCCTAGCCCTCCCCCCCCCCCCCACCCTCCTCCATTTCTCCTCCTCCTCTTCTTTCTCCTCAGGGCCCCGGCGATGGCGCCGTGCCCGGCCGGAGGGGCCGCGGCTGCCCGATCCCGCTGTGTCATGCAGGCCCCGCGGAGGCGGGGCTGGGCGGCTGGGGAGGGGCCGCGGCCTCGAGCGCGCTCCCGAGCCGGGCGCGTGCCCGCGGGGGGCCCCCCCGTGCACCCCCCCCCCCCAACCCCTCAGCATCGAGTCACTGAGGGGGGGGGGGTGAGGCCGGGCCGGGGCCTCCCTCACGAGGCCTCCCCACAGCCCCGAGGCCTCCCCCCCAGGCTCAGGGCCTGGCCCGAGGCCTCCCCGCCTCGTCCCGTGCCGGTTTCGGGCCCGGCCCGGCGCTGTGGGGGTGGGTGTGTTGTGGCTGGGCCCCCCCACTGAGCCGTGGTGGCTCCTGGCCCCTCGGTATGGCCCCGGTTTCCAGGCCCCGGATCGGCTTTCAGGCCCCTCAGCACGGAGCTGAGCGGCGGTGCTCGTCCCACATGCGCTGGGCGGCGAGGGGGGTGTTAAAAATAGCACCCAAAGGCATTTCCCAAATCCAGGAGCGCCTGCTGGGTCCTACCAAGGCGTGCCCAGAATCCGGTGAGCACGGCAGAGCTAAGAAGCAGTAGGCCCCAAACCCCGTTTTGCAGCTGGCCGAGGTGAACGCTGCCCTCAAAAGAAACGTGCGCTGTCACAAAGTTATCACCGCCACCTAGGAACCCGCAGAAGTTATTCTGCAACAAGAGCTGCCTCTTAGCTGCGATTCTGGGCTCAGTGCCGTTGGCAACCATCTTGCTGAGCCGAGCTTCAGCACTGCAGGAGCCACCAGAGCGTGGTTTCTGAAGAGCTTCTCGTTTTCATGTGCCTACCTACCTGTCTGAGGACTTGGCCTCTCAGGCGTGGGGATGAACTCACTGCTTGGTTGCCCTGTGTGTGGCTGCAGTCATCAGAAACATCAGTCATTTGTTTTAGTGGATAAAATGCATTTTGGATTTATAATACTGACTTAGGGAAAGCAGTTCAGCCCATAACATGGGTGTTCAGGGTCAGGGTTGTAAGAAACTACTGACAGGTTTGTCACAAAAGAAGGTTCGTGAGGGCATTCATTTAAAAGGCCCACCAGCCTCCAGAAGGCAAGATTGTTTTCACTTTCATTGCTGAAGCTGGAATCGTTTTGAGTCAGGGACTTTTCCACGATGTATTTACCACAGACTTGCAGGAACATCTTAGTTCCCTGGTTCATGGGGATTTTTGGAGATTAGTGCTTGTTTTCAGAAGAATTGCTTGCCAGTAATTGTCTTCTGCTCTCTCCTGATACAGTTTGCTGTAACATGTAGCCTTTGGGCATTAATGTGTACTGAACAAGGGGTGCTCTGACAGAGAAAAACATAGAAATGTTAAAAGTTGTTAAAATGTCCCCCCTCCCCTTCCCAGTGTAAAATGGGTCTGTTGGGCTGCTTCACTGAAAGAAAAGGGGGCTAAGAATGAGGCTTGGGAACCCATTTTGGGGGGGCTTCAGGGGCTAGTACATGTTTGCTTCAATTTTACTGATGTCTTGTGCTTTATGTACAAGTTTGCCCATTAGCTGTGCAGGGGATTATGTCCTCACTCCTGCCCTCTGTCTAGGGGCAAGCTTTGAATTTCCTTTTAATCCCCAAGCAGCTCTAAAGCTATGTTTTGTGTTCAGTTTGTCTCTTTGTTGAGTCGGTGAAAGAAGTGAGGGAGAAGGAAAGTGTGTGAGGGAGCTGACACAAGGGATGAGTTGGGGAGATGATCTAAAGAAGCTGCAGTTTCTGACAGAAAACTCATTGGGGAGCTTTAAAAATTGCTTAGGTTAGCAGTCTGCCTTGGCCCCTCACTGAAGTTTACCAGCATGCATAGGAAAGTTGGCAGAAGAGGATCACGACCCATGCTTTAGGCTTTCCAGCTTAGTATTTTCAGTTCAGGCTCTCCTTCCCTGCTCTGTAGATGTTGTCTGAGTGTGGCTGAGGGGTGCAGACATATTTTGCTCTGTCATTTCACTTAATGCATGAGGAATCCCCAGGAGAGGTGCAACGAGGGCAAATGGTGATGGTAATGTTCTCAGCTGCTCCAGGAAGACTGTCAAAGTCCTTACACTTGTCTGCAGGAGAAACAACATCGCTTGCCTGTGTAGCTGTCATGTAATTTCCTAACACTTTTGGTTCTTTGTCGGCACAACTCTTAGGTCAGAGAACTGAAGCTGAGCCCAAGCATTTAGGTATCTGTGTGCTGTTTCCAGGATACCTTTATTCCTTTCTTAATGCCCCCAAGTTTTTCGATTGCTTTAAGTGCAGTAATGTACTGATAGCATTGATCCAGCCCTCACTTCTTACTTAGGGAACTGCAGATTCAGTTCTTCAGTACCAAAACTTTGTTTTCACATTCAGCAGAACTAAATGTACCTCTTGCTGTGTACTGGAAGATTGCTGAACTTTGTTTTCCCCTCCAATTCTTCTACAGCTTTTGCATTATTGAAAGCTTTGGTCAAAAAAGCTTTCTCTTGTTGCCCAATTCCTCTTCCATTTATTTTTCTCTGGAGTCACAGTCCATTTTTTAGGCTGCATTACAGTCTCTGTGTCCTGAGGGAGAGCTACTCAGTTTCAGTGCCAGTTCATGCAGCCAAACTCCTGGCAATGGTTTCTTATCAGAAGCTCTTTGGATCCACATCTCATGTGTGGAGGGGTGTGAATTACATTCAGACTCTGAACTAAATAGAAGTATTGTTGCTTGCTGGTGTCCCCTAATTGAACTTCTTAAATGCACCTGCTGAATTAATTTCCAGTGTCCAGGAGCTGATGTCCTTACAAGCACTTTGTTATTTCTGCCTGCTGTTTTAACTACAAGATGCTGTCGGACCTGACAGTTTATTTATTTCAGTTTTCTTAGTGCTCTGTTAGGTTTTCATGGAAATCCCAACCCTTTTAGGACTCTCCTAGCACCATGTTTTAGATTGAAGATGAAAGTCGTGAGCTTCTTCCTGGATGTGTCCAGCAGACTTCCTTGTCTCTCCTTTGGGTTTCGAGAGTGGATGCATAACACTTGACATGCTCATTGACAATGTTAATTTCTTACCTATTGCACTCTTAATGAAGAAAGGGAAAATGCAACTTGGCCAGTGCTGGCAGTCCTGGAAAGACATGTTTTACAACTCCTTGTTTTGTTTGCTTAAAATAAGGTCATCCTCATTTGCAACGTGTTTCCTATGCTAGTATAGTTTATGCAAAGCTTGAAAACCTTTTGGAAACAAGCTGGCTGCTCTCGTAGGCTTGTGTTGTTCCCCTCTTCTTTGGAAGCCTCAGAGAGAGGAGCCAATACTGCACAGTCAGTCTTCTGTCTCTAGGGTGTGAGGGGTACCTCAGGTAACAGTGCTGGAGGTATGTCACACCTCTCTGATGTACCCCTAAGAGATTCAGTGAACACACTAAGCAAAGCTCTGCTGCAGCATGCTGCCTTCATGCTGTGCAGCTGCTTGCTCTGCCACTTCCACTCAGGGTTGGATTTCTTCTGGTGGTTTTGTCCCTAAAAGAGCTAAACAGAGCCAGAGAGTGCAGACAGCACAGCTGTACTCAGAGCTTCCTGCTCTCTGCTGGTGCTTGCTGCTCGCTTAGGACAAAGACAGGTATTCTTTGTTTGTTTGTTTTGTCTCATTAGGATCAAGCCAAAGTCTGCATCATTTTCTGTTACGTCCTTAGATGTTGGCACTTGTGGACTATCTTGAGAAAGTAGTCAGATGCCTATGAAGGGAAGTTCCAACAGTCTCTTAATGTTTTGATTGGCTAATGTACAACTTCCAAGATCATCTTGGTTCAAGTTGTGGTTTTTTTTTTTTTTTTTTTTTTTTTTGAAATGAATAATTTGCTGTATTAGATTTTGAAGGAAATGATTTAATCTGCCTTTATCCCCCTTTCCTTGCTGTTTGTTTTGCTTCATTTTTGTCACGACAAACAAATTATCTGTCACACTTCTTGTGGTGTAGTGGGCTAGAGCTGCTGTGACTCCTATGAAGATATTGCAGAAAGGTGCTTATATCCTTAAAAAAAAAAAAAAATCACATTTTTAGTGAACACTTGGATATTTCTACTGGCTTGCTGGGTTTAACTAATAGCCCTTGACAGGCTAAACTCTTACAGCTCTTCCTGTCAGGGGAGCTGCAACATTGTGATTTAATTCCCCTATTTATCTGGGATTTGTCATCAGATAGACTTAAACTTTTGTTTCGGTTGCAGTGGTTACATGTGATTGCAGATGAGTCTGACTAATTCTTTTAGGCGAAACATCTTACAGTCAGCAACATCTCACTGACCACTTCTTTTCACCGATAGCTTCGCAGCTATTTCCATTTGAGGCTGGTAAGGTAGTTAATACTTACTCACAGAAAGCGTTCTGGTTTGCACACCTGAAGTGGGTACCTGCGAAGAATATTCTCCTTTGTCTTACAAACAAGGATGGTTTTTAAAAGACGTGACAACAAAAGCCTATAGGAAACGGAGACCAAAGCATGGGGGTGACTGGAGAGGGAGGAGTGGTATCGCTGAGACTCATAACTTGTGTTTTCTTCCCCAGTTCTAAAGCGGATGACTTATCGACTGCAATTCTGAAGCAGAAGAACAGGCCCAATCGGTTAATTGTTGACGAAGCCATCAATGAAGACAACAGTGTTGTGTCACTGTCCCAGGTGCGTCATCGGGGAAAATCAAAGCATTTCATTTGGGTAATACGCAAGCTGTTGCTGTACGTTGAAAAAACTTGAAATTTAACTTTGCAACATGAATCTAACTATTTGTATAAGAAGCTGCAGCTGTTACAAGCGAGGGAGGTGGGTTGTCTTGTTCTTGAGTGCTCTTCCATGCTAAAATATATTTTGATGATGATCTTTTAAGATTCTCTTGAGTTTAAGCCCTTAGTCTGGCTTCAGGATTAGCTCATGACCACTATAGTGGGATCCTGTCTTTGTGGATTTAGTTCTTGTCTTCCGACACGTAATTCTCCAAAGTAACTCCCCTTCAAACACTCGAATTCTTGTTTTGTCAAAAGCTTTCTCTAATGTTGTTGTTGTTTATAGGCAAAAATGGATGAGTTGCAACTGTTCAGAGGAGATACTGTTCTGCTAAAAGGAAAGAAGAGGAGGGAAGCAGTCTGCATTGTTCTGTCAGATGATACCTGCTCAGATGAGAAGATTCGCATGAACAGGGTTGTTCGCAATAACCTGAGAGTGCGCCTGGGTGATGTGATCAGGTGGGGACTGCTTTGCTGCCTGTCGTGTGTCCCTGGATTATCTAAATAACTTCTGCACTGGCCCTGAATTCATTCAGTCAGTAGCAGAGGCAGGATATGCAGGAAGTATCCTTAAGTCTTTCAGAGGAGACCTCAGATACATTTTCAAGTGCATGGCTTATGTCAGGGATCTCAGTTAATTTTTGGGTGTATTTCTGGCTGTGTGCATATTGGGGTTAATACTAAAAAACAATGGTAATGATTCTTGAAGTCTCTTCAGCACTTTCATGAGCCCAGGTCCTGCCATTAAATTGAATAGTTCAAATATTCCACTGCTGTCAGTTTTCTTCCCGACTTTACATTGTCAGAGGAACTCACAAATTTTTCATGTCTGAATTTCTCATCTCTATGCCATTAACAGTGGAAGGCATTAAGCAATATCGTAATTGATCTAACAGTATCTAGCTCAAGCATGAAGCTGCCCTGTGGCATACAGAAGTTGAAACTTGATAGGAATGAATGACAGAAACATGAATCAAATACCAAGATTAAAAATCCCCAAAGGAAGTTATGTTCACGTTATCTGTATTTCAGTTCTTGTTATAAAATTTTTGAATTAGGAGTGCTTTAAAAGTGTTGTGGTAATTTTGTTGTACAACACTTGAAGAAAGTGGTGAGAAAACAAGGAAGTGCACATCATGAGTTACAGAAAAGTATCCATTCTATGATAGGAGTAGGGCAAAACTGCCTGAACACTTCTGACATACAAAATTGCTAATTTGCAGGCTTAAATACGGGAAGGCTGACAGCTTCTTCCCCTGAGCATCTTCCTAATATGGAATATCCTATATATTTTAGGAAAATTGGAACCTGGTTTCTGGCACTTTTCTTCCTGGGTTGATACCTGGATAAAGCTGTAAATGTAAAATAAGTTTTATACAAGCTTTGTAGAGGAGGGGGATGAGGCTGTACTGTAGAAAATGCAAGTTTTAAATACCGCCAGGGTTGGAACAGAACAGTGCTTTGACCCAGTCCCTGTGAATAAAGGTGAATTCTTACCTTAAAATGATATGAGGCTGCTGTTGGAGTCTCTGCTAGTGTGACAGTTGAGCCTCTGCCCTCTCCTCTTCTTCTGGGACTGTGTCTATAGCAGTTCTCAGCCCTCCAGATGCATTACATTACATTAGCTTCATTGCAAGGGTCAGAGAACTTTGACACCTCTTGCCCTCATAACTTTTTCTTGCTGATCTTTAATTACTTATTGTCTTACCTTCTGTGGCCTGGTCTCTGCCAAAATACAGATTCATGCATTAATCACTTCCTGCTTGTGGTCTGTAAACTGTTTTCCTTCTGGGAGAGCTGGTCTCTTCCTTTTCCCTTTTTGCTGTATCTTCTCTGTAAAACATGTGGTAAATGAATCTGTTAAGTGTCTTAAACAGAGTGGCCTACGAAAAGTAGTATGCTCAGTTGCAGTTCAGTGTAGGCTTTTCCTAGCAGGCGAAGCACATTTGAGCTTTCTGCCTCTCAGCTGCAGCTCGATACTGAGCTATCGCTACGGTAGGCTGTTTGCCTACCCTGTAAAATCACGGCTGTGGTGTTTGTTTAAAAAGCTGGAAAGGGTCTGAGGACTCTAACCTAAATGTCATCCTCCACAAAGTGGGATTGACAGATGCCTGGCTGCAAGCCAATTACCACTGATTGGTACTTTGAGAGCCTTTGCTCTGAATCAGGGTTATTGGCAGCAGGGGCTCTATTTCTTGTAGTAGGTTAGAGAGATGAAGGAAAAAAGTTACCCCCAGCTCCCTTTCTCTTATTGTTGGTTCAGCAGTAGCTCCTTGTGGAAACAAAAATTAGCTTCTGACTCTCTCAGGTCTTCTGGCTGCACTAGTAATTTCTGAATTTGCTGGGGATGGCAAGGGACATCCTGGCAGAAGAGCAGAGGTAGGAAGAAAGTCTGAAAACTCCCCCGCAGCCTGGATAGGGCTGAGAGGATTGAAGAACAACACATGTTGTGAAGACTAGCTCTCTGCTGGGCATGATATTTGCTTTGTCAGCACTGAAATGTTCTTGGGCAATTGGGAAGCCTCAGCACAGATTTGGAGAGTCCTTTCTGGTGGTTGTGCTGGCCTGGGAAGTGACATTACTGCCTTTTCCAAACTCACATATAATTCGAGGATGACTTGACTAACCGGAGTTTTCTTCTGTTGCAGCATCCAGCCCTGCCCAGATGTGAAATATGGCAAACGTATCCACGTGCTGCCAATTGATGACACAGTAGAAGGGATCACGGGGAATCTGTTTGAGGTCTATCTCAAGCCATACTTCCTGGAAGCATACAGACCCATCAGGAAAGGTAATAGCACGTGTTACTGTAGTCCTTATGCTGCTGACTGTGGTCTAGGTAAAGAGAGAGACTGGGTAAAGAGAATTTCTGGGGACTAGCACAGATCTCTGCAAAGCATCAGACTGGCACCTGCAGAGTGAGATTTTGCTTGTTCTGATTCAATTTCCCCTAATCTTCAGAAGAAAGGGTAATATCTATTACTGGCTGGCACAGCAGCATGAGTATTCTGCTTTTTTTTTCTTGCTACATTGGATGGGGCCGTGTTAAAGTCTTAGGTAGAATTTATTTTAATAAGATTCTCTCCTATCTTGCTACCACTCAAAAGGATTGTGTGTTTGCCTGTGTGTTCATTAATTGGTTGGGTAGAGCAGCTGGCACCATGACTAAATTCACCTCTTCAGAGCAATTCAATTAGTAACTGTGAGAGTGCTTAGAAAATGAAATGCACTTTCAGAGCTGAGCTAGTAGCACTTCTGCTGGAACAAGTAGGTCCTAATGCAGTATAAACACAAGCTGAATGAAGTTTTCCAGCTTCTGTAGCCCAGTTTAGCCAGGAGTCATAGGCAATATTATGTATTACTCTCCTTCCACAGACAAGCAGTTACTGTAACTAATAGTAACTTATATAACCACTTCCAAATAATTTTTTATTATGTTAGAGCTTCTCACTGCTTTCTTGCTTCTAGTGCTTCTGGCTAGAGTTTTTCCTCTTTGAGGCAGTAGACAGAAGTAGGACATTCAAAGCTGCACTTCGCGTGTCTTTGTGCAGATTGGAACAGCCACTCCGAAAGTCACTTATTCGGAGCAGTAGTAGCAAAACCAATAAGCAGGTGGTGTCTGGAGAGAATTTCTCTAGTGAAACAGATGTTGCTGTACTTTAGTGCAAGGCACTACGAGTCAAAATGGGACAGTTTGTGAGTTGGTTGAAGAAATCTTGTGTTTGGGATCGAGTCTCATGTTGCTCTGCAAACTTCTTGAAAGCTTTTTGCATCTCAGGGTGGTTTGACATTTCAGTCTGGATTTGGTTCCTTCTGTCTCATGACTTTTCACTTGCGGTGGTTGCACCATTTACTGTCTCTGGGCAGGCACCTCTTTTGTAAAGCAATAGCTAGTTTTTAAAGGAGACAGTAAAAACTTGAGCATCTTACTCCTGGACCCTATTCTTAGCCAGTTTCAAAAGATCAGTGATGCTTGACCTCAGTTTGTGACTAGGTAGCTGATCAAACACAAACTGTAAACCAGTTTGAACATTTTTTTTTCCTAAACTACATCTGCATTATTCTTAGGAAGTTTTTTAATAAAA
The DNA here is from genome assembly GCF_964211825.1 of Aythya ferina. Taxonomy (NCBI): domain Eukaryota; kingdom Metazoa; phylum Chordata; class Aves; order Anseriformes; family Anatidae; genus Aythya; species Aythya ferina. Next base: position 10,000,097 of record NC_140299.1, on the reverse strand, counting down.
AAATTGTTCCAGAACAGTTGAATTGGAACTGAATGGGAAATAAATGTGATTAATTGCCTTTGTTTGGTATTTAGGCAGAGAATTCTTTTCTCTTGTTTGCTGTTTGTTTCTGGATGAAATGTGAAAAGTTTAACTGCTGCAGATCTAAACAGTGCTCTGGCAGTCACACAGTACGTGCAGCTGAAGAGTACGTGCTCTAAAATGTAGAGCAGTGTTAAAAATGCCAATGGCATATGCATGCGTAACCTACTTCCTTATCCTCTATGGCTGCTGGTAGTACAAGGGCTGACATTTTGCAGACATCAGCTGCAGCAGGCCACTGAAATGTGGGATTTTCCAGGTGACATCTTCTTGGTGCGTGGAGGAATGCGTGCGGTGGAATTCAAAGTGGTGGAGACAGATCCAAGTCCCTACTGCATAGTGGCTCCGGACACAGTGATCCATTGTGAAGGAGAGCCCATCAAACGAGAGGTGAGCTGAACCCTGCCACGCAGTTCTTGTCCTGAATCCACTCTGTCCACTGAAATCTGTTTCTGTGACAGTCCTGGAGAGCAGCAGAGTTGCAGTTCCTGGTTTGCCATTTTGTGTATTGAATGTGAGGGTTAGGAACTCTGGTTTCAGGAGATGAGCTGCTGCTGAAGGTAGTGGGAGAAATGTGCTTCCAGCATCCTTCCGCAGACACTGAGATAAGACTAATGTTTAGGTTTGCTGAGAAAATGGTACAACTTGATAGCAGCTAGTTTTTTGCATCTGCTTCCAGGTATCTCATGCTGGACTTAGGTGCATCTTTTAATTCTGAAGTTCTGTTGACCCATAGCAGGGAGGACTTAATGTGTAGCTAAATTTCATGCCATGTGAAGAGAAAACGATTAATGCTTTTTGAATGAGAAACTTGAAATCTCTAAACAGTTTATTTATTTTAATTCAATCCCTTAAGTTGTCTAACCTGAGTATCCCAGGTTTAAGGCAACTTGAGTTACTTGTCTGTCAGGAGTTGGCCACCTTACTTTTGTAGAGTAGGAAATCTCAGGCATATGAGCTATGGTGGCTGTATACCTCACAAAGTTAGCTGCTTTGTGAAAAATTAATGCCTGTTTGACAGTTGTGAGGCACTGGATGAGTCCTATTTGGGCTCTTCAGGACACAGTAGAGGCATTTAGGAGCAAGTTCAGCCAAAGCCAGCAGAATGAGGTCAAAATAAGAGAGGCTGGGAGAATGGCCTTGGGCTAGAGAAGGGAAGGTAAAGGGGAAGGCTTTCTGGCAACTGCCTGATGAAAAGATGTAGATGACCAGGTTCTTCTGAGGCTTGTGCCTGGGGACGGAACTAGAGACAGTTGCAGAAGCTGGGTCAAGGGAAATTCTAATCGATGTTAGGAAAAAGGTTTCTACAAAGCCTAAAGAGAAAGAATCTCCAGCTCTGGAGACCTTCAGTGCTTGTCAGGGTCAGGCTCTGAGCAGCCTGCTTCACACAGTAATCCTGGCTCTGTGGGGCTCTGGCTTGATCCCCTCTGAGATTCCAGACTATGTTATTTTATGATTTTATTGTGGCATTAAGTTACAGATAACTAAGGCCAGTAGAGATTTCAACACCCATGAGCAGAATGATTGCTGTAGGGCTGTACTGGAAGAACTAGCTACAGCTGGTCTTACTGCACATCTGAATTTCATCGTTGTCAGTTAGTTTGAGTCAGTCCCAAAAGAAAACACTGCATCTGAGAACTGTATGGTAGCTAGGGCATTTTGAGCACTGAGAAATGTTGTTTGCAGTTTAAGGAATATTTTATACTGGGCTCCGTTGTCTGTTTTAATCAGTTAGACACATGAGAAGATCACATAGCTTTTTTTGTGCTTGAGTCTGTAGCAGCAGAGGCTGTCATTCAAGAGGCCAGGTTTCATTGAGGTCTAGGTACATGCAGGTAATTCCTGTTGTATATCTGGGAAGTCAGAGCTACAAAACAATTGTAGAAGAAACCAGGAAGTCTTTTAAGTGAGCATCTCAAAACAGCAAAGAAGGAACAATGAGCAATAGCCCAGATTCCTGGTTCTGTAAACTGGAAGGGATTGTTGTACCCATGTCTTCACTCAAATATTGAATAATTTTCCTTCCCGGCAGGATGAAGAAGAGTCCCTGAATGAAGTGGGCTATGATGACATTGGTGGCTGCCGGAAGCAGCTGGCTCAGATCAAAGAGATGGTGGAACTTCCCCTCCGACACCCTGCGCTCTTCAAGGCCATAGGGGTGAAGGTAAGCACCTGCATGCTCCAGGTTGACTTTGCTGTTGTCTTTGATACAGGAGGTTTATGTCTTATTGGAGGGGAATAAGTAACTTTTTTTTAAAAAAATGCTGGTATTAGGAGGCTATTTCCTTACATTTTAGACACAGATTAAAATGCTGGCACTTGTAAAGCAGAGTGATGCTTTGAATCATTGCTGTCAGTTACTGGCAAGGTTTTTGTTTGTGTGTCATGCGAAGTAGTCAGGGTGTTGATGGCTGGATGGCAGTTGTTGCATGAGCCTGCATCACAGTTTTGGACTGGCTTTATCCAGTGCTTGGAATACACTGTGAAGCTACTCAGGCGTTCAGGTACTAGCTTACCACCTAAATCCCTTGCCTCTGTCCCCAGCCTCCACGTGGCATCCTGCTGTATGGTCCTCCTGGCACTGGTAAAACACTGATTGCCCGAGCGGTGGCCAACGAAACTGGGGCCTTCTTCTTCCTGATCAATGGTAAGCTTTGAGTCTGCTTTGGACCCAAACCTGCTGTGTGGTCGTTCTTCCAGCTAGTGGTAGTGAATGGTTTAGATAAGGCCACCTTATAGCCACCTCTGTGTCCTTGACATCTTTTCTTACCTCTTTCAAGTGCCTCACTGAGGACACTTAATGTGGAAGCATCTGTGGTAGTGGCACTGTCTTTAAACTTGATTGTTCTGCATCAGTGGTTGAAAGACAGTTTTGTGATGTGGGAATTTGGAGTCTGTTTAGGTGAGTGTTCATTTATGTTGGAAAGGGCAGAGCTAGGAGTGAAGTGGTGAGATTATTCTTTGTATATGGGCGTAGAACACTCATTTCTGTTGCTGACAGCATGTTTTATTCAGAAAAGAAGTTGGTCTGCACTGCAGTTCTTTTTCCTTCAAGTGAAGCACAAGACCTCTTTTGTTCCACATAATATTAAATTGGGAGGAACGTTCCTGAAAGCTATAATGAGTACTTTGGAACTTAGCTAGAAGTGACAGGACCTCATATTGTTCAATCTCACCTGTAGCAGTTGAGGTGGATACTGGTTTATGGCCACTGAACAACAGATTCTGAATTTTCCTTGCTGCTTTTCTGTCCCATTTTGCAATCAGTGCTGGAATAACCAAATGTTTGTACCTGAGGAGCGCTGCTTTTCTTCCCCAATTTCAATCAGATCCATTAAGGTGAAAGCAGTGGATTGTACAGTACAGCACAGCATAGCAGAGACCAGCAGTAGGGAACTGCCTCGCTTTTTATCTCAAGATGTCATAAGTAAATGGGCTGTTGCAAACCATATGTTACCCTTGTCATCTACTTCTTAAGTCTGTGAAAGGTGTCACTGTATGCCTATAAGGCAGCCTTTTCTTTAGAGACTTGTGCTTCTGGTGTATAATAAAAGTAACGTGCATTGTCAGAATTAGTGATGTGGTCTTTGTGTGGTTGGCCCAAGCCTGCAGCTGCAAGCAGCACTGTAGGCAGAACTGGTATGAATTGGTGAGTTACTTGAAGTGAAACAGTGTGGTACCTGCCCACACCCATGGCTCTGCAGCTGGTTCACTTCAGGCAGCTGTAGCAGCTCTGCAGCCTGAGGGTCAGGTTTATTTTCCTCAGATCTTTCAGAAGAAGTTTGCTTTCTCTTCGTGACCACTCCCATCATCAAGATGGAAAAAGATTTTAAATGTTTTTACTCTTTTTTTTTTTTTTTTTTACTCTTTGAGGGGAGGTTGTGATTTTTTTTTTTTTGGCAGGCTGGTTTTTTTTTTTCTTGTTTTATTTTAGTTTTGGAATTCATTTATAGGATCTTATAGAGGTAAATGTGTACCCATGTAATGCAAGCTAAAGACAGCTTAAGTATCTTACAGCTTTTTCCTTCCCTATCCTGATAATTCATCACCATATAATTTGATTGCTTCTCTTGCAAGCTAGGACTGGCATTAACAGTGTGTGGTGGCACATTACAGAGAAGTTCACCAAGTGTGAAATAGGGTAAGAAAAGAGGCAGCTAAAGGTAGCTCACTGACTAGCGCTGCATTCTGTTAGAGTAAGCTGAACACACCAGAATAATGATAGAAAATAATTTTGCATTCTGTTCTTGCCTGTTCAGCTGCAAATTTAGTGAACTTGGTTGATAGTGTTTGCTTTGGCTTGAAATATAGATACTCCCATGTGAATGTTGTATTTAAAAAAAATCATCTACATGCCTCGGGGCTAGCTGTGTCTCTTCGGGGTGCCACAGAGCTGCTATTTTTCAGGTCCTGAGATCATGAGCAAGCTGGCTGGTGAGTCTGAGAGCAACCTGAGGAAAGCATTTGAAGAAGCAGAAAAGAACGCTCCTGCCATCATCTTCATTGACGAACTGGATGCCATTGCTCCTAAGAGAGAGAAGGTAAAGATAGCCTATAGGAGGTATAGAGGTGTCTGTACACCGTTTTTGGTAGCAGCTGGCATGAATGTCTGTCTGAGTTTAGGGTAAAGCAGCAGTTAATGCTTGAACTCAGTCAGGTGTGAGAAGAATAGTATACAGTTCACAATGTTTGTTATCAGCTTGTGGCTCTCACGTCCAGCTCCTGTGCTGTAGAGCTTCTAGTCTAATGATTGTTTTTTAGTCTAATAATTGTTTTGTCTCTCTGTAGACACATGGAGAGGTGGAACGTCGCATAGTGTCTCAGCTGTTGACTCTTATGGATGGATTGAAACAGAGAGCACATGTGATTGTTATGGCAGCTACCAACAGACCTAACAGCATTGACCCAGCACTCAGGCGATTTGGTAACCAGGATTGTCAGCTGTTTTCTGTAGCATTGTAATGGTTTTACCCTGATATGCAGTTGAGCTCCTCCACAACTGCTCTGTCACTCCCCCTCGCCTCAAAGGAAACGCGAGAGAAAAGGCTCAAGGGCTGAGATTAAGGGCAGGGGCATCACTCACCAATTATCTTTATGGGCAAAACAGACTCAGCGTAGGGAGATCAGTAATTAGTGCCTATCACTAGCAGATTAGCACTGTGGAAAACTAAAATATGGAAAAGCAAACTAAAAACACCCTCCCATATCCACCCTCTTCTGTGTCCTCCCCTGAGCATTTTTTTTCCCCTTAAATCTGCTCTTCCAGAGGCACAAACAACATCACTTATTGGCTCAGGTCCCTCTCAGAGGATCTGGAGCTGGCTCCTCTATGCCGTGGGGCAGCTGCTGGGCTCTGCTCACAGAGGCCACCCCTGCAGCCCCCTGCTACCAAGCCCATGCCACGTAAACCCAATACAATCAGATGCTTTGTTACAGACTATGCTTCAGGGGCCTTGGAGAGATGGAGCAGAAATTAATATTAAAAGTCTTCTGTGTGTTCCATAGACTATTGACTTGTGTCTAGCTGCTGCTTTGTAATTTATTTCTAGGCTTCTGGCCTTCGATATAATTTCCTGTTTTATTTAGGTTAGAACTTGTAATAAAAATACTTCAAAATCATGTGGTAGTCTCTATTAGGTGAGGCTAGCTCAGGACACACTGAAGGAGTAAAAGACTGCTTGAGGGCCTATGTGTGCCTCAGGTTGTAGAAGAATTGTCTGACTTTCCTTTTATTATTGAGGAGTCTGGTAGCTTCCAAGCTCCATGTTTTCAAAGCTCTACAGCGTGAATTAATGTCTGGTGTATGAGCAGTTAGTAAAGTGTGTAACAGCAAACCTACCAAGCTTGCAGGAGAAAATGACATCTTCAGTGTGTAGAAGCATGACTAGAGGCAAATGATAGCTGTATTTATGAGGCAAGTGATAGGTGTATGTTAATACCGCAGTAATATATAGGTTACCTGCCTCCCCAGATAATGAGGCAGTTGTTTTTTTTCACAACCTGGGTTTTGCTGGGATGATTACTGTAGGAAGTTCTAAAAAACTAAGTATGTCTCTCCGAATTTGTATACTGTTATGCTGAGGACACAAAAGTGGAAATAAACACAAATGCCTCATGGTGTATTGTAACCCTCATTGGTTAAGGGAAGTATTCTTTTTTACAAATGAAGCTTGGAAAATGTTGCTAAACCAGCAGTACCCTGCTTTTTGTAGTCTTGAAGTCTAGTTAATACAGTAGTTCCGCTTTTCCAAAATGGCTAAGGCCTTTATTCTCTCTGAGCTGACTATGAAACTATGCTGATAGATGCTGTAGAGAAACTCAAAACTCAGGCATTTTCTGAAACTACGTCTCTGTAGCTTGTCATTATGTCGTTCAGTCAGAAGCATACAGCAACTGCAGCTTCTTTGGTTTGCAGAATCAGCAGCTCAACATACGTTTTGTACTCCCCAGGTCGTTTTGACAGAGAGGTAGATATTGGTATCCCAGATGCAACTGGGCGCCTGGAGATCCTGCAAATCCACACAAAAAATATGAAACTGGCTGACGATGTGGATCTGGAACAGGTGAGCAGAATGCTGTTGGGAAAGCTTGTCTCTGCAGCCTAACGTTAACTGATGCTGTGTTTTGTGGTAGAGTTGTTATGGCTTTGATCATATAAATGTAGTTGCTCGTTTAGGACAATGTGAAACTGGGTGAACGCGTGATCTCTGGGCTTCCTTCCAACTAGTTTACCAGTGACTAAAAATCCTCACTCGCTAGTTAAAAGTGGCATGGCTAAGAGAAACAATTGTTTGTCAGTACAGTCTGCATGTGCCTTGCTACTGTCCTCCTGGGTTTGTTTGCTGTGTATTTCTACTCGTAACCCTAAAACAGCTCTCAGGGAGGTGAGTGAGTGTTGTGGTGATATGGGATACCGCATGTAAACTCAGTCGGTTCCTGTTATTTCTGTCTTGAATGAAGAACTCCAGTCTTGGGGTTATCTTTCTGTGTTGTGCCATCTGAATTCCAGTTGCAGCTTTGATCTCAAGTGGGAGGTGGAACAGCAGTGTCTCTGCCTGTTAATTATGAGGTGGCACTTGCCTCCTGAACCCACAGTGGAACGTGGAACACTGATGTTTCTGTCCTCCAGAGTTCCATTGCACCTCCGAGTGAGTCACCAGAGCATGCAGAGTGCTTGCTTGTGTCCCTGTGAGTCATAGTCAGTGCTTTGCTTTCAGGTGGCAAACGAGACCCATGGACATGTTGGTGCTGACTTGGCTGCTCTTTGCTCAGAAGCTGCTCTTCAGGCTATTAGAAAGAAGATGGATCTCATAGACCTAGAAGATGAAACCATTGATGCTGAAGTGATGAACTCACTGGCTGTGACCATGGATGACTTCAGGGTAATGCAAGAGTGCCCCTCTTTGAGGTGCAATGTGTAACTGTTTATCTGAAGCATGTGAACATGACATGATAGCATTATTTAATGCCATTTCTTCTAACAATAGTGGGCTCTGAGCCAGAGCAACCCTTCTGCTCTTCGGGAGACTGTGGTAGAGGTGCCACAAGTTACCTGGGAAGATATTGGTGGTCTAGAAGATGTAAAGAGAGAGCTCCAGGAGCTTGTACAGGTAAGAGTTTGCAGCTGATTTTTTGCCTAGTCAGCTTAAGTAATAATTTTTCTGGTAAAATCCAGAGCCTCTTCATACTCCTGTTTGGACTGTAAACAGAATAAATGCAGTTTTTGTGGTAACTGCTTGTAATGGACTGAAAATACCACGGTGTTCTATCTTAGTGAACGCAGGGAGAGGAAGGTGCTGGGAAGCAGCTTCAGACTTTCCTTAGTTGAGTGTACGATGACATCTTTCATGGGTCTTGTGCTAAATGCAGCATTTCAGCCTCTCATAAGTGAAAGCCAGCAGTGTGAGCATTGCTGAGAATCCTGTTACTTGGTGGCTTTATCTGCCAGAAGGTAAACAAAGATTCTCATGCAATGAGCTTCCAGAGGGCTTTTTATTGGTGTTACCATTGAGACAGGTGAAAAATAATTGTGAAGCCTTCTGTGAAAGGAGACAAAAAGTCATGAATGTCTGTGGAAACTTCTGGTGTCTGAATCAGGATGGTTTCTTTCTGATACATCCCCGCTCTCAGTTGTCACTGTAGAGGCAACCTGTCTGTGAGTTAATAATAAATAAATAGAAATCTAATTTTCAGTCTAATTTTCTGGTGTTAAACCATCACCTAGCTCTGACCTTGCTGCTGAGGATAGAAGCTCACATCAGCCACTTTGCGTGTCTCTGGAGGGCAGAGCTGACGAGGTTGGATAATGAGCTGTTCCCTTTTGCTTCTGCAGGGCAGAATGAAGCTGGGGTTAAGTGTACTGGAAAACTATCCAAACTGGTGAATAGTTCTTAGGGATAAATAGGCATTTTAGGGCAGCTTTACAATTGGGCTGTGCTGCTTTTTGAACCAGTTCTCATCTAAAATCTGTAGTGGCCCTGAGCAGGCAGAAAATTGTGTTTAACTCACTAGAAATCTCAGATACTGTTTCTGGTAGGAGCAAGGTGCAGGCCTATTCATCACGAGAATTTTTTGTTGTTTACTCCTGCAGTATCCTGTGGAGCACCCAGACAAGTTCCTCAAATTTGGCATGACTCCATCAAAAGGGGTTCTGTTCTATGGGCCACCTGGTTGTGGTAAGACGCTTCTGGCCAAAGCCATTGCCAATGAATGCCAGGCAAACTTCATTTCCATCAAGGGCCCAGAATTGCTTACCATGTGGTTTGGAGAGTCTGAAGCCAACGTGCGCGAGATCTTTGACAAGGTAAGTGTTTCTTCTGCTCCCCTGTGCTACATTTCTGCTGAGATACCCCCAGAACATCGTCTCTGCTCAGCCTGTCTTACTGGCCCAGTTCTTACTTGTGTATTTTTTTGTTTTCTCCACTTGGACTGTGAGCAGGGGCTGCTTTCCCAATGTTACAGAATTAATCGTGTTTGGGAACATAGCTAATTAAATGTTCTTTCTCCCACTACAATTTGCATCTTCTGTTACAGAACGATCAATGTGCTAGTGCCTTAGCCATGAGGCTGGCATGAGAGTGACATAAATATCCTCAACATGCCTTGAAAACTGACATCTCATTAGCTATTAACTTGTACAGAGTTTCAAAACACCTTTCAGGGTCTTGTCCTGCAATATGCATAATGCAGAAAGGAGTTCCACTCCTGCTGCCCAGTTCCCTGTAGATTGCGTTGCCTCCTGTCCCACGTAGGGATTAACTCGGGGATCCTCACTGTTGTGGTCAGGGGAGCTGCTGGAAGAGCAAAGCAGAAAGGAGAATGAGAGGGGAAGATGTGGGTTGGAAGGGAACCTCAGAGGCCATCTGCTCCAACTGTTAGTCCAGAGCAGGAAGATAACTTGGAATTCTGGCTTGTGTGTGTGTGAGGTTCTTGTGTGTATTAGTTGATTAGTGCATTAGCATACTAGCCCAAACCAAGGATGGAGAATCCCTGACCTCTGGGCCTGTGTGCTAATGTTAGAATTCCCTGATTGTAAAGATTTTTTTCTTTATTTCTAACTGGAATTTTCTTTGCAGCAGTTTGCACCCATTTTCACTGCACACCTTGAAGGATCTGACTTCTTTTGCCTGTAGTTACCCATTAGGTAGCTGAAGATGGGCTGGATTTGCTCCTTCTATTTGATACGTTGTGACTGTGGATACCCCAGTGCCTAAATAACCAGCTGACATCCCCAGATCTTGCTGGGAGAGTTTGCTCCTGGCAGATTGGTTCCAGCTTTCCCTCTTGGCATTAGAGTTACCACACTTCTGCTTGCTCTATGGTGCTCTCAGTTTTGAAGAAATTCACCTTGTTACTCAGTATTTAATTGGGGTTTTCTAGAGCAGCTCCTCCAAGCTCTCCTTGAGGCAGTAGTGCTCTGGTACTCCTCTGAGCTGCTGTAATTTTAGGGTATGCTCAGTGTGAAATCAGTGTGCTCCTCGCCTGGTGTTATTTAACAGGGACTAATTGTTTCTGTTTGCCTTTTGCAGGCCCGCCAAGCAGCCCCTTGCGTGCTCTTCTTTGATGAGCTGGACTCCATTGCGAAGGCTCGAGGTGGGAATATCGGAGATGGCGGCGGTGCTGCAGACCGTGTCATCAACCAGATCCTGACAGAGATGGATGGCATGTCCACCAAGAAGAACGTCTTCATCATCGGTGCCACCAACAGGCCAGACATCATTGACCCAGCCATCTTGCGCCCTGGCCGCCTGGATCAACTCATCTACATCCCTCTGCCTGATGAGAAGTCCCGGGTGGCTATTCTTAAGGCCAACCTGAGGAAATCACCAGTTGCTAAGGTAGGATCTGTGCCATGACTGCACCTGAGTTGGTTTTGCAGTGCTCTGCACTTGCTTCTCATGAGCTGGGGACGGAGAGGAGGGCTGGGGACTGCTCCACGCACTGCAGAGCTGTGAAACCTTCCATCTCTGAAGAGTGGAAATAGATGGCAGAGATAGGGGGAGGCTCGAGTTCTAAAACAAGGTACCAACGCAGCTAGATATCAGCGTGTCAGCACGGCAGGTCTTTGTCACATAGTAGAGTTCTGCCTACAGTGCAGGAACAGGAACGCCTGTTATGGCAAGATGGAGGAGATTCTTGTACTGTGAAAGAAAAATAAATGTAAAAAACGGGGGTGGGAGATGGAAATTGAAGAGGAACCATTGCAGTTAATTGTTGCTGAGCTCTTTCATAGGCAAGAGTTCTATGTCTTGCCTGGGAAGCAGGCAATAATGAAACTTATGGGGTTAATCAGAGGAAGACAGGTGTCAGGTGAGTGTGCAGACTTTTTTAGGCCATTCTTATGTTTTTTAAGAACTGCTGGGAAGGAAAGCTTTAAAGAACGTTGCAGTGCTTCTCTATCAGTTGACAGGAAGGAGACTGTTTGTCCTCCCCATTTCCACTCATCTCATTTGACTCCTAAAGTTGAGACCTGAGGAAATCAAGTCTGGAAGACTGCCTGCCTCTTCCTGAAGGTGAACAGTGCAGAGGCATATGTAGCTGTGTAGCAGGCTCTTTCTGTGAGCGAGGAGAGTGTGGCCTGCCTTTGTGTGTGGTTAACTTTTACCAGAAGCAAGAGCCTTAACAGCTCATCTTCCTAAAATTGACCAAAGTTAAGGCAGTGCGTTGGTACTGTGGGATCTGAAGGCACTTCTTTGTCACCTGAGAGTGCAAGGTGTAAAGGAGAGGCCTCTCTCGTTTTCCCCTAGGATGTTGACCTGGATTTCCTAGCTAAGATGACCAACGGCTTTTCGGGGGCTGACCTGACAGAAATTTGCCAGCGTGCCTGCAAACTGGCCATCCGCGAGTCCATCGAGAGTGAGATCAGGCGAGAGCGTGAGAGGCAGACCAACCCTTCTGCCATGGTGAGCGGGGCACTCAGCTTTCCCTGCTCATGAGAGAGGCAGCCCACCTCTGCCCGTGGGTGAGGGATGATGCGTTCCTCTCCGTAATCCTCAGATGAGGACGAGTAGGCTTGGCACAGAGCGCTGAGCTGGAGCACTTTGTTCTCTTCTTGTGGGAGGGTGAGGGCCTCCTGTTGTGCCTCATCACTGGCATTGCTCAGAAGGCCCCTGCTGCAGCTGTGACTCAGTCTGCTGCAGCATCCCTCCCTAGCCCCTGCCTCGGCGAGTATTGTTGCATCCTGACCCGGGGGGGGGAGGGCTGTGGGCGGGTGTCGGGCTGCCCACAGCTCACCTGGGCCCTCTGTCCCACTGCAGGAGGTGGAGGAGGACGACCCGGTTCCTGAAATACGCAGGGATCACTTTGAGGAGGCCATGCGCTTTGCTCGCCGCTCTGTCAGTGACAATGACATCAGGAAATACGAGATGTTTGCACAGACTCTACAGCAGAGCCGTGGCTTTGGCAGCTTCAGGTAACCCTGAGGGAGGCGGGGAAGGCAACGTGGCTCAGCTAGCCTCAGAGCAGAGCACTGAGGGCAGCTTTGCTGTCCTCTGGGTAACAATCCCCTCTTCCACTGCATTTTCTGGTTCCCCCCAGTGTGTACAGCACCCAGCTGAGCACACAGTGGTACAGGCTGTGCTGCAGGTCAGCTGTAGCTGCTCTGCTAGTGCTCCTGAAACCCATCAGCCCTTTTTCCTTTAGTGCAAGCAACATCTGGCAGCAGTGTAAGCCTTTGCATGACCTGCCCTAAGGCTTCACCACATTTCTCCCCTTTCCTACTTGGCACCCGGGGGCTGGTGTGGAGGGAGGGGATTGTGCTGAGCTGTGAGGAAGCTTCTGAAGAGCTTCTCTTCTCTCCCCTTTTTCACTGCTGCCTGCAGGTTCCCATCAGGAAACCAGGGAGGTGCTGGTCCAAGCCAAGGCACAGGAGGTGGCAGCGGGGGCAACGTGTACAGTGAAGACAATGATGATGATCTCTACGGTTAACTCGCTGTCCTCATTGGACCAAACTCCAAATCAGGCCACGTTGTACAGGGAAAATCCAATGTTCAGTGGACTCTCGGCTTCTTCATTCCTCAGTCAGAACAGTGTAGCTGCACGTCAGACTTTGTACAGGGAATGTTTTCTGCAAACACACAAATACAGACCGATGTTCAGTTGGGAGGCAGACAGTGAATTAACAAGGAGGGGAACCAACTTAATTTCTGAGAAATTTCTGTTCTAGTTTATGTGGCAGAATCAGCAGCTTTAGCAAAGGGTACAACGTTAGCCTGTATTAAAAAACAAAAAACAAACACAAAAAATAATAAAAAAAAAATAAAAATCCCACAAAACTCTAGCCAGGCCCCCGGCAATTCCTTTTTGTGGTACTGCTGGAGCATCAGCAGCGCTGCCTCTGCAAACCCCATTTCTCACTTGCTGTCTGAGCACTCCTCACCTGCCCCTCTTGTCTGTTTTGTGCATTTCCCTGGAGAGTGTGAGGTTGCTCTCTGTTCATACATCTCTTAGCTCATGTTAACAGAAAAAACTGGTCAGACAATCTCTCTCCTGTGCCATAACTTGGCACAAAGCACTGAGTAAGAGAGCCCTGCTGCCAGTGGCAGGTATCTGGTGTTGCTTCACTGATGCTGGCCGCGAGCTGTTGAGTTTCCTGCTGCTTTCACTCCAGTGCAGCACAGTGCTCCTCCAGAAATCCCCCTTTCATCCACCCTGCCTGAAGGCAGGCACGAGAGAGTTCTTGGGCTGTCTCTGGAGTCTGGTTCAGCATGACCTGAGTGTGGTTTGGGAACAAGAGCTTCCTCTGATGCTGTAGCAGCAGTGTTCGTCAAGCTCTGCAGAGAGATTTCCCCCTTCTGCAGAAACGATTTGTGTGTCCCTGTGGGCTTCTGATGAAAGCTTTGGTTCTTTGCTGTCAGCTTGGCCTTTATTGTGCCTTTTACTCAGTAGTCAAGTTTTGATCATATTCTTGTGCTTTTTCTTCAATTTCTTCTAGCCTTCTGGCCCACTGCTTGATTTATTTTCCCTTCTCTGAACTGAAAGATGTGCTACTGCTGTGCTTAGTGTTTCATGTGGGTCAGGCAGCCAGCCCCTGCCCTATCCTGGTGCGTGCACTCATTCACCTGTAGCTGGAGGCAGGGCTGCACCTGCTGAAGCAGGTAAATGGCCCAGAGAGCAGAGCTGCTCTTAGAAGGTGCGTGGCCAGCTGCAGGGCAGTGCTGCAGCAGGAAGAGCAGCTGTGAGCCTGTACCCATGAGCCTAGACCTGTGATGCGTGGCGTTTGGGCTCACCCCTGAACTCCATGAAAAGACAGGGAGCCTCCTGTTCAGCATGGTTACTTTTCACTTCCTTTTTTTTTTTTTTTTTTTTTTTTTTTTTTTTTTGTGGGCTCTGGCTGTATAATTGGGAAAAGGGGAGGCTCTGGGTGCCTGCATATTCCCGAGGACCAGCTGAGTGTGGCAAACAGAGCTTCAGTTCAGTTCGTTGATGCTTGCCTTTGACCCCCAAGGCTGGGAGCTGAGTGCTCCTCCTGCCCTGAGCAGTCGCAGCAAATGCAATGAATTTGATTCTCCTTTCCCTGCCTGGCTTGAACGTGCAGCTTCGGCCACCAGGAGGTAGGTGGGGCTCCCTTCCCCATGTCTGGATCACCCAGCTTGGGGCTGGATTTGGCACTGGGCAAGGGAAGATGTGTTTAAACACAGGAGCAATGCTGCTGGCTGCATGTGGCCCAGCCCTGAACCAGAGGGCAACGGGTCTTGGCACAGAGCACGGGTGTGTGCTGTTGGCTTCTAGAGAGCTGCAGAAACTGAGGATTTCTGCAGAGATGCTGAACTGTGGATGACATTGGGAGAAAGGGTCCCCCAGGGCTTTTGGGGTGATTTCTCCCACAGCAGGAGCTGTGGAGGGCCCAAGCAATGGGATATTTGGCCCTAAAGCCTCTCAGTTGCAGATGAGCTCCATCAGCCTACCAAGGCTCAAAGGGAGCATAAAAAAGGGTGAGGGAAGGATATGGCTGAAGGATAGGGCTATCCAGGAGGAAGGGGGCTTGTGGGGAGAAACACACTGAAATCGAGAGTGCTGCCTAAATAGCACAACCACCTGCTGCAGGCTGTGCTAGGAGGCTGTGGGAGCCCCCGGGGAGGCTGGGCAGCCTCTGCTCGGGTGGTCTGTCCTAGTTCAGAGGCGACTGCTGGCACTGTGCCTCTCCTGTCCTCGCTCCTGTCCTCGCACCACCTTGCACCAAGGTGGAAGATGCTGCCAGCTCATGGGGCTGCGCTGCTGCTCTGCGATGTGCTTGCCATCAGCCACCTGGGGAGGGGAAAAGGGCTGTTCCTCAGCAGGAGCCCTGCAGGACTCAAAAAAAAAGCCTTTGTCAAGCTCTGTCAGGGGGGTGGGTTTGGGAACGTCACCCCCAACCCCTGGGCTTTGTCCCTGCTGGTGGCAGATCCAGCCCCGCATGCCTGTGGGCTGTGCAGGCTGGGGCAGGAGGCAGAGGGGTGGCGGTGCATGCGTCCCAGCTCCTGGGAGCATAAGGTTTCCCTGCCTCCTCTCCTAATTACAATTTAATTAGCACAATTAAATGCAGCAGGAGGGTTGGAACCCCTCCTCTTCTCTGTCTCCTCTGGGATGTGGCTCCTGCTGGGGACAGCCCTCGGGGGAGCCCCCGGAGCATCTGCCTCTGCCCTGGAGCAGTGTATGGGGGCTGTGGGTAGTTTTCTTGGCCCCCTTTATTGCCACCGTGGGTGGCAGCTCCTTGTCTTGCCCCTGTAGCCCTGGAAGCATGTCTGTGGTGCCCCAATCCTACAGCTCAACCCCACCAGAGCCCGCACAACCCCCTCAGGGCCGCAGTGTGTGCAGCATGGGGGGCGAGGCCCTGGGGCCTAGGGCCTGGCACCGAAGTGTAGGACTAGAGGGAAGGGCCTCGAGTTGCACCAGGGGAGGTTCAGGCTGGAAATGAGGAGACATTTAGGTTGGAAATGAGGCGACATTTCCCCCCTCAGCCGCTCTCTCCTGCCACCAGAGGGCAGGCCCCGGCCGTGCTCCTCGTGGGGCCCGGGTCCCCACAGCCCCACAGCGGCCCTGGGCCAGCCGCAGCTGCCCTGTGGGGCACGCCAGCCCCATGGCAGCCCTGTCAGCATCGTCAGCCCCTGCTGGGGGTTTTCTGCCCACCATCTGGGGCTGGAGGCCTACAGAAATTTCTGAGAAGAGCTGTGTCCCCAGGCAGCCCCCACCAGCAAGAAGCCCCCTTCATTGCCACAGCACCCCACTGCCCACAGCCCCTCCTCGCCCACCCTGGCCTCCATTCTCATGGCATCTTGGCTGAAATTGCACTCCCCTGCCCATGTTGGTTGTGTTTTAGGAGCCCTGAAGGGATACAGAGCCCTAAAATGGGGTCCCCCCCATACTAATGGGGACGGGGGTCTGAGCCCCTTCCCCAGCCCCACCGCCGGCACCAGGGCAACCACAGCCCCTGTGTCTCCTATCACAACGCGCACCAAGGAGTTAATATTTTTTAAAATACTTTATTTTTCTCTCAATACTGACATTACAAAAAAAAAAATTACAAAAAAAAAAAAAAAAAAAAAAAAGAACCACTATAAAACATTCAGGTCTCATTGAAACTGAGAAAAACAAAGCAGCTTGCATCTGCGTGCTGACCTGTCTTCTCACTCCATCAGTGTCCACCAGGTTTCCGTACATCGAACTCCACAGGGAACGGCGGAGGGAAAAGGCGTCGTGCCCTAACCTGAATTCAAACTGGTCACAAAATTAAGCAGTGCTTTAATTTAATTTAAGAGGTCTCCTCTCCCCGTGCCCTGGCCATGGCACAGGCCGTCCTCCCGCCGTATATGATGCACTGTACAGCTATACACCCCATACCAGCTCAGAGGATGCTGTGCCATGAGCTGAACCCCCCGGGATCCCTATTTCAAGTCATTGATTTCTCTTTATAAAAAGGATGCCTGGGGGGGGAGGAGGGTGTTTTGGCTTTCTCGGTGCTGGTCGGGCTGGAGATGTGGAGCTGAGGCGGTGGAGGAGCCACACAGAGCCAGGTCGGCTGTGCCGCCTGTTCTGCAGGACCCCTCCTGGGAAAAACTGGCAAGAGGCAGAGTTGACCAAGAAAGGTAAGAAATATAAAAATTCTCCTGATGGAAATCCAAAGTTTTTAAAAAAATACAGCATTTAAAAACAAAACCACCAAGCAGATTGCCTCATGCTCCTTCCAGCTCCACCATAACACCCAGAATTACCTCCTGAATTAAACGTCCCTGTAGAAAAATATATACACGTGCCTTTCTCTTCCTAATAAAATCCCTAAGGTTGAACTCAAACGCTTGTCAAAACCACAGCTCTGCTGACGCTTGGCTCTGCTTTTGCACCCAGACTTGTGCTACACACATACTACGTTCTCACAGGCATGATGTTGGTATGGCTGAGCCGCGCCCCAAAAGTCGGGGTGAACCACTCCAGGAAACCCAAAACGGGCAGAGCAAACCCTTACGGAGTTTACCTAACAAGCTAAATATATGTATAAAAAAAAAGCAGCAATGCAAACTCAACACATCTGAACAAGAAAGCTCCCACCCTGGGCTCCCCTGTCCCCCCGGCCGGCAGCAGGTGCGTGGGACAGCGGGGGCAGGAGGCTGGAAGGGACCATCCCCAAGTGCTTTGAGCTCCGTCGATTGGCACAGGTGATGCTCGGTGGTGGTCTTGGCACAGGAGAGTGGACCGCAGTAGCACGAGGTACCGTGGTCCCCGGTTAGAAACGGTCCGGCTACAGTGGCCACCGCGCGCAGGAGCGGTCCCTTGGCCGTACGCGCTCAGGAGTTTCCTTGGCACCTCGGTATGGCCGGGACCCCGAACAGCAGCAAGTATCAAAGAGGGAAGGAGAAAACTAACACGGGGGGTGGATGTGAGATCCTGTGAAGTCCTATTTACACTGCGCTTAACCCCTATGAGCCCATCCTCTAGTCAGAGGGTTGGCTGGAAAAGCAGGTGACACAAAAACCACAAAGTGATGCACCTCCCCGGGCAAACAGCCCGTGCCGCTCGCTTGTGCAAGGCAGCAAAGCTGGACCTCTAGAAAAAGAAAACAAAACAAAAGAAAAGGCTGGCAGCGAGGAGAGCTGCGAGGGCAGGAGCCTGCGCTCACCATTCCCCCGCTGCTGGAGTAGAAAACAGGCTGAGAGGGGAAGGGGTGGGAGGGATGGATGGGGACTTCTGGGGAAGGAAAGTGGGTTTTTTGCATTTGAAAGTGCTCTGGCACCTCTGCTCCGTGTGGGCCGGATGCTGTGGCACGTGCGTTTGGAGTATTGCTGCTTGGAGAAGAGTCCCCGGGGCTCTAGGAGCACGGGAGGTGCTGCTTGAGGATCTGTCTCGTCTGGGGAGCTATTCTGTCTGGGAAGCGGATTTTGAACTCCACGATCAAGTCTCCTCGCTGGTTGGGGGCCTTGGGGAAGGGCAGCCCTTCCCCGCGCAGTCTCTTCACTGTGCCCGGCTTGATGATGTCGTTGCAGGGCAGCGGGATCACCCTCCCGTCGATGGTGGGAATGTTCACGGTGCAGCCGCACAGGGCCTGCGGGGAGAAGGGGGGAGACGCCGTCAGCCGGGCTGCCAGCCCCATGGCACCCAGGGGTGCACCCAAAGAGACCCCAGCCCCGCTCCCCGTCCCCAGCACCGCGGGACAGAAGCCCCACGGGCGGCAGGATCCCCGCTCCCCATCCCCTGCTCCTCCCAGCGAGCGCCCCGCGGCTCGCAGCAACAGGGCAGCCCAAATTTAGCCCTTTCGCTACCCAATCTGGGAGCCCAGCAGGGTGGGGGGGGGGGGGGGGGGGGACAGCCGAAAGCCCAGCTGAGCTCATCGGATGCCTCTGCGGTTCATCAGCTGTCACCCTTCGGAGCCCGGGGGTTATCTATAGCACAGCCTGTGCCCCCCACCCCGGCCAAAGCCTCCCGAAGGTTACGCCAGCACGGGGCACGGCACCGCGCTTTCCTGGAAGCTGGGGGCCCCGCGGGGCTGCTCCCCGCCGCCAGCCCCTGCTCAGGCAAAGGGTTGGGTTACTGCACTGCGCCACTGCCCTGCAGCTATTTTTATACCTTGGTGGCCCAAGAAGGAAGAAGCAAGAATGAGACGGTTCCCCGAAACTGCAGGCTTGGGGAGAGTGGCTCCGGCGTGCCCTGCATCCCTGCTGCAGGGACCTCCATGCGGCCACGTCCCCCCCTTGCAAAGCAGCCACGTCCCCTCACTGCAAAGCCAGGAGCTGATTTTCCAGGCTGCCCTCTTCATCCCCATCCCCATCTCCATCCCGGGGCCGGGCGCTGCCTCCTGCAGAAGCCGGCAGCAGCCGCAAGCCGCCCTGCGTTAGCGAGCCACGTGACGCGGGAATGCAGCAAGAAAATCCTTGTGTCCTTAAATAACTCAGACAGCTCTGCCGTACACGTGGGCAGCAGCGTCTCCGGGCTTTCAGCAAGGAGAGAGGCTGCCGCTGACGGAGGACTGCGGAGCGATACTTCTGGAAGGGGAGGATTTGATGGGGTTGGTCCTGTCCTGCATGCAAAGCACTCGTCCCCTCGGGATGGGGTACGGGGGTCCCGGTGCCCTCCTGTCCCCAAAAGACACCCTGCAAGGGGAGTGGGGGAGGATGTTGTGCAGCCTCCTCCCCAGGAAAAGCAACAGGGCCAAAGAAAAAGGGAGCAGCAGCAGTCGCAGCCCTTCTTCCCCGCTGACCCCTGGCTTGAGGCTGAAGGCTGCTGCTTCTGCTGCGGTGCCAGGGCTTTGCACCAAAGCCAGCGCAGAGCCACCCCTGCTGGGCTTGGCTCTAGGGCTCAGGTGAGCTGAGAAGAGGAAAGATGGAGCCTGCTGCCTCCTTGCACAGCCCATCTGTGCTGGGTCTCCTCCCAGACGAGATTTTTTGGGCTTCAGGAGGAGGTTTATCGCTGGCTCTGTGCGAGCAGGGGGTGCATGGTCGCAGCTCTGACGGGTTGGAGGGGAGGGAAGGCTGAAGGGAAGGGATCAGCCCAGGGATGCTGGAGCCCTCCTGCTGGCTGGTGCCCACCAGCATGCGACACGGTGGGCTGCATGGCACCACATTTGCCAGGCAAACATCTCCGGCCATGCAATGGGAAGCAGAAAGGGAAGAGGCACAGTGGCTAGACCTCAGGTTTCCAGCCAACAGGACCAGCCAACCGCCCTTTTGCCTGCAGCAGAAAAGCCAAGAGAAAACTGATGCGCTGCCTTAGCTCTGGAGGAGGTTTTGCTGCGACCCAGTGGACCTGGGGAGCGCAGGGGGTGACCACTCACACGCTGTCCCCTGCTCCGTCCTCACCACAACGTGGCCAGAGGGAAGCCAGGCGACTACTTCAGCTTCCAGAACGAGCTTCTGAGACCAAAGTAGGGCAGCAGAAGCGTGGCTGGGACGCTTGCACCCAGCCCAAGGGACAGGACTGGGCACACCAAGCAGAGAGCTCCCACCAGACTCGTGGCGTGGGCGCTGCTGCTCAGCGCCGTGCTTGCCCTGCAGAAGCAGAGGGACGCGAGCAGAGGCAGGCGGTGAGCGCACAGACAGGATCTCAGTGTCTCCTTCCCGGAGCCAAGACGCAGGAATTAGAGGCGATCTCTCCTTCGCCGTATGTTCCTGTTTTCGATCCTTCTCGCCCAGCTTGGTTGGCATTTGAGAAGCTGGGAGCTGAAGCAACACCAGTGCCCGCGAGCGAGCGCAGCCCCGGAGCTGCCCTGCATCCTGCAGAGAGGCTCGGTTTATCCCCGGGTAGGAAACCAGCGTGGGTTTGACGGCTGAGCCACAAGCACCGAGCTTTATCTGGGTCAGCGGCGGGTCCCGCTCTGCGGGCAGCAGCGGGGGGGCCGTCGGATGCTGCCGCCTGGGTGCTTCGAGGAAGGTGACGCCAGGTGAAGGATGCCGCGAGGCGCCGCTTCCATCTCGGTGAAACCCGCGGGTGCTGCCTAAGCTCTGCCTTCCAGGAGCGCAGCTGCCGTAGCAGTGTCACTCCGCCCTCCCTCGGCCTCCCACTGTGGTGCTCGCCTGTAATTTTAGGCATGGACACGTCCCTGCAGCCCACGAGTCTCTCGGGGAAGCCCTCTCGCACCTCCTGTGGCGGCAGCAGCTGTCCCAGATGAGGGATGCGGGATGAGGACGCGAGCACCAGAGGTGCTGGGACGTGGGGATGGGAAGTGGCAGCCCGGCCACCAAGGTGGCATCGCCCATCACCACCAGAGATGATATGGTTAAAGGTTTGTGGGTGCTGGGTGCTACTGGTTCCTATGGAAGAGCAGGTTCAGGTTCAAGAAGGGGCCATAAGGATGCTGAGTTTCCAAGCCCTCCTGTCACCCCATCCTACTCCAGTGCCCCAAATGCAGGGCTACGGCTGGGAGCCCTGCTCCCCTTGGCTGTAAGATGCTGGCCAGGGGTCTCCAGCATGACCAGGAGTGGGATCACAGCTCCAAAGGCCTGCTGGCACCGCGCTGTGCAGCAAAGGAGACCAAGGCTCAAGCTAAAACAGGCAGACTCGCAAGGATGAACAGTGCAAGGAAAGCACTCGAGGCTACGGCTGTAGGCTTAGGTGATGAAGAGGTTGTGCTGTGATTCACTCCGCCACGCACCGAGATGGTGGCATATGGTGTCGGGGAGCTCCTGGCATCTGCTCCTGCTTCAGAGCACTTCAGCTACTTCTTCTCATGTCAGATAAAAGCAGCAAAGCGCTGCTCGCCCTGCCCTGGCAAGCGGGAGGCTGGGGCTGGCAGCCAGGCCAGCAGCTCTCCGAGCATCCCCAGCACGTTCGGTCTGCGGTGAGGGAGCGCAGAGAACAGGCAGCCCGGCTCAAAGAGCAGAGGAATTTGCCTGGGCCAGCAGTTTCCACCGGTATCTCTTCGTGACTGCCGTGACGTGAAGCAAATGCCCTGTTTACAGGCAGCTGGATGGAGATCACAGGGGCAGGAGGCAGCCAGCACCTCCCCTGGCACAGCACCACTGCACGGGGCCGGGCGCGCTGCTCTGCTTGCTGCTCACGGGGCAGCTCCGCACGTGGCGAGCATCAACCTGGACCAACGTGGGCCAGACATCAGGACAGGCATCCCGGGGGGTAATTTTAACAGATACGGGAATGCACAGAAGGAAACATCTGAGATATGGCATGCAGGACTCCATAAATAATGCAGTCTCTCCCAAGTATTTCTGGAGGGGCCAGCAGGGCCAGCCACCGCAGGAATAAACCTCCATACTCGAATCCCCTCTGCAACACAAAAGGAAATTCAACTCCCAAGCCCACAGGTTAATTTGAGATGACTTTGTTTCGGGAGCGCCCAGCTCTGCCTGCCCCACAGGGTTGCCCTTGCCCCCACTGTAGCTGGTCACAGCCCCAGCAGGGATGCGGAGCTGTTGCAAAGCTCTTCCGACTTGCTGGCACACTCAGGAGCTCACGTTTCCCTACCTCAGGTCTGGCCCATTGAGCTTATTTCTATTAAATGTATTTGAGAACATAAATCTGTCTTCAAAAAAGAAAAAAAAAAAAAATCAGCTCATTAAGAAGACAGACAGCGTCTACAGTCTGAAAGGAACAGCAAATGGCAGCTGCCAAAAACGTCAATGTTAAATGCAGCTGCCAGCTGGGATTTATTAAAAGGTAGTTAGGCAGCAGCAGCAGCAGCAAACGGCACATCTTGTTCTAGGGTAAGCTCCCCTTCCTCTCCCACCTTCACACGGTTTGCTGCTCTGGTGTCTCACCGTGACCTCCAGGACTGACAGCCTGGATGCTCTGGGTTTTGCTCACAGCCTTTTTTTGAGATTTCGCCCTTTGTCCAGGGAAGCCAGAAGCAAAGAAAGCAGCTGTTCAGGGCTAAAGCAGCGCTCAGCAAGGTCAAGGTGTTGCTTTTCCCTGTGTGAACCTGCTCTCATGTGGGGTGGTGCCTGGCACCATCCAGGACAGAAACATGAACAAACAGGGACCAGACCAGTGTCAGCAAACTTGGGGTTTCCCTTGATGCTACAGAGCACCTGGGCTTTCCTCCACATGTGAATACCCTACGCTAAAATAGAAGGGCAAGACATATGGGGAAGGGAGAAAATGGGTAAATACCACCTGTATTTGCTCAGGCAGCCCGGCACGCTCAGTCAGGACTGCAGTACCCGCGTCCTACCTGCAGCATGGAGGCTGAGCGGCTCTCCAAAACTTGAGCACGAGCTGGTCTCCTCTCTGCAGAGGACTTTGCTCGTGTCTCTCACACCCTACCTGGTCCTTCCTCTTCGGCACAGGACGAGGACCGGGTCCTGTCCTGGCCACAACCCCGTGCCACCTCTCACCCAGGGCATTTCCACTGACACCCACCTCTTTAAGACTGATGTTTGCGGTGTAGACCACGTTCGTCCCGTCCCTCTTGAAGTGCGAGTGAGGCTTGTCCTTGAGGATGAAGACGATGTCAGCAGGGATGTTGTCCGGCGTGGCGTCCCCTTCTTTGGGGAACGTGATTTTGGTTCCCTCCTTCCAGCCCCGTTTGATGACAATGTTCAGGATCTTATCCTCAGTCCGCATGGTCCGGCCATCGGCGTTGAGCCTTCTGCGGGTGATCTTCATCCTCTTGGTGGAGCCGTGGTAGATCTCTTCCAGGGACACCTTCAGCTCGTGGATGACGGGTGGGTCTTGGACCTTCCTCCGCGTGTGCAGGGACTCCTGGTGCCGCCGGTGAACCCCGTTAATGCCGTTGAAGCCAAACCGGCCGAAGGCACTGAAAGGATCGTCGTCGTCATCGATATCCATGTCTTCCTGGTCAAAGCCATTGAACACCCGGGAGCGGCTGCTAGCGAAGAAGATATCGAAGGGGTTGGACCCTCCGAAGAAAGACGCGAAGGTGGCGTGGGGGTCTCCATGGAAGGTGTAGTGGAAAGTGTTCCCTGAGCCACCTGAAGAGCCACCTCCAGTCTTGAGACCTGGAAGAGAAGGGGGAAGATGAGATGTTAACACCCCTTGCCAGAAGAAAGCTGCTGGCTCTCCAAGCTGTGTGTGCAGCCACAGTCAACACATTGGCTCCACGGCACCCAGTTGTGCTGCACAAAACGCGTTTTGGGTGAGTTACCTGTTACCCAAGGAGAACTGCGCTGCCAGCTGCAGCCCGGGAGCATTGTGCCCAGCACGTTAGAAAATGCTTTCGACTCAGTGAGCAACTGTGCAGCCATCAGGAATTTTGCTGGCAGAGCACGGGGAGGTCAGCAGACCTCCCAGCCACCCCCCAGCACACGGGGAAGCAGCTCGCTGTGCGTTTGGCCAAAGGGGTTGACCCGAGGGCCAGCCTCCACCACGGGGGTGGGAATCCTCCTGCTGTGGCTC
Source organism: Aythya ferina (assembly GCF_964211825.1). Lineage (NCBI taxonomy): Eukaryota > Metazoa > Chordata > Aves > Anseriformes > Anatidae > Aythya > Aythya ferina. The sequence goes on along the minus strand of NC_140299.1, from coordinate 9,976,244 downwards.
TAGCAGCCCAATTCACAAACCGACAGAAAAGTTTGAGGCTTGCACCTTCCAGCAGCCATTCCCAGGCAGAACTGCCCTGGAGATACAGGGGGGTCAGAGTAGACAAATCCGTGGGTCTGTTCTGATGCTCTCAGCCTCCTCGTGTAGTTGGTGGCTCTCGTCCCTTGGCCCCTGCCCTGATACACGAACATCTGTGCCCTTGCACAGCCCATACCACGCATGGGGACCGAGCTGTAGGGCAGCAGAAGCAAACCCCATGAGCCCACCCCAGTGCATGGGACCCCAAAGATCCTCAAAACACTGACTCTCCACCCCCGGGCCATGTATTCCAAAAAAAAAAACAAGCGCTTTCTGGATAATAAAAGGTTTTCCATTGCGGGAGTGCTGGACTGGTGTGGAAGTCACTGCTTGGGGTGGGCTCATGGGGTTCGCCCCTCTACCATGAAGCCTTTCCACGTCTTTCCTCTCATTTCTCAGTGCCCCGACTTTCTGCACGGGCTCTCTGGGCACTGCTGCTGTGTCCGCCTGCTCACACAGCTGGAATTACAGAGAAACCCAGGCAGGGGAATGCGGCTTCCCCTGGCGCCAGGGATGGGGCACGCTCTGCACAGGAGGATGGGTCACAAAAGGAAGAGGCCAGGTGCATGATTATGGGCCAGCAGGGTAAAATCGACCTACTGGGGAGCTCCAGGATAACTCGGGAGTGGCTGCAAGTCACAAAGAAATCCAGGCCCTGCCCTTGCTGGGGGGCCAAAAGCCCCAAGACTCCCAAAATCATGGAGTGGGAGGGGAGAGCACCGAGGCTGAGGCAACCAGCACAGCTCACCAAAAGCATCAAAGCATTGTGCTTGAGCCCAATGGAGCAAGCGCTGCCATTTCTCCAGACAACCCCATGTCCCTCAAGAAGGATTGACCCTGCTGTTTTTCCTCTTTGGGGTAATTCAACCCAAACTCTGCCCCTGTCTGTGGCCCCAGGACCAGGCCCACTTCAAGCCCAGCCTCCCCGTCCCGCTGCAAGGAAGGGGGCTGCTCCTCTGCAGTTATTTTTCCCTTCCTGCTTTAACTCGCTCTTATTTTAGCCGCCGTCATCCCTGGAGAGCCCCCGAACCCAGCAGGCTGCAGCCAGGGGGTTTCACCTTTACGCAGTTGCCTTAATCCCATGACGCCAGCCAGAGGCCAGTGCAGAGGCAGGGTCCGGTTTCGGCAGTGCCTCCAAGGAAATGCTGGTTTTCTCGCTTGAGATAGCCGCTTCTAATTTTAAACGGCAGCAAATCACCGCGGCTCGGGGCGTCCCTCGTGGCCGTGACAGAAATAACGGGTTAAGCAACTCCTACAGGCAGAGCGTGTGCTGCCAGGCACTGATTTCCCAAAGCTTTGCCCGGCTCGGTAGTTTCGCTCAGATAAACCATGAGGGAGTTCCCCCAGGTCTGTCTGAGCTTTCACACCCAGCAGCCTGGCTGCTGACAGCACTTGGCACCCCTGGCCACGTCTTCCAGGAGCTCCTTCATGTTTTTCCTATAAGTTTCTGATATTCCTTGTTCCCCAGCATCTTTCAGGAGCGAGTGTAATTTCACCAGGCAGGGGCAAGACTCTGTACCCTGAGTACTGTTCACCTCTGAATAGCAGAGAGCCCTCCCCGTGCCTTCCAGGAGCAGGATGGAGCTGATAAAGGGATCTCCAACCACTGTGTACTCCTGCCGGTGTCCCCAAAGAGGATGGACCCGCTTGCTGGGCACACAGGAGGGGCTGCATCTTCCTCCGAGCAGCCTGTCCATGGCAGACCTGCTGCTCTTTTAAGCACCCAAGTCCCTGGCTGATTAATGCAGATGCTATTCAGTGCTCTCCTCACCCTCAGCAAATGGGGTTGCAGTCTTCCATATTCGACTAATAAGGCTGTGTGTGGCGGAGCTGCTCTCCTCCTCCATGCCAACCGGCGGACAACAGCAGCCACTTAGTTTCAAAACAAAAACCTATTACTTAAATTGGGAAAAGCTTTGATTCATGTAGGTCAGCCTGTACCGGGGAGAAAAGTGGGACTAGCGCTTCCAACCCAGCACGCTGCCGGGGATCCTGCGGGGGGGACATCCAGGAAAAAGGGACATTACTGGGCTGGGAAATTTAGGCCGAGTGCAGGGCTGCTAAAGCATGACCGCAGCGCGCGGGCACGGCCCAGGAGGCGAGCTCCTTTTCAGTCCCATCAGCTCAGCGCTCGCCCTTTGGAGGCAGCTCTGCGGAGCTCTCAAGTGCCATCTCCCCAGCTGGGAAGAGAAGCAAAAGCGGCTCTGCTGCAGCACAGAAATGGGTCGGGACATTATTTCTGGCAGCGAGGCGGAGCAGGGTCGGTGGAGTGTTTGCTCTCCCCGCTTCTGCTCCCAGTAACCTTGATTCAGAGGCAGGCGTGAGCCCTGGGGGTGCAAAAACACCCCCGAGCCCCACATGAACCTCCTTGGACCCACACAGACAGCCACCAGGATGCCTCCACGCCCCGGCCAGCCCTGCCTTGGAGCAGGAGCACAGGTCCCCTTACCTTCCTCCCCGTACTGGTCGTACACGGCTCGCTTCTTGGGGTCGCTCAGGACGTCGTAAGCCTCTGCGATCTCCTTGAACTTCTCCTCGGCGTTGGGGTCTTTATTCTTATCCGGGTGGTACTTCAGGGCCATTTTCCGGTAGGCTTTCTTGATCTCGTCCTCGTTGGCTCCGGACTGGATGCCCAAAATCTTGTAGTAGTCCTTCCCCATGACGGCGACGCTGCCTGGTGCCGAGTACTTATTCCTGAAAGCAGAGAGACAGCTGGCTGCAAGGCGAGCGCGGCGCTCGGGTGGACGGAGACGGGAGCGGCACACACTTATCGCCGAGCCGCCTCTCCCCGCATCGCACCGGCCAGCAGCACCACAGCCGCCTCAAGTCCACTTTTTTCTCCCCCGAGGGGCCCGAAACGAGCGCGGGGACACGGAGCAGTGGCACGGGGACGCGCTAGCGCGGCAGGACCCGCATGCCCCTGGGCGCTGCCTTTGCCTTGCCGAGCTCCGGGGTGCGGAGAGTCATCCTGGACGGGGAGCACCGAGGCGTTGCGCTGGGTTATTATAGGGGCAAGGCCGACCTCGGAGGCGTGACGGTCTAAATTCGGCCGCCCCCGTCCCCCCTCCTCTCCCCAGCCTCCTGCTGGCAGCCTCCCGGGGCTTCGCCAGCCCAGGGCAAGGAGAGGAGCGGCCGGAGGGGCTGGGGGGGCGGCGGCGCAGACGGGGAGCCAGCAGGGACTGCGCCGCCGCGCTCACCTCAAAGGAACTTCAAACATTTTGTTCCTGAAAGCAATTGGCATTCAGCTGGAGATAAGTGCTTCCAGCATGTCAGAGCTGTAATTTGTATTTAGCGGAGAGAGAATGAAGCCGTTAGACAGAAACATCTTGTGATGGTGGGAGGTTTTTCTTTCTTTCTCTCTCTTTTTTTTAAAAAAAAAAAAAAAAAAAAAACACTTTCTAGCCTGACTTGCACTCCCTTTGAGTCTTCAGCTAAATGTTGCAGTAAGCCAGAAATATTAAGAGGTGGTAAAATGTCATCGCAGCCTGACACGACGCAGTGAGGTCAGCACAGGCAAGCGGCTCCCTGCATTCACTTTCTCCATCATGTGGGAGGCTTAGGACAGAGCCATGCCTATACTAAGGCATTGAAAACCCAGTGGCCGAAACCCAAAGGGAAAGGGTGGGCAATTAATTCACTCCACAGGCATGCTGCTGGAGCAGCAAACCCAGCGAGGAGTCATGGAAATTCGGAGAGCAGCTCGAGGAGGCACGAGACCAACTGCTCGGGGCAAAAGACGAGCGAGGCTTACGCTCCTCGAAGCACGTTTCCCATTGCTCCTCACCCTTGGGTTTTCTCACTCTCAGCTCCTGTCCCTGCCAAGCCCCACCTGGCCGAGCACAGCTTGGTGCTTGCTCCTTGCCGTGCTCTTCTCCAGACCTTGCCCCCAGCTGACCCTCTGACTTTCAGCACAATCTTTGTGCTCACGTCCTACTCCCCTCTCCAGCCCTGTCCCTGTTTTTTTTTTTTTAATTATTTTTTTTTTTCTCCTGGGCTTGGCCCAGACCCATCCTTGCCCCATAAAACCCTGAATTGCCCTGGACAGACCAACCTGGGCAGCTCCAGCCCTTTGAGCCCCTCCAGCAGATGGGTTTCTGCATCACACCCTGCCCTTCCCATACCAGGTGCTCCCCCTCTCCGTGCCCTGTCCATAACCAGATGCTCCCGGTGGAGGTCTTGGAGGGACCCCTTGCCCCCAGCCACTGGCTTTGCCCTTTATTCCCCATCCCCTGAGCCATTCACTGGGAGATCTGGAGGAAGGGGCCAGACACCAGGTGCTGCCCAAACCATCTCCCCCCACGGGCGTCAGGGGCAGAAGCGAGAGGCAGCGCCGCGGCGCTATTGTTAGAGGCACAGGAAGGCCTCTGGGGGCGTGAAGAGCATCCTACAGCATCTCCAGCTCCCGGCTTCTAAATGCCAGCACGTTTCCCTACCAGCACAGCCTCCAGCAGGAGCCCTCCAGCTTTCTGTGCAAAGAGCAGCCGTCTCCGCAGAGCCCACACAGCCATTACGAGATGCTCTACCCCGTGCCCACCACCGTCTGCGTCTGCTCCGATGGCTCCCAGCCCGTGACAGGGGGAGGGGGGGGATGCAGCAGGTCCCCCAGCCGGCATTTCGGAGGTGGCCTGAAGTGTCTTTTTTTTTTTTTTTTTTTTTTTTTTTTTCTCACCATGCTGTAAAAATAAGCCACGAACCACAGCCTCCCACGGGAAGGCGAGGCGAGGGAACCAGCGGCGCGGCCAAGGTCAGCGGTGCTGTGAGTGCTGACAGGTGGCAACCTGCTGGGCACCGCGGCACGGGCAGCACAGGACCTGGCCTCCCGATGGACAACAGACCCTTTTCTGCACGATCCCAGGGCAAAAAAAAACCCTCCTCCAGCAAGGTCAAACAAGGCAGTGCTGAATTCAACCCCTTGTCGCACCCCGACCACGCAGACCAAAGCACGGAGGTCGCAAAGCACGGATCTCACCCCAAAATGGTTCCCACCAACCCCCCCCCCCCAAAAAAAAAAAAACCTGCTGCAATTGCTATAAAAGTCCCCAAATCGTCACCCCCCCACACACACCCCACACCCACCCAAGGTCTTTACCCTCGAGAGGTCTTTGTGGGAGGGGGGTGCGGGGGATGCCTGCGGGGGATGCTCGCGCCGCGTCGTGTCCCGTCCCGTCCCGTCGCCGCCCCGGGGACCCGAAATCCGACGGTCCCACGTCTCCTGGTGCCGCCGTCCCCACGCCCCACGTTCGGGTGACCCCTGGGGTGAAGCCACGCTCCGGAGGCGCCGCTCACATGTGCGGTGGTAAAACACGACTCGGTCCCTGCGCAGCCTCCCTCCCACCTCCCCGCGATCAGCTGCGCCTCGCCACGGCTCCTCTCTCTCTGTTCTCCCCCTCCAGCCGCTCAATCATCCGGCTCTGCCTTCCCATTTAACTCTCTCGGGAGCGGGGGAGAGGAGCTGCTGAGCAGGGGGGGGCTTCGAGGTGGGTAAGGCACCTGCATTTCTTCCCCCGAATGCCTTAGGGAGAAAGGGGCTGCACTGGGAAAACAAAACGCAGGCACCGGCACCTCGCGGCTGCGCTGCGGAGCGCCCGGTTCTCCCCTTAAGAAATAATAATTAAATAATTTTAAATTTAAAAAAAAAAAAAAAAAAAAGAAACCTTTGTTCCAGCCCTGCACATGACATCAGACCATGCAACCTCTGGATCGGCGAGCCGGCTGAATAGCAATCCCTTGACATAATCCCTCTGCTCCGCTCTGCTCCGCTCCGCGGTGGGGGAGCGAGCCCCCGGCACGGCACGGCACAGCGAGGAGCTGGGAACTGCGGGGCACTCATGGTCCCCCCGGCCACCAGCACACGGGACACGGGGAGAGGGCCACTTACCGAAACTTTACAAAGACATTCAGAGTCCAGGCGGTCACCTTCCAAGGCTCTGCCTTGATTTTAAACATCGCGCCGGCTCCTCAGCCCGGCGGGGATGGGGAAAGCGGCTCCGACCTCAGACCCCCCGGATGAGGGGAACTGGGGACAGGGGTGCCAGCCAGCCGCCTTTTGGGGGCTTTGCTGCAGCAGGAGCCCCTCCACGAGGTCGCTTGGCAGGCAGCGATTTCCCTCTCAGGGGTTTTCTCACCGCTTTCCTGAGCTGAGAGGTGCCGGGTGGGCGCGCGGAGCGGCGCGGCGCGCTCCCGAATTAAAGGATTTCTGTCTGTCTGCCGCCAGCTCGGGCACCCTCCCCGCTCCCCAGCACGGGGTGCCCACCCTCAGCCCCACAAATACCTGAACACCCCCGGCGCAGCTGCCCCCCAAGCCCCACAGAAGCGGCGGTGACGAGCAGCCCGGTGTCCCCGGCAATGAATCGCTCGCTCCCGGCGCCGGTCACGGCGGGGCCACGCGGGGAAGGAGAAAAGTAGGGCAGCGCCGATGCACCACGAGGCGGAAAAAAGTAACGGGGACCGCTTCGCACCAGCCCCACGGGGGTCTCCCCGTGCGTGTCCCCCCCATCCCTTTTCCCCGGGTGCCAACACCGCTCCCCGTGCCGGGGCAGGAGGCATCCAGCAGCCCCGGTGCTCCCGGTGGCACAAAACCTCCTGGAATAAAGTCACCTTCATGCCTCTTGCAGTGGGGGGCACGCCGAGGGACCTCACCCCCCGAAAGCGTCCCCGAGCCCGAGGGAGAAACTTGGTGGCCGCGCACCGAAGGACCTCGGGGTGTCGGAGGGACACGGCGGGTGGGACGGTGCTGTAGGGTCAGCGAGCCTGTAGGGGTTGCGGTGCCCGGGGGGGTGCCGTTACCTCTCGGCGCGGCTCCAGAAGAGCAGGATGGCCGGCATGGCGGTGCCGGTGCCGGGGAGCGGGCGAAGCCCCGAGCGGTGCTGGAGGGGAGCGCGGCGCGTCGGGGCAAGGCAGTGCCACCCGTGCCGGCTGGCAGGCGCAGGGAAGCAGCCCGCGATGTCATGAGTACACGCAATGAATCATCCCCATCCCCGGGCCCCCACGCGCGCACCGCCCGCCTCCCCCTTCCCCACCGCCTGCCCTCCCCCTTCCCCACAGCACCCAACCCCTCCCCACTCGGGTGCCGGCACCTGCGTGGGGTTGGGGTTCGCCCCCGAGCCCCCCCTCCTGCTGCTGAGCCCCCGCAGGGACCCCACAGGCAAGTGGGGAGGGGGTTAGGATCCCGGACGCCCCCGCCCCAAAGGGGTAGGGGCCCCCACTTTTGGCCCCATTGGGGTGTGGGGGGATGGGGTAAGCCCCTGTGTTGCCTTCTCATATAGGGTTCCTCATTTCCAGCCCCACTTGGGCACCACCACCTACATGGGAATGGGGTTAAGCCCCTTTTATGACCCCCCCCCCCCTTATAGGGTTCCCCATTTCCAGCCCCACTGGGGCACCACCACCTGTGTGGGGATGGGGTTAAGCCCCTATATACCCCCCCCCCACAAATAGGGACCCCACTTCCAGCCCCACTGGGGTGCCTGTAACTTTTTGTAAGGACAAGGCTGAGCCCCCTCACTGCCTCCCCACCGGGGCACCAAATCCTATGTGGAAATAGGATTCCCCAGTCTCCCCCTCCAGTCTCCCCAGTTCCTAGCCCCACAGGGGTGTGTGCACAGCTTAATGGGGACAGGGTTAAGCCTTCCTCATGTGGGGTCCCCCACCTCCAGCCCCTCTGGGGTGCTGTCAGCCATGTGGGGACAGCGTCCCCGAAATCCTCTATGGGATGCTGTGACCTGCACGGGGACTGTGTCCCCAAATCCTCTACGGGGTTCTGTCACCCTTGTAGGGACAACTCCCCCAAACTCCTTATGGGGTGCTGTCACTCACATGGGGACTGTGTCCCCAAACCCCCTATGGGGTGCTGTCACCCATATGGGGACCGTGTCCCCCAAGCCCCCTATAGGGTGCTGTGACCCTCGTGGGGACCATGTCCCCCAAACCCCTTATGGGGAGCAGTCACTCACACGGGGACTGTGTCCCCAAACCCCCTATGGGGTGAGGTGACCCTCACGGGGGCCGTGTCCCCAAACCCTCCATGGGGAGATGTCACCCTCACGGGGTCCATGTCACCCCAGACCTCTATGGGGTGCTGTGACCCTTATAGGGACCATGACCCCAAACCCCTTATGGGGTGGCGTGACCCACACGGGGACCATGACCCCCAGACCCCTATGGGGTGCTGTGACCCTCATAGGGACCCTGTCACCCCAAACCCCCTATGGGGTGCTGTGACCCCAATAGGGACCAAGTAACATGGGGGTGGGGTGGGGTGGGGTGGGGTGGGGGGATTTAACCCCTTCCTGCCCAGATGACACCGAGGGGGGGGGTGGTGTGCGTGTGTTGCTGTATTTAACCCCTTCCTGCCCAGCCGGCTGTCACACCCCCCCCACCCCAAAATTCCCCAAATTGGGGACAGGGGTTAACCCTTTCCTCGCCGCCCCCACCTGAAGGGGGGGGGGGGGGAGCTGGGAGGTGTTGGTGGTGCTCTTGGTGCTGTTGGTAGTGGGGGGGGGGTCGTTAGCGCCTTCCCCGCCCCCCACCAGGGGCTGTCACCCCCTGTCCCCCCGCCCCCCCCCTCCACTCACCGCTCCCGCCGGCGCCGCGCACGCACTGCCCCCCCCCTCCCCCCCCCCCATTTCCCGCCCCCATTTCCCGCCCCGTGACGTCAGGGGAGTCCCGCCCGCGCGCCCCCGGCGGAGAGGGGAGGGGGCGGGGCGCGGGGAATGGAGGGCGGAGCTCCCGCCCCGCCGCGCCCTCCCGTTGGGCAGGGCGGGTGTCAATCCGAGCGGGGCGCCGCGCTCATTGGTTGTTCTCCAGGGAGGGGGCGGGGCGCCCCCTCCTTCCATCTGCTGCCGCTGATTGGGTGGTTCAAGCCGGCACCGCCCTGCCGGAGCGTTGTGATTGGTGGAGGGCTCGCGGCGAGGCCCCGCCCCCCGCCGCCGAGCCCCGGTGGCTTTTTATAGCGGCCGGGCGCGGCGGGATCCCCTCGGGAAGCTTCTGGAAGCGGTGACGTCAGCGGGGCGCTGCGCGGCTCGCCCCCTCCCCTCAGCGGGCGGCGGCCATGTTGGGGCCGGGGGCACCTCAGTCAGCAGCTGACGGGGGGGCACCAGGAGCCCGCTGCTGCTCCTGTCCCTGAGTCTGGAGGGGTGGAAAACACCTCAAAAATCACCTGCTGCAGCCCCCACAGTCACTGTCACCCCCCAGACCGTGTCCATAAGCACCACGCCCAGCCTGCCCCTCAGCACCCCCTCTGTGGGGATCATGGCGGCGTCACCCAGCCGCGCTTCGGCCCTGCTCTGTCTGAGGGAAAACGCACAGCTGGTTTTGGGAAGACAAAGTGGTTGTGGCTCGTCCCCATTTGGCCCAAGAGCAGGGCTCGGTTCATCTCATGGCACAGCACTGCAAGGACAGGGAATGCAATTTTGACAGGATGAGGGCGAATGGGATAAAGTTGAACCAGGGGATGTTTTGGTTGGATGTTAGGAAGAACTTCTTTACCGAAAGGGTTGTGAGGCATTCCCTGGGCTGCCCAGGGAAGTGGTGGAGTCACCATCCCTGGAGGGCTTTGAAAGACATTTATCTGTAGACCTTAGTGATAAGATTTAGTGGAGGACTGGTTAGTGTTAGGTCAGAAGTTAGGCTCAATGATCTTTAAGGTCTTTTCCAACCTAGACGATCCTGTGATTCTGTGACCTACAAAGCCTCAGATGTTGAATCTGAGAGCTGATGTGAGGCATCGGGGCTGTTAGCACGGCATCTGTCACGCCTAAAGTGCTGTGCTTTTATACTTTACCTCATGAAGTCTTTAAATGGACATTCCGGAGTAATTTTCGGGTGACAACCAGCCCTGCCCCTGGGGGTTCGTCACAGCATTTTGGTCCCCCCGTTCCTGTCCTGGGGCTGGGGTCTCCGTCACACCGGTGATGGAGACTGGTGGCTGCCCAGGCTCCTTTCCTCCCATGAGGTGTTTGTGGAGCATCCCTGAACTGGAAGAGTCAGTGTTTTCATTGTGCTCTCTGCACAGAGTCTGAGTCATCACAATATTAAACCAGCACTTACTGTTATCTGTTATCTGTCTATCTTGCTGTCTATTTGTTCTGCTATCTGTGTACCCAGAGGGACTGCTGCTCTTGCTACAAAGGGCTCGTGCCGCTCATCCAGGGCAATGTCAATGCCCTGGGCTTGCAAACTCTTTTTTCTGTTCCCTTTCCCAGCCTTTCATCAGGAAAGGCATTGGAGGCCCTGGGGCAGAGCTGGCACTGACCGTATCCGTGTCCGCAAATGACTGGCTTGGCGTGCAGCTGTGTGGGCTGAAACAAGGGCTGTGAGAGCAAGTGTTTTGGCTCAGGAGCCCGCAGCGTGGGGGCTGGATGGATGCAGCCCGTAGTGCCCAGAAAGCTGGGCAGGGGAAGGGTCATCAGAGCCCCTGCTTCCCTCCCTGGGTGCTGCACCCGACAGTGGCTGTCTTAAGCAAAGCGGCTCTTCCTCCACAGCCTGTCTGCCAGCACATCCGGCACCCTTTTAAAGAAACGCTAGAAAAGCGCAGGGAAGGGTGACAGGAATAATTAAAGGTATGAAGCAGTTTCCATACAAGGAACAATTACATAAACTAGCTCCCTTCCGTCTGGGGGAAGAGATGACTGAGGGAGGGATGACGGAGAATAATAAAATCATGTGTGGCTGGGGGAAGGTGAGCAGGGAATGGCTGCTTAGGCTTTTTTTTTTTTCTTTTTTTTTTTTTCTTTTTTTTTTTTTTTCTTTTTTCCCCTTGAAGGGCTTGTGGGCATCACGTGCTGAAATAGGCAGTGGCACCTCGGGGCACGAGCGTGCTTCGTGGTGCGGTTTGGGATTAACATTTTGGAGCTGCTGGCCTTTGGGGGGGTGGATGCTGGGGAGGTGTGAAAAGCTTGTCTGGGATCAAAAAGCAATTAAGCAAATTTCTGAAGAGAGAATCCACCGCAGGCTGTGGTGAGCACAGCGATGATGCTTCTGGCTCAGGAAATCCCCAGGCTATGGGCAGCCGGAGCGGGGGAGCACGTTGCAGGGGTGTTGTGCTCACCTCAGTCTTCACCTCTTCCCAAGGCATTGTGTGTTGGTCTCCATGACAGGGAGGCAGGGGACCGTGTGGGGGCTGCTTTTCTGTAAAAACACGTATTACATCATTCCTTGCTGTTTGGAGGTCAGGGCAGCGGATGAGGCCACCAAGCTCTTCCACCCCCTGCCCCGCGTTGTGGCTGCCAAGTCCCCAGCTGCAGTCACACTGCTGTGAAGGAGACCTCTCCCCCGACCCCACCACAGCCCCATTGATTTGGAGGTGTATGTGGGGCACAGCCCGGCCTGCCCAGGGCACAGGGATCCCAGCAGGGCTCAGCAGGTGGGCAGGAGGGAGGTTTTCACTGCTGCCATGCCCCCGGCCCTGCTCAGGCTCCCCCGCTCCACATGGCGCGGGGAAGTCTCCGCCTGGGTGAGCTCCAGAGATGCATCTGAGGACACCGGGCTTGGCGGCAGCAGCAGGGTTTGTACTCTGTTCTCCGCAGCAAGAGCAGCGCCCACGTATTCGGTGCTGTCTCTTCTTCCTGCCTGCTCCCATCCTCGGAGATGCCGCCCTCCTTTTCCAGCACCCTGTGCTGCAGGATGAGGAAAGGGCTGCAGGAAAAATCCATATCCGTTTTTTTTTTCTTTTTCTTTCTTTCTTTCCCAATTATTATGATTATTATTATTAATATTGGATTACTGCCCCCTTCCTTGGTGTCCTTGCTATGGTCTGAGGTGGTTGCATCCCCAAGGGGTTCTGCCTTCCAGGTCAGGCTTGGGGGCAGCTCCTACCTGCAAGCTGACCACGGTCCTGAGGGCATGGGGACCTCGTTCCTCTGGGCTCTGCCAGCCCCTGGCCTGTCCCTGGAGGAAGCCACCCAGCAGGGATGGCTCTGCCATCAGCCCCTGTAACCCCAGCTGTGTTGTGAGCCCCAGCATGAGGCAGGCTTGTGCCTGCCCGGCTCTGAGCACTGGGACAATTCAGCTGGGAAGGGTCCCCCCCCAGGAGGTCTCTAGCCCAAAGCCCTGCTCAAAGCCTTGGGGATCAGAGAGGGATAAAGCTCAGGGCTTTATCCAGCCTGGTCTTGAAAACCTTAGAGGATGGCGACAGCGCTAGCAGATCCTGTTCCAGCAGCCTCTCCCACGTCCCTGTGGCACTGCATCTCATCAGAGCCTTCCCGGTCTCCCGAGGGCACGCGGGAGGAAGGGGCTGGAAGCTGCTATTAGCGCTAATGATGATGTTTAATCCGTCCTCGCCCATCGGTGCCGAGGATGCCGGCCGCTGCCTCCCCCTGCCAGCACTGCCGGCGGCGGAGCCGGCCGCTCTGCGCTGTGCACCCGCGGGGGTGGCATAATGAGCCGTGTCCTCGGCTCAACCTGCCGCTTCCTCTCCCGGCAGTGTCTGTGCTGCCAGCTGGGTTATTTAATTTAATTTAATTTATTTTATTTTTTTCCCCCCTTTCCTGCCTCTATTCTTGAGTGGTTCCCAGCCAGTGCTGGCACCCAGCCCCTGCTGGACCTCTCTTCCCAGGCTGACTGCGGCAAGCCCCCCCGTGGTGAGCCCCTCGGGCTCCCGTGTCAGACACACGGAGGAGATGCGAGTGGCTCTGTGTGGGAGGGCTCGGTCCCCTCCGGGGCCCACGCTTGTGCCCAAACTCTGGTGGAGCAGCCAAAACCTGAGGGCAGAGCATGTGGGAGTGGGATGGGAGGGCAACAAGGGCAATGCTGTGATGTTTTGTGGGGACCCCCAGCAGGGAGGCCAGCGTCCGAAGGGCATTGGGCACCTGGCAGGCATGTGCTGACGTTTGGCTTGGCTCCATTTCAGCTGCCAGCTTTTGATTTGGTGCTTGCTCTGATTTCCTCAGCAGAAGAGAGCTGTGGCACCTGGTGTTTTCTCCTGCGGATGGTTCCAAGTTAGTTTTTAACCACGGATGCTCCCAGCAGGGGTGGGTTATGGCTGGAGGTGGATGGTGTCTGAGCTAGACAGACCCTCGCATCTACTAAGAAAAAAAAAATCTAAATCTAAATCTAATCATCTAAAAAAAAAAATGACCTGGGGGTTGGCTGCCAATGGCAGTTTTCTGAAAGAACAGGTTGGCTTGCTTTTATTTTATTCTTGTTTTCATTGCCTCCCAAGCCCTGTGGCTGCCCCAGCACGATGGCAGGTGGCTGCAGAGAGATCACTATGGGATGTAGGTGATGTGCTGGGGACAGAGACTCGGCGGTCCTTGGAGTTTCCAGGGTGTCTTTGGAGCCTTCTGCTGAAGCTGGTCTCCCCGAGTGACCACCACCATGGTGTCTGGGTGTGTTCACCCTGTCCTGCCTGGCAGCGATGCCTCTAGCTCCGGTAGGTGCTTGCTGCAGGTGCTTTTGCTGGGTGTGTTGCCCTGCTCCTCAGGGAAAAGGGCTTGGATCTTGCCCAGGTTGCCTCCAAGGCATCCAACAACCTTCTGCCCTGCTCCTCCTGTGGCTGCTCAGCATGGAACCAGGCTCCTGCTCGCCTGCTGGCAGGGCTCAGACCTCTGCTTGCCACAGCCCCCTCTGTAACGCTGCCTCGAGGACACCCCAAAAGCCCAGAGAGCCCCGAGCTCTCCTCTGAGCCGCAGGATTGCTCCTCAGGGCTAGGATGCTCTGGGGATGCAAAGCTGTGGAGGCCCTGCAGATCCGGGCAGCTGTGGGGACACATCTGGAGGAGAGGGGGGTTAATTCCCAAAGCCACATCCCATTGCTCAAGAGGGAGAGGCAGCTCAAGGCACCCCAATAAAGCTGGCCGTGGCTGTTTCTGCCTGGCTGCGGGGATCTTGAGTGCAGCACCCGTGCTGAGCTGGGGACAAGGCAAAGCCCGGCAGCCTGCAGTGGGTTAAGGTCGAAGGGAGCCTTGGCAAGCACCGCTCTCCGGTTTGCTGAAAGGCAGCAAGCAAAGCAGCCAAAGTTACAGCCTGGCGTGGCTGGGGAGTGTGAGAAACTAGGTTGCGTTTTTGCAGCAGAGAACTAATTTTCTGTATTCCAAGGTGGTTGTGTGGTCATAACAAGGAGAAATGCTACGTAGATAAATGGACAATAGAAGGCCTCGCTGTTCCAAAACGAGGTGGAAGCTTGAGAAAATCAGGATGAGCGGTGTGGGAAACAGTAAAACAAAGAACACAGGTTCTCAAAACATAAGAAAGGACAAAAAAAAAGGGGGGAAAAGGAGAAATTAAAGGGTTGAAGAAGAAAAAAAATTGCACATGCATGGAATAGGGTGTTGAGTAGCTTGTGAACCTGTAGTACTCGGCCCTGAGGAAACTGGGGAGGTGATCAGGCGTCGGGTAATAGGGAATAAAAGGTTATGATCTGTTTACTAAGAGGTGCTCCTAATTGACTGGACGCCCGCCATTGCAATCACAATAATAATAATAAAAAAAAGAGCTTCACAGAAGATCCTATCTGAAGAAAATCATTTGAGGTTTTTCTCACAGGGAGCAAACAAACAGTGGCATCTCTGCCCAACAAAGGGCTGGGAAAATTAATGCTGGAGCAAAAGCAGCCTCAGAGCTAATTCCCCCTGTGCCTCAGCCTCCAGTTAGGGCAGCGGCACTGAATGTGCAGCCCGAAGCAGAGGGGAAGAGTGGGAGGGAGGCGGGGAGGAGAAATTGTCGCTGCTGAAGGGGAACAAAAACTCATTCAATGTGCCCAGAGCAGGTTGGCTGCGCTGCCCGCGGCCCCGGGGAGCTGCTGCACGCTGGGACGATTGCAGGTCTGCTCCTCAGCAATCGGCACGCAACCCCCGGCGGTGCACAGCCCGCGCTGGCGTGGGGGGAAGCGATATGGATGAATGCAAGTCCTTGGGGCTGCTCCTAAATCCTAGATAAGCTCCAAAAAAAAAAAAAATGGTGTTAAATTGGAAGGAAATGCACCCAGAAGGGACAGGGAACAGGCTTGGGGTACCCCTCGGTGCCTGCATTGCTGCATGCCGTGCTGGCGCTGCACCGCGGTGCCGGGTGCTGCTGGGAGCCTGTCAGTGAGGAGGTGGGTGGTGGAGATGGGATGTTTTCTCGGGCACTTCCCCGGGCTTAAGGAAAAAAAAAGAAATTTTAAAAAAAAAAAAAAAGGAAGTTATTCTAGGAAAAGAAATGAGCTGAATGCGCTCCCTCTCCCCGCGCAGTGCGGTGGCTTGTCCCACTCCCAGCTGGAGTTATGTAAGGACGCGGGGAGAGTGGGGTCACGCTGGGGGGCAGGCAGGGAGCAGGCATCTCTCTGCCCCAAATGTGTGCCCTGGGCGTGCTGAACCCCCAGTGCAGAGCCGTGCACCATATGTGCACACGTGTGAACGTGTTGCACGTGCCCCAGGTTGCATGGGAGAGCATGCCGTGAGCCAGCACATCCCAAAGGAGTGTGCTTGCCGAGGTGATAACCCCAGCCAGACCTTCCAGCTTAGAAATGGAGATTTCAGGTTTTAGGCCACGGTCCCCTACGAGGGTGTCCTGGAGGGACTGGGTCTGGGCGTGCTCTGCTCGAGACCCCTCCAGGAGGAAAAGCACATGCTTGTGCCACGCGTATGCGTGTGCAGGCATCGCGTGCCCCGTGGCATTCACCTGTTGCACGTCATGCACATACGTGTGCTGTGCATATGCTACATTTACATGCCATGCCATGCTTGCACACGTCACACACATGTCACACGTGTGTCACAACGTGAGACCCCAGGAGCCCTGGGACACCTGTCTGCAGTGGTGACAGGAGGGACAGCCTCTTTTGGGGGTGGCAACGGTGTCCCCCCATTGCAGGGGGTGACCCTAGGAGAGGGGCATGAGGAAGAGGATGGTGTTGCGGTGGCAGGAGATGGGGATCAGCTTTTCTGGGGACATTCTTGTGTGCCTGTGCTTGGAGGGTCCCCTCTGGCCACGAGGAGGGGGTTTGCTCACCGTGCCTGCTGCAGGCATTTGGGACCAAAACACAGCAGGAGACCACAGCCACACCACGAAGGGGTAGCAGGTGAAATCTGCCCCATCCCCAAACCTCCCCCTTGCCCTGGGATGGCTCTGCGTGCGAGCACAGGCACACGCATGCCTGTGTGTGCAAACCCCGCTGCGCTCAGAGCCCGGTGCCGCAGGCGGCGGCTGCGGGGGGGTTTTTTGGGGGGGCGAGCGCGTCTGGCGCAGATGCCTGCCTGCGCCCGTGCTGCCTGCACCCGCTCGGCTTCCGGGGAGGCCGCATGAATGAGGCAAGTCGCTATTTCAGCGCTGCCTCCGGCGAGGCTTCTCCTTTAGAGGCAGGCGTGCGTGGGCGCCTGCCTGCGTATGCGCGTGGGCTCGTGCCTGCGTGCACGGGTGGGTGGCGAGGGGGGCTTCGGGAGAGGTTTTGCCACGTCAGGGAATTCACGCCGGGGGCTGGCGCACCCCCGCCGGCCCCGCTGCCTCTCTCCTGCCTGGCACGGCGTTGTGTAACCCTGCTGGTCCCCGTGCCTGTCTCCGGCCACGTGGAGGGGATGCTGTGGCTGCAGACCCTGCCTGGTGACATCCTCCTGGTGTCTCCCCTGCCGTGGTGGATGGAGGGGTTTGCTGCCGGAAAAAGCCCTTGGCAGCCCCAAAATAATATAATAATAATAAAAAAAATCCGTTTGCTTTCCTTGTTCTCTCATGTGCAATCCTTAAAGTGTTTGCTCGGGAGGAATTTGGGGTTTTCTCTGTGCACTCGGGGGGGTGGAGGGGACCTGACTTCCAAAACCTCTTGGGGGTGCTGGAGGAAGGACAGAGCTGGGTGATGGGGGAGCACCATGTGGGGGCCGTGCTTTGCCTCCTTGCACCCCACCAGGTGGGTTTGCATCTCCAGCCTCAATCCTGCCCAGCCACTAAACAGGGGGTGCGTGCCCCAGAGCCCCCATCCCAGAGCTGCATTTCTGGAGCACTGCCCACCCTCTATCAACCCCCACAGCCCCCCAGCACTGTGTGCCTCCACAGCACCCTGCAGGGATGCCAGGACCCCCTAGACCCGTGCTGAGACCCCACAACTCATCTCATGCAATGCCAGGCGACGGGGAGCAGCTGTCCCCTGCTGGAGGTCCCCGGGGACACGGAGTGGCCGGGAAGCAGAAGCCGAACAAGGCGAGGGGGATCCGCTGGCATTTTTCTCTCCTCCAGCACCCACGTTGCCATGCTGGTACCGTTGCCATGCCGGTACCGCTGTTGCCAGGCTACGCCGAGGCTGTCGGAAGAGGATGTCAGGATGCTCTGAGGATGAGGAGAGTGGAGATGAAGCCAAGGTGATGCCGTGGTCTCGGAGTCCCCCCTTGCTGCCAGCTCGGGGACCTGCCGGGCACGGCACGGCAGAGGGGACCTGGTGGTGATGGGGGTGTTGCTGCCCCTGGGAGCAGGGTCCTGGCCAGCTGCTGGCCTTGTGGCACTTCCCCAGCATTGATCAATTCATCCCCGTAACGGGGTTAGGGTGCTGAAGAGATGGATGGCCTGACAGCAGCCTGGTAGCTCTGCAGCAGTGTTTTATTAACCGGCTTTATAAAGTCACCAGATAAAGAAGCCAGGGTTATTGGACACTGTTGCTGAACACACAGGCATGAAATCACGCTGGCAGGCACTGAGTTATATCCCTTTACTTTATCTCCTTTCCTGGACCACGGTCCTGTTCTTACAGCCTGTAGATGGCCAACCGATTGACCCAACCTCCTCTGCCTTTTCTGACCATTCTGTGCTCATTTCAACTCTGCCACTCACCTGCACCATTAAAGGGAGCCACAGACCTTGTTAACCCCTTGAGACACTCCTGGCTGCAAATCATTGGGGTTTTTGGGGTTAGGAATGACTTTCTCCTTGTGAGCATCCTCCTGGGCTGAAGGGCAAGTGTGTGCCTCAGCTCCGCTCCCCATACACAGGAGAGATGCCACATAGCAGGGTCATTTTTCCTCCTTCCTCTCCCCACTGATAACAATCCACCTCGTGTGCCCCGGGGTGGATTCTTGCCATGCCAGCACCCAGCTGTCCCCCAGCAGCCGTCCCCACCGCTGGCCCATGGCAGTGTGGTGTGGTCTGCGAGCAGAAATAGCTCCTGCAAACACCCTGCACGCCTCGGCCGGGCAGGGACGGGGCTGTGCACGCCTGCTGCTGCCCTGTGCAGGCAGCTGTGGGGCGTTTCACCGCACACAAGTCCCTTTGGCAGGGAATTTGCTGGCTCTGCAGCACGGCAGGTCTCCGCGGCGGCACGCAGGATGTGGTGGCTGCGGGTCTGGGGAAGGGCAGGACCCCCCCTTTTTGTCTGGAGGGATTTTCTCCTGAAATATGGGAAGCTTGCAGGGTGCTGCCCCCCAGATCTTGAGCTGCCTCTCCCCGGCTTGGTACCCGGGACCAGGGAGGGGGCTGCTGCCAAAGCATCCCACCAGCCTCCTCCCGGCTCCTTCCAGCCCCCCCCCCCCCCCCCCCGCACTCCACCCCCGCACTCCAGCCTAAATAATTCCTCCTCTGCCTGGCGGTTTGCAGTCTGCTCTCGTGTCCTTCCCTTAGTCATCACTCAGCCAAGCGAGACAGATATAGTCGGGTGCGGCTCCTCGCAGGTCGCTCTCCCCAGCCCCCCGGATCGCTTCGCTGCCGGTCTCTGGCTGTCTGCTGGGTATCGGGGTGCCCCGTGCCGAACAGGAGGCACCCCCCGACCCTTTAGTGCCCTTGTCATTTCTCTGCTGGCATGTAGCAGGATGCCACGGTGCGTGAGGGGCTGGGGTAGGCTGGGGGCCACTCTGCTGCCCTGCCTCCTGCGTGGGGTGCGTGTCACCCAAACCAGGCTCTGTGTCCCCAGCTGGGTGATTCCCAGCCCAGGGCTGGCTTGTTGGGGTGAGTCTGAGTCTGATCTGTGCTTTCCAGGTACCCCGGGTTTGCCTCAGCCCCATAGGGCTCCCAGATAAGTCATGGACTGATGTCTTGTCACTGAATTCCTGCTGTGAGCTGCCCCAGCGTGGGGACTAGGGGACATTGGGGACCACGTGTGCTGGCTGTCAGGCCCAGGGACGCACCCCAGATGCAGTATGGATGTTGGGGATCATTTGGGGGGACAGGCGTCATACATGGCATCATACAGCCGCCTGCCCTTGCTCTCCAGAGGGACCATCAGTGTCTGCTCTGATGCCAGCAGCAGGGTTTAGGTCTGTGCAGCTGACATGGGAAGGCAGGATCTGCCGTTTGCTGTACCCCAAGGCATTTCCCTCCCCTCCGTTTCGGCCACCATCCCTTTTGCCACCTCCTGGTCCCCCTGGAGGGCCGGGGCGATGCGGGTGGGAAGGTGCAGCGGGCACGGAGAGAGGCACCCAGCACTTCTGCTGTTCCCGTGCTGCTCCCTACACTGACGCAGGAGAGGGACCTGGACACCCTGCCGGGGCTCTGCGTGGGCTGCCGGCATGAGTCACAGCCTCCAGCAGCGCGCAGGATGCTGGCCGAGCCCGCTGCCGCGCCGTGCTGCCCTCATCCTTGCACCCTGCGTCCCCACGTGTGGGGCTGTGCTGTGGGTCTCAGCGTGCTGGGGACAGGAGGAGGCGGCTGGCAGCCCCCTGCCATGTCAGAGCCACCTGAGGAGGGGTTCCCAGGGCTGAGAGGAGGGCAAGGGGGCTTCGCTCTCTGTGTAGGGTGGCAGGATTGGCCCTTTTTGGGTTAAAGATGGGACCTGGGCACAGTGTTTGTGGGGAGAGGAAGCACAGGCAGCACTGGGGGACCTGCAGAAGGATGTGATGGGGCAGAGTAGATGAGGTCTGAGCTATTTGGGGCACGAGGAAAAGGGGGTTGCAAACATCCCTACAAAACAAGGATGGAGAGGAGCCCCCTGCGTGCTCCGACGGCCGTGGCACCAGTGTGGGGTCTCATGTCTGGGCTGTCCCTGCTGTCCCCAGGCCCCAGCTCTGGACGGGGGACAGCAGGGACCTCTCGTCCCCTGCCACCGCCCCAGGCCGTGTCCCCATCCCTGCTGGGACCGCCGGGGAGGGATGCGCGCAGGTCCCCGAGTGCCACCGTGCGCCCGCAGCGCGGAGCAGGGGCGACACCGTGTGGGCACCGCTCTGCTCGGGGCTGGGGGCGCTTCCTACGGCCCCTCGCCACCCGTCCCAGCTCCTCCTGCCCCTAAAGCCTCCTGGAGGTCCCCCCGGAGGGTCCTGGTCCTGAATTGTCCCCTCTCGGGCTGTGGTGTGGGGCACACTGTGGTCACTGTGGTCACCTCCCCATCGCACCAGAGGTGATGGCACCTGGCCATGACCAGGGGAGCCCCGGGGCCATGCTGAGCCCGCGGATGCCCAAGCTTGGATGAAGGAGCTCTCCAGCAGTCCCGGGGTGCAAAACCAAGCACTCATCTTCCCCACAAGCAGAGGTTTTTGGGGTAGCTTTGCACCCTTGTGCAGGAGCTGTGCATCCAGCAGAGGGTGCCACCTCCCCGTGCCACTGCAGCGGCGTCCCCTGGGACAGCGGGGACACCCCGGGCTGGGCAATGAAACCTGGGTGCTCAGCGCTGCGGGATGTGGGACCTTCCCCTGGGGCCCTGGGATGTTTCAACACCGCCAGTAAAATGAATTTATTACCCTGGGTTATCCTTTTTGGCAGGGTCTGGGCAAGAGGGAGAAGTGGGAGCAGCGTCCGTGGGGCTGGGCTGTTCCTGCTCCAGCCTTAAATCCCTCCACAGCATCCCCGTCCTTTGATCTGGGGCTCTGGGACCTGTGATGCTTCACACCAGCGTCTGGGAGAGGTTTGCAGAGGCATTTTGGAGGCAGGCTGCCTGCTGCTGAGGCTTTTTTGGGGACAAGGACACGTTTGCCACCACGACCAGGCTGAGCTCACCAGTCTCAGCCGAGCAGAAGGTGGCAGATGCCCCGGCAGCACCCTGTGCACTGCCCACCCTGCGCTGGCTGGCTGTGGACGTGCTCAGCCCCCCGGCTGGTGCTGGCTGGGGACCTGCAGCTGCGGCACCGCGTGCACGCCGGGCAGCTGGAGCGGTGGTGACAGCACAGCCCTGCAGGACATGGGCCAGCCCGGCCACCTGCGTCCCTCATCAGCGAGCTCCCTGGGGACAGCAGCAGGCCACTTGCCCTGGCAGGGGTGCCAGGCTGCTCAGAGGGGTGGCAGGGGGACGATGGGGCTGGGAATGCCTCTGTGTCCTGTCCCCAGGCACAGGGAAGCAGTGTGGGGCTGGCTCTGCCGTGGCACTGCACAGTGGCAGGGTGGTTTGGGGACAGACCCACGTGTCCTGGGGTGTCCCAGGGGTTGGAGAGCAAGGGGCGGGGGGAGCAAGGAGGAAAGGGACCCCCACATGGATTTCACATTTTTTTTCAGAGACTGGACCTGGCTCATGATCTGCTCCCCTGTTTGGATCCTGCGGAGTGCTCAGAGTGTGGGTTTTGGGTGCTGGCAGCGGGTGCTGCACCCCAAGGACCCCCAGGACCCGTTCTCTGCCCCAGCTCCCTGCAGCTCCAGCTGCAGTTACCAGCATCTCCCCAGGAGAGTGCAGCATCACCTGCCTGCAGCATCCTGGCTACAGGTGCCCAAACCACCCACCAGCTCCTCCTTCCTCCTTCCACCATCCTCTTCCTCCGGGCAATGGGTGCCTGGATTTTCTCCATGGGGTTGACTGGACGGCACCGCCGTGGTCTGGACCCAGCGGCAGCTCCTGGGGAATTGCAGCCATGGGGAGGAAACCCACTGGGGCAGGCGAGCCCCCTTTGCTGGCAGCCTGCTTCCTGCAGACCAAGTGCCACCAGCAGCTTTCACTGGGTGCTCCAGGGACGCGGCTAGCCCTGGAAGAGCCTCCAGCCTTTGGCACCATTCTTAAAACACCTCCCAGGGTGCCCGTTGTGTCTCTGTGGGGTTATTCCAGGCTTCCCAGAGCCGCTGCAAGCAGCCTGTTCCCAGCACCCAGCCTTCGCTGCTGCTCTTCCTGCTCACAGCCTCCACCGGGCAGCAGTGGGGTCCCCAAAAAAACTCCTGCACAGAAGGCAGGTGGGCACCGCTTGCCGTCTGTGCCTGCAGCACGTTCCTCGTACAATCAGCACCCAGAGGGTGGTTGGACACAGCTGTTTAATGGACACCTCCCAGTACAGCGTGCAGGCTGCGGCGCCCCGTGCCTGCCACCTCGCTCCCCGCGCCCCACCGCGGTCCCAGCACCCAAAATATCCCCATGGCGCTGCCGCATATCTCCCGGCCTCGAGCACGGCCGACGAACGGGGAGCGCGGTGCCGTGGCGCGGGCAGGGAGAGGAGGTGGCGAGGCCGTGGAGGCGGCACGTGGCCGTGGGTCGGAGGTCCCGGCCTCCATGCTCGGGGCACGGAGGGGGCGAGGCTCGCAGGGCTCCTCGGCGCCTTCCCCTCGTGGCCTCCAGCCTCGCCCCTGCCCTGCGAGCCTCCCCCGTGGAGGACACGGAGGACACGCACGGGGCAGGGCGGGGGCGGCCTCCCCCCAATGGAGCCTCCCCAGGGACCCCCGGGCCTCCAGGGCACCGAGGACCTGCCCTGCCTCCCCCCAGCCAATCGCAGCCCACCACCCGCCCCTCCCAGCCAATCCGACGCGGAGGCAGGTGGAGAAGCGGAGCGTCGTCTCCCCCCCGCCAGCCAATCAGCAGCTGGCTCCCCCCCTAGGGCAGGCAGCGGGGAGCCGCGCGGGATTGGCGGGCGGGGCGAAGCGGGCGGGGTCTCCCTCAGCCAATGGGGGGGGGGTTCGCGGGGCGGGTTGCCATGGCAACGGGGCTCTTTCTTCCCTTCCCCTCTCTGCCATGGGGGAAGGCGTCGCCGGCCAAGATGGCGCCGGGGCAGGCGGGGTGGGCAGGGCGCTAGGCGGGTGGCTGCAGGTGGACGGCGGCGCTGTTGGGGCGGGCGGCCAGGATGTAGGCGACGTTGTCCCGCAGGAAGCCGGGCCAGTCGACGCGCCTGTGGGGCAGAGACCGTCACCCCCAAATATCTCCCCAAATATCCCCCAAATATACCCCAAATAGCACCGGGGGTGCTCACCCCACATCACCCGCCCGCCACCTTCCCCATCCCTCACCGGGCGTCCTCCTGCTCGGCGGCCAGCAGCGTCTTCTCCTGGCTCTTGGCGCTGCCGCTGCTGGCGGGGCTGCTCTCCGACATGGGTCCCACGTGGCTGATGCTGCAGGGAGGGAGGCAGGGCGCTGGTTATCCCCGCTGCCCCTTCCTCCGGCGAGTTTACCCCCACCGCGGGTGTCCCCGTACCTGACGTTGCAGGACGGCGTCTCCTTCTGGTGCTTGCGGAACCAGGTGTGCCGCGCCTTGTGGCACTCGCCCTCGCCGATGAAGCCGTCGCCGTCCTGGTCCAGCGCCAGGAAGGCTGCACGTGCCCGCTCGCGCTCCTTGGCCGTCAGCAGCCGCAGCAGGGAGTTCTAGATGATGGGAGGGGGAAGAATTGAACAGGGAACACCCTTGACCAGGTTTGGGGACCCCCTTCACCAACTGGGGAAGATTTGAGCAAAGCCGTGGTTGGTTATATCAGGGATATATCAGGGATATAACCAACTGCAGTGGGTAACCCAGCGGTGGGTTATAACCCACTATGAGGGATATAACCAACTGCAGTGGGTAACCCAGCCCCGGCACCGTGGCCATACCTGCGGGCGGAGTTTCTGCAGCAGCTGGATGGACTCGTGGGAGAGGAAGTCCGGCCACTCGACGTGCCCCTTCTTGTCGGGGTCCAGGGCGGAGAATTGCAGGGTGGCCGCTTCCTCCTGCGCCTCCCCCATGGGCTGCTCAAACTGCTGCTTGTGCACCAGGTGCTTGTAGTGCAGGAAGTCGTCCAGCGTCAGGCAGGTGTCTGCGGGGGCAGGTTTGGGGCATCCCTTCCGCCAGCCTTCCCCCTGGGAGTGCCATGCATCCCTCCCACCCCCCCTGCTTCCTCGACCGCTACGGGGGACCCGAGGCTGGTGCCCTTAGCAGAGCTTTTTACCTTCTGCTGGTCAGGGCAGCGGTGAGACCCTCACCCAAGGGGTGAGGGAGGGCTCTGCCCATCCCTGCACGGGGAGGGTGCGCACCTGGAATGATCTTGCACTGCCGCAAAGTCTCCATCAGGCTGTACATCTCCTCCTCCGTCAGCAGGAGATTGAGGTTGTCCTAGAGGGGGAAGATGGGGGGTGGGCGTTAGCATATGGCCACTGTGGGGAGGTGGGGAGGGGCTGGTGTCATAGCATCACAGAGTGTTTTGGCTTGGAAGGGACCTTAAAGACCATCTAACTCCAACCCCCTGCCGTGGGCAGGGACACCTCCCACCAGCCCAGGCTGCCCAAAGCCTCATCCAACCTGATCTGGAGCACTGCCAGGGATGGGGCAGCCACAGCTCCACTGGGCAGCCTGTGCCAGGGCCTCACCACCCTCAAAATAAAGAATTTCTTCCAAATATCTTATCTAAATCTCTTACTATCTCATCTATGGGCACTCACGCAGTAGTAGCAGCTCCAGCCGGTCTCGGTGTGCGCGGTCTCCGTCACCTCCACGGCGCTGTCGTTCTGCAGGTAGCCCATGCGGCGCAGGCAGCCGTCGTGGTACACCCGGCTGCAGACGCGGCAGGGGAAGAGGCTCTCGGCCGTCCACACCTCGCAGATCTCGCACATCTCGTCGTTGAGGATCTGCGGAGCGGTGGGCAGCAGCGGTTCAGCACCCTGCTCGGAGAGCAAGCGTGGGTGCTCCCCGACAGGGGGGCAACACATCGCGGGTGGGGATGGGTGTAGGGGTGCAAAGTTTTGTGGGGCAGGTTTGTGGGGTGGTGGCACCGTCAGAAGGTGGGGTCACGGCTGGCTTGCTGGCCATTTGGGGTTAGAGGAGGGGACGAGTCCATAGGAAGGTGGATGGATATGGCTGTAGGGCCATAAGGATGGATGGACTGTGTCCATGCATGGTCCATTCACTGCTGGCTGGACTATAGGGCTGGGGGTGGGTGGAAGTTTTGACCTGTGCTTTGGCTGGCTGTAGGCATGGACAGAGAAGCTGTAAGGTTGTAGGTTGGCTGTGATGCGGGCTTGTGATGCAGGTGGTTGTTTGGGTAGGGCTGAAGCTGTGGGTGGGCTGTAGGATCACAGGTGTGCGTGGTTAAGCTCTGGGGTTGTAGATAACTGGGCTGTGAGGGTTGTAGGTGTGGATGGCCAGGCTGCTCCATACACGCAGAGCACTGCTCCTGCCTCCAGCCTCTGCTGCCCAACACCTTGCTCCGAGGAGGCTGCCACTGCCTGGTGAGCACCGTGGATGCCCACAGACCCCCTTCACGTCTCCAACCCCAACCTCATCCTTCCCACGCCGGCCCCACGCTCAGCTGCTCGCCTGCTCCCGCTGCTCCAGGCTGATGTCCGGGGGCTCGTCATCGTGCAGCTCCCGCTGCGGCCGGATGAAGGCGGGCGGCGTGAACCTGTTGGCTCGATCAAACTCCTCCGGCTCCACGCCCCGGCCGTCCCGCAGCCTCTCCCACGCCGCCTTGCTGGCGCTGCCCTCCTCCGGCTGCGAGGGCCCCGCGGGCGCTTCCTCCTCTCCCTCTTGCACCGTCTGCTCCAGCGTCCCGCGGCGCGTGCCCCCAGCCTCCGCCCGCCGCCGCGCCGCCGGCTGCTCCCGCAGCCCGTCCTTGAAGGCCGACACGGCCAAGCTGACCTTCTGCACCTTCTCCACCGTCTGCCGCCTCGACATCAACACCCCCATGGCTCTGCGAGGGGTGGGGAAGGCGCTGAGGTCTGTCGGTGCAATGCAGCACGCAGCTGCTGCACCATCGAGCCAAGCTGCTGGCCCCAAAAATGTGTCCCGATGGCTGCGTGACCGCCACACAGTGCTGCAGTGGTGGCCGTGGGGAGATGGACCCAAACCCATGTGAAGACCTGGCCTTGGAGGGTCTGAGTGCTGGGGGCATGCTGCCTCACCCATCCCATCCCTGCAGGCTCCAGCTTACCCAGAATTGCTTCCAGGCCCTTCCCACACCAGACCAGTGGATCCCGGAGGGCATGGCAGAGCTGGTGCTGGTTCTCCCACCTTCCCTAAATTTCTCTTCACCTGGCACTTGGTGACAGCGATGAGGGGGGGGGACATCAGCACAGCCATCTCCCAGCCCCTCCAGCCTCCGTGGCGTGCCAGGAGGCAGGGAGGTCCCCGGGGGGAGCGGGATTAATTAGCACCACACGTGCACACGGGGATTTCGTAGCTGCAGGAGGCCCCAGTGCTGCAGCAGGGAGCCTCGGTGCGGTAATTACAGCTGCCCTACATCGGAGCAGGGTTGTGCGGGCCAACAGCAGCTCTGGGTCGTGTTTGTGCCAGAGCAGCCACGCAGCAGAAGCCCAGCCCCACGCTCACACCCAGCCAGCCCCGTGCATGCACACATGCATGCACTCAGGTGTGCAAACCCAAACACCACCGCGCACACGCGCACGCAGGCGGCTTCCCGGCCCCCACCCCGGGACCATCTGCGCTCATGCCCACGCGCGGCGCCGGGTGTGCAACACGTGGGCCCCGTCCTGAGTGCGGGGGCACACGCGTGTGCAGGGGTATTTGCACCCTGGGTCCTCGCACCCAGCTTGGTTCTGGCACCCGGTGCAGCAAAGGTGGGAGCGGGGGTGAGCTGGAGGCACGTGTCCAAGCTATCACAGCAGCATCACTGCGGCTGTGTCGGCAGGAGGGGAGACACCTGGGTGTTTCTGCCTCCTCGCAGCACGGCCACCCCCTGCCCGGGAGGCTCAGGAGCCCAATGGGCTTGGGTAGGTTCAGCATTTTTCTGGGCAGCACTGCAGATCTGCCTGTGAGCTGCTGAGACGAGGGGCGCAGCAGGTGGAGCCCCCCCAAGCATCAGGAGCTGCCTTCGCAGGTCTTGTGAAGAGCCAAAAGAGAGGAGAGCCCCAGCTCGCTGTGCACCAGTCTCCCCAGTAGCTGCACTGGTGCTCCTGATCCCCAGCGTGGCAGTAGACCTGGAGGGTCCCAGCCCACCTCCCTGCCTCCAGCCCCTGCTGACAGCCCCCTCCCAAGGCCACCTTGCATGTCCCCTGTCACCAGCACTGAGTCCAGAGGCTGTCACACTCCTGTCATGGCTCGTGTCTGTTCTCAGCCCTGCTGGCCTCCCTGCATGGACCCCTTGCAACCTGCCTTCACACCCAGCCAGGTTTTTTGCCCCTCTCCTTCACCCTGGCACAGGATGCCTGCACATCTAGGGGCTGAACGGCTTCACCCCTATCTCCATCACCCAGCCAGACCCAGGCCCAAAGCTCTCCAGACACCTCAGTGCTGTGTTGTTCTCCCCAGACCCCCCCCCCCAGGATGTGCTGGGGGGGGGACATCACCCCCACACAGCGCCTCTCCCCACCCTGGGGCTCCACACTCTAGCTTTGGGTCCAGCCAAGAGGCTCTGGGTGTCCCCTCCTCTCCTGGTGGCCTCTGGATGCAGGGGGACCCCTGCCCATAGCAGCCCAGACCCCTGCATCCCACCATGGCCACATCCTGCCCCCAAAATCCTGTGTCCCCACATATCCCCGAGGTAATCCAGCTCCATTTGCTGTTAGCAGCTGCCCTGCAAGGTGCCCAGTGGTCTGGGATCTGGTGTCACCGCCCTGCTCACCTTGGCACAAACACGGGGCCTGTTTTTAGGTTGCCCCCATCAACGAGATAAATCCGGGATGGAGCTGGCTGCAAACTCCCAGCTGCACCAAGCCCTGCCGGGGGCTATCACAGCGGTCGTGGGCACCTTCCCCTCTTCCCTTCCCTTGCCCTGCTCATCTGCATCCTGCCTCATTCCCCTGGGCTGCCCCACTTCCCTGCACTCTTCTGAAGAGAAACGCTTCTTGCTGCTTCATCCCTGGAGCAAAGCACAGCCAGGAAGCACTTCATCCTCCCAGCACCGATGGCTCATCCTTCCCAGCCCCACGGGGCTCTCTGCGTGGGGAAACCGAGGCACGGCCGGGATGGGGCTGCTGGCCAGCACGGAGGCACTGCTGGGGGTGCCAGCATCAGCTGCACGCAGGGGTGAGGGTGGCAGTGGGTGGGTGCTGCACGGCGCGGCGTGGGCGTTGTGGTGGCTGGGAGCACGGGAGGGATGATTTTGGGGGTGGACGTGTTACGGCATGGCTGGGAGCGTGGGGCGGGTGTTACGGCCTGGCGGGGGGGGGTTGGAGGTGGCTGTGGGTGCTGGGGAGGCTGCTGCAGGGGCTGTGGGTGCAGGTTTTGGGTGGGGGGTGGGATGCTGCAGCATCTCTCTGGGCAAGGCGAGGGCCAGCGGGTGCTTGGTGTGGTGAAGCCACGAGCAGGGTCCTTGGCACATCTTGTAGTGTCCTCAAGGGGATGCAGGAGGGGTGTGAAGGAGCAGGACCCCCCCTCCCAGCTCCTGGCTGTTGAGGAAAGATGCCCCTGGACCCCCCTGCCCCATCCTGGCTCCCACGGGCCAGGCCAGCTCCCTGCCCTCACGAGGCTCTTCGTGGTTTTACCCCCAGCACTGTGCCCGCGAGAGTCCTGGGGCCGCTGCCCTGTGGGGGGCAGAATTAGGGACGGGGTGCCAATGGCGTGCTGACACCCTGGGGACCCCAGGAGCCACGGCAGCTTGGTCTGAAGGGCACGGAGCAGAGCAGGGAGGAGTCAACGCAGCTCTGGCACAGCCCTGCCCAATGCTGCCTGCCAGGGCACCCTGCAGCCCACCCCCTGAGCTGACTGGGGCAGCCCGGGGGTCCCCAAAGGGTTCCAGCAGCACCCCCTTGTCCCCTCTCCTTGTCGGATGGCACACGCCGGGACCAGGGCACTGCTGGAGCTGCTGCTGGGAGGTGACCCCATTGCAGCAGGACAGAGGGGTCGGTGGCATCCGATGCTGGTGGCACCCTCCCCACCCTCTGCAGGGGTGCAGGAGCCTGGTGGGGAGGTCTGGGCGAGGTGGGCAAAGCCCCAGCTGTGCTGTGCCCCCCTCCTGGGGACACCCAGCCGGCGGCTGCTCTCCCTGCGGGATCCGGCTGCCCGTCCTGCCGCACCACGGCTGATTTTATAGGTGTGTCGCACGTTTCCATCTCCCAGAGGGGGATGAAAATGCCGTGACAGCAGAGTCCCTTCCCCTGCAGCAGACACAGCTCCCGCCCAGCTCCCCACTTCTCCTCGTCTCCCTCCCCAGCACCCACATCAGGACCCCCGACGCCTGCGCAGGACCCTCCGCCATCCACACCCCCGCTCCATCCCAGACACCCCATCCCAGCACCCCATCACCCTCCCCGGCACCAGGACCCCAGGGTGACCCACCCACGGGTGTTGGGATGTGCAGCCAGTAAAAAAAAAATAATAAAATAAAATAAAAAAGAAGCCAAAAAGCCACTTACCAGGGTCAGGGTCCTGCTTGGGAGCGCGAGCCCTAGAGAGCTTCCCAGGCGATGCCCATGGCAGCTGCTCCCGGCCACCACCTCCTCGGGTCCCACGGGTGCTCACCGCATCCCGCGCCCCACGCTCAGATCCCCGCTGGGGGACACAGCGGCGAGGCTGGGACGCGGGGAGCCAGAAGAGCCGGGCGCTCGCTGCTGGAGGATGCAGGAGACGGCGAGATGCTGGGAGCGGATGCCTGTGTCTAGCGCACACACACACACACACGCGCACGCACGCTCGCTCACACACACACACGCGGAGGAAGCAGGGAGCTTGTGACTGGGGCTGAGCAGATGCAGCCTGGTTTGCTGTCCCTGTACCAATTGCTGCCTGAGCCGTGTTAAACAGCTCTCTGAGAGATGAGGCTTTCTTTTTTTTTTTTTTTTTTTTTTTTAACCGGGCTGACGTTGGCTGGGAGATACCAATAAAAGCTTTCCCTGCATCTCCTCTGGCCCCGAGGCCGAGCTCCTTTTCTTAGAGACAACCTCAAGGACTACTGAGATGGGGTTGCAATGGGTGTGGAGGATCAGAGGGCTCCCCTGTGTGCAGACGGGGTCTTCCCCACACGGAGCCCCAGCCACGATCTGCCTGAGACCACTTTAACCCATTGCCTGCTGCTCACCCTGTGGAGCGGGGATGTGCTGGCTCCATCCAGCCCCGTGTGCCCGGTGCAATGCAGCGTGAGGGGTTTTGGCTCTCCTGGTCCCCAGGACTGGGTGGGTGCACGCTGCAGGGCTGCAGCAGGGCTGGGGGCTCGTGGAGGTGGTGGGGAAGGAGGGAGGACGCTGTGCTGGTAAGGAAGGTGCAGCCCCAAAGTGCCACTTCTGAGGGTGGGACATTTGCTCCATGTGCACCCCCCACGGTCACTCAGCCCTCCTGGGATGGGTGTCACTGGCTGGGGGTCTGCTGTCCTGTTCTGGAGGTGCCCCCTGTACCTGGGGGTGATTTAGGGTGCCAGGGTCTCAGAGCCCTCTGGGGAGCAGCTTCCAGCAGTGCTCTGGGTGTCCCTGCTTGAGCTGGGGTTGGACCAGATGACCCCCAGGGGCCTCTTCCCCCCTCAACCATTCTGTAAGTTGGTGCATCAATGGTGAGAGACCTCTGGAGAACCCCCTCACTCCTTCCCTTCTGGTCCCTGACCACCGTCTGAGCTGGTGGCCCTGCGGCTCCTCGCCACGTGCCAGCCCCGTGGGAGCTGACAGCGGCCCCGCTTCTGCTGCACCAGCTGCAGCTTTCCACCGCGCCTCCGTAAAGACCTTTCGCATCCTCCCACACCCGACCAGCAGCGAGCTGAGGCAGGCTGCAGCTCGTGGCATCCATGGCAGCACCCGGCTGCTGCGCCGGCACCCGAGCTGCTCCGTGGCTGCCTTCCATGGTGGCTGCAGATGCACAGAGCCGTGCTCCAGGTGGGATTCATCCTGCCTGCTGCTTGTGCTGTCAGGTCCTGTTGTGCCTCGCTCCGTCGGCTGCGGAGCTTCGTGGAGAGTCCTGTGGCCCTGCCCTGGCCCTGGGTGCCTCCCTTTGATGAAACCCTCCTGAGGATGCTCCCCTTTAGGGTGAATCTTGCATTACGTGGTGAGCAGAGTGGAAGGGTGCTGGGGTGCATGTGGTGCAGAGAGGGACAGAGAAAGGGGAGGTGAGCTGTAAATGGGGATAGAGGGAAACATCTCTGCAGCCAAGCCCTGGCCCCAGAGGACTGGGGAAGGGAGAGGCGGTGGAAGACTGTGCTGGAAGGTTGCAAGAGCATTAAGTGCTTCTGCAGGGAGAGCCATGCCCTGTCAGGCCCACGGATGAGAGCAATGATTCCTGGAAAAGCAAAGGCGAGGAGGAGCCCATTCCCCTGCTCAAGCTGCCGGGGGAATCAAGCTGCCACCCCCTTCCTTGATGCCAGCATGGCCTGGGGGATTTGGTCCCCTGGATAACACGACCTGATGCCCACTCCTAGCAAGGTTCAGAGCCTGCCTGGGGCACTCAGCAGGCTCCACCACATGCAGGATGCAGGATGTGGGATGCAGGATGCGGGATGTGGGATGCAGGATGCAGGATGCGGGATGCTCTTGCATCCCCAGGGTCCCCTGCCCCTCTCTGCAAACCCCCAGTGCATCGGAGCGGGCACGATGGCAACAGGCTGGGAAAGCTCTTGGCATTGCAGGCAGCGCCGGGCTGCTGGGGGAGGGCTGCAGGGGTGGAGGTGAGAGCTGAGCTGCCGCGGGAATGTGCATTTTCGTCAGCTCTCTCTCTTCCCCCCCCCCTTCTACCCCTCCCCAAATCTCGCATGACGCCCGCGTGTAGGTCACTGGCTCCCGCAGCGACGCGGCGTGTGGGCTCACCATCTGCGGCTGCTTCTGGAGCCCACAGCCCGGGGATGTTGCAGCCTCCGCTCCTCCCGGCGCCCTTTCTGAAGCCAGCAGCACCCAGCGGGGTCGCAGGGCGAAGGCTTTGCCTGTGGAAGAGGGGGAGATGAGCTTTTGGAGGACGAGCCTGCTGCAGAGCGGGCGGCTGCGTGAGCTGGCTGTTCCTGCCAGTCGGCAGGAGGTGATGGAAAAGGGAACTTGTCAAAATAGCGAGAGATCTTTTTTCAGGAGATTACAAGTTTGGCTGATGGAGATAATAATGTTGAGGCGCCGTGCGGAGGGTTCGCTTCAGCACTGGTGCGGGAGGCGAGGGTGATGCCAAAATCGGCATGAAATGGGATAAAAAGCGAGCGCCTGATGGGCTGCTGTGCAAGGCTGCAGCAGGGAAGGGCAGAGCAGTGCCCATCACCGCATACAGGCGGAGCAGAACTGAGCCGGGGAGGGAGGCAGAGCATCCCTGCGTGGTGTCTGGCTCCCTCCGTGTGCGTGGGCTCCTTGCAGGGGACGGGGCCCTGGATCCCACCCAGCTGCAGACACAATCGCCCCCATGGATGCAATCCCTCACCACAGACCTGATCCCAGCTTCAGACCTGACCCCCTCCTCCACCGGCACCCAGATGTGACATCTCCTGACGCCTCCCAAGGCCGCCTGAGATCTGTCCGTCAGGGCTGCAGCTGTCTGTCCATCACATCCACCTGGGAGGTTGGCCATCGTGTTCCCACCGGGGCGGCAGCCTCGTTGACACCACCATTCGCACCCGTAGCCATCGGTGCAGCTCTCTGCTGGCGTTCCCACACCCTGACCACCCTCCCCACCAGTGGCTGCCCCCCAGGTGTGTGTGGGGTTGCAGAGCTGACACCTCCCCAGGGCTATCATTGCGAATTGCTCTGCAGCTCCTGCTCCCCACATTCACCCTGTTGTGGTCCTGGAGGTGGCGACAGGGATGGGGACAGCAGGTGCTGGCTTTCCCTCTGCCCTTGGTGGCCAGGGAGCCCCAAGCAGAAGCAGCTGAATGGTGCCCAGGGGGGACACGTCCCCTCCTTTGTCCCCTGTAAGCAGCCAGGCAGTGATGAACCCGAACTAGGTTAAGAAGCCGTGGATGCTGGCTGCTTGCCTCACAGCTGTGGCTCGCTGTTTATTTGCTCCGAGCCACCTTCATCGCTGTGATAAAGGGGAAAAGCTGATGGGGACCAGTGCCAGGACCTGGGGAGAGGGTGCAATGAAAGGCCACAGTCTGACCATGTCAATGGATGCTGAAACTCCCCATGGGGAGCCAGGGGAAGGGAAGCAGCGTGACAAGTCAGGAGGAGGAAGCCCACAGCCCACCCTGGGGTCTGCAGGGGCCTGCCGGGTCTGCAGGGAGAGGTGTTCCCCACATCCCCGCAGAGCAGCTGGCTGCGGGGCCACGGGTATCTCCTGACCTGCTGCAGCTGGCAGCTCACCAGCCCTGGCCCTGATGAGACGAGGATGCTCCCTCTGGACAGATAACTGCCGAGCACTTCAGAGCTCTCTCCTCGAGGAGCACTCTGCCAGGCATTATCTAAATGACCCTCTCCACAGGGCCACTCCAGCTGGCTCCCCGCGGGCAGCCTTCACTCCAGCCTGCACTCTCCTCGCCACCTGCGAGCCCCAGAAAGGGGTCGAGGCCAGACCCCGTGGCCACGGCTCTCCGGGGAGTGGTACCCTCTTGCCTGAAATGGGAACACGAGGATAAACAAGTAGCTGAGCCCCTGTAGGGGAGACACTGGTCCCCACAGGGATACCAGCCCTGCCTGCTACTTCCCGTCCCTGCAGTGTCACCTGTCCCCGTGCATGCCACCTCCGCCGCAGGGCATGCGAGCAGCCTCACAGAGGAGCTTTTCAAGTGGAACGGAAACGTCTAATGAAGGCCGACTTCATTAAACGGGGCTGTCACGGGGATGATTGCTGCCTTCCTGAGCCGCTTTGTGAGCAATAAAGATGTGCGAGCGGCAAGGAGCGGAGCAGCTGGGGAGGGAGAGGGGGGGAGCACAGGCAGCCTCCTGAGC
This sequence comes from Aythya ferina, assembly GCF_964211825.1. Lineage (NCBI taxonomy): Eukaryota > Metazoa > Chordata > Aves > Anseriformes > Anatidae > Aythya > Aythya ferina. The sequence goes on along the minus strand of NC_140299.1, from coordinate 9,942,464 downwards.
CTCTGCACTGCTGGTGAGGGCACTGCTGGGGATCTTTTGGAGGCTGGGGGTGAGAAAGCAGCTCCCAGGGCTGGGGGCAAGCACAGAGCCCAGCTGGCTCCATGGCAGCATGTCCCAGCAGAGCTGAGAGCTAGCACTGCTGCATCCCACTGTCACATCCCAGCTGGGTCCGGCCTTGCAGCCTGCACCCAAGCTAGGATCTCCAAAACGCTCCTGGGTGCTGTGATTTAAACATGCCTGTGGTGCTTGCAAGTGAGACCAGCACCTTCGGCGTCTCCATTGCTCCCTGGGCAGGCAGAGCCTTGCAGCACGTTGCGCCAGCCCCGTTCCCATGCTGCAGCATCCTGCAGGGAGGCTTTGTGCAAAGACTTGGCCTCTCCAAGCCTGGAAACCTTGGTCCTGCACCCATCTGAGGGGCTGTGTGTGCTCCCTGGGCTGCATCTCAGCCCCTGGAAGGACCTAACATGCCTGAACCCACTTGGGGACCCCCAGGGGCAGAGGACGGGCACCCCCGAAGGTGGCATGGGGACAGCCCTGCAGAGCAGCATTGCCCCGCTCCTGTGTTCTCCTCTTAATCAGCTAATTGTGTGTTTGGAGTTTCAGGCAAGGGCCCCAGCCTGGTGTCGCCATAACAACTGCAGCAGCATCACTTTCAAACACTTACAAAGCAGGCTGGAAATGCAGAGGGGGAGCAAAACAACAAAAACATAAAAAAAAAAAAAAAAGGAGACGAGGCCAAACAGGGGGTTGATGGGAGGGGAGAGTAAAAGGGCTGTCTGCGCCTCTTTCATTACACCACGAGGAGTCCCGCAGGGCAGAAAGTGCTGATTAAAATAGCTCTTGCTGGGATTCAGAGGCTTTTTGGGGAAAAAAGAAAATGCCCCTGCCTGCTGGAGTCCGTCTGAGGCACTGCTGGTGGTAGCATCGTCTGGGTTTCTTCAGCACAGGCTGGGCGGGGGGGAGGGGGGGACTGTGAGACAAGGTCACCAAGTTGGTGTCCCCGTGTGGAGGGGTGGGAGCTGTCCCTGGGACCCTCTGTGAGCTGGATCAGGCCTCTTCAGCACCTCCTGCCCAGCTGGACAGGCTCCGGGCTGCTTGTCCTTCCCAGCACCAGCATGGCACGAGCCCTCCCTCACCGCTGTCCCCTCCATCTCAGGCAGTGCCCGGTGTGGTGCAGGTGACAGAGCAGCCCCAGTGCGGAGGCTGTGGGGGTGCTTCCCCCCCCCTGCCCCCCCGTTCCCCCAGCTTCCCCTGCAAACCCATTTAATGGATTAAATTTTTATATTCTGAGCTGTGCTGGTGCCCAGAGCACAAGGCTTTGCAGATTTTAGTGAAAAGAGAGCCACGTCATGGGCAGGAGGCATTGGCTGCTGCAAGGACGCAGGGGAGATGGGGAGAGGGGAAGGCGGGTTGGAGGAGGGGTGAGGTACAAGGAAACCCAGTTTCTGAGGGTGGCACGTGGCCTTTTTGACATCCTGCCTCGTGCGATGGCCCTCGCTGTGGCACCTGGGGGCCTCCGCTCCTCTCCATCTGTGCACCCGCAGCCCTCAGCCGGGCTCTGACACCCATCCGAGCCACGTGTGAGCCTGGTGGCACTGTGCCATCGGCCCTCCTGCCTGCTCGTCGCCGAGGCCCATACCCCAGCCGTCATTTCTGCAGTTAGCCTGGTGCCAGGCCATGGCTTATCAGCCTCGCCCAGCGCCGTGGAGCAGTCCAGATGGCTTTCTGCTGGCACGGTGCAGCCCCGGCAGCTCGCGTCTGGTGTGCAGGCAGACCCCTGACACAGTGCAAGGAAGGCAAATCCTCACCTCCCAGGCTGCCTGCATGCTCCCAGCTGCTGCCAGCCCCACTCTGATGGAGCAAAGCACCCAGGTCCCAGTGGGATGCCCTGTGCCAGGCGGTGTGCCTGGTGGGAGTACCCTGAGGTGTCCCTGCTGGATCCTGCACCCTGGGGCTGCCCAACTATGCACCAAGCATCAGGCAGGAGCTGGGATGGGCAGGGGCATCCTGCCACAGCTCCCAGGACAGGCTGTGTTCTCCTGCCCCACGGGAGCTGCTGCCTGCTTTGCCTTGCTCTGCTGTGAACATCAGGGTTTGGTGCTCACCAGGTGTCCTTTTGATGGGGAGAAGCCTCCAAGTTGTTATCCCTGAGCTGTTTCTCCCCTGCAGTTTAAGATGGTCAATGTGACATCTGTGCAGGCATTGGCAAGAGGGGATGTGGGGTCCCAGGACCCACCTGGGAGGGCCCAGGCACCTCCTGCAGCATTTCTGGGCCACCAATGCTTGGGCACAAGGCTAATTTCTGGGCAGCTCTGGCCGTGAGTTTTATGGCTGCCTGGAACACCTCCAAAGGATTGATTTACTGTAATTCCTCTGGAAAGCAACTTTTGTGATTGCTAGCCTGGAGATCTCAAGCTGGACTTAAACAACAGGATCCTAAAGAGGCCATGAATAATTGAGCCTAATAAATATTAATAACTCGCCTGCATGGTGGCAGGGCATGTAATTGCAAGGAGCGTTCTGGAAGCACGGCTCTGCAGGCAAACGTGCACTCGCGGCAGGGCTGGGGCACAGCCCGGTTAACACTGATGCTGCTGGGCTGCGTGGAGCCGTGTGTGGCTGCTGTGAGCCCTGCAGCCCTCTCCTGGGTTAGCAGTCAAGGGCAGGGGCTGGTGGCCACCATGCGATCGTTTAGGTGTCCTTGGTGGGCTTCTTACCACGAGCACGCCTCCTGTGGAGGCTGAGTACGTGGACAGCACCCACAGCATCCTTTGGCAAGGATGCTCTCTGCTCCCATGGCCGAGTGGTAAGAAGAAGAAGGCACAGTGTAAGATTTGGTGACTCAACAAATCATCTGAAGTTTGGGCGCAGGTGGGTTTGGGTGAGTCAAGATGCGAATGGATGGGATATGGATTTCCCCATGTGAAAAGACAGTGATGGGGAATCCACATGGCCACCTCTGTAGGCTGAGGGATGTCTTGTAGGCAAAAGGCTGAAATGGTTGCTCAAGTCTTTGCTGAGCAGCACCGACCTATGGATCAGACCTTGTACAGGTGTAGGATCCTACTTAAAGACACTGTTTTTTTGGACTGGAAATATAACCACAAAGCTCAAACCAAAAACCAGCCATTCTCCTCCTGGGGTGCTCTAGGCCCTCAGTGGATTGCCTGCCTGAAATAACTCTCTGCTTGCCACTTTCTTTTGACTGAGCACACCCAGCATCGCCCTCGCCTCTGCTTTTCAAAGCAGATGAGGAAGAGAAGCCTGGAAGGGACCACAAACACTCGCATGGAAGGTCACGCTGTGCTGCAAAGACTCAGCAGTGCTGTGAGCAGGGTAGAAACGTGCACATGTGGGGTTTGCCAGAGCTTTCTGGGCATTGCATATCAGGGCAGGGAGCTTGGAGACCTGCCCTTTCACAGGGGCTTTGCTGCCTGATGCTGGTGGTGTGAAGGAGCCTACACAGCTATAGAGAGGAAGGGGACAGAGAAACCTGTATTTGGGTATTGGATGTTGCCCAAAGCTTTTCCAGAGCTTTCTGCCTGAAAACTGCAGTGCCTGGGCAGCTGAGAATACGACCTGTGAAAGCCTGGCAGGGGTACTGTGAGGCTGTATCTCCTGCAGGAGCCTCCCCCACACTGAGCAAATGTTTCTTTTCCCCAAACTGCCTGGCTGTTGAGATTGCATCTTGCAAATGCGGTTTCAGACAATAACAGCTTGCAATTATGCAGCGCTTTCAAAACCAAGACATCCTGAATTTCGTTAACGTCTTTGTATAAAACTAGCTGAGGCTGCTGCTGGGATGCAAAGCTCCAGCCTGTGCAGAAGTCTCACAGCTGGGATCACCCACAGCTTTTCTCTGTGCCGTGCTGGAGACGGTTCATCCTGAGGGCCAGAGTAAGGGGGGCACAGAGCACGTGGAGTGATGGACATCTTACGTGGTCTCCAGCCCCTTCACACTGTGTTTTCCTATGCTACAGGTTTGCAGGTGACACTGGGGACTATCCATCCAGGAACCAAAGGACACCCCCAAGAAAGAAGGGCTCTGCGCTCTCCAGGGCAAGGGTGATGTGACTGGGCATGGATCATTAAAAGGAGTGGTAATTGCTCAAAGACTGGTTATGGAACAGAACCTCTTGGATGCCATTTCTGAGAATGTAAAGGGCGAGGAGGTAAAATGGCAGGGGTTTCCCAAGGGCAAACCATGCTGGATGCTGAGGGTGGCCACCAGCTGTGCGTCAGCAGCCAGAAGGACAGCAGTGAGTGAAGCACCCAGGGGCTGATGCAGGGCTTGCCACCCACAAATAGGGCAGTGACACAGGAGGAACCTTCAGCAGAGCTGCACGTGCCACTAGATGAGGCTGTGACACCAGCACAGACTCGGTCCGGAGGGATGAGATGAAGGCGAGCACTGACCCCATGAAATCCAGCAGCGCTGAGGTGCAATAACCCTGGCTGGGGGCCGAGTGGCTGAGCTGCTGGGAAGGACCCGGGTGTTATCATGGGCACTAGGCTGAATATGAGCCAACAGAGCACTCTGGCTGCTAAAAAGGCAAACCACATCCTGGGCTACATTAGGAGGAGCGTGGCCAGCAGATCGAGGGAAGTTATTATCCCCTCTCCTTGGCGCTGGTGAGGAAGCATAGATCGCAGGAGCATTTCTCAAATAGCTCCTAACAGCAGCACTCCCACAGCTTCCTCTGTTGTTAAAGAGATGTGAAAATACAGGCAATGATACAGAGGTTGATGCAGGAGCAATGAAAGGGAGCCATAGTATTATCCCAAGGCACTTACAGCACTTGCTCGGGAGATAGATGGTATGTCTTGACAGTCCTACATAGTTCCAATGAGACATTTGGGGAAGCAAGTAGCTTTACACTTTAGATATTAGCTTCCCTTTTGGATAAAAAATTAATGAAAGGCTGGGCTGAACAGAGCCCGCTTTCCTCTGTGGTCACAGATATCCCCAAATATGAGAACATCTAAATGCTTCCAGTCGCTCTTCCAGCGGCTGCTGCACAGCTGCTTCCTAGCTGAAAGAGAATAATAATCGTCTGCTGGACTATTTTCGGGCTAGCAATGGAACTGTTTTGGAAGTATTTGAAAATGTGGAGATGTGAGTGGTCTGTAGAGCTTGGCAGCTCACAGCTCCATGCACCTGACGGTGCTGGGGGGACCTCTGGGAGAGGTTGCAAGGGAGCAGGCAACAAAAAGGAGAATTTGCCTGGGGCTGCCTGCCCAGCCTGCTCAGATCTGTGTTTTTTTTTGTTGTTGTTGCTGTTGTTGTTGTTGTTGTTGTTGTTGTTGTTTTTTTTCTTCCCAGCTTTGGCTGATTCAGAATTTCAGGTGAGACCTTCGCTGGCTGAAGCGATTACCACACAGTCATCACTTCAGATGAAGTGAGGTGGGCAGGAGGCACTTGCTGGGGAGCGGGTGGCTCAGCCTGGGGCAATGCATGCCCTGAGGTGCCTTAGCAGCCAGCACCCATCATTTCAGATGATTGCAGTGCATCGATCCCCAAATCATCTCTGCTTCTCAAAGCTTTTAGGCTCCCTGGGCTCTGCTGCACTCAAAGGCAGCGGCATGAAAGAACATTTTCCTTTTGTAAACAGGTTCTGTCAGACGCGGCGACCTGCTCAGCATTGATCCTGTGAGGCTGAGCTTCAAATTCAATTTGTTTCTATCATACCTGTGAAGAGTTTGGTAAATTGATTTTAAGAATGAAAATGTAGTGAGAGTGATTACAGATGAGAATACCATTTAAAATAATAAGATGAGGCTAGTGATCACTGAATTGTTGGCCTGAGCAGTGCAAAAATGTGCAGTAAAGAGAAAAGTATTTCTGTAAAGCATCACTTAAAGTGTTAGCCTTTATTTTTCATGAGATTACTCCAATTTTGATGCATTTTTCAGGGCAGAAAGCCCTGGGAAAGTCATGGAGTGAGGCCGACAATCTCTAAACCTGCAGTCTATGTGACTGTTGTAATCTCTGCACAACTGTAACTGATGAATATGAATCATATCGTTTCTATGCATGGCAGAAAGTAACCTACTTCCAGCCCCGAGCAGGCTGCGGTAGGTCTGTCTGCCTCTTCCTGTGGCTCTGTGCCAGCAAGCGGCTGTGGGATTTGGGGCAGATTGGGGATGCTGCAGGAAAACCCTGTGTCCTGACTTGGTCTGTGGGTTAAAACCAGCTCTACCCATCAGTCTCAGGGGTGTTGGTCACGCTGCTCTGTGCTTGCCTCCCCTGAATACCCATTTAGTGAGGGGTTTGAGGGACATTGAGGCAGCACATTGCTGGAGGGAGGTCTAACAGCCACCCCAGAGGCAGCCCCAAATTAACACGGTGAAGCAGTAGCGGCAGAGATGCGACAGAAGCAGAGGGATGGCCAAGTGACAATCTAATGAGTGTTAATGGGAGTCAGGAATTAAATCCTGCCGGCTCATTAGCATGGGATGAGGTGCCATCTGCCATGGCTGGCAGGTTCCCTGCCACTGCTTTTTTTTTTTTTTTTTTTTGGGGGGGGGGGTAGGTGAGAAAAATCTCAAATAATTTTCTTCAGACAGGATCTTCTGTGAAGCTATTTTATTTGCAATTACAATGGTGGGTGTCCTGCCAATTAGGAGTTCCTTTTAGTAAACAAATCATAACCTTTTATTCCCTATTATCCAATGCCTGATCACCTCTCATTTCCTCACTGTCTGAGTACTACAGGCTCACAGGCTACTTGATGCTCCTGTATACCATACAGGTACAATTTTTATTTTTTTTTTCAACCCTTTAATTTCTCCTTTTTTTTTTTTTTTTCTTTTTTTTTTTTTTTTTTTTTTCCCCTTTCTCATGTTTTGAGAACTTCTGATCTTTGTTTTACTGCTCCCACTCTGCTCATCCTATTTTTCTCAAGCTTCCACCTTATTTTGGAACACTGAGGCCTTCTACTGTCCACTTACCTACTTAGCATTTCTCCTTGGTAGGATTACACAGCCACCTTGGAATACAGAAAATTAGTTCTCTGCTGCAAAAACACAACTTAGTTTCTCACGGGGGAGGGTGGGGGGGGGGATGGCCTCTTCTGTGGGCATGGCAGGAGAAGAGATGGGTGCCCAGGAGGGACACCGCTTCCCTTGTAGCAGCAGTAGGCCCTGCCCCTGTCTGACCAGGGGCTGAAATCAGCTTTCTGAGGCAGTGCAGTTTGGCCATGCACAGCTCCAGTTTTGCTTTAACACATGTTTCAAGACAACGTGACTTTCCAGGTGCTCTTCCTCCAGTCCCTGTCGGGATTCCCTCCACGGACGGCTAGCTGGAGGTGTGCCACGCATCATGGAGATGGGAGTCCGCTGGGCTGGCAGCAAGCAGCAGGTGAGATGTGTGTGGCCAGAGCTGCAAGGCAGCTGGCAAGGGACAATATGGGGCATGGGTGCTGCTTTATGGACGGTGTTGGAAAGCCTGACAGAGGCCGGAGGGGCTGAAGGAACTGCCTGCCACCCAGAACCTAAAGGCAAGGGTGATAGTGGCAGCACAGCAAACAAAGGACTGCAGGAGGGTTGCTGATGGAGTTGCAGGCAGAGACAGAGCATTGGGTATGGTGTGGGGTGTGGGAGGAGCTGGGAGCTGGGATCTGACCCTAGCCCCAGGCAGGGAGCCCAGGGGGAGCCATCGTGCCCCCCACCCTCTCCACAGCATGCAGCACAGGGGTAGCCGGGAACAGCCAGCAGCCCCGGGGAACACCCCCATGGTGGCAGGATGCCCAAAGCCACGGGACCCTTGCCTGGGGCAGTGCTCGCTGTGACGGATGCTCTGTGCCAAGCTGTTCCCCACTGCGCTGCAGCCTCTTGCTGTGGATGTGCAGCTACCGGCCCTCGTGCTGCTCCTCAGACATGAACCTGGTCTCGGTGCTGTGAAAGTAGAAGGGAACTGGAAGGGAGTGTGGTGTCCTGGAGGCTACTGGGCAGGTGATGGATTCCCCAGGCTCCTTCTGCTTGACCTGGTCCAGATGGATGAGGGGTTTGGGCTCGAGGAAGCGGACACAGGGACTTTGTGGCGGTAGGGGAGCAGACACAGCACAGGGGTTTTTGGACATGACTTGGTGCAGCTGTTCCACAGACAGCTGCACTGGCCCAGGGAAGTGTTGCAGCTTTACTTCTAGGCACTTTCTTGTTGTGTGCATGCAGAGCTTGCTGTGCTGCTCTTGCCTCAGCTGCCTGCTGACAGGCGCTGCAATGTGGGGTTGGCTCCTGTCCTTCCTGTAAGCCACACACAATCCTGGGTTGGGGGTGAAGTCAGTTTGGCAACCCTGGACTTTTGGCAATGCCGTGTTGGCTGGGCTGATAAAAGCAGGGAGGGCCATGCATAAGCCAAGGGATTCCTCCTCCCACCAGTGTCGTCCCTCATCTGGGCAAAGAAGACTCTTGGGCAGAGAGGTTGGGGAGCATAACGTGGCCCTCACAACCCACAAGGAAATGGTTGGCAACCTGCTACAGCACTTGGATGTACACAAGTCAATGGGGCCGGAGGGGAGCCACTCGAGGGTACTGAGAGAACTGGTGGAGGAGCTGGCCAAGCTGCTTTCCATCATTTATTGGCAGTCCTGGCTATCAGGGGAGGTTGCAGTCGAAGGGTGGCTAGCAAACTTGATGCCCATCTACAAGAAGGGCCGGAGGGCAGACCTGGGGAACTATAGGCCTGTCAGTTTAACCTGAGTGCCAGGGAAGCTCATGGAGCAGATTATCTTGAGAGTCATCACGCGGCACTTGCAGGGAAGTCAAGCAATCAGGCACAGTCAGCATAGGTTTATGAAAGGCATGATGAACCTGATCTCCTTTATGACAAACCTGATCTCCTTTTATGGCAAAGTGACGCGCTTAGTGGATGAAGGAAAGACTGTGGATGTGCTCTACCTTGACTTCAGTAAGGCTTTTGACACTGTTTCCCACAGCATTCTCCTCAAGAAACTGGCTGCTCGTGGCTTGGACTGGTGTACGCTTCATTGGGTTGGAAACTAGCTTGGTAGCCAGGCCCAAAGAGTCGTGGTGAATGGAGTCAAATCCAGCTGGAGGCCGGTCACTAGTGGCATCCCCTAGGGCTTGGTACTGGGGCCGGTCCTCTTTAGTATCTTTATCGATGATTTGGATGAGGGGATCAAATGCACCCTCTGTAAGTTCACAGATGACACCAAGTTAGGTGTGTGTGTTGATCTGCTCGAGGGTAGGAAGGCTCTGCAGGAGGATCTGGATAGGCTGGACCCACGGGCTGAGGTGTTGTGGTTCCGCTCAAGTGGGCAGCCGAGCACCACCACAACTGCTCTCTTACTCTCCCTCCTCAAAGAGGAACGAGGAGAAAATACGATGAAAAGGGCTCAAAGGTTGAGATAAGGAGAAGATCACGCAGTAATTATTGTAATGGGCAAAACAGATGGCATTGGGAGACAGTAAGATTTATTGCTTATTACTAACCATCTAGGCAAGTGAGAAACAAAGGAAAGAAATGAAAAGCACCTTCCCCTCCCCATCCACCTTCTTCCACCTCCTCCCCCCGAGTGGTGCAGGGGAACGGGGGAATAGGGGTTATGGTCAGACTACAGCACTTCTTCTCTGCCACTCCTTCTCGGTCACTCTCGTCCCCTGTGCTGTGGGGTCCCTCCCACGGGATGCAGTCCTTGATGAACTGATCTGGCGTGGGCTTCCCACAGGCAGCAGCTCTTCCAGAACTGCTCCAGATATGGGTCCATACCACGGGGTCCATCCCTCAGGAGCAAACTGCTCCAACCTGGCTCCCCTACGGGCAGCAGCTCCTGCCAGGTCACCTGCTCCTTCGTGGTCTCCTCTCCACGGGCTACAGGTCCGGCCCAGAATCTGCTCCGGCAGGGGTCTTCCACAGGAGGCAGCCTCCGTTGGTGCAGGGCCACCTGCTCCACCGTGGTCTCCTCCACGGGCTGCAGCATGGAACCCAGCTTGGGATCGGGGACAGAAGCAGCTGTCAGACAAATCTGGTGCTGGGAAGTGGGCTCTGACCCTGGTCCCAGTCGAGGAGGCAGGTCCCCCACCATCCTGGTCCATCCTGGACCATCCTGGTCCCCCACATTCCCAGAGGATGCAGCACAGGGGCGTCGGCCTGCTTCAATGTGGGCTGGGGGCTGCGACCTCACAAAGGCATAACCACGTGCTGTCTGTGACCTCACCACGTGCTGTTTGTGACCTCATCACGTGCTGTTTGTGACCTCATCACGTGCTGTCTGTGACCTCATAGCCGTGTCCCTATAAAGCTGCAGCCACATCCCACATCTGCCAGTGCGGTCGTACCTGGCTGTGAGCAATGGTCGACAGCGTCTTTCTCCTTATCCCCAGCCTCCTGCTTCTGGTGGCTGGGATCTCCCTGCTCACCAGGGGTCGATGCCAACAGGTAAAGAGGGCTTGAGGGCAGGGGAATTTGGGGCTGGGAGACTCGGGGCTTTGGGACTGGAGGGCCAGGATATGTTGGAAGGGGTCCTGTGGGTCCCTCCCCAGGTTGGTCACTGTGCTGTGCTTCTGTGCCCACAGGGTGATGGCCGACCCCGGCGATCTCTGAAACGACGACAGCGGCAACCACCGGTACTGAAGCCAGGTGAGTCCCCCGTGGGTCAGCCTCAGCAGTGAGCAGCCTGTCCGTATGGGCCTGAGGTGGCCCTGGTGCCTCTCTCCCACTGCAGCTCAGACTCCCTCCCTGTTTTGCAGGTGGAAAGCAGCGTTACAGGTCAATTAGTCTGGACGACATGGTACACGAGTCCATCCTTCGCCCACATGGGGGGCTGCCTCAAAAAGGGGTGCAGCTCAGTCGCCCTTTCAGATTTTCCATGGCCCCCCCAGTTGTTCATTGTATGGCTAAATTGGCTACAAGTCAAACAGCAGGACGAGTTGCAATGCCAAGGAAGGATGATCGTGGCGTCTCTGGAAGAGAAGACAAATGGCTCTCTTCTATCAACACCAGCGGAAGTGTGGAAAAAACAAGTGGGCTCTCCAGAAAGAATGAGCAGCCACATGGCCTGAACGACCTCAAACTTTCAATAACCGAGCTTAATTGTCATAGGGCAGGAAACAGGACTGAAGAGTTGTGCTCTAAGGTGAGCTCCTCCATCCAGCCACCACAAACGGACTGCATTGTGCGGGAGAGCATTCTCCGCCCTGATGGACGGCTGCCCAACATCAGTGGATCATTACTGCAGGCTCCTGTACAGCCCAGAGCAGAACCAGCCCTATCCAGCCCTGAGAACACCATCCACAAGACCTTCTTCCAGAAGCATGAGGGGCAGGCAAGCAGAGAAAAGGAATTCCCACAGCCTAATGGATTGTCCGTGGCTTCTTCAGGTGTTCCTGGCATGGCCAAAGTTGCTGCAGGACCAACAGCAGGAACACCTACAGTTGTGAGAAATGCTGAACATGGCATGACTGTGAAAAAACACAAATTAGAGTCTTCCACTGACACCGACAGAAGCATTGGGAAACCAAGTGGGCGCTCCATACACAAACAGTGCCCACATGGCCTGAGGCCACCAAAAATATCGAAGATGGAGATTCTGGATTCCAAGAAAGGAAAGAGGAATCAAGAGCCTCACTCTGGGGTCAGCTCCTCCAGCCAGCCACCAGAAATGGACTGCATTGTGCGGGAGAGCATTCTCCACCCAAATGGAGGGCTGCGTCAGACAAACCGGGAGCTCCTGCAGGCCATGCCCCCTTCAGCATTTCCCAGCTTGGCCATCAGGGAAAAAGGACTATCTATGCACCAGGCAAATAGAAAAGACGGCAGGTCTGCACCTGGCAGGCACACAGACGGTGCTCTTAGCGACAATAAATGTACAGGGAAACTGGGCGGGCTCCCCACGGAACAGCAGCCACCCAGGACTGACATTCGGGGCTCCACGGGATGCAACAGCAATGTTCCATCGGGAAAGGGGATCATTGTTCATGAGAGGTTGCTTGACCCACAAGATGGACAGCGTCAGTGGCAGGAGGTGTCCATGCGGCAACATGCAGAGGATGACCAGCTGCCTCTGAAACTGTCCACGGCTGTTCCAGTGCTTCGCAGCCCGGCCAACACAATTATGTACAAGGACCAGGGCTGCCAAACTGACTATGTTATCATCCTGGATCCATTTGTGAATGATGTCAGGAATGGGAAAGAGCCCCCCACTGCAGCGCCTCTCATGAACAAGAAGCTGCAGCTGAAGGAAGAGCTCCGCAGCAAGCTCCGTGAGCACATTAAAAAGAAGTGCCGGGAAGTACAGGTGCAACGCTTGCCTGGGCCAGTGCAGAGGTCCATGGAAATGAAGCGTCAAGCGCTGTCCAAAAATGCCCGTACTGTTGCTGCCACCTTACCACCACAAAGACCCTCTGTACACTTCAGCAAGCCCAAGACCCTTGTGCATCCAGACCAGGTGAAGCAGAAGACGCGTGGGGCATCCATTGCCTGCCCAGAGGCCTCCAGGACAGCACGCTCCCAGCCCGTGCCTGTCTATTTTCACAGCCTTGAGGCCACGTTTATGCCTGAGGAGCAGCGTGAGGACCTGGAGATGCACATTCGTGCCAAGAAGCTACAAATGCTTGAGAGACGTCTGGGCATGAAGCGTCCATCTGAATCAGCTGTGCCCCAGGAGGAGGGTAGCAGGGCAGCCCTAAGGACCAGCGCCCGGCCCAGCACACCCTACAAACCTACGAAGAAATCGAGCAGCTCCCGGAACCACAGATCCCAGCAGGCAGACCCCGCTGAGGCAGTGCACAAGGGCAAGTGGCAGAACCTGCGGGAACTCTACTCTGCCCTGCAGGGCAAGGCAAACGGTCACAAGTGTCAAGTGAAGCAAGGAGTGACAAAGGACAGGGGCCAGGCAGCTCGCTGCTCTGGTCCAAATAAATCCTCATCCTAACCCCTGGGTGGGAGTTGTGCCCTGTTTGTGAAGCAGACTTGTGTTGGGCTGTGCCTGCAGGCTGGAGGGGGGTGGCAGGGAAGGGGTGTCCCTGGGCAGGGGGCTTGCCCATTAGTCCAGTGTAAATTCACCCATTCCTCTCTGAATTCAGCAGTATTCTAATGGGCACCTTCTTAAACTCCTAACTTGCAATACCCAACTGTTAGCTCAGAACTCATACCTGGTTTCTTGCATCCATGGACGAAATAGTTGCCTCCCCGAAACTGAGAGAGCGCTTCCTTCCTCTTCTGTCCCACTGCACTGGGCACCCCCTCTGCCACCCTGGGAAGTAGCAAAGCTTCAGCAGTCCAGCTGATGTTGTGTTCACTTCTAAAGCTTTTGGGGGAAGCTCCGTAAGAATACCATGCCAGGGAGAGAGCAAGAAAAAATTCTAGAAGGGCTGTAGGTTGGGATCTCACCAAACTAGCTTTTTTATTTGTGATTGTGGTGCCGGGCGTCCTGCAAGCAGGAGCGCGCAGCACAGGTGTATCATAACCTTATATCCCCTATTAGCCGATGCTTGATTCCTCCCCTGTTTCCTCACTGGCTGAGTCCTACAGGTTCAGAACGTACTCAACGCTTGTTACTATACCACATCTGTACAATTTTATTTGACCACCTTTAATTTCTCCTTTTCCCTACTTTTTTCTTCCCTTGTGACTGGAGGGGCTAGTGACTTTTTGTTGTTGCTGAATCCGCAACTCCTGGTGGTGTTTTTCTTGTTGCTGGTACCGACCAGCAACAGCATCCTCTCCATCTGGAGAGCGGAGGGGAAGGTGCTGATCTCTGCTCTGTGGGGAAAGCAACAGGACCTGAGGGAACAGCATGGAGCTGTGACAGGGGAGGGTCGGGCTGGGTGTTAGGAAAAGGTTCTTCACCAAACAGGATGCTTAGGCACTGGAACAGGGTCTCTGAGGGACATGGTCACAGCAGTGAGCCTGTCAGAGTCCCTGCAGTGTTTAGACAATGCTCTCAGACATCGGGTTTGTTTTTCTGGTCCTTTCTGGAGCCCAGAGTTGGACTCGATGATCCAGGTGTGTCCCTTCTAACTTGGGATATTCTATGATTTTGTGGAAGAGTGAGGCCCTTATTGGCATGGTACCCACCAAGTTATACAATGCCATTGTTATTGCAATACCAACAAATAGCTGTTTGAGCCTATTCTGTTCAGGTAACCACGAGGTTAGTTTCTCCCAAATATTTCTAAATCCCCAGGAATTGTCATCTTGAGGTACTCTGTGTAGGATCTTTTTTTTTTTTTTCTTTTTTTTTTCTTTTTTTTTTCTTTTTTTTTTCCCCCCAAATATTGTTTATATCAGTCAAATCCGTCATATTTGATCTACATATATAGAGCAATTAGTAATAATTACAGTGCATGCTCCTCCTTATTATTAATAAATCTAATATCATTTGATTCTAGAGTCATATTTTTGAAAACTTATCAAACTTATTTTCTAGTTCTTCCATTATAGGTGAGATATTTACAATAGATTTTTCTAATTCACTCACCCCTAAGCAAGGCAAGAACCACCTTGCAGAGCTGTGAAATGCTATAGAATTTTACTAGAGGATTATCTGGAGTCCACTTAATTCTGCTTGTGGTCTCAAGGGGCTTTAGCTTTGTGGGTCTTCAATAATAGTTACATTTGGAATTATTGCCCCCAGGGTGCAAGCTCCCTTCCATCCTAGGGGCAACATCTTTCTGACTTTATTGCCACACAGCCAGTACCACCCCTTGCCATTTGGGACAGGCCATCTGGTTACAGGATTCTCATGTTGTATCTGGTGTGCATTATGTATATTAGCATTCCTGTGGCTACCATATTCGGTAACTACGGATGATTCCCTACTTCATGGATAATATTTCCACACCCAGGGTCAGTACTATTGCCCCCTGAGTTTCTATAATACAGTATATTGTAGCCAGAATTATGTGTAGGGAGCTCAACTTCAAAACCTATTCCTTCCTGGGACTCAGTATGATCTGTCATTTTTAGAAATCCAGAGAATCCAGACACAGTTGCTGCTGGAAATAGGAATCAGGGACAAGGCCTTTTCAACCTTACTAGGCATCTGAGTGCAAATCCAACAATTATTTCAAGACAGAACTCAAGAGTTGTTCTGGATTAATTGGAAATGCTGATTTTTCCCTCTATCCTATCACTAATCCATTGAGAATAGGTATTACTAAGATAAACTTAAAATACATCATTTCTATGTATATATACACCCCTATAATAATTAAGAAATAATAATTAAGGTGTTGCAGGAAGAACAGCCGAAAACATGACAGACACCACAGTCATGCTCTCTCTTTATCACCCGAATAGCCTGACTTTTATAGCAAACTTAACAGGGGTGGATTGTGTCTCACACAAGATCATTGGTCAAAAGCACTCAGACAAACAGCTACAAGAAAACAACCCCACCTGCAAGAGAACAACCCCCTTGTGATTAGCAGTCATGTAGATTCCGTCCTTGAAGCCAGCTGCTGGCAACAATATTTTTTAAATTCCTCAATCGGGCGATGTGGGAACACTGTCATGGGAACTTCTCATAGTCATCCTGGCAGCTTGGCTTGCTCAGCTGCAGCAAGTCACGGCCTCCTTGCTGTTTCAAAAATCCCTCAACATTAAGGAAAACAATAAAAATCACAAACTAATAAGGATTCTTCTGGTGGGGATTAAATAACCCCCCTTCCCTCCCTCTCCCCTCTGACTCTTTTTCTCACATGTCCAGGGAGTGTTCCGTGGAAACACTCCAATTCTGTGTAATTCAATCCCCTTTACTCATTAATTCATTAAGAATTCTTCTAAGGAGAAGTTGAAGGTTTACAATAGATAGTTTCAACAATTTTAACCTTAAAAGTCTTTGTTAATGCAGTCTGTCAGGTATCAGGGTTATATGATGCTTTTACCCAGGTATGAGTCCACCCTTTCTCATCTGTTCTTATGTAGTCTCAGTAGTCAGGAGCACTTGGAACAGTCCGTCCCATGCAGGTTGTGGTTTCAATTCTCTCCATGCTTGCATCAAAATACAATCTCCTGCTTGGACTGGATGGATCAGGGCTTCCAAGGGTGGGGTTTGAGCTAATGATTGAAGGGTTCTTAGAGATGACAAAGGGGATGACAGCCTGAGTATAAAGTTCTTAAGAAAAGCATCTTTTGTCTCAAACTGAGGTAAATGCATTCCCTTTGTCCACGTACAGCAAGCCAAATAATATTTCATATGGTGAAACTCGCACATCTTTTCTAGGGGCAGTTTGAATTCAGAGAAGTGCCAAAGGTAAGTACTTCATTCAGGGAGGCTGAGTTTCTAGAACTTAGTCAACTGCTTCTTTACTGTCTGATCCACTCCACCCTTCCAGAAGAGGAAGGGTGTCAAGGAGTGTGACATTTCCACTTGATTCCTCGAGTCCACATTAGCAATTGCAACATTTCTGACAGAAAGTGTTTTCCTTGATCAGAGTCAATATTTTCAATAGTTCCATACCTGGGAGTTATTTGTTCTAGAATTACTTTAGTTACTATGTTCGCAGTAGCAGATACTGAAGGGAAAGCTTCTACCCACCCTGAGAAGTGATTGACCAAGACTAATAATTATTTAAATCTACCTACTCTAAGGAGTTCTGTAAAATCTACCTGTACATTTGGAAGTGTTGAATTCCTGGTTCTTTCCCTCCTTTGGGCTGACTGCGGATAATCTTCCTATTTACCTTTTGACATACTACACAACTCCTGCATACTTGTTCAGCCAGAGTATGTATATTCCTACACACACATATATGTATTTCCATAGCACAGCGTCACACATTGCTTGAATTCTCCAATGACTCTCTTGATGTAAAACAGCTAGTATTTGCCTCATTAGCACTTGATTAAGCATTTTTCTCCCTTCTGGGAGTTTTCCTTTGGACTTCATCACTCCTAATTCCTCTAAACCATCTTTCTCTTAAAACTTTTTAAGTTCTTTTTAGTTTTGGGTAGGGGTGTCTGAACAGTTCCCTGAATCCTCCCTGGATTCATTCTTCATTCTCCCTCAGACATTAGGTACCCTAAATACTTGACTTCCCTTTCTATGTATTATACTTTATTCTCCAATCCTTTCATGCCCTGTTTTCCCAGAAAGTTGAACAGCTTGTTAGTGGCTTCCTTCACAACTGTTTTCTCCTGTCCTGACCATAAAGGATCATCCACATATTGTAACAGCAACGCCTCCCTTGGAGGTCGAAATTGCTCAAAAATTGGTCTAGATCTTGCTCAAATTAATTCGGTGGCTCTATAAACCCCTGAGGTAAAATTGTCCATCAGTATTGCTGCTTCTGCCCCATTTCATGGTCTTTCCACTCAAAGGCAAATATATCTTTGCTCCCAGGGTCTGAGAGCATTCCATTAATAACACCATTATTCTGGTCTAACAATTTACTATTCAAATGCCCAGTTTCTTTACCAAATCTTTTCCCACCAAGCTAGTCCCTGCCTCAGCTGTATGCAATAGTTGATCATTCTACCCCTAGTCTTAGATTGGCATCCCCAGAAAGTAGCACTGTTTTCCCAGCCTCCCCTTCCCCTTCCCCCCCTCCCCCATAAGGTGTTTCCCTTGAGGAAACACCTTTTTTCTTTTTTTTTTTTTTTTTTTTTTTTTTTTTACATGTGCTTTTTTTTACATGTGCTTTACTTTTGTCTTGGTCTACCACTGCTGCTCACAAAGTCACCAAGAGCTCCTTTGGCACCTGACACGTGGTCTAATGCCAGTGCGTGTTGTATTGTTACTTGCAATCTCAACGTGATCTCTCTTTCTGAAGTTTTTCTGCACTCTACTGGAGCATTTATGATACTTTCCCTTCATAGGTTTGCCGTTGCCTTTTCTCATGCCATTATTCCTAACCGTGGCAGGAGGGCTCTGGTGAATCTGTGCCAGTTTCTTGGGAGACTGACCAGAGGGTCAGTGCTGTTTGCATTTGTGTTTGTGTTTCTTGTCTTCAGCCAGATGGGTGTTGGCCTTTGAATTTGCCTAGCTAAGGTGGCCTGTCTTCTTGAAAGCCAGTAAACTAACCTAAAGCACCCCTTGCCCTGTTTCATGCCTAGGAGTTCAGGTTGGTGGGGATTGCTTCCCAATGATCACATCTTCCTGCCACTTGTAGGGCCATGGAAACAATGGCAGAAATCTGCTTGATTTCCTTCTGTTGCACCTGCCTGTATGTGTTGAAGAGCTGAGTTACTTTACCAGTTTTCTGCTCTTCCTTGCTTTGGGTATGTAGAAACAAGTAGGCCTCTAGTTCCTGAAAATGGAAGCTCCATATTTTGGCAAAAATGATTTTGTTTTATTATGAACCACAGAAATGTCCTGAAGGAATTTTCCTCTTTCTAGCTCTCTAGCCAGTGTAGCAGGACTATGTTGAAAATCCTGCAGCAAGCAAGTGAACGTATATTGTAGTCCCTGCCAGGTACAAGCAGATTCCTCGCTGTCTGTCTCCAGTATTGGAATCATAAAAACCACATCCTACAGGTCTACTGTGTCCATCCATGGAAAGGCCTGTTCATTAGAAAAATAGACATTATCAGTTCTCCTGGGAATAGACAAAGTAACCAGTGCAGTGGCAGCATTGAAGGCTGCGTAATCTGTGGGTCGCCGTGTGCCCTTTTGTGGGAATGAAAGATGTGGTTTTGCAGGGGAAAATGCCACTAACCTTGCATATTCAAAAGTGATTGTGTAGGCATAACAGTGATATAACACTGATGAGTATGTTAAGAAGATAAGGGGACAGTGGAAGGTCCCTCTATCTTGTCAAGAAAGAAGAAGTCACAAGAGAAGAAGGAAGAAAACAAAAACCACCACCAACAACAAAATGAGACATTAAAAGTTGGTCAAATAAAGTTGTACATGTATGGTATTAATAAGCATCAAGTAGGTTGTGAACCTTTAGTACTCAGCCAGTGAGGAAACAGGGGAGGAATCAAACGTTGGGTAATAGGGGATATAAGATTATGATACACCTCTGCTCATGCTCCTGCTTGTAGGGTGCCTGCCACTCTAATCTCCAATAAAAATGCTAGTTCAGTTAGATCCTTGCCTGAGACTGTCTTATTGGCTGCAGGTTGCTTCTCACTCTTTGGAGTCTCTACAGTCAACACCGGAGAAGTGTAGTCTTTAAGAGATAATTATGTCTCTGAACCTTTCTGGAGGCTTCTGGATGATAAGGGCTGTGACACACCCATTCTATGCAGTGTTTTTTGGTCCAGGAGCTCAGAAGAGTGTTTTGGGAATATTGTGGTTTAACCTGGCCAGCAGCTAAGCACCACACAGCTGTTTGCTCATCCTTTCCCCTCCCTGTCTGGGACTGGGGAGAGAAACAGGAAAACGAAGCCTGTGGGTTGAGATAGAGGCAGTTTATTAGGGCAGAAAATAATAATAACAACAAAAACAATAGTACTACTAATAATAATTTGTACAAAACAAATGATGCATAATCCAATTGCTCACCACCCACTGACCAATGCCCATCCCATCCCTGAGCAGCCAGTCCCCCCATCCCAGCTAGCCACCCCCATATATTGTTTAGCACGACTTCAGATGGTATGGAATACCCCTTTGGCTAGTTTGGGTCAGCTGTCCTGGGTCTGTCCCCTCCTAGCTCCTTCTGTGCCCCCAGCCTGCCTGCTGACAGGACAGAGCAAGAAGTTGAAAAGTCCCTGGCTTAGTGTAAGTCTTGCTCTGCAACAATTAAAACATCAGCATGCTATCAACACTCTTCTCATCCTAATCAAAAACATAGCACCCTAACAGCTACTAGGAGGAAAACTGACTCTATCCTAGCTGAAACCAGAATGGGGAATGATTCTCATTCTCCGACTCTGTTCTCTCAGGGGTGTCACTGTAGTGGGTTTACGTGGCAAGGTTTTGGAAGCAGGGGGCCATAATGGTGGCTTCTGTGAGAAGGATCTAGAAGCTGCCCCATGTTTGGTAAGGACCCCACTGCTGACCAGAGCAGAGCCAATAAGTGATGTTGTTTTGTGCCTCTGTGAGAGCGTATTTAAGACGGGAAAAAACACTGCGCCACACAGCAGCTGGGAGAGTGAGAGGAGTGAGGAACAGCCTTGCAGGTGCCAAGGCCAGGAGGGGGAGAGGTGCTCCAGGCACTGGAGCAGAAGTCCCCTGCGGCCTGTGGTGAGGCCCATGGGGAAGCAGGCTGTGCCCCTGCAGCCCATGGAGTACCACGGTGGAGCAGGGTTCCACACTGCAGCGTGATGCGCGGAAAAGACTCCACAAGCATAGGTTTGTAAAGTAGATATACTTTATTGTGGTGCTCCAGGCGCACTGGAGCGTGCAGTTATTTCCATACTCCCCGCCCTTAGCACCTTCTAGTTGCGCCTGTGCAGTGTAGCCTGGTGGTTGTGGGTAGGGGTCTTTCAGGATGAAGGCAACGAGGAAAAGGAGGTTCAACTCTCTTTACCTTTGTGGACTTTGACATTTTGTTGGACAGTTTAGGCCTTTTTTTTTGCGTATCTTTGACTTGTTTCCTGCCAACAACTGTGCATTCTTTCTTAAGGAGCTGTTCATTCTTCCCTCATCCGTTAGCCTTGAATGATATCTTCTTTTTACATCTACTTCTCATCTACATCCCTATAATTAGGATATTTTTAGGTTCTCATCCACATCCCCAATACTTAAGATATCTTACCATATATGTAATGTAGCTAAATACTAATTCAGACAGGTTTTAGCATCTTCCCCATCTCAAGCCTGTGGAGGAGACCACAGTGGAGCAGGTGGCCCTGCACTGACGGAGGCTGCCGCCTGTGGAAGACCCCTGCCCGAGCAGATCCCAGGCCAGACCCGTAGCCCGTGGAGAGGAGCCCACGCAGGAGCAAATGACCTAGCAGGAGCTGCTGCCCATGGGGGAGCCAGGTTGGAGCAGTTTTCTCCTGAGGGATGCACCCCATGGTATGGACCCATATCTGGAGCAGTTCTGGAAGAGCTGCTGCCTGTGGGCAGCCGCCACGAGATCAGTTCATCAAGGACTGCATCCCGTGGGTGGGACCCCACAGCACAGGGGACGAGAGTGACTGAGAACGAGTGGCAAAGAAGAAATGTTGTAGTCTGACCATAACCCCCATTCCCCCGTTCCCCTGCACCACTTGGCGGGAGGAGGTGGAAGAGGGTGAATGGGGGGGAGGTGCTTTTGGTTTCTTTCCTTTGTTTCTCACTTGCCTAGATGGTTAGTAATATGCAATAAATCTTACTGTCTCCTGATGCCGAGTCTGTTTTGCCCGTTACAATAATTACTGCATGATCTCCTTGTCCTTATCTCAACCTTTGAGCCCTTTTCATAGTATTTTCTCCCCATTCCTCTTTGAGGAGGGGGAGTGAGAGAGTGGCTGTGGTGGAGCTCAGCTGCCCACTCAAGCGGAACCACCACAGTCACGATGCTGTACAACTTGCTTTAAAAGGCCCAATATAGTGTTTTGGGCAGTGGTGTGATTTACTTGATATGTTTCAAGCAACCTGCTAGTTGCTTTCACTACGGTGAGTCTGTAGCTCTTGCCTTGGAAGGTCACCGAAACATTCCAATATAGACAGTCTGCCAGGGCTCACCCTAACAAAAACCTAGCCAGCACCCTCTAGTCCAGGGAGACTACTCATGTAGCTCACTTGACTGCTGCACTTGTATCACATTTTGGGGAGATCTGTGTGATGGCCTCAATGGTCAGGTCCACTCCTTGATCAAGACCCCACCTGTACATGCCAACCCTCCCTAAATGTCTGGATGTTTCGTTGGCCCATCGAGACAACAGCCCACCCTTAAGTTCCCAGTCCAGGTCTACCTGAGACACATTTTTGCAGGCTGCTTTACCTGGTCACTTCTCCCATGTTCTTTGGTGTTGTGCTTCTTGGGCATGTGAGTATCTACATGCTGTAATTTTACATCAGCGTTTTGTGTTGGGGCAGCATGTCTTACCATAATGCAGCAACCCAAACTGGATCATATCTGTGCTGCCAATTGGTTTGCTTCAACAGCGGTAGGCAGCCCCCCAGGGCATTCACTACAAACACTGTACCACACTGCATACTAGGAAGAAAACCCGATCTCAGCTGAAATCAGGAAAGGATGGATGGCATCAGAAGGGAACCTGTAGTGTGGCATATTAACCAGCTTGGGGTCGGGGACAGGAGCAGCTGTCAGACACAGCTGGAGCTTGGAAGTGGGCTCTGACCCTGGCCCCAAGTGAGGAGCCTGGGGGAGCCATTCTGGACCCCCATGTTCGCCAGAGGATGTAGCACAGGGGCGTCGGCCTGCTTCAATGTGGGCTGGGGGCTGTGACCTCACAAAGGCATCACCATGTGCTGTCTGTGACCTCACCACGTGCTGTGACCTCATAGCTGTGTCCCTATAAAGCTGCAGCCACACCCCACATCTGCCAGTGCGGTCGTACCTGGCTGTGAGCAATGGTCGACAGCGTCTTTCTCCTTATCCCCAGCCTCCTGCTTCTGGTGGCTGGGATCTCCCTGTTCACCAGGGGTCGATGCCAACAGGTAAAGAGGGCTTGAGGGTAGGGGAATTTGGGGCTGGGAGACTCGGGGCTTTGGGACTGGAGGGTCCCGTGGGTCCCTCCCCAGGTTGGTCACTGTGCTGTGCTTCTGTGCCCACAGGGTGATGGCCGACCCCGACGATCTCTGAAACGACGACAGCGGCAACCACCGGTACTGAAGCCAGGTGAGTCCCCCGTGGGTCAGCCTCAGCACTGAGTAGCCCATCCCTATGGGCCTGAGGTGGCCCTGGTGCCTCTCCCTCACTGCAGCTCAGACTCCCTCCATGTTTTGCAGGTGGAAAGCGGCGTTACCGGTCAATTAGTCTGGACGACATGGTACACGAGTCCATCCTTCGCCCACATGGGGGGCTGCCTCACGGAGGGGTGCAGCTCAGTCGCCCTTTCATTTTTCCCATGGCCCCCTCAGCTGTTCCTGACATGCCTAAAGTGGCTGCAGGACAAGCAGCAGGACGAGTTGCAATGCCAAGGAAGGATGATCGTGGCGTCTCTGGAAGAGAAGACAAATGGCTCTCTTCTATCAACACCAGCGGAAGTGTGGAAAAAACAAGTGGGCTCTCCAGAAAGAATGATCAGCCACAAGGCCTGCCAGACTTCAAACTTTCAATAACCGAGCTTAAGTATCATAGGGCAGGAAACAGGACTGAAGAGTTGTGCTCTAAGGTGAGCTCCTCCATCCAGCCACCACAAACGGACTGCATTGTGCGGGAGAGCATTCTCCGCCCTGATGGACGGCTGCCCAACATCAGTGGATTGGTACTGCGGCCTCCTGTCCTGCCCAGGGCAGAACCAGCCCTATCCAGCCCTGAGAACACCATCCACAAGAGCTTCTTCAAGAAGGATGAGGGGCAGGCAAGCAGAGAAAAGGAATTCCCACAGCCTTACGGATCGTCCATGGCCTCTTCAGGTGTTCCTGGCATGGCCAAAGTGGCTGAGGGACCAACAGCAGGAACACCTACAGTTGTGAGAAATGCTGAACATGGCATGACTGTGACAAACCACAAATTAGAGTCTTCCATGGACACTGAGAGAAGCATGTGGAAACCAAGTGAGATCTCCATACAGAACCAGTGCCCGCATGGCCTGAGGGTGCGCAAGGCATCCATGATGGAGATTCAGGATTGCAAGAAAGGAAACAACACTGAAGTGCCACACTCTCAGGTGAGCTCCTCCAGCCAGCAGCCACAAATAGACTGCATTGTGCGGGAGAGCATTCTCCGCCCTGATGGACGGCTGCCTGACAGGAATGGATTGTTAATGCAGCCTCCAGTGTTGCATGAGACAGAAACAGTCCTTTTTATCCGCAAGAGCTTCTACCACAATCATGAGGACCAGAGAAGAAGAGAAAAGGAATTCCTGCGACCTCAGGGATTCTCCACGGCCTCTTCAGTTGTTCCTGGCATGGCCAAAGTGCCTGCAGAATCATCAGCAGGACCACCTAGAGTACTGAGAACTGCTGGTCATGGTATGACTGTGACAAACCACAAGTCACAGTCTTCCATTGGCACGAACAGAAGCATGGGGAAACCAAGTGGGCCCTCCATACACAAACAGTGCCCGCATGGCCTGAGGCCAACGAAAATTTCTAAGATGGAGATTCTGGATTGCAAGGAAGGAAAGAGGAATCAAGAGCCTCACTCTGGGGTCAGCTCCTCCAGCCAGCCACCACAAATGGACTGCATTGTGTATGAGAGCATTCTCCATCCAAATGGAGGGCTGCGTCAGACAAATGGGGAGTACCTGCGACCCTACGGGTTGCCCATGCGCCCTTCAGCACCTCCCAGCTTGGCCATCAGGGAAAAAGGACTATCTTTGCCAAAGACAACTAGAAGAGATGGCAGGTCTGCACCTGGCAGGCACACAGACTGTGCTCTTAGTCACAAGGAATGCACAGGGAAACTGGGCGGGCTCCCCAGGAAACAAGAGCAACGCAGGACTGACATTCGGGGCTCTACACGAATCAAAAATATTGTTCCATCATCAAGGGGGGTGATTGTTCACGAGAGGTTGCTTGAACCACAAGAAGGGCGACGTCACTGGGAGGAAGTGTCCATGGGGCGATGTCCAAAGATTGACCTATCCCTGCCACATCCTGGACAGTCCACGGCACACCCAGTGCTTTCCAGCGCGGCCAACACAATTATGCACAAAGACCAGGGCTGCCAGACTGACTATGTTATCATCCTGGATCCCTTTGTGAATGATGTCAGGAATGGGAAAGAGCCCCCCACTGCAGCGCCTCTCATGAACAAGAAGCTGCAGCTGAAGGAAGAGCTCCGCAGCAAGCTCCGTGAGCACATTAAAAAGAAGTGCCGGGAAGTACAGCTGCAACGCTTCCCTGGGCCAGTGCAGAGGTCCATGGAAATGAAGCGTCAAGCGCTGTCCAAAAATGCCCGTACTGTTGCTGCCACCTTACCACCACAAAGACCCTCTGTACACTTCAGCAAGCCCAAGACCCTTGTGCATCCAGACCAGGTGAAGCAGAAGACGAGTGGGGCATCCACTGCCTGCCCAGAGGCCTCCAGGACAGCACGCTCCCAGCCCGTGCCTGTCTATTTTCACAGCCCTGTGGCCACGTTTATGCCTGAGGAGCAGCGTGAGGCCCTGGAGCTGCACATTCGTGCCAAGAAGCTGCAGATGCTTGAGAGACGTCTGGGCATGAAGCGTCCATCCCAGTCAGCTGTGCCCCAGGAGGAGGGTGGCAGGGCAGCCCTAAGGACCAGCACCCTGCCCAGCACACCCTACAAACCTACAAAGAAATCGAGCAGCTCCCGGAACCACGGATCCCAGCAGTCAGACTCCGCTGAGTCAGTGCGCAAGAGGAAGTGGTAGAACCTGCGGGAACTCTACTCTGGCTTGTAGGACATGAGTAGAACGTGTTTGTAAGTGTGGAAAGGAGTGACAGAGGACTAGTGACCAGGCAGCTCACTGCTCTGGTCCAAATAAATCCTCATCCTAGCTCCTGGGTGAGAGTTGTGCCTTGTTTGTGAAGCGCCAGCAGACTTGTGTTGGGCTGTGCCTGCAGTCTGGAGGGGGGTGTCAGGGAAGGGGTGTCCCTGGGCAGGGGGCTTGCCCATTATTAGTCCAGCGTGAATTCACCCATTCCTCTCTGAATTCAGGGGTATTCTAACGGGCACCTTCTCAAACTCCTAACTTGCAATTCCCAACTGGTAGCTCACAACTAGAGAATTCTAGAAGGTAATAGGGCACGTAGCAGTCATCTAACAGTTGACATGTGCAGCCAGGACATCAAAATACCTTCTTAGCATCAAAAGTGCAGCCCCACATGTTAGCCAATGCCCACGTGTGTAGGGTTCACTTCCTATGCCCCACTCAGACTGAGTACTCTAAAGCAGCAGCTGCTACATGCACTGAGGATGATGAATAGTCAAGCGATACGTGGCTCAATCCCGGTTCTCCTCATCCTCCTGACAGTGATGATTCAGATGATCTGGGCAAAGGCAATGACATGGAGCTGGCAGCTCCTGTGAAAGGGACTGAGCAAACCCAGATGCACCCCCTCAGACTACCGCAAGAGGCTTGACCTCCCTGGAGTTAACTCATCTCCAGCTATATCTGACGGACCGTGTGTGAGAAAAGGGGGCACATAAGGATACCCTTGTGAGAAGCAATCTGTAGAAAATAACACAGGCTCAGGGGAGGATCTCACTGAACTACATTTTTTATTCAGGATTGTGGTGCCGGGCGTCCTGCAAGCAGGAGCGCGCAGCACAGGTGTATCATAACCTTATATCCCCTATTAGCCGATGCTTGATTCCTCCCCTGTTTCCTCACTGGCTGAGTCCTACAGGTTCAGAACGTACTCAACGCTTGTTACTATACCACATCTGTACAATTTTATTTGACCAACCTTTAATTTCTCCTTTTCCCTACTTTTTTCTTCCCTTGTGACTGGAGGGGCTAGTGACATTTTGTTGTTGCTGAATCCGCAACTCCTGGTGTTGTTTTTCTTGTCCATCCTCCTTGTTTTGGGACCCTGGGACCTTCCAACGCTCCTTTCAACAGCAATGTTCCTTGCAACAGCAATGTTCTTTGCAACAGCATCCACTCCATCTGGGGAGCGGAGGGGAAGGTGCTGATCTCTGCTCTGTGGGGAGAGCAACAGGACCTGAGGGAACAGCATGGAGCTGTGACAGGGGAGGGTCAGGCTGGGTGTTAGGAAAGGTTCTGCACCAAACAGGATGCTTAGGCACTGGAACAGGGTCCCTGAGGGACACGGTCACAGCAGTGAGCCTGTCAGAGTCCCTGCAGTGTTTAGACAATGCTCTCAGACATTGGGTTTTGTTTTTTGGCCCTCTGTGGCCTCTTTTGTTTTTCTTTTACCTTTTTTTTTCCTTATTTTATTTTTTTTTCCTTCTCTTGTGACTAGAGGGAGTTCTTTTGCATTGATTAGAAAGTGGGAACGTCCACTGCCCCCCAGTTTTCATGTACTCGGCACTGTTATACCACCATTATGCCTACACAATCACTTTTGAATATGCAAGGTTAGTGGCATTTTCCCCTGCAAAACCACATCTTTCATTCCCACAAAAGGGCACACGGCGACCCACAGATTACGCAGCCTTCAATGCTGCCACTGCACTGGTTACTTTGTCTATTCCCAGGAGAACTGATGAAGTCTATTTTTCTGAGGAACAGGCCTTTCCACGGATGGACACAGTAGACCTGTAGGATGTGTTTTTTATGATTCCAATACTGGAGACAGACAGCGAGGAATCTGCTTGTATCTGGCAGGGACTACAATATACGTTCACTTGCTTGCTGCAGGCTTTTCGGCATAGTCCTGCTACACTGGCTAGAGAGCTAGAAAGAGGAAAATTCCTTCAGGACATTTCTGTGGTTCATAATAAAACATAATCATTTTTGCCAAAATATGGAGCTTCCATTTTCAGGAACTAGAGGCCTACTTGTTTCTACATACCCAAAGCAAGGAAGGGCAGAAAACTGGTAAAGTAACTCAGCTCTTCAACACATACAGGCAGGTGCAACAGAAGGAAATCAAGCAGATTTCTGCCATTGTTTCCGTGGTCCTACAAGTGGCAGGAAGATGTGATCATTGGGAAGCAATCCCCACCAACCTGAACTCCTAGGCATGAAACAGGGCAAGGGGTGCTTTAGGTTAGTTTACTGGCTTTCAAGAAGACAGGCCACCTTAGCTAGGCAAATTCAAAGGCCAACACCCATCTGGCTGAAGACAAGAAACACAAACACAAATGCAAACAGCACTGACCCTCTGGTCAGTCTCCCAAGAAACTTGCACAGATTCACCAGAGCCCTCCTGCCACGGTTAGGAATAATGGCATGAGAAAAGGCAACGGCAAACCTATGAAGGGAAAGTATCATAAATGCTCCAGTAGAGTGCAGAAAAACTTCAGAAAGAGAGATCACGTTGAGATTGCAAGTAACAATACAGCACGCACTGGCATTAGACCACGTGTCAGGTGCCAAAGGAGCTCTTGGTGACCTTGTGAGCAGCAGGGCTTCCCATTATGTAGACCAAAAGAGGCAAAAGGAAAAGCACATGTAAAAAAAAAAAATAAATAAAGTAAAAGAGAAGGACCCTCAAAGGAAACACCTTCTTACTGGTGGGGCAGCCAGGCACTGGTAGATGCTTTGAAAATGTTCTCAAGCTGTTGCTCGAATATGCATGCAGAGGGCTGGTGGCTGTAGCTGTAACCTGCATGTCTGCTCAACTAATCCCTGCCGGTGATTAGGCAGACTGCAGAGTGAGGAAATTCTCCAGTCTTGCCTGAAGTGCAGGCTTTGGAAAGGAAGCAGCCAGAAGGGGCTGCCTGAGTGTGTGGCACTCTGCAGTCTGCCTCTGTACACTGAAGAGCTGCTCTTCTCCTGTTGCAAGTTCTCTTTCACTCTGCTCTTCCTCTCTTGGCCATTTTCATCAGCTTTGCCTCTGCTGAGCGATGGCCTGCTGCCGTTTTACGCACGTAATCGTAGCACAGAGAGGAGGAGAGCTTGGGCTTGATGAAGCAGACACTCCACTGGCTGCAGGGGCACAGCCTGCTTCCCCATGGGCCTCACCACAGGCCGCAGGGGACTTCTGCTCCGGTGCCTGGAGCACCTCTCCCCCTCGGGGCCTTGGCGCCTGCAAGGCTGTTCCTCACTCCTCTCACTCTCCCAGCTGCTGTGTGGCACAGCCTTTTTATTTCTTCTGTCTTAAATATGCTCTCAGAGAGCTGGCAAACAATATCATTTCTTGGCTCTGCTCTGGGCAGCAGTGGGGTCCTTACCAAACATGGGGCAGCTTCTAGATCCTTCTCACAGGAGCCACGCCCATGGCCCCCTGCTACCCAAACCTTGCCACATAAACCCCCTACACTCTGTCACTCTCACAGTAAAGAAATGCCCTCTCCTATTGCAGCGGAACCTCCTGTGCTTCAGTTGGTGTCCGTTGCCCCTCGTCCTGGCTTTAAATGGCGGCCTCCTGTACTGGATGAGACAGAAACAGCCCTTTTCAGCCCTGAGAACACCAACCAGCACAGCTTCTTCTTGGAGGGATGAGGGGCAGGCAAGCAGAGAAGAGGAATTCCTGCGACCTCATGCAATATCCATGGCCTTTTCAGCTGTTCCTGGCATGGCCAAAGTGGCTGCAGGAACAGCAGCAGGACCACGTACCATCCCAAGGAAGGCAGATTGTGGCATGTCTCTGATAAATCACAGATTAGAGTATTCCTTTGACGCTGACAGAAGCAATGGGAAACCAAGCGGGTGCTCAATACAGAACCAGGGCCCAAAGGGCCTGAGGCCACTGAAAATGTGTAAAATACAGATTCTGGAGTACAAGAAAGGAAAGATGAATCAAAGGCCACACTCTGGTATAAGCCCCTCCAGCCAGCCCCCAGAAATGGACTGCATTGTCCGGGAGAGCATTCTCCACCCAGATGGAGGGCTCCATGAGAGGAAGGGGGAGTTCTTGCGGCCTTATGGGTTCCCCATGCTCCCTTCAGCACTTCCCAGCTGGTCCTGGCATGGCCAAAGTGGCTGCAGGAACAGCAGGACCACGTACCATCCCAAGAAAGGCAGATCGTGGCATGACTGTGAGAAAACACAAATTAGAGTCGTGCACTGACGCCGACAGAAGCATGGGGAAACCAAGTGGGCTCTCCATGCAGAACCAGTGCCCACAGAGCCTGAGGCATGCAAAACATTAAAGATGCAGATTCAGGAGTACAAGAAAGGAAAGATGAATCAAAGGCCACTCTCTGGGGTCAGCTCCTGCAGCCAGCCACCACAAAGGGAATGCAATGTGCATGAGAGAATTCCCCACCCAGATGGAGGGCTGTGTCAGAGGAAGGGGGAGTTCTTGTGGCCCTATGGGTTGCCCATGCCCCCTTCAGCACTTCCCAGCTTGGCCAACAGGGTAAAAGAACTATCTTTACTCCAGACAAATAGATGAGACGGCAGGTCTGCACCTGGCAGGCACACAGTCTGTGTTCTTTGTGTTTGGCAGGCGGCAAGAGGCGTTACCGGTCAATTAGTCTGGACCACATTGTACACGAGTCCATGGGGGGCTGCCTCACAGAGGGGTGCAGCTCAGTCACCCCTTCAGTTTTCCCATGGACCCCCAGCTGTTCATTGTATGGCTAAAGTGGCTGCAGGACAAGTATCAGGACGACTTGAGTGGCAAGGAAGGCTTCCAGGGACACTGAGAGAAGCATGTGGAAACCAAGTGGTATCTCCATACAGAACCAGTGCCTGCATGGCCTGAGGGTGCCCAAGGCATCCATGATGGAGATTATGATTGCAAGAAAGGAAAGGACACTGAAGGACCACACTCTGAGGTGAGCTCCTCCAGGCAGCCTTCACTAATGGACTGCATCATGCGGGAGAGCATTCTCAGCCCTGATGGACAGCTTCCTGACAGTAACGGATTGTTAACTGCAGCCTTTTCTATTGCATGAGTCAGAAACAGTCCTTTTCCTCCGCAAGAGCTTCTATCCCAATGATGAGGACCAGAGAAGAAGAGAAAAGGAATTCCTTTGACCTCGGGGATTCTCCACGGCCTCTTCAGCTGTTCCTGGCATGGCCAAAGTGCCTGTAGGAACAGCACCAGGACCACCTAGAGTACTGAGAACTGCTGGTCATGGCATGACTGTGACAAACCACAAGTCACAGTCTTCCATTGGCACCAACAGAAGCATTGGGAAACCAAGAGGGCCCTCCATACACAAACAGTGCCCACATGGCCTGAGGCCACCAAAAATATCGAAGATGGAGATTCTGGATTGCAAGAAAAAAAAAGAGGAATCAAGAGCCTCACTCTGGGGTCAAATCCTCCAGCCAGCCACCAGAAATGGACTGCATTGTGTATGAGAGCATTCTCCACCCAGATGGAGGGCTGCATCAGACAAACGGGGAGTTCCTGCAGGCCATGCCCCCTTCAGAATTTCCCAGCTTGGCCAACAGGGAAAAAGGACGATCTTTGCCCCAGACAAATGGAAGAGACGGCAGGTGTGCAGCTTGCAGGCGCTCAGACTGTGCTCTTAGTGACAACGCATGCACAGGGAAACTGGGTGGGCTCCCCAGGGAACAGCAGCAACCCAGGACTGACATTCGGGACTCAACACAAAACATAAATGTTGTTCCATCATCAATCAAGGGGGGTGATTGTGCATGAGAGGTTGCTTGAAGCACAAGAAGGGCTGTCCAAAAATGCCCGTGCTGGGGCTGGTACTATGCCTCAATAAAGTCCCTCTGTACGCTTCATCAAGCCCAAGCCCCTCGTCCATCTGGACCAAGTGAAGCAGAAGAAGCGTGGGGCATCCATTGCTTGCCCAGAGACCTCCAGAAAACCACGCTCCCACCCCGTGCCTGTCTATTTTCACAGCCCTGAGGCCACGTTTATGCTCCCCAGGGGATCACCGGGGGGAGCAGTGCTGGCATGGGCAGCGGCAGCTTTCCTTCTGCCTCCTGGTGCTGGTGGCCGGGGTGTGCGTGGAATGGCCCAAGTGGCTGCAGGGCTGGCAGCAGGACAAGCTGCGGTGCTGAGGCAGGGTGATCATGGCATCTGTGCCTCGCTAGCCCCTGGAGCTGCACTTTCAGAGCAAGAGGTCTTTGTGCAGCTCCAGGGACCATCACCCTGCCCATCGTGTCCTGCACAGCTACAAAGACATCGAGCACCTCCCAGGACCAGGGATTCCCCCAGGCAGCTGGGCTGGGGGGCTGCCTGAGATGAACGGGGAGGTCCTGCGGCCTCTTTGGTTGCCCATTGCCCCTTCAGCATTTCCCAGCCTGGCCAAAGGGGCAAAAGCACCATCTTTGGTGTAGACCAAGGAAAGGAAGGGCAGAGATGCACATGGCAGGCACATCGATTGTGCCCTGAGTTGTAAGAAAAGTGTAGGGAAACTGGGCAGGCTCCCCAGGAACAGGCAGCGCCTGCACGCCCTGCTTGCCCCCAGCCACCCAGCGGCCGAGATGCGGGGCTCCAACCCAGGCAGAGGAGCTGAATTGCTGCCAGCTGGGATATTTCCCAAAGGGAGTCCATCAGCAATGGGGATGATCATTCATGATAGTCTCCTTGACCCAGATGAGGGCCACTGTCAGCGGGATAAGGTGTCCAAGGGGCGAGATACACAGGAGGACCTGTTCTCACAGCATTTTGTATTGTCCATGGCACACCGAGTGCTTCCCAGCCCAGCCAACACAGTATTTTCACCGCCCTGAGGCCACGTTTATGCCTGAGGAGCAGCGTGAGGCCCTGGAGCTGCACATTCGTACCAAGAAGCTGCAGAGGATTGAGAGACGTCTGGGCATGAAACATCCATCCCAGTCAGCTGTGCCCCAGGAGGAGGGTGGCAGGGGAGAGATAAGGACCAGTGCCCCAGGAGATCGGGTTCTGATGCGAATGTGGAGAGAATCAAAGTTACAACCTGAGTGGGACGGAGCGTTCCAAGTGCTCCTGACTGGAACTGAAAGGGCAGCAAGAGGGGCTGCAAAAGGGTGGACTCATTACACCCGGTAAATGCACCATCTAACCCTGCAGATATGTGAGAGACTGTCTTCACAGAGACTTTTAAGGTTAAAACAGTTTAAACTAACTCTTGTAAACCTTTATCTTCTCCTTTGAAGAATTCTTAACGAATGAATGAGTAAAAGGAATTGAATTACAGAGAATTAGAGTGTTTCCAGGGAACACTCCCTGGAAGTGGGAGAAAAAGAAGGGTGAGGGGTGGGGTATTGGCATTGTGACCGTAAAGTCAGGAAAGTGTTGCTCCTAGGATGGAAGGGAGCTTGCACCCTGGGGGCAATAATTCCAAACTTAACTCTTATTGAAGACCCACAAAGCCAACGCCCCCTTTAGAACTAATGCAGAATTGAGAGGTCTCCTGGTAGTCCTCTAGTAAAAAGAAACAGGGCATTGCACAGCTTTGCAAGGTGGTTTTCACCTTGGTTAGGGGGGAGTGAATTCGAAAAAGCTATTGTGACTATCTCAGCTAGAACTGAAGAGCTAGAAAAGAACACTCTAGATGCAGTCCAGGCACTACAAGAGCTGGTAACAAGTTTGTCACAAAATTGTACTCCAGATTCAGATGGTAGTAGATTCGGGAGATTCAGGATGATCGTGGTGTCTCTGGAAGAGTAGACAAATTGGTCTCTTCTACCAACACTGGCGAAAGTGTTGAAAAAACAAGTGGGCTCTCCAGAAAGAATGAGCAGCTACAAGGCCTGACAGACCTCAAACTTTCAATAACCAAGATTCAGGATCATAGGGCAGGAAACAGGACTGACGATTTGTGCTCTGAGGTGAGCTCCTACAGGCAGCCACCACAAACGGACTGCATCATGCAGGAGAGTATTCTCTGCCCTGATGGACGGCTGCCCGTCATCAGTGGATTGTTACTGCAGCCTTCTCTATTGCATGAGACAGAAACAGTCCTTTTCATCCACAAGAGCTTCTATGCCAATGATGAGAACCAGAGAAGCGAAAAGGAATTTCTGTGACCTCAGGGATTCTCCACGGCCTCTTCAGCTGTTCCTGGCATGGCCAAAGTGCCTGCAGGAACAGCACCAGGACCACCTGCAGTACTGAGAAACGCTGGTCATGGCATGACTGTGACAAACCAGAAGTTAGAGTCTTCCATTGGCAACAACGAAAGCATGGGGAAACATAGTGAGCCCTCCATACACACACAGTGCCCGCATGGCCTGAGGCCAACAAAAATATCTAAGATGGAGATTTTGGATTGCAAGGAAGGAAAGAGGAATCAAGAGCCTCACTCTGGGGTCAAATCCTCCAGCAAGCCACCAGAAATGGACTGCATTGTGCGGGATAGCATTCTCCCCCCAGATGGAGGGCTGCATCAGACAAACGGGGAGTTCCTGCGGCCCTATGGGTTGCCCATGCGCCCTTCAGCACTTCCCAGCTTGGTCAACAGGGAAAAAGGATTATCTTTGCCCCAGACAAATAGCAGAGATGGCAGGTCTGCACCTGGCAGGCACACAGACTGTGCTCTTAGTGACAACACATGCACAGGGAAACTGGGCGGGCTCCCCAGGGAACAGCAGCATCCCAGGACTGACATTCGGGGCTCTACACGAATCAAAAATATTGTTCCATCATCAAGGGGGGTGATTGTTCACGAGAGGTTGCTTGAACCACAAGAAGGGCGATGTCACTGGGAGGAGGTGTCCATGCGGCAACATCCACAGGTTGGCCTATCCCAGCCACCTCATGGGCAGTCCATGGCACACCCAGTGCTTCCCAGCCCGGCAAACACCATTACATGCATGTAGAAAGACCAGGGCTGTCAAACTGACTATGTTATCATCCTGGATCCATTTGTGCCTGATGCCAGGAATGGAAAGAGCCCCCCACTGCAGCACCTCTCAGGATCACGAAGCTGCAGCTGAAGGAAGAGCTCCGCAGCAAGCTCCGTGAGCACATAACGAAGAAGTGCCGGGAAGTACAGCTGCAAAGCTTCCCTGGGCCAGTGCAGAGGTCCATGGAAATGAAGTGTCAAGCGCTGTCCAAAAATGCCCGTACTGTTGCTGCCACCTGACCACCACAAAGACCCTCTGTACACTTCAGCAAGCCCAAGACCCTCGTGCATCCAGACCAGATCAAGCAGAAGAAGCGTGGGGCATCCATTGCCTGCCCAGAGGCCTCCAGGACAGCACGCTCCCAGCCCGTGCCTGTCTATTTTCACAGCAATGAGGCCACGTTTATGCCTGAGGAGCAGCGTGAGGCCCTGGAGCTGCACATTCGAGCCAAGAAGCTGCAAATGCTTGGAAGACATCTGGGCATGAAGCGTCCATCCCAGTCAGCTGTGCCCCAGGAGGAGGGTGGCAGGGCAGCCCTAAGGAGCAGCGCCCTGCCCAGCACACCCTGCAAACCTACAAAGAAATCGAGCAGCTCCCGGAACCACAGATCCCAGCAGCCAGACTCCACTGAGGCAGTGCAGAAGGACAAGTGGCAGAACCCAAAAGGTGGAAATCATCACCTTGATAAGAGCTTTTGAGCTGGCAAACATTTAGATAGGTTTGAAATACGCCTTTGCTGTGGTGTATGCACACAGGGCAATTTGGAAGGAGAGAGGACTTTTATCTTCCTCAATTAAAGATGCAGAAGAGGCTGATAGCAGTTATTAGAGGACAAGGAAAAAGGAGGCCCAGACTGGAAGAGCCCTGGCTAGGCAAGGAGCAACGTGCCCTATGTAAGAACTTTGGGCACTGGAAAAATAAATGCCTGGAACAGAAAAGAAATGGCAAAGGGAACTGGGGAAGGGAGGTGGTGGTCGCACATGCAAAAGACAACTGAGGAAGAGCGCGGGACTCTACCCCAGCAGATCCATTGGCTATAAAAATGAAGCTGGGGAAGGAGGGAAAAGAGGTGGAACTTAGCTGGGAAGCCCCACCAGGAGAAGAAAGGCTGCTGCAGTACGTAGATGACGTGCTAATAGCCACCAAGAGAAAAGAAGCATGTGCCCGTCTGTTTTCACAGCCCTGAGGCCACGTTTATGCCTGAGGAGCAGCGTGAGGCCCTGGAGCTGCATATTCGAGCCAAGAAGCTGCAGATGCTTGGGAGACATCTGGGCATGAAGCGTCCATCCCAGTCAGCTGTGCCCCAGGAGGAGGGTGGCAGGGCAGCCCTAAGGACCTGTGCCCTGCCCAGCACACCCTGCAAACCTACAAAGAAATCGAGCACCTCCTGGAACCACGGATCCCAGCAGTCAGACTCCGCTGAGGCAGTGCACAAGGGCAAGTGGCAGAACCTGCGGGAACTCTACTCTGGCTTGTAGGGCAAGAGTAGAACGTGTTTGTAAGTGTGGAAAGGAGTGACAGAAGACTAGTGGCCAGGCAGCTCACTCCTTTGGTCCAAAGAAATCCTCATCCTAGCCCCTGGGTGAGACTTGTGCCTTGTTTGTGAAGCGCCAGCAGACTCGTAGTGGGCTGTGCCTGCAGGCTGGAGGGGGGTGTCAGGGAAGGGGTGTCCCTGGGCAGGGGGCTTGCCCATTATTAGTCCAGCGTGAATTCACCCACTCCTCTCTGAATTCAGGGGTATTCTGACACTCACCGATGGAATGGCTGCTAGCGACCTTGGGCGCAGATTGAGCAAATCCAAGGTTACCGCTGCATCCCAGTATTGGGAGCCAGAACGGACCTGCTGATGACCGTATAAGAAGCAGGAGAAGGGTAAGAGGGCCTCTCACAATTTTGACAAGGTTCCCTGGGTAACATCTGCAGCTGCTGGAGGGATATTAATGGGAGTATTAATACATGGAATTGTATGTCTTATTTGTAGATGTCTGGGTGTCTCATGTTGAAAGCATTTGTGTAAGTGTGTGTGTTTGAGACAAAGTCTTGTTGTGAAGTGAGTTAATCCACGAGGAACACGAATCCACGAGAGATGATACAGACAAGTTTGGTTATTGTCTGTAGCACATGACAGATCAAAAGGAAGTGCTGTTTTACCCAGTGTTGATTGGTGGTGCCCAATATATGGGCCCGGCGGTGCATCTTGCAATCGTGTTTTTTGTTCTTAAATGTTCTTAAATGAGTGCGACAAGGAGGAAGGCGGGAGCATTATCTAAGTAACAGATTAGAAGTTTTGGTATATTCGCTGTGGTGTTTGGTCATTTTCCAAAGTATCGGGGGAGGAGGAGGCTGACTGATTATCAAAGCGTTAGAACGGAGAGAGTCACTTCTTTGGTGGTTGGGGCTTTAGTCCTGAGAATTTGGTAAGAAGGGGGAGAGTGATTTTATTTAGACCTCAGTACTTTTTAAAACCCCCATATTGGTGGATGTGTAGGAGTGATTCCTTGTTTTGTGTGGGCTTAGTAACAAAGTGCATGAAAAAAATTGGCATTCGGTTTGAAATTTGTTCCTGTTGAAATGTAACCTTTGTGAAAAAGTTGGCATTGTTTGTCTAGAAGATGGAGGGCTGAGTGCTTCAGGGGTTTTCCTGAAGCTGTGTGGATTTAGGGTTGGAACGGGGCTCATTAAGAATCTGAAATAGTGAAGTTTGTACGTGGAAAGAAGAGTTTAATCCCAGAGAATTGGGAGGTGTGGGCAGAAGATTAGGAAAAGATAGCAAAAACCTGCAATAAAAAGGTTTGGAAAATGAAAGGTCATGGAAAATGAAAGAAGGGACAGTAATTGATAAGGAATAGTAACAAATAAATGGGAATGGGAAATGAAGGAAACGGGTAATATCTCAAACAAAGACGTTTTAAAGAAAGCCTCCTTGGGTGCATATTGGCACA
The DNA here is from genome assembly GCF_964211825.1 of Aythya ferina. Classification (NCBI taxonomy): domain Eukaryota; kingdom Metazoa; phylum Chordata; class Aves; order Anseriformes; family Anatidae; genus Aythya; species Aythya ferina. Next base: position 9,905,246 of record NC_140299.1, on the reverse strand, counting down.
GTGGAAGGATATTGTTAGAAATGGGGGCACAGAAAGCAAGAGGACTTTTACTAAGTATTGCAATCACTGGTGGCCACTGTATAAGCTAAACGGCCACTTTATGGATCAATTGATTGTAACAATATCTTGCAATTAATGTTGCTGTTGAGGAGAGAAGGAAAATAGGACGAGATGTTGTATACTGATACGTTGTTTAGCATGTTAGAGGGAAAAGGTATGGAATTGAGTTGGCCCCTGAGTGAGCCTTTAGTGTTGGCATTAGAAAAGTACAGGCTGGAGAAAGATAAAAGAAGTGTTAATAGGGTTGTTGGAGGTGTTCAAGGTGTAGCAGGTAGCGTTTGACAGAGCTGTTTGAAGTTGAATGAGCAGGAAAACTCAGATGGTGCTCAGTGCCTCAGGAGGAATGGATGTGACATGGCAGAAGAGAAAGGAGCGGCTTCACCCCCAGCCCTAGAGACACATGCTGATGTTTCTCCTGTGTTGTGTGGCTGGTGAAAGGCTGACCAACGTGCATCTTGTCTTTGGAACAACATGCAATTGAACCAGCACAGGGTAAGGCTCTATTTTTTGGATTTCATGGTATTTGGTGGCATAGAAGGTCATTGGAATTGTAACTATTGACAGCCCTTTGGATTTCTCTCATATGATGCTGGGCAGTACTTTTTTTTTTCATGCTATGATGGCTTGAAGTAGAGGTTGCTACTCTGAGCACCTAGGGCTCTAATGCGGAGCTTGTCTCTTGTGAAAAGACATCTCCTGAAGGTGGCTTGGTGTGTCCGGATTTTCTGCCCTGTGAGGTAGGAAGTGAGGTGATTGAAGGAAAAGCATTGTTGTTCCAGGCTGTGAGCATAGCTCGTGGGCTTTTAAAGCAATAGTTTTGTAGTAAGGAGATAACCTGTGACCTCTACTGCCCCTCCAGTTCAAACCCATCTTGTCTGACACCTCATTGCCAAAGGCAGAGTGTGCAGAGATGAATGGGGCAGAGCTGTCTGCAGAGGTTGACTGGGAACAGAAGGGTCCATGGAGTAATTCGGGTTGGAAGGGAGCTCTGGAGGTCACCCATGCAACTGCCTGGGGGACAAAGCAGGTCTGGTTCTGTCAGGTGTCTCAGAGCCTTGTGCTGTTGAATTTCCAGTTGCCTGTTGTTATGAAATACTGGAGCAATTTTTTTTTGTCTGCTGTTGTGGTCACTGGGTGATGTGGAGACTCACAGGAGTCCTGTGTGGCATCTGGACTGGGTATGAGGAAGAGGTTTTTCACTGAGAGGGTTGTCGTGCACTGGAACAGGTTCCCCAAGGATGCAGTCACTGCACCAAGCCTGTTGGAGTTTAAGAAGCATTTGCACTGTGCTCTTACTCGTATGGTCTGAATTTTTGGGTAGACCCGTGTGGTGCCAGGAGTTGGACTCGATGATCCTTATGGGTTCCTTCCAACTGGGGATATTCTATGATTCTATGATTCTGTGAAAAGAGGATGTAGGAATGTTAGTAGTTCCGCCTCAACCCAAGGCTGAGATCTCAGAATCATGGGTGTGAGCCCTCTGGGGCAGAGGGATCATGATGGGTCCCAGAGAGTTGTCATGGAAACAGGAAAAGGCTTTTGTTTGTTTGTTTGTTTGCTTTTATAATGCTTGAAATTTAAATTGGGGAAGATGATTGGAATTCATCAGTTTTTATACTCACCCGATTTGCCAAGGTCCTTGTTAGGAAGGAACTTGCTGGAAAAAATTGAATGCAAAAATTTCTTTGGAACAAGGAAAAATGGAAATAGATTGAAAGGATGCCTTTTTCTGCCTGCCCGTGGCAACGGAAAGACAGAAACTCTTTGCCTTTGAGTGGGAAAATCCTAACAGCGGATCTTGGAGTTTGAAATACCCCTTTGGGAAAAGGGGACACTGTTGCAATGTGCAAATGATAGCTACTGAAAAAGAAAAGAGGATGTGTATAATGGATGGACTGAAGTTTTCCAGCACCAGTTCTGTGAACCCAGCCTCTTTCCTTAGTCAGGATTGCATCAAGACCACGGACACGGTATACTGCAGCTGACCAGACTTCAAGGATACACCCCTAGAAGATGTGCAGGATTGGTATATGGACGGCAGCAGCTTTGTCCACCAGGGATTTCGCCTCACAGGATATGCGGTAACAAACGTCAGCCCAAAAGGTGGAAATCATCACCTTGAGAAGAGCTTTTGAGCTGGCAAACATTTGGGCAGATCTGAAATAGGCCTTTGGTGTGGTGTATGCACACAGGGCAATTTGGAAGAAGAGAGGACTTTAATCTTCCTCAATTAAAGATGCAGAAGAGGCTGATAGCAGTTATTAGCGGGAGAGCATTCTCCGCCCTGATGGACGGCTGCCCGACATCAGTGGATCATTACTGCAGCCTCCTGTCCTGCCCAGGGCAGAACCAGCCCTATCCAGCCCTGAGAACACCATCCACAAGAGCTTCTTCCAGAAGGATGAGGGGCAGTCCAGCAGAGAAAAGGAATTGCCACAGCCTCACGGATCGTCCATGGCTTCTTCAGCTGTTCCTGGCATGGCCAAAGTGGCTGCAGGACCAACAGCAGGAACACCTACAGTTGTGAGAAATGCTGAACATGGCATGACTGTGACAAACCAGAAGTTAGAATCTTCCATGGACACTGAGAGAAGCATGCGGAAACCAAGTGGTTCCCTCCATACACAAACAGTGCCCGCATGGCCTGAGGCCACCGAAAATTTCTAGGATGGAGATTCTGGATTGCAAGGAAGGAAAGAGGAATCAAGAGCCTCACTCTGGGGTCAGCTCCTCCAGCCAGCCACCAGAAATGGACTGCATTGTCCAGGAATCACAGAATCACAGAATCACCCAGAAAGAGGGCTGTGTCAGACAAAGGGGGAGTTCCTGCGGCCCTATGGGTTGCCCATGCTCCCTTCAGCACTTCCCAGCTTGGCCAACAGGGAAAAAGGTTTTTCTTTGCCCCAGATAAATAGAAGAAATGGTACGTGTGCAGCTTGCAGGCGCTCAGACTGTGCTCCTAGCCAAAAGGAATGCACAGGGAAACTGGGCGGGCTCCCCAGGAAACAGCAGCAACCCAGGACTGACATTCAGGGCTCTACATGAGCCAAAAATATCGTTCCATCATCAATCAAGGGGGGTGATTGTTCATGAGAGGTTGCTTGAAGCACAAGAAGGGCTGTCCCTAAATGCCCGTGCTGGGGCTGGCACTATGCCTCAACAAAGTCCCTCAGTACGCTTCATCAAGCCCAAGCCCCTCGTCCCTCCGGACCAGGTGAAGCAGAAGAAGCGTGGGGCATGCATTGCCTGCCCAGAGGCCTCCAGAACACCACGCTCCCACCCCGTGCCTGTCTATTTTCACAGCCCTGAGGCTACGTTTATGCTCCCCAGGGGATCACCATTGGCAGCGGCAGCTTTCCTTCTGCCTCCTGGTGCTGGTGGCCGGGGTGTGCCTGGAATGGCCCAAGTGGCTGCAGGGCTGGCAGCAGGACAAGCTGCGGTGCTGAGGCAGGGTGATCATGGCATCTGTGCCTCGCTAGCCCCTGGAGCTGCACTTTGAGTGCAGGAGGAGGGTGGCTGGGCAGCCCCAAGCCCCGGCACAGTGTTCAGTGAGATTGGCTGCTCTGGCTTCAAGAGGGACCCGGTCGCATGGGTAAAACCCTGAGGACGCCCTGGGGAGTGGCAAAGGCCTGGGCAGGACCAGAGTCCGGCATCGTCTCCCTGGTCCTCGGCACAGGACTGCGAACTGTGAGCCTGAGGGCTGAGCAGCGGCAAGGGTCAGAAAAGCAGAAGCACCATGGACACTTTGTGGGACCAGCCCCAGGAGCCTGGCAAGACCACTGGGGCAGCAGCACGGAGCAGGCCAGAGGCTCTCAGCTACGGAGGCTTGAAGGTCTTGGGGCTGGGAGACTTGGGGCTTTGGGACTGGAGGGCCAGGATGTGTTGGAAGGGGTCCCGTGGGTCCCTCCCCAGGTTGGTCACTGTGCTGTGCTTCTGTGCCCACAGGGTGATGGCCGACCCCGGCGATCTCTGAGACGACGACAGCAGCAACCACTGGTACTGAAGCCAGGTGAGTCCCCCGTGGGTCAGCCTCAGCAGTGAGCAGCCCGTCCCTATGGGCTTGAGGTGGCCCTGGTGCCTCTCTCCCACTGCAGCTCAGACTCCCTCCCTGTTTTGCAGGTGGAAAGAGGCGTTACAGGTCAATTACTCTGGACGACATGGTACACGAGTCCATCCTTCGCACACATGGGGGCCTGCCTCATGGAGGGGTGCAGCTCAGTCACCCATTCAGTTTTCCCATGGCCCCCTCTGCTGTTCCTGACATGCCTAAAGTGGCTGCAGGACAAGCAGCAGGACCAGTTGCAATGCCAAGGAAGGATGAGTATGGCATTTCTGGAAGAGAAGACAAATGGCTCTCTTCTATCAACACCAGGGAAAGAATGGAAAAAAACACGTGGGCTCTCCAGAAAGAATGAGCAGCCACAAGGCCTGACAGACCTCAGACTTTCAATAACCGAGTGAAACCTGCTGCTGGTGGCCAGGGTGTGCCTGGAATGGCTCAAGTGGCTGCAGGGCTGGCAGCAGGACAAGCTGCGGTGCTGAGGCAGGGTGATCATGGCATCTGTGCCTCGCTAGCCCCTGGAGCTGCACTTTCAGAGCAAGAGGTCTGTGTGCAGCTCCAGGGACCATCACCCTGCCCATCGTCTCCTGCACAGCTACAAAGACATCGAGCACCTCCCAGGAGCAGGGATCCCCCCAGGCAGGCTGTGTCAGGCTGCTGTGCTGGAGCAGGAGGTGGAACCTGTGGGCCCTGGACTCTGCCCTGCAGGGCATTGCCCACAGCCTAGCCCGGCAGAGGTGTTTGTTGCCCCCCCATGTGGGATGGGAAAGAGAAGTGGGAGGGAAGAAAAGATAAAAAAAAAAAAATGTAAAAACTCGTGTTGAGCAGGAAGAAGTAATAATGCAGTTGATAATAAAACCTACAAAGCAAGTGCTGTTCAGTGAAATAATTGCTTGCCACCCACGGTCCGATGCCCAGCCTGTCCTCTAGCAGTGTTCCCCCCGGCCCAGATATCACATGGTGTGGGACATCCCTTTGGGGTCAGCTGTTATTAGGGGAGAAATTAAAAGGAGGCCCAGACAGCAAGAGCCCTGGCTAGGCAAGGAGCAATGTGCCCTATGTAAGAAATTTGGGCATTTGAAAAACCAATGCGTGGAACAGAAACGAAATGGGAAAGGGAACCGTGGAAGGGAGGTGGTGGTTGCACATGCAAAAGACAACTGAGGAAGAGCGCGGGACTCTACCCCAGCAGATCCGTTGGCTGTAAAAATGAAGCTGGGGAAGGAGGTAAAAGAGGTGGAACTTATGGTGGATACGAGGGCGACATACTCAGTTTTAATGAAAGCATCAGTACCAGTGGGGAAAGATTAAATTGTAGTGAAGGGGGCAACTGGCAAATCTGAAAAAGCATATTTCTACAAAGAATTGAAATAGAAATATGGGAAACAGTGGGGCATTCGCAAGTTCCTATACGTGCCCATCTCTCCAGAGTCACTTCTAGGGAGAGATTTGCATGCAGAGCTTGCTGTGCTGCTCTTGCCTCAGCTGCCTGCTGACAGGCGCTGCAATGTGGGGTTGGCTCCTGTCCTTGCTGTCAGCCACACACAATGGTGGGGTGGGGGTGAAGCCAGGTGAGTCCCCCGTGGGTCAGCCTCAGCAGTGAGCAGCCCGTCCCTATGGGCCTGAGGTGGCCCTGGTGCCTCTCCCTCACTGCAGCTCAGACTCCCTCCCTGTTTTGCAGGTGGAAAGCGGCGTTACCGGTCAATTAGTCTGGACGACATGGTACACGAGTCCATCCTTCGCCCACATGGGGGGCTGCCTCAAAAAGGGGTGCAGCTCAGTCCCCTTTCAGTTTTCCCATGGCCCCCCGAGTTGTTCATTGTATGTCTAAAGTGGCTACAAGACAAACAGCAGGACAAGTTGCAATGCCAAGGAAGAATGATCGTGGCATGTCTGGAAGAGAAGACAAATGGCTCTCTTCTATCAACACCAGTGAAAGTGTGGAAAAAACACGTGGGCTCTCCAGAAAGAATGAGCAGCCACAAGGCCTGACAGACCTCAAACTTTCAATAACCGAGTGAAAGCTGCTGCTGGTGGCCGGGGTGTGCCTGGAATGGCCCAAGTGGCTGCAGGGCTGGCAGCAGGACAAGCTGCGGTGCTGAGGCAGGGTGCTCATGGCATCTGTGCCTCGCTAGCCCCTGGAGCTGCACTTTCAGAGCAAGAGGTCTGTGTGCAGCTCCAGGGACCATCACCCTGCCCATCGTGTCGTGCTCCACTACAAAGACATCGAGCACCTCCCAGGACCAGGGATCCCCCCAGGCAGCTGGGCTGGTAATTAACGGGGATGTCCCGTGACCTCTTTGGTTGCCCGTTGCACCTTCAGCATTTCCCAGCCTGGCCAAAGAGGCAAAAGCACCATCTTTGGTGTAGACCAAGGAAAGGAAGGGCAGAGATGCACATGGCAGGCACATCGACTGTGCCCTGAGTTGCAGGAAAAATGTAGGGAAATTGGGCAGGCTCCCCAGGAACAGGCAGTGCCTGCAGGCCATGCTTGCCCCCAACCACCCAGCAGCCAAGATGCAGGGCTCCAACCCAGGCAGAGGAGCTGAAGAGCTGCCAGCTGGGGTATTTCCCAAAGGGAATCCATCAGCAATGGGGATGATCATTCATGATCGTCTCCTTTACCCAGGTGAGGGCCACTGTCAGCGGGAGAAGGTGTCCAAGGGACAGCACAGGACGACCTGTTCTTACAGCGACTTTTATTGTCCATGGCACACCCAGTGCTCCCCAGCCTGGCCAACACAGTATTTTCAAAGCCCTGAGTGACAGGAAGCTGCAGATGCTTGGGAGACATCTGGGCATGAAGCGTCCATCCCAGTCAGCTGTGCCCCAGGAGGAGGGTGGCAGGGCAGCCCTAAGGACCAGCACCCTGCCCAGCACACCCTGCAAACCTACAAAGAAATCGAGCACCTCCCGGAACCACGGATCCCAGCAGCCAGACTCCGCTGAGTCAGTGCGCTAGAGGAAGTGGCAGATCCTGCGGGAACTCTACTCTGGCTTGTAGGGCATGAGTAGAAAGTGTTTGTAAGTGTGGAAAGGAGTGACAGAGGACTAGTGGCCAGGCAGCTCACTCCTTTGGTCCAAATAAATCCTCATCCTAGCCCCGGGGTGGGAGTGGTACCCACTTTGTGAAGCGCCAGCAGACTTGCGTTGGGCTGTGCCTGCAGTCTGGAGGGGGGTGTCAGGGAAGGGGTGTCCCTGGGCAGGGGGCTTGCCCATTATTAGTCCAGTGTGAATTCACCCACTCCTCTCTGAATTCAGGGGTATTCTGACACTCACCGATGGAATGGCTGCTAGCGACCTTGGGCGCAGATTGAGCAAATCCAAGGTTACCGCTGCATCCCAGTATTGGGAGCCAGAACGGACCTGCTGATGACCGTATAAGAAGCAGGAGAAGGGTAAGAGGGCCTCTCACAATTTTGACAAGGTTCCCTGGGTAACATCTGCAGCTGCTGGAGGGATATTAATGGGAGTATTAATACATGGAATTGTATGTCTTATTTGTAGATGTCTGGGTGTCTCATGTTGAAAGCATTTGTGTAAGTGTGTGTGTTTGAGACAAAGTCTTGTTGTGAAGTGAGTTAATCCACGAGGAACACGAATCCACGAGAGATGATACAGACAAGTTTGGTTATTGTCTGTAGCACATGACAGATCAAAAGGAAGTGCTGTTTTACCCAGTGTTGATTGGTGGTGCCCAATATATGGGCCCGGCGGTGCATCTTACAATCGTGTTTTTTGTTCTTAAATGTTCTTAAATGAGTGCGACAAGGAGGAAGGCGGGAGCATTATCTAAGTAACAGATTAGAAGTTTTGGTATATTCGCTGTGGTGTTTGGTCATTTTCCAAAGTATCGGGGGAGGAGGAGGCTGACTGATTATCAAAGCGTTAGAACGGAGAGAGTCACTTCTTTGGTGGTTGGGGCTTTAGTCCTGAGAATTTGGTAAGAAGGGGGAGAGTGATTTTATTTAGACCTCAGTACTTTTTAAAACCCCAATATTGGTGGATGTGTAGGAGTGATTCCTTGTTTTGTGTGGGCTTAGTAACAAAGTGCATGAAAAAAATTGGCATTCGGTTTGAAATTTGGTCCTGTTGAAATGTAACCTTTGTGAAAAAGTTGGCATTGTTTGTCTAGAAGATGGAGGGCTGAGTGCTTCAGGGGTTTTCCTGAAGCTGTGTGGATTTAGGGTTGGAACGGGGCTCATTAAGAATCTGAAATAGTGAAGTTTGTACGTGGAAAGAAGAGTTTAATCCCAGAGAATTGGGAGGTGTGGGCAGAAGATTAGGAAAAGATAGCAAAAACCTGCAATAAAAAGGTTTGGAAAATGAAAGGTCATGGAAAATGAAAGAAGGGACAGTAATTGATAAGGAATAGTAACAAATAAATGGGAATGGGAAATGAAGGAAACGGGTAATATCTCAAACAAAGACGTTTTAAAGAAAGCCTCCTTGGGTGCATATTGGCACAGTGGAAGGATATTGTTAGAAATGGGGGCACAGAAAGCAAGAGGACTTTTACTAAGTATTGCAATCACTGGTGGCCACTGTATAAGCTAAACGGCCACTTTATGGATCAATTGATTGTAACAATATCTTGCAATTAATGTTGCTGTTGAGGAGAGAAGGAAAATAGGACGAGATGTTGTATACTGATACGTTGTTTAGCATGTTAGAGGGAAAAGGTATGGAATTGAGTTGGCCCCTGAGTGAGCCTTTAGTGTTGGCATTAGAAAAGTACAGGCTGGAGAAAGATAAAAGAAGTGTTAATAGGGTTGTTGGAGGTGTTCAAGGTGTAGCAGGTAGCGTTTGACAGAGCTGTTTGAAGTTGAATGAGCAGGAAAACTCAGATGGTGCTCAGTGCCTCAGGAGGAATGGATGTGACATGGCAGAAGAGAAAGGAGCGGCTTCACCCCCAGCCCTCTGCAGAGACTGTCTGTATTCACTTTGATATCTCAGGCTCACGGTGTGGCATTGAGAGATACCGAGGGAGTTGGGAATCTTGACCATGAGTAAAAGAAAGGAGCCTGGGGGAGCCATCCTGATCCCCCACGCTCCTCACACACCACTGGGCAGGTGACGGGTGCCCCAGGCTCCTTCTGCTTGACCTGGTCCAGATGGACGAGGGGTTTGGGCTCGAGGAAGCAGACACAGGGACTTTGTGGTGGTTATAGGGGAGCAGACACAGCACAGGGATTTTTGGACATGACTTGGTGCAGCTGTTCCACAGACAGCTGCACTGGCCCAGGGAAGTGTTGCAGCTTTACTTCTAGGCACTTTCTTGCTGTGTGCATGCAGAGCTTGCTGTGCTGCTCTTGCCTCAGCTGCCTGCTGACAGGGGCTGCAATGTGGGGTTGGCTCCTGTCCTTGCTGTCAGCCACACACAATGGTGGGGTGGGGGTGAAGCCAGGTGAGTCCCCCGTGGGTCAGCCTCAGCAGTGAGCAGCCCGTCCCTATGGGCCTGAGGTGGCCCTGGTGCCTCTCCCTCACTGCAGCTCAGACTCCCTCCCTGTTTTGCAGGTGGAAAGAGGCGTTACCGGTCAATTAGACTGGACGACATGGTACACGAGTCCATCCTTCGCCCACATGGGGAGCTGCCTCACGGAGGGGTGCAGCTCAGTCCCCTTTCAGTTTTCCCATGGCCCCCCCAGTTGTTCATTGTATGGCTAAAGTGGCTACAAGACAAACAGCAGGACGAGTTGCAATGCCAAGGAAGAATGATCGTGGCATGTCTGGAAGAGAAGACAAATGGCTCTCTTCTATCAACACCAGTGAAAGTGTGGAAAAAACACGTGGGCTCTCCAGAAAGAATGAGCAGCCACAAGGCCTGACAGACCTCAGACTTTCAATAACCGAGTGAAAGCTGCTGCTGGTGGCCAGGGTGTGCCTGGAATGGCCCAAGTGGCTGCAGGGCTGGCAGCAGGACAAGCTGCGGTGCTGAGGCAGGGTGATCATGGCATCTGTGCCTCGCTAGCCCCTGGAGCTGCACTTTCAGAGCAAGAGGTCTGTGTGCAGCTCCAGGGACCATCACCCTGCCCATCGTGTCGTGCTCCACTACAAAGACATCGAGCACCTCCCAGGACCAGGGATCCCCCCAGGCAGGCTGTGTCTGGATGCTGTGCTGGAGCAGGAGCTGGAACCTGTGGGCCCTGGACTCTGCCCTGCAGGGCATTGCCCACAGCCTAGCCCGGCAGAGGTGTTTGTTGCCCCCCCATGTGGGATGGGAAAGAGAATTGGGAGGGAAGAAAAGATAAAAAAAAAAAAATGTAAAAACTCGTGTTGAGCAGGAAGAAGTAATAATGCAGTTGATAATAAGACCTACAAAGCAAGTGCTGTTCAGTGAAATAATTGCTTGCCACCCACGGTCCGATGCCCAGCCTGTCCTCTAGCAGTGTTCCCCCCGGCCCAGATATCACATGGTGTGGGACATCCCTTTGGGGTCAGCTGTTATTAGGGGAGAAATTAAAAGGAGGCCCAGACAGCAAGAGCCCTGGCTAGGCAAGGAGCAATGTGCCCTATGTAAGAAATTTGGGCATTTGAAAAACCAATGCGTGGAACAGAAACGAAATGGGAAAGGGAACCGTGGAAGGGAGGTGGTGGTTGCACATGCAAAAGACAACTGAGGAAGAGCGCGGGAGTCTACCCCAGCAGATCCGTTGGCTGTAAAAATGAAGCTGGGGAAGGAGGGAAAAGAGGTGGAACTTATGGTGGATACGAGGGCGACATACTCAGTTTTAATGAAAGCATCAGTACCAGTGGGGAAAGATTAAATTGTAGTGAAGGGGGCAACTGGCAAATCTGAAAAAGCATATTTCTGCAAAGCATTGAAATAGAAATATGGGAAACAGTGGGGCATTCGCAAGTTCCTATACGTGCCCATCTCTCCAGAGTCACTTCTAGGGAGAGATTTGCATGCAGAGCTTGCTGTGCTGCTCTTGCCTCAGCTGCCTGCTGACAGGCGCTGCAATGTGGGGTTGGCTCCTGTCCTTGCTGTCAGCCACACACAATGGTGGGGTGGGGGTGAAGCCAGGTGAGTCCCCCGTGGGTCAGCCTCAGCAGTGAGCAGCCCGTCCCTATGGGCCTGAGGTGGCCCTGGTGCCTCTCTCCCACTGCAGCTCAGACTCCCTCCCTGTTTTGCAGGTGGAAAGAGGCGTTACCGGTGAATTAGTCTGGACGACATGGTACACGAGTCCATCCTTCGCCCACATGGGGGGCTGCCTCACGGAGGGGTGCAGCTCAGTCCCCTTTCAGTTTTCCCATGGCCCCCCGAGTTGTTCATTGTATGTCTAAAGTGGCTACAAGACAAGCATCAGGACAAGTTGCAATGCCAAGGAAGAATGATCGTGGCATCTCTGATGCCCAGCCTGTCCTCGAGCAGTGTTCCCCCAGGCCCAGATGCCACATGGTGTGGGACATCCCTTTGGGGTCAGCTGTCCTGGTTCTGTCCCCTCCCAGCTCCTTGTGCACCCCCTCAGTGTGAGGAGTCGAAAAGTCCTTGGCTCTCTGGAAGAGCTGCTCTGCGACCATTATCGCGGACAGAAGCATGGGGGCTCTCCAGAGGCTGTCTCTCCAGACAGGCCCAGCACCTGCAGCTTATGATGGCACTCCATCTGTCAAGGGCAGAGATTGAGAACTAAAAGATTTAGTCCAGCAACGGAGAGCAGTGTGCGCGAGAGCATTCTCTGTGCAGATGGAGGGCTGCCTCAGAGAAATGGGGAGTTCCTGCAGCCTCTTGTGTTGTCCCCGCAAAGCTGCAAGGCTTCCCTGGGCCAGTGCAGAGGTCCATGCAAAAGAAGCATGGGGCGCAGGCCAAAGATCCCTGTGCTGGGGCTGGCCCCCTACCACCACGAAGTCCCTGAATCCAGGCACCAGCTGGGCCTGAGGCCAAAGACTCTGCTGGCAGCTTCCACTTGTGGGCTGCAGCCGTCCCTCTGAGGGGAACCACCAGCACGGAGGGGACCACAGCATCTGAGAGAGCTGGGGCTGAGGCAGGCCCCAAAGGACACCCCATGACAAAGCCCTTGACGCTGGCCCTTCCAAAAGCCCTTTCTTAGCTGCTCCTTTCAGCACAAGTCCAGCCGTTGTGCTGAGGATTGTGCCATCAAGTGGCACCCAAAGTAATAAAGAGCTCCTTCCCAGCTTAGGGGGGGCTGAGAGGAGGCCTCGTGGCGGCCTGCAGCTTCCTCACAAGGGGAGCAGAGGGGCAGGCGCTGAGCTGCCAGAGGACAGCAACAGGGCCGAGGGAAGGGCACGGAGCTGGGACAGGGGAGGGTCAGGCTGGCTGTTTGGGACCACTTCTGCCCTGAGAGGGTGGTCCCAGCATCCCAGAATGGCTGAGGTTGGAAGGGACCTCTGAGGATCATCCAGTCCAAAACCCCCTGCCGAGCAGGATCGCCCAGAGCACAGTGCGCAGGATGGCATCCAGGCGCCTCTTGTAGAATATCTCCAGAGAAGGAGACTCCACAACCTCTCTGGGCAACCTGTTCCTGGGCTGTCAGCCTGACAGTAAAGCAATGCCCTCTCCTATTGCAGCGGAACCTCCTGTGCTTCAGTTGGTGTCCGTTGCCCCTCGTCCTGGCTTTAAATGGCGGCCTCCTGTACTGGATGAGACAGAAACAGCCCTTTTCAGCCCTGAGAACACCAACCAGCACAGCTTCTTCTTGGAGGGATGAGGGGCAGGCAAGCAGAGAAGAGGAATTCCTGCGACCTCATGCAATGTCCATGGCCTCTTCAGCTGTTCCTGGCATGGCCAAAGTGGCTGCAGGAACAGTAGCAAGACCACGTACCATCCCAAGGAAGGCAGATCGTGGCATGACGGTGAGAAAACACAAATTAGAGTCTTCCACTGATACCGACAGAAGCATGGGGAAACCAAGTGGGTGCTCAATACAGAACTAGGGCCCAAAGGGCCTGAGGCACGCAAAACATTAAAGATGCAGATTCTGGAGTACAAGAAAGGAAAGATGAATCAAAGGCCATTCTCTGGGGTCAGCACCTGCAGCCAGCCACCACAAAGGGACTGCATTGTGCATTAGAGAATTCCCCACCCAGATGGAGGGCTGTGTCAGAGGAAGGGGGAGTTCCTGTGACCCTATTGGTTGCCTATTCTCCCTTCAGCACTTCCTAGCTTGGCCAACAGGGTAAATGGATTATCTTTAGCCCAGACAAATAGATGAGATGGCAGGTCTGCACCTGGCAGGCACACAGTCTGTGCTCTTTGTGTTTGGCAGGCGGCAAGAGGCCTTACTGGTCAATTAGTCTGGACCACATTGTACACGAGTCCATCCTTTGCCCACATGGGGGGCTACCTCACAGAGGGGTGCAGCTCAGTGACCCTTTCAGTTTTCCCATGGCCCCCCCAGCTGTTCATTGTATGGCTAAAGTGGCTGCAGGACAAGCATCAGGACGACTTGAGTGGCAAGGAAGGCTTCCAGGGACACTGAGAGAAGCATGTGGAAACCAAGTGGGATCTCCATACAGAACCAGTGCCTGCATGGCCTGAGGGTGCCCAAGGCATCCATGATGGAGATTCAGGATTGCAAGAAAGGAAAGGACACTGAAGGGCCACACTCTGAGGTGAGCTTCTCCAGCCAGCCTGCACTAATGGACTGCATCATGCGGGATCACCGTGGGGAGCAGTGCTGGCATTGGCAGCGGCAGCTTTCCTTCTGCCTCCTGCTGCTGGTGGCCGGGGTGTGCCTGGAATGGCCCAAGTGGCTGCAGGGCTGGCAGCAGGACAAGCTGCGGTGCTGAGGCAGGATGATCATGGCATCTGTGCCTCGCTAGCCCCTGGAGCTGCACTTTCAGAGCAAGAGGTCTGTGTGCAGCTCCAGGGACCATCACCCTGCCCATCGTGTCCTGCACACCTACAAAGACATCGAGCACCTCCCAGGACCAGGGATTCCCCCAGGCAGCTGGGCTGGGGGGCTGCCTGAGATGAACGGGGAGGTCTTGCACCTTCTTGGGTTGCCCGTTGCCCCTTCAGCATTTCCCAGCCTGGCCACAGGGGCAAAAGCACCATCTTTGGTGTAGACCAAGGAAAGGAAGGGCAGAGATGCACATGGCAGGCACATCGACTGTGCCCTGAGTTGCAAGAAAAGTGTAGGGAAACTGGGCAGGCTCCCCAGGAACAGGCAGCGCCTGCAGGCCATGCTTGTCCCCAACCACCCAGCGGCCGAGATGCGGGGCTCCAACCCAGGCAGAGGAGGTGAAGAGCTGCCAGCTGGGATATTTCCCAAAAGGAATCCATCAGCAATGGGGATGATCATTCATGATAGTCTCCTTGACCCAAATGAGGGCCACTGTCAGCAGGAGAAGGCGTCCAAGGGGCGACATACACAGGAGGACCTGTTCTCACAGCGTCTTGTATTGTCCATGGCACACCCAGTGCTTCCCAACCCCGCCAACACAGTACTATGAAAAGACTAGGCCTGCCAAATGGACTAGGTTACCAGCCTGGATCCATGAGTGGCTGATGTCAAGCATGGGAGCCAGCCCCACACTGCAGCCCCTGTCAAGATCAAGATGCTGATCAGCCCCTCCAGCCAGCCAGCAGAAATGGACTGCATTGTCCAGGAGAGCATTCTCCACCCTGATAGAGGGCTCTGTCAGACAAACGGGGAGTTGCTGCAGGCCATGCCCCCTTCAGCATTTCCCAGCTTGGCCAACAGGGAAAAAGGACAATCTTTGCCCCAGACAAATAGAAGAGATGGCAGGTCTGCACCTGGCAGGCACACAGACTGTGCTCTTAGTGACAACACATGCACAGGGAAACTGGGCGGGCTCCCCAGGAAACAGCAGCATCCCAGGACTGACATTCGGGGCTCTACACGAATCAAAAATATTGTTCCATCATCAAGGGGGGTGATTGTTCATGAGAGGTTGCTTGAACCACAAGAAGGGCGATGTCACTGGGAGGAGGTGTCCATGCGGCAACATCCACAGGTTGGCCTATCCCAGCCACCTCATGGGCAGTCCATGGCACACCCAGTGCTTCCCAGCCCGGCCAACACAATTACATGCATGTAGAAAGACCAGGGCTGCCAAACTGACTATGTTACCATCCTGGATCCATTTGTGACTGATGCCAGGAATGGCAAAGAGCCCCCCACTGCAGCGCCTCTCAGGATCACGAAGCTGCAGATGAAGGAAGAGCTCCGCAGCAAGCTCCGTGAGCACATAACAAAGAAGTGCCGGGAAGTACAGCTGCAACGCTTCCCTGGGCCAGTGCAGAGGTCTATGGAAATGAAGCATCGAGCGCTGCCCAAAAATGCCCGTGCTGGCGCTGGCACCACCACAAAGTCCATCAGTACGCTTCATCAAGCCCAAGCCCCTCGTCCATCCGGACCAGGTGAAGCAGAAGAAGCGTGGGGCATCCATTGCCTGCCCAGAGGCCTCCAGGACAGCACGCTCCCATCCCGTGCCTGTCTATTTTCACAGCCCTGAGGCCACGTTTATGCCTGAGGAGCAGCGTGAGGCCCTGGAGCTGCACATTTGAGCCAAGAAGCTGCAGATGCTTGGGAGACGTCTGGGCATGAAGCGTCCATCCCAGTCAGCTGTGCCCCAGGAGGAGGGTGGCAGGGCAGAGATAAGGACCAGCGCCCTGCCCAGCACACCCTACAAACCTACAAAGAAATCGAGCAGCTCCCGGAACCACGGATCCCAGCAGCCAGGCTCCGCTGAGTCAGTGCGCAAGAGGAAGTGGCAGAACCTGCGGGAACTCTACTCTGGCTTGTAGAGCATGAGTAGAACGTGTTTGTAAGTGTGGAAAGGAGTGACAGAGGACTAGTGGCCAGGCAGCTCACTCCTTTGGTCCAAATAAATCCTCATCCTAACTCCTGGGTGAGAGTTGTGCCTTGTTTGTGAAGCGCCAGCAGACTCGTAGTGGGCTGTGCCTGCAGTCTGGAGGGGGGTGGCAGGGAAGGGGTGTCCCTGGGCAGGGGGCTTGCCCATTATTAGTCCAGCGTGAATTCACCCATTCCTCTCTGAATTCAGGGGTATTCTAACGGGCACCTTCTCAAACTCCTAACTTGCAATTCCCAACTGGTAGCTCACAACTAGAGAATTCTAGAAGGTAATAGGGCACGTAGCAGTCATCTAACAGTTGACATGTGCAGCCAGGACATCAAAATACCTTCTTAGCATCAAAAGTGCAGCCCCACATGTTAGCCAATGCCCACGTGTGTAGGGTTCACTTCCTATGCCCCACTCAGATTGAGTACTCTAAAGCAGCAGCTGCTACATGCACTGAGGATGATGAATAGTCAAGCGATACGTGGCTCAATCCCGGTTCTCCTCATCCTCCTGACAGTGATGATTCAGATGATCTGGGCAAAGGCAATGACATGGAGCTGGCAGCTCCTGTGAAAGGGACTGAGCAAACCCAGATGCACCCCCTCAGACTACCGCAAGAGGCTTGACCTCCCTGGAGTTAACTCATCTCCAGCTATATCTGACGGACCGTGTGTGAGAAAAGGGGGCACATAAGGATACCCTTGTGAGAAGCAATCTGTAGAAAATAACACAGGCTCAGGGGAGGATCTCACTGAACTACATTTTTTATTCAGGATTGTGGTGCCGGGCGTCCTGCAAGCAGGAGCGCGCAGCACAGGTGTATCATAACCTTATATCCCCTATTAGCCGATGCTTGATTCCTCCCCTGTTTCCTCACTGGCTGAGTCCTAAAGGTTCAGAACGTACTCAACGCTTGTTACTATACCACATCTGTACAATTTTATTTGACCAACCTTTAATTTCTCCTTTTCCCTACTTTTTTCTTCCCTTGTGACTGGAGGGGCTAGTGACATTTTGTTGTTGCTGAATCTGCAACTCCTGGTGTTGTTTTTCCTGTCCATCCTCCTTGTTTTGGGACCCTGGGACCTTCCAACGCTCCTTTCAACAGCAATGTTCCTTGCAACAGCAATGTTCTTTGCAACAGCATCCACTCCATCTGGGGAGCGGAGGGGAAGGTGCTGATCTCTGCTCTGTGGGGAGAGCAACAGGACCTGAGGGAACAGCATGGAGCTGTGACAGGGGAGGGTCAGGCTGGGTGTTAGGAAAGGTTCTGCACCAAACAGGATGCTTAGGCACTGGAACAGGGTCCCTGAGGGACACGGTCACAGCAGTGAGCCTGTCAGAGTCCCTGCAGTGTTTAGACAATGCTCTCAGACATTGGGTTTTGTTTTTTGGCCCTCTGTGGCCTCTTTTGTTTTTCTTTTACCTTTTTTTTTCCTTATTTTATTTTTTTTTCCTTCTCTTGTGACTAGAGGGAGTTCTTTTGCATTGATTAGAAAGTGGGAACGTCCACTGCCCCCCAGTTTTCATGTACTCGGCACTGTTATACCACCATTATGCCTACACAATCACTTTTGAATATGCAAGGTTAGTGGCATTTTCCCCTGCAAAACCACATCTTTCATTCCCACAAAAGGGCACACGGCGACCCACAGATTACGCAGCCTTCAATGCTGCCACTGCACTGGTTACTTTGTCTATTCCCAGGAGAACTGATGAAGTCTATTTTTCTGAGGAACAGGCCTTTCCACGGATGGACACAGTAGACCTGTAGGATGTGGTTTTTATGATTCCAATACTGGAGACAGACAGCGAGGAATCTGCTTGTACCTGGCAGGGACTACAATATACGTTCACTTGCTTGCTGCAGGCTTTTCGGCATAGTCCTGCTACACTGGCTAGAGAGCTAGAAAGAGGAAAATTCCTTCAGGACATTTCTGTGGTTCATAATAAAACATAATCATTTTTGCCAAAATATGGAGCTTCCATTTTCAGGAACTAGAGGCCTACTTGTTTCTACATACCCAAAGCAAGGAAGGGCAGAAAACTGGTAAAGTAACTCAGCTCTTCAACACATACAGGCAGGTGCAACAGAAGGAAATCAAGCAGATTTCTGCCATTGTTTCCGTGGTCCTACAAGTGGCAGGAAGATGTGATCATTGGGAAGCAATCCCCACCAACCTGAACTCCTAGGCATGAAACAGGGCAAGGGGTGCTTTAGGTTAGTTTACTGGCTTTCAAGAAGACAGGCCACCTTAGCTAGGCAAATTCAAAGGCCAACACCCATCTGGCTGAAGACAAGAAACACAAACACAAATGCAAACAGCACTGACCCTCTGGTCAGTCTCCCAAGAAACTTGCACAGATTCACCAGAGCCCTCCTGCCACGGTTAGGAATAATGGCATGAGAAAAGGCAACGGCAAACCTATGAAGGGAAAGTATCATAAATGCTCCAGTAGAGTGCAGAAAAACTTCAGAAAGAGAGATCACGTTGAGATTGCAAGTAACAATACAGCACGCACTGGCATTAGACCACGTGTCAGGTGCCAAAGGAGCTCTTGGTGACCTTGTGAGCAGCAGGGCTTCCCATTATGTAGACCAAAAGAGGCAAAAGGAAAAGCACATGTAAAAAAAAAAAATAAATAAAGTAAAAGAGAAGGACCCTCAAAGGAAACACCTTCTTACTGGTGGGGCAGCCAGGCACTGGTAGATGCTTTGAAAATGTTCTCAAGCTGTTGCTCGAATATGCATGCAGAGGGCTGGTGGCTGTAGCTGTAACCTGCATGTCTGCTCAACTAATCCCTGCCGCTGATTAGGCAGACTGCAGAGTGAGGAAATTCTCCAGTCTTGCCTGAAGTGCAGGCTTTGGAAAGGAAGCAGCCAGAAGGGGCTGCCTGAGTGTGTGGCACTCTGCAGTCTGCCTCTGTACACTGAAGAGCTGCTCTTCTCCTGTTGCAAGTTCTCTTTCACTCTGCTCTTCCTCTCTTGGCCATTTTCATCAGCTTTGCCTCTGCTGAGCGATGGCCTGCTGCCGTTTTACGCACGTAATCGTAGCACAGAGAGGAGGAGAGCTTGGGCTTGATGAAGCAGACACTCCACTGGCTGCAGGGGCACAGCCTGCTTCCCCATGGGCCTCACCACAGGCCGCAGGGGACTTCTGCTCCGGTGCCTGGAGCACCTCTCCCCCTCGGGGCCTTGGCGCCTGCAAGGCTGTTCCTCACTCCTCTCACTCTCCCAGCTGCTGTGTGGCACAGCCTTTTTATTTCTTCTGTCTTAAATATGCTCTCAGAGAGCTGGCAAACAATATCATTTCTTGGCTCTGCTCTGGGCAGCAGTGGGGTCCTTACCAAACATGGGGCAGCTTCTAGATCCTTCTCACAGGAGCCACGCCCATGGCCCCCTGCTACCCAAACCTTGCCACATAAACCCCCTACACTCTGTCACTCTCACAGTAAAGCAATGCCCTCTCCTATTGCAGCGGAACCTCCTGTGCTTCAGTTGGTGTCCGTTGCCCCTCGTCCTGGCTTTAAATGGCGGCCTCCTGTACTGGATGAGACAGAAACAGCCCTTTTCAGCCCAGAGAATGTAATACACTATAAATGTTTGTTCATTGTCTTTTGTAGTATAAAAGCAAGGAGTTCTGTTTGAGGAGGGGGAGCTGCGAAAGCTCCCTGCTGAAGGAAGGAGCTGTATAATGCTTGGCTAGAGACTATGAAACTTCTTTTGCTTAATGTAACAAAAAAGAGAAGCCCCTCCCCTTCTCTCTTTCTGCATCTCCGTTGCCTCTTTTGTTCAAAGACACTGTTGCAAAGCTCATGTAACCATCTCCTGATAAGTTGCTACACTAGGGTATCAACTTCTTGCCTTCCTGTCTCACGCTGGGCCAACGTGACCAAAAAAAAAAAAAAAGTTGAACCACAACGCCGAGGAAGACTACGGCCTTCATCTTCACGACCACCAGAGGGACAGAGACGACCCACTAGCAACAGTGTGCACAGTCGCAGAACATACCAGGATGTGCTGCGTAATCCCGGAATTGCCAAGATATAAAAAGGGACCCTGGCAGGGCTGAGGTGCGCGCCGTTGGCGGAGCCGAGACTCCCCGGCCACCCAGCGCTGTTTTGCTTGCTGTTTGCTTACTCAGTAAATTCCTTTATAGGATTAATACAATGCTCTCTGAAAATTAATTAAGGGGGCAAATTAGAACAAGAAGACCAACCAGCACAGCTTCTTTCGGAAGGATGAGGGGCAGGCAAGCAGAGAAGAGGAATTCCTGCAGCGTCATGCATTGTCCATGGCCTCTTCAGCTGGTCCTGGCATGGCCAAAGTGGCTGCAGGAACAGCAGCAGGAACACCTACAGTTGTGAGAAATGCTGAACATGGCATGAGTGTGAGAAAACACAAATTAGAGTCCCCCACTGACACCGACAGAAGCATGGGGAAACCAAGCATGGGGCTCTGCATACAGAACCAGTGCCCACAGAGCCTGAGGCACCCAAAACATTCAAGATGGAGATTCAGGATTACAAGAAAGGAAAGAGCAATCAAGGGCCACATTCTGGGGTCAGCTCCTCCAGCCAGCCACCACAAAGACACTGAATTGTGCATGAGGGCATTCTCCACGCAGATGGAGGGCTGCCTGACAGGAGTGGGTTGTTACAGAAACCTCCTGTACTTCAAAATACAGAAACAGCCCTTTTCAGCCCTGAGAAGACAACAGCCACAGCTTCTTTTGGAAGGGTGAGGGGCAGGCAAGCAGAGAAAAGGAATTACTATGGCCTTATGCATTGTCCATGGCCTCTTCAGCTCTTCTTGGCAAGGCCAAAGTGGCTTCAGGAACAGCAGCAGAACAAACAACAATCCCGACAAAGGCTGATCGTGGCATGTCTGTGAGAGACCACAAATTGCAGTCTTCCATTAGCACCACCAGAAGCATGGGGAAACCAGTAACACTCTCCATACAGAACCTCACACTTCCATAGAATCACAGAATATCCCAAGTTGGAGGGGACCCACCTGGAACATCGAGTCTAATTCCTGGCTCCAGAGAGGACCAAAAAACCAAACCCAATGTCTGAGAGCATTGTCTAAACACTGCATGAACTCTGAAAAGTTCAGTGCTGCAACCACAATCCCTGGGGACCCTATTCCAGTGCCCCCAGTACAAGAGGGACATAGAACTACCGCAGTGAGTCCAGAGGAGTGCTACAAAGATGATTAAAGGACTGCAACACCTGCTGTACGAGGATAGGCTGGTAGAACTGGGCCTCTTTATCCTGGAAAAGAGAAGACTGAGGAGAGACCGCATCAATGTGTTTAAATTTCTAAGGGGAAGAGGCCGAGAGGATGGAGCCCTATTCCACACTCTGGGGTCAGCTCCATGATCAATAGGGGTGATTGTTCATGAGAGGTTGCTTGAACAACAAGCAGGGCAACGTCACTGCGAGGAGGTGTCCATGGGGCGATGTCCACAGGTTGGCCTATCCCAGCCACCTCCTGGACAGTCCATGGCACACCCAGTGCTTCCCAGCCCGGACAACACAATTGCACGTATGTACAAAGACCAGGGCTGCCAAACTGACTATGTTATCATCCTGGATCCATTTGTGCCTGATGCCAGGAATGGAAAGAGCCCCCCACTGCAGCGCCTCTCAGGATCACGAAGCTGCAGCTGAAGGAAGAGCTCCGCAGCAAGCTCCGTGAGCACATAACAAAGAAGTGCTGGGAAGTACAGCCGCAAAGCTTCCCTGGGCCAGTGCAGAGGTCCATGGAAATGAAGCGTCGAGCGCTGTCCAAAAATGCCCGTACTGTTGCTGCCACCTGACCACCACAAAGACCCTCTGTACACGTCAGCAAGCCCAAGACCCTCGTGCATCCAGACCAGATCAAGCAGAAGAAGCGTGGGGCATCCATTGCCTGCCCAGAGGACTCCAGGACACCACGCTCCCACCCTGTGCCTGTCTATTTTCACAGCCATGAGGCCACGTTTATGCCTGAGGAGCAGCGTGAGGACCTGGAGCTGCACATTCGAGCCAAGAAGCTGCGAATGCTTGGAAGACATCTGGGCATGAAGCGTCCATCCCAGTCAGCTGTGCCCCAGGAGGAGGGTGGCAGGGCAGAGATAAGGAGCAGCGCCCTGCCCAGCACACCCTACAAACCTACAAAGAAATCGAGCAGCTCCCGGAACCACGGATCCCAGCAGCCAGACTGTGCTGAGTCAGTGCGCAAGAGGAAGTGGCAGAACCTGCGGGAACTCTCCTCTGCCCTGCAGGGCAAGGCCCATGGTCTTGGGTTGCAAGCTCTCCTCCTTCCTGTGCTATGATTATGTGCGTAAAATGGCAGCAGGCCATCACTCAGCAGAGGTAAAGCTGATGAAAATGGCCAAGAGAGAAAGAGGAGAGTGAAAGAGAACTTTCAAAAGGAGAAGAGCCACTCTTTAGTGTACAAAGGCAGCCTGCAGAGTGAGGAAAAGCTGCAGTCTCGCCTGAAGAGCAAGCTTTGGAAAGGAAGCAGCAAGAAGGGGCTGCCTGAGTGTGTGGGTCGGTCCCGCCAGGCCTGCGGAGACGGCATTACTGGCCCATGACACCAGCCCTTAATGAAGCCCTTCGTTAAGTGCTCATTTTAGCAAAAGTCAAGCCGTTGTGCTGAGGATTGTGCCATCAAGTGGCACCCAAAGTAATAAAGAGCTCCTTCCCAGCTTAGGGGGGGCTGAGAGGAGGCCTCGTGGCGGCCTGCAGCTTCCTCACAAGGGGAGCAGAGGGGCAGGCGCTGAGCTGCCAGAGGACAGCAACAGGGCCGAGGGAAGGGCACGGAGCTGGGACAGGGGAGGGTCAGGCTGGCTGTTTGGGACCACTTCTGCCCTGAGAGGGTGGTCCCAGCATCCCAGAATGGCTGAGGTTGGAAGGGACCTCTGAGGATCATCCAGTCCAAAACCCCCTGCCGAGCAGGATCGCCCAGAGCACAGTGCGCAGGATGGCATCCAGGCGCCTCTTGTAGAATATCTCCAGAGAAGGAGACTCCACAACCTCTCTGGGCAACCTGTTCCTGGGCTGTCAGCCTGACAGTAAAGCAATGCCCTCTCCTATTGCAGCGGAACCTCCTGTGCTTCAGTTGGTGTCCGTTGCCCCTCGTCCTGGCTTTAAATGGCGCCCTCCTGTACTGGATGAGACAGAAAGAGCCATTTTCAGCCCTGAGAAGACCAACCAGCACAGCTTCTTTCGGCAGGATGAGGGGCAGGCAAGCAGAGAAGAGGATATCTGCGACCTCATGCATTGTCCACGGCCTCTTCAGCTGGTCCTGGCATGGCCAAAGTGGCTGCAGGAACAGCAGCAGGACCACGTACCATCCCAAGGAAGGCAGATCGTGGCATGACTGTGAGAAAAAACAAATTAGAGTCTTCCACTGACACCGACAGAAACATGGGGAAACCAAGTGGGCTCTCCATACAGAACCAGTGCCAACAGAGTGTGAGGGTGCCCAAGACCTCCGTATCGGAAATTCAGGATTACAAAAAAGGAAGCAACACTGAAGGGCCACACTCTGGGGTCAGCTCGTGCAGCCAGCCACCAGAGAAGGACTGCATTGTCTGGGAGAGCATTCTCCACCCAGATGGAGGGCTGTGTCAGAGGAAGGGGGAGTTCCTGCGGCCCTATGGGTTTCCCATGCTCCCTTCAGCACTTCCTAGCTTGGCCAACAGAGTAAAAGGACTATCTTTGCATGAGACAAATAGAAGAGATGGCAGGTCTGCACCTGGCAGGCACACAGACTGTGCTCTTTCTGTTTGGCAGGCGGCAAGAGGCCTTACTGGTCAATTAGTCTGGACCACATTGCACATGAGTCCATCCTTCGCCCACATGGGGGGCTGCCTCACGGAGGGGTGCAGCTCAGTCGCCCTTTCAGTTTTCCCTTGGCCCCCTCAGCTGTTCCTGACATGCCTAAAGTGGCTGCTGGACAAGCATCAGCACGAGTTGCAAAGCCAAGGAAGGATGATCGTGGTGTCTCTGGAAGATAAGACAAATGGCTCTCTTCTACCAACACCAGCAAAAGTGTTGAAAATACACGTGGGCTTTCCAGATAGAATGAGCAGCCACATGGCCTGACAGACCTCAACCTTTCAATAACCAAGATTCAGTATCATAGGGCAGGAAACAGGACTGAAGAGTTGTGCTCTGAGGTGAGCTCCTCCATCCAGCCACCATAAACGGACTTCATTGTGTGGGAGAGCATTCTCTGCCCTGATGGACGGCTGCCCAACATCAGTGGATCATTACTGCAGCCTCCTGTACAGGCCAGAGCAGAATCAGCCCTATCCAGCCCTGAGAACACCATCCACAAGAGCTTCTTCCAGAAGGATGAGGGGCAGGCAAGCAGAGAAAAGGAATTCCCACAGCCTCACGGATCGTCCATGGCTTCTTCAGGTGTTCCTGGCATGGCCAAAGTGGCTGCAGGACCAACAGCAGGAACACCTACAGTTGTGAGAAATGCTGAACATGGCATGACTGTGAGAAACCAGAAGTTAGAGTCTTCCATGGACACTGAGAGAAGCATGCGGAAACCAAGTGGTTCCCTCCATACACAAACAGTGCCCGCATGGCCTGAGGCCACCGAAAATTTCTAAGATGGAGATTTTGGATTGCAAGGAAGGAAAGAGGAATCAAGAGCCTCACTCTGGGGTCAGCACCTCCAGCCAGCCACCAGAAATGGACTGCATTGTGTGGGAGAGCATTCTCCACCCAGATGGAGGGCTGCGTCAGACAAACTGGGAGTTCCTGCAGG
Source organism: Aythya ferina (assembly GCF_964211825.1). Taxonomy (NCBI): domain Eukaryota; kingdom Metazoa; phylum Chordata; class Aves; order Anseriformes; family Anatidae; genus Aythya; species Aythya ferina. Next base: position 9,880,560 of record NC_140299.1, on the reverse strand, counting down.
CCATGCCCCCTTCAGCATTTCCCAGCTTGGCCAACAGGGAAAAAGGACTATCTTTGCCCCAGACAAATAGAAGACATGGCAGGTCTTCACCTGGCAGGGACACAGACTGTGCTCCTAGCGACTAGGAATGTACAGGGAAACTGGGCGGGCTCACCAGGGAACAGCAGCAACCCAGGACTGACATTTGGGGCTCCACGGGATGCAACAACAATGTTCCATCAGCAAAGGGGATCATTGTTCACGAGAGGTTGCTTGACCTACCAGATGGATGGCGTCAGTGGCAGGAGGTGTCCATGTGGCAACATGCAGAGGATGACCAGCTGCCTCTGAAACTGTCCACGACTGTTCCACTGCTTCCCAACCCGGCCAACACAATTACGTACAAAGAGTCAGAGGTGTGCTTGCTTTGTGAAAGATCGCCAAGCGCCTGACTCTGAAGATTTATATAATTACTTATTGAATTAAAAGACCTTCATGTGGGTTCTGACTCAGTGTGCTTTTTGGTGCAGCACTCTGCGCACGAACCTACAGACCACACTGTCATCCTCTTTGTCATGTCTCAGGAGCCCTGGATTGTTAGCTCTAAGCCCACCCTTGGAAGCCCCGATGCATCTATTCCAAGCAGGAGATCGGGTTCTGATGCGAATGTGGAGACAATCAAAGTTACAACCTGAGTGGGACGGAGCGTTCCAAGTGCTCCTGACTGGAACTGAAAGGGCAGCAAGAAGGGCTGCCCTTAGATTCGGGAGAAACTAACTTTGTGGTTACCTGAATAGAATTGGCTCAAACAACTATTTGTTGGTGTTATAATAATAATGGCACTGTGTATCTGTCATCCCCTGGGACATCCAAAGAAAAATATTGCACCTTAACGTTGGAAAAACACAGGAGCAGAGTATATGAAGAGGTGCAAAAACAACAGGAGTAAGAAAAGGAGAGGGGAAATTCAAGAAACAAAGTTATGCCTTACAATCAGGAGGATAGCTAAGAATAATTGGGTTGTGCCTAATGATAGCCCTTTGGAAAGAATGATAAAGAATGGGAAAAACAATGCAGAAATTTGGGGAAAAAAAAAAAACAACTATATATGCTCTCTCTGGGATAGCATTCTCCACCCAGATGGAGGGCTGCATCAGACAAACGGGGAGTTGCTGCAGGCCATGCCCCCTTCAGCATTTCCCAGCTTGGCCAACAGGGAAAAAGGACTATCTTTGCCCCAGACAAATAGCAGAGATGGCAGGTCTGCACCTGGCAGGCACACAGACTGTGCTCTTAGTCACAAGGCATGCACAGGGAAACTGAGCGGGCTCCCCAGGGAACAGCAGCATCCCAGGACTGACATTCGGGGCTCTACACGAATCAAAAATATTGTTCCATCATCAAGGGGGGTGATTGTTCACGAGAGGTTGCTTGAACCACAAGAAGGGCGATGTCACTGGGAGGAGGTGTCCATGCGGCAACATCCACAGGTTGGCCTATCCCAGCCACCTCATGGGCAGTCCATGGCACACCCAGTGCTTCCCAGCCTGGCCAACACAATTACATGCATTTACAAAGACCAGGGCTGCCAAACTGACTATGTTACCATCCTGGATCCATTTGTGACTGATGCCAGGAATGGAAAGAGCCCCCCACTGCAGCGCCTCTCAGGATCACGAAGCTGCAGCTGAAGGAAGAGCTCCGCAGCAAGCTCCGTGAGCACATAACAAAGAAGTGCTGGGAAGTACAGCTGCAACGCTTGCCTGGGCCAGTGCAGAGGTCCACGGAAATGAAGCATTGAGCGCTGTCCAAAATGCCCGTACTGTTGCTGCCACCTGACCACCACAAAGACCCTCTGTACACTTCAGCAAGCCCAAGCCCCTCGTACATCCAGACCAGGTGAATCAGAAGAAGCGTGGGGCATCCATTGCCTGCCCAGAGGCCTCCAGGACAGCACGCTCCCAGCCCGTGCCTGTCTATTTTCACAGCAATGAGGCCACGTTTATGCCTGAGGAGCAGCGTGAGGACCTGGAGCTGCACATTCGAGCCACGAAGCTGCAGATGCTTGAGAAATGTTTGGGCATGAAGCGTCCATCCCAGTCAGCTGTGCCCCAGGAGGAGGGTGGCAGGGCAGCCCTAAGGAGCAGCGCCCTGCCCAGCACACCCTGCAAACCTACAAAGAAATCGAGCACCTCCTGGAACCACGGATCCCAGCAGCCAGACTCCGCTGAGGCAGTGCAAAAGGGCAAGTGGCAGAACCTGCGGGAACTCTACTCTGCCCTGCAGGGCAAGGCCCACGGTCACAAGTGTCAAGCGAGGAAAGGAGTGACAGAGGACCAGGGGCCTGGCAGCTCACTCCTCCGGTCCAAAGAAATCCTCATCCTAGCCCCGGGGTGGGAGTGGTACCCACTTTGTGAAGCGCCAGCAGACTTGCGTTGGGCTGTGCCTGCAGGCTGGAGGGGGGTGTCAGGGAAGGGGTGTCCCTGGGCAGGGGGCTTGCCCATTACTAGTCCAGTGTGAATTCTCCCACTCCTCTCTGAATTCAGGGGTATTCTGACACTGACTGATGGAATACCCTGGCGTACCATGGTAGAGCAGGGCTCCAAGCAGCAGCCCATGGAGGAGACCACTGTGGAGCAGGGGCAGAGAGGGACCGAGAAGGAGCGGCAGAGATAAAGTGCTACAGACTGACCGCAGCCCCCCGTTCCCCTGCGCTGCTCAGGGGAAGGAGGTGGGACGGGGCAGATGGGACAGGGAGAGGGAATCTTTCTCCCTGCTCTGAGTCTGCTTTGCCCATCATGATAATAGCTGAGAAATCTCCCCGTGCTTATCTCAGCTTTTGAGCCCTTTGCATGGTATTTTCTCCGCCCTTCCCTTTGGGGAGGGGGAGTGAGAGAGCACCCGTGGTGGAACTCAGCTGCCGACCCAAGTCAAACCACCACACTATACCACCTAAACTAAAGTCCCTTTGCTGCATCTGAAGTCCTTTCTTCCTTGTCTTAAGTGTACGGCCTGGGGAGAAGTTTGTTCACTTCTTATTTGCAGCATCCTTATACACGCCTTGATTCTGCCTTCTCTTGACGTGAAAGAGTTCGTCCCTTAATCCAATGTTTAATCTCTCCTTAGAGACCATGTTTTCTCAAAGTCTGATCCTAAGAAGGCTCCTTCTTAGCATCAGACTGAGTGGGTTCTTTGGATGCTTTCTGCTTGGTGTTTGTGCTACTTGAAATACAATCCTCAGAAACGGTCACGATTTCAGTGGAATTAATTCAGTGGAATAAATTCAGTGGAATTTCAGGGGAGTAGACCCCAAGCTCTGGTTGGAGCAGTTTTCCGTCAGCCGTTCCCTCTAACCTTCTTCAGCCTGCTGATGGGAGCATGAGGTGGGAAGGCTTTAGGAAGGTGCTATATGGGTGTCTTCCCTGAGCAAGGTGTTACACTGTCAGAGGGAAATCACTGCACATAACCCATTGGATGATTTCTTTGAGTATTTTTGCAGGAATAGAAGTTTAACTCATGAGTTCAAAGAGTGAGATAATTTTCATGCCATTCGTTTAATTTTCAATTTAAGGTAGCTTTTCATACACTTTTCATACCCATTGGAGGGGCCCAGCCGTGACCGCTCTCCTCTTAAGGCACCTCCAGCGTTAAGGAGAAGTGCAAAGACTTTGGGAGTGCCTTTTGTGTCTTCCCAGTGGGATGCTGATGCTCGAAACTTTTCTTTCACAGACTGCGACCTGAATCTCCAAAAACAAACAACAAAACCAAAGCGAAAGGCTTTTGCTACTGTCTCCCATGACATCCTGCTAGCAAAGCTGAGGAAGTGTGGGATAGAGGAGTGGGCAGTAAGGTGGCTTGAGAACTGGCTGACTGGCCGAGCTCAGAGGGTGGTGGTCGGCGGTGCAGAGTCCGGCTGGAGACCTGTGAGTAGCGGTGTTCTGGGAGGAGTGGCTGACACGCCAGAAGGCCGTGCTGCCATTCAGCGAGAGCTGGACAGGCTGAGGAGCTGGGCAGGAAGAAACCAGATGATGTTTAAGAAGAGCAAGTGTAGAGTCCTGCACCTGGGAAGGAACAGCCCTATGTATCAGTACAGGCTGGGGGATGACCGGCAGGAGAGGAGCTCTGGGGAGAAGGACCTGGGGGTCCTGGTGGACCACAGCTTGGCCATGAGCCGTCAGCCTGGTGGTCAAGAAGGCTTCCAGTGCTTCCCTGGACCAGTGCTGCAGTCCACTGGAAGCAGCCGCATGGGTCCCTCCCATGGTTGCTCACTGTGTCGTGCTCCTGTGCCCACAGGGTGATGGCCAGCACTGGTGGTGGTGGAGATGGTGTTGGTGAGCGTTGGCACCAGGTCATCCCCTGTGGGTCGGCCTCAGCATCGAGGAGCCCGTCCCTATGGGCCTGAGGTGGCCCTGGTGCCTCTCTCCCACTGCAGCTCAGGCTCCCTCCCTGTTTTGCAGGTGGAAAGCGGCGTTACCGGTCAATTAGTCTGGACGACATGGTACACGAGTCCATCCTTCGCCCACATGGGGGGCTGCCTCCCAAATGGGAGTAGCTCAGTCGCCCTTTCAGTTTTACCATGGCCCCCCCAGCTGCTCATTTTATGTCTAAAGTGGCTGCAGGAAGAGCAGCAGGACGAGTTGCAATGCCAAGGAAGGACGATCGTGGTGTCTCTGGAAGACAAGACAAATGGCTCTCTTCTATCAACACCACTGAAAGAGTGGAAAAAACACGTGGGCTCTCCAGAAAGAATGAGCAGCCACATGGCCTGACAGACCTCAAACTTTCAATAACGGAGATTCAGTATCATGAAAATGATACTGAATTCAGGAAACAGGACTGAAGAGTTGCGCTCTGAGGTGAGCTCCTCCGGCCAGCCTGCACTAATGGACTGCATCATGCGGGAGAGCATTCTCCGCCCTGATGGACGGCTGCCTGACAGGAACAGATTGTTACTGCAGCCTTCTCTATTGCATGAGTCAGAAACAGTCCTTTTCATCCGCAAGAGCTTCTATCCCAATGATGAGGACCAGAGAAGAAGAGAAAAGGAATTCCTTTGACCTCAGGGATTCTCCACGGCCTCTTCAGCTGTTCCTGGCATACCCTGCCATGTTCCTTGCTAGCCCCTGGAGCTGCACTTTCACAGCAAGAGGTCTGTGTGCGGCTCCAGGGACCATCACCCTGCCCATCGTGTCGTGCTCCACTACAAAGACATCAAGCACCTCCCAGGACCAGGGATCCCCCCAGGCAGGCTGTGTCTGGATGCCGTGCTGGAGCAGGAGCTGGAACCTGTGGGCCCTGGACTCTGCCCTGCAGGGCATTGCCCACAGCCTAGCCTGGCAGAGGTGTTTGTTGCCCCCCCATGTGGGATGGGAAAGGGAAGTGGGAGGGAAGAAAACAAAAAGAAAAAAAAAAGAAGAAGAAAAAAAAAAGGAAAAGCTCATGTATTGAGCAGAAAGAAGTAATAATGCTATTGATAATAAAACCTACAAAGCAAGTGCTGTTCAGTGAAATAATTGCTTGCCACCCGCGGTCTGATGCCCAGCCTGTCCTCGAGCAGTGTTCCCCCAGGCCCAGATGCCACATGGTGTGGGACATCCCTTTGGGGTCAGCTGTCCTGGTTCTGTCCCCTCCCAGCTCCTTGTGCACCCCCTCAGTGTGAGGAGTCGAAAAGTCCTTGGCTCTCTGGAAGAGCTGCTCTGCGACCATTATCGCGGACAGAAGCATGGAGACCCTCCAGAGGCTGTTTCTCCAGACAGGCCCAGCACCTGCAGCTTATGATGGCACTCCATCTGTCAAGGGCAGAGATTGAGAACTATAAGATTTAGTCCAGCAACGGAGAGCAGTGTGCGCGAGAGCATTCTCTGTGCAGATGGAGGGCTGCCTCAGAGAAATGGGGAGTTCCTGCAGCCTCTTGTGTTGTCCCCGCAAAGCTGCAAGGCTTCCCTGGGCCAGTGCAGAGGTCCATGCAAAAGAAGCATGGGGCGCAGGCCAAAGATCCCTGTGCTGGGGCTGGCCCCCTACCACCACGAAGTCCCTGAATCCAGGCACCAGCTGGGCCTGAGGCCAAAGACTCTGCTGGCAGCTTCCACTTGTGGGCTGCAGCCGTCCCTCTGAGGGGAACCACCAGCACGGAGGGGACCACAGCATCTGAGAGAGCTGGGGCTGAGGCAGGCCCCAAAGGACACCCCATGACAAAGCCCTTGACGCTGGCCCTTCCAAAAGCCCTTTCTTAGCTGCTCCTTTCAGCACAAGTCCAGCCGTTGTGCTGAGGATTGTGCCATCAAGTGGCACCCAAAGTAATAAAGAGCTCCTTCCCAGCTTAGGGGGGGCTGAGAGGAGGCCTCGTGGCGGCCTGCAGCTTCCTCACAAGGGGAGCAGAGGGGCAGGCGCTGAGCTGCCAGAGGACAGCAACAGGGCCGAGGGAAGGGCACGGAGCTGGGACAGGGGAGGGTCAGGCTGGCTGTTTGGGACCACTTCTGCCCTGAGAGGGTGGTCCCAGCATCCCAGAATGGCTGAGGTTGGAAGGGACCTCTGAGGATCATCCAGTCCAAAACCCCCTGCCGAGCAGGATCGCCCAGAGCACAGTGCGCAGGATGGCATCCAGGCGCCTCTTGTAGAATATCTCCAGAGAAGGAGACTCCACAACCTCTCTGGGCAACCTGTTCCTGGGCTGTCAGCCTGACAGTAAAGCAATGCCCTCTCCTATTGCAGCGGAACCTCCTGTGCTTCAGTTGGTGTCCGTTGCCCCTCGTCCTGGCTTTAAATGGCGCCCTCCTGTACTGGATGAGACAGAAACAGCCCTTTTCAGCCCTGAGAACACCAACCAGCACAGCTTCTTTCGGCAGGATGAGGGGCAGGCAAGCAGAGAAGAGGAATTCCTGCGACCTCATGCATTGTCCATGGCCTCTTCAGCTAGTCATGGCATGGCCAAAGCGGCTGCAGGAACAGCAGGACCATGTACAATCCCAAGGAAGGCAGATCATGGCATGAATGTGAGAAAACACAAATTAGAGTCTTCCACTGATACCGACAGAAGCATGGGGAAACCAAGTGGGTGCTCAATACAGAACTAGGGCCCAAAGGGCCTGAGGCACGCAAAACATTAAAGATGCAGATTCTGGAGTACAAGAAAGGAAAGATGAATCAAAGGCCATTCTCTGGGGTCAGCACCTGCAGCCAGCCACCACAAAGGGACTGCATTGTGCATTAGAGAATTCCCCACCCAGATGGAGGGCTGTGTCAGAGGAAGGGGGAGTTCCTGTGACCCTATTGGTTGCCTATTCTCCCTTCAGCACTTCCTAGCTTGGCCAACAGGGTAAATGGATTATCTTTAGCCCAGACAAATAGATGAGATAGCAGGTCTGCACCTGGCAGGCACACAGTCTGTGCTCTTTGTGTTTGGCAGGCGGCAAGAGGCCTTACTGGTCAATTAGTCTGGACCACATTGTACACGAGTCCATCATTTGCCCACATCAGGGGCAGCCTCATGGAGGGGTGCAGCTCAGTGACCCTTTCAGTTTTCCCATGGCCCCCCCAGCTGTTCATTGTATGGCTAAAGTGGCTGCAGGACAAGCATCAGGACGACTTGAGTGGCAAGGAAGGCTTCCAGGGACACTGAGAGAAGCATGTGGAAACCAAGTGGTATCTCCATACAGAACCAGTGCCTGCATGGCCTGAGGGTGCCCAAGGCATCCATGATGGAGATTCAGGATTGCAAGAAAGGAAAGGACACTGAAGGGCCACACTCTGAGGTGAGCTTCTCCAGCCAGCCTGCACTAATGGACTGCATCATGCGGGATCACCGTGGGGAGCAGTGCTGGCATTGGCAGCGGCAGCTTTCCTTCTGCCTCCTGCTGCTGGTGGCCGGGGTGTGCCTGGAATGGCCCAAGTGGCTGCAGGGCTGGCAGCAGGACAAGCTGCGGTGCTGAGGCAGGATGATCATGGCATCTGTGCCTCGCTAGCCCCTGGAGCTGCACTTTCAGAGCAAGAGGTCTGTGTGCAGCTCCAGGGACCATCACCCTGCCCATCGTGTCCTGCACAGCTACAAAGACATCGAGCACCTCCCAGGACCAGGGATTCCCCCAGGCAGCTGGGCTGGGGGGCTGCCTGAGATGAACGGGGAGGTCTTGCACCTTCTTGGGTTGCCCGTTGCCCCTTCAGCATTTCCCAGCCTGGCCACAGGGGCAAAAGCACCATCTTTGGTGTAGACCAAGGAAAGGAAGGGCAGAGATGCACATGGCAGGCACATCGACTGTGCCCTGAGTTGCAAGAAAAGTGTAGGGAAACTGGGCAGGCTCCCCAGGAACAGGCAGCGCCTGCAGGCCATGCTTGTCCCCAACCACCCAGCGGCCGAGATGCGGGGCTCCAACCCAGGCAGAGGAGGTGAAGAGCTGCCAGCTGGGGTATTTCCCAAAAGGAATACATCAGCAATGGGGATGATCATTCATGATAGTCTCCTTGACCCAAATGAGGGCCACTGTCAGCAGGAGAAGGCGTCCAAGGGGCGACATACACAGGAGGACCTGTTCTCACAGCGTCTTGTATTGTCCATGGCACACCCACTGCTTCCCAACCCCGCCAACACAGTACTATGAAAAGACTAGGCCTGCCAAATGGACTAGGTTACCAGCCTGGATCCATGAGTGGCTGATGTCAAGCATGGGAGCCAGCCCCACACTGCAGCCCCTGTCAAGATCAAGATGCTGATCAGCCCCTCCAGCCAGCCAGCAGAAATGGACTGCATTGTCCAGGAGAGCATTCTCCACCCTGATAGAGGGCTCTGTCAGACAAACGGGGAGTTGCTGCAGGCCATGCCCCCTTCAGCATTTCCCAGCTTGGCCAACAGGGAAAAAGGACAATCTTTGCCCCAGACAAATAGAAGAGATGGCAGGTCTGCACCTGGCAGGCACACAGACTGTGCTCTTAGTGACAACACATGCACAGGGAAACTGGGCGGGCTCCCCAGGAAACAGCAGCATCCCAGGACTGACATTCGGGGCTCTACACGAATCAAAAATATTGTTCCATCATCAAGGGGGGTGATTGTTCACGAGAGGTTGCTTGAACCACAAGAAGGGCGATGTCACTGGGAGGAGGTGTCCATGCGGCAACATCCACAGGTTGGCCTATCCCAGCCACCTCATGGGCAGTCCATGGCACACCCAGTGCTTCCCAGCCCGGCCAACACAATTACACGCATGTAGAAAGACCAGGGCTGCCAAACTGACTATGTTACCATCCTGGATCCATTTGTGACTGATGCCAGGAATGGCAAAGAGCCCCCCACTGCAGGATCACGAAGCTGCAGCTGAAGGAAGAGCTCCGCAGCAAGCTCCGTGAGCACATAACAAAGAAGTGCCGGGAAGTACAGCTGCAATGCTTCCCTGGGCCAGTGCAGAGGTCTATGGAAATGAAGCATCGAGCGCTGCCCAAAAATGCCCGTGCTGGCGCTGGCACCACCACAAAGTCCATCAGTACGCTTCATCAAGCCCAAGCCCCTCGTCCATCCGGACCAGGTGAAGCAGAAGAAGCGTGGGGCATCCATTGCCTGCCCAGAGGACTCCAGGACACCACGCTCTCATCCCGTGCCTGTCTATTTTCACAGCCCTGAGGCCACATTTATGCCTGAGGAGCAGCGTGAGGCCCTGGAGCTGCACATTCAAGCCAAGAAGCTGCAAATGCTTGAGAGACGTCTGGGCATGAAGCGTCCATCCCAGTCAGCTGTGCCCCAGGAGGAGGGTGGCAGGGCAGAGATAAGGAGCAGCGCCCTGCCCAGCACACCCTACAAACCTACAAAGAAATCGAGCAGCTCCCGGAACCACGGATCCCAGCAGCCAGACTGTGCTGAGTCAGTGCGCAAGAGGAAGTGGCAGAACCTGCGGGAACTCTACTCTGGCTTGTAGAGCATGAGTAGAACGTGTTTGTAAGTGTGGAAAGGAGTGACAGAGGACTAGTGGCCAGGCAGCTCACTCCTTTGGTCCAAATAAATCCTCATCCTAACTCCTGGGTGAGAGTTGTGCCTTGTTTGTGAAGCGCCAGCAGACTCGTAGTGGGCTGTGCCTGCAGTCTGGAGGGGGGTGTCAGGGAAGGGGTGTCCCTGGGCAGGGGGCTTGCCCATTATTAGTCCAGCGTGAATTCACCCATTCCTCTCTGAATTCAGGGGTATTCTAACGGGCACCTTCTCAAACTCCTAACTTGCAATTCCCAACTGGTAGCTCACAACTAGAGAATTCTAGAAGGTAATAGGGCAAGTAGCAGTCATCTAACAGTTGACATGTGCAGCCAGGACATCAAAATACCTTCTTAGCATCAAAAGTGCAGCCCCACATGTTAGCCAATGCCCACGTGTGTAGGGTTCACTTCCTATGCCCCACTCAGATTGAGTACTCTAAAGCAGCAGCTGCTACATGCACTGAGGATGATGAATAGTCAAGCGATACGTGGCTCAATCCCGGTTCTCCTCATCCTCCTGACAGTGATGATTCAGATGATCTGGGCAAAGGCAATGACATGGAGCTGGCAGCTCCTGTGAAAGGGACTGAGCAAACCCAGATGCACCCCCTCAGACTACCGCAAGAGGCTTGACCTCCCTGGAGTTAACTCATCTCCAGCTATATCTGACGGACCGTGTGTGAGAAAAGGGGGCACATAAGGATACCCTTGTGAGAAGCAATCTGTAGAAAATAACACAGGCTCAGGGGAGGATCTCACTGAACTACATTTTTTATTCAGGATTGTGGTGCCGGGCGTCCTGCAAGCAGGAGCGCGCAGCACAGGTGTATCATAACCTTATATCCCCTATTAGCCGATGCTTGATTCCTCCCCTGTTTCCTCACTGGCTGAGTCCTACAGGTTCAGAACGTACTCAACGCTTGTTACTATACCACATCTGTACAATTTTATTTGACCAACCTTTAATTTCTCCTTTTCCCTACTGTTTTCTTCCCTTGTGACTGGAGGGGCTAGTGACTTTTTGTTGTTGCTGAATCCGCAACTCCTGGTGTTGTTTTTCTTGTCCATCCTCCTTGTTTTGGGACCCTGGGACCTTCCAACGCTCCTTTCAACAGCAATGTTCCTTGCAACAGCAATGTTCTTTGCAACAGCATCCACTCCATCTGGGGAGCGGAGGGGAAGGTGCTGATCTCTGCTCTGTGGGGAGAGCAACAGGACCTGAGGGAACAGCATGGAGCTGTGACAGGGGAGGGTCAGGCTGGGTGTTAGGAAAGGTTCTGCACCAAACAGGATGCTTAGGCACTGGAACAGGGTCCCTGAGGGACACGGTCACAGCAGTGAGCCTGTCAGAGTCCCTGCAGTGTTTAGACAATGCTCTCAGACATTGGGTTTTGTTTTTTGGCCCTCTGTGGCCTCTTTTGTTTTTCTTTTACCTTTTTTTTTCCTTATTTTATTTTTTTTCCTTCTTCTCTTGTGACTAGAGGGAGTTCTTTTGCATTGATTAGAAAGTGGGAACGTCCACTGCCCCCCAGTTTTCATGTACTCGGCACTGTTATACCACCATTATGCCTACACAATCACTTTTGAATATGCAAGGTTAGTGGCATTTTCCCCTGCAAAACCACATCTTTCATTCCCACAAAAGGGCACACGGCGACCCACAGATTACGCAGCCTTCAATGCTGCCACTGCACTGGTTACTTTGTCTATTCCCAGGAGAACTGATGAAGTCTATTTTTCTGAGGAACAGGCCTTTCCACGGATGGACACAGTAGACCTGTAGGATGTGGTTTTTATGATTCCAATACTGGAGACAGACAGCGAGGAATCTGCTTGTACCTGGCAGGGACTACAATATACGTTCACTTGCTTGCTGCAGGCTTTTCGGCATAGTCCTGCTACACTGGCTAGAGAGCTAGAAAGAGGAAAATTCCTTCAGGACATTTCTGTGGTTCATAATAAAACATAATCATTTTTGCCAAAATATGGAGCTTCCATTTTCAGGAACTAGAGGCCTACTTGTTTCTACATACCCAAAGCAAGGAAGGGCAGAAAACTGGTAAAGTAACTCAGCTCTTCAACACATACAGGCAGGTGCAACAGAAGGAAATCAAGCAGATTTCTGCCATTGTTTCCGTGGTCCTACAAGTGGCAGGAAGATGTGATCATTGGGAAGCAATCCCCACCAACCTGAACTCCTAGGCATGAAACAGGGCAAGGGGTGCTTTAGGTTAGTTTACTGGCTTTCAAGAAGACAGGCCACCTTAGCTAGGCAAATTCAAAGGCCAACACCCATCTGGCTGAAGACAAGAAACACAAACACAAATGCAAACAGCACTGACCCTCTGGTCAGTCTCCCAAGAAACTTGCACAGATTCACCAGAGCCCTCCTGCCATGGTTAGGAATAATGGCATGAGAAAAGGCAACGGCAAACCTATGAAGGGAAAGTATCATAAATGCTCCAGTAGAGTGCAGAAAAACTTCAGAAAGAGAGATCATGTTGAGATTGCAAGTAACAATACAGCACGCACTGGCATTAGACCACGTGTCAGGTGCCAAAGGAGCTCTTGGTGACCTTGTGAGCAGCAGGGCTTCCCATTATGTAGACCAAAAGAGGCAAAAGGAAAAGCACATGTAAAAAAAAAAATAAATAAAGTAAAAGAGAAGGACCCTCAAAGGAAACACCTTCTTACTGGTGGGGCAGCCAGGCACTGGTAGATGCTTTGAAAATGTTCTCAAGCTGTTGCTCGAATATGCATGCAGAGGGCTGGTGGCTGTAGCTGTAACCTGCATGTCTGCTCAACTAATCCCTGCCGGTGATTAGGCAGACTGCAGAGTGAGGAAATTCTCCAGTCTTGCCTGAAGTGCAGGCTTTGGAAAGGAAGCAGCCAGAAGGGGCTGCCTGAGTGTGTGGCACTCTGCAGTCTGCCTCTGTACACTGAAGAGCTGCTCTTCTCCTGTTGCAAGTTCTCTTTCACTCTGCTCTTCCTCTCTTGGCCATTTTCATCAGCTTTGCCTCTGCTGAGCGATGGCCTGCTGCCGTTTTACAGAATCACAGAATCACAGAATTTTCTAGGTTGGAAGAGACCTCAAGGTCATCGAGTCCAACCTCCAACCTAACGCTAACAGCCCTCCACTAAACCATATCCCTAAGCTGTACATCTAAGCGTCTTTTGAAGACTTCCAGGGATGGTGACTCCACCACTTCCCTGGGCAGCCTGTTCCAATGCCTCACAACCCTTTCTGTAAAGAAGTTCTTCCTAACATCTAACCTAAAACTCCCCTGGCTCAACTTAAGCCCATTCCCCCTCGTCCTGTCACCAGGCACGTGGGAGAACAGGCCAACCCCCACCTCTCTACAGCCTCCTTTAAGGTATCTGTAAAGAGCAATAAGGTCACCCCTGAGCCTCGTAATCGTAGCGCAGAGAGGAGGAGAGCTTGGGCTTGATGAAGCAGACACTCCACTGGCTGCAGGGGCACAGCCTGCTTCCCCATGGGCCTCACCACAGGCCGCAGGGGACTTCTGCTCCGGTGCCTGGAGCACCTCTCCCCCTCGGGGCCTTGGCGCCTGCAAGGCTGTTCCTCACTCCTCTCACTCTCCCAGCTGCTGTGTGGCACAGCCTTTTTATTTCTTCTGTCTTAAATATGCTCTCAGAGAGCTGGCAAACAATATCATTTCTTGGCTCTGCTCTGGGCAGCAGTGGGGTCCTTACCAAACATGGGGCAGCTTCTAGATCCTTCTCACAGGAGCCACGCCCATGGCCCCCTGCTACCCAAACCTTGCCACATAAACCCCCTACACTCTGTCACTCTCACAGTAAAGCAATGCCCTCTCCTATTGCAGCGGAACCTCCTGTGCTTCAGTTGGTGTCCGTTGCCCCTCGTCCTGGCTTTAAATGGCGGCCTCCTGTACTGGATGAGACAGAAACAGCCCTTTTCAGCCCTGAGAACACCAACCAGCACAGCTTCTTCTCGGAGGGATGAGGGGCAGGCAAGCAGAGAAGAGGAATTCCTGCGACCTCATGCAATATCCATGGCCTTTTCAGCTGTTCCTGGCATGGCCAAAGTGGCTGCAGGAACAGCAGCAGGACCACGTACCATCCCAAGGAAGGCAGATTGTGGCATGTCTCTGATAAATCACAGATTAGAGTATTCCTTTGACGCTGACAGAAGCAATGGGAAACCAAGCGGGTGCTCAATACAGAACCAGGGCCCAAAGGGCCTGAGGCCACTGAAAATGTGTAAAATACAGATTCTGGAGTACAAGAAAGGAAAGATGAATCAAAGGCCACACTCTGGTATAAGCCCCTCCAGCCAGCCCCCAGAAATGGACTGCATTGTCCGGGAGAGCATTCTCCACCCAGATGGAGGGCTCCATGAGAGGAAGGGGGAGTTCTTGCGGCCTTATGGGTTCCCCATGCTCCCTTCAGCACTTCCCAGCTGGTCCTGGCATGGCCAAAGTGGCTGCAGGAACAGCAGGACCACGTACCATCCCAAGAAAGGCAGATCGTGGCATGACTGTGAGAAAACACAAATTAGAGTCGTGCACTGACGCCGACAGAAGCATGGGGAAACCAAGTGGGCTCTCCATGCAGAACCAGTGCCCACACAGCCTGAGGATGCCCAAGGCCTCCGTATTGGAAATTTAGGATTGCAAGAAAGGAAACAACACTGAAGGGCCACACTCTGGGATCAGCTCCTCCAACCAGTCTGCTCAAATGGACTGCAGCATTCTCCACCCAGATGGAGGGCTGTGTCAGAGGAAGGGGGAGTTCCTGTGGCCCTATGGGTTGCCTATGCCCCCTTCAGTACTTCCTAGCTTGGCCAACAGGGTAAAAGGATTATCTTTGGCCCAGACAAATAGAAGAGATGGCAGGTCTGCACCTGGCAGGCACACAGTCTGTGCTCTTTGTGTTTGGCAGGCGGCAAGAGGCCTTACTGGTCAATTAGTCTGGACCACATTGTACACGAGTCCATCATTTGCCCACATCAGGGGCAGCCTCATGGAGGGGTGCAGCTCAGTCACCCTTTCAGTTTTCCCATGCCCCCCCCCAGCTGTTCATTGTATGGCTAAAGTGGCTGCAGGACAAGCATCAGGACGACTTGGAATGGCAAGGAAGGCTTCCAGGGACACTGAGAGAAGCATGTGGAAACCAAGTGGTATCTCCATACAGAACCAGTGCCTGCATGGCCTGAGGGTGCCCAAGGCATCCATGATTTAGATTATGATTGCAAGAAAGGAAAGGACACTGAAGGACCACACTCTGAGGTGAGCTCCTCCAGGCAGCCTTCACTAATGGACTGCATCATGCGGGAGAGCATTCTCGGCCCTGATGGACAGCTTCCTGACAGTAACGGATTGTTAACTGCAGCCTTTTCTATTGCATGAGACAGAAACAGTCCTTTTCCTCCGCAAGAGCTTCTATCCCAATGATGAGGACCAGAGAAGCGAAAAGGAATTCCTTTGACCTCGGGGATTCTCCACGGCCTCTTCAGCTGTTCCTGGCATGGCCAAAGTGCCTGTAGGAACAGCACCAGGACCACCTAGAGTACTGAGAACTGCTGGTCATGGCATGACTGTGACAAACCACAAGTCACAGTCTTCCATTGGCACCAACAGAAGCATTGGGAAACCAAGAGGGCCCTCCATACACAAACAGTGCCCACATGGCCTGAGGCCACCAAAAATATCGAAGATGGAGATTCTGGATTGCAAGAAAAAAAAAGAGGAATCAAGAGCCTCACTCTGGGGTCAAATCCTCCAGCCAGCCACCAGAAATGGACTGCATTGTGTATGAGAGCATTCTCCACCCAGATGGAGGGCTGCGTCAGACAAACGGGGAGTTCCTGCAGGCCATGCCCCCTTCAGAATTTCCCAGCTTGGCTAGCAGGGAAAAAGGACTATCTTTGCCCCAGACAAATGGAAGAGATGGCAGGTGTGCAGCTTGCAGGCGCACAGACTGTGCTCTTTGTCACAAGGAATGCACTGGGAAACTGGGCGGGCTCCCCAAGGGACAGTAGCAACCCAGGAGTGACATTCAGGGCTCAACACAAAACATAAATATTGTTCCGTCATCAATCAAGGGCGGTGATTGTGCATGAGAGGTTGCTTGAAGCACAAGATGGGCTGTCCCAAAATGCCCATGCTGGGGCTGGCACTATGCCACAACAAAGTCCCTCTGTACGCTTCAGCAAGCCCTAAGCTCCTCGTCCATCCGGACCAGGTGGAACAGAAGAAGCGTGGGGCATGCATTGCCTGCCCAGATGCCTCCAGGACAGCACGCTCCCAGCCCGTGCCTGTCTATTTTCATAGCCCTGAGGCCACGTTTATGCTCCCCAAGGGATCACCATTGGCAGCGGCAGGTTTCCTTCTGCCTCCTGCTGCTGGTGACCGGGGTGTGCCCGGAATGGCCCAAGTGGCTGCAGGGCTGGCAGCAGGACAAGCTGCGGTGCTGAGGCAGGGTGATCATGGCATCTGTGCCTCGCTAGTCCCTGGAGCTGCACTTTCAGAGCAAGAGGTCTGTGTGCAGCTCCAGGGACCATCACCCTGCCCATCGTGTCCTGCACACCTACAAAGACATCGAGCACCTCCCAGGACCAGGGATCCCCCCAGGCAGCTGGGCTGGTAATTAACGGGGATGTCCCGTGACCTCTTTGGTTGCCCGTTGCACCTTCAGCATTTCCCAGCCTGGCCAAAGGGGCAAAAGCACCATCTTTGGTGTAGACCAAGGAAAGGAAGGGCAGAGATGTACATGGCAGGCACATCAACTGTGCCCTGAGTTGCAAGAAAAGTGTAGGGAAACTGGGCAGGCTCCCCAGGAACAGGCAGCGCCTGCAGGCCATGCTTGTCCCCAACCACCCAGCGGCCGAGATGCGGGGCTCCAACCCAGGCAGAGGAGCTGAAGAGCTGCCAGCTGGGGTATTTCCCAAAGGGAATCCATCAGCAATGGGGATGATCATTCATGATCGTCTCCTTTACCCAGGTGAGGGCCACTGTCAGCGGGAGAAGGTGTCCAAGGGACAGCACAGGACGACCTGTTCTTACAGCGACTTTTATTGTCCATGGCACACCCAGTGCTCCCCAGCCTGGCCAACACAGTATTTTCAAAGCCCTGAGTGACAGGAAGCTGCAAATGCTTGGAAGACATCTGTGCATGAAGCGTCCATCCCAGTCAGCTGTGCCCCAGGAGGAGGGTGGCAGGGCAGCCCTAAGGACCAGCACCCTGCCCAGCACACCCTACAAACCTACAAAGAAATCGAGCACCTCCCGGAACCACGGATCCCAGCAGCCAGACTCCGCTGAGTCAGTGCGCAAGAGGAAGTGGCAGAACCTGCGGGAACTCTACTCTGGCTTGTAGGGCATGAGTAGAAAGTGTTTGTAAGTGTGGAAAGGAGTGACAGAGGACTAGTGGCCAGGCAGCTCACTCCTTTGGTCCAAATAAATCCTCATCCTAGCCCCGGGGTGGGAGTGGTACCCACTTTGTGAAGCGCCAGCAGACTTGCGTTGGGCTGTGCCTGCAGTCTGGAGGGGGGTGTCAGGGAAGGGGTGTCCCTGGGCAGGGGGCTTGCCCATTATTAGTCCAGTGTGAATTCACCCACTCCTCTCTGAATTCAGGGGTATTCTGACACTCACCGATGGAATGGCTGCTAGCGACCTTGGGCGCAGATTGAGCAAATCCAAGGTTACAGCTGCATCCCAGTATTGGGAGCCAGAACGGACCTGCTGATGACTGTATAAGAAGCAGGAGAAGGGTAAGAGGGCCTCTCACAATTTTGACAAGGTTCCCTGGGTAACATCTGCAGCTGCTGGAGGGATATTAATGGGAGTATTAATACATGGAATTGTATGTCTTATTTGTAGATGTCTGGGTGTCTCATGTTGAAAGCATTTGTGTAAGTGTGTGTGTTTGAGACAAAGTCTTGTTGTGAAGTGAGTTAATCCACGAGGAACACGAATCCACGAGAGATGATACAGACAAGTTTGGTTATTGTCTGTAGCACATGACAGATCAAAAGGAAGTGCTGTTTTACCCAGTGTTGATTGGTGGTGCCCAATATATGGGCCCGGCGGTGCATCTTACAATCGTGTTTTTTGTTCTTAAATGTTCTTAAATGAGTGCGACAAGGAGGAAGGCGGGAGCATTATCTAAGTAACAGATTAGAAGTTTTGGTATATTCGCTGTGGTGTTTGGTCATTTTCCAAAGTATCGGGGGAGGAGGAGGCTGACTGATTATCAAAGCGTTAGAACGGAGAGAGTCACTTCTTTGGTGGTTGGGGCTTTAGTCCTGAGAATTTGGTAAGAAGGGGGAGAGTGATTTTATTTAGACCTCAGTACTTTTTAAAACCCCCATATTGGTGGATGTGTAGAAGTGATTCCTTGTTTTGTGTGGGCTTAGTAACAAAGTGCATGAAAAAAATTGGCATTCGGTTTGAAATTTGGTCCTGTTGAAATGTAACCTTTGTGAAAAAGTTGGCATTGTTTGTCTAGAAGATGGAGGGCTGAGTGCTTCAGGGGTTTTCCTGAAGCTGTGTGGATTTAGGGTTGGAACGGGGCTCATTAAGAATCTGAAATAGTGAAGTTTGTACGTGGAAAGAAGAGTTTAATCCCAGAGAATTGGGAGGTGTGGGCAGAAGATTAGGAAAAGATAGCAAAAACCTGCAATAAAAAGGTTTGGAAAATGAAAGGTCATGGAAAATGAAAGAAGGGACAGTAATTGATAAGGAATAGTAACAAATAAATGGGAATGGGAAATGAAGGAAACGGGTAATATCTCAAACAAAGACGTTTTAAAGAAAGCCTCCTTGGGTGCATATTGGCACAGTGGAAGGATATTGTTAGAAATGGGGGCACAGAAAGCAAGAGGACTTTTACTAAGTATTGCAATCACTGGTGGCCACTGTATAAGCTAAACGGCCACTTTATGGATCAATTGATTGTAACAATATCTTGCAATTAATGTTGCTGTTGAGGAGAGAAGGAAAATAGGACGAGATGTTGTATACTGATACGTTGTTTAGCATGTTAGAGGGAAAAGGTATGGAATTGAGTTGGCCCCTGAGTGAGCCTTTAGTGTTGGCATTAGAAAAGTACAGGCTGGAGAAAGATAAAAGAAGTGTTAATAGGGTTGTTGGAGGTGTTCAAGGTGTAGCAGGTAGCGTTTGACAGAGCTGTTTGAAGTTGAATGAGCAGGAAAACTCAGATGGTGCTCAGTGCCTCAGGAGGAGTGGATGTGACATGGCAGAAGAGAAAGGAGCGGCTTCACCCCCAGCCCTAGAGACACATGCTGATGTTTCTCCTGTGTTGTGTGGCTGGTGAAAGGCTGACCAACGTGCATCTTGTCTTTGGAACAACATGCAATTGAACCAGCACAGGGTAAGGCTCTGTTTTTTGGATTTCATGGTATTTGGTGGCATAGAAGGTCATTGGAATTGTAACTATTGACAGCCCTTTGGATTTCTCTCATATGATGCTGGGCAGTACTTTTTTTTTTCATGCTATGATGGCTTGAAGTAGAGGTTGCTACTCTGAGCACCTAGGGCTCTAATGCGGAGCTTGTCTCTTGTGAAAAGACATCTCCTGAAGGTGGCTTGGTGTGTCCGGATTTTCTGCCCTGTGAGGTAGGAAGTGAGGTGATTGAAGGAAAAGCATTGTTGTTCCAGGCTGTGAGCATAGCTCGTGGGCTTTTAAAGCAATAGTTTTGTAGTAAGGAGATAACCTGTGACCTCTACTGCCCCTCCAGTTCAAACCCATCTTGTCTGACACCTCATTGCCAAAGGCAGAGTGTGCAGAGATGAATGGGGCAGAGCTGTCTGCAGAGGTTGACTGGGAACAGAAGGGTCCATGGAGTAATTCGGGTTGGAAGGGAGCTCTGGAGGTCACCCATGCAACTGCCTGGGGGACAAAGCAGGTCTGGTTCTGTCAGGTGTCTCAGAGCCTTGTGCTGTTGAATTTCCAGTTGCCTGTTGTTATGAAATACTGGAGCAATTTTTTTTTGTCTGCTGTTGTGGTCACTGGGTGATGTGGAGACTCACAGGAGTCCTGTGTGGCATCTGGACTGGGTATGAGGAAGAGGTTTTTCACTGAGAGGGTTGTCGTGCACTGGAACAGGTTCCCCAAGGATGCAGTCACTGCACCAAGCCTGTTGGAGTTTAAGAAGCATTTGCACTGTGCTCTTACTCGTATGGTCTGAATTTTTGGGTAGACCCGTGTGGTGCCAGGAGTTGGACTCGATGATCCTTATGGGTTCCTTCCAACTGGGGATATTCTATGATTCTATGATTCTGTGAAAAGAGGATGTAGGAATGTTAGTAGTTCCGCCTCAACCCAAGGCTGAGATCTCAGAATCATGGGTGTGAGCCCTCTGGGGCAGAGGGATCATGATGGGTCCCAGAGAGTTGTCATGGAAACAGGAAAAGGCTTTTGTTTGTTTGTTTGTTTGCTTTTATAATGCTTGAAATTTAAATTGGGGAAGATGATTGGAATACATCAGTTTTTATACTCACCCGATTTGCCAAGGTCCTTGTTAGGAAGGAACTTGCTGGAAAAAATTGAATGCAAAAATTTCTTTGGAACAAGGAAAAATGGAAATAGATTGAAAGGATGCCTTTTTCTGCCTGCCCGTGGCAACGGAAAGACAGAAACTCTTTGCCTTTGAGTGGGAAAATCCTAACAGCGGATCTTGGAGTTTGAAATACCCCTTTGGGAAAAGGGGACACTGTTGCAATGTGCAAATGATAGCTACTGAAAAAGAAAAGAGGATGTGTATAATGGATGGACTGAAGTTTTCCAGCACCAGTTCTGTGAACCCAGCCTCTTTCCTTAGTCAGGATTGCATCAAGACCACGGACACGGTATACTGCAGCTGACCGGACTTCAAGGATACACCCCTAGAAGATGTGCAGGATTGGTATATGGACGGCAGCAGCTTTGTCCACCAGGGATTTCGCCTCACAGGATATGCGGTAACAAACGTCAGCCCAAAAGGTGGAAATCATCACCTTGAGAAGAGCTTTTGAGCTGGCAAACATTTGGGCAGATCTGAAATAGGCCTTTGGTGTGGTGTATGCACACAGGGCAATTTGGAAGAAGAGAGGACTTTAATCTTCCTCAATTAAAGATGCAGAAGAGGCTGATAGCAGTTATTAGCGGGAGAGCATTCTCCGCCCTGATGGACGGCTGCCCGACATCAGTGGATCATTACTGCAGCCTCCTGTCCTGCCCAGGGCAGAACCAGCCCTATCCAGCCCTGAGAACACCATCCACAAGAGCTTCTTCCAGAAGGATGAGGGGCAGTCCAGCAGAGAAAAGGAATTGCCACAGCCTCACGGATCGTCCATGGCTTCTTCAGCTGTTCCTGGCATGGCCAAAGTGGCTGCAGGACCAACAGCAGGAACACCTACAGTTGTGAGAAATGCTGAACATGGCATGACTGTGACAAACCAGAAGTTAGAGTCTTCCATGGACACTGAGAGAAGCATGCGGAAACCAAGTGGTTCCCTCCATACACAAACAGTGCCCGCATGGCCTGAGGCCACCGAAAATTTCTAAGATGGAGATTCTGGATTGCAAGGAAGGAAAGAGGAATCAAGAGCCTCACTCTGGGGTCAGCTCCTCCAGCCAGCCACCAGAAATGGACTGCATTGTCCAGGAATCACAGAATCACAGAATCACCCAGAAAGAGGGCTGTGTCAGACAAAGGGGGAGTTCCTGCGGCCCTATGGGTTGCCCATGCTCCCTTCAGCACTTCCCAGCTTGGCCAACAGGGAAAAAGGTTTTTCTTTGCCCCAGATAAATAGAAGAAATGGTACGTGTGCAGCTTGCAGGCGCTCAGACTGTGCTCCTAGCCAAAAGGAATGCACAGGGAAACTGGGCGGGCTCCCCAGGAAACAGCAGCAACCCAGGACTGACATTCAGGGCTCTACATGAGCCAAAAATATCGTTCCATCATCAATCAAGGGGGGTGATTGTTCATGAGAGGTTGCTTGAAGCACAAGAAGGGCTGTCCCTAAATGCCCGTGCTGGGGCTGGCACTATGCCTCAACAAAGTCCCTCAGTACGCTTCATCAAGCCCAAGCCCCTCGTCCATCCGCACCAGGTGAAGCAGAAGAAGCGTGGGGCATCCATTGCCTGCCCTGAGACCTCCAGAACACCACGCTCCCACCCCGTGCCTGTCTATTTTCACAGCCCTGAGGCCACGTTTATGCTCCCCAGGGGATCACCGGGGGGAGCAGTGCTGGCATGGGCAGCGGCAGCTTTCCTTCTGCCTCCTGCTGCTGGTGGCCGGGGTGTGCGTGGAATGGCCCAAGTGGCTGCAGGGCTGGCAGCAGGACAAGCTGCGGTGCTGAGGCAGGGTGCTCATGGCATCTGTGCCTCGCTAGCCCCTGGAGCTGCACTTTCAGAGCAGGAGGAGGGTGGCTGGGCAGCCCCAAGCCCCGGCACAGTGTTCAGTGAGATTGGCTGCTCTGGCTTCAAGAGGGACCCGGTCGCATGGGTAAAACCCTGAGGACGCCCTGGGGAGTGGCAAAGGCCTGGGCAGGACCAGAGTCCGGCATCGTCTCCCTGGTCCTCGGCACAGGACTGCGAACTGTGAGCCTGAGGGCTGAGCAGCGGCAAGGGTCAGAAAAGCAGAAGCACCATGGACACTTTGTGGGACCAGCCCCAGGAGCCTGGCAAGACCACTGGGGCAGCAGCACGGAGCAGGCCAGAGGCTCTCAGCTACGGAGGCTTGAAGGTCTTGGGGCTGGGAGACTTGGGGCTTTGGGACTGGAGGGCCAGGATGTGTTGGAAGGGGTCCCGTGGGTCCCTCCCCAGGTTGGTCACTGTGCTGTGCTTCTGTGCCCACAGGGTGATGGCCGACCCCGGCGATCTCTGAGACGACGACAGCAGCAACCACTGGTACTGAAGCCAGGTGAGTCCCCCGTGGGTCAGCCTCAGCAGTGAGCAGCCCGTCCCTATGGGCTTGAGGTGGCCCTGGTGCCTCTCTCCCACTGCAGCTCAGACTCCCTCCCTGTTTTGCAGGTGGAAAGAGGCGTTACAGGTCAATTACTCTGGACGACATGGTACACGAGTCCATCCTTCGCACACATGGGGGCCTGCCTCATGGAGGGGTGCAGCTCAGTCACCCATTCAGTTTTCCCATGGCCCCCTCTGCTGTTCCTGACATGCCTAAAGTGGCTGCAGGACAAGCAGCAGGACCAGTTGCAATGCCAAGGAAGGATGAGTATGGCATTTCTGGAAGAGAAGACAAATGGCTCTCTTCTATCAACACCAGGGAAAGAATGGAAAAAAACACGTGGGCTCTCCAGAAAGAATGAGCAGCCACAAGGCCTGACAGACCTCAGACTTTCAATAACCGAGTGAAACCTGCTGCTGGTGGCCAGGGTGTGCCTGGAATGGCTCAAGTGGCTGCAGGGCTGGCAGCAGGACAAGCTGCGGTGCTGAGGCAGGGTGATCATGGCATCTGTGCCTCGCTAGCCCCTGGAGCTGCACTTTCAGAGCAAGAGGTCTGTGTGCAGCTCCAGGGACCATCACCCTGCCCATCGTCTCCTGCACAGCTACAAAGACATCGAGCACCTCCCAGGAGCAGGGATCCCCCCAGGCAGGCTGTGTCAGGCTGCTGTGCTGGAGCAGGAGGTGGAACCTGTGGGCCCTGGACTCTGCCCTGCAGGGCATTGCCCACAGCCTAGCCCGGCAGAGGTGTTTGTTGCCCCCCCATGTGGGATGGGAAAGAGAAGTGGGAGGGAAGAAAAGATAAAAAAAAAAAAATGTAAAAACTCGTGTTGAGCAGGAAGAAGTAATAATGCAGTTGATAATAAAACCTACAAAGCAAGTGCTGTTCAGTGAAATAATTGCTTGCCACCCACGGTCCGATGCCCAGCCTGTCCTCTAGCAGTGTTCCCCCCGGCCCAGATATCACATGGTGTGGGACATCCCTTTGGGGTCAGCTGTTATTAGGGGAGAAATTAAAAGGAGGCCCAGACAGCAAGAGCCCTGGCTAGGCAAGGAGCAATGTGCCCTATGTAAGAAATTTGGGCATTTGAAAAACCAATGCGTGGAACAGAAACGAAATGGGAAAGGGAACCGTGGAAGGGAGGTGGTGGTTGCACATGCAAAAGACAACTGAGGAAGAGCGCGGGAGTCTACCCCAGCAGATCCGTTGGCTGTAAAAATGAAGCTGGGGAAGGAGGTAAAAGAGGTGGAACTTATGGTGGATACGAGGGCGACATACTCAGTTTTAATGAAAGCATCAGTACCAGTGGGGAAAGATTAAATTGTAGTGAAGGGGGCAACTGGCAAATCTGAAAAAGCATATTTCTACAAAGAATTGAAATAGAAATATGGGAAACAGTGGGGCATTCGCAAGTTCCTATACGTGCCCATCTCTCCAGAGTCACTTCTAGGGAGAGATTTGCATGCAGAGCTTGCTGTGCTGCTCTTGCCTCAGCTGCCTGCTGACAGGCGCTGCAATGTGGGGTTGGCTCCTGTCCTTGCTGTCAGCCACACACAATGGTGGGGTGGGGGTGAAGCCAGGTGAGTCCCCCGTGGGTCAGCCTCAGCAGTGAGCAGCCCGTCCCTATGGGCCTGAGGTGGCCCTGGTGCCTCTCCCTCACTGCAGCTCAGACTCCCTCCCTGTTTTGCAGGTGGAAAGCAGCGTTACCGGTCAATTAGTCTGGACGACATGGTACACGAGTCCATCCTTCGCCCACATGGGGGGCTGCCTCAAAAAGGGGTGCAGCTCAGTCCCCTTTCAGTTTTCCCATGGCCCCCCGAGTTGTTCATTGTATGTCTAAAGTGGCTACAAGACAAACAGCAGGACAAGTTGCAATGCCAAGGAAGAATGATCGTGGCATGTCTGGAAGAGAAGACAAATGGCTCTCTTCTATCAACACCAGTGAAAGTGTGGAAAAAACACGTGGGCTCTCCAGAAAGAATGAGCAGCCACAAGGCCTGACAGACCTCAAACTTTCAATAACCGAGTGAAAGCTGCTGCTGGTGGCCGGGGTGTGCCTGGAATGGCCCAAGTGGCTGCAGGGCTGGCAGCAGGACAAGCTGCGGTGCTGAGGCAGGGTGCTCATGGCATCTGTGCCTCGCTAGCCCCTGGAGCTGCACTTTCAGAGCAAGAGGTCTGTGTGCAGCTCCAGGGACCATCACCCTGCCCATCGTGTCGTGCTCCACTACAAAGACATCGAGCACCTCCCAGGACCAGGGATCCCCCCAGGCAGCTGGGCTGGTAATTAACGGGGATGTCCCGTGACCTCTTTGGTTGCCCGTTGCACCTTCAGCATTTCCCAGCCTGGCCAAAGAGGCAAAAGCACCATCTTTGGTGTAGACCAAGGAAAGGAAGGGCAGAGATGCACATGGCAGGCACATCGACTGTGCCCTGAGTTGCAGGAAAAATGTAGGGAAATTGGGCAGGCTCCCCAGGAACAGGCAGTGCCTGCAGGCCATGCTTGCCCCCAACCACCCAGCAGCCAAGATGCAGGGCTCCAACCCAGGCAGAGGAGCTGAAGAGCTGCCAGCTGGGGTATTTCCCAAAGGGAATCCATCAGCAATGGGGATGATCATTCATGATCGTCTCCTTTACCCAGGTGAGGGCCACTGTCAGCGGGAGAAGGTGTCCAAGGGACAGCACAGGACGACCTGTTCTTACAGCGACTTTTATTGTCCATGGCACACCCAGTGCTCCCCAGCCTGGCCAACACAGTATTTTCAAAGCCCTGAGTGACAGGAAGCTGCAGATGCTTGGGAGACATCTGGGCATGAAGCGTCCATCCCAGTCAGCTGTGCCCCAGGAGGAGGGTGGCAGGGCAGCCCTAAGGACCAGCACCCTGCCCAGCACACCCTACAAACCTACAAAGAAATCGAGCACCTCCCGGAACCACGGATCCCAGCAGCCAGACTCCGCTGAGTCAGTGCGCTAGAGGAAGTGGCAGATCCTGCAGGAACTCTACTCTGGCTTGTAGGGCATGAGTAGAAAGTGTTTGTAAGTGTGGAAAGGAGTGACAGAAGACTAGTGGCCAGGCAGCTCACTCCTTTGGTCCAAATAAATCCTCATCCTAGCCCCGGGGTGGGAGTGGTACCCACTTTGTGAAGCGCCAGCAGACTTGCGTTGGGCTGTGCCTGCAGGCTGGAGGGGGGTGTCAGGGAAGGGGTGTCCCTGGGCAGGGGGCTTGCCCATTATTAGTCCAGTGTGAATTCACCCACTCCTCTCTGAATTCAGGGGTATTCTGACACTCACCGATGGAATGGCTGCTAGCGACCTTGGGCGCAGATTGAGCAAATCCAAGGTTACAGCTGCATCCCAGTATTGGGAGCCAGAACGGACCTGCTGATGACCGTATAAGAAGCAGGAGAAGGGTAAGAGGGCCTCTCACAATTTTGACAAGGTTCCCTGGGTAACATCTGCAGCTGCTGGAGGGATATTAATGGGAGTATTAATACATGGAATTGTATGTCTTATTTGTAGATGTCTGGGTGTCTCATGTTGAAAGCATTTGTGTAAGTGTGTGTGTTTGAGACAAAGTCTTGTTGTGAAGTGAGTTAATCCACGAGGAACACGAATCCACGAGAGATGATACAGACAAGTTTGGTTATTGTCTGTAGCACATGACAGATCAAAAGGAAGTGCTGTTTTACCCAGTGTTGATTGGTGGTGCCCAATATATGGGCCCGGCGGTGCATCTTACAATCGTGTTTTTTGTTCTTAAATGTTCTTAAATGAGTGCGACAAGGAGGAAGGCGGGAGCATTATCTAAGTAACAGATTAGAAGTTTTGGTATATTCGCTGTGGTGTTTGGTCATTTTCCAAAGTATCGGGGGAGGAGGAGGCTGACTGATTATCAAAGCGTTAGAACGGAGAGAGTCACTTCTTTGGTGGTTGGGGCTTTAGTCCTGAGAATTTGGTAAGAAGGGGGAGAGTGATTTTATTTAGACCTCAGTACTTTTTAAAACCCCAATATTGGTGGATGTGTAGGAGTGATTCCTTGTTTTGTGTGGGCTTAGTAACAAAGTGCATGAAAAAAATTGGCATTCGGTTTGAAATTTGGTCCTGTTGAAATGTAACCTTTGTGAAAAAGTTGGCATTGTTTGTCTAGAAGATGGAGGGCTGAGTGCTTCAGGGGTTTTCCTGAAGCTGTGTGGATTTAGGGTTGGAACGGGGCTCATTAAGAATCTGAAATAGTGAAGTTTGTACGTGGAAAGAAGAGTTTAATCCCAGAGAATTGGGAGGTGTGGGCAGAAGATTAGGAAAAGATAGCAAAAACCTGCAATAAAAAGGTTTGGAAAATGAAAGGTCATGGAAAATGAAAGAAGGGACAGTAATTGATAAGGAATAGTAACAAATAAATGGGAATGGGAAATGAAGGAAACGGGTAATATCTCAAACAAAGACGTTTTAAAGAAAGCCTCCTTGGGTGCATATTGGCACAGTGGAAGGATATTGTTAGAAATGGGGGCACAGAAAGCAAGAGGACTTTTACTAAGTATTGCAATCACTGGTGGCCACTGTATAAGCTAAACGGCCACTTTATGGATCAATTGATTCTAACAATATCTTGCAATTAATGTTGCTGTTGAGGAGAGAAGGAAAATAGGACGAGATGTTGTATACTGATACGTTGTTTAGCATGTTAGAGGGAAAAGGTATGGAATTGAGTTGGCCCCTGAGTGAGCCTTTAGTGTTGGCATTAGAAAAGTACAGGCTGGAGAAAGATAAAAGAAGTGTTAATAGGGTTGTTGGAGGTGTTCAAGGTGTAGCAGGTAGCGTTTGACAGAGCTGTTTGAAGTTGAATGAGCAGGAAAACTCAGATGGTGCTCAGTGCCTCAGGAGGAATGGATGTGACATGGCAGAAGAGAAAGGAGCGGCTTCACCCCTAGCCCTCTGCAGAGACTGTCTGTATTCACTTTGATATCTCAGGCTCACGGTGTGGCATTGAGAGATACCGAGGGAGTTGGGAATCTTGACCATGAGTAAAAGAAAGGAGCCTGGGGGAGCCATCCTGATCCCCCACGCTCCTCACACACCACTGGGCAGGTGACGGGTGCCCCAGGCTCCTTCTGCTTGACCTGGTCCAGATGGACGAGGGGTTTGGGCTCGAGGAAGCAGACACAGGGACTTTGTGGTGGTTATAGGGGAGCAGACACAGCACAGGGATTTTTGGACATGACTTGGTGCAGCTGTTCCACAGACAGCTGCACTGGCCCAGGGAAGTGTTGCAGCTTTACTTCTAGGCACTTTCTTGCTGTGTGCATGCAGAGCTTGCTGTGCTGCTCTTGCCTCAGCTGCCTGCTGACAGGGGCTGCAATGTGGGGTTGGCTCCTGTCCTTGCTGTCAGCCACACACAATGGTGGGGTGGGGGTGAAGCCAGGTGAGTCCCCCGTGGGTCAGCCTCAGCAGTGAGCAGCCCGTCCCTATGGGCCTGAGGTGGCCCTGGTGCCTCTCTCCCACTGCAGCTCAGACTCCCTCCCTGTTTTGCAGGTGGAAAGAGGCGTTACCGGTCAATTAGTCTGGATGACATGGTACACGAGTCCATCCTTCGCACACATGGGGGGCTGCCTCCCAAAGGAGTGAAGCTCAGTCGCCCTTTCAGCTTTCCCATGGCCCCCTGAGCTGTTCCTGACATGCCTAAAGTGGCTACAGGACAAGCAGCAGGACAAGTTGCAATGCCAAGGAAGAATGATCGTGGCATGTCTGGAAGAGAAGACAAATGGCTCTCTTCTACCAACACCAGTGAAAGTGTGGAAAAAACACGTGGGCTCTCCAGAAAGAATGAGCAGCCACAAGGCCTGACAGACCGCAGACTTTCAATAACCGAGTGAAAGCTGCTGCTGGTGGCCAGGGTGTGCCTGGAATGGCCCAAGTGGCTGCAGGGCTGGCAGCAGGACAAGCTGCGGTGCTGAGGCAGGGTGATCATGGCATCTGTGCCTCGCTAGCCCCTGGAGCTGCACTTTCAGAGCAAGAGGTCTGTGTGCAGCTCCAGGGACCATCACCCTGCCCATCGTGTCGTGCTCCACTACAAAGACATAGAGCACCTCCCAGGACCAGGGATTCCCCCAGGCAGGCTGTGTCTGGATGCTGTGCTGGAGCAGGAGCTGGAACCTGTGGGCCCTGGACTCTGCCCTGCAGGGCATTGCCCAAAGCCTAGCCCGGCAGAGGTGTTTGTTGCCCCCCCATGTGGGATGGGAAAGAGAATTGGGAGGGAAGAAAAGATAAAAAAAAAAAAATGTAAAAACTCGTGTTGAGCAGGAAGAAGTAATAATGCAGTTGATAATAAAACCTACAAAGCAAGTGCTGTTCAGTGAAATAATTGCTTGCCACCCACGGTCCGATGCCCAGCCTGTCCTCGAGCAGTGTTCCCCCAGGCCCAGATGCCACATGGTGTGGGACATCCCTTTGGGGTCAGCTGTCCTGGTTCTGTCCCCTCCCAGCTCCTTGTGCACCCCTTCAGTGTGAGGAGTCAAAAAGTCCTTGGCTCTCTGGAAGAGCTGCTCTGCGACCATTATCGCGGACAGAAGCATGGAGACCCTCCAGAGGCTGTCTCTCCAGACAGGCCCAGCACCTGCAGCTTATGATGGCACTCCATCTGTCAAGGACAGAGATTGAGAACTATAAGATTTAGTCCAGCAATGGAGAGCAGTGTGCGCGAGAGCATTCTCTGTGCAGATGGAGGGCTGCCTCAGAGAAATGGGGAGTTCCTGCAGCCTCTTGTGTTGTCCCCGCAAAGCTGCAAGGCTTCCCTGGGCCAGTGCAGAGGTCCATGCAAAAGAAGCATGGGGCGCAGGCCAAAGATCCCTGTGCTGGGGCTGGCCCCCTACCACCACGAAGTCCCTGAATCCAGGCACCAGCTGGGCCTGAGGCCAAAGACTCTGCTGGCAGCTTCCACTTGTGGGCTGCAGCCGTCCCTCTGAGGGGAACCACCAGCACGGAGGGGACCACAGCATCTGAGAGAGCTGGGGCTGAGGCAGGCCCCAAAGGACACCCCATGACAAAGCCCTTGACGCTGGCCCTTCCAAAAGCCCTTTCTTAGCTGCTCCTTTCAGCACAAGTCCAGCCGTTGTGCTGAGGATTGTGCCATCAAGTGGCACCCAAAGTAATAAAGAGCTCCTTCCCAGCTTAGGGGGGGCTGAGAGGAGGCCTCGTGGCGGCCTGCAGCTTCCTCACAAGGGGAGCAGAGGGGCAGGCGCTGAGCTGCCAGAGGACAGCAACAGGGCCGAGGGAAGGGCACGGAGCTGGCACAGGGGAGGGTCAGGCTGGCTGTTTGGGACCACTTCTGCCCTGAGAGGGTGGTCCCAGCATCCCAGAATGGCTGAGGTTGGAAGGGACCTCTGAGGATCATCCAGTCCAAAACCCCCTGCCGAGCAGGATCGCCCAGAGCACAGTGCGCAGGATGGCATCCAGGCGCCTCTTGTAGAATATCTCCAGAGAAGGAGACTCCACAACCTCTCTGGGCAACCTGTTCCTGGGCTGTCAGCCTGACAGTAAAGCAATGCCCTCTCCTGTTGCAGCGGAACCTCCTGTGCTTCAGTTGGTGTCCGTTGCCCCTCGTCCTGGCTTTAAATGGCGGCCTCCTGTACTGGATGAGACAGAAACAGCCCTTTTCAGCCCAGAGAATGTAATACACTATAAATGTTTGTTCATTGTCTTTTGTAGTATAAAAGCAAGGAGTTCTGTTTGAGGAGGGGGAGCTGCGAAAGCTCCCTGCTGAAGGAAGGAGCTGTATAATGCTTGGCTAGAGACTATGAAACTTCTTTTGCTTAATGTAACAAAAAAGAGAAGCCCCTCCCCTTCTCTCTTTCTGCATCTCCGTTGCCTCTTTTGTTCAAAGACACTGTTGCAAAGCTCATGTAACCATCTCCTGATAAGTTGCTACACTAGGGTATCAACTTCTTGCCTTCCTGTCTCACGCTGGGCCAACGTGACCAAAAAAAAAAAAAAAGTTGAACCACAACGCCGAGGAAGACTACGGCCTTCATCTTCACGACCACCAGAGGGACAGAGACGACCCACTAGCAACAGTGTGCACAGTCGCAGAACATACCAGGATGTGCTGCGTAATCCCGGAATTGCCAAGATATAAAAAGGGACCCTGGCAGGGCTGAGGTGCGCGCCGTTGGCGGAGCCGAGACTCCCCGGCCACCCAGCGCTGTTTTGCTTGCTGTTTGCTTACTCAGTAAATTCCTTTATAGGATTAATACAATGCTCTCTGAAAATTAATTAAGGGGGCAAATTAGAACAAGAAGACCAACCAGCACAGCTTCTTTCGGAAGGATGAGGGGCAGGCAAGCAGAGAAGAGGAATTCCTGCAGCGTCATGCATTGTCCATGGCCTCTTCAGCTGGTCCTGGCATGGCCAAAGTGGCTGCAGGAACAGCAGCAGGAACACCTACAGTTGTGAGAAATGCTGAACATGGCATGAGTGTGAGAAAACACAAATTAGAGTCCCCCACTGACACCGACAGAAGCATGGGGAAACCAAGCATGGGGCTCTGCATACAGAACCAGTGCCCACAGAGCCTGAGGCACCCAAAACATTCAAGATGGAGATTCAGGATTACAAGAAAGGAAAGAGCAATCAAGGGCCACATTCTGGGGTCAGCTCCTCCAGCCAGCCACCACAAAGACACTGAATTGTGCATGAGGGCATTCTCCACGCAGATGGAGGGCTGCCTGACAGGAGTGGGTTGTTACAGAAACCTCCTGTACTTCAAAATACAGAAACAGCCCTTTTCAGCCCTGAGAAGACAACAGCCACAGCTTCTTTTGGAAGGGTGAGGGGCAGGCAAGCAGACAAAAGGAATTACTATGGCCTTATGCATTGTCCATGGCCTCTTCAGCTCTTCTTGGCAAGGCCAAAGTGGCTTCAGGAACAGCAGCAGAACAAACAACAATCCCGACAAAGGCTGATCGTGGCATGTCTGTGAGAGACCACAAATTGCAGTCTTCCAGTAGCACCAACAGAAGCATGGGGAAACCAGTAACACTCTCCATACAGAACCTCACACTTCCATAGAATCACAGAATATCCCAAGTTGGAGAGGACCCACCTGGAACATCGAGTCTAATTCCTGGCTCCAGAGAGGACCAAACAACCAAACCCAATGTCTGAGAGCATTGTCTAAACACTGCATGAACTCTGAAAAGTTCAGTGCTGCAACCACAATCCCTGGGGACCCTATTCCAGTGCCCCCAGTACAAGAGGGACATAGAACTACCGCAGTGAGTCCAGAGGAGTGCTACAAAGATGATTAAAGGACTGCAACACCTGCTGTACGAGGATAGGCTGGTAGAACTGGGCCTCTTTATCCTGGAAAAGAGAAGACTGAGGAGAGACCGCATCAATGTGTCTAAATTTCCAAGGGGAAGAGGCCGAGAGGATGGAGCCCTATTCCACACTCTGGGGTCAGCTCCATGATCAATAGGGGTGATTGTTCATGAGAGGTTGCTTGAACAACAAGCAGGGCAACGTCACTGCGAGGAGGTGTCCATGGGGCGATGTCCACAGGTTGGCCTATCCCAGCCACCTCCTGGACAGTCCATGGCACACCCAGTGCTTCCCAGCCCGGCCAACACAATTGCACGTATGTACAAAGACCAGGGCTGCCAAACTGACTATGTTATCATCCTGGATCCATTTGTGCCTGATGCCAGGAATGGCAAAGAGCCCCCCACTGCAGTGCCTCTCAGGATCACGAAGCTGCAGCTGAAGGAAGAGCTCCGCAGCAAGCTCCGTGAGCACATAACAAAGAAGTGCTGGGAAGTACAGCTGCAACGCTTGCCTGGGCCAGTGCAGAGGTCCATGGAAATGAAGCATTGAGCTGCCCGTGCAGGGGCTGGTACTATGCCTCAACAAAGACCCTCTGTACGCTTCAGCAAGCCCAAGCCCCTCGTCCATCCGGACCAGGTGAAGCAGAAGAAGCGTGGGGCATCCACTGTCTGCCCAGATGCCTCCAGAACACCACGCTCCCACCCCGTGCCTGTCTATTTTCACAGCCCTGAGGCCACATTTATGCTCCCCAGGGGATCACAGGGGGAGCAGTGCTGGCATGGGCAGCGGCAGCTTTCCTTCTGCCTCCTGGTGCTGGTGGCCAGGGTGTGCCTGGAATGGCCCAAGTGGCTGCAGGGCTGGCAGCAGGACAAGCTGCGGTGCTGAGGCAGGGTGATCACGGCATCTGTGCCTCGCTAGCCCCTGGAGCTGCACTTTCAGAGCAAGAGGTCTGTGTGCAGCTCCAGGGACCATCACCCTGCCCATCGTGTCCTGCACAGCTACAAAGACATCGAGCACCTCCCAGGACCAGGGATCCCTTTGCTGGGGGGCTGCCTGAGATGAACAGGGAGGTCCTGCGGCCTCTTGGGTTGCCCGTTGCCCCTTCAGCATTTCCCAGCTTAGCCCACAGGAAAAAAGGACTATCTTTGCCCCAGACAAATAGAAGACATGGCAGGTCTGCACCTGGCAGGGACACAGACTGTGCTCCTAGCGACTAGGAATGTACAGGGAAACTGGGCGGGCTCCCCAGGGAACAGCAGCAACCCAGGACTGACATTTGGGGCTCCACGGGATGCAACAACAATGTTCCATCAGCAAAGGGGATCATTGCTCACGAGAGGTTGCTTGACCTACCAGATGGATGGCGTCAGTGGCAGGAGGTGTCCATGTGGCAACATGCACAGGATGACCAGCTGCCTCTGAAACTGTCCACGACTGTTCCACTGCTTCCCAACCCGGCCAACACAATTACGTACAAAGAGTCAGAGGTGTGCTTGCTTTGTAAAAGATCGCCAAGCGCCTGACTCTGCAGAGTTATATTATTACTTATTGAAATAAAAGACCTTCATGTGGGTTCTGACTCAGTGTGCTTTTTGGTGCAACACTCTGCATACGAACGTACAGACCACACTGTCATCCTCTTTGTCAGGTCTCAGGAGCCCTGGATTGTTAGCTCTAAGCCCACCCTTGGAAGCCCCGATGCATCTATTCCAAGCAGGAGATCGGGTTCTGATGCGAATGTGGAGACAATCAAAGTTACAACCTGAGTGGGACGGAGCGTTCCAAGTGCTCCTGATTGGAACTGAAAGGGCAGCAAGAAGGGCTGCCCTTAGATTCGGGAGAAACTAACTTTGTGGTTACCTGAATAGAATTGGCTCGAACAACTATTTGTTGGTGTTATAATAATAATGGCACTGTGTATCTGTCATCCCCTGGGACATCCAAAGAATAATATTGCACCTTAACGTTGGAAAAACACAGGAGCAGAGTATATGAAGAGGTGCAAAAACAACAGGAGTAAGAAAAGGAGAGGGGAAATTCAAGAAACAAAGTTATGCCTTACAATCAGGAGGATAGATAAGAATAATTGGGTTGTGCCTAATGATAGCCCTTTGGAAAGAATGATAAAGAATGGGAAAAACAATGCAGAAATTTGGGGAAAAAAAACCCAACAACTATATATGTTCTCTCTGGGATAGCATTCTCCACCCAGATGGAGGGCTGCGTCAGACAAACGGGGAGTTGCTGCAGGCCATGCCCCCTTCAGCATTTCCCAGCTTGGCCAACAGGGAAAAAGGACTATCTTTGCCCCAGACAAATAGCAGAGATGGCAGGTCTGCACCTGGCAGGCACACAGACTGTGCTCTTAGTCACAAGGCATGCACAGGGAAACTGGGCGGGCTCCCCAGGGAACAGCAGCATCCCAGGACTGACATTCGGGGCTCTACACGAATCAAAAATATTGTTCCATCATCAAGGGGGGTGATTGTTCACGAGAGGTTGCTTGAACCACAAGAAGGGCGATGTCACTGGGAGGAGGTGTCCATGCGGCAACATCCACAGGTTGGCCTATCCCAGCCACCTCATGGGCAGTCCATGGCACACCCAGTGCTTCCCAGCCCGGCCAACACAATTACATGCATGTACAAGGACCAGGGCTGTCAAACTGACTATGTTATCATCCTGGATCCATTTGTGCTCGATGCCAGGAATGGAAAGAGCCCCCCACTGCAGTGTCTCTCAGGATCACGAAGCTGCAGCTGAAGGAAGAGCTCCGCAGCAAGCTCCGTGAGCACATAACGAAGAAGTGCCGGGAAGTACAGCTGCAACGCTTGCCTGGGCCAGTGCAGAGGTCCATGGAAATGAAGCGTCGAGCGCTGCCCAAAAATGCCCGTGCTGGGGCTGCCACCTGACCACCACAAAGACCCTGTGTAAGCTTCATCAAGCCCAAGCCCCTCGTCCATCCAGACCAGGTGAAGCAGAAGAAGCATGGGGCATCCATTGCCTGCCCAGAGGACTCCAGGACAGCACGCTCCCACCCCGTGCCCGTCTATTTTCACAGCCCTGAGGCCACATTTATGCCTGAGGAGCAGCGTGAGGCCCTGGAGCTGCACATTCGAGCCAAGAAGCTGCAAATGCTTGGAAGACATCTGGGCATGAAGCGTCCATCCCAGTCAGCTGTGCCCCAGGAGGAGGGTGGCAGGGCAGAGATAAGGACCAGCGCCCTGCCCAGCACACCCTGCAAAGCTACAAAGAAATCGAGCAGCTCCCGCAACCACGGATTCCAGCAGTCAGACTCCGCTGAGTCAGTGCGCAAGAGGAAGTGGCAGAACCTGCGGGAACTCTACTCTGGCTTGTAGAGCATGAGTAGAAAGTGTTTGTAAGTGTGGAAAGGAGTGACAGAGGACTAGTGGCCAGGCAGCTCACTGCTCTGGTCCAAACAAATCCTCATCCTAGCTCCTGGGTGAGAGTTGTGCCTTGTTTGTGAAGCGCCAGCAGACTTGCGTTGGGCTGTGCCTGCAGTCTGGAGGAGGGTGGCAGGGAAGGGGTGTCCCTGGGCAGGGGGCTTGCCCATTATTAGTCCAGCGTGAATTCACCCATTCCTCTCTGAATTCAGGGGTATTCTAACGGGCACCTTCTCAAACTCCTAACTTGCAATTCCCAACTGGTAGCTCACAACTAGAGAATTCTAGAAGGTAATAGGGCAAGTA
The DNA here is from genome assembly GCF_964211825.1 of Aythya ferina. Lineage (NCBI taxonomy): Eukaryota > Metazoa > Chordata > Aves > Anseriformes > Anatidae > Aythya > Aythya ferina. The sequence continues at coordinate 9,844,656 of NC_140299.1, read as the reverse complement.
GCAGTCATCTAACAGTTGACATGTGCAGCCAGGACATCAAAATACCTTCTTAGCATCAAAAGTGCAGCCCCACATGTTAGCCAATGCCCACGTGTGTAGGGTTCACTTCCTATGCCCCACTCAGATTGAGTACTCTAAAGCAGCAGCTGCTACATGCACTGAGGATGATGAATAGTCAAGCGATACGTGGCTCAATCCCGGTTCTCCTCATCCTCCTGACAGTGATGATTCAGATGATCTGGGCAAAGGCAATGACATGGAGCTGGCAGCTCCTGTGAAAGGGACTGAGCAAACCCAGATGCACCCCCTCAGACTACCGCAAGAGGCTTGACCTCCCTGGAGTTAACTCATCTCCAGCTATATCTGACGGACCGTGTGTGAGAAAAGGGGGCACATAAGGATACCCTTGTGAGAAGCAATCTGTAGAAAATAACACAGGCTCAGGGGAGGATCTCACTGAACTACATTTTTTATTCAGGATTGTGGTGCCGGGCGTCCTGCAAGCAGGAGCGCGCAGCACAGGTGTATCATAACCTTATATCCCCTATTAGCCGATGCTTGATTCCTCCCCTGTTTCCTCACTGGCTGAGTCCTACAGGTTCAGAACGTACTCAACGCTTGTTACTATACCACATCTGTACAATTTTATTTGACCAACCTTTAATTTCTCCTTTTCCCTACTGTTTTCTTCCCTTGTGACTGGAGGGGCTAGTGACTTTTTGTTGTTGCTGAATCCGCAACTCCTGGTGTTGTTTTTCTTGTCCATCCTCCTTGTTTTGGGACCCTGGGACCTTCCAACGCTCCTTTCAACAGCAATGTTCCTTGCAACAGCAATGTTCTTTGCAACAGCAATGTTCTCTGCAACAGCATCCACTCCATCTGGGGAGCGGAGGGGAAGGTGCTGATCTCTGCTCTGTGGGGAGAGCAACAGGACCTGAGGGAACAGCATGGAGCTGTGACAGGGGAGGGTCAGGCTGGGTGTTAGGAAAGGTTCTGCACCAAACAGGATGCTTAGGCACTGGAACAGGGTTCCCGAGGGACATGGTCACAGCAGTGAGCCTGTCAGAGTCCATGCAGTGTTTAGACAATGCTCTCAGACACTGGGTTTTGTTTTTTTTGGCCCTCTGTGGCCTCTTTTTTTTTTTTTTTTTTTTTTCCCCTTCTTTTCTTGTGACTAGAGGGACTTCTTCTGCATAGACTAGAAAGTGGGACCTTCCACTGACCCCTTATCTTCTTAACATACTCGTCAGTGCTATATGCCTATAGTGGCTGCAGGACAAGCAGCAGGACGAGTTGCAATGCCAAGGAAGAATGATCGTGGCATGTCTGGAAGAGAAGACAAATGGCTCTCTTCTATCAACACCACTGAAAGAGTGGAAAAAACACGTGGGCTCTCCAGAAAGAATGAGCAGCCACAAGGCCTGACAGACCTCAAACTTTCAACAACCGGGATTCAGGATCATAGGGCAGGAAACAGAACTGAAGAGCTGCGCTCTGAGGTGAGCTCCTCCGGCCAGGCACAAGCAATGGGCAGCATTGTGCATGAGGGCGTTCTCCGCCCAGAGAAATTGCTGCCTGAGAGGAAGGGGGAGTTCCTGCGGCCTCTTTGCACAGCCCCCACCAGCACTCCTTCTCTCGTGCCTTGGTATGAAGAGAGAGGGCCAGGGCTGGGTGGATGGGTCCCGGTGCTTCACGCACAACTCTGCTTTCCTTGAACAGCTCTGGGGCTTCTTCATGGCCTGCAGTCCATTCCCTGGCTGCATTCGTCTTTCAGTTTGGATCGTGCTTTGATAGCGTATCCGTGTAATGTGGCAGACTAAGCAGCTTGGGGTGGGGGACGGGAGCTGCTGTCGGACACAGCTGGAGCTGGGCCGTGGGCTCTGACCATGGCCCCAAGCGAGGAGCCTGGGGGAGCCAGCGCTGACAGGTGCCTCGGAAGAGGGTCTCCAAGCCAGGCAGAGGGGCTCAAGAGCCACCGGCTGAGGTCTGCTCCTCCATCCAGCCACCAGAAATGGGGATGATTGTGCACAAGATTCTCCTTTGCCCAGATGAGGGACGACAGAGCTGGAGGAGCTCTTCCAGTGCACTCACAGCTGGTCCACAGCACTTCACAGCACCGAGGCAGGGGGATCATGGCATCTGTGCCTCGCTAGCCCCTGGAGCTGCACTTTCAGAGCAAGAGGTCTGTGTGCGGCTCCAGGGACCATCACCCTGCCCATCGTGTCCTGGTCCACTACAAAGACATCGAGCACCTCCCAGGACCAGGGATCCCCACAGGCAGCTGGGTTGGGGGACTGCCTGAGATGAACGGGGAGGTCCTGCGGCCTCTTGGGTTGCCCTTTGCCCCTTCAGCATTTCCCAGCTTAGCCGACAGGAAAAAAGGACTATGTTTGCCCCAGACAAATAGAAGACATGGCAGGTCTGCACCTGGCAGGGACACAGACTGTGCTCTTAGCGACTAGGAATGTACAGGGAAACTGGGCGGGCTCACCAGGGAACAGCAGCAACCCAGGACTGACATTCGGGGCTCCACGGGATGCAACAACAGTGTTCCATCAGCAAAGGGGATCATTGTTCACGAGAGGTTGCTTGACCCACAAGATGGATGGCGTCAGTGGCAGGAGGTGTCCATGTGGCAACATGCAGAGGATGACCAGCTGCCTCTGAAACTGTCCACGGCTGTTCCACTGCTTCCCAGTCCGGCAAACACCATTACATGCATGTACAAGGACCAGGGCTGCCAAACTGACTATGTTATCATCCTGGATCCATTTGTGACTGATGCCAGGAATGGCAAAGAGCCCCCCACTGCAGCGCCTCTCAGGATCACGAAGCTGCAGATGAAGGAAGAGCTCCGCAGCAAGCTCCGTGAGCACATAACAAAGAAGTGCCGGGAAGTACAGCTGCAACGCTTGCCTGGGCCAGTGCAGAGGTCCATGGAAATGAAGCGTCGAGCGCTGCCCAAAAATGCCCGTGCTGGGGCTGCCACCTGACCACCACAAAGACCCTGTGTAAGCTTCATCAAGCCCAAGCCCCTCGTCCATCCAGACCAGGTGAAGCAGAAGAAGCATGGGGCATCCATTGCCTGCCCAGAGGACTCCAGGACAGCACGCTCCCACCCCGTGCCCGTCTATTTTCACAGCCCTGAGGCCACATTTATGCCTGAGGAGCAGCGTGAGGCCCTGGAGCTGCACATTCGAGCCAAGAAGCTGCAAATGCTTGGAAGACATCTGGGCATGAAGCGTCCATCCCAGTCAGCTGTGCCCCAGGAGGAGGGTGGCAGGGCAGAGATAAGGACCAGCGCCCTGCCCAGCACACCCTGCAAAGCTACAAAGAAATCGAGCAGCTCCCGGAACCACGGATCCCAGCAGCCAGACTCCGCTGAGGCAGTACAGAAGGGCAAGTGGCAGAACCTGCGGGAACTCTACTCTGCCCTGCAGGGCAAGGCCCACGGTCACAAGTGTCAAGCGAGGAAAGGAGTGACAGAGGACCAGCGGCTAGGCAGCTCACTCCTCCGGTCCAAATAAATCCTCATCCTAGCCCCGGGGTGGGAGTGGTACCCACTTTGTGAAGCGCCAGCAGACTTGCGTTGGGCTGTGCCTGCAGGCTGGAGGGGGGTGGCAGGGAAGGGGTGTCCCTGGGCAGGGGGCTTGCCCATTATTAGTCCAGTGTGAATTCTCCCACTCCTCTCTGAATTCAGGGGTATTCTGACACTGACTGATGGAATACCCTGGCGTACCATGGTAGAGCAGGGCTCCAAGCAGCAGCCCATGGAGGAGACCACTGTGGAGCAGGGGCAGAGAGGGACCGAGAAGGAGCGGCAGAGATAAAGTGCTACAGACTGACCGCAGCCCCCCGTTCCCCTGCGCTGCTCAGGGGAAGGAGGTGGGACGGGGCAGATGGGACAGGGAGAGGGAATCTTTCTCCCTGCTCTGAGTCTGCTTTGCCCATCATGATAATAGCTGAGAAATCTCCCCGTGCTTATCTCAGCTTTTGAGCCCTTTGCATGGTATTTTCTCCGCCCTTCCCTTTGGGGAGGGGGAGTGAGAGAGCACCCGTGGTGGAACTCAGCTGCCGACCCAAGTCAAACCACCACACTATACCACCTAAACTAAAGTCCCTTTGCTGCATCTGAAGTCCTTTCTTCCTTGTCTTAAGTGTACGGCCTGGGGAGAAGTTTGTTCACTTCTTATTTGCAGCATCCTTATACACGCCTTGATTCTGCCTTCTCTTGACGTGAAAGAGTTCGTCCCTTAATCCAATGTTTAATCTCTCCTTAGAGACCATGTTTTCTCAAAGTCTGATCCTAAGAAGGCTCCTTCTTAGCATCAGACTGAGTGGGTTCTTTGGATGCTTTCTGCTTGGTGTTTGTGCTACTTGAAATACAATCCTCAGAAACGGTCACGATTTCAGTGGAATTAATTCAGTGGAATAAATTCAGTGGAATTTCAGGGGAGTAGACCCCAAGCTCTGGTTGGAGCAGTTTTCCGTCAGCCGTTCCCTCTAACCTTCTTCAGCCTGCTGATGGGAGCATGAGGTGGGAAGGCTTTAGGAAGGTGCTATATGGGTGTCTTCCCTGAGCAAGGTGTTACACTGTCAGAGGGAAATCACTGCACATAACCCATTGGATGATTTCTTTGAGTATTTTTGCAGGAATAGAAGTTTAACTCATGAGTTCAAAGAGTGAGATAATTTTCATGCCATTCATTTATTTTTCAAATTAAGGTAGCTTTTCATACACTTTTCATACCCATTGGAGGGGCCCAGCCGTGACCGCTCTCCTCTTAAGGCACCTCCAGCGTTAAGGAGAAGTGCAAAGACTTTGGGAGTGCCTTTTGTGTCTTCCCAGTGGGATGCTGATGCTCGAAACTTTTCTTTCACAGACTGCGACCTGAATCTCCAAAAACAAACAACAAAACCAAAGCGAAAGGCTTTTGCTACTGTCTCCCATGACATCCTGCTAGCAAAGCTGAGGAAGTGTGGGATAGAGGAGTGGGCAGTAAGGTGGCTTGAGAACTGGCTGACTGGCCGAGCTCAGAGGGTGGTGGTCGGCGGTGCAGAGTCCGGCTGGAGACCTGTGAGTAGCGGTGTTCTGGGAGGAGTGGCTGACACGCCAGAAGGCCGTGCTGCCATTCAGCGAGAGCTGGACAGGCTGAGGAGCTGGGCAGGAAGAAACCAGATGATGTTTAAGAAGAGCAAGTGTAGAGTCCTGCACCTGGGAAGGAACAGCCCTATGTATCAGTACAGGCTGGGGGATGACCGGCAGGAGAGGAGCTCTGGGGAGAAGGACCTGGGGGTCCTGGTGGACCACAGCTTGGCCATGAGCCGTCAGCCTGGTGGTCAAGAAGGCTTCCAGTGCTTCCCTGGACCAGTGCTGCAGTCCACTGGAAGCAGCCGCATGGGTCCCTCCCATGGTTGCTCACTGTGTCGTGCTCCTGTGCCCACAGGGTGATGGCCAGCACTGGTGGTGGTGGAGATGGTGTTGGTGAGCGTTGGCACCAGGTCATCCCCTGTGGGTCGGCCTCAGCATCGAGGAGCCCGTCCCTATGGGCCTGAGGTGGCCCTGGTGCCTCTCTCCCACTGCAGCTCAGGCTCCCTCCCTGTTTTGCAGGTGGAAAGCGGCGTTACCGGTCAATTAGTCTGGACGACATGGTACACGAGTCCATCCTTCGCCCACATGGGGGGCTGCCTCCCAAATGGGAGTAGCTCAGTCGCCCTTTCAGTTTTACCATGGCCCCCCCAGCTGCTCATTTTATGTCTAAAGTGGCTGCAGGAAGAGCAGCAGGACGAGTTGCAATGCCAAGAAAGGACGATCGTGGTGTCTCTGGAAGACAAGAAAAATGGCTCTCTTCTATCAACACCACTGAAAGAGTGGAAAAAACACGTGGGCTCTCCAGAAAGAATGAGCAGCCACATGGCCTGACAGACCTCAAACTTTCAATAACGGAGATTCAGTATCATGAAAATGATACCGAATTCAGGAAACAGGACTGAAGAGTTGCGCTCTGAGGTGAGCTCCTCCGGCCAGCCTGCACTAATGGACTGCATCATGCGGGAGAGCATTCTCCGCCCTGATGGACGGCTGCCTGACAGGAACAGATTGTTACTGCAGCCTTCTCTATTGCATGAGTCAGAAACAGTCCTTTTCATCCGCAAGAGCTTCTATCCCAATGATGAGGACCAGAGAAGAAGAGAAAAGGAATTCCTTTGACCTCAGGGATTCTCCACGGCCTCTTCAGCTGTTCCTGGCATACCCTGCCATGCTCCTTGCTAGCCCCTGGAGCTGCACTTTCACAGCAAGAGGTCTGTGTGCGGCTCCAGGGACCATCACCCTGCCCATCGTGTTGTGCTCCACTACAAAGACATCAAGCACCTCCCAGGAGCAGGGATCCCCCCAGGCAGGCTGTGTCTGGATGCCGTGCTGGAGCAGGAGCTGGAACCTGTGGGCCCTGGACTCTGCCCTGCAGGGCATTGCCCACAGCCTAGCCTGGCAGAGGTGTTTGTTGCCCCCCCATGTGGGATGGGAAAGGGACGTGGGAGGGAAGAAAACAAAAAGAAAAAAAAAAGAAGAAGAAAAAAAAAAGGAAAAGCTCATGTATTGAGCAGAAAGAAGTAATAATGCTATTGATAATAAAACCTACAAAGCAAGTGCTGTTCAGTGAAATAATTGCTTGCCACCCACGGTCTGATGCCCAGCCTGTCCTCGAGCAGTGTTCCCCCAGGCCCAGATGCCACATGGTGTGGGACATCCCTTTGGGGTCAGCTGTCCTGGTTCTGTCCCCTCCCAGCTCCTTGTGCACCCCCTCAGTGTGAGGAGTCAAAAAGTCCTTGGCTCTCTGGAAGAGCTGCTCTGCGACCATTATCGCGGACAGAAGCATGGAGACCCTCCAGAGGCTGTCTCTCCAGACAGGCCCAGCACCTGCAGCTTATGATGGCACTCCATCTGTCAAGGACAGAGATTGAGAACTAAAAGATTTAGTCCAGCAATGGAGAGCAGTGTGCGCGAGAGCATTCTCTGTGCAGATGGAGGGCTGCCTCAGAGAAATGGGGAGTTCCTGCAGCCTCTTGTGTTGTCCCCGCAAAGCTGCAAGGCTTCCCTGGGCCAGTGCAGAGGTCCATGCAAAAGAAGCATGGGGCGCAGGCCAAAGATCCCTGTGCTGGGGCTGGCCCCCTACCACCACGAAGTCCCTGAATCCAGGCACCAGCTGGGCCTGAGGCCAAAGACTCTGCTGGCAGCTTCCACTTGTGGGCTGCAGCCGTCCCTCTGAGGGGAACCACCAGCACGGAGGGGACCACAGCATCTGAGAGAGCTGGGGCTGAGGCAGGCCCCAAAGGACACCCCATGACAAAGCCCTTGACGCTGGCCCTTCCAAAAGCCCTTTCTTAGCTGCTCCTTTCAGCACAAGTCCAGCCGTTGTGCTGAGGATTGTGCCATCAAGTGGCACCCAAAGTAATAAAGAGCTCCTTCCCAGCTTAGGGGGGGCTGAGAGGAGGCCTCGTGGCGGCCTGCAGCTTCCTCACAAGGGGAGCAGAGGGGCAGGCGCTGAGCTGCCAGAGGACAGCAACAGGGCCGAGGGAAGGGCACGGAGCTGGGACAGGGGAGGGTCAGGCTGGCTGTTTGGGACCACTTCTGCCCTGAGAGGGTGGTCCCAGCATCCCAGAATGGCTGAGGTTGGAAGGGACCTCTGAGGATCATCCAGTCCAAAACCCCCTGCCGAGCAGGATCGCCCAGAGCACAGTGCGCAGGATGGCATCCAGGCGCCTCTTGTAGAATATCTCCAGAGAAGGAGACTCCACAACCTCTCTGGGCAACCTGTTCCTGGGCTGTCAGCCTGACAGTAAAGCAATGCCCTCTCCTATTGCAGCGGAACCTCCTGTGCTTCAGTTGGTGTCCGTTGCCCCTCGTCCTGGCTTTAAATGGCGGCCTCCTGTACTGGATGAGACAGAAACAGCCCTTTTCAGCCCTGAGAACACCAACCAGCACAGCTTCTTCTTGGAGGGATGAGGGGCAGGCAAGCAGAGAAGAGGAATTCCTGCGACCTCATGCAATGTCCATGGCCTCTTCAGCTGTTCCTGGCATGGCCAAAGTGGCTGCAGGAACAGTAGCAAGACCACGTACCATCCCAAGGAAGGCAGATCGTGGCATGACGGTGAGAAAACACAAATTAGAGTCTTCCACTGATACCGACAGAAGCATGGGGAAACCAAGTGGGTGCTCAATACAGAACTAGGGCCCAAAGGGCCTGAGGCACGCAAAACATTAAAGATGCAGATTCAGGAGTACAAGAAAGGAAAGATGAATCAAAGGCCATTCTCTGGGGTCAGCACCTGCAGCCAGCCACCACAAAGGGACTGCATTGTGCATTAGAGAATTCCCCACCCAGATGGAGGGCTGTGTCAGAGGAAGGGGGAGTTCCTGTGACCCTATTGGTTGCCTATTCTCCCTTCAGCACTTCCTAGCTTGGCCAACAGGGTAAATGGATTATCTTTAGCCCAGACAAATAGATGAGATGGCAGGTCTGCACCTGGCAGGCACACAGTCTGTGCTCTTTGTGTTTGGCAGGCGGCAAGAGGCCTTACTGGTCAATTAGTCTGGACCACATTGTACACGAGTCCATCCTTTGCCCACATGGGGGGCTACCTCACAGAGGGGTGCAGCTCAGTGACCCTTTCAGTTTTCCCATGGCCCCCCCAACTGTTCATTGTATGGCTAAAGTGGCTGCAGGACAAGCATCAGGACGACTTGAGTGGCAAGGAAGGCTTCCAGGGACACTGAGAGAAGCATGTGGAAACCAAGTGGGATCTCCATACAGAACCAGTGCCTGCATGGCCTGAGGGTGCCCAAGGCATCCATGATGGAGATTCAGGATTGCAAGAAAGGAAAGGACACTGAAGGGCCACACTCTGAGGTGAGCTTCTCCAGCCAGCCTGCACTAATGGACTGCATCATGCGGGATCACCGTGGGGAGCAGTGCTGGCATTGGCAGCGGCAGCTTTCCTTCTGCCTCCTGCTGCTGGTGGCCGGGGTGTGCCTGGAATGGCCCAAGTGGCTGCAGGGCTGGCAGCAGGACAAGCTGCGGTGCTGAGGCAGGATGATCATGGCATCTGTGCCTCGCTAGCCCCTGGAGCTGCACTTTTAGAGCAAGAGGTCTGTGTGCAGCTCCAGGGACCATCACCCTGCCCATCGTCTCCTGCACACCTACAAAGACATCGAGCACCTCCCAGGACCAGGGATTCCCCCAGGCAGCTGGGCTGGGGGGCTGCCTGAGATGAACGGGGAGGTCTTGCACCTTCTTGGGTTGCCCGTTGCCCCTTCAGCATTTCCCAGCCTGGCCACAGGGGCAAAAGCACCATCTTTGGTGTAGACCAAGGAAAGGAAGGGCAGAGATGCACATGGCAGGCACATCGACTGTGCCCTGAGTTGCAAGAAAAGTGTAGGGAAACTGGGCAGGCTCCCCAGGAACAGGCAGCGCCTGCAGGCCATGCTTGTCCCCAACCACCCAGCGGCCGAGATGCGGGGCTCCAACCCAGGCAGAGGAGGTGAAGAGCTGCCAGCTGGGATATTTCCCAAAAGGAATCCATCAGCAATGGGGATGATCATTCATGATAGTCTCCTTGACCCAAATGAGGGCCACTGTCAGCAGGAGAAGGCGTCCAAGGGGCGACATACACAGGAGGACCTGTTCTCACAGCGTCTTGTATTGTCCATGGCACACCCAGTGCTTCCCAACCCCGCCAACACAGTACTATGAAAAGACTAGGCCTGCCAAATGGACTAGGTTACCAGCCTGGATCCATGAGTGGCTGATGTCAAGCATGGGAGCCAGCCCCACACTGCAGCCCCTGTCAAGATCAAGATGCTGATCAGCCCCTCCAGCCAGCCAGCAGAAATGGACTGCATTGTCCAGGAGAGCATTCTCCACCCTGATAGAGGGCTCTGTCAGACAAACGGGGAGTTGCTGCAGGCCATGCCCCCTTCAGCATTTCCCAGCTTGGCCAACAGGGAAAAAGGACAATCTTTGCCCCAGACAAATAGAAGAGATGGCAGGTCTGCACCTGGCAGGCACACAGACTGTGCTCTTAGTGACAACACATGCACAGGGAAACTGGGCGGGCTCCCCAGGAAACAGCAGCATCCCAGGACTGACATTCGGGGCTCTACACGAATCAAAAATATTGTTCCATCATCAAGGGGGGTGATTGTTCATGAGAGGTTGCTTGAACCACAAGAAGGGCGATGTCACTGGGAGGAGGTGTCCATGCGGCAACATCCACAGGTTGGCCTATCCCAGCCACCTCATGGGCAGTCCATGGCACACCCAGTGCTTCCCAGCCCGGCCAACACAATTACATGCATGTAGAAAGACCAGGGCTGCCAAACTGACTATGTTACCATCCTGGATCCATTTGTGACTGATGCCAGGAATGGCAAAGAGCCCCCCACTGCAGCGCCTCTCAGGATCACGAAGCTGCAGATGAAGGAAGAGCTCCGCAGCAAGCTCCGTGAGCACATAACAAAGAAGTGCCGGGAAGTACAGCTGCAACGCTTCCCTGGGCCAGTGCAGAGGTCTATGGAAATGAAGCATCGAGCGCTGCCCAAAAATGCCCGTGCTGGCGCTGGCACCACCACAAAGTCCATCAGTACGCTTCATCAAGCCCAAGCCCCTCGTCCATCCGGACCAGGTGAACCAGAAGAAGCGTGGGGCATCCATTGCCTGCCCAGAGGCCTCCAGGACAGCACGCTCCCATCCCGTGCCTGTCTATTTTCACAGCCCTGAGGCCACGTTTATGCCTGAGGAGCAGCGTGAGGCCCTGGAGCTGCACATTTGAGCCAAGAAGCTGCAGATGCTTGGGAGACGTCTGGGCATGAAGCGTCCATCCCAGTCAGCTGTGCCCCAGGAGGAGGGTGGCAGGGCAGAGATAAGGAGCAGCGCCCTGCCCAGCACACCCTACAAACCTACAAAGAAATCGAGCAGCTCCCGGAACCACGGATCCCAGCAGCCAGGCTCCGCTGAGTCAGTGCGCAAGAGGAAGTGGCAGAACCTGCGGGAACTCTACTCTGGCTTGTAGAGCATGAGTAGAACGTGTTTGTAAGTGTGGAAAGGAGTGACAGAGGACTAGTGGCCAGGCAGCTCACTCCTTTGGTCCAAATAAATCCTCATCCTAACTCCTGGGTGAGAGTTGTGCCTTGTTTGTGAAGCGCCAGCAGACTCGTAGTGGGCTGTGCCTGCAGTCTGCAGGGGGGTGGCAGGGAAGGGGTGTCCCTGGGCAGGGGGCTTGCCCATTATTAGTCCAGCGTGAATTCACCCATTCCTCTCTGAATTCAGGGGTATTCTAACGGGCACCTTCTCAAACTCCTAACTTGCAATTCCCAACTGGTAGCTCACAACTAGAGAATTCTAGAAGGTAAAATGGCACGTAGCAGTCATCTAACAGTTGACATGTGCAGCCAGGACATCAAAATACCTTCTTAGCATCAAAAGTGCAGCCCCACATGTTAGCCAATGCCCACGTGTGTAGGGTTCACTTCCTATGCCCCACTCAGACTGAGTACTCTAAAGCAGCAGCTGCTACATGCACTGAGGATGATGAATAGTCAAGCGATACGTGGCTCAATCCCGGTTCTCCTCATCCTCCTGACAGTGATGATTCAGATGATCTGGGCAAAGGCAATGACATGGAGCTGGCAGCTCCTGTGAAAGGGACTGAGCAAACCCAGATGCACCCCCTCAGACTACCGCAAGAGGCTTGACCTCCCTGGAGTTAACTCATCTCCAGCTATATCTGACGGACCGTGTGTGAGAAAAGGGGGCACATAAGGATACCCTTGTGAGAAGCAATCTGTAGAAAATAACACAGGCTCAGGGGAGGATCTCACTGAACTACATTTTTTATTCAGGATTGTGGTGCCGGGCGTCCTGCAAGCAGGAGCGCGCAGCACAGGTGTATCATAACCTTATATCCCCTATTAGCCGATGCTTGATTCCTCCCCTGTTTCCTCACTGGCTGAGTCCTACAGGTTCAGAACGTACTCAACGCTTGTTACTATACCACATCTGTACAATTTTATTTGACCAACCTTTAATTTCTCCTTTTCCCTACTTTTTTCTTCCCTTGTGACTGGAGGGGCTAGTGACATTTTGTTGTTGCTGAATCCGCAACTCCTGGTGTTGTTTTTCCTGTCCATCCTCCTTGTTTTGGGACCCTGGGACCTTCCAACGCTCCTTTCAACAGCAATGTTCCTTGCAACAGCAATGTTCTTTGCAACAGCATCCACTCCATCTGGGGAGCGGAGGGGAAGGTGCTGATCTCTGCTCTGTGGGGAGAGCAACAGGACCTGAGGGAACAGCATGGAGCTGTGACAGGGGAGGGTCAGGCTGGGTGTTAGGAAAGGTTCTGCACCAAACAGGATGCTTAGGCACTGGAACAGGGTCCCTGAGGGACACGGTCACAGCAGTGAGCCTGTCAGAGTCCCTGCAGTGTTTAGACAATGCTCTCAGACATTGGGTTTTGTTTTTTGGCCCTCTGTGGCCTCTTTTGTTTTTCTTTTACCTTTTTTTTTCCTTATTTTATTTTTTTTTCCTTCTTCTCTTGTGACTAGAGGGAGTTCTTTTGCATTGATTAGAAAGTGGGAACGTCCACTGCCCCCCAGTTTTCATGTACTCGGCACTGTTATACCACCATTATGCCTACACAATCACTTTTGAATATGCAAGGTTAGTGGCATTTTCCCCTGCAAAACCACATCTTTCATTCCCACAAAAGGGCACACGGCGACCCACAGATTACGCAGCCTTCAATGCTGCCACTGCACTGGTTACTTTGTCTATTCCCAGGAGAACTGATGAAGTCTATTTTTCTGAGGAACAGGCCTTTCCACGGATGGACACAGTAGACCTGTAGGATGTGGTTTTTATGATTCCAATACTGGAGACAGACAGCGAGGAATCTGCTTGTACCTGGCAGGGACTACAATATACGTTCACTTGCTTGCTGCAGGCTTTTCGGCATAGTCCTGCTACACTGGCTAGAGAGCTAGAAAGAGGAAAATTCCTTCAGGACATTTCTGTGGTTCATAATAAAACATAATCATTTTTGCCAAAATATGGAGCTTCCATTTTCAGGAACTAGAGGCCTACTTGTTTCTACATACCCAAAGCAAGGAAGGGCAGAAAACTGGTAAAGTAACTCAGCTCTTCAACACATACAGGCAGGTGCAACAGAAGGAAATCAAGCAGATTTCTGCCATTGTTTCCGTGGTCCTACAAGTGGCAGGAAGATGTGATCATTGGGAAGCAATCCCCACCAACCTGAACTCCTAGGCATGAAACAGGGCAAGGGGTGCTTTAGGTTAGTTTACTGGCTTTCAAGAAGACAGGCCACCTTAGCTAGGCAAATTCAAAGGCCAACACCCATCTGGCTGAAGACAAGAAACACAAACACAAATGCAAACAGCACTGACCCTCTGGTCAGTCTCCCAAGAAACTTGCACAGATTCACCAGAGCCCTCCTGCCACGGTTAGGAATAATGGCATGAGAAAAGGCAACGGCAAACCTATGAAGGGAAAGTATCATAAATGCTCCAGTAGAGTGCAGAAAAACTTCAGAAACAGAGATCACGTTGAGATTGCAAGTAACAATACAGCACGCACTGGCATTAGACCACGTGTCAGGTGCCAAAGGAGCTCTTGGTGACCTTGTGAGCAGCAGGGCTTCCCATTATGTAGACCAAAAGAGGCAAAAGGAAAAGCACATGTAAAAAAAAAAATAAATAAAGTAAAAGAGAAGGACCCTCAAAGGAAACACCTTCTTACTGGTGGGGCAGCCAGGCACTGGTAGATGCTTTGAAAATGTTCTCAAGCTGTTGCTCGAATATGCATGCAGAGGGCTGGTGGCTGTAGCTGTAACCTGCATGTCTGCTCAACTAATCCCTGCCGGTGATTAGGCAGACTGCAGAGTGAGGAAATTCTCCAGTCTTGCCTGAAGTGCAGGCTTTGGAAAGGAAGCAGCCAGAAGGGGCTGCCTGAGTGTGTGGCACTCTGCAGTCTGCCTCTGTACACTGAAGAGCTGCTCTTCTCCTGTTGCAAGTTCTCTTTCACTCTGCTCTTCCTCTCTTGGCCATTTTCATCAGCTTTGCCTCTGCTGAGCGATGGCCTGCTGCCGTTTTACGCACGTAATCGTAGCACAGAGAGGAGGAGAGCTTGGGCTTGATGAAGCAGACACTCCACTGGCTGCAGGGGCACAGCCTGCTTCCCCATGGGCCTCACCACAGGCCGCAGGGGACTTCTGCTCCGGTGCCTGGAGCACCTCTCCCCCTCGGGGCCTTGGCGCCTGCAAGGCTGTTCCTCACTCCTCTCACTCTCCCAGCTGCTGTGTGGCACAGCCTTTTTATTTCTTCTGTCTTAAATATGCTCTCAGAGAGCTGGCAAACAATATCATTTCTTGGCTCTGCTCTGGGCAGCAGTGGGGTCCTTACCAAACATGGGGCAGCTTCTAGATCCTTCTCACAGGAGCCACGCCCATGGCCCCCTGCTACCCAAACCTTGCCACATAAACCCCCTACACTCTGTCACTCTCACAGTAAAGAAATGCCCTCTCCTATTGCAGCGGAACCTCCTGTGCTTCAGTTGGTGTCCGTTGCCCCTCGTCCTGGCTTTAAATGGCGGCCTCCTGTACTGGATGAGACAGAAACAGCCCTTTTCAGCCCTGAGAAGACCAACCAGCACAGCTTCTTCTTGGAGGGATGTGGGGCAGACAAGCAGAGAAGAGGAATTCCTGCAGCGTCATGCAATGTCCACGGCCTCTTCAGCTGTTCCTGGCATGGCCAAAGTGGCTGCAGGAACAGCAGCAGGACCACGTACCATCCCAAGGAAGGCAGATCATGGCATGTCTCTGATAAACCACAGATTAGAGTATTCCTTTGACGCTGACAGAAGCATTGGGAAACCAAGCGGGTGCTCAATACAGAACCAGGGCCCAAAGAGCCTGAGGCCACTGAAAATGTGTAAAATACAGATTCTGGAGTACAAGAAAGGAAAGATGAATCAAAGGCCACACAATGGTATCAGCCCCTCCAGCCAGCCCCCAGAAATGGACTGCATTGTCCAGGAGAGCATTCCCCACCCAGATGGAGGGCTGCATGAGAGGAAGGGGGAGTTCTTGCGGCCTTATGGGTTCCCCATGCTCCCTTCAGCACTTCCCAGCTGGTCCTGGCATGGCCAAAGTGGCTGCAGGAACAGCAGGACCACGTACCATCCCAAGAAAGGCAGATCGTGGCATGACTGTGAGAAAACACAAATTAGAGTTATGCACTGACGCCGACAGAAGCATGGGGAAACCAAGCGGGCTCTCTGTACAGAACCAGTGCCCACAGAGCCTGAGGCATGCAAAACATTAAAGATGCAGATTCAGGAGTACAAGAAAGGAAAGATGAATCAAAGGCCACTCTCTGGGGTCAGCTCCTGCAGCCAGCCACCATAAAGGGACTGCATTGTGCATGAGGGAATTCCCCAACCAGATGGAGGGCTGTGTCAGAGGAAGGGGGAGTTCTTGTGGCCCTATGGGTTGCCCATGCCCCCTTCAGCACTTCCTAGCTTGGCCAACAGGGTAAAAGAACTATCTTTACTCCAGACAAATAGATGAGATGGCAGGTCTGCACCTGGCAGGCACACAGTCTGTGTTCTTTGTGTTTGGCAGGCGGCAAGAGGCGTTACCGGTCAATTAGTCTGGACCACATTGTACACGAGTCCATGGGGGACTGCCTCACAGAGGGGTGCAGCTCAGTCACCCCTTCAGTTTTCCCATGGACCCCCAGCTGTTCATTGTATGGCTAAAGTGGCTGCAGGACAAGCATCAGGACGACTTGAATGGGAAGGAAGGCTTCAGGGACACTGAGAGAAGCATGTGGAAACCAAGTGGTATCTCCATACAGAACCAGTGCCTGCATGGCCTGAGGGTGCCCAAGGCATCCATGATGGAGATTCAGGATTGCAAGAAAGGAAAGGACACTGAAGGGCCACACTCTGAGGTGAGCTCCTCCAGCCAGCCTGCACTAATGGACTGCATCATGCGGGAGAGCATTCTCTGCCCTGATGGACAGCTGCCTGACAGGAACGTATTGTTAACTGCAGCCTTTTCTATTGCATGAGACAGAAACAGTCCTTTTCATCGGCAAGAGCTTCTATCCCAATGATGAGAACCAGAGAAGAAGCGAAAAGGAATTCCTTTGACCTTGGGGATTCTCCACGGCCTCTTCAGCTGTTCCTGGGACGGCCAAAGTGCCTGCAGGAACAGCACCAGGACCACCTAGAGTACTGAGAACTGCTGGTCATGGTATGACTGTGACAAACCAGAAGTCACAGTCTTCCATTGGTACCAACAGAAGCATGGGGAAACCAAGAGGGCCCTCCATACACACACAGTGCCCACATAGCCTGAGGCCTCCAAAAGTATCTAAGATGGAGATTCTGGATTGCAAGGAAGGAAAGAGGAATCAAGAGCCTCACTCTGGGGTGAGCCCCTCCAGCCAGCCACCAGAAATGGACTGAATTGTGCAGGAGAGCATTTTCCCCCCAGATGGAGGGCTGCATCAGACAAACGGGGAGTTCCTGCAGGCCATGCCCCCTTCAGAATTTGCCAGCTTTGCTAGCAGGGATAAAGGACTATCTTTGCCCTAGACAAATAGAAGACAAGGCAGGTCTGCAGCTTGCAGGCGCACAGACTGTGCTCTTAGTGACAACGCATGCACAGGGAAACTGGGTGGGCTCCCCAGGGAACAGCAGTAACCCAGGACTGACGTTCGGGGCTTAACACAAAACATAAATATTGTTCCATCATCAATCAAGGGGGGTGATTGTTCATGAGAGGTTGCTTGAAGCACAAGAAGGGCTGTCCCTAAATGCCCGTGCTGGGGCTGGCACCTTGCCACAACAAAGTCCGTCAGTACGCTTCAGCAAGCCCAAGCCCCTCGTCCATCCGGACCAGGTGGAACAGAAGAAGCGTGGGGCATCCATTGCTTGCCCAGATGCCTCCAGAACACCACGCTCCCACCCCGTGCCTGTCTATTTTCACAGCCCTGAGGCCACGTTTATGCTCCCCAGGGGATCACCGGGGGGAGCAGTGCTGGCATGGGCAGCGGCAGCTTTCCTTCTGCCTCCTGGTGCTGGTGGCCGGGGTGTGCGTGGAATGGCCCAAGTGGCTGCAGGGCTGGCAGCAGGACAAGCTGCGGTGCTGAGGCAGGGTGATCATGGCATCTGTGCCTCGCTAGCCCCTGGAGCTGCACTTTGAGTGCAGGAGGAGGGTGGCTGGGCAGCCCCAAGCCCCGGCACAGTGTTCAGTGAGATTGGCTGCTCTGGCTTCAAGAGGGACCCGGTCGCATGGGCAAAACCCTGAGGACGCCCTGGGGAGTGGCAAAGGCCTGGGCAGGACCAGAGTCCAGCGTCGTCTCCCTGGCCCTTGGCACAGGGCTGTGAACTGCGAGCCTGAGGGCTGAGCAGCGGCAAGGGTCAGAAAAGCAGAAGCACCATGAACACTTTGTGGGACCAGCCCCAGGAGCCTGGCAAGGCCACTGGGGCAGCAGCACGGAGCAGGCCAGAGGCTCTCAGCTACGGAGGCTTGAAGGTCTTGGGGCTGGGAGACTTGGGGCTTTGGGACTGGAGGGCCAGGATGTGTTGGAAGGGGTCCCGTGGGTCCCTCCCCAGGTTGGTCACTGTGCTGTGCTTCTGTGCCCACAGGCTGATGGCCGACCCCGGCGATCTCTGAGACGACGACAGCAGCAACCACTGGTACTGAAGCCAGGTGAGTCCCCCGTGGGTCAGCCTCAGCACCGAGCAGTCCGTCCCTATGAGCCTGAGGTGGGCCTGGTGCCTCTCCCTCACTGCAGCTCAGACTCCCTCCATGTTTTGCAGGTGGAAAGCGGCGTTACAGGTCAATTACTCTGGACGACATGGTATACGAGTCCATCCTTCGCACACATGGGGGCCTGCCTCATGGAGGGGTGCAGCTCAGTCACCCATTCAGTTTTCCCATGGCCCCCTCTGCTGTTCCTGAAATGCTTAAAGTGGCTGCAAGACAAGCAGCAGGACCAGTTGCAATGCAAAGGAAGGATGAATATGGCATCCTTGGAAGAGAAGACAAATTGCTCTCTTCTATCAACACCAGGGAAAGAATGGAAAAAAACACGTGGGCTCTCCAGGAAGAATGATCAGCCACAAGGCCTGACAGACCTCAGACTTTCAATAACCGAGTGAAACCTGCTATTGGTGGCCAGGGTGTGCCCGGAATGGCCCAAGTGGCTGCAGGGCTGGCAGCAGGACAAGCTGCAGTGCTGAGGCAGGGTGATCATGGCACCTGTGCCTCGCTAGCCCCTGGAGCTGCACTTTCAGAGCAAGAGGTCTGTGTGCAGCTCCAGGGACCATCACCCTGCCCATCGTGTCCTGCACAGCTACAAAGACATCGAGCACCTCCCAGGACCAGGGATCCCCCCAGGCATCTGGGCTGGGGGGCTTCCTGAGATGAACGGGGATGTCCTGTGGCCTCTTGGGTTGCCAAATGCCCCTTCAGCATTTCCCAGCCTGGCCAAAGGGGCAAAAGCACCATCTTTGGTGTAGACCAAGGAAAGGAAGGGCAGAGATGCACATGGCAGGCACATCGACTGTGCCCTGAGTTGCAAGAAAAGTGTAGGGAAACTGGGCAGGCTCCCCTGGAACAGGCAGCGCCTGCAGGCCCTTCTTGCCCCCAGCCACCCAGCGGCCGAGATGCGGGGCTCCAACCCAGGCAGAGGAGGTGAAGAGCTGCCAGCTGGGATATTTCCCAAAAGGAATCCATCAGCAATGGGGATGATCATTCATGATAGTCTCCTTGACCCAGATGAGGGCCACTGTCAGCGGGATAAGGTGTCCAAGGGGCGAGATACACAGGAGGACCTGTTCTCACAGCATTTTGTATTGTCCATGGCACACCGAGTGGTTCCCAGCCCAGCCAACACGGTATTTTCACCGCCCTGAGGCCACGTTTATGCCTGAGGAGCAGCGTGAGGCCTTGGAGCTGCACATTCGTACCAAGAAGCTGCAGAGGATTGAGAGACGTCTGGGCATGAAACGTCCATCTGAGTCAGCTGTGCCCCAGGAGGAGGGTGGCAGGGGAGAGATAAGGACCAGTGCCCCAGGAGATCGGGTTCTGATGCGAATGTGGAGAGAATCAAAGTTACAGCCTGAGTGGGACGGAGCGTTCCAAGTGCTCCTGACTGGAACTGAAAGGGCAGCAAGAGGGGCTGCAAAAGGGTGGACTCATTACACCCGGTAAATGCACCATCTAACCCTGCAGATATGTGAGAGACTGTCTTCACAGAGACTTTTAAGGTTAAAACAGTTTAAACTAACTCTTGTAAACCTTTATCTTCTCCTTTGAAGAATTCTTAACGAATGAATGAGTAAAAGGAATTGAATTACAGAGAATTAGAGTGTTTCCAGGGAACACTCCCTGGAAGTGGGAGAAAAAGAAGGGTGAGGGGTGGGGTATTGGCATTGTGACCGTAAAGTCAGGAAAGTGTTGCTCCTAGGATGGAAGGGAGCTTGCACCCTGGGGGCAATAATTCCAAACTTAACTCTTATTGAAGACCCACAAAGCCAACGCCCCCTTTAGAACTAATGCAGAATTGAGAGGTCTCCTGGTAGTCCTCTAGTAAAAAGAAACAGGGCATTGCACAGCTTTGCAAGGTGGTTTTCACCTTGGTTAGGGGGGAGTGAATTCGAAAAAGCTATTGTGACTATCTCAGCTAGAACTGAAGAGCTAGAAAAGAACACTCTAGATGCAGTCCAGGCACTACAAGAGCTGGTAACAAGTTTGTCACAAAATTGTACTCCAGATTCAGATGGTAGTAGATTCGGGAGATTCAGGATGATCGTGGTGTCTCTGGAAGAGTAGACAAATTGGTCTCTTCTACCAACACTGGCGAAAGTGTTGAAAAAACAAGTGGGCTCTCCAGAAAGAATGAGCAGCTACAAGGCCTGACAGACCTCAAACTTTCAATAACCAAGATTCAGGATCATAGGGCAGGAAACAGGACTGACGATTTGTGCTCTGAGGTGAGCTCCTACAGGCAGCCACCACAAACGGACTGCATCATGCAGGAGAGTATTCTCTGCCCTGATGGACGGCTGCCCGTCATCAGTGGATTGTTACTGCAGCCTTCTCTATTGCATGAGACAGAAACAGTCCTTTTCATCCACAAGAGCTTCTATGCCAATGATGAGAACCAGAGAAGCGAAAAGGAATTTCTGTGACCTCAGGGATTCTCCACGGCCTCTTCAGCTGTTCCTGGCATGGCCAAAGTGCCTGCAGGAACAGCACCAGGACCACCTGCAGTACTGAGAAACGCTGGTCATGGCATGACTGTGACAAACCAGAAGTTAGAGTCTTCCATTGGCAACAACGAAAGCATGGGGAAACATAGTGAGCCCTCCATACACACACAGTGCCCGCATGGCCTGAGGCCAACAAAAATATCTAAGATGGAGATTTTGGATTGCAAGGAAGGAAAGAGGAATCAAGAGCCTCACTCTGGGGTCAAATCCTCCAGCAAGCCACCAGAAATGGACTGCATTGTGCGGGATAGCATTCTCCCCCCAGATGGAGGGCTGCATCAGACAAACGGGGAGTTCCTGCGGCCCTATGGGTTGCCCATGCGCCCTTCAGCACTTCCCAGCTTGGTCAACAGGGAAAAAGGATTATCTTTGCCCCAGACAAATAGCAGAGATGGCAGGTCTGCACCTGGCAGGCACACAGACTGTGCTCTTAGTCACAAGGCATGCACAGGGAAACTGAGCGGGCTCCCCAGGGAACAGCAGCATCCCAGGACTGACATTCGGGGCTCTACACGAATCAAAAATATTGTTCCATCATCAAGGGGGGTGATTGTTCACGAGAGGTTGCTTGAACCACAAGAAGGGCGATGTCACTGGGAGGAGGTGTCCATGCGGCAACATCCACAGGTTGGCCTATCCCAGCCACCTCATGGGCAGTCCATGGCACACCCAGTGCTTCCCAGCCTGGCAAACACCATTACATGCATGTACAAGGACCAGGGCTGTCAAACTGACTATGTTACCATCCTGGATCCATTTGTGCCTGATGCCAGGAATGGCAAAGAGCCCCCCACTGCAGCGCCTCTCAGGATCACGAAGCTGCAGCTGAAGGAAGAGCTCCGCAGCAAGCTCCGTGAGCACCTAACAAAGAAGTGCTGGGAAGTACAGCTGCAACGCTTCCCTGGGCCAGTGCAGAGGTCCATGGAAATGAAGCGTCGAGCGCTGTCCAAAATGCCCGTACTGTTGCTGCCACCTGACCACCACAAAGACCCTCTGTACACTTCAGCAAGCCCAAGACCCTCGTGCATCCAGACCAGATCAAGCAGAAGAAGCGTGGGGCATCCATTGCCTGCCCAGAGGACTCCAGGACACCACGCTCCCACCCCGTGCACATCTATTTTCACAGCCATGAGGCCACATTTATGCCTGAGGAGCAGCGTGAGGACCCGGAGCTGCACATTCGAGCCAAGAAGCTGCAAATGCTTGGAAGACATCTGGGCATGAAGCGTCCATCTGAGTCAGCTGTGCCCCAGGAGGAGGGTGGCAGGGCAGCCCTAAGGAGCAGCGCCCTGCCCAGCACACCCTGCAAACCTACAAAGAAATCGAGCACCTCCTGGAACCACGGATCCCAGCAGCCAGACTCCACTGAGGCAGTGCAGAAGGACAAGTGGCAGAACCCAAAAGGTGGAAATCATCACCTTGATAAGAGCTTTTGAGCTGGCAAACATTTAGATAGGTTTGAAATATGCCTTTGCTGTGGTGTATGCACACAGGGCAATTTGGAAGGAGAGAGGACTTTTATCTTCCTCAATTAAAGATGCAGAAGAGGCTGATAGCAGTTATTAGAGGACAAGGAAAAAGGAGGCCCAGACTGGAAGAGCCCTGGCTAGGCAAGGAGCAACGTGCCCTATGTAAGAACTTTGGGCACTGGAAAAATAAATGCCTGGAACAGAAAAGAAATGGCAAAGGGAACTGGGGAAGGGAGGTGGTGGTCGCACATGCAAAAGACAACTGAGGAAGAGCGCGGGAGTCTACCCCAGCAGATCCATTGGCTATAAAAATGAAGCTGGGGAAGGAGGGAAAAGAGGTGGAACTTAGCTGGGAAGCCCCACCAGGAGAAGAAAGGCTGCTGCAGTACGTAGATGACGTGCTAATAGCCACCAAGAGAAAAGAAGCATGTGCCTGTCTGTTTTCACAGCCCTGAGGCCACGTTTATGCCTGAGGAGCAGCGTGAGGCCCTGGAGCTGCATATTCGAGCCAAGAAGCTGCAGATGCTTGGAAGACATCTGGGCATGAAGCGTCCATCCCAGTCAGCTGTGCCCCAGGAGGAGGGTGGCAGGGCAGAGATAAGGACCTGTGCCCTGCCCAGCACACCCTACAAAGCTACAAAGAAATCGAGCACCTCCTGGAACCACGGATCCCAGCAGCCAGACTCCGCTGAGGCAGTGCACAAGGGCAAGTGGCAGAACCTGCGGGAACTCTACTCTGGCTTGTAGAGCATGAGTAGAACGTGTTTGTAAGTGTGGAAAGGAGTGACAGAAGACTAGTGGCCAGGCAGCTCACTCCTTTGGTCCAAATAAATCCTCATCCTAGCCCCGGGGTGGGAGTCATGCCCTGTTTGTGAAGCGCCAGCAGACTTGCGTTGGGCTGTGCCTGCAGTTTGGAGGGGGCTGGCAGGGAAGGGGTGTACCTGGGCAGGGGGCTTGCCCATTATTAGTCCAGAGTCAATTCACCCATTCTTCTCTTAATTCAGGGGTATTCTGACACTGACGGATGGAATGGCTGCTAGCGACCTTGGGAGCAGATTGAGCAAATCCAAGGTTACCGCTGCATCCCAGTATTGGGAGCCAGAACGGACCTGCTGATGACCGTATAAGAAGCAGGAGAAGGGTAAGAGGGCCTCTCACAATTTTGACAAGGTTCCCTGGGTAACATCTGCAGCTGCTGGAGGGATATTAATGGGAGTATTAATACATGTAATTGCATGTCTTATTTGTAGATGTCTGTGTATCTCATGTTGAAAGCATTTGCGTAAGTGTATGTGTTTGAGACAAAGTCTTGTTGTGAAGTGAGATAATCCACGAGGAACACGAATCCACGAGAGATGATACAGACAAGTTTGGTTATTGTCTGTAGCACATGACAGATCAAAAGGAAGTGCTGTTTTACCCAGTGTTGATTGGTGGTGCCCAATATATGGGCCCGGCGGTGCATCTTGCAATCGTGTTTTTTGTTCTTAAATGTTCTTAAATGAGTGCGACAAGGAGGAAGGCGGGAGCATTATCTAAGTAACAGATTAGAAGTTTTGGTATATTCGCTGTGGTGTTTGGTCATTTTCCAAAGTATCGGGGGAGGAGGAGGCTGACTGATTATCAAAGCGTTAGAACGGAGAGAGTCACTTCTTTGGTGGTTGGGGCTTTAGTCCTGAGAATTTGGTAAGAAGGGGGAGAGTGATTTTATTTAGACCTCAGTACTTTTTAAAACCCCCATATTGGTGGATGTGTAGGAGTGATTCCTTGTTTTGTGTGGGCTTAGTAACAAAGTGCATGAAAAAAATTGGCATTCGGTTTGAAATTTGGTCCTGTTGAAATGTAACCTTTGTGAAAAAGTTGGCATTGTTTGTCTAGAAGATGGAGGGCTGAGTGCTTCAGGGGTTTTCCTGAAGCTGTGTGGATTTAGGGTTGGAACGGGGCTCATTAAGAATCTGAAATAGTGAAGTTTGTACGTGGAAAGAAGAGTTTAATCCCAGAGAATTGGGAGGTTTGGGCAGAAGATTAGGAAAAGATAGCAAAAACCTGCAATAAAAAGGTTTGGAAAATGAAAGGTCATGGAAAATGAAAGAAGGGACAGTAATTGATAAGGAATAGTAACAAATAAATGGGAATGGGAAATGAAGGAAACGGGTAATATCTCAAACAAAGACGTTTTAAAGAAAGCCTCCTTGGGTGCATATTGGCACAGTGGAAGGATATTGTTAGAAATGGGGGCACAGAAAGCAAGAGGACTTTTACTAAGTATTGCAATCACTGGTGGCCACTGTATAAGCTAAACGGCCACTTTATGGATCAATTGATTGTAACAATATCTTGCAATTAATGTTGCTGTTGAGGAGAGAAGGAAAATAGGACGAGATGTTGTATACTGATACGTTGTTTAGCATGTTAGAGGGAAAAGGTATGGAATTGAGTTGGCCCCTGAGTGAGCCTTTAGTGTTGGCATTAGAAAAGTACAGGCTGGAGAAAGATAAAAGAAGTGTTAATAGGGTTGTTGGAGGTGTTCAAGGTGTAGCAGGTAGCGTTTGACAGAGCTGTTTGAAGTTGAATGAGCAGGAAAACTCAGATGGTGCTCAGTGCCTCAGGAGGAATGGATGTGACATGGCAGAAGAGAAAGGAGCGGCTTCACCCCCAGCCCTAGAGACACATGCTGATGTTTCTCCTGTGTTGTGTGGCTGGTGAAAGGCTGACCAACGTGCATCTTGTCTTTGGAACAACATGCAATTGAACCAGCACAGGGTAAGGCTCTGTTTTTTGGATTTCATGGTATTTGGTGGCATAGAAGGTCATTGGAATTGTAACTATTGACAGCCCTTTGGATTTCTCTCATATGATGCTGGGCAGTACTTTTTTTTTTCATGCTATGATGGCTTGAAGTAGAGGTTGCTACTCTGAGCACCTAGGGCTCTAATGCGGAGCTTGTCTCTTGTGAAAAGACATCTCCTGAAGGTGGCTTGGTGTGTCCGGATTTTCTGCCCTGTGAGGTAGGAAGTGAGGTGATTGAAGGAAAAGCATTGTTGTTCCAGGCTGTGAGCATAGCTCGTGGGCTTTTAAAGCAATAGTTTTGTAGTAAGGAGATAACCTGTGACCTCTACTGCCCCTCCAGTTCAAACCCATCTTGTCTGACACCTCATTGCCAAAGGCAGAGTGTGCAGAGATGAATGGGGCAGAGCTGTCTGCAGAGGTTGACTGGGAACAGAAGGGTCCATGGAGTAATTCGGGTTGGAAGGGAGCTCTGGAGGTCACCCATGCAACTGCCTGGGGGACAAAGCAGGTCTGGTTCTGTCAGGTGTCTCAGAGCCTTGTGCTGTTGAATTTCCAGTTGCCTGTTGTTATGAAATACTGGAGCAATTTTTTTTTGTCTGCTGTTGTGGTCACTGGGTGATGTGGAGACTCACAGGAGTCCTGTGTGGCATCTGGACTGGGTATGAGGAAGAGGTTTTTCACTGAGAGGGTTGTCGTGCACTGGAACAGGTTCCCCAAGGATGCAGTCACTGCACCAAGCCTGTTGGAGTTTAAGAAGCATTTGCACTGTGCTCTTACTCATATGGTCTGAATTTTTGGGTAGACCCGTGTGGTGCCAGGAGTTGGACTCGATGATCCTTATGGGTTCCTTCCAACTGGGGATATTCTATGATTCTATGATTCTGTGAAAAGAGGATGTAGGAATGTTAGTAGTTCCACCTCAACCCAAGGCTGAGATCTCAGAATCATGGGTGTGAGCCCTCTGGGGCAGAGGGATCATGATGGGTCCCAGAGAGTTGTCATGGAAACAGGAAAAGGCTTTTGTTTGTTTGTTTGTTTGCTTTTATAATGCTTGAAATTTAAATTGGGGAAGATGATTGGAATTCATCAGTTTTTATACTCACCCGATTTGCCAAGGTCCTTGTTAGGAAGGAACTTGCTGGAAAAAATTGAATGCAAAAATTTCTTTGGAACAAGGAAAAATGGAAATAGATTGAAAGGATGCCTTTTTCTGCCTGCCCGTGGCAACGGAAAGACAGAAACTCTTTGCCTTTGAGTGGGAAAATCCTAACAGCGGATCTTGGAGTTTGAAATACCCCTTTGGGAAAAGGGGACACTGTTGCAATGTGCAAATGATAGCTACTGAAAAAGAAAAGAGGATGTGTATAATGGATGGACTGAAGTTTTCCAGCACTAGTTCTGTGAACCCAGCCTCTTTCCTTAGTCAGGATTGCATCAAGACCACGGACACGGTATACTGCAGCTGACCAGACTTCAAGGATACACCCCTAGAAGATGTGCAGGATTGGTATATGGACGGCAGCAGCTTCCTCTGCCAGGGATTTCGCCTCACAGGATATGCGGTAACAAACGTCAGCCCAAAAGGTGGAAATCATCACCTTGAGAAGAGCTTTTGAGCTGGCAAACATTTGGGCAGATCTGAAATAGGCCTTTGGTGTGGTGTATGCACACAGGGCAATTTGGAAGAAGAGAGGACTTTAATCTTCCTCAATTAAAGATGCAGAAGAGGCTGATAGCAGTTATTAGCGGGAGAGCATTCTCCGCCCTGATGGACGGCTGCCCGACATCAGTGGATCATTACTGCAGCCTCCTGTCCTGCCCAGGGCAGAACCAGCCCTATCCAGCCCTGAGAACACCATCCACAAGAGCTTCTTCCAGAAGGATGAGGGGCAGTCCAGCAGAGAAAAGGAATTGCCACAGCCTCACGGATCGTCCATGGCTTCTTCAGCTGTTCCTGGCATGGCCAAAGTGGCTGCAGGACCAACAGCAGGAACACCTACAGTTGTGAGAAATGCTGAACATGGCATGACTGTGACAAACCAGAAGTTAGAGTCTTCCATGGACACTGAGAGAAGCATGCGGAAACCAAGTGGTTCCCTCCATACACAAACAGTGCCCGCATGGCCTGAGGCCACCGAAAATTTCTAAGATGGAGATTCTGGATTGCAAGGAAGGAAAGAGGAATCAAGAGCCTCACTCTGGGGTCAGCTCCTCCAGCCAGCCACCAGAAATGGACTGCATTGTCCAGGAATCACAGAATCACAGAATCACCCAGAAAGAGGGCTGTGTCAGACAAAGGGGGAGTTCCTGCGGCCCTATGGGTTGCCCATGCTCCCTTCAGCACTTCCCAGCTTGGCCAACAGGGAAAAAGGTTTTTCTTTGCCCCAGATAAATAGAAGAAATGGTACGTGTGCAGCTTGCAGGCGCTCAGACTGTGCTCCTAGCCAAAAGGAATGCACAGGGAAACTGGGCGGGCTCCCCAGGAAACAGCAGCAACCCAGGACTGACATTCAGGGCTCTACATGAGCCAAAAATATCGTTCCATCATCAATCAAGGGGGGTGATTGTTCATGAGAGGTTGCTTGAAGCACAAGAAGGGCTGTCCCTAAATGCCCGTGCTGGGGCTGGCACTATGCCTCAACAAAGTCCCTCAGTACGCTTCATCAAGCCCAAGCCCCTCGTCCATCCGCACCAGGTGAAGCAGAAGAAGCGTGGGGCATGCATTGCCTGCCCAGAGGCCTCCAGAACACCACGCTCCCACCCCGTGCCTGTCTATTTTCACAGCCCTGAGGCCACGTTTATGCTCCCCAGGGGATCACCATTGGCAGCGGCAGCTTTCCTTCTGCCTCCTGGTGCTGGTGGCCGGGGTGTGCGTGGAATGGCCCAAGTGGCTGCAGGGCTGGCAGCAGGACAAGCTGCGGTGCTGAGGCAGGGTGCTCATGGCATCTGTGCCTCGCTAGCCCCTGGAGCTGCACTTTCAGAGCAGGAGGAGGGTGGCTGGGCAGCCCCAAGCCCCGGCACAGTGTTCAGTGAGATTGGCTGCTCTGGCTTCAAGAGGGACCCGGTCGCATGGGTAAAACCCTGAGGACGCCCTGGGGAGTGGCAAAGGCCTGGGCAGGACCAGAGTCCGGCATCGTCTCCCTGGTCCTCGGCACAGGACTGCGAACTGCGAGCCTGAGGGCTGAGCAGCGGCAAGGGTCAGAAAAGCAGAAGCACCATGGACACTTTGTGGGACCAGCCCCAGGAGCCTGGCAAGGCCACTGGGGCAGCAGCACGGAGCAGGCCAGAGGCTCTCAGCTACGGAGGCTTGATGGTGTGGGGTCTTGGGGCTGGGAGACTCGGGGCTTTGGGACTGGAGGGCCAGGATGTGTTGGAAGGGGTCCCGTGGGTCCCTCCCCAGGTTGGTCACTGTGCTGTGCTTCTGTGCCCACAGGCTGATGGCCGACCCCGGCGATCTCTGAGACGACGACAGCAGCAACCACTGGTACTGAAGCCAGGTGAGTCCCCCGTGGGTCAGCCTCAGCACCGAGCAGTCCGTCCCTATGAGCCTGAGGTGGCCCTGGTGCCTCTCTCCCACTGCAGCTCAGACTCCCTCCATGTTTTGCAGGTGGAAAGTGGCGTTACAGGTCAATTACTCTGGACGACATGGTACACGAGTCCATCCTTCGCACACATGGGGGCCTGCCTCATGGAGGGGTGCAGCTCAGTCACCCATTCAGTTTTCCCATGGCCCCCTCTGCTGTTCCTGACATGCCTAAAGTGGTTGCAGGACAAGCAGCAGGACCAGTTGCAATGCCAAGGAAGGATGAGTATGGCATTTCTGGAAGAGAAGACAAATGGCTCTCTTCTATCAACACCAGGGAAAGAATGGAAAAAAACACGTGGGCTCTCCAGGAAGAATGATCAGCCACAAGGCCTGACAGACCTCAGACTTTCAATAAACGAGTGAAACCTGCTGCTGGTGGCCAGGGTGTGCCTGGAATGGCCCAAATGGCTGCAGGGCTGGCAGCAGGACAAGCTGTGGTGCTGAGGCAGGGTGATCATGGCATCTGTGCCTCGCTAGCCCCTGGAGCTGCACTTTCAGAGCAAGAGGTCTGTGTGCAGCTCCAGGGACCATCACCCTGCCCATCGTGTCCTGCACAGCTACAAAGACATCGAGCACCTCCCAGGACCAGGGATCCCCCCAGGCAGGCTGTGTCAGGCTGCTGTGCTGGAGCAGGAGCTGGAACCTGTGGGCCCTGGACTCTGCCCTGCAGGGCATTGCCCACAGCCTAGCCCGGCAGAGGTGTTTGTTGCCCCCCCATGTGGGATGGGAAAGAGAAGTGGGAGGGAAGAAAAGAAAAAAATAAAAACTCGTGTTGAGCAGGAAGTAGTAATAATGGTGTTGATAATAAAACCTACAAAGCAAGTGCTGTTCAGTGAAATAATTGCTTGCCACCCACGGTCCGATGCCCAGCCTGTCCTCTAGCAGTGTTCCCCCCGGCCCAGATATCACATGGTGTGGGACATCCCTTTGGGGTCAGCTGTTATTAGGGGAGAAATTAAAAGGAGGCCCAGACAGCAAGAGCCCTGGCTAGGCAAGGAGCAATGTGCCCTATGTAAGAAATTTGGGCATTTGAAAAACCAATGCGTGGAACAGAAACGAAATGGGAAAGGGAACCGTGGAAGGGAGGTGGTGGTTGCACATGCAAAAGACAACTGAGGAAGAGCGCGGGAGTCTACCCCAGCAGATCCGTTGGCTGTAAAAATGAAGCTGGGGAAGGAGGTAAAAGAGGTGGAACTTATGGTGGATACGAGGGCGACATACTCAGTTTTAATGAAAGCATCAGTACCAGTGGGGAAAGATTAAATTGTAGTGAAGGGGGCAACTGGCAAATCTGAAAAAGCATATTTCTGCAAAGAATTGAAATAGAAATATGGGAAACAGTGGGGCATTCGCAAGTTCCTATACGTGCCCATCTCTCCAGAGTCACTTCTAGGGAGAGATTTGCATGCAGAGCTTGCTGTGCTGCTCTTGCCTCAGCTGCCTGCTGACAGGCGCTGCAATGTGGGGTTGGCTCCTGTCCTTGCTGTCAGCCACACACAATGGTGGGGTGGGGGTGAAGCCAGGTGAGTCCCCCGTGGGTCAGCCTCAGCAGTGAGCAGCCCGTCCCTATGGGCCTGAGGTGGCCCTGGTGCCTCTCTCCCACTGCAGCTCAGACTCCCTCCCTGTTTTGCAGGTGGAAAGAGGCGTTACCGGTCAATTAGTCTGGATGACATGGTACACGAGTCCATCCTTCGCACACATGGGGGGCTGCCTCCCAAAGGAGTGAAGCTCAGTCGCCCTTTCAGCTTTCCCATGGCCCCCTGAGCTGTTCCTGACATGCCTTAAGTGGCTACAGGACAAGCAGCAGGACAAGTTGCAATGCCAAGGAAGAATGATCGTGGCATGTCTGGAAGAGAAGACAAATGGCTCTCTTCTACCAACACCAGTGAAAGTGTGGAAAAAACACGTGGGCTCTCCAGAAAGAATGAGCAGCCACAAGGCCTGACAGACCGCAGACTTTCAATAACCGAGTGAAAGCTGCTGCTGGTGGCCAGGGTGTGCCTGGAATGGCCCAAGTGGCTGCAGGGCTGGCAGCAGGACAAGCTGCGGTGCTGAGGCAGGGTGATCATGGCATCTGTGCCTCGCTAGCCCCTGGAGCTGCACTTTCAGAGCAAGAGGTCTGTGTGCAGCTCCAGGGACCATCACCCTGCCCATCGTGTCGTGCTCCACTACAAAGACATAGAGCACCTCCCAGGACCAGGGATTCCCCCAGGCAGGCTGTGTCTGGATGCTGTGCTGGAGCAGGAGCTGGAACCTGTGGGCCCTGGACTCTGCCCTGCAGGGCATTGCCCAAAGCCTAGCCCGGCAGAGGTGTTTGTTGCCCCCCCATGTGGGATGGGAAAGAGAATTGGGAGGGAAGAAAAGATAAAAAAAAAAAAATGTAAAAACTCGTGTTGAGCAGGAAGAAGTAATAATGCAGTTGATAATAAAACCTACAAAGCAAGTGCTGTTCAGTGAAATAATTGCTTGCCACCCACGGTCCGATGCCCAGCCTGTCCTCGAGCAGTGTTCCCCCAGGCCCAGATGCCACATGGTGTGGGACATCCCTTTGGGGTCAGCTGTCCTGGTTCTGTCCCCTCCCAGCTCCTTGTGCACCCCTTCAGTGTGAGGAGTCAAAAAGTCCTTGGCTCTCTGGAAGAGCTGCTCTGCGACCATTATCGCGGACAGAAGCATGGAGACCCTCCAGAGGCTGTCTCTCCAGACAGGCCCAGCACCTGCAGCTTATGATGGCACTCCATCTGTCAAGGACAGAGATTGAGAACTATAAGATTTAGTCCAGCAATGGAGAGCAGTGTGCGCGAGAGCATTCTCTGTGCAGATGGAGGGCTGCCTCAGAGAAATGGGGAGTTCCTGCAGCCTCTTGTGTTGTCCCCGCAAAGCTGCAAGGCTTCCCTGGGCCAGTGCAGAGGTCCATGCAAAAGAAGCATGGGGCGCAGGCCAAAGATCCCTGTGCTGGGGCTGGCCCCCTACCACCACGAAGTCCCTGAATCCAGGCACCAGCTGGGCCTGAGGCCAAAGACTCTGCTGGCAGCTTCCACTTGTGGGCTGCAGCCGTCCCTCTGAGGGGAACCACCAGCACGGAGGGGACCACAGCATCTGAGAGAGCTGGGGCTGAGGCAGGCCCCAAAGGACACCCCATGACAAAGCCCTTGACGCTGGCCCTTCCAAAAGCCCTTTCTTAGCTGCTCCTTTCAGCACAAGTCCAGCCGTTGTGCTGAGGATTGTGCCATCAAGTGGCACCCAAAGTAATAAAGAGCTCCTTCCCAGCTTAGGGGGGGCTGAGAGGAGGCCTCGTGGCGGCCTGCAGCTTCCTCACAAGGGGAGCAGAGGGGCAGGCGCTGAGCTGCCAGAGGACAGCAACAGGGCCGAGGGAAGGGCACGGAGCTGGCACAGGGGAGGGTCAGGCTGGCTGTTTGGGACCACTTCTGCCCTGAGAGGGTGGTCCCAGCATCCCAGAATGGCTGAGGTTGGAAGGGACCTCTGAGGATCATCCAGTCCAAAACCCCCTGCCGAGCAGGATCGCCCAGAGCACAGTGCGCAGGATGGCATCCAGGCGCCTCTTGTAGAATATCTCCAGAGAAGGAGACTCCACAACCTCTCTGGGCAACCTGTTCCTGGGCTGTCAGCCTGACAGTAAAGCAATGCCCTCTCCTGTTGCAGCGGAACCTCCTGTGCTTCAGTTGGTGTCCGTTGCCCCTCGTCCTGGCTTTAAATGGCGGCCTCCTGTACTGGATGAGACAGAAACAGCCCTTTTCAGCCCAGAGAATGTAATACACTATAAATGTTTGTTCATTGTCTTTTGTAGTATAAAAGCAAGGAGTTCTGTTTGAGGAGGGGGAGCTGCGAAAGCTCCCTGCTGAAGGAAGGAGCTGTATAATGCTTGGCTAGAGACTATGAAACTTCTTTTGCTTAATGTAACAAAAAAGAGAAGCCCCTCCCCTTCTCTCTTTCTGCATCTCCGTTGCCTCTTTTGTTCAAAGACACTGTTGCAAAGCTCATGTAACCATCTCCTGATAAGTTGCTACACTAGGGTATCAACTTCTTGCCTTCCTGTCTCACGCTGGGCCAACGTGACCAAAAAAAAAAAAAAAGTTGAACCACAACGCCGAGGAAGACTACGGCCTTCATCTTCACGACCACCAGAGGGACAGAGACGACCCACTAGCAACAGTGTGCACAGTCGCAGAACATACCAGGATGTGCTGCGTAATCCCGGAATTGCCAAGATATAAAAAGGGACCCTGGCAGGGCTGAGGTGCGCGCCGTTGGCGGAGCCGAGACTCCCCGGCCACCCAGCGCTGTTTTGCTTGCTGTTTGCTTACTCAGTAAATTCCTTTATAGGATTAATACAATGCTCTCTGAAAATTAATTAAGGGGGCAAATTAGAACAAGAAGACCAACCAGCACAGCTTCTTTCGGAAGGATGAGGGGCAGGCAAGCAGAGAAGAGGAATTCCTGCAGCGTCATGCATTGTCCATGGCCTCTTCAGCTGGTCCTGGCATGGCCAAAGTGGCTGCAGGAACAGCAGCAGGAACACCTACAGTTGTGAGAAATGCTGAACATGGCATGAGTGTGAGAAAACACAAATTAGAGTCCCCCACTGACACCGACAGAAGCATGGGGAAACCAAGCATGGGGCTCTGCATACAGAACCAGTGCCCACAGAGCCTGAGGCACCCAAAACATTCAAGATGGAGATTCAGGATTACAAGAAAGGAAAGAGCAATCAAGGGCCACATTCTGGGGTCAGCTCCTCCAGCCAGCCACCACAAAGACACTGAATTGTGCATGAGGGCATTCTCCACGCAGATGGAGGGCTGCCTGACAGGAGTGGGTTGTTACAGAAACCTCCTGTACTTCAAAATACAGAAACAGCCCTTTTCAGCCCTGAGAAGACAACAGCCACAGCTTCTTTTGGAAGGGTGAGGGGCAGGCAAGCAGACAAAAGGAATTACTATGGCCTTATGCATTGTCCATGGCCTCTTCAGCTCTTCTTGGCAAGGCCAAAGTGGCTTCAGGAACAGCAGCAGAACAAACAACAATCCCGACAAAGGCTGATCGTGGCATGTCTGTGAGAGACCACAAATTGCAGTCTTCCAGTAGCACCAACAGAAGCATGGGGAAACCAGTAACACTCTCCATACAGAACCTCACACTTCCATAGAATCACAGAATATCCCAAGTTGGAGAGGACCCACCTGGAACATCGAGTCTAATTCCTGGCTCCAGAGAGGACCAAACAACCAAACCCAATGTCTGAGAGCATTGTCTAAACACTGCATGAACTCTGAAAAGTTCAGTGCTGCAACCACAATCCCTGGGGACCCTATTCCAGTGCCCCCAGTACAAGAGGGACATAGAACTACCGCAGTGAGTCCAGAGGAGTGCTACAAAGATGATTAAAGGACTGCAACACCTGCTGTACGAGGATAGGCTGGTAGAACTGGGCCTCTTTATCCTGGAAAAGAGAAGACTGAGGAGAGACCGCATCAATGTGTCTAAATTTCCAAGGGGAAGAGGCCGAGAGGATGGAGCCCTATTCCACACTCTGGGGTCAGCTCCATGATCAATAGGGGTGATTGTTCATGAGAGGTTGCTTGAACAACAAGCAGGGCAACGTCACTGCGAGGAGGTGTCCATGGGGCGATGTCCACAGGTTGGCCTATCCCAGCCACCTCCTGGACAGTCCATGGCACACCCAGTGCTTCCCAGCCCGGCCAACACAATTGCACGTATGTACAAAGACCAGGGCTGCCAAACTGACTATGTTATCATCCTGGATCCATTTGTGCCTGATGCCAGGAATGGCAAAGAGCCCCCCACTGCAGTGCCTCTCAGGATCACGAAGCTGCAGCTGAAGGAAGAGCTCCGCAGCAAGCTCCGTGAGCACCTAACAAAGAAGTGCTGGGAAGTACAGCTGCAACGCTTGCCTGGGCCAGTGCAGAGGTCCATGGAAATGAAGCATTGAGCTGCCCGTGCAGGGGCTGGTACTATGCCTCAACAAAGACCCTCTGTACGCTTCAGCAAGCCCAAGCCCCTCGTCCATCCGGACCAGGTGAAGCAGAAGAAGCGTGGGGCATCCATTGTCTGCCCAGATGCCTCCAGAACACCACGCTCCCACCCCGTGCCTGTCTATTTTCACAGCCCTGAGGCCACATTTATGCTCCCCAGGGGATCACAGGGGGAGCAGTGCTGGCATTGGCAGCGGCAGCTTTCCTTCTGCCTCCTGGTGCTGGTGGCCAGGGTGTGCCTGGAATGGCCCAAGTGGCTGCAGGGCTGGCAGCAGGACAAGCTGCGGTGCTGAGGCAGGGTGATCACGGCATCTGTGCCTCGCTAGCCCCTGGAGCTGCACTTTCAGAGCAAGAGGTCTGTGTGCGGCTCCAGGGACCATCACCCTGCCCATCGTGTCCTGCACAGCTACAAAGACATCGAGCACCTCCCAGGACCAGGGATCCCTTTGCTGGGGGGCTGCCTGAGATGAACAGGGAGGTCCTGCGGCCTCTTGGGTTGCCCGTTGCCCCTTCAGCATTTCCCAGCTTAGCCGACAGGAAAAAAGGACTATCTTTGCCCCAGACAAATAGAAGACATGGCAGGTCTGCACCTGGCAGGGACACAGACTGTGCTCCTAGCGACTAGGAATGTACAGGGAAACTGGGCGGGCTCCCCAGGGAACAGCAGCAACCCAGGACTGACATTTGGGGCTCCACGGGATGCAACAACAATGTTCCATCAGCAAAGGGGATCATTGTTCACGAGAGGTTGCTTGACCTACCAGATGGATGGCGTCAGTGGCAGGAGGTGTCCATGTGGCAACATGCAGAGGATGACCAGCTGCCTCTGAAACTGTCCACGACTGTTCCACTGCTTCCCAACCCGGCCAACACAATTACGTACAAAGAGTCAGAGGTGTGCTTGCTTTGTAAAAGATCGCCAAGCGCCTGACTCTGCAGAGTTATATTATTACTTATTGAAATAAAAGACCTTCATGTGGGTTCTGACTCAGTGTGCTTTTTGGTGCAACACTCTGCATACGAACGTACAGACCACACTGTCATCCTCTTTGTCAGGTCTCAGGAGCCCTGGATTGTTAGCTCTAAGCCCACCCTTGGAAGCCCCGATGCATCTATTCCAAGCAGGAGATCGGGTTCTGATGCGAATGTGGAGACAATCAAAGTTACAACCTGAGTGGGACGGAGCGTTCCAAGTGCTCCTGATTGGAACTGAAAGGGCAGCAAGAAGGGCTGCCCTTAGATTCGGGAGAAACTAACTTTGTGGTTACCTGAATAGAATTGGCTCGAACAACTATTTGTTGGTGTTATAATAATAATGGCACTGTGTATCTGTCATCCCCTGGGACATCCAAAGAATAATATTGCACCTTAACGTTGGAAAAACACAGGAGCAGAGTATATGAAGAGGTGCAAAAACAACAGGAGTAAGAAAAGGAGAGGGGAAATTCAAGAAACAAAGTTATGCCTTACAATCAGGAGGATAGATAAGAATAATTGGGTTGTGCCTAATGATAGCCCTTTGGAAAGAATGATAAAGAATGGGAAAAACAATGCAGAAATTTGGGGAAAAAAAACCCAACAACTATATATGTTCTCTCTGGGATAGCATTCTCCACCCAGATGGAGGGCTGCGTCAGACAAACGGGGAGTTGCTGCAGGCCATGCCCCCTTCAGCATTTCCCAGCTTGGCCAACAGGGAAAAAGGACTATCTTTGCCCCAGACAAATAGCAGAGATGGCAGGTCTGCACCTGGCAGGCACACAGACTGTGCTCTTAGTCACAAGGCATGCACAGGGAAACTGGGCGGGCTCCCCAGGGAACAGCAGCATCCCAGGACTGACATTCGGGGCTCTACACGAATCAAAAATATTGTTCCATCATCAAGGGGGGTGATTGTTCACGAGAGGTTGCTTGAACCACAAGAAGGGCGATGTCACTGGGAGGAGGTGTCCATGCGGCAACATCCACAGGTTGGCCTATCCCAGCCACCTCATGGGCAGTCCATGGCACACCCAGTGCTTCCCAGCCCGGCCAACACAATTACATGCATGTACAAGGACCAGGGCTGTCAAACTGACTATGTTATCATCCTGGATCCATTTGTGCTCGATGCCAGGAATGGAAAGAGCCCCCCACTGCAGTGTCTCTCAGGATCACGAAGCTGCAGCTGAAGGAAGAGCTCCGCAGCAAGCTCCGTGAGCACATAACGAAGAAGTGCCGGGAAGTACAGCTGCAACGCTTGCCTGGGCCAGTGCAGAGGTCCATGGAAATGAAGCGTCGAGCACTGCCCAAAAATGCCCGTGCTGGGGCTGCCACCTGACCACCACAAAGACCCTGTGTAAGCTTCATCAAGCCCAAGCCCCTCGTCCATCCAGACCAGGTGAAGCAGAAGAAGCATGGGGCATCCATTGCCTGCCCAGAGGACTCCAGGACAGCACGCTCCCACCCCGTGCCCGTCTATTTTCACAGCCCTGAGGCCACATTTATGCCTGAGGAGCAGCGTGAGGCCCTGGAGCTGCACATTCGAGCCAAGAAGCTGCAAATGCTTGGAAGACATCTGGGCATGAAGCGTCCATCCCAGTCAGCTGTGCCCCAGGAGGAGGGTGGCAGGGCAGAGATAAGGACCAGCGCCCTGCCCAGCACACCCTGCAAAGCTACAAAGAAATCGAGCAGCTCCCGCAACCACGGATTCCAGCAGTCAGACTCCGCTGAGTCAGTGCGCAAGAGGAAGTGGCAGAACCTGCGGGAACTCTACTCTGGCTTGTAGAGCATGAGTAGAAAGTGTTTGTAAGTGTGGAAAGGAGTGACAGAGGACTAGTGGCCAGGCAGCTCACTGCTCTGGTCCAAACAAATCCTCATCCTAGCTCCTGGGTGAGAGTTGTGCCTTGTTTGTGAAGCGCCAGCAGACTTGCGTTGGGCTGTGCCTGCAGTCTGGAGGAGGGTGGCAGGGAAGGGGTGTCCCTGGGCAGGGGGCTTGCCCATTATTAGTCCAGCGTGAATTCACCCATTCCTCTCTGAATTCAGGGGTATTCTAACGGGCACCTTCTCAAACTCCTAACTTGCAATTCCCAACTGGTAGCTCACAACTAGAGAATTCTAGAAGGTAATAGGGCAAGTAGCAGTCATCTAACAGTTGACATGTGCAGCCAGGACATCAAAATACCTTCTTAGCATCAAAAGTGCAGCCCCACATGTTAGCCAATGCCCACGTGTGTAGGGTTCACTTCCTATGCCCCACTCAGATTGAGTACTCTAAAGCAGCAGCTGCTACATGCACTGAGGATGATGAATAGTCAAGCGATACGTGGCTCAATCCCGGTTCTCCTCATCCTCCTGACAGTGATGATTCAGATGATCTGGGCAAAGGCAATGACATGGAGCTGGCAGCTCCTGTGAAAGGGACTGAGCAAACCCAGATGCACCCCCTCAGACTACCGCAAGAGGCTTGACCTCCCTGGAGTTAACTCATCTCCAGCTATATCTGACGGACCGTGTGTGAGAAAAGGGGGCACATAAGGATACCCTTGTGAGAAGCAATCTGTAGAAAATAACACAGGCTCAGGGGAGGATCTCACTGAACTACATTTTTTATTCAGGATTGTGGTGCCGGGCGTCCTGCAAGCAGGAGCGCGCAGCACAGGTGTATCATAACCTTATATCCCCTATTAGCCGATGCTTGATTCCTCCCCTGTTTCCTCACTGGCTGAGTCCTACAGGTTCAGAACGTACTCAACGCTTGTTACTATACCACATCTGTACAATTTTATTTGACCAACCTTTAATTTCTCCTTTTCCCTACTGTTTTCTTCCCTTGTGACTGGAGGGGCTAGTGACTTTTTGTTGTTGCTGAATCCGCAACTCCTGGTGTTGTTTTTCTTGTCCATCCTCCTTGTTTTGGGACCCTGGGACCTTCCAACGCTCCTTTCAACAGCAATGTTCCTTGCAACAGCAATGTTCTTTGCAACAGCAATGTTCTCTGCAACAGCATCCACTCCATCTGGGGAGCGGAGGGGAAGGTGCTGATCTCTGCTCTGTGGGGAGAGCAACAGGACCTGAGGGAACAGCATGGAGCTGTGACAGGGGAGGGTCAGGCTGGGTGTTAGGAAAGGTTCTGCACCAAACAGGATGCTTAGGCACTGGAACAGGGTTCCCGAGGGACATGGTCACAGCAGTGAGCCTGTCAGAGTCCATGCAGTGTTTAGACAATGCTCTCAGACACTGGGTTTTGTTTTTTTTGGCCCTCTGTGGCCTCTTTTTTTTTTTTTTTTTTTTTTCCCCTTCTTTTCTTGTGACTAGAGGGACTTCTTCTGCATAGACTAGAAAGTGGGACCTTCCACTGACCCCTTATCTTCTTAACATACTCGTCAGTGCTATATGCCTATAGTGGCTGCAGGACAAGCAGCAGGACGAGTTGCAATGCCAAGGAAGAATGATCGTGGCATGTCTGGAAGAGAAGACAAATGGCTCTCTTCTATCAACACCACTGAAAGAGTGGAAAAAACACGTGGGCTCTCCAGAAAGAATGAGCAGCCACAAGGCCTGACAGACCTCAAACTTTCAACAACCGGGATTCAGGATCATAGGGCAGGAAACAGAACTGAAGAGCTGCGCTCTGAGGTGAGCTCCTCCGGCCAGGCACAAGCAATGGGCAGCATTGTGCATGAGGGCGTTCTCCGCCCAGAGAAATTGCTGCCTGAGAGGAAGGGGGAGTTCCTGCGGCCTCTTTGCACAGCCCCCACCAGCACTCCTTCTCTCGTGCCTTGGTATGAAGAGAGAGGGCCAGGGCTGGGTGGATGGGTCCCGGTGCTTCACGCACAACTCTGCTTTCCTTGAACAGCTCTGGGGCTTCTTCATGGCCTGCAGTCCATTCCCTGGCTGCATTCGTCTTTCAGTTTGGATCGTGCTTTGATAGCGTATCCGTGTAATGTGGCAGACTAAGCAGCTTGGGGTGGGGGACGGGAGCTGCTGTCGGACACAGCTGGAGCTGGGCCGTGGGCTCTGACCATGGCCCCAAGCGAGGAGCCTGGGGGAGCCAGCGCTGACAGGTGCCTCGGAAGAGGGTCTCCAAGCCAGGCAGAGGGGCTCAAGAGCCACCGGCTGAGGTCTGCTCCTCCATCCAGCCACCAGAAATGGGGATGATTGTGCACAAGATTCTCCTTTGCCCAGATGAGGGACGACAGAGCTGGAGGAGCTCTTCCAGTGCACTCACAGCTGGTCCACAGCACTTCACAGCACCGAGGCAGGGGGATCATGGCATCTGTGCCTCGCTAGCCCCTGGAGCTGCACTTTCAGAGCAAGAGGTCTGTGTGCGGCTCCAGGGACCATCACCCTGCCCATCGTGTCCTGGTCCACTACAAAGACATCGAGCACCTCCCAGGACCAGGGATCCCCACAGGCAGCTGGGTTGGGGGACTGCCTGAGATGAACGGGGAGGTCCTGCGGCCTCTTGGGTTGCCCTTTGCCCCTTCAGCATTTCCCAGCTTAGCCGACAGGAAAAAAGGACTATCTTTGCCCCAGACAAATAGAAGACATGGCAGGTCTGCACCTGGCAGGGACACAGACTGTGCTCCTAGCGACTAGGAATGTACAGGGAAACTGGGCGGGCTCCCCAGGGAACAGCAGCAACCCAGGACTGACATTTGGGGCTCCACGGGATGCAACAACAATGTTCCATCAGCAAAGGGGATCATTGTTCACGAGAGGTTGCTTGACCCACAAGATGGATGGCGTCAGTGGCAGGAGGTGTCCATGTGGCAACATGCAGAGGATGACCAGCTGCCTCTGAAACTGTCCACGGCTGTTCCACTGCTTCCCAGTCCGGCAAACACCATTACATGCATGTACAAGGACCAGGGCTGCCAAACTGACTATGTTATCATCCTGGATCCATTTGTGACTGATGCCAGGAATGGCAAAGAGCCCCCCACTGCAGCGCCTCTCAGGATCACGAAGCTGCAGATGAAGGAAGAGCTCCGCAGCAAGCTCCGTGAGCACATAACAAAGAAGTGCCGGGAAGTACAGCTGCAACGCTTGCCTGGGCCAGTGCAAAGGTCCATGGAAATGAAGCATTGAGCGCTGCCCAAAAATGCCCGTACTGTTGCTGCCACCTGACCACCACAAAGACCCTGTGTATACTTCAGCAAGCCCAAGCCCCTCGTCCATCCAGACCAGGTGAATCAGAAGAAGCGTGGGGCATCCATTGCCTGCCCAGAGGACTCCAGGACAGCACGCTCCCATCCCGTGCCTGTCTATTTTCACAGCCCTGAGGCCACGTTTATGCCTGAGGAGCAGCGTGAGGCCCTGGAGCTGCACATTTGAGCCAAGAAGCTGCAGATGCTTGGGAGACGTCTGGGCATGAAGCGTCCATCTGAGTCAGCTGTGCCCCAGGAGGAGGGTGGCAGGGCAGAGATAAGGAGCAGCGCCCTGCCCAGCACACCCTGCAAAGCTACAAAGAAATCGAGCAGCTCCCGCAACCACGGATCCCAGCAGCCAGACTCCGCTGAGGCAGTACAGAAGGGCAAGTGGCAGAACCTGCGGGAACTCTACTCTGCCCTGCAGGGCAAGGCCCACGGTCACAAGTGTCAAGCGAGGAAAGGAGTGACAGAGGACCAGGGGCCTGGCAGCTCACTGCTCTAGTCCAAATAAATCCTCATCCTAGCCCCGGGGTGGGAGTGGTACCCACTT
Organism: Aythya ferina; assembly: GCF_964211825.1. Taxonomy (NCBI): domain Eukaryota; kingdom Metazoa; phylum Chordata; class Aves; order Anseriformes; family Anatidae; genus Aythya; species Aythya ferina. The sequence goes on along the minus strand of NC_140299.1, from coordinate 9,803,753 downwards.
TGTGAAGCGCCAGCAGACTTGCGTTGGGCTGTGCCTGCAGGCTGGAGGGGGGTGGCAGGGAAGGGGTGTCCCTGGGCAGGGGGCTTGCCCATTATTAGTCCAGTGTGAATTCTCCCACTCCTCTCTGAATTCAGGGGTATTCTGACACTGACTGATGGAATACCCTGGCGTACCATGGTAGAGCAGGGCTCCAAGCAGCAGCCCATGGAGGAGACCACTGTGGAGCAGGGGCAGAGAGGGACCGAGAAGGAGCGGCAGAGATAAAGTGCTACAGACTGACCGCAGCCCCCCGTTCCCCTGCGCTGCTCAGGGGAAGGAGGTGGGACGGGGCAGATGGGGCAGGGAGAGGGAATCTTTCTCCCTGCTCTGAGTCTGCTTTGCCCATCATGATAATAGCTGAGAAATCTCCCCGTGCTTATCTCAGCTTTTGAGCCCTTTGCATGGTATTTTCTCCGCCCTTCCCTTTGGGGAGGGGGAGTGAGAGAGCACCCGTGGTGGAACTCAGCTGCCGACCCAAGTCAAACCACCACACTATACCACCTAAACTAAAGTCCCTTTGCTGCATCTGAAGTCCTTTCTTCCTTGTCTTAAGTGTACGGCCTGGGGAGAAGTTTGTTCACTTCTTATTTGCAGCATCCTTATACACGCCTTGATTCTGCCTTCTCTGCCACACTCTGAGGTGAGCTCCTCCGGCCAGCCTGCACTAATGGACTGCATCATGCGGGAGAGCATTCTCCGCCCTGATGGACGGCTGCCTGACAGGAACTAATTGTTACTGCAGCCTTCTCTATTGCATGAGTCAGAAACAGTCCTTTTCATCCGCAAGATCTTCTATCCCAATGATGAGGACCAGAGAAGAAAAAAGGAATTCCTGCGACCTCAGGGATTCTCCACGGCCTCTTCAGCTGTTCCTGGCATGGCCAAAGTGCCTGCAGGAACAGCAGCAGTAACACCTGCAGTACTGAGAAATGCTGTTCATGGCATGATTGTGACAAACCAAAGTTAGAGTCTTCCATGGGCACTGAAAGAAGCATGCAGAAACCAAGTGTAAGCTGATTATAATGGAAGGAATTGCTGGAAAAAATTGAATGCAAAAAGTTCTTTTGAACAAGGAAAAATGGAAATAGATTGAAAGGATGCCTTTTTCTGCCTGCCCGTGGCAACGGAAAGACAAAAATTCTTTGCCTTTGAATGGGAAAATCCTAACAGCGGATCTTGGAGTTTGAAATACCCCTTTGGGAAAAGGGGACGCTGTTGCAATGTGCAAATGATAGCTACTGAAAAAGAAAAGAGGATGTGTATAATGGATGGACTGAAGTTCTCCAGCACTAGTTCTGTGAACCCAGCCTCTTTCCTTAGTCAGGATTGCATCAAGACCATGGACACGGTATACTCCAGCTGACCAGACTTCAAGGATACACCCCTAGAAGATGTGCAGGATTGGTATATAGACGGCAGCAGCTTCGTCTAAGAAATTCTAAGAAACAAAGTTATGCCTTACAATCAGGAGGATAGCTAAGAAATATTGGGTTGTGCCTAATGATAGCCCTTTGGAAAGAATGATAAGGAATTGGAAAAACAATGCAGAAATCTGGGAAAAATAAAAGATTAAAAAAAAATAAATGGTTAGAAATTGTGTAATTGTCTAGGCTAAAAAGCCAATAAATGAAACATCATTATTTTGGCCAAAACACAGGTCTGATGAAAATTCAGCTTTTAAATTTATATGTAAACAATAAGACTCCTTCTTCAGAGGAGGAGTGGAGTTATGCTCCCTCTAATCCTAATACTGCACTGGAGGCAGCAGCAGATGCTGAAGGAAGGGAGACAGGGACTGCAATTGGCACTGACCATGCAGAAGGAGCTCACTCCAGGCTCTGGAAGAATTAGAACCTTGCAAAAGAGATACTGAGAATTGTGCCTTCCCTGATACTAACAACACTAACACCAAATGTGTACCCTCTTAGGGAGGTTTGAGTGGGACGAGGACAAATAGGTTATGTGAACTACCCCTTACCAGCAGAGAGGTTAGGAGTTTTAAATGTGTTTTCTTTTTCTTCCTTTCTTTCTTTCTTTCTTTCTTTCTTTCTTTCTTTCTTTCTTTCTTTCTTTCTTTCTTTCTTTCTTTCTTTCTTTCTTTCTTTCTTTCTTTCTTTCTTTCTTTCTTTCTTTCTTTCTTTCTTTCTTTCTTTCTTTCTTTCTTTCTTTCTTTCTTTCTCTTCTTTCTTTCTTTCTTTCTTTCTTTCTTTCTTTCTTTCTTTCTTTCTTTCTTTCTTTCTTTCTTTCTTTCTTTCTTTCTTTCTTCCTCTCTCTCTCTCTATTTCTCTCTCACTCTTTCTCTTCCTTCCTTCCTTCCTTCCTTCCTTCCTTCCTTCCTTCCTTCCTTCCTTCCTTCCTTCCTTCCTTCCTTCCTTCCTTCCTTCCTTCCTTCCTTCCTTCCTTCCTTCCTTCCTTCCTTCCTTCCTTCCTTCCTTCCTTCCTTCCTTCCTCCCTTCCTCCCTTCCTCCCTTCCTCCCTTCCTCCCTTCCCCCCTTCCTCCCTTCCTCCCTTCCTCCCTTCCTCCCTCCCTTCCTTTCTTTTTAAGAAACAATCTTTAATTCAGGACCCTATATAACCAGCAGAACACTCAGATCCATTTCTAAGGCCTAATTTGTAGCAGTACACATGCTACAGAACCAGCAGGACTGATGGACAGCTTTGCCTCAGGGGTTTACAGAGTCAACAAATGTATTTGGTTAAGTTTAAGACCAATTTTTGAGCAATTTGACCTCCAAGGGAGGCGTTGCTCTTACAGTATGTGGATGATCCTTTATGGTCAGGACAGGAGAAAACAGTTGTGAAGGAAGCCACTAACAAGCTGTGCAGCTTTCTGGGAAAATGGGCGTGAAAGGATTGGAAAATAAACTACAATAAGTAGAAAGAAAAGTCAAGTGTTTAGGGCACCTAATGTCTGAGGGAGAATGAAGAATGAATCCAGGGTGGATTCAGGGTACTGTTGAGCTCTGCAGCAAGCTCCGTGAGCACATAACAGAGAAGTGCCGGGAAGTACAGCTGCAACGCTTCCCTGGGCCAGTGCATAGGTCCATGGAAATGAAGCATCGAGCGCTGCCCAAAAATGCCTGTGCTGGGGCTGGCACCTTGCCACCACACAGTCCCTCTGTACGCTTCATCAAGCCCAAGCCTCTCGTCCATCCAGACCAGGTGAAGCAAAAGAAGAGTGGGGCATCCATTGCCTGCCCTGAGGCCTCCAGGACAGCACGCTCCCCCCCCGTGCCCGTCTACTTCCACAGCCCCGAGGCCACGTTTATGCCTGAGGAGCAGCGTGAGGCCCTGGAGCTGCACATTCATGCCAAGAAGCTGCAGATGCTTGAGAAATGTTTGGGCATGAAGCGTCCATCCCAGTCAGCTGTGCCCCAGGAGGAGGGTGGCAGGGCAGCCCTAAGGACCTGTGCCCTGCCCAGCACACCCTGCAAAGCTACAAAGAAATCGAGCACCTCTCGTAACCACGGATCCCAGCAGCCAGGCTCCGCTGAGGCAGTGCACAAGGGCAAGTGGCAGAACCTGCGGGAACTCTACTCTGCCCTGCAGGGCAAGGCCCACGGTCACAAGTGTCAAGCGAGGAAAGGAGTGACAGAGGACCAGGGGCCTGGCAGCTCACTCCTCCGGTCCAAATAAATCCTCATCCTAGCCCCGGGGTGGGAGTGGTACCCACTTTGTGAAGCGCCAGCAGACTTGCGTTGGGCTGTGCCTGCAGGCTGGAGGGGGGTGGCAGGGAAGGGGTGTCCCTGGGCAGGGGGCTTGCCCATTATTAGTCCAGTGTGAATTCTCCCACTCCTCTCTGAATTCAGGGGTATTCTGACACTGACTGATGGAATACCCTGGCGTACCATGGTAGAGCAGGGCTCCAAGCAGCAGCCCATGGAGGAGACCACTGTGGAGCAGGGGCAGAGAGGGACCGAGAAGGAGCGGCAGAGATAAAGTGCTACAGACTGACCGCAGCCCCCCGTTCCCCTGCGCTGCTCAGGGGAAGGAGGTGGGACGGGGCAGATGGGGCAGGGAGAGGGAATCTTTCTCCCTGCTCTGAGTCTGCTTTGCCCATCATGATAATAGCTGAGAAATCTCCCCGTGCTTATCTCAGCTTTTGAGCCCTTTGCATGGTATTTTCTCCGCCCTTCCCTTTGGGGAGGGGGAGTGAGAGAGCACCCGTGGTGGAACTCAGCTGCCGACCCAAGTCAAACCACCACACTATACCACCTAAACTAAAGTCCCTTTGCTGCATCTGAAGTCCTTTCTTCCTTGTCTTAAGTGTACGGCCTGGGGAGAAGTTTGTTCACTTCTTATTTGCAGCATCCTTATACACGCCTTGATTCTGCCTTCTCTTGACGTGAAAGAGTTCGTCCCTTAATCCAATGTTTAATCTCTCCTTAGAGACCATGTTTTCTCAAAGTCTGATCCTAAGAAGGCTCCTTCTTAGCATCAGACTGAGTGGGTTCTTTGGATGCTTTCTGCTTGGTGTTTGTGCTACTTGAAATACAATCCTCAGAAACGGTCACGATTTCAGTGGAATTAATTCAGTGGAATAAATTCAGTGGAATTTCAGGGGACTAGACCCCAAGCTCTGGTTGGAGCAGTTTTCTGTCAGCCGTTCCCTCTAACCTTCTTCAACCTGCTGATGGGAGCATGAGGTGGGAAGGCTTTAGGAAGGTGCTATATGGGTGTCTTCCCTGAGCAAGGTGTTACACTGTCAGAGGGAAATCACTGCACATAACCCATTGGATGATTTCTTTGAGTATTTTTGCAGGAATAGAAGTTTAACTCATGAGTTCAAAGAGTGAGATGATTTTCATGCCATTCGTTTAATTTTCAATTTAAGGTAGCTTTTCATACACTTTGCTCCCATTGGAGGGGCCCAGCCGTGACCGCTCTCCTCTTAAGGCACCTCCAGCGTTAAGGAGAAGTGCAAAGACTTTGGGAGTGCCTTTTGTGTCTTCCCAGTGGGATGCTGATGCTCGAAACTTTTCTTTCACAGACTGCGACCTGAATCTCCAAAAACAAACAACAAAACCAAAGCGAAAGGCTTTTGCTACTGTCTCCCATGACATCCTGCTAGCAAAGCTGAGGAAGTGTGGGATAGAGGAGTGGGCAGTAAGGTGGCTTGAGAACTGGCTGACTGGCCGAGCTCAGAGGGTGGTGGTCGGCGGTGCAGAGTCCGGCTGGAGACCTGTGAGTAGCGGTGTTCTGGGAGGAGTGGCTGACACGCCAGAAGGCCGTGCTGCCATTCAGCGAGAGCTGGACAGGCTGAGGAGCTGGGCAGGAAGAAACCAGATGATGTTTAAGAAGAGCAAGTGTAGAGTCCTGCACCTGGGAAGGAACAGCCCTATGTATCAGTACAGGCTGGGGGATGACCGGCAGGAGAGGAGCTCTGGGGAGAAGGACCTGGGGGTCCTGGTGGACCACAGCTTGGCCATGAGCCGTCAGCCTGGTGGTCAAGAAGGCTTCCAGTGCTTCCCTGGACCAGTGCTGCAGTCCACTGGAAGCAGCCGCATGGGTCCCTCCCATGGTTGCTCACTGTGTCGTGCTCCTGTGCCCACAGGGTGATGGCCAGCACTGGTGGTGGTGGAGATGGTGTTGGTGAGCGTTGGCACCAGGTCATCCCCTGTGGGTCGGCCTCAGCATCGAGGAGCCCGTCCCTATGGGCCTGAGGTGGCCCTGGTGCCTCTCTCCAACTGCAGCTCAGGCTCCCTCCCTGTTTTGCAGGTGGAAAGCGGCGTTACCGGTCAATTAGTCTGGACGACATGGTACACGAGTCCATCCTTAGCCCACATGGGGGGCTGCCTCCCAAATGGGAGTAGCTCAGTCGCCCTTTCAGTTTTACCATGGCCCCCCCAGCTGCTCATTTTATGTCTAAAGTGGCTGCAGGAAGAGCAGCAGGACGAGTTGCAATGCCAAGAAAGGACGATCGTGGTGTCTCTGGAAGACAAGACAAATGGCTCTCTTCTATCAACACCACTGAAAGAGTGGAAAAAACACGTGGGCTCTCCAGAAAGAATGAGCAGCCACATGGCCTGACAGACCTCAAACTTTCAATAACGGAGATTCAGTATCATGAAAATGATACCGAATTCAGGAAACAGGACTGAAGAGTTGCGCTCTGAGGTGAGCTCCTCCGGCCAGCCTGCACTAATGGACTGCATCATGCGGGAGAGCATTCTCCGCCCTGATGGACGGCTGCCTGACAGGAACAGATTGTTACTGCAGCCTTCTCTATTGCATGAGTCAGAAACAGTCCTTTTCATCCGCAAGAGCTTCTATCCCAATGATGAGGACCAGAGAAGAAGAGAAAAGGAATTCCTTTGACCTCAGGGATTCTCCACGGCCTCTTCAGCTGTTCCTGGCATACCCTGCCATGCTCCTTGCTAGCCCCTGGAGCTGCACTTTCACAGCAAGAGGTCTGTGTGCGGCTCCAGGGACCATCACCCTGCCCATCGTGTTGTGCTACACTACAAAGACATCAAGCACCTCCCAGGAGCAGGGATCCCCCCAGGCAGGCTGTGTCTGGATGCCGTGCTGGAGCAGGAGCTGGAACCTGTGGGCCCTGGACTCTGCCCTGCAGGGCATTGCCCACAGCCTAGCCTGGCAGAGGTGTTTGTTGCCCCCCCATGTGGGATGGGAAAGGGAAGTGGGAGGGAAGAAAACAAAAAGAAAAAAAAAAGAAGAAGAAAAAAAAAAGGAAAAGCTCATGTATTGAGCAGAAAGAAGTAATAATGCTATTGATAATAAAACCTACAAAGCAAGTGCTGTTCAGTGAAATAATTGCTTGCCACCCACGGTCTGATGCCCAGCCTGTCCTCGAGCAGTGTTCCCCCAGGCCCAGATGCCACATGGTGTGGGACATCCCTTTGGGGTCAGCTGTCCTGGTTCTGTCCCCTCCCAGCTCCTTGTGCACCCCCTCAGTGTGAGGAGTCAAAAAGTCCTTGGCTCTCTGGAAGAGCTGCTCTGCGACCATTATCGCGGACAGAAGCATGGAGACCCTCCAGAGGCTGTCTCTCCAGACAGGCCCAGCACCGGCAGCTTATGATGGCACTCCATCTGTCAAGGACAGAGATTGAGAACTAAAAGATTTAGTCCAGCAATGGAGAGCAGTGTGCGCGAGAGCATTCTCTGTGCAGATGGAGGGCTGCCTCAGAGAAATGGGGAGTTCCTGCAGCCTCTTGTGTTGTCCCCGCAAAGCTGCAAGGCTTCCCTGGGCCAGTGCAGAGGTCCATGCAAAAGAAGCATGGGGCGCAGGCCAAAGATCCCTGTGCTGGGGCTGGCCCCCTACCACCACGAAGTCCCTGAATCCAGGCACCAGCTGGGCCTGAGGCCAAAGACTCTGCTGGCAGCTTCCACTTGTGGGCTGCAGCCGTCCCTCTGAGGGGAACCACCAGCACGGAGGGGACCACAGCATCTGAGAGAGCTGGGGCTGAGGCAGGCCCCAAAGGACACCCCATGACAAAGCCCTTGACGCTGGCCCTTCCAAAAGCCCTTTCTTAGCTGCTCCTTTCAGCACAAGTCCAGCCGTTGTGCTGAGGATTGTGCCATCAAGTGGCACCCAAAGTAATAAAGAGCTCCTTCCCAGCTTAGGGGGGGCTGAGAGGAGGCCTCGTGGCGGCCTGCAGCTTCCTCACAAGGGGAGCAGAGGGGCAGGCGCTGAGCTGCCAGAGGACAGCAACAGGGCCGAGGGAAGGGCACGGAGCTGGGACAGGGGAGGGTCAGGCTGGCTGTTTGGGACCACTTCTGCCCTGAGAGGGTGGTCCCAGCATCCCAGAATGGCTGAGGTTGGAAGGGACCTCTGAGGATCATCCAGTCCAAAACCCCCTGCCGAGCAGGATCGCCCAGAGCACAGTGCGCAGGATGGCATCCAGGCGCCTCTTGTAGAATATCTCCAGAGAAGGAGACTCCACAACCTCTCTGGGCAACCTGTTCCTGGGCTGTCAGCCTGACAGTAAAGCAATACCCTCTCCTATTGCAGCGGAACCTCCTGTGCTTCAGTTGGTGTCCGTTGCCCCTCGTCCTGGCTTTAAATGGCGGCCTCCTGTACTGGATGAGACAGAAACAGCCCTTTTCAGCCCTGAGAACACCAACCAGCACAGCTTCTTCTTGGAGGGATGAGGGGCAGGCAAGCAGAGAAGAGGAATTCCTGCGACCTCATGCAATGTCCATGGCCTCTTCAGCTGTTCCTGGCATGGCCAAAGTGGCTGCAGGAACAGTAGCAAGACCACGTACCATCCCAAGGAAGGCAGATCGTGGCATGACGGTGAGAAAACACAAATTAGAGTCTTCCACTGATACCGACAGAAGCATGGGGAAACCAAGTGGGTGCTCAATACAGAACTAGGGCCCAAAGGGCCTGAGGCACGCAAAACATTAAAGATGCAGATTCTGGAGTACAAGAAAGGAAAGATGAATCAAAGGCCATTCTCTGGGGTCAGCACCTGCAGCCAGCCACCACAAAGGGACTGCATTGTGCATTAGAGAATTCCCCACCCAGATGGAGGGCTGTGTCAGAGGAAGGGGGAGTTCCTGTGACCCTATTGGTTGCCTATTCTCCCTTCAGCACTTCCTAGCTTGGCCAACAGGGTAAATGGATTATCTTTAGCCCAGACAAATAGATGAGATGGCAGGTCTGCACCTGGCAGGCACACAGTCTGTGCTCTTTGTGTTTGGCAGGCGGCAAGAGGCCTTACTGGTCAATTAGTCTGGACCACATTGTACACGAGTCCATCCTTTGCCCACATGGGGGGCTACCTCACAGAGGGGTGCAGCTCAGTGACCCTTTCAGTTTTCCCATGGCCCCCCCAGCTGTTCATTGTATGGCTAAAGTGGCTGCAGGACAAGCATCAGGACGACTTGAGTGGCAAGGAAGGCTTCCAGGGACACTGAGAGAAGCATGTGGAAACCAAGTGGGATCTCCATACAGAACCAGTGCCTGCATGGCCTGAGGGTGCCCAAGGCATCCATGATGGAGATTCAGGATTGCAAGAAAGGAAAGGACACTGAAGGGCCACACTCTGAGGTGAGCTTCTCCAGCCAGCCTGCACTAATGGACTGCATCATGCGGGATCACCGTGGGGAGCAGTGCTGGCATTGGCAGCGGCAGCTTTCCTTCTGCCTCCTGCTGCTGGTGGCCGGGGTGTGCCTGGAATGGCCCAAGTGGCTGCAGGGCTGGCAGCAGGACAAGCTGCGGTGCTGAGGCAGGATGATCATGGCATCTGTGCCTCGCTAGCCCCTGGAGCTGCACTTTTAGAGCAAGAGGTCTGTGTGCAGCTCCAGGGACCATCACCCTGCCCATCGTCTCCTGCACACCTACAAAGACATCGAGCACCTCCCAGGACCAGGGATTCCCCCAGGCAGCTGGGCTGGGGGGCTGCCTGAGATGAACGGGGAGGTCTTGCACCTTCTTGGGTTGCCCGTTGCCCCTTCAGCATTTCCCAGCCTGGCCACAGGGGCAAAAGCACCATCTTTGGTGTAGACCAAGGAAAGGAAGGGCAGAGATGCACATGGCAGGCACATCGACTGTGCCCTGAGTTGCAAGAAAAGTGTAGGGAAACTGGGCAGGCTCCCCAGGAACAGGCAGCGCCTGCAGGCCATGCTTGTCCCCAACCACCCAGCGGCCGAGATGCGGGGCTCCAACCCAGGCAGAGGAGGTGAAGAGCTGCCAGCTGGGATATTTCCCAAAAGGAATCCATCAGCAATGGGGATGATCATTCATGATAGTCTCCTTGACCCAAATGAGGGCCACTGTCAGCAGGAGAAGGCGTCCAAGGGGCGACATACACAGGAGGACCTGTTCTCACAGCGTCTTGTATTGTCCATGGCACACCCAGTGCTTCCCAACCCCGCCAACACAGTACTATGAAAAGACTAGGCCTGCCAAATGGACTAGGTTACCAGCCTGGATCCATGAGTGGCTGATGTCAAGCATGGGAGCCAGCCCCACACTGCAGCCCATGTCAAGATCAAGATGCTGATCAGCCCCTCCAGCCAGCCAGCAGAAATGGACTGCATTGTCCAGGAGAGCATTCTCCACCCTGATAGAGGGCTCTGTCAGACAAACGGGGAGTTGCTGCAGGCCATGCCCCCTTCAGCATTTCCCAGCTTGGCCAACAGGGAAAAAGGACAATCTTTGCCCCAGACAAATAGAAGAGATGGCAGGTCTGCACCTGGCAGGCACACAGACTGTGCTCTTAGTGACAACACATGCACAGGGAAACTGGGCGGGCTCCCCAGGAAACAGCAGCATCCCAGGACTGACATTCGGGGCTCTACACGAATCAAAAATATTGTTCCATCATCAAGGGGGGTGATTGTTCATGAGAGGTTGCTTGAACCACAAGAAGGGCGATGTCACTGGGAGGAGGTGTCCATGCGGCAACATCCACAGGTTGGCCTATCCCAGCCACCTCATGGGCAGTCCATGGCACACCCAGTGCTTCCCAGCCCGGCCAACACAATTACATGCATGTAGAAAGACCAGGGCTGCCAAACTGACTATGTTATCATCCTGGATCCATTTGTGACTGATGCCAGGAATGGCAAAGAGCCCCCCACTGCAGCGCCTCTCAGGATCACGAAGCTGCAGATGAAGGAAGAGCTCCGCAGCAAGCTCCGTGAGCACATAACAAAGAAGTGCCGGGAAGTACAGCTGCAACGCTTGCCTGGGCCAGTGCAGAGGTCTATGGAAATGAAGCATCGAGCGCTGCCCAAAAATGCCCGTGCTGGCGCTGGCACCACCACAAAGTCCATCAGTACGCTTCATCAAGCCCAAGCCCCTCGTCCATCCGGACCAGGTGAACCAGAAGAAGCGTGGGGCATCCATTGCCTGCCCAGAGGACTCCAGGACACCACGCTCTCATCCCGTGCCTGTCTATTTTCACAGCCCTGAGGCCACATTTATGCCTGAGGAGCAGCGTGAGGCCCTGGAGCTGCACATTCGAGCCAAGAAGCCGCAAATGCTTGAGAGACGTCTGGGCATGAAGCGTCCATCCCAGTCAGCTGTGCCCCAGGAGGAGGGTGGCAGGGCAGAGATAAGGAGCAGCGCCCTGCCCAGCACACCCTACAAACCTACAAAGAAATCGAGCAGCTCCCGGAACCACGGATCCCAGCAGCCAGGCTCCGCTGAGTCAGTGCGCAAGAGGAAGTGGCAGAACCTGCGGGAACTCTACTCTGGCTTGTAGAGCATGAGTAGAACGTGTTTGTAAGTGTGGAAAGGAGTGACAGAGGACTAGTGGCCAGGCAGCTCACTCCTTTGGTCCAAATAAATCCTCATCCTAACTCCTGGGTGAGAGTTGTGCCTTGTTTGTGAAGCGCCAGCAGACTCGTAGTGGGCTGTGCCTGCAGTCTGGAGGGGGGTGGCAGGGAAGGGGTGTCCCTGGGCAGGGGGCTTGCCCATTATTAGTCCAGCGTGAATTCACCCATTCCACTCTGAATTCAGGGGTATTCTAACGGGCACCTTCTCAAACTCCTAACTTGCAATTCCCAACTGGTAGCTCACAACTAGAGAATTCTAGAAGGTAATAGGGCACGTAGCAGTCATCTAACAGTTGACATGTGCAGCCAGGACATCAAAATACCTTCTTAGCATCAAAAGTGCAGCCCCACATGTTAGCCAATGCCCACGTGTGTAGGGTTCACTTCCTATGCCCCACTCAGACTGAGTACTCTAAAGCAGCAGCTGCTACATGCACTGAGGATGATGAATAGTCAAGCGATACGTGGCTCAATCCCGGTTCTCCTCATCCTCCTGACAGTGATGATTCAGATGATCTGGGCAAAGGCAATGACATGGAGCTGGCAGCTCCTGTGAAAGGGACTGAGCAAACCCAGATGCACCCCCTCAGACTACCGCAAGAGGCTTGACCTCCCTGGAGTTAACTCATCTCCAGCTATATCTGACGGACCGTGTGTGAGAAAAGGGGGCACATAAGGATACCCTTGTGAGAAGCAATCTGTAGAAAATAACACAGGCTCAGGGGAGGATCTCACTGAACTACATTTTTTATTCAGGATTGTGGTGCCGGGCGTCCTGCAAGCAGGAGCGCGCAGCACAGGTGTATCATAACCTTATATCCCCTATTAGCCGATGCTTGATTCCTCCCCTGTTTCCTCACTGGCTGAGTCCTAAAGGTTCAGAACGTACTCAACGCTTGTTACTATACCACATCTGTACAATTTTATTTGACCAACCTTTAATTTCTCCTTTTCCCTACTTTTTTCTTCCCTTGTGACTGGAGGGGCTAGTGACATTTTGTTGTTGCTGAATCTGCAACTCCTGGTGTTGTTTTTCCTGTCCATCCTCCTTGTTTTGGGACCCTGGGACCTTCCAACGCTCCTTTCAACAGCAATGTTCCTTGCAACAGCAATGTTCTTTGCAACAGCATCCACTCCATCTGGGGAGCGGAGGGGAAGGTGCTGATCTCTGCTCTGTGGGGAGAGCAACAGGACCTGAGGGAACAGCATGGAGCTGTGACAGGGGAGGGTCAGGCTGGGTGTTAGGAAAGGTTCTGCACCAAACAGGATGCTTAGGCACTGGAACAGGGTCCCTGAGGGACACGGTCACAGCAGTGAGCCTGTCAGAGTCCCTGCAGTGTTTAGACAATGCTCTCAGACATTGGGTTTTGTTTTTTGGCCCTCTGTGGCCTCTTTTGTTTTTCTTTTACCTTTTTTTTTCCTTATTTTATTTTTTTTTCCTTCTTCTCTTGTGACTAGAGGGAGTTCTTTTGCATTGATTAGAAAGTGGGAACGTCCACTGCCCCCCAGTTTTCATGTACTCGGCACTGTTATACCACCATTATGCCTACACAATCACTTTTGAATATGCAAGGTTAGTGGCATTTTCCCCTGCAAAACCACATCTTTCATTCCCACAAAAGGGCACACGGCGACCCACAGATTACGCAGCCTTCAATGCTGCCACTGCACTGGTTACTTTGTCTATTCCCAGGAGAACTGATGAAGTCTATTTTTCTGAGGAACAGGCCTTTCCACGGATGGACACAGTAGACCTGTAGCGTGTGGTTTTTATGATTCCAATACTGGAGACAGACAGCGAGGAATCTGCTTGTACCTGGCAGGGACTACAATATACGTTCACTTGCTTGCTGCAGGCTTTTCGGCATAGTCCTGCTACACTGGCTAGAGAGCTAGAAAGAGGAAAATTCCTTCAGGACATTTCTGTGGTTCATAATAAAACATAATCATTTTTGCCAAAATATGGAGCTTCCATTTTCAGGAACTAGAGGCCTACTTGTTTCTACATACCCAAAGCAAGGAAGGGCAGAAAACTGGTAAAGTAACTCAGCTCTTCAACACATACAGGCAGGTGCAACAGAAGGAAATCAAGCAGATTTCTGCCATTGTTTCCGTGGTCCTACAAGTGGCAGGAAGATGTGATCATTGGGAAGCAATCCCCACCAACCTGAACTCCTAGGCATGAAACAGGGCAAGGGGTGCTTTAGGTTAGTTTACTGGCTTTCAAGAAGACAGGCCACCTTAGCTAGGCAAATTCAAAGGCCAACACCCATCTGGCTGAAGACAAGAAACACAAACACAAATGCAAACAGCACTGACCCTCTGGTCAGTCTCCCAAGAAACTTGCACAGATTCACCAGAGCCCTCCTGCCACGGTTAGGAATAATGGCATGAGAAAAGGCAACGGCAAACCTATGAAGGGAAAGTATCATAAATGCTCCAGTAGAGTGCAGAAAAACTTCAGAAAGAGAGATCACGTTGAGATTGCAAGTAACAATACAGCACGCACTGGCATTAGACCACGTGTCAGGTGCCAAAGGAGCTCTTGGTGACCTTGTGAGCAGCAGGGCTTCCCATTATGTAGACCAAAAGAGGCAAAAGGAAAAGCACATGTAAAAAAAAAAAATAAATAAAGTAAAAGAGAAGGACCCTCAAAGGAAACACCTTCTTACTGGTGGGGCAGCCAGGCACTGGTAGATGCTTTGAAAATGTTCTCAAGCTGTTGCTCGAATATGCATGCAGAGGGCTGGTGGCTGTAGCTGTAACCTGCATGTCTGCTCAACTAATCCCTGCCGGTGATTAGGCAGACTGCAGAGTGAGGAAATTCTCCAGTCTTGCCTGAAGTGCAGGCTTTGGAAAGGAAGCAGCCAGAAGGGGCTGCCTGAGTGTGTGGCACTCTGCAGTCTGCCTCTGTACACTGAAGAGCTGCTCTTCTCCTGTTGCAAGTTCTCTTTCACTCTGCTCTTCCTCTCTTGGCCATTTTCATCAGCTTTGCCTCTGCTGAGCGATGGCCTGCTGCCGTTTTACGCACGTAATCGTAGCACAGAGAGGAGGAGAGCTTGGGCTTGATGAAGCAGACACTCCACTGGCTGCAGGGGCACAGCCTGCTTCCCCATGGGCCTCACCACAGGCCGCAGGGGACTTCTGCTCCGGTGCCTGGAGCACCTCTCCCCCTCGGGGCCTTGGCGCCTGCAAGGCTGTTCCTCACTCCTCTCACTCTCCCAGCTGCTGTGTGGCACAGCCTTTTTATTTCTTCTGTCTTAAATATGCTCTCAGAGAGCTGGCAAACAATATCATTTCTTGGCTCTGCTCTGGGCAGCAGTGGGGTCCTTACCAAACATGGGGCAGCTTCTAGATCCTTCTCACAGGAGCCACGCCCATGGCCCCCTGCTACCCAAACCTTGCCACATAAACCCCCTACACTCTGTCACTCTCACAGTAAAGAAATGCCCTCTCCTATTGCAGCGGAACCTCCTGTGCTTCAGTTGGTGTCCGTTGCCCCTCGTCCTGGCTTTAAATGGCGGCCTCCTGTACTGGATGAGACAGAAACAGCCCTTTTCAGCCCTGAGAAGACCAACCAGCACAGCTTCTTCTTGGAGGGATGTGGGGCAGACAAGCAGAGAAGAGGAATTCCTGCAGCGTCATGCAATGTCCACGGCCTCTTCAGCTGTTCCTGGCATGGCCAAAGTGGCTGCAGGAACAGCAGCAGGACCACGTACCATCCCAAGGAAGGCAGATCATGGCATGTCTCTGATAAACCACAGATTAGAGTATTCCTTTGACGCTGACAGAAGCATTGGGAAACCAAGCGGGTGCTCAATACAGAACCAGGGCCCAAAGAGCCTGAGGCCACTGAAAATGTGTAAAATACAGATTCTGGAGTACAAGAAAGGAAAGATGAATCAAAGGCCACACAATGGTATCAGCCCCTCCAGCCAGCCCCCAGAAATGGACTGCATTGTCCAGGAGAGCATTCCCCACCCAGATGGAGGGCTGCATGAGAGGAAGGGGGAGTTCTTGCGGCCTTATGGGTTCCCCATGCTCCCTTCAGCACTTCCCAGCTGGTCCTGGCATGGCCAAAGTGGCTGCAGGAACAGCAGGACCACGTACCATCCCAAGAAAGGCAGATCGTGGCATGACTGTGAGAAAACACAAATTAGAGTTATGCACTGACGCCGACAGAAGCATGGGGAAACCAAGCGGGCTCTCTGTACAGAACCAGTGCCCACAGAGCCTGAGGCATGCAAAACATTAAAGATGCAGATTCAGGAGTACAAGAAAGGAAAGATGAATCAAAGGCCACTCTCTGGGGTCAGCTCCTGCAGCCAGCCACCATAAAGGGACTGCATTGTGCATGAGGGAATTCCCCAACCAGATGGAGGGCTGTGTCAGAGGAAGGGGGAGTTCTTGTGGCCCTATGGGTTGCCCATGCCCCCTTCAGCACTTCCTAGCTTGGCCAACAGGGTAAAAGAACTATCTTTACTCCAGACAAATAGATGAGATGGCAGGTCTGCACCTGGCAGGCACACAGTCTGTGTTCTTTGTGTTTGGCAGGCGGCAAGAGGCGTTACCGGTCAATTAGTCTGGACCACATTGTACACGAGTCCATGGGGGACTGCCTCACAGAGGGGTGCAGCTCAGTCACCCCTTCAGTTTTCCCATGGACCCCCAGCTGTTCATTGTATGGCTAAAGTGGCTGCAGGACAAGCATCAGGACGACTTGAATGGGAAGGAAGGCTTCAGGGACACTGAGAGAAGCATGTGGAAACCAAGTGGTATCTCCATACAGAACCAGTGCCTGCATGGCCTGAGGGTGCCCAAGGCATCCATGATGGAGATTCAGGATTGCAAGAAAGGAAAGGACACTGAAGGGCCACACTCTGAGGTGAGCTCCTCCAGCCAGCCTGCACTAATGGACTGCATCATGCGGGAGAGCATTCTCTGCCCTGATGGACAGCTGCCTGACAGGAACGTATTGTTAACTGCAGCCTTTTCTATTGCATGAGACAGAAACAGTCCTTTTCATCGGCAAGAGCTTCTATCCCAATGATGAGAACCAGAGAAGAAGCGAAAAGGAATTCCTTTGACCTTGGGGATTCTCCACGGCCTCTTCAGCTGTTCCTGGGACGGCCAAAGTGCCTGCAGGAACAGCACCAGGACCACCTAGAGTACTGAGAACTGCTGGTCATGGTATGACTGTGACAAACCAGAAGTCACAGTCTTCCATTGGTACCAACAGAAGCATGGGGAAACCAAGAGGGCCCTCCATACACACACAGTGCCCACATAGCCTGAGGCCTCCAAAAGTATCTAAGATGGAGATTCTGGATTGCAAGGAAGGAAAGAGGAATCAAGAGCCTCACTCTGGGGTGAGCCCCTCCAGCCAGCCACCAGAAATGGACTGAATTGTGCAGGAGAGCATTTTCCCCCCAGATGGAGGGCTGCATCAGACAAACGGGGAGTTCCTGCAGGCCATGCCCCCTTCAGAATTTGCCAGCTTTGCTAGCAGGGATAAAGGACTATCTTTGCCCTAGACAAATAGAAGACAAGGCAGGTCTGCAGCTTGCAGGCGCACAGACTGTGCTCTTAGTGACAACGCATGCACAGGGAAACTGGGTGGGCTCCCCAGGGAACAGCAGTAACCCAGGACTGACGTTCGGGGCTTAACACAAAACATAAATATTGTTCCATCATCAATCAAGGGGGGTGATTGTTCATGAGAGGTTGCTTGAAGCACAAGAAGGGCTGTCCCTAAATGCCCGTGCTGGGGCTGGCACCTTGCCACAACAAAGTCCGTCAGTACGCTTCAGCAAGCCCAAGCCCCTCGTCCATCCGGACCAGGTGGAACAGAAGAAGCGTGGGGCATCCATTGCTTGCCCAGATGCCTCCAGAACACCACGCTCCCACCCCGTGCCTGTCTATTTTCACAGCCCTGAGGCCACGTTTATGCTCCCCAGGGGATCACCGGGGGGAGCAGTGCTGGCATGGGCAGCGGCAGCTTTCCTTCTGCCTCCTGGTGCTGGTGGCCGGGGTGTGCGTGGAATGGCCCAAGTGGCTGCAGGGCTGGCAGCAGGACAAGCTGCGGTGCTGAGGCAGGGTGATCATGGCATCTGTGCCTCGCTAGCCCCTGGAGCTGCACTTTGAGTGCAGGAGGAGGGTGGCTGGGCAGCCCCAAGCCCCGGCACAGTGTTCAGTGAGATTGGCTGCTCTGGCTTCAAGAGGGACCCGGTCGCATGGGCAAAACCCTGAGGACGCCCTGGGGAGTGGCAAAGGCCTGGGCAGGACCAGAGTCCAGCGTCGTCTCCCTGGCCCTTGGCACAGGGCTGTGAACTGCGAGCCTGAGGGCTGAGCAGCGGCAAGGGTCAGAAAAGCAGAAGCACCATGAACACTTTGTGGGACCAGCCCCAGGAGCCTGGCAAGGCCACTGGGGCAGCAGCACGGAGCAGGCCAGAGGCTCTCAGCTACGGAGGCTTGAAGGTCTTGGGGCTGGGAGACTTGGGGCTTTGGGACTGGAGGGCCAGGATGTGTTGGAAGGGGTCCCGTGGGTCCCTCCCCAGGTTGGTCACTGTGCTGTGCTTCTGTGCCCACAGGCTGATGGCCGACCCCGGCGATCTCTGAGACGACGACAGCAGCAACCACTGGTACTGAAGCCAGGTGAGTCCCCCGTGGGTCAGCCTCAGCACCGAGCAGTCCGTCCCTATGAGCCTGAGGTGGGCCTGGTGCCTCTCCCTCACTGCAGCTCAGACTCCCTCCATGTTTTGCAGGTGGAAAGCGGCGTTACAGGTCAATTACTCTGGACGACATGGTATACGAGTCCATCCTTCGCACACATGGGGGCCTGCCTCATGGAGGGGTGCAGCTCAGTCACCCATTCAGTTTTCCCATGGCCCCCTCTGCTGTTCCTGAAATGCTTAAAGTGGCTGCAAGACAAGCAGCAGGACCAGTTGCAATGCAAAGGAAGGATGAATATGGCATCCTTGGAAGAGAAGACAAATTGCTCTCTTCTATCAACACCAGGGAAAGAATGGAAAAAAACACGTGGGCTCTCCAGGAAGAATGATCAGCCACAAGGCCTGACAGACCTCAGACTTTCAATAACCGAGTGAAACCTGCTATTGGTGGCCAGGGTGTGCCCGGAATGGCCCAAGTGGCTGCAGGGCTGGCAGCAGGACAAGCTGCAGTGCTGAGGCAGGGTGATCATGGCACCTGTGCCTCGCTAGCCCCTGGAGCTGCACTTTCAGAGCAAGAGGTCTGTGTGCAGCTCCAGGGACCATCACCCTGCCCATCGTGTCCTGCACAGCTACAAAGACATCGAGCACCTCCCAGGACCAGGGATCCCCCCAGGCATCTGGGCTGGGGGGCTTCCTGAGATGAACGGGGATGTCCTGTGGCCTCTTGGGTTGCCAAATGCCCCTTCAGCATTTCCCAGCCTGGCCAAAGGGGCAAAAGCACCATCTTTGGTGTAGACCAAGGAAAGGAAGGGCAGAGATGCACATGGCAGGCACATCGACTGTGCCCTGAGTTGCAAGAAAAGTGTAGGGAAACTGGGCAGGCTCCCCTGGAACAGGCAGCGCCTGCAGGCCCTTCTTGCCCCCAGCCACCCAGCGGCCGAGATGCGGGGCTCCAACCCAGGCAGAGGAGGTGAAGAGCTGCCAGCTGGGATATTTCCCAAAAGGAATCCATCAGCAATGGGGATGATCATTCATGATAGTCTCCTTGACCCAGATGAGGGCCACTGTCAGCGGGATAAGGTGTCCAAGGGGCGAGATACACAGGAGGACCTGTTCTCACAGCATTTTGTATTGTCCATGGCACACCGAGTGGTTCCCAGCCCAGCCAACACGGTATTTTCACCGCCCTGAGGCCACGTTTATGCCTGAGGAGCAGCGTGAGGCCCTGGAGCTGCACATTCGTACCAAGAAGCTGCAGAGGATTGAGAGACGTCTGGGCATGAAACGTCCATCTGAGTCAGCTGTGCCCCAGGAGGAGGGTGGCAGGGGAGAGATAAGGACCAGTGCCCCAGGAGATCGGGTTCTGATGCGAATGTGGAGAGAATCAAAGTTACAGCCTGAGTGGGACGGAGCGTTCCAAGTGCTCCTGACTGGAACTGAAAGGGCAGCAAGAGGGGCTGCAAAAGGGTGGACTCATTACACCCGGTAAATGCACCATCTAACCCTGCAGATATGTGAGAGACTGTCTTCACAGAGACTTTTAAGGTTAAAACAGTTTAAACTAACTCTTGTAAACCTTTATCTTCTCCTTTGAAGAATTCTTAACGAATGAATGAGTAAAAGGAATTGAATTACAGAGAATTAGAGTGTTTCCAGGGAACACTCCCTGGAAGTGGGAGAAAAAGAAGGGTGAGGGGTGGGGTATTGGCATTGTGACCGTAAAGTCAGGAAAGTGTTGCTCCTAGGATGGAAGGGAGCTTGCACCCTGGGGGCAATAATTCCAAACTTAACTCTTATTGAAGACCCACAAAGCCAACGCCCCCTTTAGAACTAATGCAGAATTGAGAGGTCTCCTGGTAGTCCTCTAGTAAAAAGAAACAGGGCATTGCACAGCTTTGCAAGGTGGTTTTCACCTTGGTTAGGGGGGAGTGAATTCGAAAAAGCTATTGTGACTATCTCAGCTAGAACTGAAGAGCTAGAAAAGAACACTCTAGATGCAGTCCAGGCACTACAAGAGCTGGTAACAAGTTTGTCACAAAATTGTACTCCAGATTCAGATGGTAGTAGATTCGGGAGATTCAGGATGATCGTGGTGTCTCTGGAAGAGTAGACAAATTGGTCTCTTCTACCAACACTGGCGAAAGTGTTGAAAAAACAAGTGGGCTCTCCAGAAAGAATGAGCAGCTACAAGGCCTGACAGACCTCAAACTTTCAATAACCAAGATTCAGGATCATAGGGCAGGAAACAGGACTGACGATTTGTGCTCTGAGGTGAGCTCCTACAGGCAGCCACCACAAACGGACTGCATCATGCAGGAGAGTATTCTCTGCCCTGATGGACGGCTGCCCGTCATCAGTGGATTGTTACTGCAGCCTTCTCTATTGCATGAGACAGAAACAGTCCTTTTCATCCACAAGAGCTTCTATGCCAATGATGAGAACCAGAGAAGCGAAAAGGAATTTCTGTGACCTCAGGGATTCTCCACGGCCTCTTCAGCTGTTCCTGGCATGGCCAAAGTGCCTGCAGGAACAGCACCAGGACCACCTGCAGTACTGAGAAACGCTGGTCATGGCATGACTGTGACAAACCAGAAGTTAGAGTCTTCCATTGGCAACAACGAAAGCATGGGGAAACATAGTGAGCCCTCCATACACACACAGTGCCCGCATGGCCTGAGGCCAACAAAAATATCTAAGATGGAGATTTTGGATTGCAAGGAAGGAAAGAGGAATCAAGAGCCTCACTCTGGGGTCAAATCCTCCAGCAAGCCACCAGAAATGGACTGCATTGTGCGGGATAGCATTCTCCCCCCAGATGGAGGGCTGCATCAGACAAACGGGGAGTTCCTGCGGCCCTATGGGTTGCCCATGCGCCCTTCAGCACTTCCCAGCTTGGTCAACAGGGAAAAAGGATTATCTTTGCCCCAGACAAATAGCAGAGATGGCAGGTCTGCACCTGGCAGGCACACAGACTGTGCTCTTAGTCACAAGGCATGCACAGGGAAACTGAGCGGGCTCCCCAGGGAACAGCAGCATCCCAGGACTGACATTCGGGGCTCTACACGAATCAAAAATATTGTTCCATCATCAAGGGGGGTGATTGTTCACGAGAGGTTGCTTGAACCACAAGAAGGGCGATGTCACTGGGAGGAGGTGTCCATGCGGCAACATCCACAGGTTGGCCTATCCCAGCCACCTCATGGGCAGTCCATGGCACACCCAGTGCTTCCCAGCCTGGCAAACACCATTACATGCATGTACAAGGACCAGGGCTGTCAAACTGACTATGTTACCATCCTGGATCCATTTGTGCCTGATGCCAGGAATGGCAAAGAGCCCCCCACTGCAGCGCCTCTCAGGATCACGAAGCTGCAGCTGAAGGAAGAGCTCCGCAGCAAGCTCCGTGAGCACCTAACAAAGAAGTGCTGGGAAGTACAGCTGCAACGCTTCCCTGGGCCAGTGCAGAGGTCCATGGAAATGAAGCGTCGAGCGCTGTCCAAAATGCCCGTACTGTTGCTGCCACCTGACCACCACAAAGACCCTCTGTACACTTCAGCAAGCCCAAGACCCTCGTGCATCCAGACCAGATCAAGCAGAAGAAGCGTGGGGCATCCATTGCCTGCCCAGAGGACTCCAGGACACCACGCTCCCACCCCGTGCACATCTATTTTCACAGCCATGAGGCCACATTTATGCCTGAGGAGCAGCGTGAGGACCCGGAGCTGCACATTCGAGCCAAGAAGCTGCAAATGCTTGGAAGACATCTGGGCATGAAGCGTCCATCTGAGTCAGCTGTGCCCCAGGAGGAGGGTGGCAGGGCAGCCCTAAGGAGCAGCGCCCTGCCCAGCACACCCTGCAAACCTACAAAGAAATCGAGCACCTCCTGGAACCACGGATCCCAGCAGCCAGACTCCACTGAGGCAGTGCAGAAGGACAAGTGGCAGAACCCAAAAGGTGGAAATCATCACCTTGATAAGAGCTTTTGAGCTGGCAAACATTTAGATAGGTTTGAAATATGCCTTTGCTGTGGTGTATGCACACAGGGCAATTTGGAAGGAGAGAGGACTTTTATCTTCCTCAATTAAAGATGCAGAAGAGGCTGATAGCAGTTATTAGAGGACAAGGAAAAAGGAGGCCCAGACTGGAAGAGCCCTGGCTAGGCAAGGAGCAACGTGCCCTATGTAAGAACTTTGGGCACTGGAAAAATAAATGCCTGGAACAGAAAAGAAATGGCAAAGGGAACTGGGGAAGGGAGGTGGTGGTCGCACATGCAAAAGACAACTGAGGAAGAGCGCGGGAGTCTACCCCAGCAGATCCATTGGCTATAAAAATGAAGCTGGGGAAGGAGGGAAAAGAGGTGGAACTTAGCTGGGAAGCCCCACCAGGAGAAGAAAGGCTGCTGCAGTACGTAGATGACGTGCTAATAGCCACCAAGAGAAAAGAAGCATGTGCCTGTCTGTTTTCACAGCCCTGAGGCCACGTTTATGCCTGAGGAGCAGCGTGAGGCCCTGGAGCTGCATATTCGAGCCAAGAAGCTGCAGATGCTTGGAAGACATCTGGGCATGAAGCGTCCATCCCAGTCAGCTGTGCCCCAGGAGGAGGGTGGCAGGGCAGAGATAAGGACCAGCGCCCTGCCCAGCACACCCTACAAAGCTACAAAGAAATCGAGCACCTCCTGGAACCACGGATCCCAGCAGCCAGACTCCGCTGAGGCAGTGCACAAGGGCAAGTGGCAGAACCTGCGGGAACTCTACTCTGGCTTGTAGAGCATGAGTAGAACGTGTTTGTAAGTGTGGAAAGGAGTGACAGAAGACTAGTGGCCAGGCAGCTCACTCCTTTGGTCCAAATAAATCCTCATCCTAGCCCCGGGGTGGGAGTCATGCCCTGTTTGTGAAGCGCCAGCAGACTTGCGTTGGGCTGTGCCTGCAGTTTGGAGGGGGCTGGCAGGGAAGGGGTGTACCTGGGCAGGGGGCTTGCCCATTATTAGTCCAGAGTCAATTCACCCATTCTTCTCTTAATTCAGGGGTATTCTGACACTGACGGATGGAATGGCTGCTAGCGACCTTGGGAGCAGATTGAGCAAATCCAAGGTTACCGCTGCATCCCAGTATTGGGAGCCAGAACGGACCTGCTGATGACCGTATAAGAAGCAGGAGAAGGGTAAGAGGGCCTCTCACAATTTTGACAAGGTTCCCTGGGTAACATCTGCAGCTGCTGGAGGGATATTAATGGGAGTATTAATACATGTAATTGCATGTCTTATTTGTAGATGTCTGTGTGTCTCATGTTGAAAGCATTTGCGTAAGTGTATGTGTTTGAGACAAAGTCTTGTTGTGAAGTGAGATAATCCACGAGGAACACGAATCCACGAGAGATGATACAGACAAGTTTGGTTATTGTCTGTAGCACATGACAGATCAAAAGGAAGTGCTGTTTTACCCAGTGTTGATTGGTGGTGCCCAATATATGGGCCCGGCGGTGCATCTTGCAATCGTGTTTTTTGTTCTTAAATGTTCTTAAATGAGTGCGACAAGGAGGAAGGCGGGAGCATTATCTAAGTAACAGATTAGAAGTTTTGGTATATTCGCTGTGGTGTTTGGTCATTTTCCAAAGTATCGGGGGAGGAGGAGGCTGACTGATTATCAAAGCGTTAGAACGGAGAGAGTCACTTCTTTGGTGGTTGGGGCTTTAGTCCTGAGAATTTGGTAAGAAGGGGGAGAGTGATTTTATTTAGACCTCAGTACTTTTTAAAACCCCCATATTGGTGGATGTGTAGGAGTGATTCCTTGTTTTGTGTGGGCTTAGTAACAAAGTGCATGAAAAAAATTGGCATTCGGTTTGAAATTTGGTCCTGTTGAAATGTAACCTTTGTGAAAAAGTTGGCATTGTTTGTCTAGAAGATGGAGGGCTGAGTGCTTCAGGGGTTTTCCTGAAGCTGTGTGGATTTAGGGTTGGAACGGGGCTCATTAAGAATCTGAAATAGTGAAGTTTGTACGTGGAAAGAAGAGTTTAATCCCAGAGAATTGGGAGGTTTGGGCAGAAGATTAGGAAAAGATAGCAAAAACCTGCAATAAAAAGGTTTGGAAAATGAAAGGTCATGGAAAATGAAAGAAGGGACAGTAATTGATAAGGAATAGTAACAAATAAATGGGAATGGGAAATGAAGGAAACGGGTAATATCTCAAACAAAGACGTTTTAAAGAAAGCCTCCTTGGGTGCATATTGGCACAGTGGAAGGATATTGTTAGAAATGGGGGCACAGAAAGCAAGAGGATTTTACTAAGTATTGCAATCACTGGTGGCCACTGTATAAGCTAAACGGCCACTTTATGGATCAATTGATTGTAACAATATCTTGCAATTAATGTTGCTGTTGAGGAGAGAAGGAAAATAGGACGAGATGTTGTATACTGATACGTTGTTTAGCATGTTAGAGGGAAAAGGTATGGAATTGAGTTGGCCCCTGAGTGAGCCTTTAGTGTTGGCATTAGAAAAGTACAGGCTGGAGAAAGATAAAAGAAGTGTTAATAGGGTTGTTGGAGGTGTTCAAGGTGTAGCAGGTAGCGTTTGACAGAGCTGTTTGAAGTTGAATGAGCAGGAAAACTCAGATGGTGCTCAGTGCCTCAGGAGGAATGGATGTGACATGGCAGAAGAGAAAGGAGCGGCTTCACCCCCAGCCCTAGAGACACATGCTGATGTTTCTCCTGTGTTGTGTGGCTGGTGAAAGGCTGACCAACGTGCATCTTGTCTTTGGAACAACATGCAATTGAACCAGCACAGGGTAAGGCTCTGTTTTTTGGATTTCATGGTATTTGGTGGCATAGAAGGTCATTGGAATTGTAACTATTGACAGCCCTTTGGATTTCTCTCATATGATGCTGGGCAGTACTTTTTTTTTTCATGCTATGATGGCTTGAAGTAGAGGTTGCTACTCTGAGCACCTAGGGCTCTAATGCGGAGCTTGTCTCTTGTGAAAAGACATCTCCTGAAGGTGGCTTGGTGTGTCCGGATTTTCTGCCCTGTGAGGTAGGAAGTGAGGTGATTGAAGGAAAAGCATTGTTGTTCCAGGCTGTGAGCATAGCTCGTGGGCTTTTAAAGCAATAGTTTTGTAGTAAGGAGATAACCTGTGACCTCTACTGCCCCTCCAGTTCAAACCCATCTTGTCTGACACCTCATTGCCAAAGGCAGAGTGTGCAGAGATGAATGGGGCAGAGCTGTCTGCAGAGGTTGACTGGGAACAGAAGGGTCCATGGAGTAATTCGGGTTGGAAGGGAGCTCTGGAGGTCACCCATGCAACTGCCTGGGGGACAAAGCAGGTCTGGTTCTGTCAGGTGTCTCAGAGCCTTGTGCTGTTGAATTTCCAGTTGCCTGTTGTTATGAAATACTGGAGCAATTTTTTTTTGTCTGCTGTTGTGGTCACTGGGTGATGTGGAGACTCACAGGAGTCCTGTGTGGCATCTGGACTGGGTATGAGGAAGAGGTTTTTCACTGAGAGGGTTGTCGTGCACTGGAACAGGTTCCCCAAGGATGCAGTCACTGCACCAAGCCTGTTGGAGTTTAAGAAGCATTTGCACTGTGCTCTTACTCATATGGTCTGAATTTTTGGGTAGACCCGTGTGGTGCCAGGAGTTGGACTCGATGATCCTTATGGGTTCCTTCCAACTGGGGATATTCTATGATTCTATGATTCTGTGAAAAGAGGATGTAGGAATGTTAGTAGTTCCACCTCAACCCAAGGCTGAGATCTCAGAATCATGGGTGTGAGCCCTCTGGGGCAGAGGGATCATGATGGGTCCCAGAGAGTTGTCATGGAAACAGGAAAAGGCTTTTGTTTGTTTGTTTGTTTGCTTTTATAATGCTTGAAATTTAAATTGGGGAAGATGATTGGAATTCATCAGTTTTTATACTCACCCGATTTGCCAAGGTCCTTGTTAGGAAGGAACTTGCTGGAAAAAATTGAATGCAAAAATTTCTTTGGAACAAGGAAAAATGGAAATAGATTGAAAGGATGCCTTTTTCTGCCTGCCCGTGGCAACGGAAAGACAGAAACTCTTTGCCTTTGAGTGGGAAAATCCTAAGAGAGGATCTTGGAGTTTGAAATACCCCTTTGGGAAAAGGGGACACTGTTGCAATGTGCAAATGATAGCTACTGAAAAAGAAAAGAGGATGTGTATAATGGATGGACTGAAGTTTTCCAGCACTAGTTCTGTGAACCCAGCCTCTTTCCTTA
Organism: Aythya ferina; assembly: GCF_964211825.1. Taxonomy (NCBI): domain Eukaryota; kingdom Metazoa; phylum Chordata; class Aves; order Anseriformes; family Anatidae; genus Aythya; species Aythya ferina. The sequence continues at coordinate 9,777,563 of NC_140299.1, read as the reverse complement.
GTCAGGATTGCATCAAGACCACGGACATGGTATACTGCAGCTGACCAGACTTCAAGGATACACCCCTAGAAGATGTGCAGGATTGGTATATGGACGGCAGCAGCTTTGTCCACCAGGGATTTCGCCTCACAGGATATGCGGTAACAAACGTCAGCCCAAAAGGTGGAAATCATCACCTTGAGAAGAGCTTTTGAGCTGGCAAACATTTGGGCAGATCTGAAATAGGCCTTTGGTGTGGTGTATGCACACAGGGCAATTTGGAAGAAGAGAGGACTTTAATCTTCCTCAATTAAAGATGCAGAAGAGGCTGATAGCAGTTATTAGCGGGAGAGCATTCTCCGCCCTGATGGACGGCTGCCCGACATCAGTGGATCATTACTGCAGCCTCCTGTCCTGCCCAGGGCAGAACCAGCCCTATCCAGCCCTGAGAACACCATCCACAAGAGCTTCTTCCAGAAGGATGAGGGGCAGTCCAGCAGAGAAAAGGAATTGCCACAGCCTCACGGATCGTCCATGGCTTCTTCAGCTGTTCCTGGCATGGCCAAAGTGGCTGCAGGACCAACAGCAGGAACACCTACAGTTGTGAGAAATGCTGAACATGGCATGACTGTGACAAACCAGAAGTTAGAGTCTTCCATGGACACTGAGAGAAGCATGCGGAAACCAAGTGGTTCCCTCCATACACAAACAGTGCCCGCATGGCCTGAGGCCACCGAAAATTTCTAAGATGGAGATTCTGGATTGCAAGGAAGGAAAGAGGAATCAAGAGCCTCACTCTGGGGTCAGCTCCTCCAGCCAGCCACCAGAAATGGACTGCATTGTCCAGGAATCACAGAATCACAGAATCACCCAGAAAGAGGGCTGTGTCAGACAAAGGGGGAGTTCCTGCGGCCCTATGGGTTGCCCATGCTCCCTTCAGCACTTCCCAGCTTGGCCAACAGGGAAAAAGGTTTTTCTTTGCCCCAGATAAATAGAAGAAATGGTACGTGTGCAGCTTGCAGGCGCTCAGACTGTGCTCCTAGCCAAAAGGAATGCACAGGGAAACTGGGCGGGCTCCCCAGGGAAAAGCAGCAACCCAGGACTGACATTCAGGGCTCTACATGAGCCAAAAATATCGTTCCATCATCAATCAAGGGGGGTGATTGTTCATGAGAGGTTGCTTGAAGCACAAGAAGGGCTGTCCCTAAATGCCCGTGCTGGGGCTGGCACTATGCCTCAACAAAGTCCCTCAGTACGCTTCATCAAGCCCAAGCCCCTCGTCCATCCGCACCAGGTGAAGCAGAAGAAGCGTGGGGCATCCATTGCTTGCCCAGATGCCTCCAGAACACCACGCTCCCACCCCGTGCCTGTCTATTTTCACAGCCCTGAGGCCACGTTTATGCTCCCCAGGGGATCACCGGGGGGAGCAGTGCTGGCATGGGCAGCGGCAGCTTTCCTTCTGCCTCCTGCTGCTGGTGGCCGGGGTGTGCGTGGAATGGCCCAAGTGGCTGCAGGGCTGGCAGCAGGACAAGCTGCGGTGCTGAGGCAGGGTGCTCATGGCATCTGTGCCTCGCTAGCCCCTGGAGCTGCACTTTCAGAGCAGGAGGAGGGTGGCTGGGCAGCCCCAAGCCCCGGCACAGTGTTCAGTGAGATTGGCTGCTCTGGCTTCAAGAGGGACCCGGTCGCATGGGTAAAACCCTGAGGACGCCATGGGGAGTGGCAAAGGCCTGGGCAGGACCAGAGTCCGGCATCGTCTCCCTGGTCCTCGGCACAGGACTGCGAACTGTGAGCCTGAAGGCTGAGCAGCGGCAAGGGTCAGAAAAGCAGAAGCACCATGGACACTTTGTGGGACCAGCCCCAGGAGCCTGGCAAGACCACTGGGGCAGCAGCACGGAGCAGGCCAGAGGCTCTCAGCTACGAAGGCTTGAAGGTGTGGGGTCTTGGGGCTGGGAGACTCGGGGCTTTGGGACTGGAGGGCCAGGATGTGTTGGAAGGGGTCCCGTGGGTCCCTCCCCAGGTTGGTCACTGTGCTGTGCTTCTGTGCCCACAGGGTGATGGCCGACCCCGGCGATCTCTGAGACGACGACAGCAGCAACCACTGGTACTGAAGCCAGGTGAGTCCCCCGTGGGTCAGCCTCAGCAGTGAGCAGCCCGTCCCTATGGGCCTGAGGTGGCCCTGGTGCCTCTCTCCCACTGCAGCTCAGACTCCCTCCATGTTTTGCAGGTGGAAAGTGGCGTTACAGGTCAATTACTCTGGACGACATGGTACACGAGTCCATCCTTCGCACACATGGGGGCCTGCCTCATGGAGGGGTGCAGCTCAGTCACCCATTCAGTTTTCCCATGGCCCCCTCCACTGTTCCTGACATGCCTAAAGTGGCTGCAGGACAAGCAGCAGGACCAGTTGCAATGCCAAGGAAGGATGAGTATGGCATTTCTGGAAGAGAAGACAAATGGCTCTCTTCTATCAACACCAGGGAAAGAATGGAAAAAAACACGTGGGCTCTCCAGAAAGAATGAGCAGCCACAAGGCCTGACAGACCTCAGACTTTCAATAACCGAGTGAAACCTGCTGCTGGTGGCCAGGGTGTGCCTGGAATGGCCCAAGTGGCTGCAGGGCTGGCAGCAGGACAAGCTGCGGTGCTGAGGCAGGGTGATCATGGCATCTGTGCCTCGCTAGCCCCTGGAGCTGCACTTTCAGAGCAAGAGGTCTGTGTGCAGCTCCAGGGACCATCACCCTGCCCATCGTCTCCTGCACAGCTACAAAGACATCGAGCACCTCCCAGGAGCAGGGATCCCCCCAGGCAGGCTGTGTCAGGCTGCTGTGCTGGAGCAGGAGCTGGAACCTGTGGGCCCTGGACTCTGCCCTGCAGGGCATTGCCCACAGCCTAGCCCGGCAGAGGTGTTTGTTGCCCCCCCATGTGGGATGGGAAAGAGAAGTGGGAGGGAAGAAAAGATAAAAAAAAAAAAAAATAAAAACTTGTGTTGAGCAGGAAGAAGTAATAATGCAGTTGATAATAAAACCTACAAAGCAAGTGCTGTTCAGTGAAATAATTGCTTGCCACCCACGGTCAGATGCCCAGCCTGTCCTCTAGCAGTGTTCCCCCCGGCCCAGATATCACATGGTGTGGGACATCCCTTTGGGGTCAGCTGTTATTAGGGGAGAAATTAAAAGGAGGCCCAGACAGCAAGAGCCCTGGCTAGGCAAGGAGCAATGTGCCCTATGTAAGAAATTTGGGCATTTGAAAAACCAATGCGTGGAACAGAAACGAAATGGGAAAGGGAACCGTGGAAGGGAGGTGGTGGTTGCACATGCAAAAGACAACTGAGGAAGAGCGTGGGAGTCTACCCCAGCAGATCCGTTGGCTGTAAAAATGAAGCTGGGGAAGGAGGTAAAAGAGGTGGAACTTATGGTGGATACGAGGGCGACATACTCAGTTTTAATGAAAGCATCAGTACCAGTGGGGAAAGATTAAATTGTAGTGAAGGGGGCAACTGGCAAATCTGAAAAAGCATATTTCTGCAAAGCATTGAAATAGAAATATGGGAAACAGTGGGGCATTCGCAAGTTCCTATACGTGCCCATCTCTCCAAAGTCACTTCTAGGGAGAGATTTGCATGCAGAGCTTGCTGTGCTGCTCTTGCCTCAGCTGCCTGCTGACAGGCGTTGCAATGTGGGGTTGGCTCCTGTCCTTGCTGTCAGCCACACACAATGCTGGGGTGGGGGTGAAGCCACGTGAGTCCCCCGTGGGTCAGCCTCAGCAGTGAGCAGCCCGTCCCTATGGGCCTGAGGTGGCCCTGGTGCCTCTCTCCCACTGCAGCTCAGACTCCCTCCCTGTTTTGCAGGTGGAAAGAGGCGTTACCGGTCAATTAGTCTGGACGACATGGTACACGAGTCCATCCTTCGCCCACATGGGGGGCTGCCTCACGGAGGGGTGCAGCTCAGTCCCCTTTCAGTTTTCCCATGGCCCCCCGAGTTGTTCATTGTATGTCTAAAGTGGCTACAAGACAAGCATCAGGACAAGTTGCAATGCCAAGGAAGAATGATCGTGGCATCTCTGATGCCCAGCCTGTCCTCGAGCAGTGTTCCCCCAGGCCCAGATGCCACATGGTGTGGGACATCCCTTTGGGGTCAGCTGTCCTGGTTCTGTCCCCTCCCAGCTCCTTGTGCACCCCCTCAGTGTGAGGAGTCGAAAAGTCCTTGGCTCTCTGGAAGAGCTGCTCTGCGACCATTATCGCGGACAGAAGCATGGAGACCCTCCAGAGGCTGTCTCTCCAGACAGGCCCAGCACCTGCAGCTTATGATGGCACTCCATCTGTCAAGGGCAGAGATTGAGAACTAAAAGATTTAGTCCAGCAATGGAGAGCAGTGTGCGCGAGAGCATTCTCTGTGCAGATGGAGGGCTGCCTCAGAGAAATGGGGAGTTCCTGCAGCCTCTTGTGTTGTCCCCGCAAAGCTGCAAGGCTTCCCTGGGCCAGTGCAGAGGTCCATGCAAAAGAAGCATGGGGCGCAGGCCAAAGATCCCTGTGCTGGGGCTGGCCCCCTACCACCACGAAGTCCCTGAATCCAGGCACCAGCTGGGCCTGAGGCCAAAGACTCTGCTGGCAGCTTCCACTTGTGGGCTGCAGCCGTCCCTCTGAGGGGAACCACCAGCACGGAGGGGACCACAGCATCTGAGAGAGCTGGGGCTGAGGCAGGCCCCAAAGGACACCCCATGACAAAGCCCTTGACGCTGGCCCTTCCAAAAGCCCTTTCTTAGCTGCTCCTTTCAGCACAAGTCCAGCCGTTGTGCTGAGGATTGTGCCATCAAGTGGCACCCAAAGTAATAAAGAGCTCCTTCCCAGCTTAGGGGGGGCTGAGAGGAGGCCTCGTGGCGGCCTGCAGCTTCCTCACAAGGGGAGCAGAGGGGCAGGCGCTGAGCTGCCAGAGGACAGCAACAGGGCCGAGGGAAGGCCACGGAGCTGGGACAGGGGAGGGTCAGGCTGGCTGTTTGGGACCACTTCTGCCCTGAGAGGGTGGTCCCAGCATCCCAGAATGGCTGAGGTTGGAAGGGACCTCTGAGGATCATCCAGTCCAAAACCCCCTGCCGAGCAGGATCGCCCAGAGCACAGTGCGCAGGATGGCATCCAGGCGCCTCTTGTAGAATATCTCCAGAGAAGGAGACTCCACAACCTCTCTGGGCAACCTGTTCCTGGGCTGTCAGCCTGACAGTAAAGCAATGCCCTCTCCTATTGCAGCGGAACCTCCTGTGCTTCAGTTGGTGTCCGTTGCCCCTCGTCCTGGCTTTAAATGGCGGCCTCCTGTACTGGATGAGACAGAAACAGCCCTTTTCAGCCCTGAGAAGACCAACCAGCACAGCTTCTTGCGGAGGGATGAGGGGCAGGCAAGCAGAGAAGAGGATATCTGCGACCTCATGCATTGTCCACGGCCTCTTCAGCTGGTCCTGGCATGGCCAAAGTGGCTGCAGGAACAGCAGCAGGACCATGTACAATCCCAAGGAAGGCAGATCGTGGCATGACTGTGAGAAAACACAAATTAGAGTTGTGCACTGACACCGACAGAAACATGGGGAAACCAAGTGGGCTCTCCATACAGAACCAGTGCCAACAGAGTGTGAGGGTGCCCAAGACCTCCGTATTGGAAATTCAGGATTACAAGAAAGGAAACAACACTGAAGGGCCACACTCTGGGGTCAGCTCGTGCAGCCAGCCACCAGAGAAGGACTGCATTGTCTGGGAGAGCATTCTCCACCCAGATGGAGGGCTGTGTCAGAGGAAGGGGGAGTTCCTGTGGCCCTATGGGTTTCCCATGCTCCCTTCAGCACTTCCTAGCTTTGCCAACAGAGTAAAAGGACTATCTTTGCACGAGACAAATAGAAGAGATGGCAGGTCTGCACCTGGCAGGCACACAGACTGTGCTCTTTCTGTTTGGCAGGCGGCAAGAGGCCTTACTGGTCAATTAGTCTGGACCACATTGCACATGAGTCCATCCTTCGCCCACATGGGGGGCTGCCTCACGGAGGGGTGCAGCTCAGTCGCCCTTTCAGTTTTCCCTTGGCCCCCTCAGCTGTTCCTGACATGCCTAAAGTGGCTGCTGGACAAGCATCAGCACGAGTTGCAAAGCCAAGGAAGGATGATCGTGGTGTCTCTGGAAGATAAGACAAACGGCTCTCTTCTACCAACACCAGCAAAAGTGTTGAAAATACACGTGGGCTTTCCAGATAGAATGAGCAGCCACATGGCCTGAAAGACCTCAACCTTTCAATAAACAAGATTCAGTATCACAGGGCAGGAAACAGGACTGAAGAGTTGTGCTCTGAGGTGAGCTCCTCCATCCAGCCACCATTAACGGGCTGCATTGTGCGGGAGAGCATTCTCTGCCCTGATGGACGGCTGCCCAACATCAGTGGATCATTACTGCAGCCTCCTGTACAGGCCAGAGCAGAATCAGCCCTATCCAGCCCTGAGAACACCATCCACAAGAGCTTCTTCCAGAAGGATGAGGGGCAGGCAAGCAGAGAAAAGGAATTCCCACAGCCTCACGGATCATCCATGGCTTCTTCAGGTGTTCCTGGCATGGCCAAAGTGGCTGCAGGACCAACAGCAGGAACACCTACAGTTGTGAGAAATGCTGAACATGGCATGACTGTGACAAACCAGAAGTTAGAGTCTTCCATGGACACTGAGAGAAGCATGCGGAAACCAAGTGGTTCCCTCCATACACAAACAGTGCCCGCATGGCCTGAGGCCACCGAAAATTTCTAAGATGGAGATTTTGGATTGCAAGGAAGGAAAGAGGAATCAAGAGCCTCACTCTGGGGTCAGCACCTCCAGCCAGCCACCAGAAATGGACTGCATTGTCCGGGAGAGCATTCTCCACCCAGATGGAGGGCTGCGTCAGACAAACGGGGAGTTCCTGCAGGCCATGCCCCCTTCAGCATTTCCCAGCTTGGCCAACAGGGAAAAAGGACTATCTTTGCCCCAGACAAATAGAAGACATGGCAGGTCTGCACCTGGCAGGGACACAGACTGTGCTCTTAGCGACAAGGCATGCACAGGGAAACTGGGCGGGCTCCCCAGGGAACAGCAGCATCCCAGGACTGACATTCGGGGCTCCACGGGATGCAACAACAATGTTCCATCAGCAAAGGGGATCATTGCTCACGAGAGGTTGCTTGACTCACAAGATGGACGGCGTCCGTGGCAGGAGGTGTCCATGCCGTAACATGCACAGGATGACCAGCTGCCTCTGAAACTGTCCACGACTGTTCCACTGCTTCCCAGCCCGGCCAACACAATTATGTACAAAGAGTCAGAGGTGTGCTTGCTTTGTGAAAGATCGCCAAGCGCCTGACTCTGAAGATTTATATAATTACTTATTGAATTAAAAGACCTTCATGTGGGTTCTGACTCAGTGTGCTTTTTGGTGCAACACTCTGCATACGAACGTACAGACCACACTGTCATCCTCTTTGTCATGTCTCAGGAGCCCTGGATTGTTAGCTCTAAGCCCACCCTTGGAAGCCCCGATGCATCTATTCCAAGCAGGAGATCGGGTTCTGATGCGAATGTGGAGACAATCAAAGTTACAACCTGAGTGGGACGGAGCGTTCCAAGTGCTCCTGACTGGAACTGAAAGGGCAGCAAGAAGGGCTGCAAAAGGGTGGACTCATTACACCCGGTAAATGTACCATCTAACCCTGCAGATATGTGAGAGACTGTCTTCACAGAGACTTTTAAGGTTAAAACAGTTTAAACTAACTCTTGTAAACCTTTATCTTCTCCTTTGAAGAATTCTTAACGAATGAATGAGTAAAAGGAATTGAATTACAGAGAATTAGAGTGTTTCCAGGGAACACTCCCTGGAAGTGGGAGAAAAAGAAGGGTGAGGGGTGGGGTATTGGCATTGTGACCGTAAAGTCAGGAAAGTGTTGCTCCTAGGATGGAAGGGAGCTTGCACCCTGGGGGCAATAATTCCAAACTTAACTCTTATTGAAGACCCACAAAGCCAACGCCCCCTTTAGAACTAATGCAGAATTGAGAGGTCTCCTGGTAGTCCTCTAGTAAAAAGAAACAGGGCATTGCACAGCTTTGCAAGGTGGTTTTCACCTTGGTTAGGGGGGAGTGAATTCAAAAAAGCTATTGAGACTATCTCAGCTAGAACTGAAGAGCTAGAAAAGAACACTCTAGATGCAGTCCAGGCACTACAAGAGCTGGTAACAAGTTTGTCACAAAATTGTACTCCAGATTCAGATGGTAGTAGATTCGGGAGATTCAGGATGATCGTGGTGTCTCTGGAAGAGTAGACAAATTGGTCTCTTCTACCAACACTGGCGAAAGTGTTGAAAAAACAAGTGGGCTCTCCAGAAAGAATGAGCAGCTACAAGGCCTGACAGACCTCAAACTTTCAATAACCAAGATTCAGGATCATAGGGCAGGAAACAGGACTGACGATTTGTGCTCTGAGGTGAGCTCCTACAGGCAGCCACCACAAACGGACTGCATCATGCAGGAGAGTATTCTCTGCACTGATGGACGGCTGCCCGTCATCAGTGGATTGTTACTGCAGCCTTCTCTATTGCATGAGACAGAAACAGTCCTTTTCATCCACAAGAGCTTCTATGCCAATGATGAGAACCAGAGAAGCGAAAAGGAATTTCTGTGACCTCAGGGATTCTCCACGGCCTCTTCAGCTGTTCCTGGCATGGCCAAAGTGCCTGCAGGAACAGCACCAGGACCACCTGCAGTACTGAGAAACGCTGGTCATGGCATGACTGTGACAAACCAGAAGTTAGAGTCTTCCATTGGCAACAACGAAAGCATGGGGAAACATAGTGAGCCCTCCATACACACACAGTGCCCGCATGGCCTGAGGCCAACAAAAATATCTAAGATGGAGATTTTGGATTGCAAGGAAGGAAAGAGGAATCAAGAGCCTCACTCTGGGGTCAGCTCCTCCAGCCAGCCACCAGAAATGGACTGCATTGTGTGGGAGAGCATTCTCCACCCAGATGGAGGGCTGCATCAGACAAACGGGGAGTTCCTGCGGCCCTATGGGTTGCCCATGCGCCCTTCAGCACTTCCCAGCTTGGTCAACAGGGAAAAAGGATTATCTTTGCCCCAGACAAATAGCAGAGATGGCAGGTCTGCACCTGGCAGGCACACAGACTGTGCTCTTAGTGACAACACATGCACAGGGAAACTGAGCGGGCTCCCCAGGGAACAGCAGCATCCCAGGACTGACATTCGGGGCTCTACACGAATCAAAAATATTGTTCCATCATCAAGGGGGGTGATTGTTCACGAGAGGTTGCTTGAACCACAAGAAGGGCGATGTCACTGGGAGGAGGTGTCCATGCGGCAACATCCACAGGTTGGCCTATCCCAGCCACCTCATGGGCAGTCCATGGCACACCCAGTGCTTCCCAGCCTGGCAAACACCATTACATGCATGTACAAGGACCAGGGCTGTCAAACTGACTATGTTATCATCCTGGATCCATTTGTGCCTGATGCCAGGAATGGAAAGAGCCCCCCACTGCAGCACCTCTCAGGATCACGAAGCTGCAGCTGAAGGAAGAGCTCCGCAGCAAGCTCCGTGAGCACATAACAAAGAAGTGCTGGGAAGTACAGCTGCAACGCTTGCCTGGGCCAGTGCAGAGGTCCATGGAAATGAAGCGTCGAGCGCTGCCCAAAAATGCCCGTACTGTTGCTGCCACCTGACCACCACAAAGACCCTCTGTACACTTCAGCAAGCCCAACGCTCTCGTGCATCCAGACCAGGTGAATCAGAAGAAGCGTGGGGCATCCATTGCCTGCCCAGAGGACTCCAGGACAGCACGCTCCCACCCCGTGCACATCTATTTTCACAGCCCTGAGGCCACATTTATGCCTGAGGAGCAGCGTGAGGCCCTGGAGCTGCACATTCGAGCCAAGAAGCTGCAAATGCTTGGAAGACATCTGGGCATGAAGCGTCCATCCCAGTCAGCTGTGCCCCAGGAGGAGGGTGGCAGGGCAGCCCTAAGGACCAGCGCCCTGCCCAGCACACCCTGCAAACCTACAAAGAAATCGAGCACCTCCTGGAACCACGGATCCCAGCAGCCAGACTCCACTGAGGCAGTGCAGAAGGACAAGTGGCAGAACCCAAAAGGTGGAAATCATCACCTTGATAAGAGCTTTTGAGCTGGCAAACATTTAGATAGGTTTGAAATATGCCTTTGCTGTGGTGTATGCACACAGGGCAATTTGGAAGGAGAGAGGACTTTTATCTTCCTCAATTAAAGATGCAGAAGAGGCTGATAGCAGTTATTAGAGGACAAGGAAAAAGGAGGCCCAGACTGGAAGAGCCCTGGCTAGGCAAGGAGCAACGTGCCCTATGTAAGAACTTTGGGCACTGGAAAAATAAATGCCTGGAACAGAAAAGAAATGGCAAAGGGAACTGGGGAAGGGAGGTGGTGGTCGCACATGCAAAAGACAACTGAGGAAGAGCGCGGGACTCTACCCCAGCAGATCCATTGGCTATAAAAATGAAGCTGGGGAAGGAGGGAAAAGAGGTGGAACTTAGCTGGGAAGACCCACCAGGAGAAGAAAGGCTGCTGCAGTATGTAGATGACGAGCTAATAGCCACACAGAGAAAAGAAGCATGTGCCCGTCTGTTTTCACAGCCCCGAGGCCACGTTTATGCCTGAGGAGCAGCGTGAGGCCCTGGAGCTGCACATTCGTGCCACGAAGCTGCAGATGCTTGAGAAATGTTTGGGCATGAAGCGTCCATCCCAGTCAGCTGTGCCCCAGGAGGAGGGTGGCAGGGCAGCCCTAAGGACCAGCGCCCTGCCCAGCACACCCTACAAACCTACAAAGAAATCGAGCACCTCCTGGAACCACGGATCCCAGCAGCCAGACTCCGCTGAGGCAGTGCAAAAGGGCAAGTGGCAGAACCTGCGGGAACTCTACTCTGCCCTGCAGGGCAAGGCCCACGGTCACAAGTGTCAAGCGAGGAAAGGAGTGACAGAGGACCAGGGGCCTGGCAGCTCACTCCTCCGGTCCAAAGAAATCCTCATCCTAGCCCCGGGGTGGGAGTGGTACCCACTTTGTGAAGCGCCAGCAGACTTGCGTTGGGCTGTGCCTGCAGGCTGGAGGGGGGTGGCAGGGAAGGGGTGTCCCTGGGCAGGGGGCTTGCCCATTATTAGTCCAGTGTGAATTCTCCCACTCCTCTCTGAATTCAGGGGTATTCTGACACTGACTGATGGAATACCCTGGCGTACCATGGTAGAGCAGGGCTCCAAGCAGCAGCCCATGGAGGAGACCACTGTGGAGCAGGGGCAGAGAGGGACCGAGAAGGAGCGGCAGAGATAAAGTGCTACAGACTGACCGCAGCCCCCCGTTCCCCTGCGCTGCTCAGGGGAAGGAGGTGGGACGGGGCAGATGGGGCAGGGAGAGGGAATCTTTCTCCCTGCTCTGAGTCTGCTTTGCCCATTATGATAATTGTTGAGAAATCTCCCCGTGCTTATCTCAGCTTTTGAGCCCTTTGCATGGTATTTTCTCCGCCCTTCCCTTTGGGGAGGGGGAGTGAGAGAGCACCCGTGGTGGAACTCAGCTGCCGACCCAAGTCAAACCACCACACTATACCACCTAAACTAAAGTCCCTTTGCTGCATCTGAAGTCCTTTCTTCCTTGTCTTAAGTGTACGGCCTGGGGAGAAGTTTGTTCACTTCTTATTTGCAGCATCCTTATACACGCCTTGATTCTGCCTTCTCTTGACGTGAAAGAGTTCGTCCCTTAATCCAATGTTTAATCTCTCCTTAGAGACCATGTTTTCTCAAAGTCTGATCCTAAGAAGGCTCCTTCTTAGCATCAGACTGAGTGGGTTCTTTGGATGCTTTCTGCTTGGTGTTTGTGCTACTTGAAATACAATCCTCAGAAACGGTCACGATTTCAGTGGAATTAATTCAGTGGAATAAATTCAGTGGAATTTCAGGGGAGTAGACCCCAAGCTCTGGTTGGAGCAGTTTTCCGTCAGCCGTTCCCTCTAACCTTCTTCAGCCTGCTGATGGGAGCATGAGGTGGGAAGGCTTTAGGAAGGTGCTATATGGGTGTCTTCCCTGAGCAAGGTGTTACACTGTCAGAGGGAAATCACTGCACATAACCCATTGGATGATTTCTTTGAGTATTTTTGCAGGAATAGAAGTTTAACTCATGAGTTCAAAGAGTGAGATGATTTTCATGCCATTCGTTTAATTTTCAATTTAAGGTAGCTTTTCATACACTTTGCTCCCATTGGAGGGGCCCAGCCGTGACCGCTCTCCTCTTAAGGCACCTCCAGCGTTAAGGAGAAGTGCAAAGACTTTGGGAGTGCCTTTTGTGTCTTCCCAGTGGGATGCTGATGCTCGAAACTTTTCTTTCACAGACTGCGACCTGAATCTCCAAAAACAAACAACAAAACCAAAGCGAAAGGCTTTTGCTACTGTCTCCCATGACATCCTGCTAGCAAAGCTGAGGAAGTGTGGGATAGAGGAGTGGGCAGTAAGGTGGCTTGAGAACTGGCTGACTGGCCGAGCTCAGAGGGTGGTGGTCGGCGGTGCAGAGTCCGGCTGGAGACCTGTGAGTAGCGGTGTTCTGGGAGGAGTGGCTGACACGCCAGAAGGCCGTGCTGCCATTCAGCGAGAGCTGGACAGGCTGAGGAGCTGGGCAGGAAGAAACCAGATGATGTTTAAGAAGAGCAAGTGTAGAGTCCTGCACCTGGGAAGGAACAGCCCTATGTATCAGTACAGGCTGGGGGATGACCGGCAGGAGAGGAGCTCTGGGGAGAAGGACCTGGGGGTCCTGGTGGACCACAGCTTGGCCATGAGCCGTCAGCCTGGTGGTCAAGAAGGCTTCCAGTGCTTCCCTGGACCAGTGCTGCAGTCCACTGGAAGCAGCCGCATGGGTCCCTCCCATGGTTGCTCACTGTGTCGTGCTCCTGTGCCCACAGGGTGATGGCCAGCACTGGTGGTGGTGGAGATGGTGTTGGTGAGCGTTGGCACCAGGTCATCCCCTGTGGGTCGGCCTCAGCATCGAGGAGCCCGTCCCTATGGGCCTGAGGTGGCCCTGGTGCCTCTCTCCAACTGCAGCTCAGGCTCTCTCCCTGTTTTGCAGGTGGAAAGCGGCGTTACCGGTCAATTAGTCTGGACGACATGGTACACGAGTCCATCCTTAGCCCACATGGGGGGCTGCCTCCCAAATGGGAGCAGCTCAGTCGCCCTTTCAGTTTTACCATGGCCCCCCCAGCTGCTCATTTTATGTCTAAAGTGGCTGCAGGAAGAGCAGCAGGACGAGTTGCAATGCCAAGAAAGGACGATCGTGGTGTCTCTGGAAGACAAGACAAATGGCTCTCTTCTATCAACACCACTGAAAGAGTGGAAAAAACACGTGGGCTCTCCAGAAAGAATGAGCAGCCACATGGCCTGACAGACCTCAAACTTTCAATAACGGAGATTCAGTATCATGAAAATGATACTGAATTCAGGAAACAGGACTGAAGAGTTGCGCTCTGAGGTGAGCTCCTCCGGCCAGCCTGCACTAATGGACTGCATCATGCGGGAGAGCATTCTCCGCCCTGATGGACGGCTGCCTGACAGGAACAGATTGTTACTGCAGCCTTCTCTATTGCATGAGTCAGAAACAGTCCTTTTCATCCGCAAGAGCTTCTATCCCAATGATGAGGACCAGAGAAGAAGAGAAAAGGAATTCCTTTGACCTCAGGGATTCTCCACGGCCTCTTCAGCTGTTCCTGGCATACCCTGCCATGCTCCTTGCTAGCCCCTGGAGCTGCACTTTCACAGCAAGAGGTCTGTGTGCGGCTCCAGGGACCATCACCCTGCCCATCGTGTTGTGCTCCACTACAAAGACATCAAGCACCTCCCAGGAGCAGGGATCCCCCCAGGCAGGCTGTGTCTGGATGCCGTGCTGGAGCAGGAGCTGGAACCTGTGGGCCCTGGACTCTGCCCTGCAGGGCATTGCCCACAGCCTAGCCTGGCAGAGGTGTTTGTTGCCCCCCCATGTGGGATGGGAAAGGGAAGTGGGAGGGAATCACAGAATCACAGAATTTTCTAGGTTGGAAGAGACCTCAAGGTCATCGAGTCCAACCTCCAACCTAACGCTAACAGCCCTCCACTAAACCATATCCCTAAGCTGTACATCTAAGCGTCTTTTGAAGACTTCCAGGGATGGTGACTCCACCACTTCCCTGGGCAGCCTGTTCCAATGCCTCACAACCCTTTCTGTAAAGAAGTTCTTCCTAACATCTAACCTAAAACTCCCCTGGCTGGAGTTGGAAGAAAACAAAAAGAAAAAAAAAGAAGAAGAAAAAAAAAAGGAAAAGCTCATGTATTGAGCAGAAAGAAGTAATAATGCTATTGATAATAAAACCTACAAAGCAAGTGCTGTTCAGTGAAATAATTGCTTGCCACCCACGGTCTGATGCCCAGCCTGTCCTCGAGCAGTGTTCCCCCAGGCCCAGATGCCACATGGTGTGGGACATCCCTTTGGGGTCAGCTGTCCTGGTTCTGTCCCCTCCCAGCTCCTTGTGCACCCCCTCAGTGTGAGGAGTCGAAAAGTCCTTGGCTCTCTGGAAGAGCTGCTCTGCGACCATTATCGCGGACAGAAGCATGGAGACCCTCCAGAGGCTGTCTCTCCAGACAGGCCCAGCACCTGCAGCTTATGATGGCACTCCATCTGTCAAGGGCAGAGATTGAGAACTAAAAGATTTAGTCCAGCAATGGAGAGCAGTGTGCGCGAGAGCATTCTCTGTGCAGATGGAGGGCTGCCTCAGAGAAATGGGGAGTTCCTGCAGCCTCTTGTGTTGTCCCCGCAAAGCTGCAAGGCTTCCCTGGGCCAGTGCAGAGGTCCATGCAAAAGAAGCATGGGGCGCAGGCCAAAGATCCCTGTGCTGGGGCTGGCCCCCTACCACCACGAAGTCCCTGAATCCAGGCACCAGCTGGGCCTGAGGCCAAAGACTCTGCTGGCAGCTTCCACTTGTGGGCTGCAGCCGTCCCTCTGAGGGGAACCACCAGCACGGAGGGGACCACAGCATCTGAGAGAGCTGGGGCTGAGGCAGGCCCCAAAGGACACCCCATGACAAAGCCCTTGACGCTGGCCCTTCCAAAAGCCCTTTCTTAGCTGCTCCTTTCAGCACAAGTCCAGCCGTTGTGCTGAGGATTGTGCCATCAAGTGGCACCCAAAGTAATAAAGAGCTCCTTCCCAGCTTAGGGGGGGCTGAGAGGAGGCCTCGTGGCGGCCTGCAGCTTCCTCACAAGGGGAGCAGAGGGGCAGGCGCTGAGCTGCCAGAGGACAGCAACAGGGCCGAGGGAAGGCCACGGAGCTGGGACAGGGGAGGGTCAGGCTGGCTGTTTGGGACCACTTCTGCCCTGAGAGGGTGGTCCCAGCATCCCAGAATGGCTGAGGTTGGAAGGGACCTCTGAGGATCATCCAGTCCAAAACCCCCTGCCGAGCAGGATCGCCCAGAGCACAGTGCGCAGGATGGCATCCAGGCGCCTCTTGTAGAATATCTCCAGAGAAGGAGACTCCACAACCTCTCTGGGCAACCTGTTCCTGGGCTGTCAGCCTGACAGTAAAGCAATGCCCTCTCCTATTGCAGCGGAACCTCCTGTGCTTCAGTTGGTGTCCGTTGCCCCTCGTCCTGGCTTTAAATGGCGGCCTCCTGTACTGGATGAGACAGAAACAGCCCTTTTCAGCCCTGAGAACACCAACCAGCACAGCTTCTTCTTGGAGGGATGAGGGGCAGGCAAGCAGAGAAGAGGAATTCCTGCGACCTCATGCAATGTCCATGGCCTCTTCAGCTGTTCCTGGCATGGCCAAAGTGGCTGCAGGAACAGTAGCAAGACCACGTACCATCCCAAGGAAGGCAGATCGTGGCATGACGGTGAGAAAACACAAATTAGAGTCTTCCACTGATACCGACAGAAGCATGGGGAAACCAAGTGGGTGCTCAATACAGAACTAGGGCCCAAAGGGCCTGAGGCACGCAAAACATTAAAGATGCAGATTCTGGAGTACAAGAAAGGAAAGATGAATCAAAGGCCATTCTCTGGGGTCAGCACCTGCAGCCAGCCACCACAAAGGGACTGCATTGTGCATTAGAGAATTCCCCACCCAGATGGAGGGCTGTGTCAGAGGAAGGGGGAGTTCCTGTGACCCTATTGGTTGCCTATTCTCCCTTCAGCACTTCCTAGCTTGGCCAACAGGGTAAATGGATTATCTTTAGCCCAGACAAATAGATGAGATGGCAGGTCTGCACCTGGCAGGCACACAGTCTGTGCTCTTTGTGTTTGGCAGGCGGCAAGAGGCCTTACTGGTCAATTAGTCTGGACCACATTGTACACGAGTCCATCCTTTGCCCACATGGGGGGCTACCTCACAGAGGGGTGCAGCTCAGTGACCCTTTCAGTTTTCCCATGGCCCCCCCAGCTGTTCATTGTATGGCTAAAGTGGCTGCAGGACAAGCATCAGGACGACTTGAGTGGCAAGGAAGGCTTCCAGGGACACTGAGAGAAGCATGTGGAAACCAAGTGGGATCTCCATACAGAACCAGTGCCTGCATGGCCTGAGGGTGCCCAAGGCATCCATGATGGAGATTCAGGATTGCAAGAAAGGAAAGGACACTGAAGGGCCACACTCTGAGGTGAGCTTCTCCAGCCAGCCTGCACTAATGGACTGCATCATGCGGGATCACCGTGGGGAGCAGTGCTGGCATTGGCAGCGGCAGCTTTCCTTCTGCCTCCTGCTGCTGGTGGCCGGGGTGTGCCTGGAATGGCCCAAGTGGCTGCAGGGCTGGCAGCAGGACAAGCTGCGGTGCTGAGGCAGGATGATCATGGCATCTGTGCCTCGCTAGCCCCTGGAGCTGCACTTTTAGAGCAAGAGGTCTGTGTGCAGCTCCAGGGACCATCACCCTGCCCATCGTCTCCTGCACACCTACAAAGACATCGAGCACCTCCCAGGACCAGGGATTCCCCCAGGCAGCTGGGCTGGGGGGCTGCCTGAGATGAACGGGGAGGTCTTGCACCTTCTTGGGTTGCCCGTTGCCCCTTCAGCATTTCCCAGCCTGGCCACAGGGGCAAAAGCACCATCTTTGGTGTAGACCAAGGAAAGGAAGGGCAGAGATGCACATGGCAGGCACATCGACTGTGCCCTGAGTTGCAAGAAAAGTGTAGGGAAACTGGGCAGGCTCCCCAGGAACAGGCAGCGCCTGCAGGCCATGCTTGTCCCCAACCACCCAGCGGCCGAGATGCGGGGCTCCAACCCAGGCAGAGGAGGTGAAGAGCTGCCAGCTGGGATATTTCCCAAAAGGAATCCATCAGCAATGGGGATGATCATTCATGATAGTCTCCTTGACCCAAATGAGGGCCACTGTCAGCAGGAGAAGGCGTCCAAGGGGCGACATACACAGGAGGACCTGTTCTCACAGCGTCTTGTATTGTCCATGGCACACCCAGTGCTTCCCAACCCCGCCAACACAGTACTATGAAAAGACTAGGCCTGCCAAATGGACTAGGTTACCAGCCTGGATCCATGAGTGGCTGATGTCAAGCATGGGAGCCAGCCCCACACTGCAGCCCATGTCAAGATCAAGATGCTGATCAGCCCCTCCAGCCAGCCAGCAGAAATGGACTGCATTGTCCAGGAGAGCATTCTCCACCCTGATAGAGGGCTCTGTCAGACAAACGGGGAGTTGCTGCAGGCCATGCCCCCTTCAGCATTTCCCAGCTTGGCCAACAGGGAAAAAGGACAATCTTTGCCCCAGACAAATAGAAGAGATGGCAGGTCTGCACCTGGCAGGCACACAGACTGTGCTCTTAGTGACAACACATGCACAGGGAAACTGGGCGGGCTCCCCAGGAAACAGCAGCATCCCAGGACTGACATTCGGGGCTCTACACGAATCAAAAATATTGTTCCATCATCAAGGGGGGTGATTGTTCATGAGAGGTTGCTTGAACCACAAGAAGGGCGATGTCACTGGGAGGAGGTGTCCATGCGGCAACATCCACAGGTTGGCCTATCCCAGCCACCTCATGGGCAGTCCATGGCACACCCAGTGCTTCCCAGCCCGGCCAACACAATTACATGCATGTAGAAAGACCAGGGCTGCCAAACTGACTATGTTACCATCCTGGATCCATTTGTGCCTGATGCCAGGAATGGCAAAGAGCCCCCCACTGCAGCGCCTCTCAGGATCACGAAGCTGCAGCTGAAGGAAGAGCTCCGCAGCAAGCTCCGTGAGCACATAACAAAGAAGTGCCGGGAAGTACAGCTGCAACGCTTGCCTGGGCCAGTGCAGAGGTCTATGGAAATGAAGCATCGAGCGCTGCCCAAAAATGCCCGTGCTGGCGCTGGCACCACCACAAAGTCCATCAGTACGCTTCATCAAGCCCAAGCCCCTCGTCCATCCGGACCAGGTGAACCAGAAGAAGCGTGGGGCATCCATTGCCTGCCCAGAGGACTCCAGGACACCACGCTCTCATCCCGTGCCTGTCTATTTTCACAGCCCTGAGGCCACATTTATGCCTGAGGAGCAGCGTGAGGCCCTGGAGCTGCACATTCGAGCCAAGAAGCCGCAAATGCTTGAGAGACGTCTGGGCATGAAGCGTCCATCCCAGTCAGCTGTGCCCCAGGAGGAGGGTGGCAGGGCAGAGATAAGGAGCAGCGCCCTGCCCAGCACACCCTACAAACCTACAAAGAAATCGAGCAGCTCCCGGAACCACGGATCCCAGCAGCCAGGCTCCGCTGAGTCAGTGCGCAAGAGGAAGTGGCAGAACCTGCGGGAACTCTACTCTGGCTTGTAGAGCATGAGTAGAACGTGTTTGTAAGTGTGGAAAGGAGTGACAGAGGACTAGTGGCCAGGCAGCTCACTCCTTTGGTCCAAATAAATCCTCATCCTAACTCCTGGGTGAGAGTTGTGCCTTGTTTGTGAAGCGCCAGCAGACTCGTAGTGGGCTGTGCCTGCAGTCTGGAGGGGGGTGGCAGGGAAGGGGTGTCCCTGGGCAGGGGGCTTGCCCATTATTAGTCCAGCGTGAATTCACCCATTCCTCTCTGAATTCAGGGGTATTCTAACGGGCACCTTCTCAAACTCCTAACTTGCAATTCCCAACTGGTAGCTCACAACTAGAGAATTCTAGAAGGTAATAGGGCACGTAGCAGTCATCTAACAGTTGACATGTGCAGCCAGGACATCAAAATACCTTCTTAGCATCAAAAGTGCAGCCCCACATGTTAGCCAATGCCCACGTGTGTAGGGTTCACTTCCTATGCCCCACTCAGATTGAGTACTCTAAAGCAGCAGCTGCTACATGCACTGAGGATGATGAATAGTCAAGCGATACGTGGCTCAATCCCGGTTCTCCTCATCCTCCTGACAGTGATGATTCAGATGATCTGGGCAAAGGCAATGACATGGAGCTGGCAGCTCCTGTGAAAGGGACTGAGCAAACCCAGATGCACCCCCTCAGACTACCGCAAGAGGCTTGACCTCCCTGGAGTTAACTCATCTCCAGCTATATCTGACGGACCGTGTGTGAGAAAAGGGGGCACATAAGGATACCCTTGTGAGAAGCAATCTGTAGAAAATAACACAGGCTCAGGGGAGGATCTCACTGAACTACATTTTTTATTCAGGATTGTGGTGCCGGGCGTCCTGCAAGCAGGAGCGCGCAGCACAGGTGTATCATAACCTTATATCCCCTATTAGCCGATGCTTGATTCCTCCCCTGTTTCCTCACTGGCTGAGTCCTAAAGGTTCAGAACGTACTCAACGCTTGTTACTATACCACATCTGTACAATTTTATTTGACCAACCTTTAATTTCTCCTTTTCCCTACTTTTTTCTTCCCTTGTGACTGGAGGGGCTAGTGACATTTTGTTGTTGCTGAATCTGCAACTCCTGGTGTTGTTTTTCCTGTCCATCCTCCTTGTTTTGGGACCCTGGGACCTTCCAACGCTCCTTTCAACAGCAATGTTCCTTGCAACAGCAATGTTCTTTGCAACAGCATCCACTCCATCTGGGGAGCGGAGGGGAAGGTGCTGATCTCTGCTCTGTGGGGAGAGCAACAGGACCTGAGGGAACAGCATGGAGCTGTGACAGGGGAGGGTCAGGCTGGGTGTTAGGAAAGGTTCTGCACCAAACAGGATGCTTAGGCACTGGAACAGGGTCCCTGAGGGACACGGTCACAGCAGTGAGCCTGTCAGAGTCCCTGCAGTGTTTAGACAATGCTCTCAGACATTGGGTTTTGTTTTTTGGCCCTCTGTGGCCTCTTTTGTTTTTCTTTTACCTTTTTTTTTCCTTATTTTATTTTTTTTTCCTTCTTCTCTTGTGACTAGAGGGAGTTCTTTTGCATTGATTAGAAAGTGGGAACGTCCACTGCCCCCCAGTTTTCATGTACTCGGCACTGTTATACCACCATTATGCCTACACAATCACTTTTGAATATGCAAGGTTAGTGGCATTTTCCCCTGCAAAACCACATCTTTCATTCCCACAAAAGGGCACACGGCGACCCACAGATTACGCAGCCTTCAATGCTGCCACTGCACTGGTTACTTTGTCTATTCCCAGGAGAACTGATGAAGTCTATTTTTCTGAGGAACAGGCCTTTCCACGGATGGACACAGTAGACCTGTAGGATGTGGTTTTTATGATTCCAATACTGGAGACAGACAGCGAGGAATCTGCTTGTACCTGGCAGGGACTACAATATACGTTCACTTGCTTGCTGCAGGCTTTTCGGCATAGTCCTGCTACACTGGCTAGAGAGCTAGAAAGAGGAAAATTCCTTCAGGACATTTCTGTGGTTCATAATAAAACATAATCATTTTTGCCAAAATATGGAGCTTCCATTTTCAGGAACTAGAGGCCTACTTGTTTCTACATACCCAAAGCAAGGAAGGGCAGAAAACTGGTAAAGTAACTCAGCTCTTCAACACATACAGGCAGGTGCAACAGAAGGAAATCAAGCAGATTTCTGCCATTGTTTCCGTGGTCCTACAAGTGGCAGGAAGATGTGATCATTGGGAAGCAATCCCCACCAACCTGAACTCCTAGGCATGAAACAGGGCAAGGGGTGCTTTAGGTTAGTTTACTGGCTTTCAAGAAGACAGGCCACCTTAGCTAGGCAAATTCAAAGGCCAACACCCATCTGGCTGAAGACAAGAAACACAAACACAAATGCAAACAGCACTGACCCTCTGGTCAGTCTCCCAAGAAACTTGCACAGATTCACCAGAGCCCTCCTGCCACGGTTAGGAATAATGGCATGAGAAAAGGCAACGGCAAACCTATGAAGGGAAAGTATCATAAATGCTCCAGTAGAGTGCAGAAAAACTTCAGAAAGAGAGATCACGTTGAGATTGCAAGTAACAATACAGCACGCACTGGCATTAGACCACGTGTCAGGTGCCAAAGGAGCTCTTGGTGACCTTGTGAGCAGCAGGGCTTCCCATTATGTAGACCAAAAGAGGCAAAAGGAAAAGCACATGTAAAAAAAAAAAATAAATAAAGTAAAAGAGAAGGACCCTCAAAGGAAACACCTTCTTACTGGTGGGGCAGCCAGGCACTGGTAGATGCTTTGAAAATGTTCTCAAGCTGTTGCTCGAATATGCATGCAGAGGGCTGGTGGCTGTAGCTGTAACCTGCATGTCTGCTCAACTAATCCCTGCCGCTGATTAGGCAGACTGCAGAGTGAGGAAATTCTCCAGTCTTGCCTGAAGTGCAGGCTTTGGAAAGGAAGCAGCCAGAAGGGGCTGCCTGAGTGTGTGGCACTCTGCAGTCTGCCTCTGTACACTGAAGAGCTGCTCTTCTCCTGTTGCAAGTTCTCTTTCACTCTGCTCTTCCTCTCTTGGCCATTTTCATCAGCTTTGCCTCTGCTGAGCGATGGCCTGCTGCCGTTTTACGCACGTAATCGTAGCACAGAGAGGAGGAGAGCTTGGGCTTGATGAAGCAGACACTCCACTGGCTGCAGGGGCACAGCCTGCTTCCCCATGGGCCTCACCACAGGCCGCAGGGGACTTCTGCTCCGGTGCCTGGAGCACCTCTCCCCCTCGGGGCCTTGGCGCCTGCAAGGCTGTTCCTCACTCCTCTCACTCTCCCAGCTGCTGTGTGGCACAGCCTTTTTATTTCTTCTGTCTTAAATATGCTCTCAGAGAGCTGGCAAACAATATCATTTCTTGGCTCTGCTCTGGGCAGCAGTGGGGTCCTTACCAAACATGGGGCAGCTTCTAGATCCTTCTCACAGGAGCCACGCCCATGGCCCCCTGCTACCCAAACCTTGCCACATAAACCCCCTACACTCTGTCACTCTCACAGTAAAGCAATGCCCTCTCCTATTGCAGCGGAACCTCCTGTGCTTCAGTTGGTGTCCGTTGCCCCTCGTCCTGGCTTTAAATGGCGGCCTCCTGTACTGGATGAGACAGAAACAGCCCTTTTCAGCCCTGAGAAGACCAACCAGCACAGCTTCTTTCGGCAGGATGAGGGGCAGGCAAGCAGAGAAGAGGAATTCCTGCGACCTCATGCAATATCCATGGCCTTTTCAGCTGTTCCTGGCATGGCCAAAGTGGCTGCAGGAACAGCAGCAGGACCACGTACCATCCCAAGGAAGGCAGATTGTGGCATGTCTCTGATAAATCACAGATTAGAGTATTCCTTTGACGCTGACAGAAGCATTGGGAAACCAAGCGGGTGCTCAATACAGAACCAGGGCCCAAAGGGCCTGAGGCCACTGAAAATGTGTAAAATACAGATTCTGGAGTACAAGAAAGGAAAGATGAATCAAAGGCCACATTCTGGTATAAGCCCCTCCAGCCAGCCCCCAGAAATGGACTGCATTGTCCGGGAGAGCATTCTCCACCCAGATGGAGGGCTCCATGAGAGGAAGGGGGAGTTCTTGCGGCCTTATGGGTTCCCCATGCTCCCTTCAGCACTTCCCAGCTGGTCCTGGCATGGCTAAAGTGGCTGCAGGAACAGCAGGACCACGTACCATCCCAAGAAAGGCAGATCGTGGCATGACTGTGAGAAAACACAAATTAGAGTCGTGCACTGACACCGACAGAAGCATGGGGAAACCAAGTGGGCTCTCCATGCAGAACCAGTGCCCACACAGCCTGAGGATGCCCAAGGCCTCCGTATTGGAAATTTAGGATTGCAAGAAAGGAAACAACACTGAAGGGCCACACTCTGGGATCAGCTCCTCCAACCAGTCTGCTCAAATGGACTGCAGCATTCTCCACCCAGATGGAGGGCTGTGTCAGAGGAAGGGGGAGTTCCTGTGGCCCTATGGGTTGCCCATGCCCCCTTCAGTACTTCCTAGCTTGGCCAACAGGGTAAAAGGATTATCTTTGGCCCAGACAAATAGAAGAGATGCCAGGTCTGCACCTAACAGGCACACAGTCTGTGCTCTTTGTGTTTGGCAGGCGGCAAGAGGCCTTACTGGTCAATTAGTCTGGACCACGTTGTACACGAGTCCATCATTTGCCCACATCAGGGGCAGCCTCATGGAGGGGTGCAGCTCAGTCACCCTTTCAGTTTTCCCATGCCCCCCCCAGCTGTTCATTGTATGGCTAAAGTGGCTGCTGGACAAGCATCAGGACGACTTGGAATGGCAAGGAAGGCTTCCAGGGACACTGAGAGAAGCATGTGGAAACCAAGTGGTATCTCCATACAGAACCAGTGCCTGCATGGCCTGAGGGTGCCCAAGGCATCCATGATGGAGATTATGATTGCAAGAAAGGAAAGGACACTGAAGGACCACACTCTGAGGTGAGCTCCTCCAGGCAGCCTTCACTAATGGACTGCATCATGCGGGAGAGCATTCTCGGCCCTGATGGACAGCTTCCTGACAGTAACGGATTGTTAACTGCAGCCTTTTCTATTGCATGAGACAGAAACAGTCCTTTTCCTCCGCAAGAGCTTCTATCCCAATGATGAGGACCAGAGAAGAAGAGAAAAGGAATTCCTGCGACCTCGGGGATTCTCCACGGCCTCTTCAGCTGTTCCTGGCATGGCCAAAGTGCCTGTAGGAACAGCACCAGGACCACCTAGAGTACTGAGAACTGCTGGTCATGGCATGACTGTGACAAACCACAAGTCACAGTCTTCCATTGGCACCAACAGAAGCATTGGGAAACCAAGAGGGCCCTCCATACACAAACAGTGCCCACATGGCCTGAGGCCACCAAAAATATCGAAGATGGAGATTCTGGATTGCAAGAAAAAAAAAGAGGAATCAAGAGCCTCACTCTGGGGTCAAATCCTCCAGCCAGCCACCAGAAATGGACTGCATTGTGTATGAGAGCATTCTCCACCCAGATGGAGGGCTGCGTCAGACAAACGGGGAGTTCCTGCAGGCCATGCCCCCTTCAGAATTTCCCAGCTTGGCTAGCAGGGAAAAAGGACTATCTTTGCCCCAGACAAATGGAAGAGATGGCAGGTGTGCAGCTTGCAGGCGCACAGACTGTGCTCTTTGTCACAAGGAATGCACTGGGAAACTGGGCGGGCTCCCCAAGGGACAGTAGCAACCCAGGAGTGACATTCAGGGCTCAACACAAAACATAAATATTGTTCCGTCATCAATCAAGGGCGGTGATTGTGCATGAGAGGTTGCTTGAAGCACAAGATGGGCTGTCCCAAAATGCCCGTGCTGGGGCTGGCACTATGCCACAACAAAGTCCCTCTGTACGCTTCAGCAAGCCCTAAGCTCCTCGTCCATCCGGACCAGGTGGAACAGAAGAAGCGTGGGGCATGCATTGCCTGCCCAGATGCCTCCAGGACAGCACGCTCCCAGCCCGTGCCTGTCTATTTTCATAGCCCTGAGGCCACGTTTATGCTCCCCAAGGGATCACCATTGGCAGCGGCAGGTTTCCTTCTGCCTCCTGCTGCTGGTGACCGGGGTGTGCCCGGAATGGCCCAAGTGGCTGCAGGGCTGGCAGCAGGACAAGCTGCGGTGCTGAGGCAGGGTGATCATGGCACCTGTGCCTCGCTAGCCCCTGGAGCTGCACTTTTAGAGCAAGAGGTCTGTGTGCAGCTCCAGGGACCATCACCCTGCCCATCGTCTCCTGCACAGCTACAAAGACATCGAGCACCTCCCAGGAGCAGGGATCCCCCCAGGCAGCTGGGCTGGTAATTAACGGGGATGTCCCGTGACCTCTTTGGTTGCCCGTTGCACCTTCAGCATTTCCCAGCCCGGCCAAAGGGGCAAAAGCACCATCTTTGGTGTAGACCAAGGAAAGGAAGGGCAGAGATGTACATGGCAGGCACATCAACTGTGCCCTGAGTTGCAAGAAAAGTGTAGGGAAACTGGGCAGGCTCCCCAGGAACAGGCAGTGCCTGCAGGCCCTGCTTGCCCCCAGCCACCCAGCAGCCGAGATGCGGGGCTCCAACCCAGGCAGAGGAGCTGAAGAGCTGCCAGCTGGGGTATTTCCCAAAGGGAATCCATCAGCAATGGGGATGATCATTCATGATCGTCTCCTTTACCCAGGTGAGGGCCACTGTCAGCGGGAGAAGGTGTCCAAGGGACAGCACAGGACGACCTGTTCTTACAGCGACTTTTATTGTCCATGGCACACCCAGTGCTCCCCAGCCTGGCCAACACAGTATTTTCAAAGCCCTGAGTGACAGGAAGCTGCAAATGCTTGGAAGACATCTGGGCATGAAGCGTCCATCCCAGTCAGCTGTGCCCCAGGAGGAGGGTGGCAGGGCAGCCCTAAGGACCAGCACCCTGCCCAGCACACCCTACAAACCTACAAAGAAATCGAGCACCTCCCGGAACCACGGATCCCAGCAGCCAGACTCCGCTGAGTCAGTGCGCAAGAGGAAGTGGCAGAACCTGCGGGAACTCTACTCTGGCTTGTAGGGCATGAGTAGAAAGTGTTTGTAAGTGTGGAAAGGAGTGACAGAAGACTAGTGGCCAGGCAGCTCACTCCTTTGGTCCAAATAAATCCTCATCCTAGCCCCGGGGTGGGAGTCATGCCCTGTTTGTGAAGCGCCAGCAGACTTGCGTTGGGCTGTGCCTGCAGGCTGGAGGGGGGTGGCAGGGAAGGGGTGTACCTGGGCAGGGGGCTTGCCCATTATTAGTCCAGAGTCAATTCACCCATTCTTCTCTTAATTCAGGGGTATTCTGACACTGACGGATGGAATGGCTGCTAGCGACCTTGGGAGCAGATTGAGCAAATCCAAGGTTACAGCTGCATCCCAGTATTGGGAGCCAGAACGGACCTGCTGATGACCGTATAAGAAGCAGGAGAAGGGTAAGAGGGCCTCTCACAATTTTGACAAGGTTCCCTGGGTAACATCTGCAGCTGCTGGAGGGATATTAATGGGAGTATTAATACATGGAATTGTATGTCTTATTTGTAGATGTCTGGGTGTCTCATGTTGAAAGCATTTGTGTAAGTGTGTGTGTTTGAGACAAAGTCTTGTTGTGAAGTGAGTTAATCCACGAGGAACACGAATCCACGAGAGATGATACAGACAAGTTTGGTTATTGTCTGTAGCACATGACAGATCAAAAGGAAGTGCTGTTTTACCCAGTGTTGATTGGTGGTGCCCAATATATGGGCCCGGCGGTGCATCTTACAATCGTGTTTTTTGTTCTTAAATGTTCTTAAATGAGTGCGACAAGGAGGAAGGCGGGAGCATTATCTAAGTAACAGATTAGAAGTTTTGGTATATTCGCTGTGGTGTTTGGTCATTTTCCAAAGTATCGGGGGAGGAGGAGGCTGACTGATTATCAAAGCGTTAGAACGGAGAGAGTCACTTCTTTGGTGGTTGGGGCTTTAGTCCTGAGAATTTGGTAAGAAGGGGGAGAGTGATTTTATTTAGACCTCAGTACTTTTTAAAACCCCCATATTGGTGGATGTGTAGGAGTGATTCCTTGTTTTGTGTGGGCTTAGTAACAAAGTGCATGAAAAAAATTGGCATTCGGTTTGAAATTTGGTCCTGTTGAAATGTAACCTTTGTGAAAAAGTTGGCATTGTTTGTCTAGAAGATGGAGGGCTGAGTGCTTCAGGGGTTTTCCTGAAGCTGTGTGGATTTAGGGTTGGAACGGGGCTCATTAAGAATCTGAAATAGTGAAGTTTGTACGTGGAAAGAAGAGTTTAATCCCAGAGAATTGGGAGGTGTGGGCAGAAGATTAGGAAAAGATAGCAAAAACCTGCAATAAAAAGGTTTGGAAAATGAAAGGTCATGGAAAATGAAAGAAGGGACAGTAATTGATAAGGAATAGTAACAAATAAATGGGAATGGGAAATGAAGGAAACGGGTAATATCTCAAACAAAGACGTTTTAAAGAAAGCCTCCTTGGGTGCATATTGGCACAGTGGAAGGATATTGTTAGAAATGGGGGCACAGAAAGCAAGAGGACTTTTACTAAGTATTGCAATCACTGGTGGCCACTGTATAAGCTAAACGGCCACTTTATGGATCAATTGATTGTAACAATATCTTGCAATTAATGTTGCTGTTGAGGAGAGAAGGAAAATAGGACGAGATGTTGTATACTGATACGTTGTTTAGCATGTTAGAGGGAAAAGGTATGGAATTGAGTTGGCCCCTGAGTGAGCCTTTAGTGTTGGCATTAGAAAAGTACAGGCTGGAGAAAGATAAAAGAAGTGTTAATAGGGTTGTTGGAGGTGTTCAAGGTGTAGCAGGTAGCGTTTGACAGAGCTGTTTGAAGTTGAATGAGCAGGAAAACTCAGATGGTGCTCAGTGCCTCAGGAGGAATGGATGTGACATGGCAGAAGAGAAAGGAGCGGCTTCACCCCCAGCCCTAGAGACACATGCTGATGTTTCTCCTGTGTTGTGTGGCTGGTGAAAGGCTGACCAACGTGCATCTTGTCTTTGGAACAACATGCAATTGAACCAGCACAGGGTAAGGCTCTGTTTTTTGGATTTCATGGTATTTGGTGGCATAGAAGGTCATTGGAATTGTAACTATTGACAGCCCTTTGGATTTCTCTCATATGATGCTGGGCAGTACTTTTTTTTTTCATGCTATGATGGCTTGAAGTAGAGGTTGCTACTCTGAGCACCTAGGGCTCTAATGCGGAGCTTGTCTCTTGTGAAAAGACATCTCCTGAAGGTGGCTTGGTGTGTCCGGATTTTCTGCCCTGTGAGGTAGGAAGTGAGGTGATTGAAGGAAAAGCATTGTTGTTCCAGGCTGTGAGCATAGCTCGTGGGCTTTTAAAGCAATAGTTTTGTAGTAAGGAGATAACCTGTGACCTCTACTGCCCCTCCAGTTCAAACCCATCTTGTCTGACACCTCATTGCCAAAGGCAGAGTGTGCAGAGATGAATGGGGCAGAGCTGTCTGCAGAGGTTGACTGGGAACAGAAGGGTCCATGGAGTAATTCGGGTTGGAAGGGAGCTCTGGAGGTCACCCATGCAACTGCCTGGGGGACAAAGCAGGTCTGGTTCTGTCAGGTGTCTCAGAGCCTTGTGCTGTTGAATTTCCAGTTGCCTGTTGTTATGAAATACTGGAGCAATTTTTTTTTGTCTGCTGTTGTGGTCACTGGGTGATGTGGAGACTCACAGGAGTCCTGTGTGGCATCTGGACTGGGTATGAGGAAGAGGTTTTTCACTGAGAGGGTTGTCGTGCACTGGAACAGGTTCCCCAAGGATGCAGTCACTGCACCAAGCCTGTTGGAGTTTAAGAAGCATTTGCACTGTGCTCTTACTCATATGGTCTGAATTTTTGGGTAGACCCGTGTGGTGCCAGGAGTTGGACTCGATGATCCTTATGGGTTCCTTCCAACTGGGGATATTCTATGATTCTATGATTCTGTGAAAAGAGGATGTAGGAATGTTAGTAGTTCCACCTCAACCCAAGGCTGAGATCTCAGAATCATGGGTGTGAGCCCTCTGGGGCAGAGGGATCATGATGGGTCCCAGAGAGTTGTCATGGAAACAGGAAAAGGCTTTTGTTTGTTTGTTTGTTTGCTTTTATAATGCTTGAAATTTAAATTGGGGAAGATGATTGGAATTCATCAGTTTTTATACTCACCCGATTTGCCAAGGTCCTTGTTAGGAAGGAACTTGCTGGAAAAAATTGAATGCAAAAATTTCTTTGGAACAAGGAAAAATGGAAATAGATTGAAAGGATGCCTTTTTCTGCCTGCCCGTGGCAACGGAAAGACAGAAACTCTTTGCCTTTGAGTGGGAAAATCCTAACAGCGGATCTTGGAGTTTGAAATACCTCTTTGGGAAAAGGGGACACTGTTGCAATGTGCAAATGATAGCTACTGAAAAAGAAAAGAGGATGTGTATAATGGATGGACTGAAGTTTTCCAGCACTAGTTCTGTGAACCCAGCCTCTTTCCTTAGTCAGGATTGCATCAAGACCACGGACATGGTATACTGCAGCTGACCAGACTTCAAGGATACACCCCTAGAAGATGTGCAGGATTGGTATATGGACGGCAGCAGCTTTGTCCACCAGGGATTTCGCCTCACAGGATATGCGGTAACAAACGTCAGCCCAAAAGGTGGAAATCATCACCTTGAGAAGAGCTTTTGAGCTGGCAAACATTTGGGCAGATCTGAAATAGGCCTTTGGTGTGGTGTATGCACACAGGGCAATTTGGAAGAAGAGAGGACTTTAATCTTCCTCAATTAAAGATGCAGAAGAGGCTGATAGCAGTTATTAGCGGGAGAGCATTCTCCGCCCTGATGGACGGCTGCCCGACATCAGTGGATCATTACTGCAGCCTCCTGTCCTGCCCAGGGCAGAACCAGCCCTATCCAGCCCTGAGAACACCATCCACAAGAGCTTCTTCCAGAAGGATGAGGGGCAGTCCAGCAGAGAAAAGGAATTGCCACAGCCTCACGGATCGTCCATGGCTTCTTCAGGTGTTCCTGGCATGGCCAAAGTGGCTGCAGGACCAACAGCAGGAACACCTACAGTTGTGAGAAATGCTGAACATGGCATGACTGTGACAAACCAGAAGTTAGAGTCTTCCATGGACACTGAGAGAAGCATGCGGATACCAAGTGGTTCCCTCCATACACAAACAGTGCCCGCATGGCCTGAGGCCACCGAAAATTTCTAAGATGGAGATTCTGGATTGCAAGGAAGGAAAGAGGAATCAAGAGCCTCACTCTGGGGTCAGCTCCTCCAGCCAGCCACCAGAAATGGACTGCATTGTCCAGGAATCACAGAATCACAGAATCACCCAGAAAGAGGGCTGTGTCAGACAAAGGGGGAGTTCCTGCGGCCCTATGGGTTGCCCATGCTCCCTTCAGCACTTCCCAGCTTGGCCAACAGGGAAAAAGGTTTTTCTTTGCCCCAGATAAATAGAAGAAATGGTACGTGTGCAGCTTGCAGGCGCTCAGACTGTGCTCCTAGCCAAAAGGAATGCACAGGGAAACTGGGCGGGCTCCCCAGGAAACAGCAGCAACCCAGGACTGACATTCAGGGCTCTACATGAGCCAAAAATATCGTTCCATCATCAATCAAGGGGGGTGATTGTTCATGAGAGGTTGCTTGAAGCACAAGAAGGGCTGTCCCTAAATGCCCGTGCTGGGGCTGGCACCTTGCCACAACAAAGTCCCTCAGTATGCTTCATCAAGCCCAAGCCCCTCGTCCATCCGCACCAGGTGAACCAGAAGCTGCGTGGGGCATCCATTGCCTGCCCAGAGACCTCCAGAAAACCACGCTCCCACCCCGTGCCTGTCTATTTTCACAGCCCTGAGGCCACGTTTATGCTCCCCAGGGGATCACCATTGGCAGCGGCAGCTTTCCTTCTGCCTCCTGGTGCTGGTGGCCGGGGTGTGCGTGGAATGGCCCAAGTGGCTGCAGGGCTGGCAGCAGGACAAGCTGCGGTGCTGAGGCAGGGTGCTCATGGCATCTGTGCCTCGCTAGCCCCTGGAGCTGCACTTTCAGAGCAGGAGGAGGGTGGCTGGGCAGCCCCAAGCCCCGGCACAGTGTTCAGTGAGATTGGCTGCTCTGGCTTCAAGAGGGACCCGGTCGCATGGGTAAAACCCTGAGGACGCCATGGGGAGTGGCAAAGGCCTGGGCAGGACCAGAGTCCGGCATCGTCTCCCTGGTCCTCGGCACAGGACTGCGAACTGTGAGCCTGAGGGCTGAGCAGCGGCAAGGGTCAGAAAAGCAGAAGCACCATGAACACTTTGTGGGACCAGCCCCAGGAGCCTGGCAAGGCCACTGGGGCAGCAGCACGGAGCAGGCCAGAGGCTCTCAGCTATGGAGGCTTGAAGGTCTTGGGGCTGGGAGACTCGGGGCTTTGGGAGTGGGGGCCAGTATGTGTTGGAAGGGGTCCCGTGGGTCCCTCCCCAGGTTGGTCACTGTGCTGTGCTTCTGTGCCCACAGGGTGATGGCCGACCCCGGCGATCTCTGAGATGACGACAGCAGCAACCACTGGTACTGAAGCCAGGTGAGTCCCCCGTGGGTCAGCCTCAGCAGTGAGCAGCCCGTCCCTATGGGCCTGAGGTGGCCCTGGTGCCTCTCTCCCACTGCAGCTCAGACTCCCTCCATGTTTTGCAGGTGGAAAGTGGCGTTACCGGTCAATTAGTCTGGACGACATGGTACACGAGTCCATCCTTCGCACACATGGGGGCCTGCCTCATGGAGGGGTGCAGCTCAGTCACCCATTCAGTTTTCCCATGGCCCCCTCTGCTGTTCCTGACATGCCTAAAGTGGTTGCAGGACAAGCAGCAGGACCAGTTGCAATGCCAAGGAAGGATGAGTATGGCATTTCTGGAAGAGAAGACAAATTGCTCTCTTCTATCAACACCAGGGAAAGAATGGAAAAAAACACATGGGCTCTCCAGGAAGAATGATCAGCCACAAGCCCTAACATACCTCAGACTTTCAATAACCGAGTGAAAGCTGCTGCTGGTGGCCGGGGTGTGCCTGGAATGGCCCAAGTGGCTGCAGGGCTGGCAGCAGGACAAGCTGTGGTGCTGAGGCAGGGTGATCATGGCATCTGTGCCTCGCTAGCCCCTGGAGCTGCACTTTCAGAGCAAGAGGTCTGTGTGCAGCTCCAGGGACCATCACCCTGCCCATCGTCTCCTGCACAGCTACAAAGACATCGAGCACCTCCCAGGAGCAGGGATCCCCCCAGGCAGGCTGTGTCAGGCTGCTGTGCTGGAGCAGGAGCTGGAACCTGTGGGCCCTGGACTCTGCCCTGCAGGGCATTGCCCACAGCCTAGCCCGGCAGAGGTGTTTGTTGCCCCCCCATGTGGGATGGGAAAGAGAAGTGGGAGGGAAAAAAAGAAAAGAAAAAAAAAAAGTAAAAACTCGTGTTGAGCAGGAAGAAGTAATAATGCAGTTGATAATAAAACCTACAAAGCAAGTGCTGTTCAGTGAAATAATTGCTTGCCACCCACGGTCTGATGCCCAGCCTGTCCTCTAGCAGTGTTCCCCCCGGCCCAGATATCACATGGTGTGGGACATCCCTTTGGGGTCAGCTGTTATTAGGGGAGAAATTAAAAGGAGGCCCAGACAGCAAGAGCCCTGGCTAGGCAAGGAGCAATGTGCCCTATGTAAGAAATTTGGGCATTTGAAAAACCAATGCGTGGAACAGAAACGAAATGGGAAAGGGAACCGTGGAAGGGAGGTGGTGGTTGCACATGCAAAAGACAACTGAGGAAGAGCGCGGGAGTCTACCCCAGCAGATCCGTTGGCTGTAAAAATGAAGCTGGGGAAGGAGGTAAAAGAGGTGGAACTTATGGTGGATACGAGGGCGACATACTCAGTTTTAATGAAAGCATCAGTACCAGTGGGGAAAGATTAAATTGTAGTGAAGGGGGCAACTGGCAAATCTGAAAAAGCATATTTCTGCAAAGAATTGAAATAGAAATATGGGAAACAGTGGGGCATTCGCAAGTTCCTATACGTGCCCATCTCTCCAGAGTCACTTCTAGGGAGAGATTTGCATGCAGAGCTTGCTGTGCTGCTCTTGCCTCAGCTGCCTGCTGACAGGCGCTGCAATGTGGGGTTGGCTCCTGTCCTTGCTGTCAGCCACACACAATGGTGGGGTGGGGTTGAAGCCAGGTGAGTCCCCCGTGGGTCAGCCTCAGCAGTGAGCAGCCCGTCCCTATGGGCCTGAGGTGGCCCTGGTGCCTCTCTCCCACTGCAGCTCAGACTCCCTCCCTGTTTTGCAGGTGGAAAGAGGCGTTACCAGTCAATTAGTCTGGACGACATGGTACACGAGTCCATCCTTCGCCCACATGGGGGGCTGCCTCACGGAGGGGTGCAGCTCAGTCCCCTTTCAGTTTTCCCATGGCCCCCCGAGTTGTTCATTGTATGTCTAAAGTGGCTACAAGACAAGCATCAGGACAAGTTGCAATGCCAAGGAAGAATGATCGTGGCATCTCTGATGCCCAGCCT
The DNA here is from genome assembly GCF_964211825.1 of Aythya ferina. Classification (NCBI taxonomy): domain Eukaryota; kingdom Metazoa; phylum Chordata; class Aves; order Anseriformes; family Anatidae; genus Aythya; species Aythya ferina. Next base: position 9,744,205 of record NC_140299.1, on the reverse strand, counting down.
GTCCTCGAGCAGTGTTCCCCCAGGCCCAGATGCCACATGGTGTGGGACATCCCTTTGGGGTCAGCTGTCCTGGTTCTGTCCCCTCCCAGCTCTTTGTGCACCCCCTCAGTGTGAGGAGTCAAAAAGTCCTTGGCTCTCTGGAAGAGCTGCTCTGCGACCATTATCGCGGACAGAAGCATGGAGACCCTCCAGAGGCTGTCTCTCCAGACAGGCCCAGCACCTGCAGCTTATGATGGCACTCCATCTGTCAAGGGCAGAGATTGAGAACTATAAGATTTAGTCCAGCAATGGAGAGCAGTGTGCGCGAGAGCATTCTCTGTGCAGATGGAGGGCTGCCTCAGAGAAATGGGGAGTTCCTGCAGCCTCTTGTGTTGTCCCCGCAAAGCTGCAAGGCTTCCCTGGGCCAGTGCAGAGGTCCATGCAAAAGAAGCATGGGGCGCAGGCCAAAGATCCCTGTGCTGGGGCTGGCCCCCTACCACCACGAAGTCCCTGAATCCAGGCACCAGCTGGGCCTGAGGCCAAAGACTCTGCTGGCAGCTTCCACTTGTGGGCTGCAGCCGTCCCTCTGAGGGGAACCACCAGCACGGAGGGGACCACAGCATCTGAGAGAGCTGGGGCTGAGGCAGGCCCCAAAGGACACCCCATGACAAAGCCCTTGACGCTGGCCCTTCCAAAAGCCCTTTCTTAGCTGCTCCTTTCAGCACAAGTCCAGCCGTTGTGCTGAGGACTGTGCCATCAAGTGGCACCCAAAGTAATAAAGAGCTCCTTCCCAGCTTAGGGGGGGCTGAGAGGAGGCCTCGTGGTGGCCTGCAGCTTCCTCACAAGGGGAGCAGAGGGGCAGGCGCTGAGCTGCCAGAGGACAGCAACAGGGCCGAGGGAAGGGCACGGAGCTGGGACAGGGGAGGGTCAGGCTGGCTGTTTGGGACCACTTCTGCCCTGAGAGGGTGGTCCCAGCATCCCAGAATGGCTGAGGTTGGAAGGGACCTCTGAGGATCATCCAGTCCAAAACCCCCTGCCGAGCAGGATCGCCCAGAGCACAGTGCGCAGGATGGCATCCAGGCGCCTCTTGTAGAATATCTCCAGAGAAGGAGACTCCACAACCTCTCTGGGCAACCTGTTCCTGTGCTGTCAGCCTGACAGTAAAGCAATGCCCTCTCCTATTGCAGCGGAACCTCCTGTGCTTCAGTTGGTGTCCGTTGCCCCTCGTCCTGGCTTTAAATGGCGGCCTCCTGTACTGGATGAGACAGAAACAGCCCTTTCAGCCCTGAGAAGACCAACCAGCACAGCTTCTTTCGGAGGGATGAGGGGCAGGCAAGCAGAGAAGAGGAATTCCTGCGACCTCATGCATTGTCCACGGCCTCTTCAGCTAGTCATGGCATGGCCAAAGTGGCTGCAGGAACAGCAGCAGGACCATGTACAATCCCAAGGAAGGCAGATCATGGCATGAATGTGAGAAAAAACAAATTACAGTCTTCCACTGACACCGACAGAAACATGGGGAAACCAAGTGGGCTCTCCATACAGAACCAGTGCCAACAGAGTGTGAGGGTGCCCAAGACCTCCGTATTGGAAATTCAGGATTACAAGAAAGGAAACAACACTGAAGGGCCACACTCTGGGGTCAGCTCGTGCAGCCAGCCACCAGAGAAGGACTGCATTGTCTGGGAGAGCATTCTCCACCCAGATGGAGGGCTGTGTCAGAGGAAGGGGGAGTTCCTGTGGCCCTATGGGTTTCCCATGCTCCCTTCAGCACTTCCTAGCTTGGCCAACAGGGTAAAAGGACTATCTTTGCATGAGACAAATAGAAGAGATGGCAGGTCTGCACCTGGCAGGCACACAGACTGTGCTCTTTCTGTTTGGCAGGCGGCAAGAGGCCTTACTGGTCAATTAGTCTGGACCACATTGCACATGAGTCCATCCTTCGCCCACATGGGGGGCTGCCTCACGGAGGGGTGCAGCTCAGTCGCCCTTTCAGTTTTCCCTTGGCCCCCTCAGCTGTTCCTGACATGCCTAAAGTGGCTGCTGGACAAGCATCAGCACGAGTTGCAAAGCCAAGGAAGGATGATCGTGGTGTCTCTGGAAGATAAGACAAATGGCTCTCTTCTACCAACACCAGCAAAAGTGTTGAAAATACACGTGGGCTTTCCAGATAGAATGAGCAGCCACATGGCCTGAAAGACCTCAACCTTTCAATAACCAAGATTCAGTATCACAGGGCAGAAAACAGGACTGAAGAGTTGTGCTCTGAGGTGAGCTCCTCCATCCAGCCACCATAAACGGACTTCATTGTGTGGGAGAGCATTCTCTGCCCTGATGGACGGCTGCCCAACATCAGTGGATCATTACTGCAGCCTCCTGTACAGGCCAGAGCAGAATTAGCCCTATCCAGCCCTGAGAACACCATCCACAAGAGCTTCTTCCAGAAGGATGAGGGGCAGTCCAGCAGAGAAAAGGAATTGCCACAGCCTCACGGATCGTCCATGGCTTCTTCAGGTGTTCCTGGCATGGCCAAAGTGGCTGCAGGACCAACAGCAGGAACACCTACAGTTGTGAGAAATGCTGAACATGGCATGACTGTGACAAACCAGAAGTTAGAGTCTTCCATGGACACTGAGAGAAGCATGCGGATACCAAGTGGTTCCCTCCATACACAAACAGTGCCTGCATGGCCTGAGGCCACCGAAAATATCGAAGATGGAGATTTTGGATTCCAAGGAAGGAAAGAGGAATCAAGAGCCTCACTCTGGGGTCAGCTCCTCCAGCCAGCCACCAGAAATGGACTGCATTGTCCAGGAGAGCATTCTCCACCCAGATGGAGGGCTGCGTCAGACAAACGGGGAGTTCCTGCAGGCCATGCCCCCTTCAGCATTTCCCAGCTTGGCCAACAGGGAAAAAGGACTATCTTTGCCCCAGACAAATAGAAGACATGGCAGGTCTTCACCTGGCAGGGACACAGACTGTGCTCTTAGCGACAAGGCATGCACAGGGAAACTGGGCGGGCTCCCCAGGGAACAGCAGCATCCCAGGACTGACATTCGGGGCTCCACGGGATGCAACAACAATGTTCCATCAGCAAAGGGGATCATTGCTCACGAGAGGTTGCTTGACTCACAAGATGGACGGCGTCCGTGGCAGGAGGTGTCCATGCCGTAACATGCACAGGATGACCAGCTGCCTCTGAAACTGTCCACGACTGTTCCACTGCTTCCCAGCCCGGCCAACACAATTATGTACAAAGAGTCAGAGGTGTGCTTGCTTTGTGAAAGATCGCCAAGCGCCTGACTCTGAAGATTTATATAATTACTTATTGAATTAAAAGACCTTCATGTGGGTTCTGACTCAGTGTGCTTTTTGGTGCAGCACTCTGCGCACGAACCTACAGACCACACTGTCATCCTCTTTGTCATGTCTCAGGAGCCCTGGATTGTTAGCTCTAAGCCCACCCTTGGAAGCCCCAATGCATCTATTCCAAGCAGGAGATCGGGTTCTGATGCGAATGTGGAGAGAATCAAAGTTACAACCTGAGTGGGACGGAGCGTTCCAAGTGCTCCTGACTGGAACTGAAAGGGCAGCAAGAAGGGCTGCAAAAGGGTGGACTCATTACACCCGGTAAATGCACCATCTAACCCTGCAGATATGTGAGAGACTGTCTTCACAGAGACTTTTAAGGTTAAAACAGTTTAAATTAACTCTTGTAAACCTTTGACTTCTCCTTTGAAGAATTCTTAAGGAATTAATGAGTAAAAGGAATTGAATTACAGAGAATTAGAGTGTTTCCAGGGAACACTCCCTGGAAGTGGGAGAAAAAGAAGGGTGAGGGGTGGGGTACTGGCTATGTGGCTATAAAGTCAGGAAAGTGTTGCCGCTAGGATGGAATGGAGCTTGCACCCTGGGGGCAATAATTCCAAACTTAACTCTTATTGAAGGCCCACAAAGCCAGCACCCCCTTGAGAACCAACGCAGAAATGAGAGGTCTCCTGGTAGTCCTCTAGTAAAAAGAAACAGGGCATTGCACAGCTTTGCAAGGTGGTTTTCACCTTGGTTAGGGGGGAGTGAATTCAAAAAAGCTATTGTGACTGTCTCAGCTAGAACTGAAGAGCTAGAAAAGAACACTCTTGATGCAGTCCAGGCACTACAAGAGCTGGTAACAAGTTTGTCACAAAATTGTACTCCAGATTCAAATGGTAGTAGATTCGGGAGAAACTAACTTTGTGGTTACCTGAATGGAATTGGCTCAAACAACTATTTGTTGGTGTTATAATAATAATGGCACTGTGTATCTGTCATCCCCTGGGACATCCAAAGAAGAATATTGCACCTTAACGTTGGAAAAACACAGGAGCAGAGTATATGAAGAGGTGCAAAAACAACAGGAGTAAGAAAAGGAGAGGGGAAATTCAAGAAACAAATCACAGAATCACACAGAATCACAGAATTTTCTAGGTTGGAAGAGACCTCAAGGTCATCGAGTCCAACCTCTGACCTAACGCTAACAGTCCCCACTAAACCATTTCCCTAAGCTCTACATCTAAACGTCTTTTGAAGACTTCCAGGGATGGTGACTCCACCACTTCCCTGGGCAGCCTATTCCAGTGCCTCACAACCCTTTCAGTGAAAAAAGTTATGACTTACAATCAGGAGGATAGCTAAGAATAATTGGGTTGTACCTAATGATAGCCCTTTGGAAAGAATGATAAGGAATTGGAAAAACAATGCAGAAATTTGGTAAAAAAAAATATATATATATATATGCTCTCTCTGGGAGAGCATTCTCCACCCAGATGGAGGGCTGCGTCAGACAAACGGGGAGTTCCTGCAGGCCTTGCCCCCTTTAGCATTTCCCAGCTTAGCCAACAGGGAAAAAGGACTATCTTTGCCCCAGACAAATAGAAGAGATGGTGGGTCTGCACCTGGCAGGGGCGCAGACTGTGCTCTTAGCGACAACGCATGCACAGAGAAATTGGGAGGTCCCCAGGAAACAGCAGCAACCCAGGACTGACATTCAGGGCTCTACATGAATCAAAACTATTGTTCCATCTTCAATCAAGGGGGGTGATTGTTCATGAGAGGTTGCTTGAAGCACAAGAAGGGCTGTCCAAAAATGCCCATGCTGGGGCTGGCACTATGCCACAACAAAGTCCCTCTGTACGCTTCATCAAGAAGCCCCTCGTCCCTCCGGACCAGGTGAAGCAGAAGAAGCGTGGGGCATGCATTGCCTGCCCAGAGGCCTCCAGAACACCACGCTCCCACCCCGTGCCTGTCTATTTTCACAGCCCTGAGGCTACGTTTATGCTCCCCAGGGGATCACCGGGGGGAGCAGTGCTGGCATTGGCAACGGCAGCTTTCCTTCTGCCTCCTGCTGCTGGTGGCCGGGGTGTGCGTGGAATGGCCCAAGTGGCTGCAGGGCTGGCAGCAGGACAAGCTGCGGTGCTGAGGCAGGGTGATCATGGCACCTGTGCCTCGCTAGCCCCTGGAGCTGCGCTTTCACAGCAAAAGGTCTTTGTGCAGCTCCAGGGACCATCACCCTGCCCATCGTGTCCTGCACACCTACAAAGACATCGAGCACCTCCCAGGACCAGGGATCCCCCCAGGCAGGCTGTGTCAGGATGCTGTGCTGGAGCAGGAGCTGGAACCTGTGGGCCCTGGACTCTGCCCTGCAGGGCATTGCCCACAGCCTAGCCCGGCAGAGGTGTTTGTTGCCCCCCGATGTGGGATGGGAAAGGGAAGTGGGAGGGAAAAAAAGAAAATAAAAAAAAAAAAAAGAAAAAAATAAAGTAAACGCTCATGTGTTGAGCAGGAAGAAGTAATAATGGTGTTGATAATAAAACCTACAAAGCAAGTGCTGTTCAGTGAAATAATTTCTTGCTACCCATAGTCTGATGTCCAGCCTGTCCTCGGGCAGTGTTCCCCCAGGCCCAGATGCCGCATGGTGTGGGACATCCCTTTGGGGTCAGCTGTTATTAGCGGAGAAGTTAAAAGGAGGCCCAGACAGCAAGAGCCCTGGCTAGGCAAGGAGCAATGTGCCCTATGTAAGAAATTTGGGCATTTGAAAAACCAATGCGTGGAACAGAAACGAAATGGGAAAGGGAACCGTGGAAGGGAGGTTGTGGTTGCACATGCAAAAGACAACTGAGGAAGAGCGCAGGAGTCTACCCCAGCAGATCCGTTGGCTGTAAAAATGAAGCTGGGGAAGGAGGTAAAAGAGGTGGAACTTATGGTGGATACGAGGGCAGCATATTCAGTTTTAAAGAAAGCATCAGTACCAGTGGGGAATGATTAAATTGTAGTGAAGGGGGAACTGGCCAAACTGAAAGAGCATATTTCTGCAAAGCATTGAAATAGAAATATGGGAAACAGTGGGGCATTCGCAAGTTCCTATACGTGCCCATCTCTCCAGAGTCACTTCTAGGGAGAGATTTATTTGCAAAATTACAAGCAACCATTTGATTTAAAACTGGGGAGATTATTCTGGAGGGAAAGGATCAAAGGTATGTGCAAGTGTTGAGTTTGATGACGACAGCTACTGAAACTAACAAGGAAATCAGTGAAGAGGGAATTAGCCCAATAACGGAAAATTTCTTACAATTAGGCTTGCTAAAAGAGTGCCAGTCTGACTTTAACACTCCCATTTTACCTGTTTGAAAACCTTATGGCTCATCTTGGGTTATGCAGCTCTACGAGATGTTAATCTTTCCCCTGTGGTGGCAAACCCATATATTTTATTAACAAGCTTAACACCAGCGCTAACCTGGCTTATCCTTTTAGACGGGAAGGATGCCTCCTTGTGCCTCCCTCTTCACGAAGCCAGCCAGAAAATATTTGCATTTGAGTGGGAAAGCCCTAAGCGTGGGCACAAAACACAGCTCACTTGGACAAGGTTGCAGTTACCACTTGCAAAGAGGTAAGAGAATCTGGACCTTTGCCAACAGATACCTCTGCACAAAAGGCCAAGATAATTGCTCAGACCCATGCCTTAGAAATAGCAAAAGGAAAGAAAATACACATCTATATGCATTTGGGGTTGTACATGCACATGGAGGCATCTGGAAAGAAAGAACTCGCAAGGGAAAAACATCAAAAACGCAAAAGAAATGATGCGATTCTTGGAAGCAGTTCAGCTGCCTGTAAAGGTAGCGATCATGCACATGAAGGCACATCAGAAGGTGAGCTCAGAATTCGAGGAAATAATCTGGCAGACAGAGAGGTAAAAGAAGCAGCAAAAGGTGAAGTAGCAGCTGAGGGAGCCCTGATTCCAGATGGGCAGATTCCCCTTGAAGGTAAGCCTGTATGTATATAACAAGAAGGATAGAAAATTAATGAAAAGTCAAAAGGGAAAATATAAGCAAGAGGGATGGGCTATTACTGAAGAAGGGAAGGGGAAGCTAGTCATCCCCTCCAATTTAGGGTGGTCACTGGTAAGGGAAGAACACCAGAAAACACACTGCGGAATAGATGCCTTGTATAACTATCTATTTGGAAAAATTACTGCCAGGAACTTACACTCTACCATCACTTAAGTAACTCGAAAATGTGACCTTGTCTCCAGACTAACCTCAAAAATACCCCCAAACCCAAACCGGGTCAAATTGGAAAAGGCCACGGGCCCAGGCAACAGTGGCAAATTAACTTTTCTGAACTTCCAAGAAAAGGGGGGGATAGATATTTGTTGGTATTAACAGATACCTGTTCAGGTTGGCCGGAGGCAGTACCCGCTAGAACTGCCAAAGCCCGAGAAGGAACCAAAGTCTTGCTACAGGAAATAACACCAGGCTTCGGAGTTGCAGTTTCCATATCCTCAGACTGGGGACCACACTTTATTCAAAAACGGATTGGGAACTCCACACTCCATACCCCCCTCAATCAAGTGGTCAAGTGGAGAAAATGAACCCTTTGATCAAACAACAAATCGTAAGGTTAGGGCAAGAGGCTAACTTGCCCTGGCTCCCAGCTCTCCTGCTAGCATTGCTGCGGATTCAGACTAAGCCCCAATCTAAAGATAAATTAAGTCCTGTTGAAATGCTTTGTGGGAGACCATAAAGGGAATGTCCAGAAGGGAATGTCTCCCCAGGCTGGGGAAGAGATGCTGACTACCTATATGGTGGTTTTGAGTAAGCAACTTAGAGAAGTAGAAAAACACGTGGCTGGAACTCAGAGCTGGATGGAGCAGTGCATGACATACAGCCTGGAGATTAACCACAGTGGGATCATCAGGGAAGGAAGTGAACGTGTTTTCCCGGTTGAAGTCCAAAAGGCTGTTTGGGACAATGCCAATGATTTTGAGAGGAAGTTCCGCTCTTGGTGGGCTCTGCTAAATTTTACCTATGAGCCCGCTGTTAACATGGCTACTGCCTTTGTGCTTTCTATACCGAATGCCACAGTTTCTGTTATCCACCCCATCATTGCACTAGGATTAAACCATGAGGAGACAGTGCTCCATCCTTTGGAGCATAAAACATGGCCATGGATGGGGAGCGGGAAATGGCAGACTGTAAATCTGCAGTCATGTGTTACCTGGGAACAACAAAGACTTTCTCTGTGAAAGCAACTCAATTGACGCTCAGGACGTATGTCTTGACGCTGAGCAAGGTGTTTGCCACTTTGAAATTCACCCAAATTTAATTCTCCCTAACAAAACTCATTCTAACTTTTGTATTTGTAATTGCCAGGTGTGATTTTTATTTGGCACCAGTGGTATCCCAGCAGTTGATCAAGTCTTACAACAAAATGCATTTAAACACCATGACCTGATCAAAATATTAAAAGGCGTCCTATTATCATTTTGCTGATATTGCTTGGGGTAAGCCTAGTGTTATCACTCCTATTACTAACTTGGCATTGTAAAATGCTGCAGAGACTGTCTGTATTCACTTTGATATCTCAGGCTCAAGGTGTGGCATTGAGAGATACCGAGGGAGTTGGGAATCTTGACCATGAGTAAAAGAAAGGAGACTGGGGGAGCCATCCTGATCCCCCACGCTCCTCACACACCACTGGGCAGGTGATGGATGCTCCAGGCTCCTTCTGCTTGACCTGGTCTGGATGGACGAGGGGTTTGGGCTTGAGGAAGCAGACACAGGGACTTTGTGGTGGTAGGGGAGCAGACACAGCACAGGGATTTTTGGACATGACTTGATGCAGCTGTTCCACAGACAGCTGCACAGGCCCAGGGAAGTGTTGCAGCTTTACTTCTAGGCACTTTCTTGCTGTGTGCATGCAGAGCTTGCTGTGCTGCTCTTGCCTCAGCTGCCTGCTGACAGGCGCTGCAATGTGGGGTTGGCTCCTGTCCTTGCTGTCAGCCACACACAATGCTGGGGTGGGGTTGAAGCCAGGTGAGTCCCCCGTGGGTCAGCCTCAGCAGTGAGCAGCCCGTCCCTATGGGCCTGAGGTGGCCCTGGTGCCTCTCTCCCACTGCAGCTCAGACTCCCTCCCTGTTTTGCAGGTGGAAAGAGGCGTTACCGGTCAATTAGACTGGACGACATGGTACACGAGTCCATCCTTTGCCCACATGGGGAGCTGCCTCACAAAGGGGGGCAGAACAGTCGCCCTTTCAGTTTTCCCATGGCCCCCCCAGCTGTTCATTGTATGTCTAAAGTGGCTACAAGACAAGCAGCAGGACGAGTTGCAATGCCAAAGAAGAATGATCGTGGCGTCTCTGGAAGAGAAGACAAATGGCTCTCTTCTATCAACACCAGTGAAAGAGTGGAAAAAACACGTGGGCTCTCCAGAAAGAATGAGCAGCCACAAGGCCTGACAGACCTCAAACTTTCAATAACCGAGTGAAACCTGCTGCTGGTGGCCAGGGTGTGCCTGGAATGGCCCAAGTGGCTGCAGGGCTGGCAGCAGGACAAGCTGCGGTGCTGAGGCAGGGTGATCATGGCATCTGTGCCTCGCTAGCCCCTGGAGCTGCACTTTCAGAGCAAGAGGTCTGTGTGCAGCTCCAGGGACCATCACCCTGCCCATCGTGTCCTGCTCCACTACAAAGACATCGAGCACCTCCCAGGACCAGGGATCCCCCCAGGCAGGCTGTGTCTGGATGCTGTGCTGCAGCAGGAGCTGGAACCTGTGGGCCCTGGACTCTGCCCTGCAGGGCATTGCCCACAGCCTAGCCCGGCAGAGGTGTTCGTTGCCCCCCCACGTGGGATGGGAAAGAGAAGTTGGAGGGAAGAATAGAAAAAGAAAAAAATAAAAACTCGTGTTGAGCAGGAAGTAGTAATAATGCCATTCATAATAAAACCTACAAAGCAAGTGCTGTTCAGTGAAATAATTGCTTGCCACCCACGGTCCGATGCCCAGCCTGTCCTCTAGCAGTGTTCCCCCAGGCCCAGATGCCACATGGTGTGGGACATCCCTTTGGGGTCAGCTGTCCTGGTTCTGTCCCCTCCCAGCTCCTTGTGCACCCCCTCAGTGTGAGGAGTCAAAAAGTCCTTGGCTCTCTGGAAGAGCTGCTCTGCGACCATTATCGCGGACAGAAGCATGGAGACCCTCCAGAGGCTGTCTCTCCAGACAGGCCCAGCACCTGCAGCTTATGATGGCACTCCATCTGTCAAGGGCAGTGATTGAGAACTATAAGATTTAGTCCAGCAATGGAGAGCAGTGTGCGCGAGAGCATTCTCTGTGCAGATGGAGGGCTGCCTCAGAGAAATGGGGAGTTCCTGCAGCCTCTTGTGTTGTCCCCGCAAAGCTGCAAGGCTTCCCTGGGCCAGTGCAGAGGTCCATGCAAAAGAAGCATGGGGCGCAGGCCAAAGATCCCTGTGCTGGGGCTGGCCCCCTACCACCACGAAGTCCCTGAATCCAGGCACCAGCTGGGCCTGAGGCCAAAGACTCTGCTGGCAGCTTCCACTTGTGGGCTGCAGCCGTCCCTCTGAGGGGAACCACCAGCACGGAGGGGACCACAGCATCTGAGAGAGCTGGGGCTGAGGCAGGCCCCAAAGGACACCCCATGACAAAGCCCTTGACGCTGGCCCTTCCAAAAGCCCTTTCTTAGCTGCTCCTTTCAGCACAAGTCCAGCCGTTGTGCTGAGGATTGTGCCATCAAGTGGCACCCAAAGTAATAAAGAGCTCCTTCCCAGCTTAGGGGGGGCTGAGAGGAGGCCTCGTGGCGGCCTGCAGCTTCCTCACAAGGGGAGCAGAGGGGCAGGCGCTGAGCTGCCAGAGGACAGCAACAGGGCCGAGGGAAGGGCACGGAGCTGGGACAGGGGAGGGTCAGGCTGGCTGTTTGGGACCACTTCTGCCCTGAGAGGGTGGTCCCAGCATCCCAGAATGGCTGAGGTTGGAAGGGACCTCTGAGGATCATCCAGTCCAAAACCCCCTGCCGAGCAGGATCGCCCAGAGCACACTGCGCAGAACGGCATCCAGGCGCCTCTTGTAGAATATCTCCAGAGAAGGAGACTCCACAACCTCTCTGGGCAACCTGTTCCTGGGCTGTCAGCCTGACAGTAAAGCAATGCCCTCTCCTGTTGCAGCGGAACCTCCTGTGCTTCAGTTGGTGTCCGTTGCCCCTCGTCCTGGCTTTAAATGGCGCCCTCCTGTACTGGATGAGACAGAAACAGCCCTTTTCAGCCCTGAGAAGACCAACCAGCACAGCTTCTTGCGGAGGGATGAGGGGCAGGCAAGCAGAGAAGAGGATATCTGCGACCTCATGCATTGTCCACGGCCTCTTCAGCTGGTCCTGGCATGGCCAAAGTGGCTGCAGGAACAGCAGCAGGACCACGTACCAACCCAAGGAAGGCAGATCGTGGCATGACTGTGAGAAAACACAAATTAGAGTCTTCCACTGACACCGACAGAAACATGGGGAAACCAAGTGGGCTCTCCATACAGAACCAGTGCCAACAGAGTGTGAGGGTGCCCAAGACCTCCGTATTGGAAATTCAGGATTACAAGAAAGGAAACAACACTGAAGGGCCACACTCTGGGGTCAGCTCGTGCAGCCAGCCACCAGAGAAGGACTGCATTGTCTGGGAGAGCATTCTCCACCCAGATGGAGGGCTGTGTCAGAGGAAGGGGGAGTTCCTGCGGCCCTATGGGTTTCCCATGCCCCCTTCAGCACTTCCTAGCTTGGCCAACAGGGTAAAAGGACTATCTTTGCATGAGACAAATAGAAGAGATGGCAGGTCTGCACCTGGCAGGCACACAGACTGTGCTCTTTCTGTTTGGCAGGCGGCAAGAGGCCTTACTGGTCAATTAGTCTGGACCACATTGCACATGAGTCCATCCTTCGCCCACATGGGGGGCTGCCTCACGGAGGGGTGCAGCTCAGTCGCCCTTTCAGTTTTCCCTTGGCCCCCTCAGCTGTTCCTGACATGCCTAAAGTGGCTGCTGGACAAGAATCAGCACGAGTTGCAAAGCCAAGGAAGGATGATCGTGGTGTCTCTGGAAGATAAGACAAATGGCTCTCTTCTACCAACACCAGCAAAAGTGTTGAAAATACACGTGGGCTTTCCAGATAGAATGAGCAGCCACATGGCCTGACAGACCTCAACCTTTCAATAACCAAGATTCAGTATCATAGGGCAGGAAACAGGACTGAAGAGTTGTGCTCTGAGGTGAGCTCCTCCATCCAGCCACCATAAACGGACTTCATTGTGTGGGAGAGCATTCTCTGCCCTGATGGACGGCTGCCCAACATCAGTGGATCATTACTGCAGCCTCCTGTACAGGCCAGAGCAGAATCAGCCCTATCCAGCCCTGAGAACACCATCCACAAGAGCTTCTTCCAGAAGGATGAGGGGCAGGCAAGCAGAGAAAAGGAATTGCCACAGCCTCACGGATCGTCCATGGCTTCTTCAGCTGTTCCTGGCATGGCCAAAGTGGCTGCAGGACCAACAGCAGGAACACCTACAGTTGTGAGAAATGCTGAACATGGCATGACTGTGACAAACCAGAAGTTAGAGTCTTCCATGGACACTGAGAGAAGCATGCGGAAACCAAGTGGTTCCCTCCATACACAAACAGTGCCCGCATGGCCTGAGGCCACCGAAAATTTCTAAGATGGAGATTTTGGATTGCAAGGAAGGAAAGAGGAATCAAGAGCCTCACTCTGGGGTCAGCACCTCCAGCCAGCCACCAGAAATGGACTGCATTGTCCGGGAGAGCATTCTCCACCCAGATGGAGGGCTGCGTCAGAGGAAGAGGGAGTTCCTGTGGCCCTATGGGTTGCCCATGCCCCCTTCAGAAGTTTCCAGCTTGGCCAACAGGAAAAAAGGATTATCTTTGCCCCAGACAAATAGAAGAGATGGTGGGTCTTCACCTGGCAGGCACACAGACTGTGCTCTTAGTCACAAGGAATGCACAGGGAAACTTGGCGGGCTCCCCAGGAAACAGCAGCAACCCAGGACTGACATTCAGGGCTCTACACAAATCAAAAATATTGTTCCATCACCAATCAAGGGGGGTGATTGTTCATGAGAGGTTGCTTGAAGCACAAGAAGGGCTGTCCAAAAATGCCCGTGCTGGCACTGGCACCACCACAAAGTCCCTCAGTATGCTTCATCAAGCCCAAACCCCTCGTCCATCCGGACCAGGTGAAGCAGAAGAAGCGTGGGGCATCCATTGACTGCCCAGAGACCTCCAGAACACCACGCTCCCACCCCGTGCCTGTCTATTTTCACAGCCCTGAGGCCACGTTTATGCTCCCCAGGGGATCACCGGGGGGAGCAGTGCTGGCATTGGCATCGGCAGCTTTCCTTCTGCCTCCTGCTGCTGGTGGCCGGGGTGTGCCTGGAATGGCCCAAGTGGCTGCAGGGCTGGCAGCAGGACAAGCTGCGGTGCTGAGGCAGGGTGATCATGGCATCTGTGCCTCGCTAGCCCCTGGAGCTGCACTTTCAGAGCAAGAGGTCTGTGTGCAGCTCCAGGGAACATCACCCTGCCCATCGTGTCCTGCAAACCTACAAAGACATCGAGCACCTCCCAGGACCAGGGATCCCTTTGCTGGGGGGCTGCCTGAGATGAACAGGGAGGTCCTGCAGCCTCTTGGGTTGCCCGTTGCCCCTTCAGCATTTCCCAGCTTAGCCGACAGGAAAAAAGGACAATCTTTGCCCCAGACAAATAGAAGACATGGCAGGTCTGCACCTGGCAGGGACACAGACTGTGCTCCTAGCGACTAGGAATGTACAGGGAAACTGGGCGGGCTCACCAGGGAACAGCAGCAACCCAGGACTGACATTTGGGGCTCCACGGGATGCAACAACAATGTTCCATCAGCAAAGGGGATCATTGTTCACGAGAGGTTGCTTGACCTACCAGATGGATGGCATCAGTGGCAGGAGGTGTCCATGTGGCAACATGCAGAGGATGACCAGCTGCCTCTGAAACTGTCCACGGCTGTTCCAGTGCTTCCCAGCCCGGCCAACACAATTATGTATGTACAAAGACCAGGGCTGCCAAACTGACTATGTTATCATCCTGGATCCATTTGTGCCTGATGCCAGGAATGGCAAAGAGCCCCCCACTGCAGCGCCTCTCAGGATCACGAAGCTGCAGCTGAAGGAAGAGCTCCGCAGCAAGCTCCGTGAGCACATAACAAAGAAGTGCTGGGAAATACAGCTGCAACGCTTGCCTGGGCCAGTGCAGAGGTCCATGGAAATGAAGCATCGAGCGCTGCCCAAAAATGCCTGTGCTGGGGCTGGCACCTTACCACCACAAAGTCCCTCTGTATGCTTCAGCAAGCCCAAGCCTCTCGTCCATCCAGACCAGGTGAACCAGAAGCTGCGTGGGGCATCCATTGCCTGCCCAGATGCCTCCAGAACACCACGCTCCCACCCCGTGCCTGTCTATTTTCACAGCCCTGAGGCCATGTTTATGCCTGAGGAGCAGCGTGAGGTCCTGGAGCTGCACATTAGAACCAAGAATCTGCAGATGCTTGAGAGACGTCTGGGCATGAAGCTGGCAGGGCAGCCCTAAGGACCTGTGCCCTGCCCAGAACACCCTGCAAACCTACAAAGAAATCGAGCACCTCCTGGAACCACGGATCCCAGCAGCCAGACTCCGCTGAGGCAGTGCAAAAGGGAAAGTGGCAGAACCTGCGGGAACTCTCCTCTGCCCTGCAGGGCAAGGCCCATGGTCTTGGGTTGCAAGCTCTCCTCCTTCCTGTGCTATGATTATGTGCGTAAAATGGCAGCAGGCCATCACTCAGCAGAGGTAAAGCTGATGAAAATGGCCAAGAGAGAAAGAGCAGAGTGAAAGAGAACTTGCAACAGGAGAAGAGCCACTCTTTAGTGTACAAAGGCAGCCTGCAGAGTGAGGAAAAGCTGCAGTCTCGCCTGAAGAGCAAGCTTTGGAAAGGAAGCAGCAAGAAGGGGCTGCCTGAGTGTGTGGGTCGGTCCCGCCAGGCCTGCGGAGATGGCATTACTGGCCCATGACACCAGCCCTTAATGAAGCCCTTCGTTAAGTGCTCATTTTAGCAGAAGTCGAGCAGTTGTGCTGAGGACTGTGCCATCAAGTGGCACCCAAAGTAATAAAGAGCTCCTTCCCAGCTTAGGGGGGGCTGAGAGGAGGCCTCGTGGCGGCCTGCAGCTTCCTCACAAGGGGAGCAGAGGGGCAGGCGCTGAGCTGCCAGAGGACAGCAACAGGGCCGAGGGAAGGGCACGGAGCTGGGACAGGGGAGGGTCAGGCTGGCTGTTTGGGACCACTTCTGCCCTGAGAGGGTGGTCCCAGAATGGCTGAGGTTGGAAGGGACCTCTGAGGATCATCCAGTCCAAAACCCCCTGCCGAGCAGGATCGCCCAGAGCACAGTGCGCAGGATGGCATCCAGGCGCCTCTTGTAGAATATCTCCAGAGAAGGAGACTCCACAACCTCTCTGGGCAACCTGTTCCTGGGCTGTCAGCCTGACAGTAAAGCAATGCCCTCTCCTATTGCAGCAGAACCTCCTGTGCTTCAGTTGGTGTCCGTTGCCCCTCGTCCTGGCTTTAAATGGCGGCCTCCTGTACTGGATGAGACAGAAACATCCCCTTTCAGCCCTGAGAAGACCAACCAGCACAGCTTCTTTCGGCAGGATGAGGGGCAGGCAAGCAGAGAAGAGGATATCCTGCGACCTCATGCATTGTCCATGGCCTCTTCAGCTAGTCATGGCATGGCTTAAGTGGCTGCAGGAACAGCAGCAGGACCACGTACCATCCCAAGGAAGGCAGATCGTGGCATGACTGTGAGAAAACACAAATTAGAGTCTTCCACTGACACCGACAGAAACATGGGGAAACCAAGTGGGCTCTCCATACAGAACCAGTGCCAACAGAGTGTGAGGGTGCCCAAGACCTCCGTATTGGAAATTCAGGATTACAAGAAAGGAAACAACACTGAAGGGCCACACTCTGGGGTCAGCTCGTGCAGCCAGCCACCAGAGAAGGACTGCATTGTCTGGGAGAGCATTCTCCACCCAGATGGAGGGCTGTGTCAGAGGAAGGGGGAGTTCCTGCGGCCCTATGGGTTTCCCATGCCCCCTTCAGCACTTCCTAGCTTGGCCAACAGGGTAAAAGGACTATCTTTGCATGAGACAAATAGAAGAGATGGCAGGTCTGCACCTGGCAGGCACACAGACTGTGCTCTTTCTGTTTGGCAGGCGGCAAGAGGCCTTACTGGTCAATTAGTCTGGACCACATTGCACATGAGTCCATCCTTCGCCCACATGGGGGGCTGCCTCACGGAGGGGTGCAGCTCAGTCGCCCTTTCAGTTTTCCCTTGGCCCCCTCAGCTGTTCCTGACATGCCTAAAGTGGCTGCTGGACAAGCATCAGCACGAGTTGCAAAGCCAAGGAAGGATGATCGTGGTGTCTCTGGAAGATAAGACAAATGGCTCTCTTCTACCAACACCAGCAAAAGTGTTGAAAATACACGTGGGCTTTCCAGATAGAATGAGCAGCCACATGGCCTGAAAGACCTCAACCTTTCAATAACCAAGATTCAGTATCACAGGGCAGAAAACAGGACTGAAGAGTTGTGCTCTGAGGTGAGCTCCTCCATCCAGCCACCATTAACGGGCTGCATTGTGTGGGAGAGCATTCTCTGCCCTGATGGACGGCTGCCCAACATCAGTGGATCATTACTGCAGCCTCCTGTACAGGCCAGAGCAGAATCAGCCCTATCCAGCCCTGAGAACACCATCCACAAGAGCTTCTTCCAGAAGAATGAGGGGCAGGCAAGCAGAGAAAAGGAATTCCCACAGCCTCACGGATCGTCCATGGCTTCTTCAGCTGTTCCTGGCATGGCCAAAGTGGCTGCAGGACCAACAGCAGGAACACCTACAGTTGTGAGAAATGCTGAACATGGCATGACTGTGACAAACCAGAAGTTAGAGTCTTCCATGGACACTGAGAGAAGCATGCGGAAACCAAGTGGTTCCCTCCATACACAAACAGTGCCCGCATGGCCTGAGGCCACCGAAATTTTCTAGGATGGAGATTTTGGATTCCAAGGAAGGAAAGAGGAATCAAGAGCCACACTCTGGGGTCAGCTCCTCCAGCAAGCCACCAGAAATGGACTGCATTGTCCGGGAGAGCATTCTCCACCCAGATGGAGGGCTGCGTCAGAGGAAGAGGGAGTTCCTGTGGCCCTATGGGTTGCCCATGCCCCCTTCAGAAGTTTCCAGCTTGGCCAACAGGAAAAAAGGATTATCTTTGCCCCAGACAAATAGAAGAGATGGTGGGTCTTCACCTGGCAGGCACACAGACTGTGCTCTTAGTCACAAGGAATGCACAGGGGAACTTGGCGGGCTCCCCAGGAAACAGCAGCAACCCAGGACTGACATTCAGGGCTCTACACAAATCAAAAATATTGTTCCATCACCAATCAAGGGGGGTGATTGTTCATGAGAGGTTGCTTGAAGCACAAGAAGGGCTGTCCAAAAATGCCCGTGCTGGCACTGGCACCACCACAAAGTCCCTCAGTATGCTTCATCAAGCCCAAACCCCTCGTCCATCCGGACCAGGTGAAGCAGAAGAAGCGTGGGGCATCCATTGACTGCCCAGAGACCTCCAGAACACCACGCTCCCACCCCGTGCCTGTCTATTTTCACAGCCCTGAGGCCACGTTTATGCTCCCCAGGGGATCACCGGGGGGAGCAGTGCTGGCATTGGCATCGGCAGCTTTCCTTCTGCCTCCTGCTGCTGGTGGCCGGCGTGTGCCTGGAATGGCCCAAGTGGCTGCAGGGCTGGCAGCAGGACAAGCTGCGGTGCTGAGGCAGGGTGATCATGGCATCTGTGCCTCGCTAGCCCCTGGAGCTGCACTTTCAGAGCAAGAGGTCTGTGTGCAGCTCCAGGGAACATCACCCTGCCCATCGTGTCCTGCAAACCTACAAAGACATCGAGCACCTCCCAGGACCAGGGATCCCTTTGCTGGGGGGCTGCCTGAGATGAACAGGGAGGTCCTGCAGCCTCTTGGGTTGCCCGTTGCCCCCTCAGCATTTCCCAGCTTAGCCGACAGGAAAAAAGGACAATCTTTGCCCCAGACAAATAGAAGACATGGCAGGTCTGCACCTGGCAGGGACACAGACTGTGCTCCTAGCGACTAGGAATGTACAGGGAAACTGGGCGGGCTCACCAGGGAACAGCAGCAACCCAGGACTGACATTTGGGGCTCCACGGGATGCAACAACAATGTTCCATCAGCAAAGGGGATCATTGTTCACGAGAGGTTGCTTGACCTACCAGATGGATGGCATCAGTGGCAGGAGGTGTCCATGTGGCAACATGCAGAGGATGACCAGCTGCCTCTGAAACTGTCCACGGCTGTTCCAGTGCTTCCCAGCCCGGCCAACCCAGTTATGTATGTACAAAGACCAGGGCTGCCAAACTGACTATGTTATCATCCTGGATCCATTTGTGCCTGATGCCAGGAATGGCAAAGAGCCCCCCACTGCAGCGCCTCTCAGGATCACGAAGCTGCAGCTGAAGGAAGAGCTCCGCAGCAAGCTCCGTGAGCACATAACAAAGAAGTGCTGGGAAATACAGCTGCAACGCTTGCCTGGGCCAGTGCAGAGGTCCATGGAAATGAAGCATCGAGCGCTGCCCAAAAATGCCTGTGCTGGGGCTGGCACCTTACCACCACAAAGTCCCTCTGTATGCTTCAGCAAGCCCAAGCCTCTCGTCCATCCAGACCAGGTGAACCAGAAGCTGCGTGGGGCATCCATTGCCTGCCCAGATGCCTCCAGAACACCACGCTCCCACCCCGTGCCTGTCTATTTTCACAGCCCTGAGGCCATGTTTATGCCTGAGGAGCAGCGTGAGGTCCTGGAGCTGCACATTAGAACCAAGAATCTGCAGATGCTTGAGAGACGTCTGGGCATGAAGCTGGCAGGGCAGCCCTAAGGACCTGTGCCCTGCCCAGAACACCCTGCAAACCTACAAAGAAATCGAGCACCTCCTGGAACCACGGATCCCAGCAGCCAGACTCCGCTGAGGCAGTGCAAAAGGGAAAGTGGCAGAACCTGCGGGAACTCTCCTCTGCCCTGCAGGGCAAGGCCCATGGTCTTGGGTTGCAAGCTCTCCTCCTTCCTGTGCTATGATTATGTGCGTAAAATGGCAGCAGGCCATCACTCAGCAGAGGTAAAGCTGATGAAAATGGCCAAGAGAGAAAGAGGAGAGTGAAAGAGAACTTTCAAAAGGAGAAGAGCCACTCTTTAGTGTACAAAGGCAGCCTGCAGAGTGAGGAAAAGCTGCAGTCTCGCCTGAAGAGCAAGCTTTGGAAAGGAAGCAGCAAGAAGGGGCTGCCTGAGTGTGTGGGTCGGTCCCGCCAGGCCTGCGGAGATGGCATTACTGGCCCATGACACCAGCCCTTAATGAAGCCCTTCGTTAAGTGCTCATTTTAGCAGAAGTCGAGCAGTTGTGCTGAGGACTGTGCCATCAAGTGGCACCCAAAGTAATAAAGAGCTCCTTCCCAGCTTAGGGGGGGCTGAGAGGAGGCCTCGTGGCGGCCTGCAGCTTCCTCACAAGGGGAGCAGAGGGGCAGGCGCTGAGCTGCCAGAGGACAGCAACAGGGCCGAGGGAAGGGCACGGAGCTGGGACAGGGGAGGGTCAGGCTGGCTGTTTGGGACCACTTCTGCCCTGAGAGGGTGGTCCCAGCATCCCAGAATGGCTGAGGTTGGAAGGGACCTCTGAGGATCATCCAGTCCAAAACCCCCTGCCGAGCAGGATCGCCCAGAGCACAGTGCGCAGGATGGCATCCAGGCGCCTCTTGTAGAATATCTCCAGAGAAGGAGACTCCACAACCTCTCTGGGCAACCTGTTCCTGGGCTGTCAGCCTGACAGTAAAGCAATGCCCTCTCCTATTGCAGCGGAACCTCCTGTGCTTCAGTTGGTGTCCGTTGCCCCTCGTCCTGGCTTTAAATGGCGGCCTCCTGTACTGGATGAGACAGAAACAGCCCCTTTCAGCCCTGAGAAGACCAACCAGCACAGCTTCTTTCGGCAGGATGAGGGGCAGGCAAGCAGAGAAGAGGATATCCTGCGACCTCATGCATTGTCCATGGCCTCTTCAGCTAGTCATGGCATGGCTTAAGTGGCTGCAGGAACAGCAGCAGGACCACATACCATCCCAAGGAAGGCAGATCGTGGCATGACTGTGAGAAAACACAAATTAGAGTCTTCCACTGACACCGACAGAAACATGGGGAAACCAAGTGGGCTCTCCATACAGAACCAGTGCCAACAGAGTGTGAGGGTGCCCAAGACCTCCGTATTGGAAATTCAGGATTACAAGAAAGGAAACAACACTGAAGGGCCACACTCTGGGGTCAGCTCGTGCAGCCAGCCACCAGAGAAGGACTGCATTGTCTGGGAGAGCATTCTCCACCCAGATGGAGGGCTGTGTCAGAGGAAGGGGGAGTTCCTGTGGCCCTATGGGTTGCCCATGCCCCCTTCAGCACTTCCTAGCTTGGTCAACAGGGTAAAAGGACTATCTATGCACGAGACAAATAGAAGAGATGCCAGGTCTGCACCTGGCAGGCACACAGTCTGTGCTCTTTCTGTTTGGCAGGCGGCAAGAGGCCTTACTGGTCAATTAGTCTGGACCACATTGTACACGAGTCCATCCTTTGCCCACATGGGGGGCTACCTCACAGAGGGGTGCAGCTCAGTGACCCTTTCAGTTTTCCCATGGCCCCCCCAGCTGTTCATTGTATGGCTAAAGTGGCTGCAGGACAAGCATCAGGACGACTTGAGTGGCAAGGAAGGCTTCCAGGGACACTGAGAGAAGCATGTGGAAACCAAGTGGGATCTCCATACAGAACCAGTGCCTGCATGGCCTGAGGGTTCCCAAGGCATCCATGATCGACATTCAGGATTGCAAGAAAGGAAAGGACACTGAAGGGCCACACTCTGAGGTGAGCTTCTCCAGCTAGCCTGCACTAATGGACTGCATCATGCGGGATCACCGCGGGGAGCAGTGCTGGCATTGGCAGTGGCAGCTTTCCTTCTGCCTCCTGCTGCTGGTGGCCGGGGTGTGCCTGGAATGGCCCAAGTGGCTGCAGGGCTGGCAGCAGGACAAGCTGCGGTGCTGAGGCAGGGTGATCATGGCATCTGTGCCTCGCTAGCCCCTGGAGCTGCACTTTCAGAGCAAGAGGTCTGTGTGCAGCTCCAGGGACCATCACCCTGCCCATCGTGTCCTGCACAGCTACAAAGACATCGAGCACCTCCCAGGACCAGGGATTCCCCCAGGCAGCTGGGCTGGGGGGCTGCCTGAGATGAACGGGGAGGTCTTGCACCCTCTTTGGTTGCCCGTTGCCCCTTCAGCATTTCCCAGCCTGGCCAAAGGGGCAAAAGCACCATCTTTGGTGTAGACCAAGGAAAGGAAGGGCAGAGATGCACATGGCAGGCACATCGACTGTGCCCTGAGTTGCAGGAAAAGTGTAGGGAAACTGGGCAGGCTCCCCAGGAACAGGCAGCGCCTGCACGCCCTGCTTGCCCCCAAACACCCAGCAGCCGAGATGCGGGGCTCCAACCCAGGCAGAGGAGCTGAATTGCTGCCAGCTGGGATATTTCCCAAAAGGAATCCATCAGCAATGGGGATGATCATTCATGATAGTCTCCTTGACCCGATGAGGGCCACTGTCAGCAGGAGAAGGCGTCCAAGGGGCGACATACACAGGAGGACCTGTTCTCACAGCGTCTTGTATTGTCCATGGCACACCCAGTGCTTCCCAGCCCGGCCAACACAGTACTATGAAAAGACTAGGCCTGCCAAATGGACTATGTTACCAGCCTGGATCCATGCGTGGCTGATGTCAAGCATGGGAACCAGCCCCACACTGCAGCCCCTGTCAAGATCAAGATGCTCATCAGCCCCTCCAGCCAGCCAGCAGAAATGGACTGCATTGTCCAGGAGAGCATTCTCCACCCAGATAGAGGGCTCTGTCAGACAAACGGGGAGTTCCTGCAGTCCATGCCCCCTTCAGCATTTCCCAGCTTGGCCAACAGGGAAAAAGGACAATCTTTGCCCCAGACAAATAGAAGAGATGGCAGGTCTGCACCTGGCAGGGACACAGACTGTGCTCCTAGCGACTAGGAATGTACAGGGAAACTGGGCGGGCTCACCAGGGAACAGCAGCAACCCAGGACTGACATTTGGGGCTCCACGGGATGCAACAACAATGTTCCATCAGCAAAGGGGATCATTGTTCATGAGAGGTTGCTTGACCTACCAGATGGATGGCATCAGTGGCAGGAGGTGTCCATGTGGCAACATGCAGAGGATGACCAGCTGCCTCTGAAACTGTCCACGGCTGTTCCAGTGCTTCCCAGCCCGGCCAACCCAGTTATGTATGTACAAAGACCAGGGCTGCCAAACTGACTATGTTACCATCCTGGATCCATTTGTGCCTGATGCCAGGAATGGCAAAGAGCCCCCCACTGCAGCGCCTCTCAGGATCACGAAGCTGCAGCTGAAGGAAGAGCTCCGCAGCAAGCTCCGTGAGCACCTAACAAAGAAGTGCCGGGAAGTACAGCTGCAACGCTTGCCTGGGCCAGTGCAGAGGTCCATGGAAATGAAGCGTTAAGCGCTGCCCAAAAATGCCCGTGCTGGGGCTGGCACCTTACCACCACAAAGACCCTGTGTATGCTTCATCAAGCCCAAGCCCCTCGTGTGTCCAGACCAGGTGAATCAGAAGCGTGGGGCATGCATTGCCTGCCCAGATGCCTCCAGAACACCAGGCTCCCACCCCGTGCCTGTCTATTTTCACAGCCCTGAGGCCACGTTTATGCCTGAGGAGCAGCGTGAGGCCCTGGAGCTGCAGATTCGAGCCAAGAAGCTGCAAAGGCTTGAGAGACGTCTGTGCATGAAGCGTCCATCTGAGTCAGTTGTGCCCCTGAAGGAGGGTGGCAGGGCAGCCCTAAGGAGCAGCGCCCTGCCCAGCACACCCTGCAAACCTACAAAGAAATCGAGCACCTCCTGGAACCACAGATCCCAGTAATCAGACTCCGCTGAGGCAGTGCAATAGGGCAAGTGGCAGAACCTGCGGGAACTCTACTCTGCCCTGCAGGGCAAGGCCCACGGTCACAAGTGTCAAGCGAGGAAAGGAGTGACAGAGGACCAGGGGCCAGGCAGCTCACTCCTCCGGTCCAAAGAAATCCTCATCCTAGCCCCGGGGTGGGAGTGGTACCCACTTTGCATCCCTTGCTGTGGTGCAGGCTGTGCCCCTGACAGCAGGGCAAGACAGGGGTCATCATGGCCCACGCGTTAAGAGAAGGAAGCACAGAGGCTGAGGGGAGACCCCAACCCCACCGACAACTGCCAGGCCTTGCTGCTGCTGTGCCTCCCTGCCCCACTACTTCCTCCCCCAAACCTGCAGCTCACACGGCAGGGCAGGAATTGGGTGCTCAGTGCATGTGGAGCTGCAAGGGAGCCACATTGTGCCCAAGGCAGGGGCACTGCCTGCAGGTTCAGATGGCAACTGAACCTGCCCTGACTGAGATTCAGGATCACAAGGCAGGAAACGGAGCTGAAATGATGTGCACGGTGGGCTGCTCCTCCAGCCAGCCACCAGCGCTGGGCAGCATGGTGCATGAGAGCCACCAGATGGGGTATGTCCCACCATCCAGCCAGGATCAACGGGGATGATCCTTCATGAGAGTCTTCCTGACGAGACAAAGGGTGATGTCGGTGGAAGGAGCTGTCCCAGCAGACTCTTGGATTGTCCACGGTCCATCCTGGGCCCTGCCACAAGGTACCTGTGCTCATGGCACTTGCGCCAAGCCTCTGGCACCCAGGGTACTGCAGCGGTACCAACCAGCAACAGCATCCACTCCATCTGGGCAGTACAGGAGGCCACGGTAATGATCCACTGATGTCGGGCAGGCGTCCATCAGGGCGGAGAATGCTCTCCTGCATAATGCAGTTCTTTTCTGCCTGCTGGCTGGAGGAGCTCACCTCAGAGCACAACTCTTCAGTCCTGTTTCCTGCCCTATGATCCTGAATCTCAGTTATTGAAAGTTTGAGGTATGTCAGGCCATACAAGGTTAGTTGGCATTTTCCCCTGCAAAACCACATCTTTCATTCCCACAAAAGGGCACACGGCGACCCACAGATTACGCAGCCTTCAATGCTGCCACAGCACTGGTTACTTTGTCTATTCCCAGGAGAACTGATAAAGTCTATTTTTCTAATGAACAGGCCTTTCCACGGATGGACACAGTAGACCTGTAGGATGTGGTTTTTATGATTCCAATACTGGAGACAGACAGCGAGGAATCTGCTTGTACCTGGCAGGGACTACAATATACGTTCACTTGCTTGCTGCAGGCTTTTCGGCGTAGTCCTGCTACACTGGCTAGAGAGCTAGAAAGAGGAAAATTCCTTCAGGACATTTCTGTGGTTCATAATAAAACATAATCATTTTTGCCAAAATATGGAGCTTCCATTTTCAGGAACTAGAGGCCTACTTGTTTCTACATACCCAAAGCAAGGAAGAGCAGAAAACTGGTAAAGTAACTCAGCTATTCAACACATACAGGCAGGTGCAACAGAAGGAAATCAAGCAGATTTCTGCCATTGTTTCCATGGCCCTACAAGTGGCAGGAAGATGTGATCATTGGGAAGCAATCCCCACCAACCTGAACTCCTAGGCATGAAACAGGGCAAGGGGTGCTTTAGGTTAGTTTACTGGCTTTCAAGAAGACAGGCCACCTTAGCTAGGCAAATTCAAAGGCCAACACCCATCTGGCTGAAGACAAGAAACACAAACACAAATGCAAACAGCACTGACCCTCTGGTCAGTCTCCCAAGAAACTGGCACAGATTCACCAGAGCCCTCCTGCCACGGTTAGGAATAATGGCATGAGAAAAGGCAACGGCAAACCTATGAAGGGAAAGTATCATAAATGCTCCAGTAGAGTGCAGAAAAACTTCAGAAAGAGAGATCACGTTGAGATTGCAAGTAACAATACAGCACGCACTGGCATTAGACCACGTGTCAGGTGCCAAAGGAGCTCTTGGTGACCTTGTGAGCAGCAGGGCTTCCCATTATGTAGACCAAAAGAGGCAAAAGGAAAAGCACATGTAAAAAAAAAAATAAATAAAGTAAAAGAGAAGGACCCTCAAAGGAAACACCTTCTTACTGGTGGGGCAGCCAGGCACTGGTAGATGCTTTGAAAATGTTCTCAAGCTGTTGCTCGAATATGCATGCAGAGGGCTGGTAGCTGTAACCTGCATGTCTGCTCAACTAATCCCTGCCGGTGATTAGGCAGACTGCAGAGTGAGGAAATTCTCCAGTCTTGCCTGAAGTGCAGGCTTTGGAAAGGAAGCAGCCAGAAGGGGCTGCCTGAGTGTGTGGCACTCTGCAGTCTGCCTCTGTACACTGAAGAGCTGCTCTTCTCCTGTTGCAAGTTCTCTTTCACTCTGCTCTTCCTCTCTTGGCCATTTTCATCAGCTTTGCCTCTGCTGAGCGATGGCCTGCTGCCGTTTTACGCACGTAATCGTAGCACAGAGAGGAGGAGAGCTTGGGCTTGATGAAGCAGACACTCCACTGGCTGCAGGGGCACAGCCTGCTTCCCCATGGGCCTCACCACAGGCCGCAGGGGACTTCTGCTCCGGTGCCTGGAGCACCTCTCCCCCTCGGGGCCTTGGCGCCTGCAAGGCTGTTCCTCACTCCTCTCACTCTCCCAGCTGCTGTGTGGCACAGCCTTTTTATTTCTTCTGTCTTAAATATGCTCTCAGAGAGCTGGCAAACAATATCATTTCTTGGCTCTGCTCTGGGCAGCAGTGGGGTCCTTACCAAACATGGGGCAGCTTCTAGATCCTTCTCACAGGAGCCACGCCAATGGCCCCCTGCTACCCAAACCTTGCCACATAAACCCCCTACACTCTGTCACTCTCACAGTAAAGAAATGCCCTCTCCTATTGCAGCGGAACCTCCTGTGCTTCAGTTGGTGTCCGTTGCCCCTCGTCCTGGCTTTAAATGGCGGCCTCCTGTACTGGATGAGACAGAAACAGCCCTTTTCAGCCCTGAGAAGACCAACCAGCACAGCTTCTTCTTGGAGGGACGTGGGGCAGACAAGCAGAGAAGAGGAATTCCTGCAGCGTCATGCAATGTCCACGGCCTCTTCAGCTGTTCCTGGCATGGCCAAAGTGGCTGCAGGAACAGCAGCAGGACCACGTACCATCCCAAGGAAGGCAGATCGTGGCATGTCTCTGATAAACCACAGATTAGAGTATTCCTTTGACGCTGACAGAAGCATTGGGAAACCAAGCGGGTGCTCAATACAGAACCAGGGCCCAAAGAGCCTGAGGCCACTGAAAATGTGTAAAATACAGATTCTGGAGTACAAGAAAGGAAAGATGAATCAAAGGCCACACAATGGTATCAGCCCCTCCAGCCAGCCCCCAGAAATGGACTGCATTGTCCAGGAGAGCATTCCCCACCCAGATGGAGGGCTGCATGAGAGGAAGGGGGAGTTCTTGCGGCCTTATGGGTTCCCCATGCTCCCTTCAGCACTTCCCAGCTGGTCCTGGCATGGCCAAAGTGGCTGCAGGAACAGCAGGACCACGTACCATCCCAAGAAAGGCAGATCGTGGCATGACTGTGAGAAAACACAAATTAGAGTTATGCACTGACGCCGACAGAAGCATGGGGAAACCAAGTGGGCTCTCTGTACAGAACCAGTGCCCACAGAGCCTGAGGCATGCAAAACATTAAAGATGCAGATTCAGGAGTACAAGAAAGGAAAGATGAATCAAAGGCCACTCTCTGGGGTCAGCTCCTGCAGCCAGCCACCACAAAGGGAATGCATTGTGCATGAGGGAATTCCCCAACCAGATGGAGGGCTGTGTCAGAGGAAGGGGGAGTTCTTGTGGCCCTATGGGTTGCCCATGCCCCCTTCAGCACTTCCTAGCTTGGCCAACAGGGTAAAAGAACTATCTTTACTCCAGACAAATAGATGAGATGGCAGGTCTGCACCTGGCAGGCACACAGTCTGTGTTCTTTGTGTTTGGCAGGCGGCAAGAGGCGTTACCGGTCAATTAGTCTGGACCACATTGTACACGAGTCCATGGGGGACTGCCTCACAGAGGGGTGCAGCTCAGTCACCCCTTCAGTTTTCCCATGGACCCCCAGCTGTTCATTGTATGGCTAAAGTGGCTGCAGGACAAGCATCAGGACGACTTGAATGGGAAGGAAGGCTTCAGGGACACTGAGAGAAGCATGTGGAAACCAAGTGGTATCTCCATACAGAACCAGTGCCTGCATGGCCTGAGGGTGCCCAAGGCATCCATGATGGAGATTCAGGATTGCAAGAAAGGAAAGGACACTGAAGGGCCACACTCTGAGGTGAGCTCCTCCAGCCAGCCTGCACTAATGGACTGCATCATGCAGGAGAGCATTCTCTGCCCTGATGGACAGCTGCCTGACAGGAACGTATTGTTAACTGCAGCCTTTTCTATTGCATGAGACAGAAACAGTCCTTTTCATCCGCAAGAGCTTCTATCCCAATGATGAGGACCAGAGAAGAAGCGAAAAGGAATTCCTTTGACCTTGGGGATTCTCCACGGCCTCTTCAGCTGTTCCTGGGACGGCCAAAGTGCCTGCAGGAACAGCACCAGGACCACCTAGAGTACTGAGAACTGCTGGTCATGGTATGACTGTGACAAACCAGAAGTCACAGTCTTCCATTGGTACCAACAGAAGCATGGGGAAACCAAGAGGGCCCTCCATACACACACAGTGCCCACATAGCCTGAGGCCTCCAAAAGTATCTAAGATGGAGATTCTGGATTGCAAGGAAGGAAAGAGGAATCAAGAGCCTCACTCTGGGGTGAGCCCCTCCAGCCAGCCACCAGAAATGGACTGAATTGTGCAGGAGAGCATTTTCCCCCCAGATGGAGGGCTGCATCAGACAAACGGGGAGTTCCTGCAGGCCATGCCCCCTTCAGAATTTGCCAGCTTTGCTAGCAGGGATAAAGGACTATCTTTGCCCTAGACAAATAGAAGACAAGGCAGGTCTGCAGCTTGCAGGCGCACAGACTGTGCTCTTAGTGACAACGCATGCACAGGGAAACTGGGTGGGCTCCCCAGGGAACAGCAGTAACCCAGGACTGACGTTCGGGGCTTAACACAAAACATAAATATTGTTCCATCATCAAGCAAGGGGGGTGATTGTTCATGAGAGGTTGCTTGAAGCACAAGAAGGTCTGTCCCTAAATGCCCGTGCTGGGGCTGGCACCTTGCCACAACAAAGTCCGTCAGTACGCTTCAGCAAGCCCAAGCCCCTCGTCCATCTGGACCAGGTGGAACAGAAGAAGCGTGGGGCATCCATTGCTTGCCCAGATGCCTCCAGAACACCACGCTCCCACCCCGTGCCTGTCTATTTTCACAGCCCTGAGGCCACGTTTATGCTCCCCAGGGGATCACCGGGGGGAGCAGTGCTGGCATGGGCATCGGCAGCTTTCCTTCTGCCTCCTGGTGCTGGTGGCCGGGGTGTGCGTGGAATGGCCCAAGTGGCTGCAGGGCTGGCAGCAGGACAAGCTGCGGTGCTGAGGCAGGGTGCTCATGGCATCTGTGCCTCGCTAGCCCCTGGAGCTGCACTTTCAGAGCAGGAGGAGGGTGGCTGGGCAGCCCCAAGCCCCGGCACAGTGTTCAGTGAGATTGGCTGCTCTGGCTTCAAGAGGGACCCGGTCGCATGGGTAAAACCCTGAGGACGCCCTGGGGAGTGGCAAAGGCCTGGGCAGGACCAGAGTCCAGCGTCGTCTCCCTGGCCCTTGGCACAGGGCTGTGAACTGCGAGCCTGAGGGCTGAGCAGCGGCAAGGGTCAGAAAAGCAGAAGCACCATGAACACTTTGTGGGACCAGCCCCAGGAGCCTGGCAAGGCCACTGGGGCAGCAGCACGGAGCAGGCCAGAGGCTCTCAGCTATGGAGGCTTGAAGGTCTTGGGGCTGGGAGACTCGGGGCTTTGGGACTGGAGGGCCAGGATGTGTTGGAAGGGGTCCCGTGGGTCCCTCCCCAGGTTGGTCACTGTGCTGTGCTTCTGTGCCCACAGGGTGATGGCCGACCCCGGCGATCTCTGAGACGACGACAGCAGCAACCACTGGTACTGAAGCCAGGTGAGTCCCCCGTGGGTCAGCCTCAGCAGTGAGCAGCCCGTCCCTATGGGCCTGAGGTGGCCCTGGTGCCTCTCTCCCACTGCAGCTCAGACTCCCTCCATGTTTTGCAGGTGGAAAATGGCGTTACAGGTCAATTAGTCTGGACGACATGGTATACGAGTCCATCCTTCGCACACATGGGGGCCTGCCTCATGGAGGGGTGCAGCTCAGTCACCCATTCAGTTTTCCCATGGCCCCCTCTGCTGTTCCTGACATGCCTAAAGTGGCTGCAAGACAAGCAGCAGGACCAGTTGCAATGCAAAGGAAGGATGAATATGGCATCCTTGGAAGAGAAGACAAATGGCTCTCTTCTATCAACACCAGGGAAAGAATGGAAAAAAACACGTGGGCTCTCCAGAAAGAATGATCAGCCACAAGGCCTGACAGACCTCAGACTTTCAATAACCGAGTGAAAGCTGCTATTGGTGGCCAGGGTGTGCCCGGAATGGCCCAAGTGGCTGCAGGGCTGGCAGCAGGACAAGCTGCGGTGCTGAGGCAGGGTGATCATGGCACCTGTGCCTCGCTAGCCCCTGGAGCTGCACTTTCAGAGCAAGAGGTCTGTGTGCAGCTCCAGGGACCATCACCCTGCCCATCGTGTCCTGCACAGCTACAAAGACATCGAGCACCTCCCAGGACCAGGGATCCCCCCAGGCAGCTGGGCTGGTAATTAACGGGGATGTCCCGTGACCTCTTTGGTTGCCCGTTGCACCTTCAGCATTTCCCAGCCTGGCCAAAGAGGCAAAAGCACCATCTTTGGTGTAGACCAAGGAAAGGAAGGGCAGAGATGCACATGGCAGGCACATCGACTGTGCCCTGAGTTGCAAGAAAAGTGTAGGGAAACTGGGCAGGCTCCCCAGGAACAGGCAGTGCCTGCAGGCCATGCTTGCCCCCAACCACCCAGCAGCCAAGATGCAGGGCTCCAACCCAGGCAGAGGAGCTGAAGAGCTGCCAGCTGGGGTATTTCCCAAAGGGAATCCATCAGCAATGGGGATGATCATTCATGATCGTCTCCTTTACCCAGGTGAGGGCCACTGTCAGCGGGAGAAGGTGTCCAAGGGACAGCACAGGACGACCTGTTCTTACAGCGACTTTTATTGTCCATGGCACACCCAGTGCTCCCCAGCCTGGCCAACACAGTATTTTCAAAGCCCTGAGTGACAGGAAGCTGCAGATGCTTGGGAGACATCTGGGCATGAAGCGTCCATCCCAGTCAGCTGTGCCCCAGGAGGAGGGTGGCAGGGCAGAGATAAGGACCAGCGCCCTGCCCAGCACACCCTGCAAACCTACAAAGAAATCGAGCAC
This sequence comes from Aythya ferina, assembly GCF_964211825.1. Lineage (NCBI taxonomy): Eukaryota > Metazoa > Chordata > Aves > Anseriformes > Anatidae > Aythya > Aythya ferina. The sequence continues at coordinate 9,713,353 of NC_140299.1, read as the reverse complement.
CTCCCGGAACCACGGATCCCAGCAGCCAGACTCCGCTGAGTCAGTGCGCAAGAGGAAGTGGCAGAACCTGCGGGAACTCTACTCTGGCTTGTAGGGCATGAGTAGAAAGTGTTTGTAAGTGTGGAAAGGAGTGACAGAGGACTAGGGGCCAGGCAGCTCACTCCTTTGGTCCAAATAAATCCTCATCCTAGCCCCGGGGTGGGAGTCATGCCCTGTTTGTGAAGCGCCAGCAGACTTGCGTTGGGCTGTGCCTGCAGTTTGGAGGGGGCTGGCAGGGAAGGGGTGTCCCTGGGCAGGGGGCTTGCCCATTATTAGTCCAGAGTCAATTCACCCATTCTTCTCTTAATTCAGGGGTATTCTGACACTGACGGATGGAATGGCTGCTAGCGACCTTGGGAGCAGATTGAGCAAATCCAAGGTTACCGCTGCATCCCAGTATTGGGAGCCAGAACGGACCTGCTGATGACCGTATAAGAAGCAGGAGAAGGGTAAGAGGGCCTCTCACAATTTTGACAAGGTTCCCTGGGTAACATCTGCAGCTGCTGGAGGGATATTAATGGGAGTATTAATACATGGAATTGTATGTCTTATTTGTAGATGTCTGGGTGTCTCATGTTGAAAGCATTTGTGTAAGTGTGTGTGTTTGAGACAAAGTCTTGTTGTGAAGTGAGTTAATCCACGAGGAACACGAATCCACGAGAGATGATACAGACAAGTTTGGTTATTGTCTGTAGCACATGACAGATCAAAAGGAAGTGCTGTTTTACCCAGTGTTGATTGGTGGTGCCCAATATATGGGCCCGGCGGTGCATCTTACAATCGTGTTTTTTGTTCTTAAATGTTCTTAAATGAGTGCGACAAGGAGGAAGGCGGGAGCATTATCTAAGTAACAGATTAGAAGTTTTGGTATATTCGCTGTGGTGTTTGGTCATTTTCCAAAGTATCGGGGGAGGAGGAGGCTGACTGATTATCAAAGCGTTAGAACGGAGAGAGTCACTTCTTTGGTGGTTGGGGCTTTAGTCCTGAGAATTTGGTAAGAAGGGGGAGAGTGATTTTATTTAGACCTCAGTACTTTTTAAAACCCCCATATTGGTGGATGTGTAGGAGTGATTCCTTGTTTTGTGTGGGCTTAGTAACAAAGTGCATGAAAAAAATTGGCATTCGGTTTGAAATTTGGTCCTGTTGAAATGTAACCTTTGTGAAAAAGTTGGCATTGTTTGTCTAGAAGATGGAGGGCTGAGTGCTTCAGGGGTTTTCCTGAAGCTGTGTGGATTTAGGGTTGGAACGGGGCTCATTAAGAATCTGAAATAGTGAAGTTTGTACGTGGAAAGAAGAGTTTAATCCCAGAGAATTGGGAGGTGTGGGCAGAAGATTAGGAAAAGATAGCAAAAACCTGCAATAAAAAGGTTTGGAAAATGAAAGGTCATGGAAAATGAAAGAAGGGACAGTAATTGATAAGGAATAGTAACAAATAAATGGGAATGGGAAATGAAGGAAACGGGTAATATCTCAAACAAAGACGTTTTAAAGAAAGCCTCCTTGGGTGCATATTGGCACAGTGGAAGGATATTGTTAGAAATGGGGGCACAGAAAGCAAGAGGACTTTTACTAAGTATTGCAATCACTGGTGGCCACTGTATAAGCTAAACGGCCACTTTATGGATCAATTGATTGTAACAATATCTTGCAATTAATGTTGCTGTTGAGGAGAGAAGGAAAATAGGACGAGATGTTGTATACTGATACGTTGTTTAGCATGTTAGAGGGAAAAGGTATGGAATTGAGTTGGCCCCTGAGTGAGCCTTTAGTGTTGGCATTAGAAAAGTACAGGCTGGAGAAAGATAAAAGAAGTGTTAATAGGGTTGTTGGAGGTGTTCAAGGTGTAGCAGGTAGCGTTTGACAGAGCTGTTTGAAGTTGAATGAGCAGGAAAACTCAGATGGTGCTCAGTGCCTCAGGAGGAGTGGATGTGACATGGCAGAAGAGAAAGGAGCGGCTTCACCCCCAGCCCTAGAGACACATGCTGATGTTTCTCCTGTGTTGTGTGGCTGGTGAAAGGCTGACCAACGTGCATCTTGTCTTTGGAACAACATGCAATTGAACCAGCACAGGGTAAGGCTCTGTTTTTTGGATTTCATGGTATTTGGTGGCATAGAAGGTCATTGGAATTGTAACTATTGACAGCCCTTTGGATTTCTCTCATATGATGCTGGGCAGTACTTTTTTTTTTCATGCTATGATGGCTTGAAGTAGAGGTTGCTACTCTGAGCACCTAGGGCTCTAATGCGGAGCTTGTCTCTTGTGAAAAGACATCTCCTGAAGGTGGCTTGGTGTGTCCGGATTTTCTGCCCTGTGAGGTAGGAAGTGAGGTGATTGAAGGAAAAGCATTGTTGTTCCAGGCTGTGAGCATAGCTCGTGGGCTTTTAAAGCAATAGTTTTGTAGTAAGGAGATAACCTGTGACCTCTACTGCCCCTCCAGTTCAAACCCATCTTGTCTGACACCTCATTGCCAAAGGCAGAGTGTGCAGAGATGAATGGGGCAGAGCTGTCTGCAGAGGTTGACTGGGAACAGAAGGGTCCATGGAGTAATTCGGGTTGGAAGGGAGCTCTGGAGGTCACCCATGCAACTGCCTGGGGGACAAAGCAGGTCTGGTTCTGTCAGGTGTCTCAGAGCCTTGTGCTGTTGAATTTCCAGTTGCCTGTTGTTATGAAATACTGGAGCAATTTTTTTTTGTCTGCTGTTGTGGTCACTGGGTGATGTGGAGACTCACAGGAGTCCTGTGTGGCATCTGGACTGGGTATGAGGAAGAGGTTTTTCACTGAGAGGGTTGTCGTGCACTGGAACAGGTTCCCCAAGGATGCAGTCACTGCACCAAGCCTGTTGGAGTTTAAGAAGCATTTGCACTGTGCTCTTACTCATATGGTCTGAATTTTTGGGTAGACCCGTGTGGTGCCAGGAGTTGGACTCGATGATCCTTATGGGTTCCTTCCAACTGGGGATATTCTATGATTCTATGATTCTGTGAAAAGAGGATGTAGGAATGTTAGTAGTTCCGCCTCAACCCAAGGCTGAGATCTCAGAATCATGGGTGTGAGCCCTCTGGGGCAGAGGGATCATGATGGGTCCCAGAGAGTTGTCATGGAAACAGGAAAAGGCTTTTGTTTGTTTGTTTGTTTGCTTTTATAATGCTTGAAATTTAAATTGGGGAAGATGATTGGAATTCATCAGTTTTTATACTCACCCGATTTGCCAAGGTCCTTGTTAGGAAGGAACTTGCTGGAAAAAATTGAATGCAAAAATTTCTTTGGAACAAGGAAAAATGGAAATAGATTGAAAGGATGCCTTTTTCTGCCTGCCCGTGGCAACGGAAAGACAGAAACTCTTTGCCTTTGAGTGGGAAAATCCTAACAGCGGATCTTGGAGTTTGAAATACCCCTTTGGGAAAAGGGGACACTGTTGCAATGTGCAAATGATAGCTACTGAAAAAGAAAAGAGGATGTGTATAATGGATGGACTGAAGTTTTCCAGCACCAGTTCTGTGAACCCAGCCTCTTTCCTTAGTCAGGATTGCATCAAGACCACGGACACGGTATACTGCAGCTGACCAGACTTCAAGGATACACCCCTAGAAGATGTGCAGGATTGGTATATGGACGGCAGCAGCTTCCTCTGCCAGGGATTTCGCCTCACAGGATATGCGGTAACAAACGTCAGCCCAAAAGGTGGAAATCATCACCTTGAGAAGAGCTTTTGAGCTGGCAAACATTTGGGCAGATCTGAAATAGGCCTTTGGTGTGGTGTATGCACACAGGGCAATTTGGAAGAAGAGAGGACTTTAATCTTCCTCAATTAAAGATGCAGAAGAGGCTGATAGCAGTTATTAGCGGGAGAGCATTCTCCGCCCTGATGGACGGCTGCCCGACATCAGTGGATCATTACTGCAGCCTCCTGTCCTGCCCAGGGCAGAACCAGCCCTATCCAGCCCTGAGAACACCATCCACAAGAGCTTCTTCCAGAAGGATGAGGGGCAGTCCAGCAGAGAAAAGGAATTGCCACAGCCTCACGGATCGTCCATGGCTTCTTCAGCTGTTCCTGGCATGGCCAAAGTGGCTGCAGGACCAACAGCAGGAACACCTACAGTTGTGAGAAATGCTGAACATGGCATGACTGTGACAAACCAGAAGTTAGAGTCTTCCATGGACACTGAGAGAAGCATGCGGAAACCAAGTGGTTCCCTCCATACACAAACAGTGCCCGCATGGCCTGAGGCCACCGAAAATTTCTAAGATGGAGATTCTGGATTGCAAGGAAGGAAAGAGGAATCAAGAGCCTCACTCTGGGGTCAGCTCCTCCAGCCAGCCACCAGAAATGGACTGCATTGTCCAGGAATCACAGAATCACAGAATCACCCAGAAAGAGGGCTGTGTCAGACAAAGGGGGAGTTCCTGCGGCCCTATGGGTTGCCCATGCTCCCTTCAGCACTTCCCAGCTTGGCCAACAGGGAAAAAGGTTTTTCTTTGCCCCAGATAAATAGAAGAAATGGTACGTGTGCAGCTTGCAGGCGCTCAGACTGTGCTCCTAGCCAAAAGGAATGCACAGGGAAACTGGGCGGGCTCCCCAGGAAACAGCAGCAACCCAGGACTGACATTCAGGGCTCTACATGAGCCAAAAATATCGTTCCATCATCAATCAAGGGGGGTGATTGTTCATGAGAGGTTGCTTGAAGCACAAGAAGGGCTGTCCCTAAATGCCCGTGCTGGGGCTGGCACCTTGCCACAACAAAGTCCCTCAGTATGCTTCATCAAGCCCAAGCCCCTCGTCCATCCGCACCAGGTGAACCAGAAGCTGCGTGGGGCATCCATTGCCTGCCCAGAGACCTCCAGAAAACCACGCTCCCACCCCGTGCCTGTCTATTTTCACAGCCCTGAGGCCACGTTTATGCTCCCCAGGGGATCACCATTGGCAGCGGCAGCTTTCCTTCTGCCTCCTGGTGCTGGTGGCCGGGGTGTGCGTGGAATGGCCCAAGTGGCTGCAGGGCTGGCAGCAGGACAAGCTGCGGTGCTGAGGCAGGGTGCTCATGGCATCTGTGCCTCGCTAGCCCCTGGAGCTGCACTTTCAGAGCAGGAGGAGGGTGGCTGGGCAGCCCCAAGCCCCGGCACAGTGTTCAGTGAGATTGGCTGCTCTGGCTTCAAGAGGGACCCGGTCGCATGGGTAAAACCCTGAGGACGCCATGGGGAGTGGCAAAGGCCTGGGCAGGACCAGAGTCCGGCATCGTCTCCCTGGTCCTCGGCACAGGACTGCGAACTGTGAGCCTGAGGGCTGAGCAGCGGCAAGGGTCAGAAAAGCAAAAGCACCATGGACACTTTGTGGGACCAGCCCCAGGAGCCTGGCAAGGCCACTGGGGCAGCAGCACGGAGCAGGCCAGAGGCTCTCAGCTACGGAGGCTTGAAGGTCTTGGGGCTGGGAGACTCGGGGCTTTGGGAGTGGGGGCCAGTATGTATTGGAAGGGGTCCCGTGGGTCCCTCCCCAGGTTGGTCACTGTGCTGTGCTTCTGTGCCCACAGGGTGATGGCCGACCCCGGCGATCTCTGAGACGACGACAGCAGCAACCACTGGTACTGAAGCCAGGTGAGTCCCCCGTGGGTCAGCCTCAGCAGTGAGCAACCCGTCCCTATGGGCTTGAGGTGGCCCTGGTGCCTCTCTCCCACTGCAGCTCAGACTCCCTCCCTGTTTTGCAGGTGGAAAGAGGCGTTACAGGTCAATTACTCTGGACGACATGGTACACGAGTCCATCCTTCGCACACATGGGGGCCTGCCTCATGGAGGGGTGCAGCTCAGTCACCCATTCAGTTTTCCCATGGCCCCCTCTGCTGTTCCTGACATGCCTAAAGTGGTTGCAGGACAAGCAGCAGGACCAGTTGCAATGCCAAGGAAGGATGAGTATGGCATTTCTGGAAGAGAAGACAAATGGCTCTCTTCTATCAACACCAGGGAAAGAATGGAAAAAAACACGTGGGCTCTCCAGAAAGAATGAGCAGCCACAAGGCCTGACAGACCTCAGACTTTCAATAACCGAGTGAAAGCTGCTGCTGGTGGCCAGGGTGTGCCTGGAATGGCCCAAGTGGCTGCAGGGCTGGCAGCAGGACAAGCTGCGGTGCTGAGGCAGGGTGATCATGGCATCTGTGCCTCGCTAGCCCCTGGAGCTGCACTTTCAGAGCAAGAGGTCTGTGTGCAGCTCCAGGGACCATCACCCTGCCCATCGTGTCCTGCACAGCTACAAAGACATCGAGCACCTCCCAGGACCAGGGATCCCCCCAGGCAGGCTGTGTCAGGCTGCTGTGCTGGAGCAGGAGCTGGAACCTGTGGGCCCTGGACTCTGCCCTGCAGGGCATTGCCCACAGCCTAGCCCGGCAGAGGTGTTTGTTGCCCCCCCATGTGGGATGGGAAAGAGAATTGGGAGGGAAGAAAAGATAAAAAAAAAAAAATGTAAAAACTCGTGTTGAGCAGGAAGAAGTAATAATGCAGTTGATAATAAAACCTACAAAGCAAGTGCTGTTCAGTGAAATAATTGCTTGCCACCCACGGTCCGATGCCCAGCCTGTCCTCTAGCAGTGTTCCCCCCGGCCCAGATATCACATGGTGTGGGACATCCCTTTGGGGTCAGCTGTTATTAGGGGAGAAATTAAAAGGAGGCCCAGACAGCAAGAGCCCTGGCTAGGCAAGGAGCAATGTGCCCTATGTAAGAAATTTGGGCATTTGAAAAACCAATGCGTGGAACAGAAACGAAATGGGAAAGGGAACCGTGGAAGGGAGGTGGTGGTTGCACATGCAAAAGACAACTGAGGAAGAGCGCGGGAGTCTACCCCAGCAGATCCGTTGGCTGTAAAAATGAAGCTGGGGAAGGAGGGAAAAGAGGTGGAACTTATGGTGGATACGAGGGCGACATACTCAGTTTTAATGAAAGCATCAGTACCAGTGGGGAAAGATTAAATTGTAGTGAAGGGGGCAACTGGCAAATCTGAAAAAGCATATTTCTGCAAAGCATTGAAATAGAAATATGGGAAACAGTGGGGCATTCGCAAGTTCCTATACGTGCCCATCTCTCCAGAGTCACTTCTAGGGAGAGATTTGCATGCAGAGCTTGCTGTGCTGCTCTTGCCTCAGCTGCCTGCTGACAGGCGCTGCAATGTGGGGTTGGCTCCTGTCCTTGCTGTCAGCCACACACAATGGTGGGGTGGGGGTGAAGCCAGGTGAGTCCCCCGTGGGTCAGCCTCAGCAGTGAGCAGCCTGTCCCTATGGGCCTGAGGTGGCCCTGGTGCCTCTCTCCCACTGCAGCTCAGACTCCCTCCCTGTTTTGCAGGTGGAAAGAGGCGTTACCGGTGAATTAGTCTGGACGACATGGTACACGAGTCCATCCTTCGCCCACATGGGGGGCTGCCTCACGGAGGGGTGCAGCTCAGTCGCCCTTTCAGCTTTCCCATGGCCCCCTGAGCTGTTCCTGACATGCCTAAAGTGGCTACAGGACAAGCAGCAGGACAAGTTGCAATGCCAAGGAAGAATGATCGTGGCATGTCTGGAAGAGAAGACAAATGGCTCTCTTCTACCAACACCAGTGAAAGTGTGGAAAAAACACGTGGGCTCTCCAGAAAGAATGAGCAGCCACAAGGCCTGACAGACCTCAGACTTTCAATAACCGAGTGAAAGCTGCTGCTGGTGGCCAGGGTGTGCCTGGAATGGCCCAAGTGGCTGCAGGGCTGGCAGCAGGACAAGCTGCGGTGCTGAGGCAGGGTGATCATGGCATCTGTGCCTCGCTAGCCCCTGGAGCTGCACTTTCAGAGCAAGAGGTCTGTGTGCAGCTCCAGGGACCATCACCCTGCCCATCGTGTCCTGCACACCTACAAAGACATCGAGCACCTCCCAGGACCAGGGATCCCCCCAGGCAGCTGGGCTGGTAATTAACGGGGATGTCCCGTGACCTCTTTGGTTGCCCGTTGCACCTTCAGCATTTCCCAGCCTGGCCAAAGAGGCAAAAGCACCATCTTTGGTGTAGACCAAGGAAAGGAAGGGCAGAGATGTACATGGCAGGCAAATCGACTGTGCCCTGAGTTGCAAGAAAAGTGTAGGGAAATTGGGCAGGCTCCCCAGGAACAGGCAGTGCCTGCAGGCCATGCTTGCCCCCAACCACCCAGCAGCCAAGATGCAGGGCTCCAACCCAGGCAGAGGAGCTGAATTGCTGCCAGCTGGGGTATTTCCCAAAGGGAATCCATCAGCAATGGGGATGATCATTCATGATCGTCTCCTTTACCCAGGTGAGGGCCACTGTCAGCGGGAGAAGGTGTCCAAGGGACAGCACAGGACGACCTGTTCTTACAGCGACTTTTATTGTCCATGGCACACCCAGTGCTCCCCAGCCTGGCCAACACAGTATTTTCAAAGCCCTGAGTGACAGGAAGCTGCAGATGCTTGGGAGACATCTGGGCATGAAGCGTCCATCCCAGTCAGCTGTGCCCCAGGAGGAGGGTGGCAGGGCAGCCCTAAGGACCAGCACCCTGCCCAGCACACCCTACAAACCTACAAAGAAATCGAGCACCTCCCGGAACCACGGATCCCAGCAGCCAGACTCCGCTGAGTCAGTGCGCAAGAGGAAGTGGCAGAACCTGCGGGAACTCTACTCTGGCTTGTAGGGCATGAGTAGAAAGTGTTTGTAAGTGTGGAAAGGAGTGACAGAAGACTAGTGGCCAGGCAGCTCACTCCTTTGGTCCAAATAAATCCTCATCCTAGCCCCGGGGTGGGAGTCATGCCCTGTTTGTGAAGCGCCAGCAGACTTGCGTTGGGCTGTGCCTGCAGTCTGGAGGGGGGTGTCAGGGAAGGGGTGTCCCTGGGCAGGGGGCTTGCCCATTATTAGTCCAGAGTCAATTCACCCATTCTTCTCTTAATTCAGGGGTATTCTGACACTGACGGATGGAATGGCTGCTAGCGACCTTGGGAGCAGATTGAGCAAATCCAAGGTTACCGCTGCATCCCAGTATTGGGAGCCAGAACGGACCTGCTGATGACCGTATAAGAAGCAGGAGAAGGGTAAGAGGGCCTCTCACAATTTTGACAAGGTTCCCTGGGTAACATCTGCAGCTGCTGGAGGGATATTAATGGGAGTATTAATACATGTAATTGCATGTCTTATTTGTAGATGTCTGTGTATCTCATGTTGAAAGCATTTGCGTAAGTGTATGTGTTTGAGACAAAGTCTTGTTGTGAAGTGAGTTAATCCACGAGGAACACGAATCCACGAGAGATGATACAGACAAGTTTGGTTATTGTCTGTAGCACATGACAGATCAAAAGGAAGTGCTGTTTTACCCAGTGTTGATTGGTGGTGCCCAATATATGGGCCCGGCGGTGCATCTTACAATCGTGTTTTTTGTTCTTAAATGTTCTTAAATGAGTGCGACAAGGAGGAAGGCGGGAGCATTATCTAAGTAACAGATTAGAAGTTTTGGTATATTCGCTGTGGTGTTTGGTCATTTTCCAAAGTATCGGGGGAGGAGGAGGCTGACTGATTATCAAAGCGTTAGAACGGAGAGAGTCACTTCTTTGGTGGTTGGGGCTTTAGTCCTGAGAATTTGGTAAGAAGGGGGAGAGTGATTTTATTTAGACCTCAGTACTTTTTAAAACCCCCATATTGGTGGATGTGTAGGAGTGATTCCTTGTTTTGTGTGGGCTTAGTAACAAAGTGCATGAAAAAAATTGGCATTCGGTTTGAAATTTGGTCCTGTTGAAATGTAACCTTTGTGAAAAAGTTGGCATTGTTTGTCTAGAAGATGGAGGGCTGAGTGCTTCAGGGGTTTTCCTGAAGCTGTGTGGATTTAGGGTTGGAACGGGGCTCATTAAGAATCTGAAATAGTGAAGTTTGTACGTGGAAAGAAGAGTTTAATCCCAGAGAATTGGGAGGTGTGGGCAGAAGATTAGGAAAAGATAGCAAAAACCTGCAATAAAAAGGTTTGGAAAATGAAAGGTCATGGAAAATGAAAGAAGGGACAGTAATTGATAAGGAATAGTAACAAATAAATGGGAATGGGAAATGAAGGAAACGGGTAATATCTCAAACAAAGACGTTTTAAAGAAAGCCTCCTTGGGTGCATATTGGCACAGTGGAAGGATATTGTTAGAAATGGGGGCACAGAAAGCAAGAGGACTTTTACTAAGTATTGCAATCACTGGTGGCCACTGTATAAGCTAAACGGCCACTTTATGGATCAATTGATTGTAACAATATCTTGCAATTAATGTTGCTGTTGAGGAGAGAAGGAAAATAGGACGAGATGTTGTATACTGATACGTTGTTTAGCATGTTAGAGGGAAAAGGTATGGAATTGAGTTGGCCCCTGAGTGAGCCTTTAGTGTTGGCATTAGAAAAGTACAGGCTGGAGAAAGATAAAAGAAGTGTTAATAGGGTTGTTGGAGGTGTTCAAGGTGTAGCAGGTAGCGTTTGACAGAGCTGTTTGAAGTTGAATGAGCAGGAAAACTCAGATGGTGCTCAGTGCCTCAGGAGGAATGGATGTGACATGGCAGAAGAGAAAGGAGCGGCTTCACCCCCAGCCCTCTGCAGAGACTGTCTGTATTCACTTTGATATCTCAGGCTCACGGTGTGGCATTGAGAGATACCGAGGGAGTTGGGAATCTTGACCATGAGTAAAAGAAAGGAGCCTGGGGGAGCCATCCTGATCCCCCACGCTCCTCACACACCACTGGGCAGGTGACGGGTGCCCCAGGCTCCTTCTGCTTGACCTGGTCCAGATGGACGAGGGGTTTGGGCTCGAGGAAGCAGACACAGGGACTTTGTGGTGGTTATAGGGGAGCAGACACAGCACAGGGATTTTTGGACATGACTTGGTGCAGCTGTTCCACAGACAGCTGCACTGGCCCAGGGAAGTGTTGCAGCTTTACTTCTAGGCACTTTCTTGCTGTGTGCATGCAGAGCTTGCTGTGCTGCTCTTGCCTCAGCTGCCTGCTGACAGGCGCTGCAATGTGGGGTTGGCTCCTGTCCTTGCTGTCAGCCACACACAATGGTGGGGTGGGGGTGAAGCCAGGTGAGTCCCCCGTGGGTCAGCCTCAGCAGTGAGCAGCCCGTCCCTATGGGCCTGAGGTGGCCCTGGTGCCTCTCCCTCAATGCAGCTCAGACTCCCTCCCTGTTTTGCAGGTGGAAAGAGGCGTTACCGGTCAATTAGACTGGACGACATGGTACACGAGTCCATCCTACGCCCACATGGGGAGCTGCCTCACGGAGGGGTGCAGCTCAGTCCCCTTTCAGTTTTCCCATGGCCCCCCGAGTTGTTCATTGTATGGCTAAAGTGGCTACAAGACAAACAGCAGGACGAGTTGCAATGCCAAGGAAGAATGATCGTGGCATGTCTGGAAGAGAAGACAAATGGCTCTCTTCTATCAACACCAGTGAAAGTGTGGAAAAAACACGTGGGCTCTCCAGAAAGAATGAGCAGCCACAAGGCCTGACAGACCTCAAACTTTCAATAACCGAGTGAAAGCTGCTGCTGGTGGCCAGGGTGTGCCTGGAATGGCCCAAGTGGCTGCAGGGCTGGCAGCAGGACAAGCTGCGGTGCTGAGGCAGGGTGATCATGGCATCTGTGCCTCGCTAGCCCCTGGAGCTGCACTTTCAGAGCAAGAGGTCTGTGTGCAGCTCCAGGGACCATCACCCTGCCCATCGTCTCCTGCACAGCTACAAAGACATCGAGCACCTCCCAGGACCAGGGATCCCCCCAGGCAGGCTGTGTCAGGCTGCTGTGCTGGAGCAGGAGCTGGAACCTGTGGGCCCTGGACTCTGCCCTGCAGGGCATTGCCCACAGCCTAGCCCGGCAGAGGTGTTTGTTGCCCCCCCATGTGGGATGGGAAAGAGAAGTGGGAGGGAAGAAAAGATAAAAAAAAAAAAATGTAAAAACTCGTGTTGAGCAGGAAGAAGTAATAATGCAGTTGATAATAAAACCTACAAAGCAAGTGCTGTTCAGTGAAATAATTGCTTGCCACCCACGGTCCGATGCCCAGTCTGTCCTCTAGCAGTGTTCCCCCCGGCCCAGATATCACATGGTGTGGGACATCCCTTTGGGGTCAGCTGTTATTAGGGGAGAAATTAAAAGGAGGCCCAGACAGCAAGAGCCCTGGCTAGGCAAGGAGCAATGTGCCCTATGTAAGAAATTTGGGCATTTGAAAAACCAATGCGTGGAACAGAAACGAAATGGGAAAGGGAACCGTGGAAGGGAGGTGGTGGTTGCACATGCAAAAGACAACTGAGGAAGAGCGCGGGAGTCTACCCCAGCAGATCCGTTGGCTGTAAAAATGAAGCTGGGGAAGGAGGGAAAAGAGGTGGAACTTATGGTGGATACGAGGGCGACATACTCAGTTTTAATGAAAGCATCAGTACCAGTGGGGAAAGATTAAATTGTAGTGAAGGGGGCAACTGGCAAATCTGAAAAAGCATATTTCTACAAAGAATTGAAATAGAAATATGGGAAACAGTGGGGCATTCGCAAGTTCCTATACGTGCCCATCTCTCCAGAGTCACTTCTAGGGAGAGATTTGCATGCAGAGCTTGCTGTGCTGCTCTTGCCTCAGCTGCCTGCTGACAGGCGCTGCAATGTGGGGTTGGCTCCTGTCCTTGCTGTCAGCCACACACAATGGTGGGGTGGGGGTGAAGCCAGGTGAGTCCCCCGTGGGTCAGCCTCAGCAGTGAGCAGCCCGTCCCTATGGGCCTGAGGTGGCCCTGGTGCCTCTCTCCCACTGCAGCTCAGACTCCCTCCCTGTTTTGCAGGTGGAAAGAGGCGTTACCGGTCAATTAGTCTGGACGACATGGTACACGAGTCCATCCTTCGCCCACATGGGGGGCTGCCTCACGGAGGGGTGCAGCTCAGTCCCCTTTCAGTTTTCCCATGGCCCCCCGAGTTGTTCATTGTATGTCTAAAGTGGCTACAAGACAAGCAGCAGGACAAGTTGCAATGCCAAGGAAGAATGATCGTGGCATGTCTGGAAGAGAAGACAAATGGCTCTCTTCTACCAACACCAGTGAAAGTGTGGAAAAAACACGTGGGCTCTCCAGAAAGAATGAGCAGCCACAAGGCCTGACAGACCGCAGACTTTCAATAACCGAGTGAAAGCTGCTGCTGGTGGCCAGGGTGTGCCCGGAATGGCCCAAGTGGCTGCAGGGCTGGCAGCAGGACAAGCTGCGGTGCTGAGGCAGGGTGATCATGGCATCTGTGCCTCGCTAGCCCCTGGAGCTGCACTTTCAGAGCAAGAGGTCTGTGTGCAGCTCCAGGGACCATCACCCTGCCCATCGTGTCGTGCTCCACTACAAAGACATCGAGCACCTCCCAGGACCAGGGATTCCCCCAGGCAGGCTGTGTCTGGATGCTGTGCTGGAGCAGGAGCTGGAACCTGTGGGCCCTGGACTCTGCCCTGCAGGGCATTGCCCACAGCCTAGCCCGGCAGAGGTGTTTGTTGCCCCCCATGTGGGATGGGAAAGAGAAGTGGGAGGGAAAAAAAGAAAAGAAAAAAAAAAATTAAAAACTCGTGTTGAGCAGGAAGAAGTAATAATGGTGTTGATAATAAAACCTACAAAGCAAGTGCTGTTCAGTGAAATAATTGCTTGCCACCCACGGTCCGATGCCCAGCCTGTCCTCGAGCAGTGTTCCCCCAGGCCCAGATGCCACATGGTGTGGGACATCCCTTTGGGGTCAGCTGTCCTGGTTCTGTCCCCTCCCATCTCCTTGTGCACCCCCTCAGTGTGAGGAGTCGAAAAGTCCTTGGCTCTCTGGAAGAGCTGCTCTGCGACCATTATCGCGGACAGAAGCATGGAGACCCTCCAGAGGCTGTCTCTCCAGACAGGCCCAGCACCTGCAGCTTATGATGGCACTCCATCTGTCAAGGACAGAGATTGAGAACTAAAAGTTTTAGTCCAGCAACGGAGAGCAGTGTGCGCGAGAGCATTCTCTGTGCAGATGGAGGGCTGCCTCAGAGAAATGGGGAGTTCCTGCAGCCTCTTGTGTTGTCCCCGCAAAGCTGCAAGGCTTCCCTGGGCCAGTGCAGAGGTCCATGCAAAAGAAGCATGGGGCGCAGGCCAAAGATCCCTGTGCTGGGGCTGGCCCCCTACCACCACGAAGTCCCTGAATCCAGGCACCAGCTGGGCCTGAGGCCAAAGACTCTGCTGGCAGCTTCCACTTGTGGGCTGCAGCCGTCCCTCTGAGGGGAACCACCAGCACGGAGGGGACCACAGCATCTGAGAGAGCTGGGGCTGAGGCAGGCCCCAAAGGACACCCCATGACAAAGCCCTTGACGCTGGCCCTTCCAAAAGCCCTTTCTTAGCTGCTCCTTTCAGCACAAGTCCAGCCGTTGTGCTGAGGATTGTGCCATCAAGTGGCACCCAAAGTAATAAAGAGCTCCTTCCCAGCTTAGGGGGTGCTGAGAGGAGGCCTCGTGGCGGCCTGCAGCTTCCTCACAAGGGGAGCAGAGGGGCAGGCGCTGAGCTGCCAGAGGACAGCAACAGGGCCGAGGGAAGGGCACGGAGCTGGGACAGGGGAGGGTCAGGCTGGCTGTTTGGGACCACTTCTGCCCTGAGAGGGTGGTCCCAGCATCCCAGAATGGCTGAGGTTGGAAGGGACCTCTGAGGATCATCCAGTCCAAAACCCCCTGCCGAGCAGGATCGCCCAGAGCACACTGCGCAGGATGGCATCCAGGCGCCTCTTGTAGAGTATCTCCAGAGAAGGAGACTCCACAACCTCTCTGGGCAACCTGTTCCTGGGCTGTCAGCCTGACAGTAAAGCAATGCCCTCTCCTATTGCAGCAGAACCTCCTGTGCTTCAGTTGGTGTCCGTTGCCCCTCGTCCTGGCTTTAAATGGCGGCCTCCTGTACTGGATGAGACAGAAACAGCCCCTTTCAGCCCTGAGAAGACCAACCAGCACAGCTTCTTTCGGCAGGATGAGGGGCAGGCAAGCAGAGAAGAGGATATCCTGCGACCTCATGCATTGTCCATGGCCTCTTCAGCTAGTCATGGCATGGCCAAAGTGGCTGCAGGAACAGCAGCAGGACCACGTACCATCCCAAGGAAGGCAGATCGTGGCATGACTGTGAGAAAACACAAATTAGAGTCTTCCACTGACACCGACAGAAACATGGGGAAACCAAGTGGGCTCTCCATACAGAACCAGTGCCAACAGAGTGTGAGGGTGCCCAAGACCTCCGTATTGGAAATTCAGGATTACAAGAAAGGAAACAACACTGAAGGGCCACACTCTGGGGTCAGCTCGTGCAGCCAGCCACCAGAGAAGGACTGCATTGTCTGGGAGAGCATTCTCCACCCAGATGGAGGGCTGTGTCAGAGGAAGGGGGAGTTCCTGCGGCCCTATGGGTTTCCCATGCTCCCTTCAGCACTTCCTAGCTTGGCCAACAGAATAAAAGGACTATCTTTGCACGAGACAAATAGAAGAGATGGCAGGTCTGCACCTGGCAGGCACACAGACTGTGCTCTTTCTGTTTGGCAGGCGGCAAGAGGCCTTACTGGTCAATTAGTCTGGACCACATTGCACATGAGTCCATCCTTCGCCCACATGGGGGGCTGCCTCACGGAGGGGTGCAGCTCAGTCGCCCTTTCAGTTTTCCCTTGGCCCCCTCAGCTGTTCCTGACATGCCTAAAGTGGCTGCTGGACAAGCATCAGCACGAGTTGCAAAGCCAAGGAAGGATGATCGTGGTGTCTCTGGAAGATAAGACAAATGGCTCTCTTCTACCAACACCAGCAAAAGCGTTGAAAATACACGTGGGCTTTCCAGATAGAATGAGCAGCCACATGGCCTGAAAGACCTCAACCTTTCAATAAACAAGATTCAGTATCACAGGGCAGGAAACAGGACTGAAGAGTTGTGCTCTGAGGTGAGCTCCTCCATCCAGCCACCATAAACGGACTTCATTGTGTGGGAGAGCATTCTCTGCCCTGATGGACGGCTGCCCAACATCAGTGGATCATTACTGCAGCCTCCTGTACAGGCCAGAGCAGAACCAGCCCTATCCAGCCCTGAGAACACCATCCACAAGAGCTTCTTCCAGAAGGATGAGGGGCAGGCAAGCAGAGAAAAGGAATTCCCACAGCCTCACGGATCGTCCATGGCTTCTTCAGTTGTTCCTGGCATGGCCAAAGTGGCTGCAGGACCAACAGCAGGAACACCTACAGTTGTGAGAAATGCTGAACATGGCATGACTGTGACAAACCAGAAGTTAGAATCTTCCATGGACACTGAGAGAAGCATGCGGAAACCAAGTGGTTCCCTCCATACACAAACTGTGCCCGCATGGCCTGAGGCCACCGAAAATTTCTAAGATGGAGATTTTGGATTGCAAGGAAGGAAAGAGGAATCAAGAGCCTCACTCTGGGGTCAGCACCTCCAGCCAGCCACCAGAAATGGACTGCATTGTCCGGGAGAGCATTCTCCACCCAGATGGAGGGCTGCGTCAGACAAACTGGGAGTTCCTGCAGGCCATGCCCCCTTCAGCATTTCCCAGCTTGGCCAACAGGGAAAAAGGACTATCTTTGCACCAGGCAAATAGAAGACATGGCAGGTCTGCACCTGGCAGGGACACAGACTGTGCTCTTAGCGACAAGGCATGCACAGGGAAACTGGGCGGGCTCCCCAGGGAACAGCAGCATCCCAGGACTGACATTCGGGGCTCCACGGGATGCAACAACAATGTTCCATCAGCAAAGGGGATCATTGCTCACGAGAGGTTGCTTGACTCACAAGATGGACGGCGTCCGTGGCAGGAGGTGTCCATGCCGTAACATGCACAGGATGACCAGCTGCCTCTGAAACTGTCCACGACTGTTCCACTGCTTCCCAACCCAGCCAACACAATTATGTACAAAGAGTCAGAGGTGTGCTTGCTTTGTGAAAGATCGCCAAGCGCCTGACTCTGAAGATTTATATAATTACTTATTGAATTAAAAGACCTTCATGTGGGTTCTGACTCAGTGTGCTTTTTGGTGCAACACTCTGCATACGAACGTACAGACCACACTGTCATCCTCTTTGTCATGTCTCAGGAGCCCTGGATTGTTAGCTCTAAGCCCACCCTTGGAAGCCCCGATGCATCTATTCCAAGCAGGAGATCGGGTTCTGATGCGAATGTGGAGACAATCAAAGTTACAACCTGAGTGGGACGGAGCGTTTCAAGTGCTCCTGACTGGAACTGAAAGGGCAGCAAGAAGGGCTGCAAAAGGGTGGACTCATTACACCCGGTAAATGCACCATCTAACCCTGCAGATATGTGAGAGACTGTCTTCACAGAGACTTTTAAGGTTAAAACAGTTTAAACTAACTCTTGTAAACCTTTATCTTCTCCTTTGAAGAATTCTTAACGAATGAATGAGTAAAAGGAATTGAATTACAGAGAATTAGAGTGTTTCCAGGGAACACTCCCTGGAAGTGGGTGAAAAAGAAGGGTGAGGGGTGGGGTATTGGCATTGTGACCGTAAAGTCAGGAAAGTGTTGCTCCTAGGATGGAAGGGAGCTTGCACCCTGGGGGCAATAATTCCAAACTTAACTCTTATTGAAGACCCACAAAGCCAACGCCCCCTTTAGAACTAATGCAGAATTGAGAGGTCTCCTGGTAGTCCTCTAGTAAAAAGAAACAGGGCATTGCACAGCTTTGCAAGGTGGTTTTCACCTTGGTTACGGGGGAGTGAATTCGAAAAAGCTATTGTGACTATCTCAGCTAGAACTGAAGAGCTAGAAAAGAACACTCTAGATGCAGTCCAGGCACTACAAGAGCTGGTAACAAGTTTGTCACAAAATTGTACTCCAGATTCAGATGGTAGTAGATTTGGGAGATTCAGGATGATCGTGGTGTCTCTGGAAGAGTGGACAAATTGGTCTCTTCTACCAACACTGGCGAAAGTGTTGAAAAAACAAGTGGGCTCTCCAGAAAGAATGAGCAGCTACAAGGCCTGACAGACCTCAAACTTTCAATAACCAAGATTCAGGATCATAGGGCAGGAAACAGGACTGACGATTTGTGCTCTGAGGTGAGCTCCTACAGGCAGCCACCACAAACGGACTGCATCATGCAGGAGAGTATTCTCTGCCCTGATGGAGGGCTGCCCGTCATCAGTGGATTGTTACTGCAGCCTTCTCTATTGCATGAGACAGAAACAGTCCTTTTCATCCACAAGAGCTTCTATGCCAATGATGAGAACCAGAGAAGCGAAAAGGAATTTCTGTGACCTCAGGGATTCTCCATGGCCTCTTCAGCTGTTCCTGGCATGGCCAAAGTGCCTGCAGGAACAGCACCAGGACCACCTGCAGTACTGAGAAACGCTGGTCATGGCATGACTGTGACAAACCAGAAGTTAGAGTCTTCCATTGGCAACAACGAAAGCATGGGGAAACATAGTGAGCCCTCCATACACACACAGTGCCCGCATGGCCTGAGGCCAACAAAAATATCTAAGATGGAGATTTTGGATTGCAAGGAAGGAAAGAGGAATCAAGAGCCTCACTCTGGGGTCAGCTCCTCCAGCCAGCCACCAGAAATGGACTGCATTGTCCGGGAGAGCATTCTCCACCCAGATGGAGGGCTGCGTCAGACAAACGGGGAGTTGCTGCAGGCCATGCCCCCTTCAGCATTTCCCAGCTTGGCCAACAGGAAAAAAGGACTATCTTTGCACCAGGCAAATAGAAGAGATGGTGGGTCTGCCCCTGGCAGGGACACAGACTGTGCTCTTAGCGACAAGGAATGTACAAGGAAACTGGGCGGGCTCCCCAGGAAACAGCAGCATCCCAGGACTGACATTTGGGGCTCCACGGGATGCAACAACAATGTTCCATCAGCAAAGGGGATCATTGTTCACGAGAGGTTGCTTGACCCACAAGATGGACGGCGTCAGTGGCAGGAGGTGTCCATGTGGCAACATGCAGAGGATGACCAGCTGCCTCTGAAACTGTCCACGGCTGTTCCACTGCTTCCCAACCCAGCCAACACAATTATGTATGTAGAAAGACCAGGGCTGCCAAACTGACTATGTTCTCATCCTGGATCCATTTGTGCTCGATGCCAGGAATGGAAAGAGCCCCCCACTGCAGCGCCTCTCAGGATCACGAAGCTGCAGCTGAAGGAAGAGCTCCGCAGCAAGCTCCGTGAGCACATAACAAAGAAGTGCTGGGAAGTACAGCTGCAACGCTTCCCTGGGCCAGTGCAGAGGTCCACGGAAATGAAGCATTGAGCGCTGCCCAAAAATGCCCGTACTGTTGCTGCCACCTGACCACCACAAAGACCCTCTGTACACATCAGCAAGCCCAAGCCCCTCGTACATCCAGACCAGATCAAGCAGAAGAAGCGTGGGGCATCCATTGCCTGCCCAGAGGACTCCAGGACACCACGCTCCCACCCCGTGCCCGTCTAGTTCCACAGCCCCGAGGCCACGTTTATGCCTGAGGAGCAGCGTGAGGACCTGGAGCTGCACATTTGAGCCAAGAAGCTGCAAATGCTTGGAAGACATCTGGGCATGAAGCGTCCATCTGAGTCAGCTGTGCCCCAGGAGGAGGGTGGCAGGGCAGCCCTAAGGAGCAGCGCCCTGCCCAGCACACCCTGCAAACCTACAAAGAAATCGAGCACCTCCTGGAACCACGGATCCCAGCAGCCAGACTCCGCTGAGGCAGTGCAGAAGGACAAGTGGCAGAACCCAAAAGGTGGAAATCATCACCTTGATAAGAGCTTTTGAGCTGGCAAACATTCAGATAGGTTTGAAATATGCCTTTGCTGTGGTGTATGCACACAGGGCAATTTGGAAGGAGAGAGGACTTTTATCTTCCTCAATTAAAGATGCAGAAGAGGCTGATAGCAGTTATTAGAGGACAAGGAAAAAGGAGGCCCAGACTGGAAGAGCCCTGGCTAGGCAAGGAGCAACGTGCCCTATGTAAGAACTTTGGGCACTGGAAAAATAAATGCCTGGAACAGAAAAGAAATGGCAAAGGGAACTGGGGAAGGGAGGTGGTGGTTGCACATGCAAAAGACAACTGAGGAAGAGCGCAGGACTCTACCCCAGCAGATCCATTGGCTATAAAAATGAAGCTGGGGAAGGAGGGAAAAGAGGTGGAACTTAGCTGGGAAGCCGCACCAGGAGAAGAAAGGCTGCTGCAGTATGTAGATGACGAGCTAATAGCCACACAGAGAAAAGAAGCATGTGCCCGTCTGTTTTCACAGCCCTGAGGCCACATTTATGCCTGAGGAGCAGCGTGAG
Organism: Aythya ferina; assembly: GCF_964211825.1. Classification (NCBI taxonomy): domain Eukaryota; kingdom Metazoa; phylum Chordata; class Aves; order Anseriformes; family Anatidae; genus Aythya; species Aythya ferina. Next base: position 9,693,069 of record NC_140299.1, on the reverse strand, counting down.
GCCCTGGAGCTGCACATTCGTGCCACGAAGCTGCAGATGCTTGAGAAATGTTTGGGCATGAAGCGTCCATCCCAGTCAGCTGTGCCCCAGGAGGAGGGTGGCAGGGCAGCCCTAAGGACCAGCGCCCTGCCCAGCACACCCTGCAAAGCTACAAAGAAATCGAGCAGCTCCTGGAACCACGGATCCCAGCAGCCAGACTCCGCTGAGGCAGTGCACAAGGGCAAGTGGCAGAACCTGCGGGAACTCTCCTCTGCCCTGCAGGGCAAGGCCCACGGTCACAAGTGTCAAGCGAGGAAAGGAGTGACAGAGGACCAGGGGCCAGGCAGCTCACTCCTCCAGTCCAAAGAAATCCTCATCCTAGCCCCGGGGTGGGAGTGGTACCCACTTTGTGAAGCGCCAGCAGACTTGCGCTGGGCTGTGCCTGCAGGCTGGAGGGGGGTGGCAGGGAAGGGGTGTCCCTGGGCAGGGGGCTTGCCCATTACTAGTCCAGTGTGAATTCACCCATTCCTCTCTGAATTCAGGGGTATTCTGACACTGACTGATGGAATACCCTGGCGTACCATGGTAGAGCAGGGCTCCAAGCAGCAGCCCATGGAGGAGACCACTGTGGAGCAGGGGCAGAGAGGGACCGAGAAGGAGCGGCAGAGATAAAGTGCTACAGACTGACCGCAGCCCCCCGTTCCCCTGCGCTGCTCAGGGGAAGGAGGTGGGACGGGGCAGATGGGACAGGGAGAGGGAATCTTTCTCCCTGCTCTGAGTCTGCTTTGCCCATCATGATAATAGCTGAGAAATCTCCCCGTGCTTATCTCAGCTTTTGAGCCCTTTGCATGGTATTTTCTCCGCCCTTCCCTTTGGGGAGGGGGAGTGAGAGAGCACCCGTGGTGGAACTCAGCTGCCGACCCAAGTCAAACCACCACACTATACCACCTAAACTAAAGTCCCTTTGCTGCATCTGAAGTCCTTTCTTCCTTGTCTTAAGTGTACGGCCTGGGGAGAAGTTTGTTCACTTCTTATTTGCAGCATCCTTATACACGCCTTGATTCTGCCTTCTCTTGACGTGAAAGAGTTCGTCCCTTAATCCAATGTTTAATCTCTCCTTAGAGACCATGTTTTCTCAAAGTCTGATCCTAAGAAGGCTCCTTCTTAGCATCAGACTGAGTGGGTTCTTTGGATGCTTTCTGCTTGGTGTTTGTGCTACTTGAAATACAATCCTCAGAAACGGTCACGATTTCAGTGGAATTAATTCAGTGGAATAAATTCAGTGGAATTTCAGGGGAGTAGACCCCAAGCTCTGGTTGGAGCAGTTTTCTGTCAGCCGTTCCCTCTAACCTTCTTCAGCCTGCTGATGGGAGCATGAGGTGGGAAGGCTTTAGGAAGGTGCTATATGGGTGTCTTCCCTGAGCAAGGTGTTACACTGTCAGAGGGAAATCACTGCACATAACCCATTGGATGATTTCTTTGAGTATTTTTGCAGGAATAGAAGTTTAACTCATGAGTTCAAAGAGTGAGATGATTTTCATGCCATTCGTTTAATTTTCAATTTAAGGTAGCTTTTCATACACTTTGCTCCCATTGGAGGGGCCCAGCCGTGACCGCTCTCCTCTTAAGGCACCTCCAGCGTTAAGGAGAAGTGCAAAGACTTTGGGAGTGCCTTTTGTGTCTTCCCAGTGGGATGCTGATGCTCGAAACTTTTCTTTCACAGACTGCGACCTGAATCTCCAAAAACAAACAACAAAACCAAAGCGAAAGGCTTTTGCTACTGTCTCCCATGACATCCTGCTAGCAAAGCTGAGGAAGTGTGGGATAGAGGAGTGGGCAGTAAGGTGGCTTGAGAACTGGCTGACTGGCCGAGCTCAGAGGGTGGTGGTCGGCGGTGCAGAGTCCGGCTGGAGACCTGTGAGTAGCGGTGTTCTGGGAGGAGTGGCTGACACGCCAGAAGGCCGTGCTGCCATTCAGCGAGAGCTGGACAGGCTGAGGAGCTGGGCAGGAAGAAACCAGATGATGTTTAAGAAGAGCAAGTGTAGAGTCCTGCACCTGGGAAGGAACAGCCCTATGTATCAGTACAGGCTGGGGGATGACCGGCAGGAGAGGAGCTCTGGGGAGAAGGACCTGGGGGTCCTGGTGGACCACAGCTTGGCCATGAGCCGTCAGCCTGGTGGTCAAGAAGGCTTCCAGTGCTTCCCTGGACCAGTGCTGCAGTCCACTGGAAGCAGCCGCATGGGTCCCTCCCATGGTTGCTCACTGTGTCGTGCTCCTGTGCCCACAGGGTGATGGCCAGCACTGGTGGTGGTGGAGATGGTGTTGGTGAGCGTTGGCACCAGGTCATCCCCTGTGGGTCGGCCTCAGCATCGAGGAGCCCGTCCCTATGGGCCTGAGGTGGCCCTGGTGCCTCTCTCCCACTGCAGCTCAGGCTCCCTCCCTGTTTTGCAGGTGGAAAGCGGCGTTACCGGTCAATTAGTCTGGACGACATGGTACACGAGTCCATCCTTCGCCCACATGGGGGGCTGCCTCCCAAATGGGAGTAGCTCAGTCGCCCTTTCAGTTTTACCATGGCCCCCCCAGCTGCTCATTTTATGTCTAAAGTGGCTGCAGGAAGAGCAGCAGGACGAGTTGCAATGCCAAGGAAGGACGATCGTGGTGTCTCTGGAAGACAAGACAAATGGCTCTCTTCTATCAACACCACTGAAAGAGTGGAAAAAACACGTGGGCTCTCCAGAAAGAATGAGCAGCCACATGGCCTGACAGACCTCAAACTTTCAATAACGGAGATTCAGTATCATGAAAATGATACTGAATTCAGGAAACAGGACTGAAGAGTTGCGCTCTGAGGTGAGCTCCTCCGGCCAGCCTGCACTAATGGACTGCATCATGCGGGAGAGCATTCTCCGCCCTGATGGACGGCTGCCTGACAGGAACAGATTGTTACTGCAGCCTTCTCTATTGCATGAGTCAGAAACAGTCCTTTTCATCCGCAAGAGCTTCTATCCCAATGATGAGGACCAGAGAAGAAGAGAAAAGGAATTCCTTTGACCTCAGGGATTCTCCACGGCCTCTTCAGCTGTTCCTGGCATACCCTGCCATGTTCCTTGCTAGCCCCTGGAGCTGCACTTTCACAGCAAGAGGTCTGTGTGCGGCTCCAGGGACCATCACCCTGCCCATCGTGTCGTGCTCCACTACAAAGACATCAAGCACCTCCCAGGACCAGGGATCCCCCCAGGCAGGCTGTGTCTGGATGCCGTGCTGGAGCAGGAGCTGGAACCTGTGGGCCCTGGACTCTGCCCTGCAGGGCATTGCCCACAGCCTAGCCTGGCAGAGGTGTTTGTTGCCCCCCCATGTGGGATGGGAAAGGGAAGTGGGAGGGAAGAAAACAAAAAGAAAAAAAAAAGAAGAAGAAAAAAAAAAGGAAAAGCTCATGTATTGAGCAGAAAGAAGTAATAATGCTATTGATAATAAAACCTACAAAGCAAGTGCTGTTCAGTGAAATAATTGCTTGCCACCCGCGGTCTGATGCCCAGCCTGTCCTCGAGCAGTGTTCCCCCAGGCCCAGATGCCACATGGTGTGGGACATCCCTTTGGGGTCAGCTGTCCTGGTTCTGTCCCCTCCCAGCTCCTTGTGCACCCCCTCAGTGTGAGGAGTCGAAAAGTCCTTGGCTCTCTGGAAGAGCTGCTCTGCGACCATTATCGCGGACAGAAGCATGGAGACCCTCCAGAGGCTGTCTCTCCAGACAGGCCCAGCACCTGCAGCTTATGATGGCACTCCATCTGTCAAGGACAGAGATTGAGAACTAAAAGATTTAGTCCAGCAATGGAGAGCAGTGTGCGCGAGAGCATTCTCTGTGCAGATGGAGGGCTGCCTCAGAGAAATGGGGAGTTCCTGCAGCCTCTTGTGTTGTCCCCGCAAAGCTGCAAGGCTTCCCTGGGCCAGTGCAGAGGTCCATGCAAAAGAAGCATGGGGCGCAGGCCAAAGATCCCTGTGCTGGGGCTGGCCCCCTACCACCACGAAGTCCCTGAATCCAGGCACCAGCTGGGCCTGAGGCCAAAGACTCTGCTGGCAGCTTCCACTTGTGGGCTGCAGCCGTCCCTCTGAGGGGAACCACCAGCACGGAGGGGACCACAGCATCTGAGAGAGCTGGGGCTGAGGCAGGCCCCAAAGGACACCCCATGACAAAGCCCTTGACGCTGGCCCTTCCAAAAGCCCTTTCTTAGCTGCTCCTTTCAGCACAAGTCCAGCCGTTGTGCTGAGGATTGTGCCATCAAGTGGCACCCAAAGTAATAAAGAGCTCCTTCCCAGCTTAGGGGGGGCTGAGAGGAGGCCTCGTGGCGGCCTGCAGCTTCCTCACAAGGGGAGCAGAGGGGCAGGCGCTGAGCTGCCAGAGGACAGCAACAGGGCCGAGGGAAGGGCACGGAGCTGGGACAGGGGAGGGTCAGGCTGGCTGTTTGGGACCACTTCTGCCCTGAGAGGGTGGTCCCAGCATCCCAGAATGGCTGAGGTTGGAAGGGACCTCTGAGGATCATCCAGTCCAAAACCCCCTGCCGAGCAGGATCGCCCAGAGCACAGTGCGCAGGATGGCATCCAGGCGCCTCTTGTAGAATATCTCCAGAGAAGGAGACTCCACAACCTCTCTGGGCAACCTGTTCCTGGGCTGTCAGCCTGACAGTAAAGCAATGCCCTCTCCTGTTGCAGCGGAACCTCCTGTGCTTCAGTTGGTGTCCGTTGCCCCTCGTCCTGGCTTTAAATGGCGCCCTCCTGTACTGGATGAGACAGAAACAGCCCTTTTCAGCCCTGAGAACACCAACCAGCACAGCTTCTTTCGGCAGGATGAGGGGCAGGCAAGCAGAGAAGAGGAATTCCTGCGACCTCATGCATTGTCCATGGCCTCTTCAGCTAGTCATGGCATGGCCAAAGCGGCTGCAGGAACAGTAGCAAGACCACGTACCATCCCAAGGAAGGCAGATCGTGGCATGACGGTGAGAAAACACAAATTAGAGTCTTCCACTGATACCGACAGAAGCATGGGGAAACCAAGTGGGTGCTCAATACAGAACTAGGGCCCAAAGGGCCTGAGGCACGCAAAACATTAAAGATGCAGATTCTGGAGTACAAGAAAGGAAAGATGAATCAAAGGCCATTCTCTGGGGTCAGCACCTGCAGCCAGCCACCACAAAGGGACTGCATTGTGCATTAGAGAATTCCCCACCCAGATGGAGGGCTGTGTCAGAGGAAGGGGGAGTTCCTGTGACCCTATTGGTTGCCTATTCTCCCTTCAGCACTTCCTAGCTTGGCCAACAGGGTAAATGGATTATCTTTAGCCCAGACAAATAGATGAGATAGCAGGTCTGCACCTGGCAGGCACACAGTCTGTGCTCTTTGTGTTTGGCAGGCGGCAAGAGGCCTTACTGGTCAATTAGTCTGGACCACATTGTACACGAGTCCATCATTTGCCCACATCAGGGGCAGCCTCATGGAGGGGTGCAGCTCAGTGACCCTTTCAGTTTTCCCATGGCCCCCCCAGCTGTTCATTGTATGGCTAAAGTGGCTGCAGGACAAGCATCAGGACGACTTGAGTGGCAAGGAAGGCTTCCAGGGACACTGAGAGAAGCATGTGGAAACCAAGTGGTATCTCCATACAGAACCAGTGCCTGCATGGCCTGAGGGTGCCCAAGGCATCCATGATGGAGATTCAGGATTGCAAGAAAGGAAAGGACACTGAAGGGCCACACTCTGAGGTGAGCTTCTCCAGCCAGCCTGCACTAATGGACTGCATCATGCGGGATCACCGTGGGGAGCAGTGCTGGCATTGGCAGCGGCAGCTTTCCTTCTGCCTCCTGCTGCTGGTGGCCGGGGTGTGCCTGGAATGGCCCAAGTGGCTGCAGGGCTGGCAGCAGGACAAGCTGCGGTGCTGAGGCAGGATGATCATGGCATCTGTGCCTCGCTAGCCCCTGGAGCTGCACTTTCAGAGCAAGAGGTCTGTGTGCAGCTCCAGGGACCATCACCCTGCCCATCGTGTCCTGCACAGCTACAAAGACATCGAGCACCTCCCAGGACCAGGGATTCCCCCAGGCAGCTGGGCTGGGGGGCTGCCTGAGATGAACGGGGAGGTCTTGCACCTTCTTGGGTTGCCCGTTGCCCCTTCAGCATTTCCCAGCCTGGCCACAGGGGCAAAAGCACCATCTTTGGTGTAGACCAAGGAAAGGAAGGGCAGAGATGCACATGGCAGGCACATCGACTGTGCCCTGAGTTGCAAGAAAAGTGTAGGGAAACTGGGCAGGCTCCCCAGGAACAGGCAGCGCCTGCAGGCCATGCTTGTCCCCAACCACCCAGCGGCCGAGATGCGGGGCTCCAACCCAGGCAGAGGAGGTGAAGAGCTGCCAGCTGGGGTATTTCCCAAAAGGAATACATCAGCAATGGGGATGATCGTTCATGATAGTCTCCTTGACCCAAATGAGGGCCACTGTCAGCAGGAGAAGGCGTCCAAGGGGCGACATACACAGGAGGACCTGTTCTCACAGCGTCTTGTATTGTCCATGGCACACCCACTGCTTCCCAACCCCGCCAACACAGTACTATGAAAAGACTAGGCCTGCCAAATGGACTAGGTTACCAGCCTGGATCCATGAGTGGCTGATGTCAAGCATGGGAGCCAGCCCCACACTGCAGCCCATGTCAAGATCAAGATGCTGATCAGCCCCTCCAGCCAGCCAGCAGAAATGGACTGCATTGTCCAGGAGAGCATTCTCCACCCTGATAGAGGGCTCTGTCAGACAAACGGGGAGTTGCTGCAGGCCATGCCCCCTTCAGCATTTCCCAGCTTGGCCAACAGGGAAAAAGGACAATCTTTGCCCCAGACAAATAGAAGAGATGGCAGGTCTGCACCTGGCAGGCACACAGACTGTGCTCTTAGTGACAACACATGCACAGGGAAACTGGGCGGGCTCCCCAGGAAACAGCAGCATCCCAGGACTGACATTCGGGGCTCTACACGAATCAAAAATATTGTTCCATCATCAAGGGGGGTGATTGTTCATGAGAGGTTGCTTGAACCACAAGAAGGGCGATGTCACTGGGAGGAGGTGTCCATGCGGCAACATCCACAGGTTGGCCTATCCCAGCCACCTCATGGGCAGTCCATGGCACACCCAGTGCTTCCCAGCCCGGCCAACACAATTACACGCATGTAGAAAGACCAGGGCTGCCAAACTGACTATGTTACCATCCTGGATCCATTTGTGACTGATGCCAGGAATGGCAAAGAGCCCCCCACTGCAGGATCACGAAGCTGCAGCTGAAGGAAGAGCTCCGCAGCAAGCTCCGTGAGCACATAACAAAGAAGTGCCGGGAAGTACAGCTGCAATGCTTCCCTGGGCCAGTGCAGAGGTCTATGGAAATGAAGCATCGAGCGCTGCCCAAAAATGCCCGTGCTGGCGCTGGCACCACCACAAAGTCCATCAGTACGCTTCATCAAGCCCAAGCCCCTCGTCCATCCGGACCAGGTGAAGCAGAAGAAGCGTGGGGCATCCATTGCCTGCCCAGAGGACTCCAGGACACCACGCTCTCATCCCGTGCCTGTCTATTTTCACAGCCCTGAGGCCACATTTATGCCTGAGGAGCAGCGTGAGGCCCTGGAGCTGCACATTCAAGCCAAGAAGCTGCAAATGCTTGAGAGACGTCTGGGCATGAAGCGTCCATCCCAGTCAGCTGTGCCCCAGGAGGAGGGTGGCAGGGCAGAGATAAGGAGCAGCGCCCTGCCCAGCACACCCTACAAACCTACAAAGAAATCGAGCAGCTCCCGGAACCACGGATCCCAGCAGCCAGACTGTGCTGAGTCAGTGCGCAAGAGGAAGTGGCAGAACCTGCGGGAACTCTACTCTGGCTTGTAGAGCATGAGTAGAACGTGTTTGTAAGTGTGGAAAGGAGTGACAGAGGACTAGTGGCCAGGCAGCTCACTCCTTTGGTCCAAATAAATCCTCATCCTAACTCCTGGGTGAGAGTTGTGCCTTGTTTGTGAAGCGCCAGCAGACTCGTAGTGGGCTGTGCCTGCAGTCTGGAGGGGGGTGTCAGGGAAGGGGTGTCCCTGGGCAGGGGGCTTGCCCATTATTAGTCCAGCGTGAATTCACCCATTCCTCTCTGAATTCAGGGGTATTCTAACGGGCACCTTCTCAAACTCCTAACTTGCAATTCCCAACTGGTAGCTCACAACTAGAGAATTCTAGAAGGTAATAGGGCAAGTAGCAGTCATCTAACAGTTGACATGTGCAGCCAGGACATCAAAATACCTTCTTAGCATCAAAAGTGCAGCCCCACATGTTAGCCAATGCCCACGTGTGTAGGGTTCACTTCCTATGCCCCACTCAGATTGAGTACTCTAAAGCAGCAGCTGCTACATGCACTGAGGATGATGAATAGTCAAGCGATACGTGGCTCAATCCCGGTTCTCCTCATCCTCCTGACAGTGATGATTCAGATGATCTGGGCAAAGGCAATGACATGGAGCTGGCAGCTCCTGTGAAAGGGACTGAGCAAACCCAGATGCACCCCCTCAGACTACCGCAAGAGGCTTGACCTCCCTGGAGTTAACTTATCTCCAGCTATATCTGACGGACCGTGTGTGAGAAAAGGGGGCACATAAGGATACCCTTGTGAGAAGCAATCTGTAGAAAATAACACAGGCTCAGGGGAGGATCTCACTGAACTACATTTTTTATTCAGGATTGTGGTGCCGGGCGTCCTGCAAGCAGGAGCGCGCAGCACAGGTGTATCATAACCTTATATCCCCTATTAGCCGATGCTTGATTCCTCCCCTGTTTCCTCACTGGCTGAGTCCTACAGGTTCAGAACGTACTCAACGCTTGTTACTATACCACATCTGTACAATTTTATTTGACCAACCTTTAATTTCTCCTTTTCCCTACTTTTTTCTTCCCTTGTGACTGGAGGGGCTAGTGACATTTTGTTGTTGCTGAATCCGCAACTCCTGGTGTTGTTTTTCTTGTCCATCCTCCTTGTTTTGGGACCCTGGGACCTTCCAACGCTCCTTTCAACAGCAATGTTCCTTGCAACAGCAATGTTCTTTGCAACAGCATCCACTCCATCTGGGGAGCGGAGGGGAAGGTGCTGATCTCTGCTCTGTGGGGAGAGCAACAGGACCTGAGGGAACAGCATGGAGCTGTGACAGGGGAGGGTCAGGCTGGGTGTTAGGAAAGGTTCTGCACCAAACAGGATGCTTAGGCACTGGAACAGGGTCCCTGAGGGACACGGTCACAGCAGTGAGCCTGTCAGAGTCCCTGCAGTGTTTAGACAATGCTCTCAGACATTGGGTTTTGTTTTTTGGCCCTCTGTGGCCTCTTTTGTTTTTCTTTTACCTTTTTTTTTCCTTATTTTATTTTTTTTCCTTCTTCTCTTGTGACTAGAGGGAGTTCTTTTGCATTGATTAGAAAGTGGGAACGTCCACTGCCCCCCAGTTTTCATGTACTCGGCACTGTTATACCACCATTATGCCTACACAATCACTTTTGAATATGCAAGGTTAGTGGCATTTTCCCCTGCAAAACCACATCTTTCATTCCCACAAAAGGGCACACGGCGACCCACAGATTACGCAGCCTTCAATGCTGCCACTGCACTGGTTACTTTGTCTATTCCCAGGAGAACTGATGAAGTCTATTTTTCTGAGGAACAGGCCTTTCCACGGATGGACACAGTAGACCTGTAGCATGTGGTTTTTATGATTCCAATACTGGAGACAGAGAGCGAGGAATCTGCTTGTACCTGGCAGGGACTACAATATACGTTCACTTGCTTGCTGCAGGCTTTTCGGCATAGTCCTGCTACACTGGCTAGAGAGCTAGAAAGAGGAAAATTCCTTCAGGACATTTCTGTGGTTCATAATAAAACATAATCATTTTTGCCAAAATATGGAGCTTCCATTTTCAGGAACTAGAGGCCTACTTGTTTCTACATACCCAAAGCAAGGAAGGGCAGAAAACTGGTAAAGTAACTCAGCTCTTCAACACATACAGGCAGGTGCAACAGAAGGAAATCAAGCAGATTTCTGCCATTGTTTCCGTGGTCCTACAAGTGGCAGGAAGATGTGATCATTGGGAAGCAATCCCCACCAACCTGAACTCCTAGGCATGAAACAGGGCAAGGGGTGCTTTAGGTTAGTTTACTGGCTTTCAAGAAGACAGGCCACCTTAGCTAGGCAAATTCAAAGGCCAACACCCATCTGGCTGAAGACAAGAAACACAAACACAAATGCAAACAGCACTGACCCTCTGGTCAGTCTCCCAAGAAACTTGCACAGATTCACCAGAGCCCTCCTGCCATGGTTAGGAATAATGGCATGAGAAAAGGCAACGGCAAACCTATGAAGGGAAAGTATCATAAATGCTCCAGTAGAGTGCAGAAAAACTTCAGAAAGAGAGATCACGTTGAGATTGCAAGTAACAATACAGCACGCACTGGCATTAGACCACGTGTCAGGTGCCAAAGGAGCTCTTGGTGACCTTGTGAGCAGCAGGGCTTCCCATTATGTAGACCAAAAGAGGCAAAAGGAAAAGCACATGTAAAAAAAAAAATAAATAAAGTAAAAGAGAAGGACCCTCAAAGGAAACACCTTCTTACTGGTGGGGCAGCCAGGCACTGGTAGATGCTTTGAAAATGTTCTCAAGCTGTTGCTCGAATATGCATGCAGAGGGCTGGTGGCTGTAGCTGTAACCTGCATGTCTGCTCAACTAATCCCTGCCGGTGATTAGGCAGACTGCAGAGTGAGGAAATTCTCCAGTCTTGCCTGAAGTGCAGGCTTTGGAAAGGAAGCAGCCAGAAGGGGCTGCCTGAGTGTGTGGCACTCTGCAGTCTGCCTCTGTACACTGAAGAGCTGCTCTTCTCCTGTTGCAAGTTCTCTTTCACTCTGCTCTTCCTCTCTTGGCCATTTTCATCAGCTTTGCCTCTGCTGAGCGATGGCCTGCTGCCGTTTTACGCACGTAATCGTAGCGCAGAGAGGAGGAGAGCTTGGGCTTGATGAAGCAGACACTCCACTGGCTGCAGGGGCACAGCCTGCTTCCCCATGGGCCTCACCACAGGCCGCAGGGGACTTCTGCTCCGGTGCCTGGAGCACCTCTCCCCCTCGGGGCCTTGGCGCCTGCAAGGCTGTTCCTCACTCCTCTCACTCTCCCAGCTGCTGTGTGGCACAGCCTTTTTATTTCTTCTGTCTTAAATATGCTCTCAGAGAGCTGGCAAACAATATCATTTCTTGGCTCTGCTCTGGGCAGCAGTGGGGTCCTTACCAAACATGGGGCAGCTTCTAGATCCTTCTCACAGGAGCCACGCCCATGGCCCCCTGCTACCCAAACCTTGCCACATAAACCCCCTACACTCTGTCACTCTCACAGTAAAGAAATGCCCTCTCCTATTGCAGCGGAACCTCCTGTGCTTCAGTTGGTGTCCGTTGCCCCTCGTCCTGGCTTTAAATGGCGGCCTCCTGTACTGGATGAGACAGAAACAGCCCTTTTCAGCCCTGAGAACACCAACCAGCACAGCTTCTTTTCGGAATTCCTGCGACCTCATGCAATGTCCACGGCCTCTTCAGCTGGTCCTGGCATGGTCAAAGTGGCTGCAGGAACAGTAGCAAGACCACGTACCATCCCAAGGAAGGCAGATCGTGGCATGACTGTGAGAAAACCCAAATTAGAGTTATGCACTGACGCCGACAGAAGCATGGGGAAACCAAGTGGGCTCTCTGTACAGAACCAGTGCCCACAGAGCCTGAGGCATGCAAAATATTCAAGATGCAGATTCAGGAGTACAAGAAAGGAAAGATGATTCAAAGGCCACTCTCTGGGGTCAGCACCTGCAGCCAGCCACCACAAAGGGACTGCATTGTGCATTAGAGCATTCTCCACCCAGATGGAGGGCTGTGTCAGACAAAGGGGGAGTTCCTGTGGCCCTATGGGTTGCCCATGCCCCCTTCAGTACTTCCTAGCTTGGCCAACAGGGTAAAAGGATTTTATTTGGCCCAGACAAATAGATGAGAAGGCAGGTCTGCACCTAACAGGCACACAGACTGTGCTCTTTGTGTTTGGCAGGCGGCAAGAGGCCTTACTGGTCAATTAGTCTGGACCACATTATACATGAGTCCATCCTTCGCCCACATCGGGGCCTGCCTCATGGAGGGGTGCAGCTCAGTCACCCTTTCAGTTTTCCCATGCCCCCCCCCAGCTGTTCATTGTATGGCTAAAGTGGCTGCAGGACAAGCATCAGGACAACTTGGAATGGCAAGGAAGGCTTCAAGGGTCACTGAGAGAAGCATGGGAAACCAAGTGGTATCTCCATACAGAACCAGTGCCTGCATGGCCTGAGGGTGCCCAAGGCATCCATGATGGAGATTCAGGATTGCAAGAAAGGAAAGGACACTAAAGCACCACACTCTGAGGTGAGCTCCTCCAGCCAGCCTGCACTAATGGACTGCATCATGCGGGAGAGCATTCTCGGCCCTGATGGACGGCTGCCTGACAGGAACAGATTGTTACTGCAGCCTTCTCTATTGCATGAGACAGAAACAGTCCTTTTCATCCGCAAGAGCTTCTATCCCAATGATGAGAACCAGAGAAGAAGAGAAAAGGAATTCCTTCGACCTCAGGGATTCTGCACGGCCTCTTCAGCTGTTCCTGGCATGGCCAAAGTGCCTGCAGGAACAGCACCAGGACCACCTAGAGTACGGAGAACTGCTGGTCATGGCATGACTGTGACAAACCACAAGTCACAGTCTTCCATTGGCACCAACAGAAGCATTGGGAAACCAAGAGGGCCCTCCATACACAAACAGTGCCCGTATGGACTGAGGCCACCGAAAATATCGAAGATGGAGATTCTGGATTGCAAGGAAGGAAAGAGGAATCAAGAGCCTCACTCTGGGGTGAGCCCCTCCAGCCAGCCACCAGAAATGGACTGCATTGTGTATGAGAGCATTCTCGACCCAGATGGAGGGCTGTGTCAGACGAAGGGGAAGTTCCTACAAACTTACAAAACTGCCCATGCTCCTTTCAGCACTTCCCAGCTTGGCCATCAGGGAAAAAGGACTATCTTTGCCCCAGACAAATAGAAGAGATTGTACGTGTGCAGCTTGCAGGCGCACAGAGTGTGCTTTTAGCAACAACGCATGCACAGGGAAACTGTGTGGGCTCCCCAGTAAACAGCAGCCACCCAGGACTGACATTGAGGGCTCTACAGAAAACAAAACTATTGTTCCATTATCAATCAAGGGGGGTGATTGTTCATGAGAGGTTGCTTGAAGCACAAGAAGGGCTGTCCAAAAATGCCCATGCTGGGGCTGGCACTATGCCACCACAAAGTCCCTCTGTACGCTTCAGCAAGGCAAAGCCCCTCGTCCATCTGGACCAGGTAAAGCAGAAGCAGCGTGGGGCATCCATTGCCTGCCCAGAGGCCTCCAGAACACCACGCTCCCACCCCGTGCCTGTCTATTTTCACACCCCTGAGGCCATGTTTATGCTCCCCAGGGGATCACCGGGGGGAGCAGTGCTGGCATGGGCAGCGGCAGCTTTCCTTCTGCCTCCTGCTGCTGGTGGCTGGGGTGTGCGTGGAATGGCCCAAGTGGCTGCAGGGCTGGCAGCAGGACAAGCTGCGGTGCTGAGGCAGGGTGATCATGGCATCTGTGCCTCGCTAGCCCCTGGAGCTGCACTTTCAGAGCAAGAGGTCTGTGTGCAGCTCCAGGGACCATCACCCTGCCCATCGTGTCCTGCACAGCTACAAAGACATCGAGCACCTCCCAGGACCAGGGATCCTCCAGGCATCTGGGCTGGGGGGCTGCCTGAGATGAACGGGGAGGTCCTGCGGCCTCTTGGGTTGCCCATTGCCCCTTCAGCATTTCCCAGCCTGGCCAAAGGGGCAAAAGCACCATCTTTGGTGTAGACCAAGGAAAGGAAGGGCAGAGATGCACATGGCAAGCACATCAACTGTGCCCTGAATTGCAAGAAAAGTTTGTGGCTCCAACCCAGGCAGAGGAGCTGAAGAGCTGCCAGTTGGGGTATTTCCCAAAAGGAATCCATCAGCAATGGGGATGATCATTCATGATAGTCTCCTTGACCCAGATGAGGGCCACTGTCAGCAGGAGAAGCTGTCCAGGGGACAACATATACAGGAGCACCTGTTCTCACAGCTTCTTGTATTGTCCATGGCACACCCAGTGCTTCCCAGCCCGGCCAACACAGTATTTTCACAGCCCTGAGGCCACGTTTATGCCTGAGGAGCAGCGTGAGGCCCTGGAGCTGCACATTTGTGCCAAGAAGCTGCAGATGCTTGGGAGACGTCTGGGCATGAAGCGTCCATCTGAGTCAGCTGTGCCCCAGGAGGAGGGTGGCAGGGCAGAGATAAGGAGCAGCGCCCTGCCCAGCACACCCTGCAAAGCTACAAAGAAATCGAGCAGCTCCCGGAACCACGGATCCCAGCAGCCAGACTCCACTGAGGCAGTGCACAAGGGAAGTGGCAGAACCTGCGGGAACTCTACTCTGCCCTGCAGGGCAAGGCCCACGGTCACAAGTATCAAGCAAGGAAAGGAGTGACAGAGGACCAGGGGCCAGGCAGCTCACTGCTCTGGTCCAAATAAATCCTCATCCTAGCCCCGGGGTGGGAGTCATGATCTGTTTTTGAAGTGCCAGCAGACTTGCATTGGGCTGTGCCTGCAGGCTGGAGTGGGGTGGCAGGGAAGGGGTGTCCCTGGGCAGGGGGATTGCCAATTAGTCCAGTGTGAATTCACCCATTCCTCTCTTAATTCAGGGGTATTCTGACACTCACCGATGGAATGGCTGCTAGTGATCATGGGAGCAGATTGAGCAAATCCAAGGTTACCGCTGCATCCCAGTATTGGGAGCCAGAACGGACCTGCTGATGACTGTATAAGAAGCAGGAGAAGGGTAAGAGGGCCTCTCACAATTTTGACAAGGTTCCCTGGGTAACATCTGCAGCTGCTGGAGGGATATTAATGGGAGTATTAATACATGGAATTGTATGTCTTATTTGTAGATGTCTGTGTATCTCATGTTGAAAGCATTTGTGTAAGTGTATGTGTTTGAGACAAAGTATTGCTGTGAAGTGAGTTAATCCACGAGGAACACGAATCCACGAGAGATGATACAGACAAGTTTGGTTATTGTTTTAAGTGATATATTCTTGTGGTATGAATGAGAAGTGCAAGGGACCTCTCTGTGTGATTGCATGATTGTGCAATCATCTTGGGCACAACTGAAAAAAGACAGGCTCTGTCCTCTCGGCATCCTTCCCTTAGAAATTTAAACACATTGATGAGGTATCTCCTCAGTCTTCTCTTTTCCAGGATAAGGAGGCCCAGTTCTATCAGCCTATCCTTGTAAAGCAGGTGCTGCAGTCCTTTAATCGTCTTTGTAGCACTCCTCTGGACTCACTGCGGTAGTTCTATGTCCCTCTTGTACTGGGGGCACTGGAATAGGGTCCCCAGGGATTGTGGTTGCAGCACTGAACTTTTCAGAGTTCATGCAGTGTTTAGACAATGCTCTCAGACATTGGGTTTGGTTGTTTGGTCCTCTCTGGAGCCAGGAATTAGACTCGATGTTCCAGGTGGGTCCCCTCCAACTTGGGATATTCTGTGATTCTATGGAAGTGTGAGGTTCTGTATGGAGAGTGTTACTGGTTTCCCCATGCTTCTGGTGGTGCTACTGGAAGACTGCAATTTGTGGTCTCTCACAGACATGCCACGATCAGCCTTTGTCGGGACTGTTTGTTCTGCTGCTGTTCCTGCAGCCACTTTGGCCTTGCCAGGAACAGCTGAAGAGGCCATGGACAATGCATAAGGCCATAGTAATTCTTTTTCTCTGCTTGCCTGCCCCTCACCCTTCCAAAAGAAGCTGTGGCTGTTGTCTTCTCAGGGCTGAAAAGGGCTGTTTCTGTATTTTGAAGTACAGGAGGTTTCTGTAACAATCCACTCCTGTCAGGCAGTCCTCCATCTGTGTGGAGAATGCCCTCATGCACAATGCAGTCTGTTTGTGGTGGCTGGCTGGAGGAGCTGACCCCAGAATGTGGCCCTTGATTGCTCTTTCCTTTCTTGTAATCCTGAATCTCCATCTTGAATGTTTTGGGTGCCGCAGGCCCTGCGCTTCTGTGTGGAGAGTCCTATTGGTTTCATCAAGCCCAAGCTCTCCTCCTCCCTGTGCTATGATTATGTGCATAAAATGGCAGCAGGCCATCACTCAGCAGAGGTAAAGCTGATGAAAATGGCCAAGAGAGAAAGACTAGAATGAAAGAGAACTTTCAAAAGGAGAAGAGCCACTCTTTAATGTACAAAGGCAGCCTGCAGAGTGAGGAAAAGCTGCAGTCTCGCCTGAAGTGCAAGCTTTGGAAAAGAAGCAGCAAGAAGGGGCTGCCTGAGTGTGTGGGTCGGTCCCGCCAGGCCTGCAGAGATGGCATTACTGGCCCATGACACCAGCCCTTAATAAAGTCCTTCGTTAAGTGCTCATTTTAGCAGAAGTTGAGCAGTTGTGCTGAGGATTGTGCCATCAAGTGGCACCCAAAGTAATAAAGAGCTCCTTCCCAGCTTAGGGGGGGCTGAGAGGAGGCCTCGTGGCGGCCTGCAGCTCCCTCACGAGGGGAGCGGAGGGTCAGGCGCTGAGCTCTGCTCTCTGGGGACAGCAACAGGACCCGAGGGAACAGCTTGGAATTGTGACAGGGTTGTATAGGACAACAGGTTGTACAGGGTTGTGACAGTTGTGTGGTCAGGCTGTCTGTTTGGAAATTGGGGTTGGGAAGCAGGCTCCGTGGTTAGCAGTGGAATCCCTTCCTTATCACTGCAAGATGTGCACATCTTGTTCTACTTCTTTCCAAAGGCAGAGTCCAAATGTCTGATTCTTGTGTGATTCACTGGGGCCTCATAATTGCCAGCTGTATAGGGACTACACTGTAATGGTTTCTGGTTTATGAGGGTTTCTCAAAAACAGCAGTTCAGCCTGAGACACCAGGACAAGCAGTGGGCTCAGGTGGTCTCACCAGAACGAGTGTCACTGTGCAAGAGACAGCTCCATCACTGAAAACAGGGTCTGGTGATAAGCAAAGTGGTGGGGGACAAAAAAAGTGCCTGAAAGCATGTGCTTTAGAAAGGTGTTAGAGGATGAATCCCAAACTGGTCCACGGAGAATAGGACACCACTGGTGGTTCAGCAGAGTATCCAGATGCAAGTGAGAAGGTGGGATGTATATAAAATTTTGGACTCTTGTGGGATATATGCATGGCTGACCACAGAAACGATGAGGAAGAAGACATACTTTATTACCAAAACACATCCTTTTAAGTCTTTTTTTTTTTTTCCAGAAATGAATGAAAATCCTGTTGTGCAAAATACAGAAGGGGAGGCAATATCTGTATCCACTGCTTGGGAAGATGCAAGGAAGGCTGTAAAATGTTTTCCAGTTTATCAGGCTTGAGAGAGGATGACATACGCTCAGGGCAAATATTTTAAAAGTAGCAGCCCAGATAAATTGTACCCAAGAGCCCTGAAAGAATGGGTTGAGGGATCTTAGCAGCAGTGGTATTTATTTCTTATACAACTGGAATTTCCCTGGATGGAGATGCTGTGGCAGACAAGCATCTGCTGGGTATCTCCCTGCTCAGGCATCCGTGTCCCCCTGAGCACGGAACATCCTTCATGAGAGTCAGGCACAGAGGGATAGCATGGCTCTCACTACAAGTGTCTTACAAGAAGAGTGCAAAAGCACTGCTTGTGCTTTCTAAGAAAAGCCAAAGCAAAGCAAAGCCTGTGCAACTCCCACGTGAGGTTTTAAAGGAGGAATGGGAGCACAATCCATGCAAAGGGGCCCCTCTCTGCTGTGCTCCCCACCTCTGCCTCCTCCTCCAACCCCAGGTTGGCAAATAAATGTGAGCTGCTGTGGAGAGAGATCACTTCTCCCCAGACAAAGGGTAGCCCTGGAGCTTGCTGCTGGAAGAGAGCATCTCCTTGTGGTGTGTATATGGACCTGACATTACACAGGTACAGTTCTCCTCTTGTTTGAGGCCATTCAGAGGGCACGTGCCAATCACCAGCCATCTAAACTGCCCTCCACAACAAGGACATTCTAATATTACTTACCTTCATTCTAATATTGCTTAGCTGCTGTTTCTTGACAATCTGTCTCACAAAACCACGTGTTTTGTATAGCATAGCTTCCAAGTTGCTTTTCCCAGCCAGCAGCTTTTTGCATGTTCTTTGACATTCGCATAATCTAAACTCTGAGATCTCTCGTAATCTTGTTTGCAAACTGTGCTTCCATTACTTGTTCTTCCCTTTGCTATGGGGAGGGTATTATGGATGCCCTAGGAAGTGTACCAGTGGCAGGGATCCCTGTGGCAGTTTGGGGATTCCAAGTTGTCCTGGCTTGAATCGTGGCAGGGGGTGATTTGAGGAGGGCATGTGTACCCTGGGCAGCATCATCAACACCCATCAGCCTGTTCCTCTGGAACCAGTTCTGGGCATGATAACATTCAACATAATGGAAAATGAGTATTAAAGGGGTGAAGATGAAATCTGTAGGCACAAAGAGGCAAGGAAGGAGTTATAACGTTTAAAGGACGGGGCTGTCACACAGCTGCCAGCAAAGCTCCAGTCTGCGGTTATGCAGGAGGTGTGAAAAGCTGATCTGATGGCTCCCTCTGGCTGTAGGCTACGGGAATCTGTGGAAAATGCATCCTGTAGCTGCTCCATTCCTACAGACATCAAAGGAGCTGGGGAATCTCTTTGTTTTCTGGATCTGTGATCTGCAAAAGGACTCCTCCAACTCTTCGTCCTAGCAGTTTTGGGGCAAAGTGCAACCAAGGGGGTGGTGCTGATCTGGGCATCATCCAGAAACTGAGGGCGCACAGGAGCTGTTGGATCCTCATTTCACACTGGTCTGAGCAATAGCCTCGGCAATGTGTTTGGCTTGCTAAAAGGCAGAAAGTCTCAGATCTTTCCTTTCAACCCAAGGGGGTAATCATCCTCCTTTTCCCAGCTCTCATTATACCACAGCTGGGTGCTGCACCAAAGTTTGGGCTCCCACAGGAGAGACATTGAATAAGCAGGAGAGAGTTCAGTGGAGCTCACTGAGACGGTGGGTGCTGGAGCTAATGCCGTGTATGTGAGGAGCTGGGCTTGTCCTGCCTTGAGAAGGGATGGCTTTGAGGGGACCTGGGAGCAGACCCCAACACTTATGGGGGGATTATTGAGAAGGTGGAGCCAGGCTGTTAACGGAGGTGCACAACAGGAGGAGGAGAAAGTGGTCTAGCTTAAAACCTGGGGAGGTTTTTCACCATGGGGACAGTCAGCCACCAGGAGAGGGACTCAGAGAGTTTATGTGATCTCTGACCTTGGAGGTTTTCAAGTCCTAGATACACAAAGTCCTGAGCAGCCTGGTTTGATGCCACTGCTGCTTTGGGCAGGAGACAGGGCTAGAGACCTCTGTGCTGGATAGATATGTAATACTGTGAAAGGAGTGTGAGGAAGCAGGGGAAACCAGTAGCTGAAAATGGTTTTGGCCAAATGGAGCCTGAAAGAGGGATGGGGGAAGGCTGGAGAAAATGACTGCTGGTGCCTGGTGTGAGCCTGGAGGCAAGCTGGTCATGGCAAGGGCCTGCCTGAGGCACAGGGCTGGTGAAGGAGAGCAGGACCAAATAGCCTGGGGAGACAAACACAGTCATGCAAGACATAAAGTTAAATCTGAGCATTTCTATCTAGATTCAAACTCATCCCAACCTGTGCTTCTGCTAGCTCCAAAGGAAAGGGGAAATTAACGGAGCTGTTTGGAAAGCATTTGTAAATGATTTGGGCTGGTGTGGCCACGAGCCCATGGGGAGGGCAGCGAGGAAGGGGTTGCTGCTAAGTTTGGATGAACTGACAAACATGCACAGGAAGGCCACCGAGTGCCTTGGCCCTCTGGCAGAGAGGAGCACTCTCACCCTTAGCCAGCACCACGATATCCTCTGGCCCTCAAGGACAGTCCCTGCCTCTCACCCCACCCCTGTACATCTAGTTTGCCTCAGGCTGGTCTATCTCAAAAGCACACGAGGGAGTGTCTGTGTTATTCATCAGCCCATGCGGTGATGTTCCAGCAATGTCACTGCAGCCCAAGTGGTGCTCCAGGAGGATGCAGCCACTCCAGTGTCTCTGGTAATAAATCAGGAGATGCCAATGGGAGAGACTTTTCTGAAGCAATACACAGCCCCTGGTTTTGTGGTGGAGGTGGCAGGAGACCCCTGGCTGCAGCTTGGGAGAAACCAGAAGGAAAGGAACAAGCTGGAACTTGACTGCAGTTTCCCTCTGCTCAGCAGCGGCTGCTGCTGTCTCACAAAATTGAGAAATTGGCTGTGTGTGCTTTCCCCTTGCTCCTTTTATCTTCCCTTCCCGCTCATCCATCGACAGTCACCCAAAAAGTTTCTCTATCTGGTTATGTCCCTGTGATTTTCTGGGATGCTTTTCTCCTCCTGACTAATGAGAAATACTCCCCCTCTCGTCACGGTTGATGGCAAGGACACTGTTGGTGCTGCAGGTCCCTGGGGTCCCCTGCTCTGTGCTGGGCTCCCAGTGCTCCCCTGGCAGCTCCTCTGGCTGGAAAGCCCCTGCTTATCTCCCACCTGCTTTTCAAGAACATGCTCATTCCCCGCTTCCCCCCCCAATCATCCATTCCCCCCCCCCCCCCCAAAAAAAAAAGGAAAATTGAAAATACTTTTCCTATTTCTTCCTCCACTTGTGCTCCTCCGTAAAATTAATTGCGCTGTTTATTTGTTTCAAAATCTCCTCTCTGTAAGTCTGAGCAATCGTTCTGCTTTAACTGTCCTCGGATTTTGAGGACAAGCTGTCCTGTTTGTGTTATCGGCAAAAGCTCGAGGCTGTTGTGCCTGGAAGACTTCGCCCTGGGAATGGCCCGCCGTGCCGAGAAAGGGATGGATGGGATCTTCTCTAGCGGGATGCCACAGACGGGACAGACAGCAGGCCCCCGCATCCAGGTCGTTCAGATCCCTGCTCCCACAGCTATCGCTGGCCCTCCTCACCCTGCGCCCTGCCAAAATCCAGGCGTGTTTAGCCTGAGCTTTTTGCTTTGCAGCAGTGCAAGCGTTGCCTGTTGCCTTCAAAATTGTGTGCTGGCAGGGGATGAGGTTCTGGTGTGGCTGCCGGTGTTGCCAAATGCCTGCAGCCATTTGAGCCTGCTGGTAAATCTCCCCAGCTTGTGTTGTGCTGGCTGTGGGGAGAATGAGGGAGCTGCTGGCAGGGAAGGGAAGGAGAGGGGGACAGACCACCCCATACAATTCACCTGGGGTGAATTCACCTGCCCAGGCTTGGTGGGTCTGTGCATGGCCAGGGAAATGGGCTGTGTGCTCTGCTCTGCTCCTGTCCCCATGCTGGTACATCTGGTGGGAGCCACCCTGTTTCCTCAGATCACACGAGCATCACAGCAGTGTGTTTTAGCCCCCTGCCATGCTCTTGCAGGTATAGTGTCTGAGAAAATCTCTTCCCTGCCTCAAAAGCAGTAATACTGGGGGACCTTCCCCACCACCAAACAGCACATTTCGGCCACGAGCCCCTTTTAGGGGAGCATTTGGCTTCTCTCTCAGCTCCCATCCCCTGGGACTCGGTGCTGAACTGCTGGGAAGGGTCATGTTTGTCAACTGCCCATCACTCACTGCAGTCAGCCAGGGCCTCCTTCTTTCCTAGTGCAGCCAGCTGCAAGCTGCTTGCTTTGTACGGGGCTGCAAATGGGCTGGGGGTTCAAAGCGATCCCTCAAGCTTGTTCGCCGAGGGAGGACGACCTGTTTACTTTGACAGGGACAGCGGCTTGCTCAGTGGGTGGCTGCAGAAACCTCAGCACACAGCTGGACAGACACAGGGTGGCTTATCTGGCTTATTTGTCATGTTGGCCTGGAGTCTCCCGGCCATGAGAGATCGAAGGATACAAAATCTGGAGTCAATCTGCTCGTGTACAGCTCCAGCCAGCATCTACTGCCTGCGGCCGTAGGGCTGGGAGGGACAACACGAGGACACAGGGCTGTGATGGGGCTCCTCTCTGCCCAGGCTGGCCTCTCAGCCTGGCTCTGCAGGCTTCTTGTGGACACAGGAGACAATGAGATCCAGGCTCTGTGCTGGGAAGCATCACAGATGTCAGTCTCCTCTCCAGCAGCTCCAGGCTTCTTTTTCCCACCCTCACTGCCCCCCTTAGTTTCCCCCTTGAGGGACCTGTACCCAGTGGCCCTGGGGCTTGCAGCATCCCTAAGCTGGTGGCTAGAAACATCTGGGTTAGCACTGAGCCCTTCCTGGGAATTCCCTGCGTGGATGCCACAGGTTTGCTAGCTCGTGTGTTTTTGTGCCGGAGTGCTGACAAGAGCTGCTTGCAGAAACAGGCTGGAACTGTTTGCAAACCTTCCAGGCTGGGTCTTTGCCTTAATCTCTGTGATTAGCTCAAATGGAAAGGAACAGCTGGGCAGCTGGGGAGCCTGGGAAGTGGGACAAACACATGTGAAATCCAAAGCTTCCCAGAAATTGCTCTATATTGAATTTAGTGCTGAGAGACTGGAAGGTCAGCTTTTTAGGGGGATATCCTCTGAGTGGGAGAGAGGTGCAGACCTGGGTAGCAGCTCACGGTGTGCATATCCTGGCTATGCCATGAGGATGGAAGAAGGCATGGGTGCTGCATCTTCCCTCGTTTCTTCTTCCTCTGGGCCTCTGCTTACGCTGTTTGGAGTTCAGGGCTGGAGAAACCACTGGGCAGTTCAGTCTTAGCCCTGTGCAGACTACAGAGATTGTGAGATGGCTCTGGTGGCAGGGAGGCATTGGTGCCTGTGTGGAGACCCACGAGGGATGCTGCTGATCCACCCAGTCCTCCCAGGCTCACTGTGGCCCAGGCTGCAGGTCCCCAGAGGTAGCTTTCTGCACCCAACTCTTCCCGGGCAGCTTGGGGCCAGCTTGCTGGGACCTCTCATGGACAAGGAACCGTGTGTGTCCAGGGCTTGCACCTCTTCAGGGTTCTTCAAGATGCATCTCCCGTTGTACCTGTGAGGGCACCAGGGAGCTCCTGATGGGTTTGGGAATAGCGACAACCATGCAGAGGAAGACAAGCTGGAAACCTTTGCTGCAGGGTGGCCAGTGGCCACAGATCCTCCTGAGCACACAGATGAAGCCAGTGGGCAGCAGAGAGTGGGCGGATGCTGCATGTTGTTACAGGGAAGTCCTCGGAGGGAGCTCTGGGTCTACAATCTCCTAATCTGCACCCACCCCAGGAGAGCTCTTCTGATGTCCTGCTTGGTTCGCTTTAGTATATTTTAAATGCCTATTCCAGCAAAGTGTGCTGAACCCAGGCGGCAGCCAAGTCTCAGGACAGCGGGAATTTCCAAAAGATTTAGAAGAAAATGTTATGCCAATATTTGACAGGGGTATAGGGGCGGACCAGAAAGATGGTGCACGTGTCTGGGGGAACACTTAGTCACTAGCACATCCTCAAGCTGGAGGACATCTCTAGTAATAGAAAGTTTTTAAACGGGATAGTATTTTTTCCCGAAATCTTTATTAGACTAAGGAGCTCCCAAGGCAGATAACATCAAGTGGGAATGAAGGGCAGCTTGACCTCCAAGAGCTGCTTGGATGTTTGGAGAGTTATCCTTATCTCTGCAGTGTTGTAGCCAAAGTGGCTGTGTGTGATACTGGCTGGACGCAGAGCTCGGGCTCAGCAGCCCCGAGTTAATCTCTTCATTCCCAGTGACACACGAGCGACTGCAAACTTCAGCAGGTTCCAGAAGATCTATTAAATCACCCTGCATAACACGGCCAAAGCTTATGATGGGGCGGGGGGTGTTCCCCGAGCTGAGATGACTTGCATGAGAAGCTGCAGCCACGCAGACACCAGGTCGGCCGTCCACCCCGGCCGTTCCGGCCTCCCCTTTCAGAGAGGAGAACATTTTGTGCGCGCTTTCAGTTGTAAACACATTTCCCAGCCTTTGTGTTGATCTCCAGACTCTCATCCCAAGCCTGCTCAGCCTGCTCTGTGTGCCTGCTCGTGCTGCCACGGCACGGGGTGTGCCAGCCGGTCGGGGGGACACAACCTCGGGGTCACCGCGGAGGGAGCAGGGGCAGGCGGGGGGCACTGACACCCCCCTGGCAGGGGCAGTGGTGGAGCTGGCAGGGTCCTATTGCTTGGAAGAGAAAATAGAGACGGTGCTTGCAGCCCCCCGTGGCCCTGCTCCCCTCAGGGGTGGGAGCAGACGGCAAAGACGAAGAGAGCAGGAGCATCCGCAGAGGTTTTGGCACTGGAATGGCACACGGTCCTCCGCTGCTGGCTCGAACATCTTCCCCCTCTCCCTCCAGCAAGGCTGTTGTTTTGCAATACTGGCAACTCTCACAGAGACCTTCGGGACTGGAGCAGAGCCCTGGACAGATGGGAATTAGGGCCATGGCCCTTGTGGTCTTCCTGGGGGTGCAAAATCCCCTTCCTGATTGCAACCACAGTTGATTACTGCTGGGCTACAGGGGGCACAATCTGGTCTGAATCTCTTCTTGGCAGCCCCGAGCTCCTCCAGACATCTGTGACATGCGGGGTCTGCTCTGCTGCAGGGTGCTGGGACAGGACCGAAGAGGGAGGCAGGGATGGGACCCCTGGACCCTACAGCACGGAGCTGGACCTGCAGAGCGCACGCACTGCAAGGCTCCCTGGTGTGTGCAGAGACATCCAGCAGCACAAACACCAGAGGCAGATCTGCTTTGAGTGCTCATGGATACTGCTCTATCTGGTGTCTACATGCTGCAACAACCCTGGCTGTCCTAGGACCATCTTGCTGTCTCCTTCGCTCCCTTCAAAGGAGAAAGGGCCTCCTGAGCTACCATGAACTGGTCTGTAAGGGAAGAGAAGTGGGAAGGGACACCCACCAGAGCACAGGGAACATAATATTTGGAAGTGGGGCTCTGCTTGAGATGCTCCAGCCGGCCGGCAAGCGTCGGAGCGCTTTGGTTCAGCGGGTGGCTGCAGGCGGTGTCCGGTGGGCTGGGAGCAGCGAGGGGCTGGAAATTCCCTTTGGGGCTGGGGATCAGGCGAGGCGGCTGCTTGCAGCGTGGGAGCAGCGGGGAAAAGCAGCAGGGGCAGCGCCGGGAGATCTCCTGGCAGCATCCGCCTGCCAAAGCTTTGGAGATTCATCACAAGGATGGAGATGAGGCACACCAGCCCGTCGGGACAGAGCAACTCTGGGCTGTGGGAAGTGCCAGGTGTGCCAAGGCAAATTGCTCGTTCACCTCCCCAGGTCAGGGAGGAAGGATTCAGCCCTTCTCCAGAAGAGATGTCAGCTTCAACGCTGCTTTCTGGCTGACATCCTTCTTCCAGGACAACTCAGTTTCGTGATGAACCTCACACAGTTTGGAAGCACAGAGGGAGCATGGGTATTTGGGTCCATGGCATCACCAGAGCAGCCTGGGGTTTGCTGGGGACTTTGGAAATGCTCCACAGTCTCCACAGCACCTCCAGCTCTGTGTAGCTGGAAAGACTGGGGGTTCCTTCTGCCCACTGTGGGATTGCCCTGTGGTGTATTGGGTGGAATTGTTGTTTCATGAGGTGTTCTTCATGGAAACTGGATGCTCTTTAGACACAGGAGAGCTCATCACTGCTGTCACTGTGGGGAACAGACTGTGGGCCGTGTCCAGACACAGTGGTGGAGGACTGCTTGCTGGTTTCTGGTCTTTTTCTGGCCCTGCCACTTGTGCTGGACAAGCACAGCTGTAGGGCAAATTTGGTGGGACACAAAGTGCTTGGGTGCTTGTGAAGGCTGCACACCAGCCTCCTGCTCCATTACAGACACCTACTAACACTTCCCCAGTGCCATAAAGGCAGGCTCTGTCTAGGTTACTCCATATCAGGCTCTTTTAAAAACTCTGTAACTCCTCATCTTTTCCTTAAAACCTTGTCATTTTTCTTCTGAAAGGCTGACTCTAGAACAGGCGGTGTGTAAGCAGCGGTCTGCTGATGGGTGTATAGACAGGCATCACCTCCAGTCTGTGATTCCCTGATGTTTGTGCCAGCCATGCATTTTGTAAGTAGAGGGTATTTTGGCAGCTGAAACTACTGAGATTAGATGTTTTGATAGACAGCGGGGCTATCTGAGCTGTGCTTACAGAAGGATGCTTGCCTTGATTGATCACAACCGTGGACTCAATGACAGCTCCTGGCCTGTGGTCAGACAGGACGAACATACCCATTGCTCCTGTCCTCCAAGTCCATTAAAACAAAACTCCCTAACTACTGCCTTTCAGCCTGAGGGACAGCCTGGCTCTTTCCAGGTGCAAGGCAGGGGGTGATTTTCCCAGCGTGGAGCCAGGTGCTCCTGCTGCATGGTCCGAGGGGTTTTGGCAGGCGGATACTGCCGGGAGGTCTCCCAGCGCTGCCCCTGCAGCTCTTCCCTGCTGCTCCCACGCTGCAAGCAGCCGCCTCGCCTGATCCCCAGCCCCAAAGGGAATTTCCAGCCCCTCGCTGCTCCCAGCCCCTCGGACACCACCTGCAGCCACCCGCTGAACCAAAGCGCTCCGACGCTTGCCGGCCGGCTGGAGCATCTCAAGCAGAGCCCCGGCTCCAAACACTGCTCACCCTATGAACCAAAGGGCTCGGATGCTTGCCGGCCGGCTGGAGCATCTCAAGCAGAACCCAGCTCCAAACACTGCTCACCCTATGCTTACCCCCGGCCTCCTTTGGAGACCAGTTTGGGGGCCAGGCCAAACGTCCCATCCCATCTCCCAAGGTCTTTGGTGTGTCTGGGTTAACCACGGCTCTGCGTGTGCCTGCAGGGAGGTTGCTCTGCCTCATGCAGGACATTTTGGTGGAGCAGAGCATCCCTCCTGCGTTGCTCCTGGCTGCCAGAACCACTCTCGGGCCACCCCTCGTGCCTTCAAGCATTGCCCTCACTACAGAGTCAGCTACGGCGGGCCTCCGACAGCTCCAGCGCTCTGCCCCGTACCGCTGCTAACGACCGGTCGAGTTTGGAGATGGAGCTCATAACTTCTTCCTATTGTTTAATTGTATCCGGGCTGGGCGAGGCCTGTGCATTGTGGAGCGGGGCTCCCTGAGCCCCCCCTGACCATTTCCTCCCTGTCCAGCAGCTGTTTCCTCTCCATACAGCTGCTGGGAAGTGCTCGGCCACTCCTCAGCCCCCTCGGCTGCAGGCTCCGGCTGGTGGCCCGCGGAGCTGCCCCTCCACCAGCCTGTGCCTGGCGCCAGTGCCTGGCAGCTCCTCACCCTGCGGGGCTTCACCTCCTGTCTCCTGGCTCTCTCTCCATCCCCAGGCACTTGTGTTTTGCACCGCTGCCAGGGCGTTGGGTTGCTTCTTCCCTGTTCGGGGCTGAAATGGGGGCAGAGCGTTTTCCACTCCTGGCTGAAGCACATCGAGTTCCCAGCTCACACGCTGCTCTAACACACTCTGCGAACCCTCCTGAGCCTTCCCAATGTTGTGCTTCATTTCCCTTTGGCTGTCTTCAGTTTCTCTGTCTCCGTCTCTCCCCTCCTGCCGAGCTTGCCACGGGTGCCAGCTCCTGTCTGCTGCGGGCGCTGGATCCGGCCCCTCCGGGCGAGATCTTTGGGGCCGGGCGGGTGCCAGGGGCGCGGGGCAGAGCGGGGCTGCCTGGCGGATGCTTGGGCGTCTGCAGCACGGCTCTGCCTGTTTTCAAGCACCGAGTCCCACGTCCCTGGGCACGGAGCCGTGAAATGGAGAAGGAGCGGTTTCCTTTCCGACAACACTCAGCCGCCTCATTTCCCAGCAGCTTCCTAAATCTCGCTGAATTCACACGCTAGGCGGGCCGGGCTGGGGCTGTGCCTTTGAGCCGAGTGTGCCCCTACCAGCGTCCCTGCTCGGACAGAGCCCAACTCAAACCTGGAGGCAGCCTTGCTGACTGCCTGGCTTGGCTGGCAGATACCTGGTGCCTTGCCTGGGGGATTTATGACTTGTTACCTCTCCATTTTCAACAAGAGGCTGGGCTGGCGCCAGCAGTTTCCACTCTGTTTTTACTCTGCTGCAGGGAGAACCGTGGGGTTTCTGGATGGAGGATCGCCGTGCTCCTTGCTGGGAGAGGAGCTGGGCCAGAGCTCGGTGGAAGGGGTGGGGACCAGCTGAGAGGGGCCCTGATTTTGGAGGGTTATGCAGACTCCAATTGGCACGCTCTTCCCTGCAGCACCCACTTCCTTCTGGCCTAGCATCTCTGCCGAGAGGAGGAGATGAACTGTGCCCCTTTACAGCAGGAACCTCGGCCACTGCATGAAGGTTTTCACCCTGCCATGGAGGGACCAGCAGCTCCCCTTCCAGCAGGCACCAAATTTTCTGGTCCAGTGGTGACAAACATGCAAGTTCACAACAGCCTGAGCCTGGAGGATGAGAGTTGAGCACCCCAGCCCACCAGCTTCCCCTGGGGAGGGGGAAAAAAGGCAGAGCCAGCCCAGCCCCTTGCTTTTGGGTTGGGGGGAGTGCTACAAGCAGCGCTGCATACCACGCAGGCAGAGCTGGAGAAAGAGGACATCGTGCTGCGCTGCGGGACTGCTTAGCTCCCTCTCAGCATTTCAACCATAGCAGATTTCTCAGCAGAGAGCCAGCACTGCCCCAAAAGCCTCCCAGCATCTCTGTGGATGTGCAGGCAACTGAAGAGTTAACCCCTTGCACCCACACCCAGCTGGGAAAACACTTTTCCTTGGGGTCAGAGTGCTTGGGGTGCAGGGGGGCCAAACCTGAGGATGTCAAAGCTCTGGTGTGCGGGGAGGGGGGTCCTGGGGTGCCCTTCCCAGCACCAAGTGCTCACCCTCTCTTCCCATCAGCCCTGCCACACGCTGGGGACAGGGAGGCAGCCGGCGTGTGTGCCGCGGGCTTCCAGCAATTCTTTCCCATTTCCTGAGGACCGCCGCCGCGCTGCATGGCATTTCTGCACCGTGTGGCTGACAGGCAGCCCGCTCCCCTTCCCAGCGGCGGGGGCTTTCCAGGCTGCGGGCTCGGCGAGGTGTCTCAGTGGCTCGGTCCTGGGAATCGGGGGCCTCTGCAGGAAGGAATTTGCTGGTCAGCGGGCTGAGCGCAGCCGAGCGACCCCGTTCCTGTTAGCAGTGACTTTAACTTGGACGCGGCGTCCAGGAGGATTTGGAAATTCCCACCCCCGGGATGGATCCCCTGGATGCCCTCTGCCTGTGTGTGCACCCGAGGAGCCTCTGCTGCCGGCCCCGAGCACGCCGAGGAGCAGACCCTGCTGCAAGCCAGGGAAGCAATTCATAAGCAAACTCCAGGCTCTGGTGCTGGGGTGTGGGGTGCCAACATGGGAAGTGTTTGGGATGGAGGCTTGAGCGAGGCTCTGCAAGCTCCTGGGGTGATTTCAGTGCCTGGGAAAGTGCCAGAAGCAGGGTGGCTCTCACCACGGTCCCACTGCTTCTGCACACAGGGTGTGAGGGTCCCTGCCTAGGACCCTCTCCCCTCTTTCTGCAGTTTGAGACACGTGGAGGGAGGGAGCTGCCTGAGCTCAGGGGGAATGGAGAGCCTGGGTGTGGGGGTTCCAGTGCCTGGGACACCAGAGAGGGTCACCCTGCCTGCTTGCAGCCCCCTCATGCTGCACCTCTGAGCTCTGGTGGCTGCAGGAGCCCAAGCTGGTGAGAAATGGGTGTAAGTGGGCACATGCCCGAAATTGTGCCTGGCCAGGGCAGAGCAGAGAGGCTGCTGGAGGCTGCTGGTGTTGGAGAGCCCTTTTTAGGGCTTTGCCTCTGTCCTCACACCCCTGGCAGCTCCTCTGTTCCCCGAAGGTGAGGTCTGCCCGCAGACGGATGCTTATCCCACTCTCACTGCCAGAAGCTCCCTGCTTTCTCCCTTGGCTGGGGGGAAAGGTGGCAGAGCAGGGCACCTGGGGAGGATGGGGTGAACTGCGGGCTCTGGGAGGATGGGTGCAGGAGGGGAGATGTGCACAGACCCTCCATGGGCCCTGCAGGTACCTGTGGCCTCCGTGGGCTTGCCCAGCCCATGAGCATGCTGCTGGGTACCCCTGCCCTGAGCTTGTGTCCCTCCAAACCTCCTTCCCTGCAGGGACTGGAGCGAGGGTCCGCTCAGCTGGCTGTTTTCTTTGGGATGCAAATTGCAGTGACCAGAAACTTGCCAAAACTGATGCCTGCAAAAGGGGACACGTGCCCTGACCTTCCTCAGCAGCTTGGACCTCGTTTGGGGCTGGCCTCCAGCCAGAGGATGCTGCTGCAGTGTCTTCAAAACACGCAGAAAGCCAGGGACTTTCCAGGAGTCTGCTGCTGCAGCCGGGGCTGAGACTGGGCAAAGAAGGCAGCGGGGCTCTGTGCTGGGCTGCAGAGCTCTCCTGGGTCTGACTGGTTTGTGCTGGGGGCCACTGGTGGCATCTCTCCCCTCTCCACATCACTTGCCTTTGTACCTCGTGCGCTCCAGGACTGGGTTGGCCAGGGTGGGTGGCCAGGGCTGGGGTTAAGGGCGCAGCGATGCCCTGGTTTCTCCAGCACACTCCTGTCCCTGCAGTGGGACAGGAGATGCTGTTGGTGTCCCAGCCGTGCCAAGGCTGTGGGGTTCACCTGGGTGCTCGGTGCCTGGGCACTGCTGCCTGCAGAGGTTACAGGATGAGGTCTGGGAATGCTGTAAGAGCTCTTTTTTCTCACCCTGTCCTGATGCCACCAACGCTTTGGGGTTGGAGGGATGCACGTGGAGACCCACACCCCCAGGGGATGCATCCACAGGCAACTTGCTGCTGCCCACAGCCCACTGCCTCCTCCCCAATGAGGGGGCGAAAGCCAAGGCTCACTGCTCTGCTTTCTGCAGAAGTTGGAACTTCTCCCCTGGCTTACTCATTTTCCTCAATAGCTGCTTCTGAGGGTCCTTATCAGCAACTGGTGAAGAGTCCTGGGGCTGCAGGAGCAGCAGCCCAAAACGAGGGCAGTGGGGTGCTGCAGCCAGGGCTGGGGAGATGAAGGGGACTTCTCGCTGGTGGGGGCTGCCTGGGGAGAGCTGGGGAGATGCCAGGACTCAACTTTTCTCAGAGAGACCCTGGGACAGGGCATGATGCAGCAGCACAGGATGCACACAGGGAAATTCCGAATAAATAGTGGGGAAAATGCTTTCAACATGAGAACATTTTGAGCGTTGGAACAGGTTGCCCATAGTGGTTGTGAAATCTCCATCCCTGGCCGTGAAATCTTCATCTTTGGTCTCTTCCAGTCCATGGCCTGAAGCTGTGGAGGTCTCTGGCCATCCCCTGCTGACAGCAGGAGATGCTCTTAGGGTTGCCTTTGCCCTTGCAGCTCAGCTCCCCCAGACCCAGACCCAACCAGCCGTGCCCAGCCTGGGGCTTTGCATTTTGTCATTTGTGTTGGACCTCAGGAGGAGCCCAGCAGCCCCCTCCTCAGCTGGTTGTGGTCCCTGCTCATCTTCAGCTCCCCACAATCTGGTATCAGTAACAGGCAGCATGCAGACACCTGGGGTTTTCATGCTTACAAAAGGGGAGCGGGCTGTGCTGTCACCCCCAGCCCCATTTGCAGCTCAGCCCCGGCACACCCCAGCCCTACAGACATGCTCAGAAATCTGAGGAGCCCCTGGGGGCTCGGGGGCAGGAATGCAGGGTCACCTTCTCACCCGCATGGGTGACTTGGCTCGGGAGCAGAGCGCAGGGTGGGGAAGTAGCAAAATTCACTCCTTGCTTTCCTGGATGGCTTGGCCACCCGCCAGGGTCCCTGCTCTGGGAGCAAACAGGCAAACAGCAGCGGCTGGGAGCTTGTAGAGGCAGGTTGTGGGGCCGGGGAGGAAACAGGAGCCCGCAAACACATCTGGACGTGGTGGGGGCCGCGTCTCGGGCATGCCCCCCGCCTGGCACCCCGCTCCGTGCTGGGCAGCTGGGGACAAGACAAGACACATCCGCAAAGCGGGGCTCGCTGCTTACAGGAAACATCCCCCCTCCCTCCCCTCCATCACCCAGCCTCCGGCCGGCTGGTGGGCGGCCTGCCAGGGGGGGGCCGAAAATGAAAGCAAAGTGTCCGGAGATAAATAGGAGCAGCCGAGGAGCGGGACAGCAGCGTGCACCCTGCTCCCAAACCCCCTGCAGCTCGCCATGGCTCTGCGCATCCTCCTGCCGCTGCTCCTGCTGGCCGCTGCCCTCCTGCTCCTCCCGGCTGAAGGTGAGGGGGGCGCAGGGGTCCGAGCCCCCCCCTGGGCTCCGTGCAGGGTGCTGGACCCACGGGTGGTGCAGCCTGGGGTGGGTGTTTGGGTGTTGGAGCCGGCTGGTGGGGTGGCAGCACCCTGAGATTTAGGGCATGGGCAGGAGGTTGAGGAGCAGCCCCTTGCAAGAGCTCCCACCCTCGCTTTGCTGCCCTGTGCTGGTCGGGAGGAGGAGGTAGAAGAAAGTGACTGGAGGGACTGTTTTATTTTGCTTATTTTGCTTTTAGTTCTCACTGCTCTGTATAGCAACAGGCGATAAACTACATTAATCTACTGCATGCTGAGACTGTTTTCCCTCTAATGGTACCTGGGAGGGATCTCCCTGTCCTTATCGCAGCCCACGAGCTTTCTTTCATCCTGTTCTCTCCCCCTGTTCTTCTGAGGAGGGGAAGTGAGAGAGCGGCGTGGTGGAGCTCAGCTGCCTGTCCGCATGAAACCACCACAGCATCCTTCCCCAAAACGACATCGAGCAATCCCATGCCCTCAGCCCGTCGTGCTGCGCTCCCCCAGGCTGGGAAGGTGCCGAAAAGAGCTTGGAAGGGTCTGAAATCCCACATCTCCTCCTTTCTGCAGGTGTTGACAATGTGGCCTCAGACTGCTGCCTGAAGACCAGCAGGAAGACCATCCCCAGAGCCTGGGTGAAGTCCTACAGGATCCAGGGCCCCGAGTCGGGATGCCTGCTGCGTGCCGTCGTGTGAGTACCCTGGTGCAACCGGGGCCACCCGGCACGGTTCGGCTTCACCCAAGCCCTCCCTGTGTGCTCCCCACATCCCTGCACACCCCCGCAGCAAACCTCTCTGCCCACCCCACAGGTTCACCACTAAGAAGGAGAAGAAAATCTGCTCCTCTCTCACCAGTCCAGCCGTCCAGAAGCTGATCCGCAGCCTGGAGGAGAAGCAGAAGACCCCCCCTCAGAAGCCCCAGGGCAGATCCAAGCGGCAGAAGCGGAAGCAGGCCTAAGCCAGGCCTGGAGAGGTAGGCGAGGAGCCGGGGGGGACACGGGGCGGTGGGGCCACCATGCTGTCCCCCACCCCAACCCATCCCCTTGAGCAGCTCGGGGGCTGTCAGAGACATGCTTGGGGACGTGCAGGGCACGTCACGTCGTGCATGGCCCCCCAGCCACTTTGCTCCCGCTGAGACCCTCACCACCCCTTCCTTGCCATCCTCTCCCCCAGGACGGATGCTTTCCCCACCAACGACCGACCGCCTGGCAATGGACATCCACAGCACGCCTGCCTGCCAGCCCTAGGGGGGTGAGGAGGGGGTCTCTGGGGGGGTTTTGCCCTTCCCCACAGCCCCCTCCCCACCGCAGGCACCCCCACACCGGCTGGATGCTGCCGGTGGTGGGGGGCACTGGCTGCTTGCTCGCCCACGGCCACCCCAGCCGAGTGTGGCCCATGGAGGTGGGCAGCTTTGCCACGGTTCCGGGGCTTTCTGCGGGGCACCCGGTGGGATGGCAGCTTTGTTTTGGGGTTTTGTACATTTGTATTTATATTAAAGACTCTGCTTTCATTCAGTCTCACCCAGAGGGCCCTAATTCTGGCTCCTCATGCTTCACAGAGCACCCTTTATGCTGCAGGCTGGCTTGTCTGGAAGGTCGCTTTTATTTTTCTTACTGAATAAGCGGTGGCTACGGTTCACTCCCTTCCGGCCCCTTTTGCTCCTTTCCAGCTTGCAGGGCTGCGGGGCGCCAGGCGGGTCCCACGTCCCACTGCTCACGGGCTGCTGGCTGGGAGCTGCCTCCACGGCCACTCGTGGGGCTGAGCAGCAGAGGGGGGCTGCACGGTGCCACGGCCCCACTTCTACAGCTGTTGCAGTGTAGTTTGCAGGAAGACAGGCTTTTTCAAAACATGTTTTGATTTTATTAAATCCTTTCTTTTCCCTTTTTTATTTTTTATTTTTTTTTTGGCATAAAATTGCAATGAAATCAGAGCAAGCTTTTCATTTCAGTGCAATTTTACCCCTTTATCCGCACATGGTTTTGCTGTATTCAGAGATTCAGAGATTAGTAAGCCAGGCGCTTTGCTTTCAGGAAGAAACTCTCTTACACTTTATTCTCCCAGATGAAAAGCTTGCATGGTGAAAATTGCGCGCAGGTGGGGGAATAGAAGAGTTTGCAAGATTCATTACAGACACGCTGCAGTTGCTTGTGAGCAGCTCTATCTCAAATCCTTAGTAAAATGAGAAATCTCTGCCCTGCGTGCGCTGGCAGGTGAGGCTGAAAGGGTGGGCATGGAAAGGTCCCAGGGAAACATCAGCTCCCTGTGCTTGCAGACCCCTCTGGTGTGCCGAGGAGCGATGGAAGGGCTCTGCCACAGCTGCAGTGTTATTTGCTTGCAGAGATCTCAGACACGGACTTTGGTCAGTAAAGCTCTATTAAGCTGTATAATTGCAATAATTGGATTTGTGGGGCTTAGCAATATCAGCAAAGGCAGCGTTCTGGCTGGGGATAGCTTGTGGCTTAGTGCTTCTATTAAGCACGATTATCTGGCTTGATTGCTTTATCGGGCAGGCATCGAGGTGTATTCTTTTTAAGACTGTGTAAAGAAACTGTGAAGAACTCGACACCGGCCCCAGGCACCAAGCTGTCTCTGTGTCGCGACGGTGCGCGGCTGTCCGGGCTTCAGGCAGGATATAAAGCAATAAAATATATCCTTTAAACCCAAACCCAGTCCTTCTGCCTCTCTTGATGTCCTTTGGGAAGCGCTGCAGGGGTCGGGTGGGGGGGTCCTCGGTGGAGGGGCTGCTCTCCTGCCCCACAGATCGCCCCACTGGTCTTGGCTTTTGGTCTG
Organism: Aythya ferina; assembly: GCF_964211825.1. NCBI lineage: Eukaryota > Metazoa > Chordata > Aves > Anseriformes > Anatidae > Aythya > Aythya ferina. Next base: position 9,658,074 of record NC_140299.1, on the reverse strand, counting down.
AGCAGTTCTAGTAAAGGAGGTACTGGTGAGGCTCTGCTCTGGCCTGGGAGCTGCGGGACTGGCCCGGGCTTCTGCAGGGGTGGCTGTTGTGCTGGTGGCGTCAAGGGATTGTGAAATTGTGGTAAAACCCCCTGGAAAGGACGCTCAGCCAAATAGGTCTGCAACCACAAAGGGCAAAGCGTGAGGAAACAGCTGGAGCGAGCCAGCACGTGAAGCGCTGCCTGTTTTCTCTGAGGCTGCAAATATAAGCACTGCAGGGGATTTTCTTCCCTCAAGTGTGAGATGGCTTTTGGGCTAAGACGGGTTAAAAGCTCTGGCCTTGCGTGTGCTCTGTAGCAATTTACCCTAAAAGTAGTGCTTGTAGGGGAGCCATGCTTGGGCACGGATACCCAGGCATCAAGGCACACGTGAGCACAGAAGACACAGATGCACAAATGCAGCCCCCATGTGCCACCTGCCTGCATGCACACGGGCATCAGCCCACCAGCCTCACTGCAGAGCTCTGCTTTTAGGGAAAATAAGGTGCAAGAGGTGGTGGGGCCCTGTGATGGGTGAGGAGGGTGGTGGAGGCACTGCTGTGATGCACGGTGGGGTGTGATGGCACCGGGGAGCGTCTCCGAGGGTGCTCCGTGAAAAAGGAATGATGGCCTGGGTGGGCTTTCAGGGAACGCGGCCACCCCAGAGCAGAAAGGATTAGGTGACAGGCAGAAAGTAGCCAAGCAAGAGAGAAACCACACGCCGCAGCCAAATGAAGGGAAGTCCTGAACCCGGGCCAGATAATGAGCTCAGCACTTACCCGGTGCAGACGGAGCTCCGCGCTCGCCCTGGCAGCGCAGCGGCGTGCTGGGCTGGGATGCTGGGCTGAGCTCCAGCGATGCTCAGCTGGGGACACAGGCACAGGATCTGTCCCTCCACACCCAAGAAACAGGAGCAGCATGCTAAAGGGGCTGTGGTCTCCCAAAACATCATCATCAGAACATGCAACATGCGGGACAGCGATTGCGTCTGGACCTTGTGCCCCTCTTAGATAGGGGTGGGAGAGGGCTATGGGTTTGAGTTATTAAATGGGACATGCAGGCATGGAGAGCCAGCATCTCCAGCCAAGCTGCTCTCCTGGGCTCTGCCAGGGTCTTGAGAGCAGCACAGAGGTGGAGGAGCAGCTGGTGAGTGATGGGGACTCCCACACTCCCTGGTCCATCCAGGTCCTGCAGGTCCCCAGCCCAGAGCCTCCTCCCAAACCTTTTTTCCCCTGAGAGATGGGTGCTGCCCTGTGGAGGCTGAGCAGCACCCAGCTGAGGGGGCCTCCTCTGCATCAGCGATGCACCTCATGCACTTGACCTCAGCATCCATGATGTTTTAGGGACAGACAGGCTCCAGCAGTGCAGGAGTGGCACCTTGGGCATCCCTCTTAACCAAGCCCTCAGGCCTGTCTTTGCTGTCTTCTAGCCAAAGGCATGGCTTGTTCATTGTTTTTTCCTTAATTCCGCTTGATCACCTTGGCAAGGTTCCCTCGGCTGGAGGAGATCCAGCAGGGCCCTGTGTGCTGGCTGTGGCCATAGTCCCTGTGCCACCGCAGGACTGGAATGCGATGGAAGTAGCGTGGGGGCCTCTCCCATGCTGGGCTGCCGTAGCAGAGACAGAGAAATTGAAACAGCTGTGATTCTGGCCCAGTATTTCCCAATGTGGTAAATGCAGCCAGGCCAGATCCTGCCCCAGGGACTGTCTGTGCCTGGAATACGCTGGAATTCCCCCTTTGCCCTTCCCAGCTCCACGTCTTGGAGGTGGGAAACGGAGCACCACAAGGCACCGCAGGGAGAGCCCAGGGGGGCTCGGGGAGGGTTGCAGCGGGGTCAGCGCTGCCTGAGCAGAGCCCAGGGATGCAGGCGATGCTCACACGGCCTGTTGGCATGTCAATGGGTTGGATTTCCCGTGAGGAGCCCCCTTCGCCTCCTGCACAGTTTATACTTAAATTAACAACTGCTTTACCCAGCCTTCTGCAGGGGTGAGCTCTGGGGGATGCTCGTGCTGCCTGCGGCGCCTGGTGCTGGAGGAGGCCTGGGTGGCCCAGCACACGCCGTGCCCTCCCCTCTTCCCAAGTTTCACCACAGGGGAATGGGGTGACCACCCTGCCTGTCACAGGGACGCGTTTGGTAGATGACCACGCTCTTCTTAGAAATCCCACTGACCCCAATGGAGGTCATGTCCCCCTTTCACAACGCGGAAAGCCCCTTTCCTCACTGTCCCATGCACCTCCTGGGGAGCGGGGGTGACTCAAGCCCAGCCATGCTTTCACCCCCTTGGCACCCGCACAGCTCGTGGGGAGAGGCAGAGCCTCCGTGTCCCTCAAGGCCTGGGGGCTGCCAGGGACAGTGCAGGACTTAACCCATATGTGTTCCTGGATCTCACATCCTCCTTTCTATCCATGGCCAGCCCTTCACCACGGGCCCCCCGCAGTGCCTCCCCGCAGGAGGGGACCCCCAACACCCCTCGCTTCTCCTGCAGGCCTGGCTGTCAGCATCCTGGCCAGGGGCCATCGTTCTCCCTGCTGTGGGGTCTCTTTGGGGATCAAGTGGAGACTTTGTCCTGGCACCAGCCTGCAGCCTCATGCCACCCGAATCTTTCTTCCGCCAGCCAAGATTTCTCTGCGATAAAGAGGGTTTGTAAGTGCTGAAAGCAGGCAGGACCACAGCTAAGCTGGCACATCCTGTTTGCACTGCTCTTCCTGCCTGCCTGTCCCCTCCAGCAAGGAGCTGGGTGTGGGCACAGCCTGAGGCAGCACTCTCCTGATGGAGGACATCAGCCCGAGGTGCAGGCATGAGAAACCTTGGCTGGAGGCACAGCAGGAGTTGAGGCATCCCCCTTGCCACATGCCAGGGCTGGAGCAGGCTGGCTGAAGGACAACCACACGGTGGTGGCACTGGCCCAGTGGTGACCTCGAGGAGGAACAGCCCCTGTCCCTGCTCTGCTGTGAAGGTTTGCAGCATGAGCGCGATCTTTGCCCACGCATCCTTCCAGTGAGCTGCTGGCACCTCGAGCAGCACACACAATCTCCCTGGGGGATTTCTGCTCATGTACCAGTATAAGACATGTTCCCAGAAAGCTTGATTGCTGTTTTTGGCCATAAACCTGTTTGCTGGGTTGCCTGGAAGCCGTGCTGTCCTTCGGCATCTCAGCTCAGCCTCAGGGCAGAGCATGCCGGCTTGGCTGCCCTCCATCTGCCAGCACTGCACAGGGGCACCAAGGTTTTGGATGTGCCTGGTATTCTGGCAGTGGAGAGGGGAAAGGGGAAAGCCAGACTCCTGCAACCAGGTTGGGGGGCTTAGGGGGAGTCAGGCATCACCCTATTACTGACAAACACCCCAAGAATGGAGTGGAGGCAAGTTGTCCCCCTCAGCATCACCAGCTTGAGACCATGTGGTATCTCTGGATGTCCCAGAGAGGCTGTGGAGGATGAACTGGTAAATGCAGAGGATGAAACCCCACAAGTGCTTTCCCAGGGCTGCAGGGTGTTTTTGCAGGGTGAGGGTCCTGACTGGCAGCCCCCATGCCCTGGGAGCCAGCAGTGGGGAGGACAGAAGGGTGTTTGGCTCTGGGGATGCAGAGCAGCTGGCTTCAGGGAAAGCTGACAGTATATTCGGGAACTGCTCAAAGATCAAATCCTGCCTGTGGCAAGGCTTGTTATGACTTCCCACCCCTCTTCTCCAAAAGAAAGTGAAAGCCACGGGCCAGAAGGATAAATAGGCAGCGAGGAGCCCCAGCACCAGAGCTCAGGGAAGCAGTGCAGAGCTCACCTCTCCTGCCCAGAGCCCCGCTGCCTCCAGCCCATCCTCTGCCAGACTCAGCGACACAATGCAGCAGCTGCATCTTCTCTGCCTCGGTCTCCTGGTGCTGGGATGTATCCTGCACGGTAAGAGGGAATCTCTCAGGGTGCATTGCTTGTGGAAGGGCTAGGATCTGGTTTCTTGCCTGCTTTTGCATTTCCAGCAGACTTTTAGAGGGACCCATTGCTGGGGTTCAATAGCAGTCTTCCTGAGTCCTCTGCTTGTAACCCGTCCCAGAGGGACTCTGTCCTGACCAAAGTCCAGGAAGGAACCCGCAGGGGCTGTAAATCTGCACTGGGGACAGGCTGTGGAGCACTCCTGCCTCCCAGTGCCCTAGCCCAGCCTGTGCACACCAGGCTGGGATCAGCTTTTCTCCACTTCCATCTTCCCCTGCCCGAGCAGCCCTCACCACACCAGGGGAGCATCCCTGGCACCGGAGGGGAAGGCAGCGCTTTGGTGCATCTGCTTGCAGGGTGGCAGCAAGGTGCAGCTCAGTGTGGGATGGGCTGGGGCACGTGTAGCTGCCAAAACAATAATTTTTTCAGCAAATACAGCCAAAGTCATGCCCAGACCCTTGGGAATGGTGTCTCCAGTGCCTGGACGGCAGCACAATGAATCCACCAGGTGTCCCCTGGCCAGCGCTCACCCCAGGGATGCGGGAGGGAACCCAGGTGTGCAGAAGGGTTGCCCACTCCCTATCCTGCTGCTCTTCTCCTCTTTGCTGAGATGTGAAAGAGGCAAAGGGCTGCCAGCACCTGGGAGCTGGGCCAGCCAAGCGTGTGCCTGCCTGTGTGGGCAGGACTGTGTGCCAGGGCATGGCTCGGCACGCTGCCAGCGCGGGCACCATCCTGTGGAGCCCGGGAGTGACCTCAAGCCACGTGTCCCTTTCCTCCTCCAGTGCACGGCGGCAACAACGTCCTGGACTGCTGCCTGAGGACGAGCGATAATCCCATCCCACGGCGGATCGTGCAGAGATATCAGATACAGCTGGTGCAGGATGGCTGTGAAATCCCTGCCAACGTGTAAGGGCCATGGTGATGGGCAAGGGATGGAGCACGCAGCAGGGCAAGGAGGGAGGCAGGGCAGGGATGGCAAGCTGCATTTGGGAAATAGGGGGAGCAGTGGAAAGGGAGGGAAGGTGGAGGAGATCTGAGGCTCAGACAAAGCAGGACAGACTCACTGGGAGGTGAAAACCTGGGGAAAACAGGGCTGAAAGTCATGGCAAGGAGCAGGTGGAGGAGGAGGGTGAGGGAGGCAGTGTGAGAGCTGGGGCTGTGCTGAAGCATCCCCAGGACATCCTGCTCAGCAGCTCCTGTCTTTCCCCCTGTGGGCCCAACAGGTTCATCACCGTGAGGGGCAAGCGCCTCTGCGCCCCGCTCGAATCCCCATGGGCGGTTCGCCTCCGGGAGAAGCTGGACTCTGGCTCTGCCAGGAAGGTAGGAGCTGGGCCGTGCTCGGTGTGGGTTCTGGGGAATGGGGGCGGCCTGGGGATGGCTCAAACCTGCCACCAAAAGGGATGTTCCCAGCCCGAATGGGACCGATGGATGCCACAGAAAAGGGTGCCCCTGCTTCTGCTCTGTGAGCTCGGGGTTGGCAACATCCACATGTGGCTCTGCTCAGACTGTCCAGGTGACCACCTTGACATCAGGGAAGGGGCCCCAGAGATCTCCTACCCCAGGACCATGCTCATTCCAGTTGTGTTTTTCATTTCCCCAGGTCCCAAATAAAGGCAATTAGGCCCTGAAGAAGCCCGTGGCTGGCCCCAGCACCCGGATCGGGGCCAGCTCTCAGCTGTGAATCTGAAGCTCATGAAGCCGACTTGCTTCCACCTCCTACTACAGGGCACGGGGCCAACCCTCCTTGGGACTCGTGTCAGTGCATGGGGCTCGTCACAGCCCTGCAGCTCTCTCTTCTCCCTTCTGCCACCAGTGTGACTCAAAAACCTGCGTCAGGCTGAGCCGGGGGCTGCTGGACCAGAGTCTCCGCTCCAAGGGTGCTCGGCATCTCCAGCACCCTTGCAGCCAGGAGGCTGGTTTGATGGACTGATCTGTGAGATGAGTTTTGGGGATCCCAGCCTTCCTCTGAGCGCCAGTCTGTTCCCTCGGGTTTCCATCATCAGCCTTGAGCCTGAGCGCCTTCTGCATTCCCGGGAAGGGCAGCGGGGATGGGACTGTGCAGGGATGGAGGGGAAGGGGTAGGGATGTTCGTCACCATCATGTCGGTCCCGTGAGGTCCTCCAGCTTTCCCCCTCCTGCCCTTCCCTGCCCAGGTGGAAATGGAGCCAGTGCCAGTATCCATGGTTTGTCCCAGCCTGGCACCACTGGCTGCTGTGGCATAACTCTGGTGTCCGCTTGGCCAGGGCCTTACTCACAGGATGGGAATGGTGGAGGGTCCCTGCCCTTGTCAGGGACATCGCCCTCCTTCTCGGTCCCCAAGCCTGCCACCGTGGTCAAAGCCTGCCTGGTGCTGCTGCCTGGGCAGGGATGCAAGAGCAGCGCTCGCGCTGTGCTCAGGTATTTGCTGCTAGATCTGCTCAGTGCAAAAATTACGGGTGTTAGCTGCTTCTTTCCTTTCTTTTTTTTTTATATTTTTTATTTTTTTTTCTCTGGATTTGTTAAATAAAAATAAAAGCCTATGAGTTGATGGCCTGCCTCGTTTTTGATCCTGAAGCTCAGTGTGGAGGGTGGGGGTGCTGTAGCACAAGGCAAGGGGCTGTGCTGGGTGCAGAGGGAGGAAAAGGGCTTTAGGGGGATGAAGGGTACAAGGGAGCATGCAAGTATTGCAGCATCCAGACCAAGCCATTTCAGTTCCACCAGCACCTTTGCTGGGAACGGGAGCTTTGCTTTTGCAGAAAAGGGAAACCGAGGCACAGTGAGGCTTGGGCTGCCCTAGCAGCTCAGTGCAAAAGCACAGCTGGGCTGCAGAACAGGAGAAAGAGCTCTGGGGGAAACGCAGGCAGGTGAAGAACCCAGTGTCCCTGCTCCTAAATGCATCCTTGGGTAAAACACAGGGTGGCACATCGGCTCCTGCCCATCGTCACCCATGATCTGTGAGTCCCTGGACGCTTTGTTCCCAGCTTTGTGCACCAGGGCTGTGGATGATCAGGTCCCTAAAACCGAGCCAGTCTGCCCTAAGGCTTGCTGGCCCAAAATGACCTCATGGAAACTTTCCCTTCACCCTGGCGACACGATGTTTGAATAAACCTGCTCCCTTCTGCCGAAGCATGGGAGAAACGTGCAGAAGCAAGGCTTGGTGCAGCCAGCAGCCAGGCACAGCCAGCAGCAAGGCACTACGCTCCGGCATGCACCTGTACACAGGGTTAAATAATTTGCACTGGGCACAGGCTGGGAGTGGGATGGCCCAGAGACCCTTCCTGAGGATAGGAACATCATCCGTGGTGGTGCAGTGGCTGGGGATGCCCAGGCACTTGGTGGCTGTTGCTGAAACCTGTTGAAAGCAAGATGAGCTCCAGCCCTTTTCCTCTGCTGGTCTGCTTCTCCCTTGGTTGGTGGCTTCAGGTGTTCCCCCCAGGGTCCTCCTCCTGCTCTGTGTGCACTTGCCGTGCCCTGGGCTCGGCTGCCTCTTGCTGTGATTTTCCCAGAGCCCTCGCACCGGCTCTGTCTGCCCCAGCTCATTAAGCACAGTGACAGCTCCAGCAATATAATCCCGGGGAGGGGGAGGAAGAGGACGAAGGCTGGTATGGGAAGAGAGGCCAAGACAAACAATGTGAGTGGGAAGGGAGCTTAACCAGTGCTTGCTTTGGCAAAGCTTCGCTGCTGCTCGTTTGGTGACCTGCGAGGGGCCGCACCAAGGAGGAGGAGGAGGAGGAGGATGCTCGGCGCGGATCCGTGCCCAGGCTGAGCTGCTGTAGCTGGTGGGCAGGGGCTGCAAGAGGGACTTGGCCTCAGATGGACCAGGTCTGTCCTTAGCTAAAGGCTATCTTGCCAAGGAGCATGGTGCCTGGGCTCCCACCCCTTCCACCTCAAGGGAAGGGCAGGAGATGCCGGGCACTCTGTGTGCGTGGTCCTGGCAAGGAGGAGCCAGCCTGTCTGCACCCCCGAAGCAGCTCTCCCTGCTCCACAGCCCGTCTCTCGGGAATCTGTCCAAATCAGCAGGGCTCAGATCTTAGTAAACAGTACATAGAGTTTTTCTGATATAAAAGTCAATGACCTTTCTGGAGGGAAGTGGCCACTATCCTTGGAGAAAGCAGCAAATCATGGACGTGTCAAAACCTTGGGTCCCAGCCGAGAGCCAGTTTCAGTAAAAGTGCTCCAAGCCCTCTTGTTTGTCTCTCTCTCTCCAACTGTGTTTTTCCTGCCTACCCTTGCTGCATCCTCAAGTGTCAGCGTGGAAGATCAGGACCCAAAGCACAACAATGCAGACATAGCCTCAGCAGGACCAGGTTTTGGTGTGAGGTATTCTGTAGCATCAATTGAATCAGCCATGGTCCTTTATCAATGCCTAGGATCTGTATTTCTCATGTCATCGCAACTGAAAAGCTTTCCTAGGTATCTGGCAAAAGAGCCCTTCTTCTGGTGACTGTGCACAAGGCAAGGCTGTACCTATGCCAGCAAATTGAACGTGGGTTGTTCTCTGGCCCCAGGTCTCACAGCTGGCATTTTGAGATCTCTCCTGTTCCTTCCAGGCTTGGTGGAGGCTTTCTCTGATACCTTCCAAGTGGATGTAAGACACAGCAGGCATGACCTTAGAGTCCAAGTGCAAGGACCGGTTGTCCCCTGTTCTGGTGGTCTCCTCTGCTTGGTGCCAAGGCAAGGCGCTGCTCTCCACAGGCACAGCTCCCTTGGCACCAGCACTGGACGTGGCTGGTAGGGGCTCAAGGACCTGCCTGGGCTATTTGGAGGAGATAGGATGTGGATGGATGGGCAGGGTGGGAAGCCAGGCAGGGAAAAGCCCCACTGCTCTCTTCCTGCTGTGCTCTAAACTCTTGCCTAACCAGTAACATGTGTGGGTGATGGAGAGGATCCAGGCCTGGCATCTCTCCTCCCCAAGCCCCTCCTGGTTTTTCATTCATTCCCAGCATGTCATCTCCGGTACTGCTTGTCCAGACACTTTCTGCTAAAGTTTGTCCTGTGGGAGGATGCCAGCACTCTTGGCCAGGCTGTGGGGCTCTGAGCAGAACTGCTCCTTCTGCAGCTACATCCCAGGAGCCTTCTCCTGCAGCTGGATGGTCCCTGGTGGCCTCACCCAGCCGAGCATCTGGGTACACAAGAGGAGCTCCCATCCTCCGGGCTGTGCTGGGTCCTTGGGGACCTGCTCAGATCATTGCACAAAGGCCAACCCCAGAGCACCCAATAAGCTGGTTTAGATACAGTTTTCTTGAGGGCCAGGGGGAATCTACTGCCCAGGCTCTATACCTTCTTTTCAGGTCCCCTTTGGGCTGATCTGCCCCGATAAGTGGGAGATTGCTTGTGGGGGCACAAGAGAGAGTGCATAGAGAAGGATGTGCCACGAGGGATATTAGGAGCTGAGTGATCCCACCACCAATGACCACAGTCTGCTTTTAGACACCCAGAGTCCTAGGAGCTCGCACCATCAGCAAATACAGAAATGTGGCTGAGTATCCCCCAACTCCTCCTGTGAGCAGATCTGGCTCTAATTACTCAGGATGGGTGCTACTTGGCTAAATCCCACTCACATTCTCTGAAATGCTGGGGCTTCCCTCCAGCCTCCTACCTTTCCTGCCCAGCATTTTCAGTTTTGTTTCTCCACTTTTTTGAGTTTTCCTCTGACATTCAGTGCCTGAATATTCAGTCAGACCTCTAAAATATATATATACTACTTGAGCAAAGCGGGGAGGTGGGTTTCCAACAACCCTGGGGTCTGAGCTTTGTCGTCCATGTTTTGCTGGTGGGATTTGGGGTTATCACCCCAAACCATTTCACAGGGGTTTTCTGAGACTAGGAAGATGTGGGGTGAACTTTGCCCATAGGAGAGGGAATGCAGGAGTTTTGGGGTGCCTGAAAGCTGATCTCTATTCCCCTAAAGGTTGACTCTAGGAGTCAGTCATGCTCAGAGAGAACAGGGTAAAGGAGCATTTACCAGAGGGCAGGAGCAGCAACAAAACCCTGCAACCAAACCCCAAAAACCCCACAGCAGGGAACAAGCCGGGATGTCCCCTATTGTCCCATGCACCTGATGGCTTTGCTCCTTGCCTAGTGCCCTGGAGCCTCTCCCTGCCCCTCCGTGGTCTGTCTTCTTGGCTCTGATCCCTGGGACTGGAGCAGTGGGCCTGGATACTGTTCCTAATGCAGGTGAGAGGAATGAAACAGAGTCCAGAAGCTTTCTGACATGGGTACCTCATGACACAGGGACCTCATGCCCATGCTGGGCTTGACTTTTACACACAGTGGATGATGTGGCTCATGGCACTGTAGGCTCAGCCACCAGCCAGAAGCACCCTTGCCCTGCTCCCAGAGCACCCTTTGGAAAGGGAGGGGGGACCCATCCTCTCTGCCCTCAGGAGCACCCATCTTCTCTTCGTGCACAGTAGCAGTAAAAACTGGAGATAAAAGAGAAAACTGGGAGGACAAGCAAACAGACTTGTCCTGCTGCAAGAAGTCTCTGGAAAGTACCTTCCTCATTACCCATCCCTCCCTACAACCTGCTAGGCATCAACAGGAGGCTTAGTGACGTTTTCTGTGGCACTCCTCACCTCTCCTTCATGTTCTAGGAAAGGTGCTGGCTGGTATGTCCTCCCAGCGAGGGCTGGGGAAGGGAAAGAAGAGAAGGTTTTGGAGCTCCTTATGAATTTAGGAGAATAAATTAAACCTGTATGCGTGCAAAACCTTTCTACATCTGGGGTGGAAAGGGAGTTGGAAGATTTTCTCACAGTATGGCATGCTTGAGAGCTCTTGCTGCAATCCTGGCTTATCCCTAGCAAGAGAAAACATCTCATGCTGGGGTCTTCCTCTCTCAGCCCACCCGGCTCTGTGCTGCCCAGCTTCTGCCCCGCTCCCTCGGTCCCCTCTAACCCAGGTTTGCCCATGTGCTGGCCGTTTTGTGCCTGTCCAGAGGGATGTGGCAGCTGTGTTGTGTCAGTGGGAGGTTCACCCTCTGCAGCCCTCAGTCTTCAGCCTCTACTAAACGCATCTCTCTCTTCTCTGTTTTCCCACAGAAAGCGAAATTTTCTTTCTTGCAGATGTGTTGGCTGGGAAAATCCCTCCTCTGCTAGGCTGCGCACTGTCCCCACGCTGCAAACACACAACTGTGTTTACATGTGTGTTCCTTAATCTTGTTTAAACCACCAAGCCATGGCTTTCCACGGAAGATGCTGCTCCAAACAAGCAGCACTCGGCGGAGTCTCCTGAGCCTCTGAGGTGGTCTTTGGTGAAAAACTCAAGACTTTTCACTGAATTCCTCCACAGGTTGTAATTTCCCACCTTCCGTTTACTTGTTGTGGCTTTTGGAAAGCCACCAGTCAGCATTTAGACGGCAGCCGCCGCGTTGCAAAGAACAGAAGCAGAAGTGTCCCAGATGCAGCGACGGACTCGCCCTCCACCCGCAGCGCCTGGTTTCATTTCCCAGCTGCGGCACAGCGCTCCAGCATCCTCCTCTGCCCCTGCCAAGGCCAGCTGCCTCCAGGGAATTCCCAGCGCTGGAGCCCATGGGGTTTCATTGCCTGCCTGGAGGGGGAAAGGCCGAAGGGCTGAAGTCCGCTGGGTTGAGCCCTGCTGTTTTTGAAGGCTGTGTCCATGCTGCGCCGTGGTTCTTGGCTGGGTTTGGCTGGCCCAGGCAAGGCAGCAGGGCCTGGAGCTCTGCAGTTCTCACCTGGGGTGGAGAAGCATTGCAGTGGAAGCAGGAGGCATGGGGAAATGGGGGATTGCGTTGTGGGTGCTGTGGTGAGGAAGGCCTGTGATGGCTGTGTGGTGTGGTTGGCATGCTGGAGGCATCCAGGGGGACCTGGGCAAGTTGAGAGGTGGGCCTGTGTGAACCTCATGGGGTTCAACAAGGCCAAGGGCAAGGTCCTGCACCTCAGTCAGGGCAATCCCAAATGGCAGTACAGACTGGGTACAGATGGATGGGGAAAAACCCTGTGGAGGACTTGATATACAGGAGGACAAAAAACTGAACATGAGATGGCAACGTGCACCTGCAGCCCAGCAAGCCAACTGTACCCTGGGGTACACCAACACAGCGTAGGCAGCAGGGCAGGGAGGGGATTGTCCCCCTCTGCTCTGCTCTCGTGAGACCCCACCTGGAGCCCTGCACCCAGCTCTGGTGCCCCCAGCACAAGATAAGGATATGGATATATTAGAACAAGTCCAGAGGAGGCCACAAGGATTCTCGGAGGGCTGGAGAACTTCTGCTGTGGGGACAGGCTGAGGGAGCTGGGGGTGCTCAGCCTGGAGAAGAGAAGGCTCTAGGGAGACCTTACAGCGGCCTGCCAGTGCCTAAAGGGGCCTACAGGCTGGGGAGAGGCTCTTTTTTAGCAGGTGGAGTGATAGGACAAGGAGATATGGCTTTAAAGTAAATGAAGGTGGGTTTAGATTAGTTATTTGGAAGAAATTCTTCACCCAGAGGGTGGTGAGGCCCTGTCCCAGGCTGCCCAGAGGAGCTGTGGCTGCCCCATCCCTGGCAGTGCTCAAGGCCAGGCTGGATGGGGCTTGGGCACTGCCAAAGTACTGGCTGAAGGAACCTGGGTTTACCCTCCTTCCAGGAACAGAAGAGATGGCCTCCAAATGTACAGGAGGCTGCTGTTTCAAAGAGAAAGTGAATAAACTGTTCCCTTAGTTCACTTCTGGTAGGACAAGAAGTCACAGAAAACCTTGGGGTCAGTTGTTGAAGGGAAATTCCACTTATCAAGAATGGTCAGTTGAGGAAATGCTGCCTCTCCACTGCTGCAGATTTTACGGTTAGACCATGGCCTGTTGGAAAGCTCTGAGTTGTGCTGGCCCTGGCTTGGCACAGGAGGGACTGGAAGACCTGTGACAGCCCTACCAAATCCTTTGTTTCCCATTATTCTGGTCTATCAGTGCCCCAGTGGGTGAGGTGGGTTTTCTCTGCTTTATGTTATTTTTCTGAGGGCTGCATGAAGTCATGGGAACTGCAATTTGGTGTTCGTGCAAGATCTGAAGCATCTGAAGCAAGAGAAATTTAACCAAAATGGGCTCCAAAGTGTCCGTGCTCAGTGTTTTTGCTGAATGAGGAAGGTCTCAAGCAGAAAACATCTGGAATCGGACCAAGAGCCACACACACTCCTAAACAAAGGAGATACATGGACTTGGAAGAGAAAGCAGACATGTAAATGGAGATGGAGGGGGCCAGCAGCAGGTTGGGTTTCTCTGGGTCTCATTTGTCTTCCTTGTGCTTCAGCTGTCTCGAGTGAGAGCTGTGAGGCCGTGGTGTGCCAGGACATGCTGGGCCATCCATCACGGGCTGTGCTGGCTGCTGGGGCAAGCCCGTGCCGAGCAGAAGCTCCCAGCTGTCCAGAGGGGCTCTGCCTCATTTGCTTTATCAGTTCGGAGGCTGCAGCCTTTCCCATACTGCATGCAGGCACAGAACAACTTCTTCCAGCAGGGCATTGACCCCCTACAAATGTGACCCCAGGGGGCTTTTCTACAAGAGCTCTGGCTGGGTTTCAGGAGGGTCATTGCTCTCCTGCTACTAGAACCTCTTCATTTCTGCCTGGGAAGCATTCCTCCTGCGCTGGATCTTGGCCCTTGTAAGGTATGGCTGGTGGCACTCACACAAGGTTTCTGGGTTTCAGCCAGCTCATTCTGCTTTCTGGGCCAGTGCTTGAATGGTCTCAGCCTGCTCAGTATTGCTTCTTCTCTTCCAACAGAGTGCCAGACTGACTGGGGAGATGAAGTAATTCTTCACCTTCACCAGTCCTGGCAATTCTGCAATGCTTTGATATGGATCTGCTACAAAGGGCTTTCTCTGAAAGGCAGGAGTGTGACAGTGGGTACCAGAGCTGGTCTGAAGAGTCTGCAGCTCTGTGTCCCTAATACATGGGTCACCAGGGACAGCACAGAGTACAACACAAAAATTCCCAAGCGAGCATTTTTCTCAGCTGCATGCAAAGGAGGAAGCCATGGTGGCTGGAACTGTGGGGGCTTCCCGTGGGGCAAAAGGGTCTGCATCTTCCTTCCCAGCCTTCCTGTGGGATATTTGTGTCCAAGGATTTCCAGGCAGAGGGTGACAGGGCCAGCAAAATGTCATCAGAGAGAGCAGAGCTGCCAAGTGTGCAAAGGGAGCAGAGGACAGGGGAGCTGGGGAACTCTTCAAAGACAATCCGATGTACCAGGCTGGTAGTCCTATTTGGGCACAGCAGCAAAGAGTGGAAAGTCCCTGGCTGGCTCTTTTGTGCCTGATAAGGCAGACTGGCCCCATGCCCTGCTGAGGAGGGACATGCTTGCAGATCCCTTCCTTCCAGGAAAAGGAGGGGAGAGGAATCAGGGCATCAGAGTGATGGAAAACAAAGGCAGACAGGTCCTTCCTCCAGGCAGCCCCGAGCTGCATGAGTAGGGAACTGCTGGGAGGGCTGGGCAGCAGGTCCAGGGCTGCTGCTCACCTGCAGGCTGAAAGTATCACATCAGAGCCTGCCGGGCACCTGAGCTGCCCTCCTCTGTCCTTACAGTGCTGCAGTCCCCTTAGAAGTGCTCTGGATGCCTGGAAGACATGGAGGTCTTTTAAAGCGCCCTTCACTGCTGTTAGAAACATTTCTCCCTGTGTGCTGCTGCAGCGCTGCCAGAGCTCCAACCCAGCAGCTCCACAGCTCCTGTTGTCCCCAGGTCTGACATAAGCTATGTCCATCCCTGCGGCGACCAAGTGGCAAGCTTAAAGCAAGTGGAAGTGCCTCACCTGGGCAGAAAGCACCCGACTGAGAATGGGGAGCATTTAGGTGCAGATGGACACATTGCAGAGGGTAAGGCTGGGATGAGGGGTACTGGCAGCAGAGGTTTTTCCCTTCCCTTCATTCCTGGGAGACTGTCACCTACCAAGCCTTTGTCACGTCCCAAGGAAGTGGTTGCAGATGGGGATATACACACTGTCCGGGAGGGAGCGTGTCATGCCGATCCTTTGACCTTGTGTCCTGCGGGGCGAGAACTCTCCTGGCTCCTTGCCCTGCCCTAACAATGCTTAACCCAAGGTCCCTGCCTCCCTGAAAAATCCTGGCCAGCAGAAAAAGCCGGCCACCCACCGGGAAGGAGCAGGAAGGCACCACCGAGCCTCTTCTTGCCTTTGTTTGTGCAGAGTCCAAGGCCGGCCAGCACTCAGCACTGTCCCTGGCCACGTGTGTGCCAGCACATCCCAGAGACACGGGGGGACAGGCAGCAGATGAGGACAAGCTGGGAAGGGCTTTGTGTGAGGGTTTTTGGGCTGTGTGTGGGTGAACAGCAAGCCTCAGAGGTGTGCACAGAGCAGTGGGGTGCTCTGGGAGGTGTCTGCCCTCTACCCATAAAGATTGTCTTTGCAGGAGACTCTATCTCAAGCACTCTGTGAAGTGCTGGGATGGGTTCACAAGCCTTGCTACCTGCAGCTCCGGAGCTTTTCTTTTCCCTTCTCACACACAGGTCAAGACGAAAACACCTCCAAAACCTCCACCAGCACAAGAAGAACACAGGAGACCTCATGTGTGCACTGGTGCTCACAGTAAAAGAGCCTGCATGTAAAAGAGCATGGAGGGAAGGCACAAATTAACATCTGCTGGGACTTTGCTGCTTTCTAACCTCCCAAGCTGGTACAATCCTGACAGCCCCAAGCCTTGCACAAATCTGTTGCTCTTCACGGATCCCTTCCCCTGCCGCTCAATGCCTCATCCTACCCCGTGCTGCAGCACGGTGGCAGCAAGGACCAGGACAGCGGGTGGCATCACACCAGTGCTCCATCCACATTTCCCAGTGCCATTCCCTGAAAACACCCTGCAAGCACCCACGCAGGCTGTGCAAGGCCCATTGAGCTACTGTGAGGACAGGAAAGCCACCAGGTTTGCAGCCGCATGGGACAAGGCTGGCCGGCCTAGCCCGCCGCTTGTGCATGAACTGAATACAGCCCAAGGAAGTTTTTTAGCGAGCTCCGAGCCACTCACAGCAAACTTCTCACACCAATGCCATTTACCTCCGTGGCAAAATAAGCTGCTGATTGTGCAGCGGCAGATTAAAGGGCTCTTAATATCTTTATTGGGTACAAGATACACAAACTCGGCCTAGTAACTGTTCTCAAGTGGGAAAAAAAATGTGAAGGCAAAACTAAATGATCGAGAGAGATCTCAGCACTTTATCAGCCTTTTTACAATGTGCTCAGGCTTGCAGATTACAGAGCCTTGCGTGCGTTTGTGTAAATATTCACAGCACTACGATATCCTTAAAGGGACACTTGCAGCCCTCCTCCCTCCCCATATTCCCCGCTCTGTTCTGGCACTGCACCAGCCAGGCTGTAACTCCGTGCCTGCATTTTGCAGAAAGGTGGCTTCCTCTTCTCCTCTGGAAGACCCTGAAATGTCACCCAAGCTTTTTCTGTTCTATGGGGAATGTCACCGGAGCTAGAGCTGGCAGCGCGAAGGTCGAGGCGAGGTGAACCTCACCCTTTGTGGAGGCTGATGATAATTTTTCCTTTGCCACTGATGGATTGTTAGCATTTTATCACTCTGCGTCCTGCCTCCAGCATCAGGGGCATCAGGGGCATCAGGGCAGTGGGTGCTGGTCTTCTTGATACTCTCATAGGAGCAGAGGAGTACAGGGGAGGCGGGTGACACCAAAAGCCCAGATCCTAAAGACACCGAAGCCACACTGTTGGCTGGGCAGCATCCCCTTTGCGCACCGCTTTGGGTTTCTGCTACCTCCCTCCACCACAATACCCATCCTCGTGTGTAGCTGTCTTTCTGGCTTTTTCCTTATTTTCTGGCTTGCAGCTGTGTACTCTTCTTTGAGGAAGAGTACAGAGGTTGCTACTCTGGGGAATCACAGCTGCGGTTGCGGTGTGCTGGAGCCTGTGCTGGGAGCTTTCACTTCCCTTCATAGACATTACCCTGGTGAAGGCAGCAGGTCTTCATTTTTTTATTTATTTTTTTGTTTTGTTTTCTTTTCTTTTGTTTTCTTCACATTTCTTGTCTTCAGGAGGAAATGAAAGCACGGCCCTTCTGGCACTGGTAGCTTTTCCTTTGGTGTCCAGACCTCGGTCAGCTCTTAGGTCTCCTGCAGGCTTCCAGGCAGCCCCACAGGGCAGGAAGCACTGCAGGGGTGAAGCAGGTCTGGAGGTCACCCATCAAATCTTTACCACAGCTTAAGAACTTCTGCATTTGTAGGATCATGATGAAAAAGTACAGACAGAAAGGGTATCTACTGCAGAGCTTCATCCTGGAGCAGTGCCAAGCTGCTTATGAAGGGGAAGAAGCAGACACAGCTGAAATCCCACAGTCCCCACTTAGCTGGAGCAGCTTGGTGCAGCCCCGTGGGTATTTCTGAAGCTGCTTCATGCTGGAGGATGCTGGTCCAGATGACCTGAGAGGTCCCTTCCAACTTGAACCATTCCCTGATTGTATGTTCTCACCTGGCAGCAGCAAGTAAGGGACGTGGACGGTGTCACTGCTGCAGGCAGGAGGGGACTTGGGTGGGCTAAGATGTGGGGACCTAAGATGTGGTCCAAGCAAGGCCCATGGCAGCCCGTCACCTCTCACGGGTGCCATGCAGAGGCAGGTTGCATTTTCTTGGTGAAAACCACCCAGGAAGAAAATCCCAGAACCTTGAGCCCACAGGGAAGGGCCAGAGCTGCTCCCAGGACCTGGGTTGGAAGCTGAGGTCAGGAAAATGTCATGGCAGTGGGGGACATCCTCAGGCAAGGGGAATTGCCCATCCCTTGGTGCCCTCAGCTCGGAGGTCAACAGTCGGAGGTGATGGGGATGGGTTAGCAGAGCAGGGTAATAGTTAGCCTGGGGATACTGGGGAGTCTCTGATGCTGTGGCCCTGCAGGCACAGAGCCCACACAGCCAAACATTTCCCCCCTGGGCCAAACCCTCCTGGATCTGTAAACCTCACCATCCAGAGCGGCACAGCCACGTCTGTGCCGAATTGCTGCTCCGCCGCCTTCGGGGACACTGACACCCAGGGCAAAGGGACGGGGAAGCCTCTGGCCACTCTTGTCACCGCCTCTGCCCCGATCCCAAAGCCCCAGGCACGTCCCCGGCCGTCAGCACGTGCCAACACAAGCACTGGCCGGGAGCCCAGCCCCGCTGCAGCGAGCCAGAAGGGCTTCTCGCCCGCCCCGCTTGTGGTCCAGTGGCCGCGGCGGCGGGTCAGCGGGTTTGGCCGAGGCGTGCTGCCCCGAGCTGCATGCTGCTCACCAGCTCCCGACAGCTCCCTCGGTTTCTGTTCCCCAGCCACCCTTCTTTCATTTTCTGTGTGTGCTTGCTTTTTTTTTTTTTTTTTTTTTTTTTTTTTTTTTTTTTTAAACTATAAATAGCCCCAAGAGGGACTTCCCATCCTCAAGGAGGAAGAGGCAATTAATCCTTCCCAAAGGAAGTCTCCAGGAAGCCTGGAGGACCCTTCTCACCCAAGAATAAACCGTGCCCAACAACAGCCCCGGACAGGAAACATCAGAGGCAGCAAATGGAGCTGATGCTGCCAGGAGCAAGGCTTTCAAGCACTTCATGGAGGAAAAGCAGCTGCTGTTAGTTCATTAACATGCCTGGCGGCTCCTTGCACAGCCCTGCTCTGGCTGTTTGCACACTTGGGCACATGCCTGGGGCTCTGGAGGGCTGGGTTTGCCCCAAGAGCAAGGTGGCAGGCTGCTGATGGGCTGCAGAGGTGCCAGAGCTGGTAGAAAACTCAGAAAACTTCTGCACAAGGTTAGTATAGAGACCGTGAGGTACTCTGGGGCTGAATTCAAGCAAGCACACACAAGCCTGGAAACACATCTGAGCTGGCAGAATACCTTAGCCGAGCGCACACATCCACCTGCACAGCCTCCATCCCTTCCTCCTTTACTCACACCCAGCACAAGGGTTTGCACGTGGAGCTGGGGGCTTGCCCTCCTGCTAGCAGGCATGAGGACACATCTGGCTCACACACACAGCGTGATTAATCCCCAGCAAAGCTTCTGGCTTTGGCTTCGTGGCCGCCTACGGTTCAAGGTGCTTTGTGGGGTTATCCAGATGCCTCTCTCGCATTTATAGGGCGAGGGATGGGTCTCCTAGGATTGGGGCAAAACCAGACGGGTGGTAAAGAAGGGAAACCCAAAAAATGGCAAAAAAAAAAAAAAAAGCAAGATGTCCGTGGCATGGAGGACCACTGTAGGCTGTCCACTGAGCAGGTTTGGCCAAGCTCCAACCCTCAGCCCCACAGCAGGCAGCCCCAGGCCCTCAGCCCCCAGGCTTTCCTCTGAGGAAGGATTTTCGTTTCTTAGCCTCCTCTACTGGAGGAAGGCATGTAACTCCTCGGAAGGCTATTTTAAAGGCGTTGTTTGCCATCTAGTGGGAAAATAGTGTCTGGGCCTCCTTCTTGACTGCTCTGAGACAGGGGGAGGATGAAGTTTGGGGCCTTGGCCCCTGCAGGAGCTCGGGGGAGAAGGAAATGAGAAGAGGTGCTGCAGGCTCAGCTTCCTGCACAGCTTTGCCTCCCCCAGGCACTTTACTGGCCCTTTGCAGCCAGATGTAGATGCACAAATGCAGACCAACAGCGCAATCCCTTGGGGTTGCTCCTGGCTGTGCTGGTGCCCTGCATATCTGGGGAGCGAAAGAAAGGCACCATGACCTGTTGCCTTCCAGCCCAGCATCCTCCTGCAGCACAAGATGCAGCTGGTGGGAGGTGAGCAGGTCAGGATGCTCCCTGTCCCTCCCCAAAGGCTGCTCCCAGAAGTGTTTCCTGCTCTGCTTCAGTCCCCGTAGCTCAAGAAGCAGCTGGAGGAGAGATGTGAACTCTTGCTTGGACACCGGGCCTGCTTTCAGTGAAAAGAAAAAAGAAAAAAAAAAAAAAAAAAAGCTGGCAGGGAAACCCACTGCTTGGCGAGCTCGTCCAAAGTGCTGCTGCTGGGCTGAGGGGGGAACAGGCATTTGCGGAGAGCATCACGAAGCAGCACTGCTTGGGTACAGCTAAGCTGCTGGTTTAGCCTCCCAGCACCTCTGTGTCCCTGCGTTTGGAATTTTTTGTCTTTCCATGAAAGACAAAAAGTGTCCTGGAGGCAGTTTGGGGGGCACCACAGCAAACAGGGAGAGAAACAAGCCTTTTGTGCAGGGAGAAGCCTATAACAGGGCAGCAAGAAGAGGCGGCTCAGGCCTCTCCTCGCCCCACGTTTGGGTGCCAGCACATCTGGCCTGCCAGGTGATGCCCAGCCTTCTCCTTCAGGAAAGAGAGCTGGTGCTGGGCACAGAGTTTGCAGCTAAAGAGAAGCAAATTAAGAAAAAGCAGCATGGGTGACCTACAGGGTCTTGAGTGTGCTGGGGGCTTGGACCCTCTTGCAAGACCCCAGGCAGAGATATCCCACTGAGTTCAGATTTACTGCCAAGGTGAATGCCCAGCACTGGGTATTTAAATCATTTGTATCTGGATTCATTGTGCCCCTGGGGCAGGATCCCTGCCCTGCTCCCCCTACCTGGACAGCATGAGACCAGGAGGGTGGAGATGCCCCTCTCTGCCCAGCACAGGGGCTGACTTTCTGTTGATCCAGGCTCTGTCTCCTCATGCCAGCCGTGTTACCACTTTTTTGGGGACTGGGCACGTGGGTCGCACGGAGGAGCTGTGCCCAAATACTGTCCTCGCTCTGCCAACGGGCCTCCCACTGCCAGCCTTAAGCACTTGGCTTCCCAGCTGTCCTCACAAACCAGTCTCTGCACGAGCATCTTTGATGCTTAGGATAGTATTTGGGTGTCCCAATGGATCACCTGCCTGTCCATTCATACGTCCATCCATCTGTCTGTTCCTCTGTCTGCCCAGTCCTTGCATCCCTCTATATATCAAGCTCCCTCCCCCAACCCATGCATCCTTCCCTCCTCACTGATTCCCTCTGTGTATGTGCTCCTTCCTTTCTCCCTTGCCCCAGGATTCATTCCCTTGTATTTCCTAGGACCTACCAGGGCTGCTTCTTTCTCTTTCTTGGAGGAAAAGGGAAGAGAGCAGCAGGAGAGTGAAGGGATGGCTCTTTTGCAGACAACCTGCCTCCTGTGTGCACAGCACAGCCTGTCCTGGCAGCGATAGGGGAGAAAAGTCAGGGCTCGAGGGCCAGCCCAGACATTTGGGGCAGGATCCCTGCCACCCCAGTGACCTGGGCATCGCTGCACAGCCCGTGACCCATCACGGTGGCTGCAGCAAGGCAGGATTGGCAGCACCACTGCCTGCCCTGGGTGCATCCCGGCAGGGCTCCAGCCTCCTACAAGCTCAGCCGCGAGCCAGAGCCACCGAAGAGCCCGAGCCCTGAAGGAAGTGCCCTGGCCCGGCGGTGGGACAGGGAGGTGCCGGCACTGGGACTGCTCTCATGGTCCCTTCCTGTTTTTCTCCTCCGCAGCTTGGAGGCAAAGTTGACTTTGGCATCTGGAGGCCTCTCCTTTATCCCAGATCGCTGCTCACCCCAGCCTCACGCCTCGCTGCTCTGGAGGAGCTCTGCGCTCCCCGCGTCCAGCGCCAGCTTGAGCTCTCCGGGCACGCAGCCCCCAGCAGTATAGCTTTGCACCATGCCTTCAGACCCCCAAACACTTTGCTTGATGCTTCCCTGAGCTCCCAGGCTGCCCGTGTGTCACATTTATGGGCTGCTGGGGGACGTGGGCATGGCTCTGGGCACCAGCAAGGTTCCTGTGGTCCCTGCCAGCTCCCCTGCTCCCCTCGCCAGCAGCAATTCCCTTTTATTTGGAGCAAGCCTGGACTCTCTGGAGGAGCTTTTAAGCAGGGCAGGATGTGGGGGCCAGAGCTGTTGGCTCACACTTTCCCATTTTCTGGCCATTGAGCTCCTGAGGCACAAGCAGGCGTCCGCCTCTAAACCAGCACCAGGTGCTGGCAACACGCAGCTCGCTTTGCAAACATTATGGGATGGGTGTTGTACGTGTTCAGCAGCATCCTATGGACAACCACAGCCCTGATTCCCTCCCCAGGGGTATTCAAAGTGGGATCCGGTGGCGGCAAGAGCTGTTTTCAAGGCAGGGAGGGCTGTCCATGGGGTGCCGGGGACCAAGAGGAGATGAAGGTGGCTGTGGCACGTCAGGAAGAGGGGCACAGCTGGGCTGGGTGCTGCAGGCTTGGCTCCCAGCCCAGGATGGCACCATCCCAGCAGCGTACCAGAGATGGAGGTAGGCACATGCCTGGTGCTGCCACCAGCCCTTGCAAAGGGCACAGAGCTGCCCCCCACTCCCTTACCCCAGGATGCTGGGGTAAGATACGAGCAGAGCCACCTCCCAGCCCTGCCTCGCATGGGGACCACGGTGGTGGGATGGATCCTGCCTCAGGCAGCCCCGGGTAACACAAGAGCCCCCAGACCCACCCCACACTGCTGCTGGTTGCGTTTCCCCATCTGGATCTGGTTGGGCACGGAGCCGCTGGCGCCGAGCACCGGGGCTGGGAGGTGCCAACACATGGAAGCGATTACGGGGGCCGGGTCGAGGTGTGAGGAGGGGCCCGAGCAGCACTTGCCAAGCAGGGGGCTCTGCTCAGGGTTGTGTCCCCGCTGCGGGACAGTGGAGATGCCCCAGCCACCAGCCTGCAGCCTCTGCTGGCAATCAGCGAGGGCTGAGCAGGGCAGGGGGGCTCTGGCAGCAAGGTGCAAAGGGGTCTTGCCTGGGCAGCGCCAACGCTACCCCATTTATTGGGATCACAGAAAGGTGTGGGGGTCCCTTCTGCCTTCAGACGGCTGGTGGAGGGGGCTCAGCGACGCGCAGCACCCTTGGGAGCCTGTGCCCATGGTCCCCCTCGAGGTGGCACGGCGCAGTGGCGCGGGGCTGGCTCGGTGCCCTGTCCCCACGTGCTCAGCGTGGCTCATCGCCCTGAGTCCGAGGTGTCTCCAGCCGGCTCCTGGTGGGCACGGGCAGCCCAAAGCTCCTGGAAGCACAGCCTCCATCCTTAGGGTCCATCCTGCACCCAAAGGGTGCTGGGGGCAGTGTCCGAGGCTGTGCAGCGTGGGGCCCTTGGGGCCAACAGTGGTGTCACGGCCCCTACGTGGTGAGCGGGTGCACGGAGCGGGGTCGGACGGGGCTCATGGCAGGATTTGGGTCCCTGCAGAGAAAGAGGGAAGGGAGTCAGTCAGTGGCACTGCCTTGCCTCAGCCCTTCCCTGTGCCCCTGCCCCGGCACTCACTTGGCAGAGCCTTCAAGTGGGTGGCAGCAACCAAGAAGTTGTGGGGTTTGGTCTCGTCCTTGCTGTGCTTCCTCACTCGGAGCCTGGGGACGGAGAGGTGGTGGCTGAGGACCCCGAGCAGCCCTCCCTGGGCACAGGGACTGCTCTGCACCCTTATCCAGCTGGGACCCCAGCACAGGGCCTGGGGGACATGGGGTGCCCGTGCTAGGGTATCAGGGGCCAGAGCAGGATGGGGACAGCATTCATGCAGCCAGAACCCTGCCTACCAGATGAGGATGGTGATGACGAGAACAGCAGCCAGGATGAAGAAGGCGAAGATCCCAAGGGAGACCAGGATGGCCATCTTCTCCAGAGGGTCGCTGCGGTCTGGGACAGGAAACTGTCACGGCCGAGGGACACCACGGACCCTGGCACTTGGCGAGGTCTTGGGACCTGCTCCCACCCCAGTCCCCAGCCTCGCCCGTGACCCCCAGCTCTACTCACTGATGGGCTCAGGGTTGGGAGCCTGCGAGGGCTCCTCTGCCAGGCTCTCCAGGCTGGCATCTGTAGTGGTTCCTTCACTCGCCGTGGTGGCCGGGTCTGGGAGGGCAGCAGGGTTGGGAATCAGTCACCCAAAAGTGGAAGTTCAGTCACCCAAAATCAGGGGTAGCATTGCAGGGAGGAGTAAAGAAGGTTGCCTTTGGGGTCCGGGAGCCCAAGGATGTCCTTGGGGTGCTCCTGGCAGCTCCAGTTTGCCCTGAGAGCCTTGGGGGACAGTTCCCAAAGTGCACCCTGCCATGGGGCAGCAGGAGATGGGAGCTGCTTTGCCCCCTTGCAGCTCTACCTCCCAACAGGGGGCCAGTTTTTGGGTGATGCGGGGCAACGTGAAGGGACCCCAGGAGCTGGGTCTTGCCCCGGTGACACTCGAGGGAGGGAGGTGACATGGGGAAGGGGCTGGGGGGGCTGTGGGAGGGACGGTGCAAGCCGTGAGGACCCCTGCCCCGCACCTCTGACCGGTGTGGCCCGTGCCTCCGCGCTCCACTCGCTCCAGTTCCCCGCGTCCAGGAAATCCTTCGCGCTCACTTGCACCACGTGCTCCAGCCCCGCGAAGGCGTCCGTGATCACCTCGGACAGGTTCACCGTCTCCACCTGGGCAGCGGGAGACGTCGGGCACGTGGGCACCCCCAAAACCTGAAGCCAGCATCCCAACCCCGGCACCCCTCGCCGTGCGCCCCCGCGGCTGCCGCTTACCACGGACCAGGAGCGGTGGATGACGGGGCGGTACTGGAGCCGAAAGCGGAGCTGGAAGTGGGGCTCCTTGGGCCAGGAGGCAGGGTACTTCCAGCTCACATAGAGCCGCCGCGGGGCCAGGGGGACGGGCTCCACCACCAAGCCCTCCGGAGGGTCCGGCTTAACTGAGCGGGAGGGGACAGGGACACCCCGTCAGGCCGTGTCCCCACGCCACGAGTGGACGAATGGATGGACAAAGGGGACGGGCACTCACTGATGGCCTGCATGGTGATGTCCAGGAGGCGGAAGCTGGAGCCCAGCGGGTTCACCTCGGTGATGTTCAGCCGGTAGGAGCTCCAGAACTCCGAGCGGTGCACGGTGCAGGTCCCGGCGCGGGATGGGTCCTGCAGGCACGGCCCCACGTGCCCGCTCTTGTTCCTGCAGGATGGGGAGGAGGGGTGGTGATATGTCCCCTCATCCCTGTTGTACACAGCTCCCTGGTGCTGCTAAGGTGGGGGGCACATGGGGAGAACGCCACACCAGGAGCCCGATGGAGGAGGCAACCCCTGTTACAGCTCTGGAAGAGTCCAGGCTGCTCCTGTCACCCCCAGATCCCCAACACAGCCAAAGGGATCCCCCCATCCCAGCTCCATGGCTTGGGGAGCCTGTTTCTCCATGGGGTTATCGCCTCAGGGACCCTACTGAGGACAGGAGCAGAGCCTTTTGGATGGGGACTGGTCCCCAGGGCACGGGACTAGGGTGGGAGTGAGCCCTACCTCCGCTTCTCTTCTCCCGTCAGCGATTTCTTCCTGCCAAGGAGAGACAGAAAAGCAAACGGTGAGGACTGGGGGGCAGGGGGCAGCATGAAGACAACCCCACCGTAACCCAGCGTGAGGACACACCAGCCCTGGGGGGCTGCTCTGCTGCACCCCACTGCCCCCTTGCACCCCTTGGGCACCATGGCACAGGGGCTGGAGCTAACACCATGCCCAGCACAGCCAGCAAGGAGCAGGGGCTGGGGGTCCCAGCCTAACCAGGATGTGCAGGAGGGTCCCCAGCACTGGAGGACACCCCCTGCCTGCTGCTCTTCAGTGCACAGCGGCAGCAAGCACGCTAATAAAAGCAGCCCTGGAGGGACGTGGTGTTATTTTCCACTCCCCAGCAGCTGGCTTGCTCTTGCCCTGCGCTCCAGCCCCAGAACCCGCTGCTTTCTGCTGCCAGCTCCACGTGGCTCCGGTTCTGACCGCCCTTTCCCCACTGTGCCCACGCACTCGGGGGTGCCCGGGGCAGGGGGGGGATCGAGGAGAGCCCTGCTCCCCTCCTGCGCCTGCACGGCTGGCAGCGGGGCCCCGCTGCAGGTTTTACAGGCTCCGGCTGACTTCAAAGCAGCCCCGTAATTTGGCCTGCCGTGATAATTAGAAGCAGCGGCAGTGCCGTTTCACCAGCTCCTTTCATCCTGGAGCACGATGAAGTGCTTGGAGGCTTGGAGATAACCCGCTTCTCTTGCCCACCCCCTCCGGCACCAGCAGGGAGGGAGGGAGCCTGTGCTGGACCCCAACGCTGCTCTGGAAAGCTGCTTGTGCATGTGCCCTAAAGCACGCTCTGCTCCAAGGAACAGCCCGGTCCTGGGACGTGATGCTCTGGGGCAGGTGGTGAACACAGGGTGCAGGCTGGGAGGTTGGGGTGCAGGCAGGATTTGGGGGTTATGCTTAAAAGGGCTCCCCCAAAACCCTGCCCTCACCTATAGGTGGTGATGTATCTGGTGGGGAGGAAGGTCTCCAGGCTGGAGGTCCAGGAGCAGGAGAAGTTCTCATAGTCGGACGCTCTGCAGGACACAAAGGGGACCCCCGGCAGGTCTGGAGCCCGCGGGGAGGCGACGGTCAGCGAGGGGACCCCTGCCCTGCAGCACAGCCAGCACGCGGGGACCTGCGCACATCCCCTCTCGGCACCCCAGCCCACAGACACACTACTCACGCCCCAGCCGCAGGGACACGGTGTGCAGGAGGCTGCCATCCTCCCCGTGGCAGCTGTAGGTCCCCGCAGCAGCCAGGCTGGCGTGTGGCAGCACCAGGGCTCCCTGATGGACGGCCGAACCCTCTGGCAGCGCCGCGGCCCCCTCTCGTCTCCATTGCACCGGCGAGCTAGGGAGGAGAGAGATGGGGCGTTAGGGGATGGGGACAGCAGGGACACCCCGCAGGCTTTGGGGAGACAGGCACAGCTGGAGATGGAGACGTTGACTTTGCTCCCATGCTGTTGTTTTTTCTTTTTTTTTTTTTTTCTTTTTTTATTTTGGAGCCCTCCCGTTAAACCACCCTGTGGTGTGCACACGAAACACCTACCCGGCGCGGGCACCGGCGCACGACAGGGTCACGTCCGTCCCCACCTGGCCGTACTGCACACCTGGAGGGACACACAGAGGGGTGTCAGCCCCGCGTGCCACCCCTGGGGTCCTGCTGCACGCGGGGAACTGGGAAGGACTGGTCCCAGCTGGGGCTGGGCGATGGGCAGCTTTAGGAGCAGGCTGAGCCAGGGGACACCCAATGCTGTGGGGCTGCATTTCGGGAAGGGAAGGCGTCTGTAGGGTAGGCACTGGTGTTGTTTGGTCTGTGCCCTTTTTGGGGGTACCCCCGTGTCCCCATGCTGGGAGGGCTGTGCCTTGCTGTGACCGAGGGGACCGGGGGTGCTCACCTTCCTCTCCCCAGCCCTCGGGGACGGCGAGGGAAGCTGATGCCAGGGCTGCCGCGAGGAACACCATCACCCTGCCCAGGCCTCGGGTGGGACTGTGCATCTGGGGGGGCAGAGAGGGAAAGGAGAGTGAGTTATCCCAGCGCTGGGATCTGCATCCCTGTGGGACCATGCGCCCTGCCCCAGCACCTCACCCCCTCCTGTTGGGGACAGTAGGGTGACCGTGACACCCTCACTCCTGTCCCCGGTGAGGGCTGCTGAGGAATCCCCATGCCTGGAGTGGGGACACGATGTGAAAACACTGTCCAGGAGCTCAGAGCTGCGTGGGATGGAGGGATTGAGGGCTCTTTGCTGTTGCAGCCCTGTGCTGAGAGCCCTGGCTGGCTCCCAAGCCCTGCAAGCAAAGCAGGGTGGTCCAGAGCCCTGCACTGGTGCAGCTGGAGCAAAAAGAGATCAGTTCTGGCCTGGCTTTATGCAGCTGGAGGCAGCGTTTGGCTCTGAACAGGCTGATGCAGCAGGAGGAGCAGCTCCGTGAGAGCTCAGACTGCACCGAGAGCGGGGATGGCTGCGGGTCCCTTTCACTCCCCGTCCCTGCATGGCATCAGGGCTGGTCCATGCAGCCTGTGCCCTTCTGTGTCAGGGGCAGTAAACTTCCTGCAGGCCCCAGGCACAGGGGCAGGTGCATGCTGCAGCCCCGTGGGTGTAAATCCCTGTCCTGCTGAGTCACCTGGGCTTGAGAGCTCTGAGGGAAATATCCCAGCCCTGGAAAGCTGCCACGGAGCAGCTGGTGGTGTCCGTCCCGCAGGCAGGCGGCTGGTCTCCAGCCCGGCGAGCTGGGGCTGATGCTGCTCCCCCTGTGCTCAGCTGGTGCCCATGGTCCACACACCAAACCACGAGGATTGCAGGAAATGAGAGAAACGGGGTGATGTGCTAAAACCCAGAGAGGTGGGGAGCTGGGCTCTGGCTTCCCCTGTGCAAGGGGGAAAAGGAACGTGTCGCTCCTGCATCACACCACGGTGCTCCAGATACCTGCAGGAGCTGCTCTCCGCCCTCCTGCGCACGCCAGCCAGGCTCAACTGCAAGCCCCACACATAAATAATTTCATGAGACTGTCATAAGCTTTTCCTACTAAACCACACAGAGAAATGTTCCCAAGAAACATCAGTGAAAAGAGCCCTGCCAAAACTATGCTGGTAACTGATACTAACTGGGAATACTAGGCCTGAAAGTAAAATATTTCAGTGATGGAAAAAAAGACTTAAAATACACTCTAAAAGCAGACACCAAAAATAACTCCAAGCACCACACTGGCCAAAGTTAAGGGATGGTGCTCGGGGGGATCAGGGAGAAGGAGAGTGTGCTAGCGTGGACATAGTTTGAAAATCAAATAATTTCTTCTCCTGTCTGTCCTGCTCTGTGAAGTGTGGGCTGTGCAAACGCGAAAGCAGAGCTGCCTTGCTGCAGTCCCAGCCCAGCCATGGCGTTTTGCCCCCTGGATCCCCTCATTTTTTTCCCCAAAACTCAGGAGGGAGGGGGTGCTCCCGGTGACCTGCCCAACCGCTGCCAAAGCCCAGCTGCAGCCAAATATCACAGGATGGGACATGGGGTGATCCTTTCTGTGCCATCCCGACGGCCACAGACAGAAGCCCACGGGAGGGGTGGCAGCCACGGCACCGTCCCACCGGGCAGGAGCCGCAGGCCGGGGGAAGACCCGGGGACTTTGTGCTCCAGCAGTGCTGTGGCGTGGCCGGCGGCCAGCCGCTCGGGGCCAGGCAGCCGCTCGGTGCAGGAAGGATGCCCTGGCTTTCTGCGCCCAAAATCCCTCACGGAGGGTAAAATACTTGTGAAAATGAATGCCCACACACGTGTATGGTTAGGATGTCTTCCTTAGCAGCGCTGCTCGCTCCCAAACCCCACACAGGAGGAGCCTGGCCCCGCTATGTCTGCACCGGCGGTGACGCACCCGGGGACAGGGAGTCCCGGCAGAGTGGCCTGGAGCCGAGCCGGGGCAGAGGGAACAATCAGAGCCTTTCTTCCTCCCCGCATGGCTGCTCCCTGCCTGGATGGGGTGACCTCCCCGGCCACGGCTGGGTCAGTGGGGACAGCCTGGGGCGAGTGGCTCAGCCCCAGGATGGTGGCAATGTCGGGCACCCCTGCCCTGGTGCGGGGTGCTCTCATTGCACCCAGGCACTGGGTGAAAATGCAAGGTGCTGTCTTCCACCCCACACCACCCGGCCGTCCCTCTGTCCTGGTGTGGGATGGTGGGGACATGGCTAGCAGCTGCTGCTTTCCCCCCCAGGGCTGCACAGCACCAGTTCCCAGAGCCACGTTGGGAAAGGACAAGGGCTGGGATTGCACAGCAGCGAGCAGTGCGCTTCGTGACTCTTTAGCCCATCCAAAGATTTTCTGATTGAGGCTTTTGGGGAGCTGCGGGACAAGTCCTGCTGCGAGCCCCATCCTGCAGAAACCATCAGCATCAGCATCTTAAAACGCTACAAATCAAATTGTCCTGCCTCCCCCCCGCCCCCCAATCACAGCCACGTGCACCAGCACCGATGCACATGTGGGATGTGACAGTCCCCTCGGCATGGCCGTGCTGTGCCATGCCCCGCAGTGGCCTGGCAGAGCTCAGCGCAGATTCCTGGGGGAGGCCAACTTTCCATTGCACTCGCTGCTTTGAAAGACAGTGGTTTTGGTTTTTGTTTTTTTGCTTTGCTTCATTTGAAGTCACTCTTCAAAGAGGAAGAGACGCACACAGAGCCAGGGGTGGGGCGGGTGAGGGGGACACACGCAGACGGTGCCGCATTGGCACGGGGGAAACAAGAGCTGGGGGCACACACGAGTTGCTCCCCACCGAGTGCACAAAAGCCGTGGTGCCTCCGAACCCCTCCACAGGGTGGTCTGGGGCAGCATCACTGAAATGGAGATGTAGGGGGAGAAAAAAAAAAACAAAAAACCAAAAAGCACACCACCAGCACTTGGCAGCCCTGCCCACCATGTGCTGGGTGCTTCTGGAGTCACCCACCTGCAGAATGCCACCCTGCAGCAGGCAAGGGGTGACACTGGCCAGCTCCGGCGCCCTGGCCGTGCCATCGTGCTGTGCCCCTGTGCTCGAGCATCCCTGGCCCCGCTGCCCAGTCCCTGCTCTCTGCCAGTGCCCGCTGTGGGAAACTGCTCCCGTGGCCAAGGGCGGTGGCGTTTTGAAGCAGCAGGAATGTCCCTCTTCAGCTCATTTTCCTTCGGGGTCGGGCGGGGAGTGCCCTGCTAAGCCCCCCTCCTCCTGGCCGCCCTGCAGGAGTGCTGTGCCCCGCTCTGAGGAGCCGCAGCGTGGCCTGAACCCCTGCCCGTGCTGCTGCCCTGCCCAGAAAGCTGGCAGCATCCCGGTCCCACAGCAAAGCTGGGGCAGGCAGGAGGAGGAATGGTGACCCCCAACCCTGCACACCCTGACAGCGTCCCCTTTCCAGATGCGAGTGAAAGGCTGGAGGATTTTGTACCTGACAGCACGGCTCAGCGCGGAGGGGGCACAAACCTGCGGCACCCGCATGGCCCCCGCTGCCTCTTGTGTTGCCTTACCAAGCTGGAAGGGGCCGTATCCTGCACCAGGGCTCGCCCTCTGGGAAGCAGCTGCCGTGCCCTCATTTTCAGCGCTTTTTATTCGCATTCATCCTTTGCTTGCTTTTCGCCAAATCTGAGGACAAGGGGAGGCGGGGGAGAGGAGGAACCCGAGGCCCCCAGGGAGCGTGCCTCTGGCACCCACCAAGCTGCGGCATGCCTGGTGAAAGCCAAACAATGGGTGCCAATGGAGAGGGAGGGAGGGACGTTCCCCCTCCCTCCCCTCTTTTTGGAGCCACCAGGGCCATACTCAGCCCCCAGGACTGCTGGCAGTGCCCACAGCACCTCCTCACCCACAGCTCTCCGAGTCCAATGGGTAACCACTGCTTGCTGTCCCCAGCCTGTGCAGTGCCTTGGGGACCCCAAAAAGCGCTGCTTCCCTTTGCACCTCTTCGTGCACACAGGCAGCACAGCACCCGCTGCGGGAATAACCCCGAAAAGACCAGCAAAACCAGCTGCAGACTCTCCCTGGGGGGCTAGTGCAGTCCAGTAACCCCTATTTTAGCTCAAATGCGGGGTTCGAGCCAGCACAACCCAAAGGTGGGTTACGCAGCCCAAATGCGGGGCTAACCCCAGCACAGCCCAAACGCGGGGTTAAACCCATCGCTGCCAAGGGAAGGGCTCTGCTCCACTCCCACCCCAAACACCCGTCCCCATCCAACCCATCACCACCACCCCAAACCCAGCCATGCCCCGCTGCCCACAGCCCCACGGTTACCCAAACCCAAGCCCCCCCGTGCCCCGGGGGCCACCCCTCGCACCTCGCTCCTCCGTGGGGCCAGCAGCTGCTAACGGGACCCGGTGCTGGGGGACCAGGGGGCCACCCCGTGCCTCAGCATCGCGGCGGCTTCGTTGCGGGACGGTTTCTGCTCTGACCCTGGGAAACTCCCACCCCAGCGCCGCGATTTCCGCCCGGCCCCTCGCCCGCGCCCTCCCCTGCCCCAGCCCGCGGAAGGAGAAGTCTCTGGCTCCCGGCTTGTAACCTGAAGCATCGGCAGGGGCCAAACAGCAAGGGCTCTGTTAGCAGCCAGCAGCCCCCGAGCCCTGCCAGCTGGCAGCCTTTTATTCGGGGGAGGGTTGGGGTGGAGGGGGGGGGAGTGAGAGGAGCCCCCAGCATCAGGCTCCCCGCCTCGCCCTAAGTCGCACGCTGGAGAAATTCCTAAAAATAATCTGCTGGCCCTAAAGACAGCTGGCCGGCGGAGGGCAAGGGATGGAGAGGGGTCCCATGGGAGGTGGCCGAGGGGCCCCATCCTTACTGTGCCTGCAGAGCCTGTGCCAGACCCAAGGACAGGGGTGGGACCCGCTGGGCTTTTGCTCGCAGGGACCTTGGTGAGCTTGGGATAAACTCAGGGCGGGAAAGAATAAAACTCTCTGTCCCGGGAGAGTTTTGGATTTGGGGTGTTTTCCTGATCCCAAATGAAGCTGGGTGCTGGAGGCTGCATACAGGCTTGGTTTTGCCAAATCTGCTCTGCTTTTGGATGCTGAAGGGCTTCACCACGCAGTCCAGCCCTCGTGCTGCCCGGCTCTCCTGGGGCAGTGCAAGGAACCCACAACGGACCCAGAGGCAAGCGGTGCCTGGCCCTAATTAAAAATCCCCAGAGAGCATGCCGGAGGGGCAGAAGCTGAAGCTGTGATGAAGAGCATGCGCATCCACGTATGAACATCTGCACACACATGTGAGCATCCCATGCAAGCCCAGCACCCGGCTGCTCCCGATGAATTTGAGCCTGGAGCCAGGTGAGAGGGGCCCCGCAGCGCATCCCTGCCCGGAGCAGCAGGCAGCACGGCCCCATCCCGCCCCGTGCCCGGGGGCTCGCTGGTGTCTGGGAGCAATCGGGCACAGCTCCATTTCCAAGGCACGAAGGCGCTCGGGTCAGCCAAAACGCCGCGGGGCGGCAGGTCCAAAATAAACATTTCGCCGTTACTGCCTGCTTTCAGGAGCTGGTAACGTTTCATTTCAACGGCACACATGCTCCCGCAGCTAGCAATTTGCTGTCACTCTTCTGCAAAACAAAATCCCTTTTGGGCTGGGGGAGGATTTCAGGTGTCACCGGGAGCCACCCGGGCAGCCAAATAAAGCCACCACCAAAGGACCATGAACTCTGCATGCTGTGGCACCTGCATGGGGGGGGGACAGCAGCTGCAGACCCTCGTGCCCACAAGCTCTTTTTTTTTGCCCCTTTGCTCACACTGCCACAGCAAAGGTTCCCCAATTCATTGCCACCTCCACCTGGGGCAAGCAGCCACGGCACAGGGCTTACACCAGGAGGTGTAAGAAGGGGAGGCCACCACCACACTCAGGGGACGGGGGCAGTGAGTTGAGAAGGTTGGAAAAACACCGGCTGGATCGTTTTGTGCTGGGGGAAAAGAAAAAAAAAAAAAAGAAAAAAAAAAAAAAAAAGAAAGTGCTCCTGAAAGATTAAGTGTATCCGAGCAGGGGGGAAAGCAGGGCAAAGTTGTGAGCGTGCTGACACATCTCCTTCCACGATGCTGGAGGGACGCCCCGGCCCTGCTCGGGGACAGCTCTGTTTACAAGCTCCCATTGTCTCCTTTTTTCCTTTTCTTCCCCCCCACCCCGCCCCTCCGATGTTATAGTTCAGAGTAAACAAAAGCAAGCAGCCTCTCTCTCCAAACATTTCAACCATCCCAAACTTTCTCTGGAGGGGGGCTGCCCGTGGAATTTTCCTCATCCAAAAGAATTTCGAAATGTTCCCGTTTCAGCCTGCTTTGAATCGAGGCCAGGGCGGCTCTGAAATCCTTCGCGAAATGCTCGAGCTGCCCTCTGCGCAGCCCTGGCTCCGGCTGGGGGACCGAGGTCCCTTCAGCAGCTACAGCACCCCAAAAATCCCCACTTGGAGGGGGAATGTTGGCATGTCCCAGCCTGTGCAAACTCCTCATGCCCGGCCCATCACCTGCAGGGAGCCAGCAAGCTCCTGGTGGGGATGGATCTGGGTTTTTATAGTTTACTGATGGAGCACCTCGATTCCCCCAGCAGTTTGCAGCCCGCTCCGTGCCTGCTTGGGCAGGGTGAACAGGAGGGGATGACACGCTGTGGTCGGGGCCAGCGTCCTTCCCCGTGGATGGAGCAGGGACACGGCCTCGTGCCCTGCACATCCCTGGGAGACGGCACCTGGAGAGGACGAGGAAAGCTCCTCCAGGATGAGCCGTGGTGGGTGTCACCCAGCGCACGGTCAGGGTGGGCACCCCAGGTGCTTGGCACCGAGTTTTAACCCCACGAAGAAGAGGTGGGAGCCCAGGGTGGGCAAGCAAAGACCCCCACGAGCTGCCCTTGGCTCTGGCTAGCACAGACGTGCTGTGGGACCTGGCTGCGCTGCTCAGCCCCTGGGCAATGGGGGCACCGGGGTGGCCCCTGCACCAACTGCAGTGAGGAAAGCTGAGCTGGAAAGCCCACCCAAGAAAGGCAACGAAGCGGGGAATTGAAGCGCTAAACAAACACCCGACCTTCAGCCGGGCTGGGATTTGGCTGTCAATGCAAGCCATTGTGGTGGCCTGGCATGTTAATGTCCCCCGCTCGCTTTCCCGAACGGTCCCTGGATGGGTGTCACCGGGTAGGTGGCCCCGCAGCCCAACACACACCGGGGCACATCGGGGAGCCCTTAAACCCTCACCCTGCTGCCATAATCCCCCCGCAGTGGGACACACAGGGGGCTGGGGGGGGCTGCAACCCCTCGAAGCACACACGTGGAGGGTTGGCACCCGCTCCGTCCTCCCCCCGGGTGGGCACAGACCCCAGGTGGGGGGTACCTCAGCTCCAGGCGGGGTGGGGGTCATGCTGTGAAAGGGGGGTCCCCTGCCAGCTCTGCACCATCTCCTAGGCAGCCTCACCAGTGCAACGCCATGCTGCCTTCTCCTCCTGTGCAGGGGCTTCTCCATGGTCCCCCCCCAAACCCAGCCCAGCAGCCCCCATCCCTATAAAGGGGCCAGGCAGCGGCTGCGTGGGGAGCAGAGCCTCTGGCACAGCAGATGGGGGCTGCAAGGCAAGACTCCCTCAGGTGTGTTTGCCTTGGCCAGCGCTCAAGCCTGTCCAATTAGAGCTACAGAAAACATATATTAAAAAGGAGGGGGAAAAAATAATACTCTCTCCCGCGCTGGGGCCCTGGGCTTGGCCGGGGTTTCTCGGTCGGCCAAGCGCAGGCGATGCAGGCTCTGCTGGCAGCCGCCCGGGGAGGGAGGGGTGTTTGTGGATATTAAAACGCAGTCGTAAAGAAGAATAAAAGGGCAGCCTTGTTTCGGAACGAGTCTCCGAGGCTTTCCCCTCTCCCGGCATGCTCGGCACCTGGCCGGCTCTGCAGTGCTGCTCGCGAGCGGCTCGGGGGCAGCCAGCGTGCGGTCACAGCCCCGGCGTGTCCTGGGGAGGGCAGGGGCAGCAGCCTGCCCTTGGCATCCACCTATCCACCCTATGGCCACCCTATGGCCACCATCAGCTGCCCCATGGACCGGCGGTGCCTTGGCACAAGCCCCTGTGCTGATGCTCGAGGAGCGCAGCCAGCCCAGCACCTTTGGGCGGACACAGGTTTTGGAGCAAACCCCTGTGTGGGGTTAAAACTGCAGCTTGCCCTTGTGGTTAAACGACTCCTGCACATCCCAGCCTGCTGCTCGCCGCCTGCCTTTTCTCCTGCCCCAAAGTCCCGCTCTGCCCACGGGAAAACTCTTGGTATCGGGTCCCCGGGGGTGAAGGAGAGGCCGGTCAGAGTTTCTGCTTGCACTGCCTGGCATCGGGCCGGGCTCCAGCATTTACCAGCAGGCAGGTCGGGATGGAGGAGAGATATGGACGGGGGGTGGCAAGGTGTTACTGCCCCCACACAGCTCCCTTGGTGCAGAGCTGGGAGAGCAGCGGTGGCTGCCAGAGCACGGCAAGGGGCAGCTTCAACCCCACATCCATCCCCAATGGATGGATGCAGCTTCCCTGCAGCATCTCCTCCCCCGTGTGCTGACCTCCCCACCACCACTGCAAAAAGCAGCAGCCAGGCGGTGAAGGAGCAGCCCCAGCCAGGAAGGTGCCCCCATCCCATCCCATCCCATCCCGTCCCATCCCATCCCATCCCATTCCGTCCCGTCCCGTCCCGTCCCGTCCCGTCCCGTCCCGTCCCGTTCCCTCC
This sequence comes from Aythya ferina, assembly GCF_964211825.1. Taxonomy (NCBI): domain Eukaryota; kingdom Metazoa; phylum Chordata; class Aves; order Anseriformes; family Anatidae; genus Aythya; species Aythya ferina. Next base: position 9,622,395 of record NC_140299.1, on the reverse strand, counting down.
CCACCTGCTTGCCGGGCGCACACCTGGCTTCTTGGCACAGCCGCTGCCCCTCTGCCCCCTCCCCGAGCGGCTCCCGGCCACGTGGCAGCGAGGAGGGGGACGATGGGCTGCGAGCCCAGCAGAGCCCAGCAGCCTCCCCCATCCCTCCCTCCTCCCCTCCGCCTTTTCCCTGGCAGCTCCCCAGAACCGCAGGGCTCACCGGGCCTCCCGTCCCCTTGCCGTGCCGCGGGGACCCCGGGCACACCCCGTCCCCCTCGCCACGGCTCGGCCCCAATGACTAACGCCCCGGGTGCCGCCGGGGCGAGCGGGGCCCGTCCCTTGGCCGTGCTCCCTCCCTGCGGCGGTGAAATCACGTCTGGAGAAAGCACGCGCGGTGCCGGCGGGTCCCCCCCCGCCTCCCCTTTGCTGCTCCCCGCGAGGCTCCCTCGCTCCCTGCCCGCTGGCTGCCTGCCCTGGCTCTGCAGAACCCCGCTCCCCGCGGTACCCCGCCGGCCCCGCACGCAGCCCGGCGTTGTGGATGGACAGAGGGACGCTCCAGACGCACGGCCTGCGAGGGAGCTGGCGGCAGCCCCGGCGGCCTCCTCCGTAGGCACGTGGGAGGGCGGCGGGGCCAGCAGGCTTCCTGAGCTCGTAAAAATGCTCCCAGGGAGCGGGCAGCAACCTCTGGCCTCCCTCTAACCTTCCTAACAGCAGCACAGCCCCTCTGGAGCCGGGGAGGGGGGGGGGGGACGGCGAGGGACGAGCCACCTCCGCTAGCCACCGGCCCCAGCCGGCACGTGGCACGCGGGTGACTAATTTGGCTCTTTAAACGCCTCCGCAGCACGGGAGCGTGGCTCCGGGTTAGGGTTTAATTATCTTCCTCTGCTGCTGTAGCGCTCTGCCTGCTGTAGCGCCGCAGGGACCACGGGGACGGTGTCCCTGCCACCGGCACGGCTGGCACCGACCAGGTCCCCCTTGGTGCCGGGGATCTGGTTGGGAACGCGGCGAGGCTGCAGCTCGGGGCTATAAAAAGCACCGCTGTGGTATGCAGCACGCCGCTTCGGGGAGGGGAGGGAAAAAATAAAAATAAAATCAGGTGCCGGATGAGTCAGGGAGTGACAGCGCGCACTTCTGGGTCAGGACTGGCCGCAGCGCAGCGCGCCTTCTTCCCTTCCACCCCGCTTCCCAGCCAGGAGCCTGGAGACGTCCCAGGGCAGCCGGGGAGCGCAGAGCTGAGATTTGGCGAGGCCCCGAGGGTGGAGGACGGCAGCGAGGCTGGGACAGCAGAGGAAGGACAGGGGACGATTGGCACCTCCTGCCAGCGCCACAGCCTCCCCTCGCCCGGCCCAAAGGCGCTGGATCTGGGCACCCAGCCTCCTGGCAGCTCTCCTCCAGCAGCTGGCTTTGGGCAGTGCTCAGTGTTTGTCCGGAGGATTAACCGTGCCCTGCTTTACAGCCAGAGGCTCCCATCCCCGTGTGATGGCAGGGCTGATGCTGCCACGGCAAGAGCGGGCACCCCCCTGTGACCCCAGCACCCATGGGCACCCCAAGGGGGACCTCACCTGGAGACAGCAAAAGCCAGGGGAAAACACATCCGAAGGGAGCTCCCTGCCCCGGGACATGCGATGTTTGCACAAGCCTGAGCGGGGGAAGGTCAGATTAATTTTAAACCTGAATAAACAAGGGGAGAAGGCAATGCCAGAGCTCACCCTTCCCTGCGGCTCCCTGCTTCCCTGCCAGCGGGGATGCATCCAAGCACGGCTGCATCCAGCCCGGGGCTCAGCCCCGGGACTCTGCCCAGCCCCAGGGACTGCGGGGACAGCCCCACGCTGTCCCAAATCCTCCCCTGCCGCGGGGCCTCCCCGACTTCGAGGAGCTCCCGGCTGAGTCAGTGCTGGCAACGGGATGGCTGACAGCGCAGCGGCTCCCGCTCCCCATCCAAAAACCCCTCCAGCCGCAGTACCGGGTGCCCAACCCGGCTCCCACAGGGATGCCCCCATGCCGTGCCACCCCATCCTGCTGGGGATGGCTGCAGGGCTGAGCTGCCACCCCCCACCAAACGCCCCAGCTCTGCCTCTTGGGAAATAACCAGGAGAGGAAAAAAATAAAATATTGTTTGTGGGTCAAGAGGAGAACGGAAAAAAAAAAAAAAGTTTGCATTTTTCGTGCCAAAAGGAAAATGAAAACCAAAACATTTTGTTCTAAATGATAGGCCTTGTTTAGTTTTCAGTGGTTTTACTTTTTTAAAATGGTTCAAATTAAATCGAGCTAAAATTGGCTTCCAAACATTACCTTGGGGTGGGGAATCAAATCAAATCAAAATCAAAACGTCTCATTTGGAAAATGTCAGAGCGAAACGCCGCGGCTTTTCCAGCCCGGCGAGAGCCGAAGCCAGGCGCTGAACCCAGCCTCAATTCACAACGTGTGCCGGCCTCCAAAAAACTGTCTTTATTTTTTTATTTATTTTTTTTTTCTCCAGCAAACGAAGCAGCTGCCCCCCGTAACCCCTGCCGGCTGTGCCAGTGGGCGGCCGCCAGCACCGGCGCTCCCGGTGCGTGGCTACCAGCGGGGACGTCCCCGCGCCCTGCCGCTACACGGACAGAGCACACTGCAGCCTTGCGCCCGAGTCTGACCCAAGCTGCTCTTTAAAACTTCTGTTTAAATGTCTTTTCTATTAGGTCAGCATTCCTCCTTCGCGCAGGGAAGGTGGTTACGGGCTGCAGCCCGGCACACAGGCTCCTCAGTGCCGGCTGCTGGCGCTCTGTCAGCGAGCAGCCTGCCCACACGATTAAATTACCGAGAAAAATGGATCGTTTCTCCAAGCATTAGGTGCGTTAACCTCTCTCGCGGTGGCGAGGCCCGCTACAGGCGAGCTGTTAATTGGAAATTCATAGAGCTGGCCGCAAAAGTTTCCTTCGGCTCCGCTCCGCCCTGCCCTTGTTGAGGCGAGAGGGGTGGTGGGGAGGCGCTTGCTGCCCTCCCTGAAACACCGGGGAAAATAAGTGAGGAAAAACCCTCAGGGACCTTTCCGGGCAAATACACAGCTGGCACGGTCCAGCTCCAGACCTGCTCACTGCTAACCCCAGGTCCAGCGTGTGCCACCCCCCAGGTGGGGACATCACCTGGGGACACTGCCCCAGCACCTCTTCCAGCTACACCCCAGGGGATAAAAATAGATGCTACCTGCCCCTCAGACCTCGCTTACATCCTTTGCCCATCCCAGACACAGAGTGAGCACCACCAGTTATTTAAAAAGCTCCATCCCAGCCCAACCTGCATCTCAGCATCTTCCTCTTGGGCTGCTTTGAGACCAAACCTCTGCGCCTTGCTGGCTGAGCAGAGCCCCTGGAGGCATTTTCAGAGCAAAGTGCCCCCACGGTTGGAGTTGCAGGGATCCCATAGCTTGTCTGCAGCCTCCGGGGAGGGAGCAAAGGGGGGTTTGCAGCAGCCCAAGAGCTTTGTCAACAGGATGCTCCGGGAGCCTGTCCCCTCCTGGGTTCACACCCGGCACCGCTGCGAGGGGCTGCATCCTGTTCCCGGTGTGCACCCTGCACTGCGGGGAGCTCCAAGGAGGGAAAAATGCAGCAGCCAGGGAGCCCCACGCTGCCAGGCTGCTTTTGGGTGCTGCCAGTGCAAGGACAACGGGCACGGCTCAGGCTGGAGATGGGGAAGAGAGCAGGGCATGGCATCAGGGATGGCCGAGGGAAAAGGGACGCTTCCCCGGTGCTGTCACGCTCCAGCCGTAATGCTGCAAAACTCAGACCCGGGATGGGGCCAAGCAGTCTCGGTGGAGCTGCAAAACAGCCTCCTGGGAGCCTCGCAGGAGCTACAAATCAAAAGCAGCCCACGGGCAGCCAAGTCCCCTGGGGTTGCGTGTTGGCCCTCGCGAGCCGAGGATGGAGCAACAGCTGGTCCAGCCCACCAGCTCCTCCTAACACTTCGCCTGGGGCAAAACTCATGGAAAGCGAAGGAAAGACTCCCGTGGACTTCCCCAGGGGTTCAGGGCCGGTCCCAGCTCTGCACGAAAGTCTGGGGAGATGCCAGCTGGCCCGGGCACCGTGCGTGACAGTGGCTTTCGCAAAGCGAAGCAGGGACACCGCAGCTGAGCCAGCCCCGGGGGACCTTTGCGGGGCCGTTTCGGCACAGCTGTCGGGAGCTGCAGCCCCTCTGTCACAACCCTGGCACAGCGCTGTGCGATGCTCTGGCACAGCCACCCACCACCACCCCTTACAGCAGCCCCCCGTGTCTCTCTCAACGTCACCGAGGCCCTTTTGTGTTTTGTTTTGTTTTCTTTTCTTTTCTTTTCCTTTTTCCAGTTAATTTTGCAGGAAGGAGCGGTCTGAATCACGCCTTTCATGGCATTATTGAATTCAGGAGGCATTGGTGCCCGCACCGACTTTCATCAAAGAGGGGCTGGCGAGATCCCGGCTCCAGCTATCGGTCTGGCCAGGATGAAGCGTGCGGGGTTTCGGTCCCAAAGGAAAGGGCTGGTGAAAGCACAGGAAGGGCAAAGGAAACAGCTGACCCGGCACCACCGTGCCAGCCCCATGGGGCACAGGGACTTGCTCTGCACAGAGCCACCGCCTCTCACGTGCTCTGCAAGCAAATCCAAACCCAAGTGCCAAAATCAGGCACTCACCCCTAAGGCTGCCCACAGGATGCTACGTGGCATCCCCTACACGGGACGGGACCCGGGGGCAATCCCTTGCTTTGGGCCCCCAGGAAGACCCCCCATGATGGCTGCAGAGCCGATGCCACCTGGCCATGCTCCCAAAAACGGTGCCAAGCCAGCACTGGGCCCCTCTGTGCCCCTGGCGTGGCGGGGAGCTCTGCTGGCTCATGGCTTCTGTCACTTGGTGCAGCTCCAGCATCATTGTTTTAACCAAGCTCACCATCCCTTGTTTTCACTTTAGGAGCTCGGGTAAAATAGAAAATGCCCAAATGACCTTCTTTCCACCATCAGGATTTCATTAGACGAAGGAGCCCTAAACTTTTCCACCCCTCCCTATAAGGAAATCTCTGCAGGGCCATAACCATTTTTATTATGCTGTTTCTATTTCTGCCCTCTCCGTATTGAGAGGAGGGGACCAGAGCCCAGCAGCCGCTGGGGAGCCCTGGAGTGATTTCCAAAACCCCAGTAAATGCTTTCAGCATCAGCCCCTCTCCCCACGGCCAAGCATTTTGCTCGCACTTTTGCACAGCACAGCAAACGCTTCCACTGAGTTGTCCGCAGCGAGGTCTGCATGGTCTTCCCGAGTGGCTACAGACCAACAAAAACCCGAGGACTTGCACGATTTTCCTAATCCCTGCTTACAGCGGGTGTTTTCTCACGCTGCTCAATGCACGATCTTACCTGAGGTTCCCCCAGCTGTCGCCACCCGCACGGTTCAGCCCCGTGTCCGAACGCACCAGCTCCCACCCGAGGTCCATCCAGCCCGGCTGCCATCTCCAAAAGCATCTTCAGAAAACGTGTGCGAGCAGATGTGGCCTCCCCCCAGCCAGACCCTCCAGCAAACCCTTCCGAAATCCCTCGTAAGCTTTTTCAGCAATGACTGATCCCTTCTGGCCCGAGTCCAGGCTCCGCTGGTCAGATGTGACCACAGCACAAATCCCGCTAAGACAGAGGTGAATCAGGTCCTGCAGTGCCGTTCGCCTTCTTGCTCCTCTTCTCCCAGACCCCAAACACCAGATGCAGCAGAGAGGAGGAGACGTTTGTCCCTTTTTTTCCCCATGTCTGAGACTCGTGCCCTGGAGGGGAGGCAGGATCTCACCCCTCAGCCCCGCTCACTCATCCATCCTCCCTCCAGCCGGTGCCTGTGAGCAGTGCCACCCGCAGCAGAGCCCGATGCACACTTTAGGGGCTGCGAGTGCTGGGACAGCATGGCAGAGCCCAAAGCTCACCCTGTTCCGTGGCCATGCCAGGGCTGCCTAAGTGACAGGGTGACTCAGAGACTTGGGGAGCAGCCAGTTTTGAGAGATAATTCCTATTAACATGCTGATCTCCGAGACGACAAACCTGCTTCTAATTTCTAGAGGAATTTTTCTTTTTTTTTTCCACGGAGACAGCCCATGGGAATGTGACTGTTGGAGATGACGGGCAAGCCATGACTCTAATAAGACATCACCTCCCTTTCCCACCTTCGCAACCTGGAAGGGAGGATGTGCTGGAGAACAACATCACTGGGAGGCGTGGAGATTTGCTGCTAAGAACTCGGGCCACGGGGTCACTAAATCCCCGTCCGGGGAGACTTGGTGATTTTCACACATGAGATGCTTTTGTAACCACAGGAACACTTAGAAAAACCAAAAACTCTCTAAACATCCCAGCGAGTCACCCCAGATATCCCAGGGCTAATTCCTGATGCTGGGTTTGCATCAGCATCCCGAATGCCAGCGAGGCCCCATCGCAGTGCCTGGGGGAAGAGCGCCCAGCCGAGCCAAGATCCATCCTCGGCTGCGGCTTCGGCATGGGCAGAGCCACCCTGTGCCACGACTGAACAAGAGGAGAGGAAACAAGAGGGTGGGAAAGTGCCCAAAGAAGCATCTTGCAAGGGGTTTTCCTTTCCGTTTTCCTTCACAGCAAAACCCACAGGGAAAGCACGAAAGCACTGTACATGCGCAGGCACATCGCCAGGCTGGGCTCCGTGCACGATCTGCCCAAACCCCCAGAACACATCCCCAGTGAGATATTTACAGCCCACTGGTCCCTGCACTCAGGCCAGCTGCCCTCCCGAATCCTGAGGCTCTGACGTGATGCTGGATGTAAAAAAAAATAAGCACCTTGCATCACCAGCCTCGCCAAGGGACTGTGGCTGTCACCCGGCCAAGGGCGGATGGAGTGAGCTGGAGATGGAGAGAGAGGAAGATCAAGGCAGCCCACATCTGATCCGACACAAGGAGACAAGAATCTCTTGGCTTGCTCAGCCTAACAAAATAACGAAGATGCTATAAATACAGCGGGGTAAACACCGGAGAGGGAGAAGAGGTCTTGAACTAAAAGCACAATGTTGGCACAAAGCCATGTGGGAATAAACTATCCAGGAATATACTCGGGCAGGAAATCAGAAGAGGTTTAGCCCTGCATGAGCAGGAAGAGCCTGGAGTCGCCTTTGAACATGACCGGAGCAGGAAGAAAGGGCTTGAACCGAGAGCTTGTGACAGGTGAGGATGTCACACTCCGTCCCTGGCTCCCTGTGGTTCCCCGCTAATGCTCGGGATGGTCCAGGTGAGGTGGGGGAGAAGGGGAGAGAACAGGGCTGGGTGGCACTTGGGTGCCTGCAGATGGGGGGACGCAGCAGCTTCTGATAAACCCTGCAGCCACAAAAGGGAACCGGCGCTGCCTCCAAGCTGAAGACGGCGGGGAGACTCGCGGCGCTGTGAGTCATTCATTCATCCTTCACAAACAGGGCCTGCGCCCGGCCAAGCATCCTCCTCCCCCCCTGCTGCCGTGACAGCCAGCCCGGAGACTTCTCCGGGACGGGGAAAAAATGGCTTATCAGACATGATGAAGTTTTCCCTTCCCCGTGAGGCTCCCAAAAGACCGAAGCAGCTCGCAGAGCAGGAGGCAGGGCGAACCCTGAGCCGTTCTTCTCCATGGAGCAGAGGGCACATGGGTGCTACAGGGTGGGGGACACGGTGGCTGCATCCCACCCCATTCCCATCCCAAGGAGGAGCCCTGCTGACCCGGCTTCCACCAGCAAGAAGCCCCACACAGGGCTGGGATGCCATGGGCTCCGTGCAGCCCTGAGCGTAACCCAGACGGTGACCTGCCCTCGCATAAATGCTGGCGGAGAGCAAACACCCCACCTCCTCCGGCAAACACCGCCGCCAGACGTGGCTGCAGCCGAGCAGAAGCAGGCAACTCCTGGCACCCCCTTGGCCACTGACACCGCAGGTTTCTTGCCGTGGAGATCGGATTAAAGAAAAATGAGGCTCTGGAAGCGGCCTCACGGAAGGGGCTGGGATTGCAGACAGCCAAATCCAAGCGAAACGCAGCCCCAAAGCCCCCTTTCGCACACTTTGCCAACTTGCTGCCAGAACTCAGGGGGGACCCGAGGAGGGGACGTGGCTGGGTTTGGGGGTGACACGGCCAGCGTGTGAGGGTGGCACCAGGGCTGGGCACCCACAGGGGCTGCCAGGGGTCTGAGGAGCAGTGATTGGGACCAGCGGCCAAGGGCAAGGAGGGACAAGGCAGGCAGAGCCCTTGCGGTGCCTGCGCATGGGAAAGCGCCTCTCTCCGCGCCTCTCCTAATTGAGAGCAGCTTTTCCCTCCCCCGACCCCCCAGGAGAAGACAGGGCCCTGCCAGGGGGACCGGCGGCTTGCCTGGTATTGTTCGAGCCTTCCTCCAGAAAACTCTCCCCGGAGACGAGGAGAGCGGGGGTGGGGCTGAGGGGGGGAAGAGAAATCTGCGGATGATGGGGAAGGGGCTCAAAGCTTGCGCCCCCCGACCTCTTCCCACCCCCCGAGCATCTGAGGCTCGCTGAGCCGGGAAGGGCAGCAGCACCGGGTACCCCCGTAGGCAGGCTGGAGGAGGGTCGTGGGGGGTGCGCTACTTTTCCCTGTACCTCCGGGGCAAGCGGCAAACCACCGGGATACACCGGCGCCGGGAGCCTGCCCGCAGCCGGGCGCCCCTCACCGCGGCGTCGGGGCGGCGGCGAGGAGCCGGGATATAAGGGGAGGGGAAAAAAGAGGGGGATGTGTGGGGAGGGGGTGAAACGAGGAGGGGGTGTCCTACCTTCCTGCGCTCCTCCGCGGCTATGTGTCCATGGTGCTCGGCGGACCGGGACCGGGACCGGGACCGGGACCGGGACGAGTGGCACCGGCGGCGGGGAGCCCGCTGCGGGCTGCTCGGGGCGGCAGCGGGCGGTCCGGTCCCGCCGCCTTCGCTGCACAATTGGAGCAGGGCGCTGCCAATCCTCCGCCGCCTCCCCGGGACGCTTCCTGTGCCTCCGATCCGCACCCGGCTCCCGCAGCGGCTCCCGCAGCTTCGCACCCCCCGGGCGCACCGCTCGACCCCCGGCCCCCGGTGCGCGGCTCGCCCCCGGGCACCTCCAAGGGGCAGCGCCCCCCGGCATCCCGGCGGGGGTCGGGGCTGAGGGAAAGGGTTTTTTGCCTCCTCACGGCTTTCAGGGAGCGTTTGCATTCCCCTTTTTCACGAAGCCTTGTTTGTTTTCCCCTTGGATTAGTTTTTATTTTTTATTTTTATGGTTTCGTCAGAGTGCAAATTATCATGAGGAAGGAACACATTGGAAGTCTGCAGTGGGAAGCAGCTGGTGAAAACCCATTGGGAATTTCCCTTCTCCTGGCCCCTGGGGGCCAAGTGTGGTCTGGGGTCCCCCTGGGATGGGATGGAGACCCCAGGTGAGGACATTGGGGCCGTAGGTTTCCGTCTGCCTGGGCACGGTGCCCGTGTTGAGATAAGGGCCACATGCCTGGGTGTGTGCAGCACCCATGTGGCGTGACGCCAGCAATCCTGCAATAACAGACCTCTCTGCAGCCCTTCAGGGATAAATGGGGTGCCTCCACATCGCAGCCCACCTCTGCAACCCTACAATAACAAACCGATCCTCGCCGGCATCCTCACATACCTCTGCAACCACACAACAGTACCCAGCTACCTGCTCGTGCTCTGCACCCCACAATAACAAACTCATGAGTCATCTCACCTCCTGTGTAACCCTGCAGTAACAAACTGGTGTTTTCCTTCACCCCAGCCCTCCTGTGCAACCCTACAATAACACAGCGCCCCGGGGCCGGCGCACGCTGCCATCGTTGCAGCAGCAGCGCTGGCGCAGGCGGCGTTCCCGGGAAGTGGTGTAACCAGCAGGGAAACCCCTCCCTGTCTGGAGTCTCCTCTGCCTCCTGCCCTGGGGTGTTAAGAAATTCGATGAGCGGGATATGGGGTGTTAAGGAATTCCGTGAGCAGCACATAGGGTGTTCAGGCATTCGGTGAGCGGGATCCGATGGGAAAACCGACCTGTCCCTTGGGGTGGCAGGGCTGGGGAATGACAGATCCGTACCCCTCGGCAGTGCCTGTGCTGCCACACGGGTTGGAGAAGCGAGGGCTTTGCTGCTATATGTAATCACAGTGGTTTTCCCCATCCGAAAAGGGGACGGCTGCCGTGCTCCTGGGGCTTTGGGAGAGGTGGGGCAAGATATGTGGCCGCACTGCGGGTACGCGCTCGGCTGTGGTTGAGGCTTGGTGCCCACATCGCACTAGGCATGGCCCAGCTCAGGACATCTGCTCGTGGCCTGGGCTGCTGCCTCGCCAGCCACATGTGGCCGGGTCCGTCCCTCCCGTGCTACAAGAGCTGGGGCCCTGCCAGGGCTGGGGATGTCCCTCTCCGAGCTGGCCCCATGGCCTCTCCAGTGCTTTGCAGGAGCAGTTTGACCCCACCAGCCTGCTCACGTCTGCCCCAAACCAGTGGCTCACATGGACTTGGGGAGCCTGGGGATGTAGGAGGGCTGCTTCTGGGCAGGGAGAAGTCCCCTCCATCCAGCTCCTTGCTTTCCCCTTCCCACCCCCATGCTGCTCCGCACCCCAGTACCCTGCAATATGCACGGTGCCGAGCATCCTCCTGGACCAGCCCCTTCGGAAAGGCCGGAGCTGGGTGGGTGGCAGCCAGCATTCAGCTGTGGGTCTCCCACCCCAGGAGCAGAGTTTGGGCTTTCCCCCACACTTCGTGGTGCTCACTGGGCGCCAGGAGCCGGGCTGCTCGGCGCCGGTGCTGGCAGGCGGCCACGCGCTGCTTTCCCTGCCGCCGCAGCGCTGGAGAGCCGAGCTGCTCTGCAGATGCGGGGAATCCCCCAGCTCCCCGGGCCTGAGGTTGGGAAAGCGAGAGGAGAGATTGATTTGGAGGAGTCCTGAGGGCAGATAGACACCTCACCAGGACACAGGGATGAGGGACACAGGGCTGTGGGGCTTGCTGGGGCTAAGCAGAGCCAGCGGGGGCGAGCAGAGCCTGAAATGTTGAGCGAAGCTCAGGAGAAGACTGCAACCTCCATGAGCATCCCAGCTCCTGCATCTTGCTCTGGCTCACTATAACATCTCCCAGGCTGCCGGTTTTCAGCAGCTGCTCCCCCACTTGGCACCCCAGGAGGGCTGAAGGTGGGGTCTGCAGGCTTTCTCTTCCCTCTCCCTCTCCTCTGAGCAGACACCAGGCCAGAGAGGAGCTGAGCTCTTGTCCAGGCAGGTCAAGGTGAGCAGATGGCCACGGCTTACATTACACTGTCACAAGCCCATGCAGCGCCTGCTGACCTCCTGGGCTGTGTATGGCTCTGCCTTCCAGCCCACAGCTTCAGAGCAAACTCAAAGGGAGATGTGTGATGCTGGCGTTCAGGTGCTGTGTCTCGATGATGTGCCAAGGGACAGGGACGCTGGTCCTCAGCCACGCTGGATGCATTCACAACAGCTGGGTCGCTGCCTGGAGTGAGCAGATGGATGGATGCAGACGAGAGCAGCTGGAGGCTGCAGTATCCTCCCGTGGAGCACACTGCAAACCTCATCCCTGAGCCCAGCCCTGGTGGCTGTTCCTGATGTCCCAGAGGTAAGTGTGGCTGTCCCAGGCAAGTCAAGGCTCTGCAGCCCTGCTCACGCTCGTGGGGCACGTGGCCAGTCTCTGGCCGACGTGCACAGGGCACGGTGCTGCTCAAAGCTCAGGCTTGCTGTGTGTTTACCCTGGCCAGCCCGAGGTGTACAGGAAACCAGAGAGCTCTGCTCCCTGGCTGTCGCTTTATTTATCATGGTCACAGCTCGGGCTGCTCGCACTGTTGAAAGGAGGTAGCAGAAACCCCAAGTGCTGCACCACAGCTCCCACCCTGCCAGCCCTGTGTTGCTCCATTCATCTTGCTGTCCTGTGGCCGAGAGCTGGAGCAGGACAGCACGATGCTCCATGCCATGCGATGCCCGTCCTGTCTCCGAGCAGCGAGACTTGTCCCAGATGTGGCCAGCCACACCATGCCAGGACAAATTGCTGACATGATGCCTGATGCCACACTGCAGACATTACCTGCGCTGGCACACGGGTCTCTCAACCTGGCTGCATCATCCCCAGCTCCTCACTCATTATATAAAATTGCAACGAGCATTGCTGTTGGTCTCCAGAGCTGTACCCTTGCTCCAGAGCTTTCTCTTCATCCGTCCCCATCATCCCAGGGCAGGAGGCACAAGGGACAGAGCCCAGCTGCCACCCTGATGCGGAGAGCCCAGGACTCACCACTCTTTGGGATCACGGGACCCAGCAGCTCACTGCCCATGGCCAGCAGCTCCACGCAGCCACCACCAGCCCTGCTGCCGTGGCAGGTCCACGTCCTGGAGTGGACACAAGGGTTGCTTTAAGGATGGGGATAGATTTAAACCTGGCCCTTTCCTCTGGCAGCCCCAGCAGCTCCCACAGCCGTGCGCGGCAGAGTGCCAAAGGCTGCATGCTGCAAGCCAGGGGCGAGCTTGCAGCCGAGGAGGGGAGGCAGAGAGAGGAGACATTATTATAACACCCCGCTATTTATAGGGGCTGCCCTTTGCCAGGGCTTGACTGGCAGCAGCAAGGGCTGGGCTGGCGCCGGGGGAGTCAGAAACAGCAGCCAGAAACCTGGGGACATGAGAGCGAACCTGCCAGCCCTCGGAGGGCTCCTCATCCCGGCTCGCAAGCGGAGCCACGTGGCTCGCCGAGCTGCCTGGCTATTAAAGGGAGAAAATGCCAGTGAGACGATAAACAGGGGGAAGCGAGCCAGCACCCAATATCCATGGGTGGCTGGCAGCTCTCTCCCCTCGCACAGCCACCAGCTCCTTTCTCCCTGCCCTTCCTTCATCTCCCCACGTTTTGCTGAAGGCTGTGTGCGTGCCCTCATGTCGGGGGGCAGAGGAGAGGTGTTGGGAAGGGGATGCTTGGCACCCCCCCCAAGTCCTTTGCACCTCTGTGAGTGTTGTGAGCAGCCTGGTGACACATTCAGGCCCTGATGGTGTTTAGGCTCTTGGTCTGAAATTACCAACGGGTTCGTTTGGGCTGCTGAGAGTTAAATATGTGGACGGCATGAAGAGCCTCTTGGAAAGAGGGTTTTTAGAGCTCCATACTAGTTTTGTTCTGTTTTGGCTTAGTATCTGTGTTTTTCACCAAAAAAAAAGGCCAGGGAGGGATTCGCTGAAGGACCATGACACCAATTGATTCTGACTTTCTGAAGGCATGACATTTATAGCGTGAGATAGCGAGCAACAACCAAAGAGAAGTGGAACATGAGAAATTATTTCCAAAGGAAAACTTGAATGTTTCCTTCCAGAAAGGCTGGCCGTAATGCCTGGATGCTGCTGGACTCCACCTCGCCTCCCTCCTGTTGCTCAGGGTGTATTTCTCTGGCTCTGGGCAGCATCTCCCCTGCGCTGGACCTCAGTGGCTGCTGGATGCTGCCCACAGAGCTGCCCCAAGACACCCTGGCCCAAGGGTGGGACTTGGCTGCTTCCCAAAGCCACCAGCGATTACAAGTTGGCTTTTGGTCGTTCAGACACAGGGATATTTCACTCCTTGGTTGCTCAGCAGAATAACTCCCCATCTCCCCAGCAAATCTCAGCAGAACCAAAGGGATGCTGCTGTTCCTGAACTGCCTTCTCTGGCTGGGGATGCTCCCGCCCTGCCTCCCACACCAACTCCACTGATGTCCAAAAGAGACCCCCTTAATCCTCCCAGGTTGGTATAAAATCAGGTCAGGGCCATCCCTGGGATCTGCTGGATAGGATAGGATAGGATAGGATAGGATAGGATAGGATAGGATAGGATAGGATAGGATAGGATAGGATAGGATAGGATAGGATAGTTGTCAGGGACCTACCAAAACAGTTGAGTGCAAGTGCCTGAGCACCTGAAGACTAAGCAGAAGTCGAAGCCTGGAGATGAGGGCATGATCCAAATTTCCTCTTGCCCAGTAGGAGGCATGGGGCATCAGCCAGCTCTCTGCGGAGCCCCTTGCGGTTGTTGAGCACCATTGCAGAAAGGACATTTTTCCTGATGTCCCATCTGGATGTCCCCTGGCACAGCTCTGTGGCCTTCCCACACATCCTGTTGTGCATTATCCTATGCCTGATAATTGCTTTGTTCTTTAACTGCTTTCAGTATCCCTGAGGATAATGTTCTCTATAACTTTTTCAGGGACTAAGGATAAACTAATAGGTCTGTAGATTTTTTAGGGGGCTCACCACTACCTATTGCACTAGGCCATTGCTCATCCAGCCCTGAACTTCTTTTGACATCTTACTTGCTTTTGCAAAGATGGGACTGAAAAGGAATGAGATAAAGGAGCCAAAATGAAGAGACGGAGAAGACCGTGGGGGTTCCCCTGTGCAGGAAGCAATGTTTTATCGGCTAGCCCCAAATGCCATAAGGGGCTTTTCATAGAAGCATAGAAAGGTTTGGGTTGGAAATGGTCCTAAAGCCCACCCAGTGCCAGCCCCCTGCCATGGGCAAGGACACCTCCCCCCAGCCCAGGCTGCCCAAAGCCCCATCCAGCCTGGCCTTGGGCACTGCCAGGGATGGGGCAGCCACAGCTCCTCTGGGCAGCCTGTGCCAGGGCCTCACCACCCTCACAGTGAGGGATTTCCTCCTAATATCTAATCTAAATCTCCCCTCTTTCAGTTTAAAGCCTTAACCCCTTGTCCTATCACTATACTCTCCAACAAAGAGTCCCTCCCCAGCTTTCTTTGGGAAAAAAAAAAGCTTCTTTTGGTACAGCCAGGACTGTCTTTCTGGGCTACAAGCACACATTGCCAGTTCATGTTGAGCTTCTCACCAACCAACACCCCCAGATCCTTCTCTCAGCCCCTCACACACCCTCCCTGCACGCCGTGCTGACGTGAACTCTTCATCCCAATGAACCCCTCTGTTATATATGGAGTGGTAATTTGTGCTGAGAAAATGGTTGATTATAATAAAGAAGGAGGAGATTTGGGAGTGTGGCCATGGGGTCAGAAAGCCCCCAGGTTGACTATAACATCAGACTGTTAACGATGAGGCCATCAGGAATGTAAAGAGTTTAGAGGGAACAAAGAAGGGTGATTCAGGAGAATCCATGCGGTCTCAGTGTCGCTTGTTCTCCAGCCATTAAGGCATGGAAGTTTCTGGGTGTTTGCTGTTGCTGTTATTTGCAAAGTTGTTTGACCAATGAAAAGTTGTTTTGAAAAGAACTGCTGTGGGGAGAAGGGTATAAGAGGGGAGCCTGCCCTCAAGATAAAAAAAAGGCAACACGATGTGATGAAGTTATGTCATCAGTAAAGAAGCAGAGAGAAGGAATGAAAAGGAACAGACTGGCAGAATGGAGACCAGGACGAGAACAGGCACATTGATTGCCTCACAAAGATACATGTAGATTCGGCCAAACTCAGCAAACTGCTCAGAGAAGCTCGTACAGAAAGTTGCTGAAAATAGGTGCACTGGAGCTGGAGAGAAGCTCGAGCTGAGAGAAGCGGAGCCGGCACACAACTGCCCCTCGCTGGTCAGCAGCTGCACATTATGGGGAATCATACGTCCTTAGGAACAGAGACTGTCCTGGTAGCCTTACAGCTTATTCTCCTCATTAGCAATCAGACAGTTTATGAGCCTGAAACATGGGACCAAACTGAGGTCAAGGTGTGGGACTCTGCAACTAAAAACAACAAGGTTGCGGTGGGATTGCTCGGCACCTGGCGAGCAGTCTCTGAGGCCTTAAAGAGCCTTGTGGGACCACAGTCAGACACGTGTGGTTTGCCAGATAGTGAGGGAGCTGCGGGCTCCTTTACTGATCCGACTGCTACGCCATCGCCATGGGCCCCTCTGCTGCTACAGCCATCAAAGGCCTTTGCTGTTACATAAGGCCTGAAGGCCGAGTTGCTTGACAACTTAAAGCAAGACATATTGTTCAAAAGGAATGGAAAATGGAGACTTGTATGTAATCAAGAAAATAAATGGAAAATGGAGACTGTTCAGTCATGGAACTTAAAGGATTGTTTGTTGCCTTTCCGGATTGTATGTATGTATAGGCATGCTCGGGTTTAGTATGTAAAAGCAATGTTCTGTATATTTAGAATGTTTGATGTCCGTGTGTGCGTGTTGGTGGAGCATAGACTCCCCACACACCCAGTGCTGTTTACTTGCCTTTTATACCTTTTACAAGTATAAATATTACTAAATTCAGATTGAGTTGAGACTTCATTTAGAACACCTTGCTCCACCAGGCAGAGATATTGCTGCAGGAGGGGGCTTGACCCGGGGATGGGCAGGGGGCAGGCAGCAGCTCCTAAACTGTACCCGAGGGGGGATACTCAGGAAGGCTTCGAGGACCCTGGAAAGGGGAGCAGGGGCATCACCCCGGGATGCCCAAGCAAACGGCGGCTGCTTTGCTCGAGCTGCGGCTGCCATCTGCCGGCAGCTGCGGGGGGCTGAGCGCGGTCCCGACGGCTCCGAGCAAACAATAATCTGAAAAGACAAGATGGAAAAACAAAACAAAAAAAAAGTAAAAAACAACAGAAGAAAAAAAAAAAGAAAGAAAGAAAGAAAAAGGAAAATTAAAAAAAAAAAAATCACAGTAACTATACTTGAAGAAAATAGAAGAAAAAAAGAGAAAAAAAAAAAAAGAAAAGAAAAAATAAATAAAAATTAAAAAAAGGAAGGAAAAAAAAAAAAAGAGAGAAATAATGAGGGTTTATTCCCACCTGCACACCAGCAGGTGTGCTTTCCTAGCAAAACACCCACCTGGGATGCAGCAAACTCCAGGATGCCGGGGGTGCCCCTCTCTGAGCCCCTGCAAGCAGCCGTGGGGCGAGCAGAGATGGCAGCCCCACAGCACAGCTCTGTGCCCCATGGGACCCATGCCCCAAAGCTGTGTCCCTGATGGTGCAGAAAACCCACTTTGGGCAGCTGAAGCTGCTGGTTCCTCACCCCGCTGCTATCAGCAAGTGGATGCAGAGCCAGACCAAGTGAAAGTGCCATTCAGTGCCCGACAAGGCCCCTTTGAGCTCCCTCGGAGCCTCTGCCATGCAGGCACCCTGGGGCCGTGCCAGAGACTGATGTCTTCAGCACTGGCAGGCTGACTGCTGTCCTTCCTGCCGCCCCGTGCTGAGCCCCCCGGCATCTCCCAGGGGTTGTGGCTGAGGCCGGGAGCAGGGCTGGGTGCTGTCCTGAGCTGGCATCACAGAGGATGCCTGTCAGACAGAGATGTCCCAAGAGGGGACAGGCTGTACTCCGTCACTGTTCAAACTCCTTCTGGGTTTTGAATTTTGCAGGCACAGCCAAGGGATGGTGCTTTGGGCAACAGCTTTTTTTTTGATCTGGAAAAGGGCGAAAGTGTCCAGCTGGAGCTGTGTTTTTCAGCAGCTCGGAGCAATGCTTCAGGCAGAGCCTGGCACCTAGGGGAGGAGTGGTGTGATCCAGGGGTGTCTGCCCATCACAAAAAGATGGACCTTGAGCTGAGAGGCTGCAGAGGAAATGAGGATAAGGTAATTCATGGCAAGCACTTCTTGAGCAGGGCCAGGTATAAATGGAGAGCAGCCCACCTGTATATAAAGGGAGGGGGTGACAGCCACCCCCTGCACCAGAAAGAGATGTTGTGGTTGGAGCACAGCAAGGTAGATTTACGTGAGACATCAGGAAAAGCTGATGTCTACACCCAAACCGATCACCTGGAGTGAGGCATGGGTTTGTAGGACAAGCTCAGGATGTGTTAGTGCCCTGCTGCTGGAGGTGTGATTTTCTAAGGGCCGTGAGCAAGCTGCGGTTCAGAGACAGCCATAATATTTTCTGCTGGGGGTCACTGGGAAAGCACAGACTGGGGGCACCCCACCCGTCGGGTCTGGAGCACCTGTATCAACAGGAGAACAAACCGTGCTCTGAGATCTGTTTTCCTGAGCACAACTGGGTTTTGTAACCCATCCATGAGAAAAAAAGCACCTGTGGAGCAGCGGGTGCCATTCACAGGGGCACAAGCAGCACGGAGAGTGTGTGCAGAGGGAGGAGGGGGGACGGGGCTGTCTGTGAGCAGAAATGAGGGATTTATGCACGGTGACATAAAACCATTATCTTCAGTCAAGCCCCTGGGATTTGCTGTCTGATTGGGTTAAAGCTGTTTGCTGGAAGCTGGTCTGAGGCTTTTTATTGGGGTCAGGATGAAAGGTTGGTGTGGGAGAAGGGGAAATATCCCCCCTTAAGGGATGTCTCTGTCCTTGGCTGTGGGACTGAGTGAGCTGCTCCTGTGCAGGGTCCCAGGGAGTGTCCCACAGGACATGTCACCAGTGCTGGCACGTCAGTAAATCCACGGGTGCTTGAGGCTGTCCTGCAGCCTTCGCAATACACCTCCAGCACGGACCAGATGTATGACTGCATATCATACATGAGGAATTTCCTTCTGCCGAGAAAGCTGGAAAAAAAAACACTGCTGGGGAGACACATTTCAAGACAGGACCTTCCCCCCTCTGTGCAGGTGCTGCCGGCTGAGCTGGGAGCTGCAGACCCCATCCCCACGGCCACCCCAGGGCGCAGCCCTGCAGCACCCATCCAGTTCCGCAGCACAGCCATGCGATGGCAGCACAGACCGCTGCTGGAGCTGGAGCAGGGCAGGAATTGCACATCGCAGCCAATTTTGCTCCTGCAAACAGCTGCACGTCAGGCAAAGGCAGTCCGGAGAGAGCGACCTCCTGAGCAGGGTGAAGAGGATGGGCTGGGGAGAGACCTCAGGCATGGGGCAGGCAAAGGACCAGAGGAGGTGAAAGTCTGCAGCCAGAGCTGCTGCCTTGTCCCTGTCTCAGTGCCCCAGCAGGCAGCACCCTGCTTTGGGGATGCTCACACTGCAGCAGTCCTGCTGCCTCCCCCCAGCCTGCAAAGCCTCTCTGCCACAGCCTTTTGGGGGTCCCTGGCTGGTATCTCCATCCCACCACCTTGCTGGGGTAGGGAATGGGGTCAGCCCTGCCCGCTGCCTGCACAGAGCCCCACAGGGAGCAAAGGCTCTCTGGTGAGATGGGAGACTGGTGCTGCTCCTGGAAGGACTGGGGGTTGAGGCTGGGGCTGGGAGAGGTGGCAGCACAGGTTGTATGTGGGCTGTGAGCTGCCGGAGGGACCAGCAGGCTTTTGGGAGCAGCTGGCACTCAGTGGGGTGAGGAGATGGGGTGTTTTAGGAAGGACTCTGCTGCTAATCTGGCTTGCATCCCTCATCATGGACATTTGTTAGAGACAGAAAGGCACAGGAGGGGTTCCAACATCTCCCCAGGCACATGCTGCCCAGCCCAGCACAACCAGCTTCCAATAGACTGTGCTGGGACAGGCTCTGCTTTCTGCACCTGCATTTGCCAAAGGGCACTAAAAAAGAGCAAAGACAGTAAATTCGGGCATCAGACAACTTTTTCCTTGACCAAATAACTTGGAAGCATTTGAGAAAGTCCCATCCTCCCCCAAGTAACAGCACACAGGGACACCAGGAAGCTGTCACACCCCAAGGATTCCCCTACACCAAGAATGTTGCACAGTCCTTGGAGCACAGGGAGAGCATCTACCCATGATAGATGGTATCAAGACAACCTTGATACCTGTTATAAAGCTATATTGAACATCAGCACCTGGATTCTTCCTTTATGGTTCCTGCAAACACCCGCTCTCTTCGGAAAAGCTGCTCTTGGGAATGCAAAGTGCTGGGGGATGTGGGGCTGTGTGGATTTGAGCACCGTGGCAAACCCAGCATCACCCTGTCGCAGCGCGGCACACAGATGGCAAATCACCGGCTCCCCGCTGAGATGTGCTGCAGCAATCACACAGCAGCTCCTGCCCCAGCTGTTGGACCGAAGGCAAGCACCTCTGCAGCTTCAGGAAGCACCAGGGGGGCGGGAAAGGCAGGTCCAATGCTGCAGAGAAGCCTCAGGTGGGGCATAGCTGTGGGACCATATTTTGGCTGGGATCTGGAGATTTCTGGTGGTGCCCATGTGTGGATCCCGCTATTGCCCTCACCCCTAAGCCCCAGCCCTGTTCGTGCTAAAAGCTTCAGGGCAACATGCAAGCAGGCTTCCCTGCAGGACTGAGCAGCCAGTCATCCCAATAATCCCAGCAAAGCCAGTGTAGTGGTGCCAGTGAGCCATCCCCCTGCAGCTCAGGCATCACACCGCCTGGCACAGCCCATGGCCTGGGTCATCCCCAAGTCCTGCCATGCACCAGGCAGAGGGCATGGGCCTGTGGCAGGCAGGTCCTGCCGAGCTGGGACTCTCCTAAGTCTGTCCCCAAAATCTCTGCGGGTGGGGAAGCCGCGGACTGCCCTGGTGTCTCCTTCCAGGTGATTTGCGGGTTGTGATGATAGCAGGGACGATTTATTTCTAGCCATCTGATGCTTTCTCGCCCGAGCATACTCCCACACCGAGGGAGTGCTCAGCAAAACACAATTCTGGAGGAGAGTCCCCCGAGACTGCGAGAGTCCATGGGCTTCATCTCTGCAACTTATAAAAATTTTACTACAAATCTTCTGGCCCAACCGAGCCAAGAGTTTGCTCCATAAATTACAACCAAGCCAGGGATTAGGAGCACTAAAACAGACGTACTTCGCAGCTAAAAATAAGGCACGGCACAAGCTTGAAGATTTGTTCTGCCTAGAAGTTTTATTACACCCAAACTGTATGAGATAATGTGCAACAAAGAAATGCTTAGCGGATCCATCTGCTTTTGGACACTTTTGCCTGTGCAATCGCTTTGGAACGAGGCAATGAAACCGCATAAGAGAGTGGAGTTAGACGGTGTCACAGAGTGCAGAGAAACTTTCTCCAGACAAAGGAAAAGGCGACCCCGTGCCCTCCCAGCACTGCACCTACCCTAATCCTGCAACCCTGGAGAAAATGCATCCACTGTGCTCCCTGAACTTGGAAATGCCTCTTGTTTGCCCTAGCTTTGCAGCTGGAGAGCATCCAGCGAGCCTGGGTGGGGACCCTGCAGGGTCCCCTTGGGTGAGTGAGGCCATCTCCCATCCCCTCCAGGAGTTTGGACATGTAAGGCTCTTTGGAGAGGGGCGAACCTGCCAGTGCTGGTGCTGGGTGCTGTTGATGAAGGTGGATGAGCTCCCTAAACTCACAGAGATGAAAAGACTTCAAGAAAGATTTTCCTCTGGGTTAGGACCTGGCTGTATCTCCGGGGTGCCCAGCTCCCTGCCTGCTGGGTGACTGAACATACCCAAAAATCTGCAGTGCAAAAATTGCAATGTGAGCAAAATTGTTCTCTGTATACTTGGGTTAAATGCTGTCATGGCAGCCCTCCTAGCTCACTTCATTTCCATCCCACAGACATCTGTGTCTGTGTGTGTGGCTGCTCCTTGCAGTGCCTCAGCTCAGCCATGTCCGAGGTTTTCTCCATACAACCCCAGTTTTCCCCACACTCCAGCTGCACAGAGGGCACACTGCCCCGTGCATTTTGTCCACTGCTCCCTTCTGCTGAAGCAATGAGGATGATCATTCCCAGACCATGATTTCTCCACCTACGTATGGCACTGCCATGAGAGCTTCATTACAGACGTGGAGGTAAACTGAGGCAAGGAGCAGTGTCGCATCCTGCAGGGGCTTCTGGAGCAGCTGTACGGTGCTGTGCACTGTCCATGGGTACAGGAGTGCTTTGCTCCCTCTGCTTTCCTGATGCCTGGCTGAGCATGCTGCTGGATGCACCTCCAGCACTGTGCTGGTGACCTCAAATGGGGTCCTGGCTGAGAACGGGACGCCTCAGATCACCTTCTCCCTGCTCTAGTGCTGAGATGGGCTGAGATGGGCTGAGATGTGTATCCTAGGGACAAGGCATGGGCCAACACACACTGGAAACTGCACTTACGGGGAGGATTTTGAGCACTAGCAGAGAGCAGTGTCTCCTGTTCTCTTCAGGGCAACATCCCTCTGGAGTCCCAGCACTCTGAACTGGTGGACATGGCAATACTGTCCACACAGGTCAGGATTTAGGATGGGGGTTCTGGAGGGATGCACAAGAGGGAGGAAAGCACCATTAGACCTGGAAGCATCCTGCTGCTCTCTAGAGCCTTGCAGGAAACTGATATGTCTTGGGGACACCAAGCTGTGGGGTGAGGATTGCCTTAATAAATGTTATGTCCCTTCTCTGCTTCTGGCACACCCCAGCAGGCTCACACTGCTGATATTGGGAGCAAAGCAGAGGGACCACGTGCAGCACCAGTGCAGCGTGAGATGCAGGGTCACACTGCGGTGGCACTCATCACAACTACGTGTGCTGGGATGCGGCATGTGTCCCTGCTCCAGCACCACGATTTGCTCTGGTGTTTGCAGAGTGAAGCCTTCTCCCATACAGCCTGGTGTGTGAGGTTTGTGCAGGGCACAGTGAGGGCTCCTGGGGGCTGCAGGCTGCTCCGACAGCAGGAGAGAGAAGATAAATCCCCCTGCACGGAGGGGCAGTGGGTGGAGAGACTCCGGAGCCAGCAAAGCAGGACATGAAGCCTTGGAGGCAGAATGTGAAGGAGGTCTTTGATGCCTCGAGACCTTCAGCACTGCAAGCCAAGGAAGTGCCAAAGGAGCTGGGAACAGCTGGGATGGCTTAGCCAGCAGGCCCAGCTGTGTAACAGGAGCAGAGCAGGGTACGTTCCTCGGGGGACACCCATCCAGGAGCAGGACGGAGCAGCACAGCAGCACAGTAAAGCTGGTGGGACGGCGTGAGCATCAGCATCACGTGCGAGGTGTGGGTCGGCACGAGCCTGGCATCCCTCAGAGATGGAGCCACGCTGGCTGGCTGTATATTAGAGAGCTGTATTTCTGTCAGAGAGTCCTCGGGTGACATTGAGAGCTCTGGGAGTGAAGCGCCTGTCATTTATCAGCCTCCCTGGAGTCCTTGTGGCAGGAGCAGACTCCTCGGCGCGTGCTTTGGGCCACAGAGATGTTGCCCCCGAGGCTTTGCAGAGCAGTGCTGGCTGGCAACAAGGGTGGCCACGACAGAAAGAGCCTTTGTGGTCCACAAGGGCAGCAGTTTTGGTGTGCAAGTCCCAAGCCAGCACTGGGGCATGGGGAGGAATGTGACCTTGCAGCTGGCTGCTGGCTGGATGCTTTTCTAACCCAGCACCGCAGGGCTGCATGCTGCACCATAAGAGTCATCCCAGGCTGGTTAATCTTTGCGCTGTGGCCAGAATCACAGCACTGAGGAGTCCAAAATGTGGAGTCACCCATGTCAGGAGGCTTTTCTGGAGGGAAGCAGAAAATTGGGAAAGGCAGCACTGGATCAGTCAGCATCGACACAGTGAGCACAGCCAGGGGATGCACAGCCTAACAGAGCCAGGGATCACAGCCACTCTGTGACCCTGCAGCTCTCACCCTGTCCCCTGCCTGGGGCAGAAACAGCTCAGCACTCCCCTGCCTCCCAAACCACCTCAGCACCAGCTCCACAGCAGCCCCTGCTGCAGCTCAGCACCAGCCAGAGAATTTGCTGTGGACCCGCAGCCTCAGGTGTGCCCAGGTGGTCATCAGGGCCACCAGGAGAGGGCCAGCCCTGGGAACATACCCTGCTCTGAGACCAAGCTGTGGCGCACAGCGAAGCCATCTGTTTCCATCCCGCAGCTGCCGTCCTTCCCATTGCAATTTACTCTGCCTCCTATAATTTATTCATCCCAGGATGCAGCTTGTACATCTGCAGTATCATTACTGGAGACGCCATTAGCTTGAAAATTTTATAAACCTCTGTGCAGGTGATAAGTTGAAAAGTTAAAGAGGGTTATTGTGGCAGGAAAAAAAAAAAGGGGTATTTGCTCAGTGTTCATCTCACACCAGAGAGCTGGGCTCTGGGGGGCCGTGGAGGGAGATCAGCAGGTTGGTGTGAATGAGTAAACTGTTGCCAGCTCCCAGCCAGCTCAGCCAGCTGCAAATCCCTCCCTTCAGGATCCACGTGCTGGCCAAGGGGCCTACAGGCATTTCCACATCTTTCTCCCCTCTTGCCTCTTCAGCTGCGCCGTTTCCTCAGGCCAGTGACAAGAGGGGCTGCAAACCCAGATGTGTGCGCCTGGACTCCTTGCCCCTGTTTCTGCCAGGGTCTGTGATGGGGCAGCCCCAGCGTCGCTGCACGCCTGGGTCCGTCTGTCTGTCTGCTGACTTTCCACTGCCTGGTGAGGGTTAGCGTGATCCTGGACCATCTGCCTGCTGCCTGCTGGCTCAGATGCTGCAGGGCTGGATAACACACCTTCCACCTCCCCTCTCTGTGCACCTTGTCACTCTGTCTCCTGCAGGTCACCATTCTGCAGTGTGGGTTCATCATGCATGGGTTAATTCCCTTATCCAAGCCCTGAGCTTTGCCATCAGTCAGTAGCAGCCCAAGCTCAAGCTTCAGCCACCATTTTCCACACTCTCCGCCCTACTGGCATCTTGTGTCTCCTTCCAGAGCTGCCTTTGCCCAGGATGCTCCAGGACCAGCTTGGAAAGATACAGCTGGAGGGAATTCACAAACCCCAAGCAACAGGAGGAGAATGAAGCATGGGGAGATATGCAAGACACATCAGCCCAGCTGGGACTGAGCTGTTTCCAGCTTGTCCATCTCTTCCAGCACTGCCAGACTGTCTCATCTCTTTTCTTTCCCTCAGGGACACCAACCTATTAAGGTTCCTGTTCCCCATCCCTCTTTCTTCTCCGTGATTTTCTGTGTGTTTTATTGTGGGAGAAAGAAGTGAGAAGTCTGAAATGCTCCTTGGCAGGAGGACAGGCTCATTCTGCTGCCTGGCACAGGTAGCCCTTGCCTGCTGGGGTGGCTTTGCCCCGGGGTAGTTCCCCTATGCTTTTTGGGGTGACAAGCTGTGAGAATCACCTCTCTCACATTCACAGACCCAATTCTGGTGGTACCAGAATGGGCCAGGTTTCCCATCCCATCCAACTTTGGTGCATTGCTGACACCAGACACCATCCCCACACTCCTCCCCACAGATTCCTGGCTCCTCAGGAGCAGAGTTGCCTCCTAGCAAGTCCTGGTCAGCTTCTGAAGACCACGGTGTCCGTGAGGACTTCATGACCCTCAGCAAGCCTTGAAGATCCTGGGTTGACTCCATGCATCATGGTGAGCTGGGATAGAAAAGACATCCCTAGACTGCTGCTGCCCGTCACCAGATTTTGGGGACCTGCACTGCAGAGAGGTGTGTCTGGGGGTGCTGGCTTCCTGCCCAGATGCTGTGCACAGAGGGACACTTTGGGGACAGGTCACCACCTGCCAGGATGGGATGGAGCCAGCCAGCGGAGCAGAGGTGGCTGGAGGAGCTACATTGAGACTACAACCATGATGATTACTTCTGGAGAGCAGAGACCAAGCAAGACTGAGCCTGATGGCCAATGTTGGCAGCCAAAACGAGCTCCTCCTCGCTCTGCTGCTGCATTGGCTTTCTTCTCCCCATGCGGCACCACTACCAGCCGCTGATATGCAAGGAAAGTCTTTTCTAATTGTTCCTGACTTCAGACTGCTGCCAGGTAAACAGCATGGAAATTAGTGGAGACAAGTAAATAATTTGTAAATAATCATTTATTTATTACTTTCCCCTCCTTTCCCTGTGCAAGCAGATTGCAGGATGCCTCAGAAGTGCTCGCAATTTGGAGCGAGTTCTCTTGTGAGGCATTTCCCACTCCCTATAAATAACTTATGAACAGATCAGAGTGAATATTAAAGGCCTGAAAATCCAGAGACTTGTGCTGCTGAGCTGAGTAAGTGCCGCTCCAGCTCCTTGAATAGACGAGCTATCCAGCGAAACAGCATGAGGAGCTTTCACAGTGCTGTAATTAAAGCGTACGCACATTTGTTAGTCAATGGCTTGCCCGTGGGGTAGGGTAGGTGGCAGGCAGGCAAGGAACGGTGCACCCTGAGAAAGGATGCTGCCTTGCTGCTGAGGGTCCATGAATGTCATCTGGACATTAATAAAAACGTTTGCTTTTGGGGCTGGTTCGTGCTATACTGTGTTCCTGCAGAGCTCTTCATGGGAAGCAAGCACGGCTTGGCCAGCTGGGCCGGGCTGACACCGGAGGGTCACAGAGGAGCTCTCTGGATAGCCTTGCACATCCGTAAATTACCCGAGCAGAGGTAGAAGGCACGCATGGAGGGTTTGCGCCCCGAACCCGCTGACAGCACGAGGATGCACTGACTACAGAGCCCAAAGCCAAGCTCACACTTGTCTTCAGCCAGGTGCTCTGCGCTGGGCATTTATCCACCTTCAAGCTCAGCCACCTGCTTTGTGTTATTTTCTTTTAAAGATTATTATAATTCACTCAAAGAAAAGGCTCTCCACCCCCTACTTGGCTCCTGAGGCAAGGATTCAAGTCAGCACTACATGAAACAGGGGAGATGGAGGCGGGCTGACATCTCTGTTGCTCTTGCAAAGCCCCCTGCCAGCCCTGTGCTCAATGCTCTCCACCTCCCAGCCTGGCCAGACCCGCTGCCCGAGGTGATGCTGGCAGGATCAGGGGCTGGGTCTGATCCTGCGTGTCTTTCCCAGTGCAGATCTCAATTGTCTCTTGGTGTTTGAAGGATGGACAGGGGTTCCTATGCCCAGGGACATGAGCTGAGGCAGGTGGCACAGGTTCTTTCTCATCCCCTGGGTGATGTGAAGGCTTTGGGATGGCAGCAGGGAGAGGGACTGTATGATCTTTCCCGATCCTGCTTGTTTCCTTCATTCCTGGGGCTAGGAGGTCTTGGTGGGACTCAAACCAGAGCCACACATCTATGGATCCAGATACCCACATGGTTATGGTACCCAGGGGATGCCAGCAGTCACCTGCTGTCCCCCTAAAGGGCATGAGCCCCCTCTGGGCATCCTGAAACACATCTACAAGTATGGTGCAGGTCTTTTGGCTCTCTGGGTCATCTCCCCAGCAGCATGTGTGTGGACAATCCTGCTGAGAGCACCCACAGAGCAACTCAGCAGGCTCTGGAGCAGGTCCCTGCTCTGGAGCAGACATCCCTGGAGACATCTTTTGGTACCAGAGGGCTCCAGTCCAGCCCAGCAAAGCAGGGCCACCTCCACTGGCCGTGATGGATTTCCACGGATGCACTGTGTCCTACCCATCCCTCAGCTGTCCCAGTGCCCCCCTCCCCGATCTGGCTGCCTTTACCGAGCCCCGCTCCGCTCTCCGGATGGAGGGGACCATTCCCACCGTAGGGATGGGCTCAAAGCCGCGTGCAGCTCCCCCTCGCCGGGTCCCCCACGCATCTGCAGTCCCTTCCTCTCTCCATCAGCCCCGTGCACCTGCACTCCAAGGCGGAGTGGGATTTATCCTGCCCCAGGCGCTCGGTGCGAGGGGTCAGCCCTCATAAACCTCGCCGGCACCTCAGCCCGAGCCAGCTGCCTCGCTCATGCCCATGGGGACAGCATCAATGTCCCAGGCACATCAGGATGGTGCCCGGGACCACCCTTTGGACCAGCACCCATCCTGGTGGGTCCAGGGCATGGCGTGGTGGCAGTGGATGGGCTGAGCGCTCCCCTCCCTGCTCCGAGCCCTCCGGGTAACCCCGGTCCGTGGGAGGCGGTGTGAAGTCATTCTGGTCCTCCAGCAAGCCCCTCCAGCTGCCTGGAGCCAGCGCAGATTGTGGGACGTGTCTGGTGACTGACGGGGCCTGAAATCCACATTTATGCGAGATGATATCGGGAGTTTTAATTTTTTTATGAGTGAGGGGTTGGGGGGGAGGATTCCCAGGGCAGCTCAGAGGGGGAGCAAGGCTGGGGGCGGTGGGGGGGGTGTGTGTGAGACACGTTTCATCCCGTTGACCCCCAGCTGCAGGAGTTCTCCACAGATAAAAACAACATCCCGTCGCATCCCAGCAGCGGGAGCAGGCGGGGAGGAGGTGGGACAACGGCTGCCAGCAGCCTGCCTGCAGCGGGGCTTGGAGCTGGCCCCCCGGACCAAATCCTCTGCTCAGCCCCTCCTGCACACTGCCAGGGTCCAGGCGATGCCCATCGGGCTGTGCCCGCGGGGTTGCTCCAGGCTCAGCATCTTCCCCAGCAAATAAGTCTATGGAAAGCACTACGGAGCTGGTCTCATCCTTTCCCTAAAGGGGAGCCCACTCAGCAGAGTGCCTTAGCATGACTTTTCCATAGCCTGGTGAGATGCTGTGGCCACTTTCAAATCCTGCCAGTCCTCCTGGAGAAGCTGCCCTACTGCTCTGCACCCCCACAGACAGCATTGTGCAAGCTGGTGGTGTCCACACAGGTACCCATCTGTACCTTGCTCTGTCCTGGTTTAATCCCTGCAAACTGTTGATCCTAACCCAACCTAACATCTTACTGTGCCACTGAGGAGCAGGTCAGATCTACCACTGCTTTTTGTCTGCCCAGAAAATGGCTTTGTCCAATGTCAAGTAACAGAAAGACAGAAACTAAGCCAAGGTGGAGCCTGGATGCCAACTCCTGAGTGCCCTGTATTAGGTGGGATCCTGCTGGGAAAGATCTGGAGCCACCGTTTGGTCAAGAAGTTTTGGAAGAAGAGGGGAGCTGCCTGCCTCACACCTGGGACTGGTGGCTGAGCCTGTCCCCAGGGCCACGATGCCATCAGGCAACTTTTCCAAAGCAAAGAAGATGCCCACGGGGAGCTAAGAGCCACGTGCCATCAGCATCCCATGGTCTAGGCTGCGAGGTGGCCCCCAACATCACACAGTGCCAGCCCCAAAGGTGGGATGGGGACTTCCAGGAGGTACCCAGAGGGAAGATCCTGCGGATGGTAGGGATGGAGCAACCTCTCCCCACACCAGCCAGAGCGCCTGTGCGCAACGACTCCGGAAAGGAGGAGGGGGGCCGAGGCCTCTTTGTAACAGAATCTCGTCTGCATGGGCCCCTTTGTTGTTATTACATTTATTTATTGATCCCCCTTGGGAAAACCTTAGCGGTGCTGGACTTGCTGGAGCTTTATTAATGGGGGTGGGGGGTGAGGGAAGGGGAGGGGGCCGAGCAGAGCGCCCGGACCATCTGTTCCCACCAAAGGGATGGAGCAACAATAGCCATGTTTATAAAACTCCTCTGCAACACATTGTGTTTGCGAAAGGAGAGATTCTACATCAAAGGCTCCTTCCGCTCCCTCTGCTCGGGGCCCCTCCATCGCGGCCTCTTCTGACATCCTGCACGGATCGCCCCCTCCTGGTCCCCCCAGCCACGGGGCAAGGTGACCCCAACAGGATCGTGCACCAGCCCGCTCGTCTCTGGGGGATTTTCCAAGGGGAATCACTCAGAAGTGACAAATCTCTACCGAAAGGGCATTGGGTAAAGTCTACCAGGTGTCTGCCGGTGGTGGGAATGCTGGTGTGTTAAGTAGGGGTGAAAAGGAGACTCTCTCCTGGTCTGGTTTCATTCTGTCCGCTCAAACAGCAATATTCATGGAGTTGCTTTGGTTTTGCTCAAATTTCAGATGTGAAAAGAAAGGAAGAAAAACAAAAAACAAGGAAGGGAGTGGGGCTTGGCCACGTCAAAACCAGCTTATGGGATCCTTCTTCATGAAAGAACTTCATGTTTGGCTTTGCTCTAGGTTTGTATTAGATTATCTGTTACAATCAGACATAAAATAAAGACCGTTAAACAGCCATGAAATACTTTGACTGAACCAATATGTTGTTTTTTCCCCCAAAACTAATCTTTGTGGACAAGATGAGGGTTTTGGTCTGGCTCAGATCAAAGCTGAATGTCTCTGTGGAGACCTGGAGATGTCAGCCATGCCCTGGCCACCACCCGGCCCTGCAGAGTGGGGACAGCTGCCCTGGGCTGTGGGATGGAGGTCTGGGATGCATTCAGGCTGGGACACGTCCCCAGTGTCACCCTGAATAATGGCATGTCACCTCTTGGGACTGCAGCTCCTTCCTTGCCTGCTGGTGCTTTCGGGCACTGTCTCTGTGGGATGTCAGTTGTGGGTTGGTGGCTCTGCGGGGGTTTGTGGTCACTGGGTTTGAAGCAGGGGAAACCTCAGCCCTGGGGGTGTGGGAATGATTTTCCCCTGGGCTTGGGCAAAGCTGAACTTCTGGAGGATGCTGCTGGCCTGCAGCAGTGGCAGACCCAAACCTGGTGGCACTTTGTCACCTGTGGCAACTTCTCCTCTCTGCACTGTTGGATTCTGCAAGGAAACGATTTCACGCATACAGGAGTGGTGCTCTGACAGCAGGCTGGTGGCTGGGCAGGGAGAGGCTGCTCTCATGCCTTTGAACCATCCCTTCCATCCTGGATAGGGGAAAACTTCACAGAAACTACTTGACACCTTCTTGGGAAGCAGCACAAGTCAATGCTGGCTATGTCCCTTTGTCCTGTCCTCCTCCAGGTGCTGAGCACCTTCCCTGGTCGCTGCTGGCAGAGCACAGAAAACACGCTGCTCTCTCCCAGCACTTAGCATCTTCCCCAGGAGCTGTGCACAGAAGAAAAGGAGCCCAGACTTTTGGGAGGCACTTGCATTTTGTGCCTAAGCCACTGCTCCACTGCTCTGCCACACAGCTCCATTAAGTCCCCTCCTGGCTGTCTTCTTTCCATCAATCACCCCGTCTCTGTGAGCAGCCCAGACACCGGATCTGGGTTATAAATAAGACAATCAATCAGAGATGCTATTAGATAAACAGAGTGGCAGAAGCCAAATTAATGCTTGGCTTTTTCTTGAAAAGGAGGGAAAAAAAGAGAGTCAATTGCTTATTAGGGGACGCTGGTATGGTCTGGTCTGTGTGCTGCAGTCGAGTTGTGTGGGCTGTGACCAGCTGCTGTGCTGTGTGTGGGGAGGTTTTGGGGTGTGAAGCTGTCCCCAGTGATCGACAGGGTCATACAGTGCCAGGCTGGTGTGCCCAGCATGGAGATGAGGAAGAGGAGAGTCCTCTGGGGCTCTTTAAACAACAGACAGCCTCCTCTGGAGAAGAATCAGGTCCTAAAGTCCTGATCTGGAGCCACAGAGGACCGAGGTGGTCCAAGGCTGTCCTTGGCAGTGTGCTGTGACTGTCACCCCTTCCTGCTACAGGTCTTTGCCCTATATCATTGTGGGGGTGCCCAGGGCTCTTGTTACCCCCAGGAACCCTACCTGCAGCTCTGTCTGCTATTCTGGAGGCAGTGGCTGAATCACTCAGAGATACATGGCTCATTTCTGCACCACCGGAGGTGACCAGGAGCCTTTCCTGACACCAGAACCCTCCTTCCTGAGCCAGCCCTCCTGCCACTGGGGAAAAAAAGCCCAGGGAGGAAGGCTACAGCCCACCAAGGGCATCCAGTGCTACCTCTCTGTCGGAATAGGCAGTTCCAGAACCAACATCCTATGGTTTGGGGAGGGATCTTGCATTTTGCTGGACTTGGCACCACTGCAGGATAGGGAATCCGGGCTCCTCCAAGGCGACTCCTTTTGCATCCTCGCCCCTCACAGATGCTGCCCTTCGCCCCCTGACCCTGGGCACCACCTTTCCACCAGCTCCTGCTGCTCTCACCTCCTCCCACCTCTCCCTGGTGCTGTGAGGGGGGAGGATGCTTGCTCCTTGGGGACCAAAGCTGTGCCCGCACAGAGGAGCAGCAGCTCTCCTGTGCCAGCTGGCTTGGCAGCTCCCACCTGGCGCTGCTACCTGGCTCAGCAGGAGGCATGCACGCTGTGGAGCTATCTTGGTGTGCCTTCTGCTTTCACATCCCCCTGCCTCGCCGCTCTCATCTGAGACTGGTGCTGTGCCAGGGCCAAAACGCACAGCACCGTGTCTGCTGCTCCTCCTCCGCCCACCAAAGCGTGGTACCCCATGGAAGCCCGAATTCGGCTGCTCAGCCATTCCTAGAAGTGAGGTGACTTTCTGCTTCCTATGGGGCCACATAGCAAGGATCCTGCTTCCCAGCCACCTCTTCCCGAGACTATTTTCCTGGGAAGTGCAGCACGAGGCTGCTCTCCCCTCAGCCATGGCCAAAAACACCTCCTAAGGTGGGATTTACTGCCACGTATGTGCTGGGAAGACGCAGGGACCCGTTCCGCCTGGCTGATGTATTGGATTTCATGTTATACGATGCACAGGTCTCTCCGAGCGCTGTAATTCCCTCTTTCTTCCTGTATGGATTTATGCTGCTAAGTGGATGGATTTTCTGCTTGGCAGGGACGCTCCCCTGGGACCTCCCCGAGTTAGAAACATCTCTGCACATCTGTAGGCAATATCGCCGGGGCACCTCACGAGCGGGCTGTCACGACACCCCTTGCTTTATGGACTGCTGCTGGATCCGGAGGGGCTGACAAAAAGATCCTGCAGCTGGCAGCAGGACCCCAGGTGGCAGAGGGTGCCCAGAGCTGGGTTCAAAAGCTGCCGCTCCCCATCAGCTCCTCATTCAGTTACCCTGGGCAGCAGGAGCACTGCTCCCCTGGCCCCTAAAACATCTTGAGGGGGTGAGGTTTCCTCTGTTTAATGCCAGCAGCCAGCCCTAGGAAGGGCTGGGAGAGCCTGGTGGGTTTGAAGGCAATCTGTCTGTCTGGGATGCTTCCCCCAGGCAGGGGCTGGGCATGACATTTTCTTCCCTGCTAAGAGATGTCCCTTCCCCCTGCCCCGAGAGCCATCTGCTATGGTAGATTAGCCTGGCTTTTAATGCTGTGAATCCATAATTAGTGCATAATTAATTACCAGATGTTTTTAACACTAATGAAACATTAATAAATGACGGAGGCATGTTGTCTGGTAATGGGACATTAACCAGTGAACCAAGGCAGTGCTGTCTGAGCCGGAGGCAGGGCTGCGTGGTGCTGAGCTCTCCTCTGATAAAGCCCCAGCACAGCAAAACCCACAGTGAGCACCTGGTGGGTGCTGGCAGCTGGCTTTGTGCTGCCTTCAGGCTTTGCAGATCCAGGGATGTGGTTATTTCAATTCACTCTGTCTGTCCATCTGCTCATCCATCCACCCATCCATCCATCCATCCATCCACCCATCCATCCATCCTTCCCTCTTGGGAGGTGTGAGATCTGGGGTCAGGCACCCCAGAACACAAAGGCAAGGCCAGGTGAGGGTAGCACACATCCCTCCCCATCCCTCCCTGCAGATCTGGAGAAATAGGAAGGTAAAGGGACTTGTGGTGTGCTCTGAGCCGGGACCAGCTGTGCACAAAGGTCCTGAGCCCCTGGGCATCTCCACCATAGGCTCAGTGCACAAATACCTTGGCAGACACAGCTTTGCACTCCCGTGTGGCTGGTGGCCCAGGTGGAGAGCTGCTGTTGGGACACAGGGCATTAAAATTTGGCCGTGCTGCAGGTGGTGCGAGCTGGTCCTTTGCGAGGTGGTGCTTTGGTCTCAACTGTCTTGTGGTTCCCTCCCTTCCTTTGCAGCCCCCCAAAAGACACCGCTCCCCCCAGAAAATGCTGCTCCATATACTCACAGATACGTGTGCCCACCGGGCACCAAAGCAGAAGGAAACTGAGGCACAGCCCTTGTCCCCAGGGCTGCAGTGCTTGGGGAAATTTGGGTGCAGACCCATTGCACCCCGCTCCACTCCTGATCCCAAGCCACCAGTGCAGGCTGTCCCCATACCCTGTCCTCGTCAGCCCTGCCCTTGATAGATTTTTAATTCAGAGCATCTGGGCCACTGCCGTTTTTCTGATGTCAAATTATTAATCAGACAAGGAAAGTGCATTAATTGGGACTGTGTCGTCTCCTGCCCCTGGAGATGCCTCCAGCCCTCCATCCTCCTGCCTCCCCAAAAGGTGACAGGGTATGGCCAGAGCTCAGGGACATGGGGGATCCCCCAAAACCCAGAAATGGGGACAGGTGGCACACGGCCACCTCCCTGGCACAGCGTGGGTGCCACACGAGGTGGTGACAGCCATCCTCTTTTCATCACCAGGAGTTTCCAGGGGTGGGTAGCCCCCAAGCATCCTTACACCTTCTCGGGATGTCCTGGAGGCCAGGTTTTGGGTTCCTCCCGGGGAGGTGGTGCTGTCTCTGTCCCTCTCCCTACTGTCCCCACATCCTCCCCATCACAGCCAGGACCGTGCCTGGGTGTGGGGAGCCAAACCCACCCAGCCAGAAGGGAAATAACGCCCAGGGCTGCCAGTGGTCATGAAATGATCATTTAATGAAGACCGTCTCTCCTGGTGCATGTGTGTGTGCGTGTGTCTCTGTGGGCTTTTTTTTTTTTTTTCCTTCTTCTCTTTTTTGTTTCTTTTTCTTTTTTTTTTTTTATATATATACATCTATAAAAAATTCAAATACAGCATGTCAACAGTTGGAATACTAGGACGTACGGTATTAAATACTGCGCTTGGGTGCGGGCAGGGACAAGAGGAGCTGTCTTTACAAAACAGGGCCTGGGGTGGGGCGGGGAGGAGAGCAGAGCAGGACCGGGGACAGCCGGGGACAGCGGGGGACAGGTCTGCAGGGCACCAGCTCTAGTGGGGACAGCAGGGCTATTCTTATTTTCTCAAAGAATTAAGACAAAGACATCAATGGAGGCGATTCCCTGTATCCAACGTGGTTAAAAGAGCGTGGGGGTGTGGGGATGGGGGTGATGAAGGCTCCTCTGGGTGCTGCTAGGGGCTGTCTGGAGGGGCAGGCGCTGGGTTGCTCTTCCAGAGGGAGCTTGGGCTTTTATCATTTTTATCCCCATTTCAAACCCAATTTTTTTTTTTCCCATTAAGAACGAGCCAGCTCCCTACTCCTCACCGCACTTGTGAAAGCCACCAGTTCATCCTTCCACTATCCCCTGGGAGGGGACCGAGTCCCCACCCTGCACTCCTCTGGCTTTCCCGTGCGGTCAAGAGCTCGCGGTGACGAGTCCGGTCCTTGGGGCTCCCCCCATGGCCGTGGGCTGGGAGCGTCCCCCAGAAATGTCCCGTCCCCTCTTCCGAGCACGCTGTCACGTTGTCACCCGCGTCCCGGCAGCGCGGTGGCGTGGCGGTGGCACGTCTTTGGCGTGGCGGGTTAGCTGTATGAGCGATGGCGGGGCTGGCCCGCGGGGTCCCGGGGCTGCGGCACGGTGCCCGGGCTCGCTGCGCCTTGCTGGGAGCAGGGACAGGGCGGGTGGCAGGGGGACGAGTGCGTGTCCTCGCTCTGGGCTCGGCGAGGTTTTCGGGGCAGGTCCCCGGGGGCGGCGGCAGCGGCGGCGGCGGTGGTGGCTCTGTCCTCCTCCGCAGCGATGGCGAGAAGCGTGATACGTCCTCAATGTGTGCAAAATCGAAGAGATAAGAGACTCAAACCGGGAGGGAGGCGGAGGGGAGGGCGGTGGTGGCGGTGGCGGTGGCGGTGGGAGGTTGTCTCCGCTGGGCTGTGACGGACGGGGATCTGTGACGGGGAGGAGAGGGGTCACCAGTCTTGCTCCAGGCTCGGCTGTGTCCGGCCACCGACACTGGTGGCTCTGGGGACACGCCGAGAGGACTCTGACCTTTTCCCAAGAGGAAATTCACCTGTGCATCCAAAACCCCCATATCCTCCTCCCAGGGCCAGACTCTGCCTTTGCACCCCTGGCTGTGTGCCACCACCTCTCCCACTGCCACCACCAATGTCATGCCAGAGGGGAGCAAAAAACCCTGCACCCATGGGTGCTCCTCTATGGGCAAGTGACAGGCTGTGGCACTTCGTGGGTGGCACACACACACCCCCAGGGCAGTGGTGGCACATCATTTATGCCCCATCACTGCTGAGCACGAGGGGTCTAAGCCCAACCCCTTTGCAGGCTTTGGGAAAAGAGTTTGAAAAGACATTTTGAGAAATTCCCACCAGAATGCCTGATTTGGAAAAGCGGCCAAATTCAGTGCGTTGACCAATAACTGCAAACACACCCCAAATGCCTCATACCCAATTCTCCTCACCCACAGCCTGCTTAGTGCCCCCTTCCCAACCATGTCAGAGCCCCTCAACCCTCCATGACCCCCCCCAGCACCCCACCCCATCTCTCACCCCTCCAATTTGGGCCATACTCACTAAATAAAGAGGACACCATAAGCAGCCAAGACCAGTCCAGCTGTCCAACACACTGCCACGGCCCCGCTGCCCACCACGGCCCCCTTGTCGCAGATTTTAGTGGTGGGGGGTGGCACGAAAGAGGAGGTGCTGGTGCTCGTCGTCTCTGTGGGGAGGGAGAGCAGATGGTGAGGGGAGGCAGGGCACCCCGGGATGCATCCCATGGGGATGTCCCCAAATTGCCCCTTGCTGAGCTGGGTGGCTGGGATGATGAGTCAGGGGATGGCATGGTCCATGGGACTTTCACTGCTCTCACACAGGACCCAGAGGGTCCCAGAGTGCCCCCGGTGCACCATGCCCATGCTGGCCCTTCCCTGGTCCTACATAGGACCTGCAGCCACCCTGCTAGCATTATCCCGAGCCCCGCTGGGATGCCAGCCAGCAGTGTGGCACACCCCTGGGTCCCCAAACTTGTGTGTTCCCTTCCAAGCTGCCTCATGCCCCGCAGCCACCTGCTGTTAATCTCATCCAAACCTTGCTGGGACCCAGCCCTATACTTGGACCAAGGACCCCCACCGCGTGCTCTTGGTGCCATCAGGGGTGGTATTTGCATTTTGCACACACACCCCCTCCCTGTGTGCACATCTGGCCAGCTGTGCACGCACTCCTGGCTGGGAAAACACCCTGTGTGTGCTCACACACGCACACACACACGCATGTGTCCCCGGCTCCTGGCGCTTCCCTGCCTGCCCCCAGTGCTTCCCAGCCAGCCTGCAGCTGGTGCCAGTGGGGGGAACCGGCGCAGGGCCTGCTCCCATCCTTCTGGGAAGCCGAGGGCTGATAACATGCATTTGGACACGGTCCCAGCCCTTTCCTAGAAACAGAGGCTTGTTAACTTCGTGGCTTTTATTTCTAATTGGCATCGCTCCGAGCCATTGTGCGGGGTCGGAGGTGTGGAGGGGAGAGGTAGGACTGGAGAAGGGGGGGGGGGGGCAGCGCTCCAGAGAATAATAATAAATCCCAAGCTTCGCCGTGGCGCTTGGAGCATCCTGGTGAGGAGGATGCCAGAGGCAGGAGAGCTGAGTCAGCACTTTGTGGGACACTGCCTGACCTGCTGCCGGGGCCGCAGAGGGGCTGAAGGCATGGGCTCCCCAGGGCTGGGGGGTCTCCATGGCCAGGACCCCTGGGATTTTGTGCCATATGGGGGTTTTACCTGTGATCTGGGCCTCCGTGGTGAGGTGCTTGGGCTCCTCCGTCCAGGGCGTGGCATGGACAGCCACGCTCCAGTCGCTCCACGTGCCGATGTCGTTGTCTTTGGCGGCCACCTGGATGATGTACTCCTTGCCCGCGTAGGCATCCGTGATGGTGTGAGACGTCCCGTCCGACAGCTCGACCTGCGGGCAGCGGTAAGGTGATCAATGGGTTTAGTCCTATGGGGTTATAAAGAGACCTCACGGCACTTTGGTGCCATCGTAAGGAGAGGTTATCAGGCTCTTCCAGCAAAAACGCAGAAGAAGGGTGTTAAGGGCTGGGCTTGAAGCTGGCTGTGCACAAAAGGCAAGAGGCAGGGAGTCAGCCCTTGCACCCTTACGCCTGACATCCTCTAAGCCATCCTGAAGGCTTTTCTGGGGAGATTTTGGCCAGGGGCATGAGCACTGAGCCCAGCACAGGGGTGCGGGGGGAGATGCTCCAACTGCAGCTAAGCCAAGGGTGCAGCGAGGCTCCATCCTGCTCCCGGATTTGCAGAGACAGAGTGGAGCTGCTTCCTCTAGAGGTCACCAGAAACTAGTAAATGCGCAGGCAGGCTCCGCTCGGACATGTTGGGATGCTGGGACCCACGCAGGAGGGACAGAGGAGGAAAGCTCCACACCCACACGACCTGCTGGGGATGGAGCCGGGCTGCTCGGGCCTTATGGGGTCACCAAAGGGACCACTGTAGGATCACATTGCAGAGGCTGTGCTGCGTACCACCACGAACCCTTCTTTGAGATTAAAGCTTAATACCCTGCTGGCTTCGTTTCCCATTTGCCCTGCCCTTGTGTGGGGCATGGGGGGCACCCAACCCCTGAGTGGCCGTGGGCGCCCCTCTGCACAGCCCTTTCCTCCCCCCACACCCGTCTGATGCAAACCTCCTCCTCTGCAGACACGTGTTGGCAATAAACTTGTCTGGGGATGAGGATGAGGGCTCTGATGCAGCCCATCTGCTGGGGGGGAGGGAGGGCACGGTGCTTGGCCTCACAACCTGCTGATGGCTTCTAGCCCAAGCGCGGTGTCGAGGTCCCGGTGTTTTTGGCCAGCTCTGGGGACGGGGACGTGGAGCAGGGCAGGTGCCACAGCAATTTTTGTGCCCGGTGAGCCCCAGCACCCAGCCAGGGCTTGCAACTGGAGTGCAGGAGCAGGAGCTGTTCCCACCTCACCTGCACAGCACGTCCAACACCCCAGCACAGATTTAACCCTTCTGACTTACAAACCTCACCCACCAGCTTTCGCAGCCACTTTGGGGATCCCCACCAGCGAGGGGGGGACCCCTTTGTCCGTGTCTCTCTGTAGGCAAAAGCCTTTCTGCCCCCGTTCCCTCCTCGAGCACCGCATCCATCCCTCCGCACGCCCGGCTCTGCGCTCCCAGCTGCTCGCACGGCCCGGCCGGCTCGGAGCCCCACATCTGCAGCACATCTGCCGGCACGGAGCAAAGGGCCTCCTGCCGCCCGCGAGGCGTGAAGCTGCTACCAAACCCACGGGGGAGCAGGGCGAA
This sequence comes from Aythya ferina, assembly GCF_964211825.1. NCBI lineage: Eukaryota > Metazoa > Chordata > Aves > Anseriformes > Anatidae > Aythya > Aythya ferina. The sequence continues at coordinate 9,583,877 of NC_140299.1, read as the reverse complement.
AGGCGTGCATCTGTCCCACCGATGCGTTTTTGGGGCTGTATATGGGGGACGCTGAGCCCTGCCTCTCCTTGAACCCGAGGCTCGGTGCTGGTGCAGTGCAAAGAGGGGGTGCTGGCAGCTATTTGGGGTGCCAGGCAGGGAGCTTGCAGGTTTTGGGTTCCTCCTGCAGGCTTTGGTGTTTGGCATCATTCAGCCATGCTCTGGGGGCTGAGCCACCGCGGGTGCCTTTAATGCTCCGATCATGATCCCGAGGCACGCAGCCCTAAAACCGCTCCAGCACAGCTGTTGCTACTCCTAGGCTGGGATCAGAGGTCAGAGCGTGCCATGGTGCCTGTCCCCTGTCCCCTGTCCCCCCGTCACCCCGCTGCTTGATGTCGGGAAGAGTGGTTGGAGCCGTGCCACGGCAGCGCCGGGTGTCACCACTCATTTGGGATGCCGGCGAGATGAAAGGGGCCACGGCTGCGGGCTGCCGAGGGCCACCCCAGGGTGACACTGACCCCAGGGGTGGGCAGGAGGCAGCCCCAAAGGACCTAAGGGGCAGGGCGTGACTGCAGCCACCTGCACGGAGAGATGCCTGTACGGAGGGTGCTTTGCATAGGGCAGGGGCAGGCAAGTCCCCAGACCCCGGTGTGGCTCCGTGCTGGGTTTTCCCATTTCCAGCATGCTGGAGAGGCAAAAAGCCAGCTCTGGGATCACACGTGCTGCTTCTCAACTCAGAAACAGGGTCAGGCTTCTAGCAGCCCTCTTTAGTGGCTCATGGTCCCCAGCACTGTCCATGCCCAGCATTAGATACTCGCTTCCCAGAGTGGGCAGAGACATCCTGTCCTGCAAGAAAAGGGTTTTAGCCCATTTTACTTACAGGATAAGTGAAAAGGGAAATTCTGGGAAGTCTGGGAGGGTGGGGAAAAGAAGAGGAGGATGCCAATCCCTCCTGCAAGACACAGCTGAGCATCCTCCAAGTTGCACTGGGTCTTTGCTGAGACCCACACCAAACCCTCCCAGCTCCAGCCCTCCTCTGCCCCAAACCCAGTCTGGATCAGGGTGCTCAGCAGGGTCAGACTCATCCTGAGCAGAACATCCCACCAGGCTGGGAAGCAGGGGGCTTGTGAGGACGTGCTGGGGTTATCCAGCTGCCTTGTGGGTTTTTTAGGGCTTTTGGCACCCTCTGAGCTCTCCTGCCTGCTCTCTGACCAGGGTCACAGCAACCCTGCTGAGGTCCTGATGGTTGCTGCTCTGTAGGATTTTCTCCATCCTGAAGAGCCTCACAGCTCCCTTCCACTCGGGAGCAATTCCTGCTGCCCCCAGGGTGCAGCCAGTCTGCAGCCGAGTGTTTGCAGATGAGCATTGGTGGCATGATGGGGTCAAGGCTGTGCCTTGCCCGGGAGGATGCTCCCTGGGACCCAGGCTGGAGCATCTTGCTCGTGGGATCTGGGATGATGCTGCCCTAAGCTTTTTAGACAACAGATGAAAAGGGAAGGCAGAGATTATGGTATCCATTTCTCCTGTATACAGGATGTCTGGAGCTTTAGCTCGTGTTCTGCAAGTGGCATTTCTGAGCTGGGCAGCTGGAGGATGCATCCAAGAGGGGACAGCTTTGCTGTGGTGGCTGAGAAGTCCCTGGGTGGCTGAGCACAGAAATGCTGCTGCAGCAGATGGGAAAGCACGCAGGGAGCGGGTCCAACTGGACACAGACAGGGAGAGGTGGGGGGGATAGGACTGGGGAGGTCGTGGAGGGATGGATGGACACACAGCATCAAAGGGAGAGGGAGAAATTCCTTAATCCGCGTCCCTGCCACACAGAGACAAAAGTTGGAGGAAGGCTGTGCATGGTAATTTTTTTTGGATGGGGGGTCTGCATTTTGCAGCCTGCCTTTGTGCACCTGCCAAAAGTCACTCCGGCTGGCTGTGAAGCGCTGCCCAGATTAATGAGGGATCAGTAGCCAGTGCAATGCAGAGCTATTAGCATTGGAAAAAAGAGAGAGAGGGAGAGGGAGAGGGAGAGGGAGAGAAAGAAATGGAAAAAAAAAAAAAAAAAGCCCTTGAACACAGTAATTAAGCCGACAGCTTGCCTAGGACAGCATGGGCTGGCATCCCATCCCTTGCCATGGCCACAGACCCCCTGAGCCCATCCTGGGGTGTGTTGGGAAGCAGTGGAGGGGGCGATGGGAGGGGATCAGATGCATCTCTGAGCATCCCACATGAAAATGTGTTTGCAGCTCTGCTTTCCATTCCTTAACACCTCCTGCTCTCCTGTGTCACCCCCTCAGGTGACAAGGATGCTGGCACCCGTTGGTCCCACAGTGTAATCCAGCACTGACCTGTGAGGCTGGGACTGAGCAAACCCCAAAACAGACTTTGAGCTCCTGCTGGATGATCCCCTGGGTGCCCTCCCGGCAGCACCACCTGCCCCAAAGCTAAGGGGATGTGCAAACTGTCCCCAGAAAGGATAGAAAGCCTAACTATTTCCCTTCCTCCGTGGAAGAAGAAATCCACTGCTCCACATCAAAGGACAATTCGCTTTGCTGCCATCTTCACCCCATCCTTTTAGACACGGAGAGGCAGCCTCTGTGCACGCCTGCAAGGCTGACAACCTGAGGCTGTCTCCTTCTATCATGTGCTGATGCACCACTGAACTTCCTAGATTTAGCTGGGATGGGTGGGCTTCAAGTCAGAAGGAAAAACAGATTTTTGGAGAGGAGAGAGTGTGGATACAGCGAGCACCAAACCCTCTGTGTATGCTAGTGCAGAGACCATGCACCTACCCCAGGTGTTACATTGATCCTGGGTGAGCCTGGCTTCCCCAAAACAAAAGAAGCACCCCGGCTCTTGCAGGACTGAAGCTTCTCTGCTCACCCAGCCTCCACCACGACTCATAAGCATGGGAATGCAGAAGGAGAAGCCACGAGTGACCATCCAGAGCACAGCCTGGGTCTGACAAGCACGGTGCCTCCTCGGGGGTCTCCCCAGGTTATCTGGGATAATGGGGGAGCCAGGACCAGGAGGAGGATGGTGTTGCCATCAAGCTGCGATGAGCTTTGTGGGATTTGCTCACGTTATATGGGCAGCTGCTGGTTTAGGTGCCTTCATTCTGCAGAGCCCCAGGGGGACCTGCCCCTGGTGGGCTTTGCCCTTCCCCAAACCAGGGTTAACCTCCCCAAGCTGGGTCACAGCAAACAGACACTGATGCCTGTGAAACGATGCAGTCAGTGGCAAAGAGAGGTTTTGCTTTTCCCCTTCCACAGCCACGTCTGGAGATCAAATAGGTCTGACATTAATTACTCATAAAAGAGCCCCCAAATGCCTCCCTCCTTTTTCTGCAGCACTGCAGGAATCGGTTTGGCTAACTCCAGACAAAACTTTCTCCCTGGTCTCTGGAATAACTGAAAGGTGGGGAAAAGAGAAGGACCCTCCTTCCCCTCTGCTTCCCCTCCGCCAGCCAGGTAGCTGAGGAGCCCAGCGGGGTCTGAGCCATCGTCCCTGCTGTCACCCCACTGTAAAGGCTGCTGTAACACTGCTGTGCGCCGCCCAGCCCCAGCCATCAGCCTGGGAGGACGAGATATTGCAGGGCTCCTCCGCAGCCTGGCTTGTCTCACACCAGATGAGGCTGAATGGCTCCCTTCTGGCTTAAAATAAAGAGCATCTTTGAAAGCGCAGCTGTAATCTCGTTAATAATGGGACTCTTTCTCCGGATGCGCCTTCCCCTCCTGCCAAGTGACAACTGTCTGAGCTCGCCGCCGCAGGAGGATGGGGTCTGGGATGCTTGGGGCACTCGGCACCACTCTCCAGGCAGTGAGAGATGCATTTACCACGCAAAACCCTCCTCCTGCTGCTGGGGCTGATGCAGTGGCCTGGGGGAATACAGCAGACGTGCCTCCTACCCTCATCCTTCCCTGGAGCCCCCTCTAGCCCTGCTTATCCCATACCAAGCTGCAAGCAACAATTCCAGCCTCAATGTTTCACTCCCTCATATTAATTCCCCTCCTCCTTTTTTTTTTTTTTCCTTTTTTTTTTTTTTTTAATCAGTGACTTTGCAGCCAGGAGGGGAAGGGAGAGAAGTGCTGCAGTAAAAGCTACCAGGCGTGAAGCTGTAACGGCGCTGGGTCAGGGTGACCTCCCTGCCAAGGTTGCCTGGAGAGGAATGGAAGCACAGGCAAAGCAGCATGGCAGATGCAAACGGGCACAAAGAAGTGTGCCCGGTGCCAAGTGGCATTGCTGCCACCCCGGTGGGGACGTGGCTGCAGGTCACTCTGATTGCCTTCCCTCCCCTTGCCCGTCACGGGTTGCGTTAGGACATACTAGTGGGTTATGTCAGTCTGTGAGATTCACACGTTTGACCAAAAATGTTGCTTTGCCTGGGGAGATGTCCCTAAACCTGCCCTGGCTGTCACCCTGCAGCAGTCCCTGCACAGACCCCTGCTTGTGGCCCCAGCTCCTTATGTCCCAGCATGGCGTGAGGGCCTCTGCTTGCTCTTCTAAAGAAGGATGTTTCCAGCCTTTGCAACTGCTCACGGACGTGGCTCTAATGCTTCCAAAACAGAAGAGGAAGGAGAGAACCCAACCACATTATTAGCTTTAAATATCTCATGACCTTTTACTGCAAATCTCAAGATCTGAGGCGCAGCCCGCCTCACGGTTCGTTAACATTTCATGTTGTCAGCACGACCAATGGGTTCAACTAGACTTCTCGACGGCATCTGCAAATTGCTGGCAACTCACCGGAGGAAATCCTCCCTTGGCCTGGCCGCCGGCTCAAGAAGTACCTCTGAGCACCACCAGGTCCCCGGGCCATGCACTGAGCCCACCAGTGCTCAGCGCATGCTGTCTCTGTAAGAAACGGGAATGAGGAGGTCCTGACCCGGCTCCCAGAAGGAGCAGATCTGGTGCACGAGCCATCCCGGGCTCCCTAAAGTCCCCTGGGACATCCCTGGCCACGCAGCCACCTGCGGGGACGCGCGCACGGCCAGGGAGCCGCCTGCCCTCCTGCAGGGAGCTCGGCTGTGCGCACGGAGATGGCTGCTGTTGTGAGTTAACCGAAGGAGCCTGTAAAACCAGAAACAGGCTATTAGCAATCCATTAGGAAAGGGTATCCAGTTCCAGCCTAGGTAATCCATTAGAGGAACATCTGAGAGCATTAGGAGAGCTCGCTTGGGGCCAGGATGGGGCTATAAAACAGAAGAGGAAACCATGCTAATCTGGCTTGAATTACAAACTTAAAAGCAGGAGAAAAATAAAGGATACCCTAAACATTTAATGTTTTATATTTAGGAGACAGAACGTGAGATTCTGCCAAAAAGAGAGAATAAAGAAACCTGTTTAGGCTACAAATATCCCATCTCTCTTCTGGCAGGAAGGAAACTGCCAGCCCCAATTCCAGAAAGGGAGGTTGCTCAGCTTTCTGGGCGAGCTCGGTGCCAGTGGGGCAGAGGGGAGTCAGCGTCCACCTGATCTGACACCAGGTCTTGTGCCACATTTGTGCCCTGAACAGAGAGGAAAAGCTGGTGGCCAGGTTCAGTGGTGTTTCTGCGAGGTGGTATGATGGTTCTGGTGTGAGGAGCATCCTGCACACGTGGACGCTCATCATCTCTCCGCGCTAATAAATCCCAGAGCGCACGCTAATAACTCCCAGAGCAAACTCCAACACGAGAGCTGCTAAGTGGTCTGAGCGGAAATGCGCTGCTGAGCCAGGGAAAGGGATGCTGAGGCTCAAATGCACCTTTGCAAGCTCTCTGCCATACCAGGGAGGGGACAGGGGTCCCTGCCGTGTCCCTTGCTCTGCACATCCTGGGTTGGACGCCCAAGCATCACCAGGCTGTCCCCGGGGGGGCTGCGGGTGCGTGCTGATGGCTAGCTGGCCCAGCAGTGCTCTCGATAAGATCCACTGCTCCCGCCACGGACGGCTTCATCTTCTGGTGCCAAGGCCTGGCATTATTAAAATCCTGAAAGGAAGAGCCTGGGAGAAAGCAGACGCTGATTGAATCAGGCCCTACGGTATTCGACAGCTCGACATCCATCTGATCCTATTAGTGCTCATTCAGTCCTGTCTGCCGAGGTGCTGTGCATAAATCAGCCCCTGTGCAGATAATGGGAGATGGAGGGGAGGAAGGAGAGCTGCTGCTTCTGCCAAGAAACACCACGTGCGAGCACGGATGGCTGTGGCTCTGGCCAGTCCCTGGTGCTCCCTAGTAGCTGTGCTCCCACAGGGATGCAGGACATCCCCACGTGGCACCCAGCCCGCCAGGAGAATTAAAACTGCGCTGTGCAAATATGAATCCTGCTGCATCCTATCTCAAGGCACCCATCTCACAGAGGAGAGACCACCACCTCAGGACACGTGGGGTGGCTGAGCCGGGCTTGGTCCCACCAAGCCATGCCCTTCCCTCTCCTGGGCTGGATTTTGGGGTATGGAGGTACCCTCAAGGTGCCAGTGAGCAATAGATTTAGAGAAGCAGAGCTCAGCATGGCTTGGCTGTGCTCACAGCATGCCAGCACCACAGGGGTCACTTCTGGGGGCAAATCCCTGCATTTGCAGAGTGCCCATGTGGGCTAAGCAGGGCTGTGTCTGCTTGCATCAAGGGGGCCCAGGGCTCTGGCTGCTGCAGCACTGCCATCCCCGGTGTTCAGGAGCTGATTGAATTAGGCTTCGCAAATAATTCATCTGATGAATAGTGGCAGTTTTCCTCAAATCATGCACAAATCAGATTTTTCATTACGCAGCCGGCAGGGTAGGGAGTCAGAAAGCAAGGCTGGTACCTCGCTCGTTGAATGTTTGCACTCGCTCACCGAGGAAATTATTCCCCAAACACACTTCTCCACCAGCCAGTGACTGGGAAAACGTGACTCACAAGGGGTCACAGATTACAAGTGGCACCAGAACCACCATGCCCTCATGGGATGCGGAGAGAGGAGCTCTTCCAGCTCTCCATGCACCCACCCAGAGGACTGCTCTCCCTCCCCAGCTCAGGGCATCTTTAGTAAGGAGAAACCAAGTTTTGACTGCCCTGAAGTTGCCTTTTGCAGCCAGGGTGCCTTGCCACCAGTGCCCCCAGTACCTCCCATGAATGCTGTGTGCCTGAGAGCACTGAGGGAGATGCCACGCTGTCCCCTCAGAGGCACAGCTCCCAGCACCTTCTGGTGGAGGCACCAGCCAGCCCAAAGGTGTCGAGGCAGGAGGTGGCTCGCTGGCACTCATCACGAGGACCAGGCTGTGGCAGGGGAAAACATCAGCTTAATTCCCCAGCAGTTTCACAAGATGAACAAATTGACATTGCATTTCATATTTCCCATGCATTCTCCCCATTTTTCCACGATTTGAACGTCTACCCCCCCAAATGGAAATACTGTCCCCAGCAAGCGAATATCCAAACTCCCCCATCGCTGCCTTACCCCAGCGGAGCGCTTGGCGGCTGCTCTCTCCCTCTCCATGAGAAGAGAAAGGCAAGGAGAGACAAGTGGGAGAAACCTCTCCCAGCCCCTGTCTGGTTTTCAAAGCTGTCAGCAAAACGCTTCAATCTGAAACAAGACCCATGTCGCTGCCTTATCAAAGGAAAACAACAGAAAGAGAAAAAGCCGCTGGGATGACGACGAATTACAGAGACACAAACATGGCACAAAGCCTCTCATCCCCTTTTTGAGATATTTTTCTCCCTAAGAAGAGCTGCCTGGCAGAAAATCCCGCTTGGCTCCGCAGCACAGGTGAGCTCCCCGGGGACCAGGTGTTGGCTCCTATTTGTCTTTTGTTTGGTGGGGCAAAATGGTTCATCAAGCAAAAAACTGATACGCTTGCCTAATTGGCTTTCCTCTGGCCCAGCTCAGCAGAGAAGGGATGTTGGATGAGACATGCCAGCGCGGCAGCACTTCTCATCCAGAGGCAGATTGCTTTCCTTCACAAGTGGAGCATGCAAGCAGCGCACGGAAAAAAAAAAAAAAAAGCAAAAAGGAAAAAAAAAAAAAAAAGCCTGTTCGTTATCTTCCTGCAACTAACAAATGAAATCTGTCCTCCGGGCTGCCAAGGATTTCACTGACATTTTTTTTTTTTAAAGAAACAAGAAATAAAAGTAAGAGGGACGATAACATCACGGCAACTGCTCCATTACCAACTGTGCTCTGAGTTACGGCGAGCGGTATTTTATCTTCAGTTCAAAATCTAAATGTGGCAGAGGCACATTTAAATGCAGTGACATTTATACTTTGAATGCCTTTTACATCTCGTTGGCAGGTTTTATATAGAACATATGTATGGAAAATAGATACAGGCCACGGATTAAAATGAGGAGAGGGGAGAGCCTGCAGAGCACATTTGTAGGCAGAATGTGACTTGAAAGAAGGAGGGAGAGAGGAGGGAGGAGGGAAAGGGAGAAGAAAAGGGGCTGTGCTGCCTGGGCAGTAAATAGACATGTTTCAGTCCCTGACCACTCGTTGCCAGCACATCCCCACGTTGCCACCGCGCTGCCTCCTGCTCAGCATCACTTACGTGCTGCCACTGGTCCAGGATGAGGGGCCGATACCGCAGGAAGAACTTGAGTGGGAAGGACTCAGGGTCGGGCCAGGACGAGGGGTTTTGCCATGCCACCTCCAGCCGCCGGGGGTTATTGGGCACAGGCTTGGCCACCACGCTCTCTGGAGGGTCTGGCTTTACTGGAAGAGAAAAGATTGGGTGTTAAAGCCCAGGTGATGGCTGATGAGACACAGAAAAACACTTTTTGTGTCCACAGGCCAGGTCAGGGCCATGGCTGTCCTGGTGCAGAGTCACCACCACCACGGAGATGTCAGTGGTGGCTGGAGCAAACTGCAGCCCTCGTCCCCACTGGTACTGGGGTCACAGCAAGGAGCCCACCAAGCCCAAACCCTGTTTTTACCTTTCTTCTCCTGGCTGCTGGGAGTCTGACCCACCATCACACCTGCTCATCTCACAGTAACAAGGCAGAGTTTGGCCCCTGATTTAGGGCCAGGGATCCCAGGTGTTGGCACATTGTATGCACAGCAGGCAAAGGACTGATGCTCACCTTCCACCCCAGGTCTCTTTCACCCCTGCTCTGCTTTAGGAACAGGGGGGTATTTTCTCATTTCCTAGCATGGATTTCAAGAGAATATTAAATGACTGCTAGCTATGCAATGTGCTTCATTGTTGCTGCTACTTTAAAGTGCTGGGAGCAAACGCTGTGATGCACGGCATTGCCTGCTGCAGGGTGAGCCCAGCTCCTCACCAAAAGTCTGCTCAGCTCCCAGCAGCTCAAGCTCCCACTTTGTAATAGCAAAGCCCTAAAAAGCCCAAAATACGGGTTGTAAAGGGATCTGGCAGGCTGGCTGCAAAGCACATCCCTCCTGAGGAGCTGTGCATGGGGATGTCCTGCAGGCTCTGCTGTAGGCTTGGGGCAGCTGGGGTGAAGGGGGCTGTCTGTGTGCTCTGAGAGCAGTGGTGCACATGAGTCCTCGTGCTCCAGGCATGTTCTCAACATCCCCCAAATCCACACGAAGTATGCGTGAAGAAACTGTCACCCCTGGCCTTAAAATCCCTGGATTAAGCAATGTAGCCCCGTTCTGAGCACCTTGAGCAAAAGCTGGTGAAGGCACTAGCACCGATCTCCACTCCCAAGCACGGAGCAGGGATGCCAGGGCCAGGAGGAGCCCATCCCAGTGCGGTCACCCCAAAGAAGGTACAGCAAGGGGGAACCCCACGAGGCAGGCAGGAGCTGCTGCGGAGGGATGATTTGCTGGTACTGCAGTGCTGAGCTACTCCAGATGGCTGTGTAATTCCCCCGCTTGCTTTGAATCCCTGGGCTTGGGCTGGACATCAGCTTCCATCGACAGGGCCTTGGAGTCCAAACACATACGGAAAAATATAAATCCAGCGCTGGCTCGGCGGGCTGGGTTTGCAAAACAAAAGTCTGCTTGGCTGAACGAATGCAGATGACTGCAAACTGCGGCTCCCCGGTAAGGCATGAAAGCACTGGGGTGGGGATGGCCGCGATGGGGTGTCAAAACTCTTGAGCTGGGCCCTGGTGTAAGGCAGGGGACTCAGTTTTGCTTTTTGGTGTGAAAACACAGAGCCCTGGCAGAGGGATGCTCAAACACAGCCACGCCAGTGCCGTGGCGGGTTGGAGAAGAGCAAAAGACGGTGCCCTGATGCTGAGGGGGGAGCCAGCCCTACATTTTGCAGGGATGTGATCCCCTCACATGGGTCGGTGTCTGTCCCTGGCCATGAGGGAAGGCTGTCCTGGCTCTGAGTGTGCACAGCAGAGCTCCTGGCTGCAGCGAGCCTTCAAACGGCGCCGTGTTGATGGGAAAACCAGCAGTCCCCAGCACGAGGGCTGCAGCAGCCTCCCCACGTGTCCTCCCCCCATCCGTGGGACTCCTGCCCAGGCTTGTGTGAGGCACAGCAGTGCCAGCCCCTCCAGGAGCACAACGCTGGAGCCGCTCCTGCCACGTCCCTCCAGCACAGCGGGGATGCCAGGATGTGGGGCCCCACATCACCTCTTGCACCTCATCCAGAGCTTGACCTTGAAGGAGTCCTTCATCCTCCGCAGCATCCCAGGTCCCTGCTCCCCACACAGGGACGAGCACTCCGCTTTCCCCCAGCCTTTGTCTGCCCAGTCCATTTAGAGAGCAAATTGCGAGGCAGGGGCTGTCTGGCTGTACATCAGTGAGCATAATAGAGCCCTGTCTTCAGTGCAGGCCCGCAGGCAGTAATGCAATATAAGCAATAATAGTAATAATAATAATGGACGATGGGCATTAGGCTGAGCATTGGTTAAGCGGCCACAAAACCAGATGTAACATTATCCCACAGAGCTGACGGAGCATCTCCAAACATTCCTGAGAAGGAGACACAGGATTTGGCCAGGCCGCAGCTCACAGCTCGTCCCGCTTCACTTTCAGGATGAGAAAGGGCCCAGCAGTTATCTCTGTGTTTTGCTGTCAGGCCAGGCTTTTCCTAAGGCTCTGCAGGCTCACACAGGACCACAAGTATCTATGGAAGGAGGTGCTGCCTGAGCCCCCTCGACCACCGGGCACCCGTCCTCCCACCCCGCACTGAAATGAATGCCCTGCGGCCGTTAAATATCCCCTGGCATTTTCTCTGAGAAGAACGATATTAAACTCCATGTCTTAGCCAAATGTCAGTCTCGGTAATTTAATTCTGCCTCCCTAAGTAGTATGAATTGAACTGACCTTCTGCCTAGGCAACTGTATACCTGTGTTCAGGGACTGAATTCCTCACAGAGGCGGGCACATTCGTCCTCACGCAGCCCCTCTGCGATGCTCTGTGCTTTAATCACCCCAGAGCCACAGCTGAGAGCAACTTTCCCAAGGTGACACAGGGGACAGGGGTGGCAGATGTGGCAAGGCACCCATACCTGCATGGCCACCTTCCTCCTGTCCTGAGCACTGTCTCCTTTTTCTAAACCACTCCATCCCATCAGGCTGGCATGAGGTAAGGCAGGAAACCCTGTTATTAACCCTTTGGCTCATTCACAAAGCCTCCCAGCTCCTTTGGGGTACAATTCCCCCTTGCAGGGTTTAGCACCCAGCAAACCTTTCTGCTCTGTCTTGCTCAGCTCTGCCCATGCTCCCAGGGCAGCTGCAGCCCTGCCTGCTCTCGCCATCTCGCCAGCCCAGAATGATCAATGCTACCAGGATGCTATATGTTTAATGATGTGTATCTCCTGCTGCTAATTTGCCCCAGGCTCCCATTAGGAGGAAGGCAGGCATTGCCACCAAGGCAGGATGCTGGCCTCGTGGTGATTGTCCCTGCTTGGCTGCAGGATGCTCATGCCAGCTGTGTGGAAGGGGGGGATACATCCTGGAGGACCATTAATGTTCCAACACTGCCCCAGCCACGCTGCCTGGCACCTTCTTCTGCCTCCAACCCTGCCCTTCTCCTGCTCTTCCAGCCCCTCTCCCACCTCCTCCTGTCTTAGGGCCAGAGCCCTGATGCCTGCAGGGCTTTGCGCAGCCTTGCCCTCCCCACGCTCACCTTTATTAATATTGATACCTTTGCAGAAAACATAATTATGAAAAAAATTGCCAGCAGCGAGCCAGGGAGGAGGGCAGCCCGGATGTCCTCGAGATGAAAGATGGGGGCCAGAGGGCTAGAAACCCTCTTCCAGCCATCACTGGAAATGGAAACGCAGAGCAGCCCCTCGCAGCTGGCTGCTAATAACTGGCACCACGCGACCGCCAGCAAGGCATCGGCTCGGGATATCAAAAGAAAGCACCAGTCATTTTCCACTCAATTAGAGTCATCTTCCGAGCAGCTGGGGAAGGGATTTTCTGCTGGGGACTCTGGTGGGGGAGGAAGGAAGCAAAAGCAAAGGAGGTCACTTCTTCGCAAGGGTCTTTTTGTGACCGGTCGGCGGGTGGTCCCAGCGGGGAGCAGCCTCGGCTCTGCACTCACCCTGGCTCCAGGCTGGGCATGAGAGCAGGATTTGTGCCTGGCCTCGGATGCCTCTGTCCTTTGGCACCAGTGAGCCAGTGCAATGATTTTGTCCCGAGACATGGGTTTTTCTGCTCCTCCATCTAGCAGAGCAAAGCTCAGTGTAACCTTAAAGATGAGAGTTCAGCTTGGGTGATGCTGGTGGCATCTGCTGGGTGCCACTGGCTGTGCTGGGACACAGGCTCACCCCTGCACTATGCATTTGCAGCTATGGAGAGGAGACCCCAAAAAAAGGTGCAGACATGCTTGTGCAAGGAAAGCAGGCGGGCTGAGGCTCTCCTCCCACTCAAAGTCACCCAAGCAGAATTGCTTGGCAAAATGTACTAAGGCAGCGCGCTTGTTTTAATTGAAAACAACACCAGGAAGGCACAAGGAGAAGCTCGGTGACGGGTGAAGCTCGTGGTGGCTGAGTTCATCCTGAAACAACTCTGCTAAGCCTGTCAGCTGCCTGCTTAAATGCTTGCTCACCACTGCCTCTGCTCTTCTTATGCACAGCAGCCGTAAAATATCCCAAGGAGGAGAATTTCGTAGCTGTGCAGAACGTGGAGATTTTAAGGCCAGAAGACAGCGAAGCTCCGTGCTGTCCCATCACCCCCTCCCCAAATGCCTTTAAGCATCTGCCACGGGGTGCTGGGGGTCTCATTCTGCTTCATCTGCCGGGACACATCTGGTTCCCCTTCATCCATCCCTCCGGGCTCTCTGGGTATAGGCAGCGATATTGCGCCCGTGCTAGCAGCCGGCCTCGCTCTCTGCTCCTCTGACCCAGCTGGGTTCAAGCTCCTGGTCCGAATCCGGCTTGTGCTGGTGCTGGGATGGGTGGGCTCGCAGCCAGACGTGCTTCCCCAGGGGGGCCGCCCTTGTGTGCTGGAGTGGGGACGGGCAGATTCCTCCTCCCGAGGTGGTGCCGGCTGTTTTGCTCAGGAGTGGCACCAGATGTTTGCAAAGCCAGGCAGGGCATGGGTGGGATGCAGATGTTACAGGAGGATGCCCTGAACTCCTGCAGGAGGGAATGCAAGGAACTCGGAAAATGCAGCTTAATTGCTGCCCTGGGCCTGCAGGCTGGAGGTTACCTTCGTTTAAGGAGTGTATCTTCCACAAAGACAACAGTTTCCATTTAAAGACACCCAAACAGCTGGAACTCCACGTTTCCCTGCTAAGCTCCTTGCCTTGTTACTAATATTTGTGCATCAAAGAATAGGAACTTTGGACATGGACCACAGCTGCGGGGACACAAAAAGACAGTCCCTGCTCCAAAATAATTTCCCCACTCCTGACACTCTGTTTTTTGTTTCATGTTTTCCAGCATTTGGGGTAGAAAGGGAAAATCTGGAACAGTGGTGGAGCTCCTCTTCTTGCACTCTGGCTCTTACAGCTGCTCAGGACTGGCACATGCAGCACATCCAAGGCGTTGACTGACTGCTGGCTGCACTTCAGGGATTCGTTTCTTTATTTCTCTGGTCCAGTAGTCGCCACATGTAACCAGAAAATTGTTTTTCAGCTTGTTCCTGAACTCCTCTCTCCCATTTTTCCTGTTCTTCGAGAATGGACAACCTTGTCACTGCACCGGCTGCAATCTGCCTTTGGCTGGTGGCAAAATCCCCGTGCCCAGCTCCCTGCTTTGTCACTCTCCTCACTGAATTGCTTGCTCCACGACCATCCATCACTGCTGGAGGAGCATCATCAGCAGGGCTGAGCTCTCCCTGCCTCAGTCGGTGCCAGGCAGAGGCTTGGCCAGCACTGCTGCAGCCCTGCAAAGGGCTGGGAGATAAGGCAGGACACAGGCATGGCTGTTATCACACTTGGGTTTTTACAGCTGCCCTGCAGGACTCTGCTGGGTGCTTACATCCAGGGTGCCATGGGGTGCTCTGAGGACCAGAGCAGCCATGCACGGTCAACCCTGCCACCACGCCTGGGCTACACGAGCTATGCATGCACATGGGAGGGTTTGTTCTGCCTAGGGATGGGGAGAAGGGGATGGGATGCTGTAATTTTTCTTCCAGTTCTAATTCCTGTGACTCTGCTTCCAGCACAAAGAGCAAACCCCTATTTTAGGAATGCTCAGAGGAGCAAGAAAGGCAGTGCCAGGGACCACACAACTTTCTCAGCCCTCTGCCCCCATACACAGCAGTCCCCTATCAAGGAGGAGCACCAGCGGCCATAAGACACCTGGACCACAAGGGACAGGACTAGGCTAAACACCAGGCCACCAGTGGGACCACCATGTGCATCCTGCCCTGCTCCCCCAACCCTGCAGCCCCCCAGGTGAGTGCAGCAGGAGGGCAGGAGGTGCTCCAGGCAGGCAGCAGCAGTTCCCCTGCAGCCTGTGGAGAGGCCCCTGCTGGAGCAGGCTGTCCCCCTGCAGCCCATGGGTCCCACATGGAGCAGATCTCCATGCTGCAGCCGCCCCATGGGTGGAGGAGCCCCTGGTGGAGCAGGTGGATGTGGCCTGGAGGAGGCTGCGGCCCATGGAGAGCCCCCGCAGGAGGAGGCCCCGGGCCGGAGCTGCAGCCCGTGGAGAGGAGCCCACGCAGGAGCAGGGGGGCTGGGGGGAGCTGCCACCCGTGGGGGACCCGTGCTGGAGCTGTTTGCTCCTGGGGGATGGACCCTGTAGTATGGACAAATATCTGGAGCAGTTCTTGAAGAGCTACTGCCTGAGGGCAGCCCCCGCAGGCTCAGTTTGGGAGGGACGGCATCCCACGGGAGGGACCCCATATGGGGCAGGGGCAGAGAGGGACCGTGAGGGAGAGGGACAGACCGCAGCCCCCATTGCCTGTTCCCTTGTGTTGCTCATGGAAAGGACATAGAAGAGGGTGAATATGGGGAGGGGAGGTGTTTTTAATTTGCTTTCAGTTTCTCACTGCTTTAGCTTGTTAACACCTTCTATTGCAAAAACACAATTTTGTTTCTCACAGCAATAGGCAATAAATTACATTAATCTCCCTACTCTGAGTCTGTTTTGCCCGTGATGATAACTGTTGAGCAACCTCCCTGTCCTTATTTCAACCCTTGAGCCCTTTTCATCTTATTTTCTCCCCCTCTTCCTTTGAGGAAGGGGAGTGAGAGAGCAGTTGTGGCAGAGTTTGGCTGCCCAGCAGGGTGAAACCACCACAGGGAGGGCACCAGGAGGATGCCAGCGTGGCTCCATCTCACGCCCAGGCATGCAGAGGCTCCACCTGGAAAGCCTGGCCCTTCCCTGGCCCATCGCTCCGGCAGGAGATGCTGTGCACGGAGCAAGCCAACCCCAACACTGGCTCGGAGAGGCCAGGTTCTGCCGCGGAAGTTACCTATGGCGAACTCGTCAAAGGTGAGAGAGGTGGAGTTTTTGCCCAGAGCATTCGTGACTGTCAGAGTCACCTTGTACTTCACCGTCGAGAAGAGCTGGAGGTATCTGATGTGACACCTGTTTTTGGGAAAGATGTCCTTCTCGCAGACCATCTCTCTCGTGCCGTGTCTGGAAAGCAGGGATGAGAAGAGCTGTTAGCTACAGAACAACGCTTGGGATGGGGATGCACACACACAGCTGGAGAGGAAGAGGAGGCAGCAGCAAAGCGGTGACCCCGCTCAGTCCACAGTTCCCACGTGCCATTTCCCCCACAGCCAAAGGTCTGCAAAGGACCTGGAGGATGTGTTATCCTGGAAGCCTGCAGAGAGACCATGAGGAAGGCCATCATGCTGGCCCCAAGCAATGCCTGCTGCTGGTCTTCCCCCACTGCACTGCAAGGATGAGACCCCACAGGGGATGATTCTGCCTCTCCTGTGGGAGGACCAGGCTCTCCTTTCTGCTGAAAAATAAGGCCCAAAAGCTAAGGCATGGCACTATAAGGGTTGTGCCAGGGTGAGGGTGATGCCATGCCATGGCCAAAACCAGCTTAGGGGCATTGCAGCTGCCTGGCCACAGCTGGCACACTGCAGAAGGGAGCGTGGCTGTCCCAAACTTGCCAAAAAAAAAAAACATCAGGCACAACCTCCAGCATGGACAAGTGGTGGAGAGAAGATGGACTTTGGGGCACAGAAAGGGGATATGGGAGATGGAGGCTTTGGCAATCTCCTCTGGGCAAACGGGAATTTCTTGCGACTTTCTTTGAGAATTTGGATGTCCCTGCAGCACCATCCCCCAGGCCCATTTTTTGGATACCGACCCCATATGCTCAGCACAGGTGAGACCCATGGCACCTTTTGGGACCTGCTCCAGGCTGCAGGGGACAAGTGCTTCCATTGCTGCACCCTTCCCTGATGGGCACTTACATGACAGAGATGTTGAAGGAATTGGGGATGTAGGTGGGGCTGGGCAGGTGCCAGCTGCAGTAGAAACCCTTCGGGTAGTTGTTGGACCGGCACATCAGCACTGGCTCTTTCGGGGGAGCTGCAGAGGAAAGAGAAAGGGGAATTATTCATCAAGTTGGGCTTATCACCAGCTCCTAAATAAGGGGATGTCCCTCCTCTCCCAGCTGGAGGGGGACATACTTTTCAAGGAGAACCCTGGCGGTGTAAATCAGCTTGAAGCATGTCCCGTGTGTGCTGCTGAGATCCACCACGAGACCGTGCCTCGGACTGTGCAGAGCTGCTCACCTCCTCCCCCAGCAGGTCACCTGCTCTGATGAGATAAGGGGTGGCACAGGAGGTTGGCAGGTACGGGGAGAAATTATCTTCAAGGCAGCTACAGAGACATTTCTGATGGGGAGGAGGTGCTGCTCTCTTGACCCCATTAAGCTGCAGCGCTCACGGCTTTCTCTGCCACGTCCCTGGGGAGTGATAAACTTTGCGTTGAGGGATGATTCTCAGAAACCCCTGAGGTCCATAAAGGGATGGAGAAGGACCACATCTGGCAAGATGCAGTGGAACAGCCTGAAGCCAGCAGGGAAGATCCATCTCTTCAGGAGGACTGGCTGTGTTAATGCTCGGCAGCAGCAGAGCATCCCAAGCCCATCACAGGGATGGAGGCTGGGTCCTGCATCCCAGGAGACACAGAGGCAGCCAGAAATGGGACAAGAGCACGCAGCAGGGAGCAGCTACCTCTGGCCTTGTCAGATTGTCCTAGAGATTAGAGGCAGAAGGTTTTAAACCCAACCATGTGCTCACACTGCACTCAGCTTGCCCGGACATACAAGCACGCTGTGATCTTTGCAGGAGCACAGCCAGAGCCACGGGAAGTCTCTGTGAAATGCTGAGGGCTGGTGCCCGCAGGAGGAAACCTTTTAGCTGATACATTTGGCCCTTGCAGGTTGGTAAAATCATCTGAACTGATGCCAAAGTCGACTCCTCTCAGTACCTGGACCCCTGTGTTGCTGAGAGCAGAGGCGGGCACAGCACCATGCCATGAAGTACCCAGGGATGAATGTCCTGGGGAAACGTGTCTCCTGTCCCCCAGGGGGAAACTGAGGCACAGGGCTTCACGTGCTCCATCACCTCAGGGCAGGGCTGGATGGAACAAGCAGGCAGCACAACAGCAAGATGAAGGAGGGGGCAGCAGGGCGATGAGGCTGCTCTGATACGGGGTGCGTGTTCCTCCTAATGGCTGTTTCAGCCTTCAGATGGCAGACGAAGGCCAGAGCTTGGCTAATGAGCCTCACAGGTAAATTATTCAAGCAGACCCTCTGCAGCGAAGCAGAACAGCTAATCGCAAGGCCAGAGACAAGGGCCTGCTCCCCGCTCCGGCTCCATCCTCCTCCTCCTCCTCTTCCTCCCCTGCCAGACCTTTAACCCTTTCTCTGCCCCAGCGGATGCCCCCAGGGTGGAGGCTGGAGCAAACACGGGACAGCATCACCCTTTGCAGGAGGCAACAGGAGGGCTCTGGGGAGGTTGTTTCGGAGGGGTGAAGGGGTGCAGGGGACTTCGGGACAGGCTTTGGTGTCCCAGCAGCCGCGTGGTGGCAGTGTGAGCTAACAGCACCCGCCTGGCACCCGGCGCACGGGGCTGGGGGCTGGAAATAAGGCATTGAGGAGGGTGCTGGGAGGGATGCCACGGGCCTCTGTCTGCTTGCTGCTGTGCTCAGCACTGGGCACAGCCTCCTGCATGACAGCAGGAGCCAGTGAGAGCCAGCCCAGGCTTTGGAGACAGGACCCCCCAAATCCTATCACGGTCCCATGCCCCACCTGCGTGCTGCACTGCTGCCGACCTGCAATTGGCCCCATTGTGAATAATTTATCTCTGTTGTCCCTTCTATTGTGCCGGATCCAGCTCTCAGCAATCTGTGCCGAGGAGGCTGGGTTGGCCTCGAGTCCCTGGTTTGTTTCAGTGGTGAAAGGGGCCACCCGTGCCACTTCCATCCCCGCTCCGCAGCAGCCTGCAGAGGTGCCGCATCTTCATGGGGAAAACCTTTAGGATCCTGGGTACTGCACTGGGATAGGAGGCCCAGATGCAA
Organism: Aythya ferina; assembly: GCF_964211825.1. Classification (NCBI taxonomy): domain Eukaryota; kingdom Metazoa; phylum Chordata; class Aves; order Anseriformes; family Anatidae; genus Aythya; species Aythya ferina. The sequence goes on along the minus strand of NC_140299.1, from coordinate 9,565,086 downwards.
ACCCCAGCCTCTGTGCTTGTGGCAGCTTCCACTGGTCAGCTGTGGTGCCTCTAGCCAGCAAGAGGTGGAAAAGGAGGCCGGGAAGGGAGATGAAACCACCAAAGTGTCTCTGCCTCCATCGTGCCTAAGCAGCATCCTCAGCCCACAGCAGCCGAGGGGACACTGCCACACAAACCTGTCTCACCTCAGCTGTCACCCTCCCTTTCTGGGTGTCCCCCCACTGCCTGGGGACATTCCTGCAAGCTCTTTATTTCCAAAGAGCCATCAGTCCTGAAGCAACAGGCGTCTTGGGGGGGGGCAATGCAGATGGTGGCCTGCAACCCCCCTCCTCAGCAAGGAAAGGTCCTCGCCGGCACAGCTCATCCTGCCCATCAAGGGCTCTTACAGACTGCAAATAAAATAGCAGGCTCCAATCGATCCTGCGCTCCGTAATGCTGTCTTTGGAGGTGGGCCAGGCTGTCGGCCGATAGAGAGAGCAAGAAAGGCAGCGAAGGAAAACAAAGCCATCAAGGGAGCATTAGAGGCTTTTTCTGCCCTGAGGCCCACGGAGGGCTTTGGGCAGCGCCTCTGGGTGTGCAGAGCCCAGCTCCGACCTCTCGCATCCCACCAGGCTGATGTCCAGCTCTCAGTCCCCATTACCCCCAAATTCAGCCCCATTATCACATAGCCCCCTTGAGCCTGGGTGCTTACAGCCTCGGTGTCCCACAGCCACCCGGCACATGGGCACTTCTCTGGGGGACACGGGAGCGGCAGCACACAGCATCCCTAATCCTGGCAAATATTTACTTCCCTGTCGCCTCGTGGAGCTGCTGAACTCTGTCAAGGCAGAGCTCCTTCCCTCTCGCTGCAAACATTGCCTGCCCTCTCTAATCTGTCTATTAACCTCTCGCATGGCAGGAAGCCACTTCTCCCACGTGCTCTGCTGACGTCCTCTCTGCAGGCCCAGGGTGGTTGATACCCAGTCCCCGGTTGCTTCCCGGTCCCCTTGCCCCCTCTGCACAGCAGCTTGGGCTCTCGCTGCAAAAATCTTGAAGGGGTGAAAGGGCTCATCCCTCTTGCAAGCCGTGCAATGCCCCTGTAAAATGCAGAGCTCTGCCAGGCAGTGAAATCTGCTCCATCAGGGTCACCGGCACTGCAAACCCCACAGAAGTCCCATGGCAGGGACGGGGTCGCCTTCCCCATCACGTGCTGCCCTGGGCTCTGCATCTCTTTGACTGCTGTGTCTGCAGCCCGTTGGGAATTGCTGCTGCCTGACCAGTGCCAGCACCTCTGCCTGGCTGGTGACAGCGCAAGGACAGCCCCTAGGATGAAAGCAGCCCCGGATGCCCTGGCACAGACACAGGGTTTTGTCTCTCTCGTCACCTCTAAAGCCCAGTTGTCTTTGTACCCCGAGTCCCACGGTGCAGGGAAAAAGTGTAACTGATCCATTTTAGAAACCACTAAAAATGATCTACAATAGCTTTTGCTAGCCCTGCTAGGTCATGAGATAATGGACATTAAAATTGTGGCATTTTTATATATAGAAAAGTTATTTTAGGTCATTTTTAGAGGTTTCTGAAATGGATCAGTTATAATTTTCCTCTCCCGCTGAGGGCTGAATGTACTAAAGATGCCTTGTTCCACAGGTGGAGGGATACAAAAAAATAGTACCCATAAAACTTTTAAGAGGCCTCTAAAACACTTCTGTAGGAGGTATTTCTTCTCTTTCACTTGGGGCACATTCAGGCCCCGGGCTGCTGGGGGATACCGATGTTACATTGCGCTCGCGGGATGACCTGCATAACTCATCATCCCCAGCTCGTGCCAGCAAAACCTCCAGGGCCCATGACAGCATCGCGTGCTCGTGCCAGAGCTCCAGCCCTCACACAGCCCGCGTGCGTGCGTGCGCTCTGCCCCGTGCAGGGGACAGCTCCAGCACCAGGCTCGCTCCTGTGCCTCGTGCCCTGCTTGTGCCAAAAGCGATGGGAAGACCCCTCCTCGTCCTCACACAGAGAGGAATTTTGCACCGCTGCCACGACCAGCCCTGCCTTGCTGCTTTGCTCATTTGTGAGCCATAACCAGATAAGTGAAAATACACCCAGGTGGCCAAAAGCAAAGCTGCAGCAGCTGGGGGCATGGCGGGGACCCTAATGGGGTGGAGATGCCAGCCCGGAGCATGTGGGGAGCAGAGACATCACCATGCACGCGGGAGCAGCACGCCTGCACGCACACCTGCCCAGCTCCTTTTGTTCCACACACACCAGCTGTAAACACAATGCATTATTTATCTAACGCCACTTTTCCAAAATCATATGTGTACAACAGGCTGGTATGAAACAACAAAGAAAACAGCGATGAATAAATCATGTTTCCACTGCCCGGCTGAGCCTCCATCAGCTGCACACCTTCTGTCTGTGCGTTCCCTGCAGCACGGCTATGGCTGGGACAGTCCCTTCTGTCACCACAAATGCTGGGGTATGGCCGTGTCCCATGGCTAGATCCAGGGAGGGAGGTAATGCTCTGACCGTGCTTCTCTTTGCTCTGATACCCCTCATCTGTGCTGCTCTTGGACATCCTCCCACTTGAAGTTACACACCAAAGAGAGATCCCTCTCTGGAGCTCAAACCGTCACAGGTTAGCACCAGAGAATGCCCACACTCAAACAGTGCCTGGCCCAGCCCTAAACCCTCCCAAGACAACACCAATGAAAATGAAAAACCTCCTGGCTGCTCTTCCCCAGGAGGTCCTGAAATGGGCCAGGGACACTGTGGCCCTGCGTGTCCCCAGTGCAGGGACCCAGGTCTGTAACTGAAGTCCCCCAGCCCCATTGCCACCTAGAAGCCAGCTCCCCAGCCTCAAAGAGAGAGAATTTATTCCCTAGAAGGTGCCGAATAAAAGGGTAGACTCAGCAAAAGATAAATTTCTTAAAGGCGCTGTTTTACACTGATTAAGGCTCATAAACCAAGCTATGGATTTTCTCATTTCCCTTGCAGAAAATTCACACCGAGAGGCAGTGCTGTAAATTTGGGGAGGAGGCACGCGGCATTACTCACCCGTAACAGAGTTCAGAGCCCTGCTTAAGTGCAAATCGTGGTGCAAGCCCCGAGCCCTAAATGCTGCCCCTCAGCAGGGAGGTGTGATGGGTGAGAGCACCCCAACTCCTGCATGGGACCACTTTTGGGGTGCCGGGCTGGGTGCTTTTGGGACCATCACACCATGGGGGTGCTGGGCACCTCCAGCTGTCCCCTGGGACCCTGATGTCCCCTGAGGCCACCACAGTAGAGAGCTGCTCCCCATCAGCCCGTCCTCCAGCTGAAAGCACGGAGCAGCTTTGCTCCGAAGCAGTATTAAATATTGAACAAAGGCAAGCAAATCTGTTATCTGGGATAATTGGGAGTAAATAAAACATTTAACCAAACCAAATGCAGCTGTTTCTACTTGGAGCCGGCACAGCAGCGGGGAAGCCAGCTCAGCTACTCCGTGTCCTCGTTACGGCAGCTGATTATTGTTTTGTGTACAACAGTAGCACCGCCAGCCCTCGGACGGGGACGGGACCCGCAGTGCTGCGTGCCCACGAGGGGCAGGGGCTGGTGGGGCCGGAGGGCAGGATGCGGCCCCTGGGAAGGACTCGGGGCACGGGAAGCCCTCAGCAGAGCTGGGATTTGCTCTCCAGCCCGGGGAGTTCACATCCAGGCCAGCTTTCCTCCCCCAACACCTCTGCGAGGAGATTTGCCTGTAACACAAACCATTTCAGAGCCAGGTCACTGGTTCGCACATAGCCCCGGGGCAGGAATGACCAAACCTCCTTACCAGCTGCTCGGCAGCCCCTGGGACACGGCGTGCCGGGACGCCAGCCAGCTCCTGCAGACCTGAGGAGTGGGGTGGGACGAGGGGCTGCGCTGATCCCATGGGAAGGTGCCGGCAAATAGGGCCATGGGCGGACAAGGGGGTGGAGAGTACATCCCTGGCCACAACGTGGGGCTGGGGCATCCCGGGGTACCAGGCTGCTGTGCCCAGCATCAAGGGGCTGATGTGCTTTTGCTTGCTCACCTCTCGAGTCTTTTCACCTCTGGGGCTTGGGGAGCAGAGCTTGATGCATCTGCTGCAGCTCTCACCTAAATGCTGGGTTTATCCCCTCTAAAATGTCTGGGAAGGATGCCGGGCATGAAATCCATAGCGTTTTCCAGTCCCTGCCAAAATAAGCTCTGCTTCCAGGGGAGCTTTAACCATCTTTCCTCCCCTGGCCCTTCTCCTTGATGTGAGGTCAGATGCGTGGTGCTGAGGTGGTGCAGGGGCACGGTGATTCCTTGCACCCAGATGTGTCTTGCAGCACCTGCTCCTCACCCCAAAGAGCTTGTGGTTGGTGCACATGGGAAAATATCCCCACTTGACCTCCCGAGTGGAGTAGCTGTCTCCCTTGGTACACTTCAGTAAAAGTCTTGGCAACTAGTACCCAAAACTGCCCCAAAGAGTTTGATTTCTGCCATGCCCGGTCCCACTGTGAGCCCCACAGAGTCCTGGAAACTGAACCTGTGCAGAGACCCATAAACTGCTCCCAGGAGCTCAGCTAGAAGCCCCAGCTCAGCTGTCTGGGGTCTGTGGGGTTCCCCCAGGGTTCCCGAACTGGTACTGGGGAGCCTGAATGTCTATGCCACGTCCTCCAAGCCTGTGGGATCTGCCAGAGGGGATTCAGCATCCCCTTCTCCCTCTTTTCCTGGCTCCAGGCACAAAAACCCGCACAACCTACACTGTGCAATTCCCCTGCCCCTTCCTTCACCTTACTTAAAGTTTGCAAGCAAGCAATCCATCCTCCCTGCCTCTCCAGATGGAGAAGAGAGGGAAAATACCAGGTGTAATCAGACGCAACTGAGACCATCGGCAGTCGCGTATCCTCGGCAAAGCTGTCCCACCAGAACTCCTGGAAATTGTAAATTTATCCAGGAGGAGCCTCTGGAGGGAAGCTACAAGCACTTTGTCATGTACCGAGCAGCAGGCTAGCCACAAATATTACCAGCTATCACTCCCAGCTGGGGAAGCGCAGGCTGCCTCCGACAGCCAGCAGCTCTCCGAAAATGCCTCTTCTCCCCTCATCCTGCCCAAGTGGCAGCTCCATGCATCCCCAGCTCCATGCTGCTCACCTCGGGATGCTCTCCTGCTAACCTGGGGATGGGGAGACCTGCTGGCAGAGCGGTCTCTCACATGGCAGGGGATGGAGAGGAAGGAGTAAGAGGTTTCTGGTGCTTTGGAGGAGAGGCAGGGATGTTTTTGTGCTTCTCCTGCTCTGCTCAGCCTCAGCATCCCCAGAACACTGATTTGCATCCTCCTGTGCCCATTCCTCAGCCCCAGGGACCCCATAGCTCTTTGTGTGTGACAGCCCTGGCCCCTGCAGCGCTGGTGGCTTCCTCACCCTGCCAGCTGGGAAACTAGCTGCAGACACCTCGTGAAAATGGCTGGGCTGGAGCCAGAGGTCCCCCGAGAGGTGCTGGAGTCAGCTGTAGAGAGCTCACAGATGACCAAAATGTTCCTCATATGGCTTCTTTCTGTGTTGTTCCCACCCCAATACTTTGCATGTCCCTGCAGCAGCAGCCTGCCTCACAAGCATGGCTAGCAAAGCCTCCTGGCTCCTTCCCAGATGTCCTCTGTATAAAGCACCCCAGAAAATCTCAGCATGGACTCTGGTAGGGACGGGACCATGATGGATACCTTGGGACTGTGGGGATGGCTCCAGCTGTGCTGCTGCTAGAGGCTGCTCGGGGATGCTGCCATCCCATTAATGATGTGTACCTGGGAAAATGCTCAATTTGTCCCAGAAAATGAGGTCTCCACACCAGCCCCTTACTGCCACCTTCCTGCTTTGAGGAAAAACCAGTCAGACACATCACTAACAGCAGGAGGGTCTCCTAATCAAGCCTAAACCCTCCCCTGTGCTGATGGCACCGTGGGGTAGAAGCAGGCAGGAGGAGGGAGCCCATCTTCAGAGCATCTCTGCAGCCCACCCAAAGGGGTGAGCTTCCCTTCTTTCAGGGGGATGAAAGCCAGGAGAGAGTTCATCAGTTCTGGAAGGTGTCAGCTGGTGAACCAGCTCAGCTAGCACCGCTGCTTGACACAGACCCAGCAATTTCACTTCTCCCCCATTTCTCAGGAGCCACACAGGGAAGTAGCTTTGGCTCTGCCAGCTTCAAGGGACAGAGACAAAGTTAAAATCCCTGTGTCTCCAGCATGGGAACACCAGCGGATTCTGCAGAGGAAATGGGAACAACCTCTCCCAGGAGAAACATCTCCCCTTGCTTCTTCACAAAGCTTCAAGGCTAGCCCCTATCCTGAATTAGGCCCTGGCCTCATTCCTATCTTAGGGTATTGAGATCCTTGGGACGATGTAAGGCACAAACCCCAGACGTCACTGCATTTGGAAATAATAGCTGCATCCTCAACACAACCGACATCAAGGGAGGTCCTATTATTCAGCCCATCTGCAAGGGAACGGAGCTAAAAAAAGGCTCTTCGCTTTATGACAATGATGCTCAATTTCTTCAAATCCCATGTCAAATGGTTAAACCCCCGCAGCTGGCAATGAGCAAGCCCTATGGGATGATCCTGGCATGCATGGCCAGGGCAGTGAAAGCAGCTCGAGGGGCTTGGGGAGCCCCTTCCCACCCGCCTGAGAGCCAGCACTCTGCAAAACAAAGCCAGAAGCACTAAGTGACTCAATTAATCCCGGTGACTGCTTTTGCTTGCTCTAATTGTCACCTGTGAAATCTCTGCAAAGTTGTCTTCATTTTTTTTCCCTCCTTCCTTCCCTCAGCTCAGCTCAGCTCCGCCACGAGCACCCCACCAAATTCCCTTAATCTCCCCTTTAGGTCATACACCATCTTTTAAGCCTTTAATCAATTTTCCTCTGGAGCCCCTGCAATTTAGCAATGACCTTTTAATAGCGAGACAACCAGAAGCAAATGCAGTTCCCACAAGCTCTGCGCCACTGAGGCAGTGACACCGCTGCCACCCTGCCCCGGAGGTGACAGCCTGGGCACCTGGCACCGTCCATCCCTGCCACCTGCAGCATGTGGGCAGCAGCCCTGGGCACAGGCAGTCCCGAAATTACATTTTGTTTAAGGAGAAGCAGCTTCCCAAGCACCCTCTGGTCTGCTTCCAAAGAAGGGCAAATAAGACGCAATTATTTTGGAGTTTTTTTAGCCTAACGCACCATTTTTTCTGCCAGCCCCTCCAGAGCAGTGGCACTGGATTGTTCACACTGAGCTGAATTGTTACGAGCTGGGAACAGACCCCGAGATGCAGGGACTGGGGTTGATTTTCCTTTCTGGAAAGCAGGAGTTTTGCAGAAAAGCCCAGGGCTTTCTTCCTTTGCCTTTTCCCCACACCCTCCAAGGTCAAACAGTCCTGGACTCTCAATAAACTGTCGCAGGGGCTCCAGAGGATTTCAGGAGGTATTTGATAGGATTTCTGCAGGCTTGAAGCGTGACTTCACAGGTACGGGGGGGAAATACCCAAGAGCTTTGGAGGGAAACATTATTAGAGCCACTGAAGGATTTTGCTGCACTCTCTGAAGCGTTGCACAGAAAATTGCAGGAGAAGAGCAAGTCCCACAGTCCGGAGCTGGCTCTGAGACCGGCTCAGAGCCTGTGGCAGAAGGATGCTGCAGTGCCCTGGCTCTGGTGACAAGGACAGGGCACAGAGTGCTGCTCCTTGCACTGCAAATGCCTTGTGCAGCAGGGAAGAGTCTCCCCTTGACTCAATCAGGTGGCTCAGCATCCTTCTGAGATCAGGGCAGCGGTGGGGATGGGTCTGAGGGCAGGGCGAGAGCTGCGAGGATGTGCTGGGGAACAACCCATGGTGCAGGGCAGTCCTGGATTTACCCCAATACTTTGCCATCCTCTCCTGGAACAGAGAGATCAGCTCTGGCTGGGTTAATGCCAAGCAGCTGGGTCTGTCCCATGCTGTATGTGCCACCAGCAGCACTGTGAGGAAGGCAGCACGCCTGGCGATAGGTGGGTAAGTGCTGTGACATGGGGTTGAACCTGCCAGGGCTGAAGCCCTGGATCTAGTACCAGAGGATTTGGGCTTTGTGCAAACAAAGATGCACAAGGGCATTTTCCAAGAGCCGTTCCCGCAGCTCAGCCATATCCCGGCGTAATGAAATGCAAATGAATTTTGAGGTCATAGCTCACACACGCATCTCGGTGCCTGCATCTCCTGCTTTCTGCACTAATATGGGCTGGAAAGGCGAGAACTGGGGAACGACCCAGAGGGCAGAAGCGTGGTCTTTGTTTCTCCTCATCATCCCGATGCTTTACTTGGACCCTTGGGGAAGTTTTAGCTTGAACGCAGCCCTCTCTGTGAGCCAAATGGGTTGCAAATGTATTGGCATGTGTTGTGTCATCTGCAGCAGCAGTTAATAGGATCCATTTTCCAAGGAAGGGGAAAGAAAAGGAAGAAAAGGGGGATGCTTAAATCTGCAAAACAAACGTCCATCACCCCTTCTGAAGCGATAAATCCGTGGCAATAGATTATATATGAAAGGTTGGTCTAGAGCAATAATCTGCCCGGGCTTCTCACAACAATGCAGCTGGATTCAGATGTCAAACTAAAATACTTAGCACTTAATACCCTCAAAACCTTGTACAAAGAATGGATGAAATGCAGGCCCCAGTGGGGTTATCAGGAGATTTGTCTCTGATTTCGCTGGCAACAGCCCCGTTAACTCCCTAATTTTCAGGAGAGGGCAAGGGACCACCCCGCCCGGTGGCACCTACTCGGTGACACTGCCTCCCACCCAGCATTTGCCAAAAAACTTGAGGGAGAAGTGATAAAAGGAAGGGAAGTACCCCGTGACACCTGACAGCTGAGGAAACGGAGGAGCTGAGCAGCCAGGGCTTGGCCAAGCAGGACAAGAGGGGTGAGATCCCCTTCGGGCATCCCCCGTGTGGGGCGGTGAAGCAGGGTGCTGGAGCCCTGTCCTCCCTTCTCGCCCGCACGCCTTCCCCTCCGCCCCAGCAGATGTTCTGGGTCCTGTTCCCCAGGACGGATCCCGGCTTGATTTATTACTGGACGTGACTTCTGGAGTTCGTCAAAGGCACCCGCCCCCCCTTCCCCTGCCTTTCCCCACACCCTTCCCATTTTGTTTTACGTTCACTTTGTGGTCTCCCCACCATCGCCTGCAATAAACAGAAACTCATTTCCAGTATAAACAACTGCACACTCTGCCCCAGCAAGCCGCGCGACCCTGCCTCTCCAGCTCCCCACCCCGCGCTGCTTCGGGCTCTGGGAAAACCGTTTCTTCCTTCTGTTTTTTTTCACCCCCCACCCTCCTGGCCCTTTGCACTTTTTTTTTTTTTTTTTTTTTTTTTTTTTTACCCCTAGATTTATAATGTGCCAGCCGGAGTCAGAGTGGTCAATCCCGCTCCATGTCACGTATGTGCCATTAGAAGTAATTCTACCGCTACGTCTCGGTGAGGAAATCCACCCGAAATCCCCGAAATCGCAGAGCACACACTGAGGAGCTGGGGATGGGAGCAAAGCTCTGCTCGAGGCTTAGCACTGAGGCAGGGGTGTTGTCATGGGGAAGGCCAAAAGCCTCTCAAGATGATTTTTGGCCTAGGACCTGTTTCTGCTCAACCATCCACCAGCTCGTGCTGCTTGTCAGACACAGTGACCCCCTCCTGGTGCTGCTACCCCAAGCGTGGGGCAGATCCTGCCCTCCTCAAGTCCCACACCGGGAGGGATCAGAGGGCAGCCAAGCCTGGGAGAGAGGCTTGGCGTGGAGAGCTGGGATGGATTCACCTCTCCGAAGCACTCTCAGGGTTGCCTTTATCCACTTCTAATCACCTCGAAGGGAGGTGGCTGGGCCAAGCTGGTTGTCTCTGCTCGTGCTGTGCTCCATGGGGAGAGGCAGGCACCTCAGGGGGCAGATCACCAGGCGGCTTTCCAGTTGCTCCTCTCCAGGGAACACAGCTGTCTGCAGCATTTTTATGGATGTACGGGGAGCGCAACCAGCGCACTTGCACTAGAAATCCTCTTAACTTTGCAAATGCAATGCTCATTAATGTCTTCATCACCCAGAGTGGGCGTGATGTGCAAAGGCAGCACTGTGGATGGGAAGTGCTGCTTGGCCCAGCTCTCCTGACCCTCTGTCCAAAGCTTTGCTGATTCACCAATGGAAAAGGCAAACATTTTTGACATATGGGTAATTAAAACCTGGAGGATCTCACCAAAGGCTCTGGTGGATTCCCCGCCCCTGGAAGTCTATAAATCAGGGCTGAGTGTTCTCCTAGCTGCTCTGCTGCCTTTCAGTGACGTGCCCAGGCTATGCAGGAGAGCATCTGCTAGCAGCAGCCCCCCTTGCCTCCCTAACATCCCACTCTGGAGATGCACACACCTGCCCCTGCAAAGGTGTGAGGACATTTGCGTCACTCCCTGGGACAAACCAGCCCAGGACAACCAGTTTTTTAGGAGCTAGACATTTAATTCCAGGCAAGAAGCTAGTCAAAGCAGCCGATGGTTTCATTTCTGCTGGTAGACTAAAACAAACATGGAAATGAGGTGGGTTAGTTGAAACCTGAATCCAAAAGATTTGGCTGGTGGTTAAACCCAGCCCTGCAAACAGGCCCCTAAGAGTGCTGGTAATACCCACATCCCTGCCGTGGATGCTGTCTAATACCAGGCTCATGGCACTGTCTGCTGGGTCTCACTGACAGCAGGGCTAGTGCAGGACTCCAGACATCTGGGTTTTGGCTGCTTGTTCAGAATCTCTGTTGGTTTTGCCCCACTGGGGACTTTTGAAGTTGAAATGAGCACCTCAAGGTGTCTGCGGAGCACCAGAGACTCCTTTGCAAGGCTGCAAAATGCTCCCAGTGCTGCACAGGCAGCACCACACCTGCAAGAGGGTTGTATTACTTGGGGAAAAAAATGCACATCATTTACGGGGATGTAAAACCCTGTGTGTAATCTGAATGCAAGTGGAGGCTGCAGTACCGTGGAGCAAGAACCCCACACGAAGCACCAGGCACCTCCCAGCCACAGCTCCTGAGCTTTGCCCTCTCCTAGTAGGGGCAAAATTTGCAGCTATAGCAAGCAGCAGGGAGGGGTTGCCCATCTTCCCAGCTCTGCAATCCTCCTGGGACAACCGCGTGGGCAGGACCCCGGCTGAAGCAGGATCTCTGCTCACCCGCTGCAGTGAAGCCTGATGGCTCCCGGTGAGCCTTGCACGCGATGCAGGCTGCTGGCTGGCCCCGAGGAGGCTGTGTCCTCGCAGAGGGAGCTGCTCTGGGCATTGTAAGTCCCCCTGCCCAAGAGTTTTCTGGGTGGCAGAGGTCTGGTAATGCAGAGTGACCCTGGTGCGGGTGTGCTGCAGGTCCTGCAGATGGTCTGCCCATCGCATTTGATGGGAAAGCTGAAGGGCACAGGTGGCTTCCTCCGCAAAATGCCAGATTTCTATGCAGAGTGACTGGGAGAAAACAGTAATTTAGAGAAAAACACACACAGCCTGCAAGCAGAAAGATCCTCTGAGCGGAGAAAAAAATCTATTCTGTGCCGAGACTCATTTTATCTCAATGGTTTGGTTATGATCCCGCACCGTGCCCCCTTCCACTGGCAGCATGGTACGACATGACCCTGTATCACGACGAGAGCAGTTGATGTTGCAGCGGCTATACGACAGCATGAGAGTTACAGATGGCTACAAGGAGCTGTGCAGGCCTGCTGGCCTCTCTAACAACAAATCCATAGCCATGGATTATCTGTCTGCCGAGATAGCTGGTAGCATTTCATCAGCCCTTCACACCCCATTGATAAAGGGACTCCTGGTACGAGGGGCGGCCAAGAAACCACCCTTCCCCTTTCCCATGGATGAGCAGCTGAAGCTGTTCCCAGCCGGCTGGAGCCCCGTAGCCTTTGCTTTATCCACCCAAATCGAGCATCCTCAGCGTAGTTAATCACGGCAAGCACCGAGGCTTGAGGCAGCAGAGGCCACTGAAGCCCGCGCTATTCAGTGACCCTAGGGAGGAATGTGGCTGACTCACATCATGGGAATCCGACCTCCACCGTGGCCCCGCTGCTTGCTGAGATCACACACATCCATCTCCTGGCTCCACAGCTCCCGGCAGTGCTGGAAACGGGCCGGCTTGTGACCGCAGGTCGGGCCTCTAACCCCGATGCGATGCTCTTCAGGCATCCTGGTGTGCAGCGCACACCCTGCTGCAGCGCCTGCATCCCGGCCCCCATCCCTGTCCCTGCTCCTGTGTGCAGGCCTCTGCCTCTCTCCAGCATGGTATTTGCAGCTAGGAAATGCTCCACGTGTGCCAGCGCTGCAGCTCTGCTGCCTCTGATTCTCCTCCAAGTGACCCACAGGGTCCTGTTAGAGCTGCCGTTCCAGTGATTTTTATTTAAATCAATATCTTCCGTGCTATCCCTGAAGCGCTCGCTACCAATAACCTCTCTCCTCTCCCAGGATGACTTCAGCTGCAGGCAGATTTGCCTTGCTCTGCACAGGGCTACGGGCTCTCGGTGCTTCTCTGCGGCTGCCCCTCTCCATCCATCCCCTGCTTTTGGAGGTTTTGCTGGGTTTGGGGACACCATGGGGAAGGTGTCCCACTCCTCCAGCAGCACACCCCCAAGGGTTTTCATTGAGTAGCAGGTTTTCTGTAGGATCTGTGGCTTTTGAACTACACCTCTGCAACCCTTCTCATTATTACTGGCACATCCTAGACCTGCATTTTTGGCTGTGCGATCACGTGTGCCCCTCTGAGGAGAGCAGAGGTTTGTCTGCCTGGCATTCCTCGTCGCAGAGCATGGAAGGAGTCTGGGTCACTTGGTCACCCGAGTCAGCAGAAAAGGGCAGGGTAAATCCCCCAGAGCTGATGAGCTTCTGCTAAACATGCAGCGCTGGAGAAACATCCTGTTTTCCCGACATCTCTGAATTTACAAGAACAAATCCCTTCCTCATTCATCTGAGCAAGTGAGGCTGCTTTCCTATCAGAGGTGGAAGGTTTGGCAGCTCCTTCCCTGGTACAAGCACGGCTCAGTGTGACAGCCTCAGGCGGACAGTCCTGGGGCTGGGGACCTGCTGGGAGAAATGACACAGCCCTGGGTCCCCGGGACATGGTGCAAAAGCATGATGCTGGGCACAGCCCCTGGCTCTGCCCCGACCCAGAGCCTGCAGCACCGGCTTTCCCCAGCTTGGTCAAAGCCAAAACCAACAGAGGAAAAAGCGAGGCATAAACCCGTCATCGCCGTGGCACATCAGCACGTTATGGATTTCCCATGTCAAAATAATGGATCCAAACTCACACTGCCACCCGGCCTCCAGAAGGGCAGCGCCGCTCCTGCCCATAGATTATGTTTGATGAAACCGAGTTAGTAGCGTTTTTATCCGTCAATTAGGAACCATGAAACAGTTATTAAATAGAGTCAGAGCCCTCCTTGCTGCTCTCTTGGGCAGTGCAGGAGACACATAACAGCCTGTAATGAAGCATTAAGCAGCAGCAGTTTTGTTTCTGATAGGATTGGAAATGATAAGCCAGCGAGGCATGGCCGGATGGGGGGAGCGGGTCCCCGGCTCAGCGGCCACATACCAGCAGCTGCTACGGGGAACATCAGGACTGAAATTTTTCCCCATTGCCCCCAAAAAGAAATCTTGGTGGGACCACTGCCTGGCTGTCTCTGCTTGCTCAGCCCAGGGACACTCCTCTTCTGGAGGTCACCAAATAAAGGGATGCTGTCACAGCCCTCTGGCACACCCTCTCCTTCCCACCTCTTTTGTCTTGGGGCCCTGCCCTGCAGCTCTGCACCACACCAGCCCCAAGGTGCCCGGGAGGGTATATGCTCATCCCCCCATCTCCTGCCCAGCTCCTGCAGTGCCCACTTGCAGCCCAGGGGACACCCCCAAAGGGAATGGAGCAAAACACCCTGCTGCAGGGAACGGCCCGGATCCGGCCACACAAAAGGGTTTCACACGCTCGTGTCTGTGCTGCTCGCTTTGCTCGCTTCCAACAGAGGCACAGCAGCAACACTGTTTGTGCCCCTAGTGATTTTAAGCGAAGGGCCAAGTTTCCGGGGCTTTCCCATTCGGAGCTCACTTTGATTTCCATAAAACACAAACCTCTTCAAACAAGAATAAAACAATTGAAACTTTGAAACCAAGTACTTAAATCTCTAACTTCCTGATTCACCCAAAATTTTCAGCTGACTCTGACTTCTAGAGCATTTTCAAAAGATGACGGTGAACTACAAAACCTGTTCATTCCTTCTTTCCCCTGAGGGCAAAACCTTCAGGAATCCCTCCCCTAAAATTGTCATTTCAGTGCAATGAGGGTGCCCACCAGCTCCTTATCAGCTTTCAGAGAGCAGAAGGGAAATGCATCAGGGTGAGTTATGCTGTCTTACTGCAAGCCAGCACCATCCACAGCTCTTTTCCCAGGGATCTCGCAGAGTTTTGGTGTTTGCAAGCTATTGAGGGACTCCCAGCCAAATTGCATCACTGCACCTGAGTCTACAATCACAGCATCCCCGCGGCACGGCCCGCAGCACCCGACCTCGAGGCTAAGCCCTCTCCTTTCCTTCCAGCCATGCAGAAATGACAGCGAGACCTCAGCCCGCGGAGATCTGAGCGTGGAGAAGTGTAGCTATAGTAACATACTGCTCGGGGCTGCCAGGGAGTGATGGACAGGGAGGTTTCAGCCCGGCAGCAGGAGGGACATCGGTACCCTGCACCCCACTCAAACATGGCCAGTGGGGTGCTGGGAGAGGGACATGGAGGGGATGGTGCTTTCCAGGGAAGGTGGGCTCCTGTAGGAAGTATCCCCCTGAACCCTCTGACCCACAGGGAATGAGGCTACACCCCCAGCACAGGGTCCTGCTTGGCACACGTGGTGTACTGGGGAAGGATGGGCAAGGGAAACACAGGTCTAGCACAGGAAGGTTGCAAAATGAAGGAGAAACGTGGCTCAGCATCCTTACAAAGCACTTCCCCCCCCCCCCCCGGCTGACCCTTTAGCCTTGGCCTTTGCAGTCCTGCAGCAGGAGGATGCTGCCCTTGCTGCACCTCTCCAGCAGATAAACGGAGACCCCAGGCTGCTCCTCGGGGATCAGCCTCTGCTTTCAGAAAGCAGCCAAGCGGCAAAACCACTCCAGAGCCCCCCAGCAGCACCACAGAGGGATGCAGGTTGGGAATCCTGCATGGGTTCTTCAGTCCCAGACTCAGTTTCCTGGCTGGCAGGAGGGGCTGCAGCCAGACCAGCACTTCCCTGCCTGCTGTGTACCCCGGGGGGGGCTCCTCGAGGTGGGGGGAAGGCGGCCAAGCCCCCCTCCACGCACCTCCCTGTCCTGCCTGAAATCTGCCCGAGAACAAACTCTCAGGGATTAGCAGTGGCCACATCCTGGTGAGAACAATATTAAGGGATTATGAGATTAGAAATACCATTTACGCCGAGAGGAATAACTCTAATTCTTATCTGATTGTCTACAGATGTCAGCAATCAAAGCGCCTCTTTCATGCAAAGCAGGGAGCGCTGCAGGGAGGGAGGTGACCAGGGCTCGGCCCCCTCCCAGCCCGAGGAGAGCCAGCTCCTGCTGCCAGTGCTACACCCACATCGCCTGCCTGCAGATTTTGGTCCCTTGCAGGGGAAACGATGCTCGGCAGCAGGCTGCATCTGCCTCTCCTTGTGTCCCCGGCACCCTGTGCAAGCTGCCGGGGCAGTGAGACCACCACAAGCAATGCCAGCCCGGTCCCCGCACATCCCCAGCTGAATCAGGGGGCGTCCTGATTCAATTTGCTGCCCTGGACTAAACCCTTCTGCCTTGGGCTGCATCCCCCTGCACCACCTCCACTGCTTTGCACAAGGATGTGGTGCGGCAGGGTGCATGGCTCCCTCTGGGTGACACGTAGCTCTTCTCCCTCCTGGAGGGGCCAGAGGGCTTGAAGAACAGACAAATAACCCCACTCTCACCCTACACCTTTGTGATGCCCTCCTGCACCCTCAGGGCTTGCCTTACACTGAATTGGGGTGCTGGAAGCACTGGGGCTCAAGGCGGTGCCATCGGCATGGCAGCTCCCCGGGCTCGCTGAGCACTTTGTGCCACCCAGATCCCAGCTGGGAGGGAGGCAGCTTCTCCTGGGGGGGCTGCAAGGCTGTGCCCAGCCGTTCCAGGAGGTAAGTGCGTCTGGGCACACTGTGCCAAGCTCCTGTCTGCACGCAGGGGCTGAGCTTCATGGGGAGCCGCTCCCAGCTTCCTCCCAGCGCCGTCTGACGGCACATTATCTCTGCCCGGCTCCTCATCTGAAGTCCTCTGTCAGCTCCTCCTTCGGAGAGGCACCCGCTATCTCAGAGGAGACTGTTCACCCTGGGCAGCACGTCAGCCCCATCCCGTGCCTGGGAGCGCAGCATCCTCCAAACATCCCTGCACCACCAAACCCCAGAGTCACATCATCGAGGCACCAACGGGAGAAACATCGGCCGTGAAGCTAAATCTGCAAGACAGGGACATGCAGCTTCCTTAACTCACAGGCTTGAAGGCCACGGGAGAAAATTAGTTCATCTCACCTGACCTCCTGGGTTGCACAGGCCATTACATCCCACCGTTACCCCTCCACTGAGCCCAATAACTCGTCTTTGACTGAGACATCTTTCAGAGAGGCAGCCAGCCTTGCTCTGCAGATAACAAGCAGCAGAGGAGCCACCACTGCTTTTGGCAGTTTGTTCCGATGCTTAATCATTTTTTCTATTAAAAATATGAGCTTCATTTCTAATTTGAACGTGGCTGCGCTCAGCTTCCAGTCATTGGCTCTAGTTATGGCTTTGCTTGCTAGTTTAGCACCCAGTGTCTTCTCCGGTTGGAGGCAATTACCAGCCGGAGTCAGGGCTTGTTTCCAGCTCCTTCTGAAGCCACTGAGCAGACTATTTTAAGTCTTCCTCCTTATGGTAGTTCCCCCTGCTCCCTCTGCATCTTTCTGCACTTTCTCTCATTTTCCAAGGTCCTTCTCAAATTACTCACCCCATAACAGATTAGAATGGGATAAAATAGTTCAGTTGGAAGGGAACCTTCAAAGATCAACTAGTGTGATTGCAAAGCACTGCAATAATGTCCTGGGTCTGATCTGCAGTGAGGTAAAATTGCCTCCTCCTTGAATATAGGCAGCATTTGGTAGAGTTGGCTCACCCTTGGCTCCAAATGCAGCCCCAGACTGGTCTTTCTGCCCAATCTGTCCCAGTGCAAGCCCACAGTTTGGGCTGCATCCATCCTAGCACTCTCACAAAGGAGTTATCTTCCTTGCCCTATGCAATTTTGCTTTCTTTCTCCTAATTAAGCCCTGGGGTGTGTGGCAGCACAGTCCTCCCAACCCCTCCAGCCTGGGCAGCTGCTCTGCTTGCCCCTGAAGCCCAGGCAGAAGGAGGTAGGGCAGCAAGGGAAGGGAAAGCAGTGACGTTGAAGCAGTGAACTGATCTGGGACTTGATTTCACCATTATGTCTGGTGCAGTAGGTCAACTGGAGGGACAGAAAATCCTCCCTCCCCGTGCGTGCAGTTCTGTCTCCCTGCTGCAGACACAGCAGAGGCAACACAAGGCAGCTCGCCCCACTTCGGTGCATCTTACCCCAGCAGGGAAACCCCCTTTCTGCCAGCACACTGCATTTTCCTTGGGGAAAAATAGCTGTGGTCGTGCAGGGGGATGAAATGTGGAGCAGATTCCTGCAGCGTGCACCCTGCCCCAGTGCGCTCTGCTCGCTGCAGGTGCTCGCCTTGGGCAGGCTGGGGAGCCCCGTGCGGGGCTGTGCTCCAAAGCAAAGCTGGAGGAAACCCCACGCACCTGTGCCCGGGCTGTTTGTGTTGGAGCCCGTGCAGGCTGGAGCTGCAGATGATTTGGAGACCTGCCTCTGTGCGAGAGCAGCAGATCAGCAGCTGTGCTGAGAGCCCCGGTGGGCTCCCTCCTGCAGGGAGCCAGGCCAGCACGAACACCACCCACGCACTCGATAGCGCCTTGAAAAGGGGCCAGCCCCTGCCCTTGGGACCCTCGTGCCACCCTGCCCGTGAGCCAGAGGCCACCCCTCGCAGGGCTTCTTGCAGCTGGGCCTGTGCTGTGCAGAGCATCCCCTGCAAACATAACAGCAGGCTTTGCTGGATGATTGCACCTGGCTGGAGACTCAAGGAAGTCAGGGATGGAGGGACAAGTGGCTGGCATCTGAACTCAAGGCGGAGGCAAATCCCACACTGGAGGCAAGCACATCCCTGTGGGCATTGCACACAACCGAGCTGGAGCATCACGGCCACGTGTAGACACACACCCCAGGACACACAGGACACAGCCAGCCCCAGCTTCCTGGAGGAAGGAAGGCACCCTGAGACCTGTGACAACACTGCCCAATCTGCTCTGATGGACATCTCCACCTCTCCCTGTCCCCATTCCCAGGAGCTGTGCCTGGTGCTATGCACACATGGGATGCTGTGTGCTCGTGCACAGGATGGAGCAAGGAAAATAGGCAGGGTCAGGAGTGCTCTGCCAAGGCAGCCTGACACGAGCTGCAACTTCAGCTGCAGTGAGCAAAACTGCACCAAGGACTCAGCTCAGGCTCCTCACAGTTTCCTGGCATAGATCTGTGTTGGTGGCACAGCTGAGCAATCTCCTGGCCTTTGGAGACAGCCTCCAAAGGTTGCCTTTGGAGCATCCCTCTCCTCTCCCTACACACCTGAGCTCAGCTGTGCAAACCAAGCTTCCCTTTCAGACCTGACTCCCGTCCTGCCCTGGCTTTGTAGTCACTTTGTCACATTTGTCCTCCCGTCTCTGGGACGGGACTAATGGCCCCTGAACCACTGGCTGTCAGGCTGCCAATCTGGTACCCAGTGTGCCAGAGGGGAGAGGGACAAACAGCACGATGTTATCCACATCCCGCGCTCGGCAGGCTGTGCACAGCTCCCGTCGGTGCAGAGGAGACCATTCTGGAGAAAAAACAAGCAGCCGTCACCCCAGGGACAATATCATAAACCATTTTAATAAGGCATTCTGCTCCCCCCACCCGCACCGTCCCAGCTCAAGCAAACACTGTCTTGTTTAGTTGGCAGCAAGCGATAAAGACCCCCAGGGAGCAGAGGAGGGGGAGAAAAGGGACATCTGTTTAGAGCATTTCTACTGCGTGGCTCTCCCAGGCTATTTCTATCTCTTCTTGTCAAAATTTATCAACTGCGTAATTGTTTAAACAGCATTAAAGTGCTTGGAGCAAGAGCAACTGGAAATTGTCCTGCAGTTGCCTCTGGTACCGATGCTGACAGCTCGGGAGGGGATTGGGAGAGAAGGGATCCATCGGGCATGGGAACCCTCTGACTCCTTTTCCTGGGGGGAGACACCACCCCGTCTTGCTAGCGGGAGGAAAATAATCTCACTTTACTCTCTTCTCTGCTTTCCAGACCCAAGATTCTCTTCCCTCTCCTCTCCTCCCCTCCCTGACCACACGGACCTGCTGTTAGCGCACATTTAGTCTTTTAAATTATTTACAGCAGACTCACCAGCTCGGGAAACCATAGCTAATGACAATGTCTTTCACGCTGAAGTACACTGGGTGCTGCCTGCGCCTGCCCCGAGCCCCTGCGGGGTCTCAGCTGGGATCTCTCCATGTGCCCAGGCCTCACCTGGGTTCCCAGCTGCCACCAGCAAATTTGGGGAGGGATGGAGAAGCACTGGGAGCTGGGAAAAGTGAGGATTTAATGCCACCTTTCCTCCTTTGGGATTGGTTCAGTAGCATGGTTATCCCTCCTCCTGCCAAGCAGGAGGGATGGGGCTGTGGGGAAGGCAAAGGGTCCCCACCACGGGGTCTTTGTGCCTCTGGAGACATCCCCCAGTGGATGCCCACCACCACCCGGGTCTGTGCAGCCATACCCTGTGGCTGTGGGGACAGGAGGTGGCTGTGCCCCTGTCCCTCCCCTCCATCACCACCCAGAGCTGGGGAACCACCGCGGGTAGGCGGCAGGAAGCTCGCACTAAATATTTTGACAAGGGGCACTTAGGAGCAGCCGAGATTAAATCCTTCCCAGCGTGGAGTCCAGCATAAGCAGAGCCTTGTGCCTCAAGTGCGTGTCCCCCCGGCATGCATGTCCCCAGCCTGCAGCCGCTGTCCCCTGGCCAAGGCGTCAGGATGCTTCAGCCCTGCTGCACCACACATCCCTAATTCCTGGCACGGGGGAGCAGGGGCTGTGGGAAGCTGTTTAGACTGGCCTTGGGCTTTGCTAATTACTAGGCTGTTTTTGTTATCTTACCAAGGATAAACAAACCTCGGAAGAGATGAGGAGGCTGCACTGCCATCCTTCCTACATGGGACGACGGCATGCTGAGACCACGCTGCGTGCAGCCTTCGGTGCTCGTGCCGTGAGGGGACAGGACGGGTGTCCCTGCACGCTGCTGAGCCCCAGATCTCTTCCTTCTCTTCTCCTCCCACCCCATCCCAGGAGAAAGGGGTGCTGGGTGGGACAAGCAGGTTAGGATCAGAAACGGGCAGAGAAATATCCAAAGCCAGGCTCTGGGCTCCAGCAACATGACGCAGCGCTACGAGGTCCCAGGAGAAGCGCCGGCTTCTCGCTGCCCTCATGCCACGGGCTGCTCCTGCCGTGACTCCGGCTGAGGGCGCAGCTCTCCAGGGCAGCCGGCCGGCCATGAGCTCATCGGTCACTGCAGTCCAAGCACGGGGCCAGGTCCCTCCAGGCCCCGGGGACACACCGGCCCCAGCACCTCCTGGCTGTGCTCTGCCCCAGGGCGCTGCGAGCCCGCGCACCGACACCTAATAAATGCCACGTGCCGCTCCGCTCGTGCCGAGCCCCACCGCCCCCAGCTCCCCCATGTGCGCAGGGGGGCCGCAAGGATGGGAGAGGGGATATTTTTATTGTTTCTGACACCGGCTGCCCCAGATTATCGTATTTTACGCAGCGAGCCAAGGAAGCATCACTCTGCTATGCTGCAGCTGGGCAGGCTGCCGAGCCCGGCGAGGGGAAGGACGGGAGGAAGGCAGCGGGGTGTGGGTGCGTGCACGCGTGGGTGCGAGCGTGCAAGTGTGCATGTGTGTGTGTGTGTGTGCACCCACAGCCAGCAGGCACGGTTTTTGCCCAGCCTCTCCCACGGGGCCACGGCAGAGAGGTTGCCCGCTGCCTTCAAACGTGTTTGTTTTTCTACTCCGGCTCCTAATTCGATTAGGACTAATTGCATTTGGGAGCGTGGTTGGGCTTTTTGGTGGGGTGTTTTTGGCCTGCTCCTTAAAAAGCTGGGATGGCAATTTGCATATCATTACCCAGCATGCCTTTCCAGCTCCCAGCCGGGCCAAGACCCGAAATCAGGGCATGGGCAGCAAAGTTCATCCCCTGAGTTTCCTTAGCCACAAACAAACCTCAGCGTGGCAAGGCGGCGTGCAGAGAGCCTGCACGACCCATGAAATAAAGCTGAATTTCAATTAACGAGACACTCCTGCAACTCAGTCAACCCTGTCTGATGGTCCCTTGCCCAGGGCTCTCTGGGGAGCTGTGGGTAATGCTTGCCCAAGAGGACCCCCAGGGTCACTCCACTTGTGTGTCTTCCAGTGCCGCAGTGCAAAAATCCACAGCTATAAACCTGACAGCTTCAGGGTGTATCTCCTGATGCTGGAATCTCAGCAGCCACACTCTTTAATTTATTAGCACCATCTATCTAAATTTATTAGCTCCAAAACCCAGCATGGTTTTGGTCCAGTTTCATGTATTTCTGCCCCAGATACTCCCTGGGCATAGCTGAGAAGGTGACCTTGGACAGGGCTGTCCCCAAGGGGCAGAAGGGATGCGGATAGCTGTTTTGGAGGGCAAGAGGGATGGATCCTACGGGAGAGTGCTGCTGCTGCCAGCTGGCCCCGGTGCCCAGGAACAGCCGCCACCATGTTTAACTTGCTGCTCTCGAAATAGCCTCAGTTTACATGGCCGCGGGAAAGGATTGGATAAGTTCATGGGGGAAAAATCCATCAGAAAGGTTTTAAAAAAAACAATCGCTGCATCACAGATTGCTGGACACAAGCAAGAAAGTCTCTGCACACACTTTGCCTGGGCCCGCTCTTTGCTTTCTGCATCCCCACCAGCAGCAGGAGCAACGGGGGAGCCTGTGGATGCGCTGCTGCTGGGCACACGCACCCTCACCGCCAGCTGCTAGGGCAGCCCAACCTCTGTCCTTCCAAACCAGCATGTAAGCATTGCCCATGTGTGGTTTTTCACACCAAATCAACCCAAGGAGGACTCCAGACAGACAGCCGCCTCGCATCATGGGATGCTCACACCTGCCTGGTGCTCTGGCCCGCAGCTGTCTGGGGAGCCGGAGCTGAATGTCTTAAATTGTGAGCTTGTTACCTTCTTTGTTTCTTCAGATTGGATGGGTGAAAAAGAAAAAAAAAAAAAAAAAAGCTATTTAAAAAAAAAAAATAAAAAAAGAAGATGCGAACTGCAGTCCGACCCTCCGGTCGCAGCTGGAGCCCAGCTGGGAGGAAAGGGACTTCTAAGGCAGAGAGAAGGGAGGCTCTGATTATTTATTAGTGGCCGATGTTTGATCGCTTGCTAATCAGGCCAGAGAACGCACTCGGGCTCTCCCGGCCTCCCTGCTCACATGTGGTTTCTGTTGCTTTGCCCCTTCCCCCCTCCTGCCCCCCCTCTGGTTTTGCTTTGTTTGTTTTTCTGTTAATTTGGTTGTTTTTCCATGTCGTTTTCTGTCAAACCGCATGTTTTTTCCCTTTCTCTCGCCAGCCGCTGCAGTGACAGACACGGGAGGAAGGAGGCCAGCCCGGACCCTGCTTGCCCGCTGCCAGCCCACCTCCCTCCACCATGGGCAGCATTTAGGGTGGCACCTGGCCCTGCATCCCCATCCCATGGCCACCTCACAGCCTGCATCCCAACTTGCATCCCTGCCACCAGAAATTTGGCAGCGATGGGGCGAGCAGCACGGCCAGCAGCGCCCAGGCATCCCGGCACAGGGCAGAGGGGCAAGAGGAGAGGTGCAAATGCCAGGAGGTGGGCGGGCAGAGGATGAAGATAAGCAGGTTAGAAAGGGATGGGAGGATGGGAGCGGAAGGACGGACGCCCGCCCGGCTGGCTGCCTCCCTCCCCTGCTTGCACACAAGGCCTCCCCGCTCCCATGTGCGCTCTCCGGCTTCTGGCAGCCTCTCCGCCGCGCGTTTCCACTCCTCTCTGGCCCATTAGCAGTATTTTTATAACATTCTGTAATGCACGGAGCCGTGTGCCAAACCTCAAGAGCACATTATTTCCCAACGTCTTTGTTACATCCATCCCCAGGCCCTCGGGCCGCGCGTTTCCAAACGCCGAGCTGCGGTGCTGGGGGCAGCCGGGAGCCCGGTGCCCGGAGCTCAGCCCAGGCGTGCAAAACCCCCAGCCCCATCTCCTACTGCTCGGACAGCCCCCGTGCTCCAGGCTATGGGGTGGACAATCTGCTGGAGATATGCACGGTGCATTCTGGTTGCCCTCCTATGGCTCACCTCATGCTCTGCTGCTCACTTGAGGACAGGTTTCAGAACAACACATGGCTGCTCAAAGCCCTCTGGAACAGACTGCCCTGCAGAAGTGCCCCAGGGCATTTTGTGCCAGGGTGCTTTGCATGCAGGAGATGGGTGACCTGGGACTCCCAGGGACAAGCACGCCTGTGGGCCCTTCCTCCTCTCACAGGTGGGATCTCCATCCCCCAGCCATCCCGTCCCTGGATGCACACTGTCCCCACTGCTGTGTCCCCATCTCTGCAGGGAAGGGGATAGCACGGCTACACATGGCCATACACGCTCCCCTGAGTGCTGCTGAGCTCCTGGCCACGTCCCCCATGATTTACACCTGGGCATCAAAACCTCCCCTGAGGAACATCTGAGCCCCTCATGTCCTTCTGCCCGCCTGTTGAAGTGCATCAATGAGCCACCTCCATGCATTTTGTGTGTTTTTTCTTTGCCCCAGTGTGCTGCATCCCAGTCCTTCCACAATGAAACCCCCACCTCAGAAACCCCAGGGTCACCCTGCAGCCACCAGCACGTCCCACCCCGGCTCCCTCCTCCTGGGCCAGAGCCACTGTGGAAAACACGTCGGAGATTGGTCTGAGCCTCATGCCGGAGCTCCCCCATCCCTCCCAGCAGCTCCCCTTTCAGCACAATCTGATCCCCTTTAGCCATTTCCTAAGCCGTGTTCCAACTCCCATACTAATCCACATTTTCTCTGGTTTAACTCATAATTTCCCATGTGGCATCATAGCAAATACTTCACTGAAGTCAAGACAGATTACATCGACCACATTTCTGGACCTAGAAAATCAGTTCCCTTATCAAAGAGAGCTATCAGGTTAATCTGGTGTGATATATCGCTGGCAAGCTCCCGTTATATTTTCTCCCATTTTCCATTTGTCTCCACATCTTTAATTGTTCTTTCTTCTGAGAGCACTGCGGGGCGCAGGGGGGTCAGGCTGTCTGATGGGGATTTTTCCTTTTCTCAAGCACAGGAGGCACGCTGCCTCTCCCCACATTCCTGGGTACCACCAGTGAGCCCTCGGTTGCTAATGAGCCTGGCTAATGAACTAAAATCTCCTTACCTGGGGATGGGGTGGACTTCAGCACACCCTTTTCTTTGAGCTTGCTTGCACAGCAGAGGGCCACCTTCAGGTTTTATCCTCCTCCATCTCCCCCAGTATCACCAGCTAGACCTGGAGGGGCTCAGACAGGGCTGGGAGCTGCCCCCGTTACATTTCATCTCCCCTCCAGCCCGGCTGCACAGCTCATCTCTTCTCTCCTTGCTTTCTCTTTACGCATACAGCTAACCCTGCTTGAGCTTCCTCTGTAAGGTCCCACTCAGCTTGACTCCTGGCAGTTCTCCCTTCATCCCTGCACTCTCTGAACCCCGAGACAGAGCTAGATTTGCTAACTGACACCTCTCCTGCTCCTCCTCTGCTCTCTGATATCTCCTTATGATTGTCTGCCCGTTTCCCCCACTCCCTGCCTTGCTCGGGATGCACGCTCCAGGTAGTGCTTTTTATTTAGCGAGACCTCTTTGCACGCAGCCCCCAGCCCTTCCGTCTTCTCGTTTTGCTGCTTTGCCCTGCTGAGATGGGAAAGTGCAGCCACAGGCCTGTTTTCACTTAACTCCCTGCCCAATTTAAGTGAAACGAGTCCAAGATCCTCAAACCACAGGTTTTCCTCTGCAGCCTTCATGTGCACTCACCCTGCTCGCCCGTGCCCAGCCGAACACAGCAAACATCCCCACTGCCACCAGCTGCCACTGGGTGCTGCACACCTCCCACCAGGGATGCTCCCAAACCCACTCCTCCACAGCATCCCGCTCACCTCGGGGCATTGACCACCTCCGGAGAGGCAGGGAAGTGCGGGGAGCAGGCAGGGGCCAGGGGCAGCAGCAGTGCTGCGAAAAGAAACCTCGCAGAGAACATTAAATTAAAATCCAGGCAATTAAATTAATTACCACTAAAAGCATCTCACCTGATTAGTTCCTTGCATAATTAATTGCATTATCAACACTGGGCACTCGCTTATTTATTTACTGCTTGCAGCCCCCGTGGTGTCTGAGCGTGCCCCTCAGCTGCTCAGTGCCTGGTGGGGCTGGAGCAGGCACTGGCCAGGAACACGCAGCAATAGGAAATCAGCGGGATTTTGGCTCTAATGCCAAGCAATTCCCATGTGTGCCCAAGCGGATTGACAGGGATTGCTCTAAGCGAGGAGTTTAGCAGAGGCAAGAGCCATGGCGAAGTCACGGTGATGCCACGGCTGCAAAGGAGACAGCTGGACCACAGACCCCCCTTCTCCTCGTGTCCTACAGATGTGGGCTGCAGCCCCTGTTCATTTTGCAGGGTGTTTGCAGGCACGGCCTGCTGTGCCCCTGGGTTCTGAACACCTCCTCGCCCCGATAACACAGCCAAGGGGTCGCTGACCACATGCTTACCAGCGACACACCATTCATTGCCACACTCCCAACCCTGCTACCTCCTCCATCCTCATGCCCTAGGCAGCCCACTCTGCCCTCGCTTGTTTTTCTCGTTGATTTCCAGCTTTGTCCAGCACCTCTTCCCCTTGGCCCACATGCCAACATCCCTCCCAGCAGTATCTGGTACCGTGAGATTGATGCCCTGCAGCATCACAGGCTTATGCAGCCCCTCCGCCTGACCCCACTGTGATAGAAATGCACCTGCATGGTGCTGAAGGTGAGACAGGGAGCAGAGAAATGGGGACATGGGGATGGCCAGCACATCCCTGGGGGGCTCCTGGCTCGTGCCTTGCAGCATCCTCCGTGGCAGCCTCAGCTCACTGCCAGCTGGTGCTCCTGGCACCCCCAGCTCTCGGTTACAAGCGCGAAACCCACAGTTGCTCTCAGCTGTACAAACACAGCAGCCCACGGAACACACAGCTGCTATCAGCTATCAGGGCGGTGTGAAATATAGCACAGCTCTTATCTCCCACGATGAGACCTGTGAATCAGCACATCTCTCACTTAAGATAAGCAAAATCCTGTGAAACGTGCAGCTGGCCTCCACCGCAGCCGTGCACAGGCTCTCCTGCAAACACACAGCAGCCTCCACCACTTTTTGGCTGTTCCTCTGATAGAAACACACTGCAGTAACCAGGGCCAGCAATCTTCCTCCCTGGCTGCCCTAAAAAAGGGCTCAACTCTGACCTTTTCTACTTGCAGCCGTTGCCCCTCCTGCTGCACCATGTTGCTGGAGAAGCAACATCCCTTCCCAAACTGTTCGAGGGGCATCGTTACCATCTTTGACTCAAAGTTTGTGGCAGAATGGGCTAATTCCAGCATCCTGCTGCTGGGGTTTGTATGTCACGGGCAGCTTGCTCTGGCTCAAGAGACAGCATGGCTCTGTCCCCCCGTCCCCACAATGTCACACACCAGGGTACTCACTTCCCACCCGCAGGTAGGTCTGGTACTTGAGGTGCCAGGAGGAGCCCTCGTAGCAGGAGTACTGGCCGCTCTGCGTCAGGTCCACGTTCTTCAGGATCAGGTACGAGCCGTTCAGGTGGGAGTCGTCGATGTCGGTGCCGTTGGCCGTCCAGGTCACGGCCGCGTCCCAGTCCATGGAGCCACACTTCATGGTCACGTCCGCGCCTACCCGCTCATACTGGATGTGGCTGTCTGTGGAGGGGGGAGAAGAGAAAAGCAGGTGAGCTCGGAGCCCTGGGCTGCCTTGGAAATAGGATCTTACCGTAACTTGTACAGCAAGCGAGGGAAGGACTGAGCCATGGACAGACACGATGCTCAAGGAAGCACATGTTCTCCTCCTGACCGTAACAGTGGTTTACTGTGACCTTAGACCAGGTAACAAACCACATCTATCTCATAGGATGCTTTCCCCCAACCTTTACCTTGGAGGAGACACATCAGGGCCACACGTATGGCTCATCAGCCAAACGCCCCACAGCATAGCCTGCTGCTCACACCACCAAGTCATTGCCACTCCTGCATCCACAAGGCTTGCTGCAGGAGGCAAATCAAGCACACACATCACAAATTCCCAGGGGAGAGAGGTGACAGACCCCAGGACGTGATACCAGCAAACTTTATTTCCTAGCGGAGGTGGGAAGTGGGCAGCTGCCTTTGCAGCTCCCTGCCTAGGAAATGAGGTGGGAGGATCGCAGCCTACCTGTGCCACACTTTGGAGAGGGGCAGCTGCTTGGCGCACGCTATGCTGTTTATCTCCCTGCTTGGTTTTTCTTCTCTCGCTACAATAACATGATGCCTTGCTGAGCTGTTTGATTTAGCATCTCGCGAGTGGGGCAGTACAGCTCATTGGGCACCAGCTGCCTAATTGAATTTTCTCAGGTTTCTGGACAGGAGTTCGAGCTGACATTCATTAATGATGCTTGGCAATTGAATCTTTCCTGTGCTGCTACACGGGCTGTGCTGAGCCGCGTGTGGCAAGAATAAAACCGTACGTGTGTGTGCATGATGCAGGGTGAAGCAGGACAGGGCGTGAGCAGGGGGTGAGCATCTCCCTCAAGGCTTCATCAAGCCTTTGTGCACAGGCAAGGGGTGTTTGATTCCC
This sequence comes from Aythya ferina, assembly GCF_964211825.1. Taxonomy (NCBI): domain Eukaryota; kingdom Metazoa; phylum Chordata; class Aves; order Anseriformes; family Anatidae; genus Aythya; species Aythya ferina. The sequence continues at coordinate 9,537,070 of NC_140299.1, read as the reverse complement.
AAAGCACTCCCAGGTTTCCAAAATGCTTTTGACAAGGTGCATCAATAAAGGCTCCCAAGGAAACGAAGCAGCCCAGAAAAACAAGGAGGGTCCTCGCAGGGATTTATAGCAGCTAAAGGTCAGGAGACCAAAGGTGAGAGGAGGCGGTCAGGCTTGGCAGAGGAAGACGTCACCGGTGAGGTTTGACAGAGATCAGAGCTGGGCCGGAGCTGCCCAGCATGCTGTAACTCATGTGGAAGAGGGGTGCATGGCAGTGAGAGGAGGCAGCCGAGGCTGTAAGGGCAGCAAAATTAAAGCTGGGGGCAAAAGTGATACAGAAGGGTGTCACGGTACAGACCAGCTCTGTATCGATAAACACGCAGGGACACATGGGGTGAGGAAGGGCTTGTTTGCCTTGCTGTCCCTGCAGTCACGGCTCCAAATTAGCTGCAGCCTCCATGGAAACACATCTTGGAGTGTCACACTCAGTTCCCTGAAAACATCCGCTCGGTGGCAATCAAAAATGCAAACCCAATGATAGGAATTATTAAGCAAGGGCTTGAGAACAAAACAGAAAGTGCTGTACCCTACAAGCCGCACACAATGCTATGCCCGTGTCATTAAGAGCACAGTTTTCAGCTGAAAAAATCAGCAGAAGAAGGAAATGTGGAAGAGCAAAGGTCAGAAACAGCCCCTGTGTAAGGGATGGCATGGCAGACTCAATTTCTTCATCCCCATAAAGAGACAACTGGCTGGAGACCTAGATAACACCTAAACAGGCACCTAAATAACACTGAATGACATGGAGAGGATGAATAGAGAAGGACTGCTTCCTCTTTCTCCTAAGAAAATAATTAAGGGGCAGCAAATGAAACAAGGAAAATAAAGTGCTTCTGCTGCACAATGTGTAATGACATTTCCAAAACCCACATCCTTCAGTTGCTGTGCATGTCTGAATTTTGGTGAAAAGCGTGATTAAACAAATCTATCAACCAAGGGTGGTAAAACACCGAGCTGCCCCAGCAAGCCCACAGTGGGCAGAGATAGGAAAAGCACCCCTGTGCCCATCCTGCTCTTTTCTCTCACTCTAGATTCCAGCTCCTGGGTCCTGCTGGGAGCTGGGACCAAGGGCTACACGATGTGGTATGGTCCAGCCATACCTGCACCTTAGGGAGAAGTCCACAGCCTGAGCCCATCTGCAAAGGAGAGTGCCCTGGGATGAAGCTGGCCCTGAGGGATTCCTCCTGAAGACCCCCAGCAAGCAGCTGCATGTCAGTACACCTACTTCTGATAGGGAAATGATAGGGGATGCTGTCCTTGCTGGGAAGGGGATGCTGAGAACAGTAGTGGAAATGGGCTGAAGGTAGTAAGATGCTGCTGAGATGTCTCAGGATCATCTCAGACACTGGCTAAAAGTGTTCTGAGTGCCTTAAAAGAGCTTACAGCATCCAGTGACAGGCAGAAAGAAGGAAGAGCATCCCAGCTGAGGAGTCTGTGGGGAGGGGCAGCTGGACTGGGTCCAGATAAATGGGCAGATTGGTGGAAATTTGGAAGACGGATGAGTGGGGAGATGAACGAGTGTGTGTGCCTGCAGACAGATGGATAGCTGGCTGGCTGGGCACAGCTGGGACGGGGGGAAGTGTGTGAAGAAGAAAGGATGGATGACTATGGAAGTGGATGGATGGATGAGCGTATGTGAGGATGCAGAGCGACGTAAGAGGATGGAGGATGGAGGACTAACATTTGAGCAGCAGGCTGGCTGGATCAGTATGTGGATGGAGGGACGGATGGGCAGATGGATGGAGGGATGGCTGGGTGGGTGGGTGTGCAGAGGGAGGAAAGGATCAATGAATGGCAGCAGGGGAGGGGGTGGTTGGCTGTTCAAATGGCTGGGCAGATGGATGGATTGACAGATGACTAGGCAGATGGGCAGATGGATCCATGTAGATAACAGACCTAAAGCATGGATCCCAGCATCTTACTCCAGTTCTGCTCTGATTTCTTCCCTTGCATAAGGTACTCCTTTGAATAGATTTTCCCTTGCCCTTTCCTGCTGGTTCCTGTAAGGCCATTGACCCTCCTGCCCTCACACCTGCGGGGCACAGACTGTGGAGATGCAACATCACCCAGCAGTGCGTGGAAAAATGCCTGCTGCAGCAATTCAGGGAAGGATTGGGGCAGGGGAAAGCTCTGGGGTGCCCAGCTCTGCTTCTCAGGACTGCAGCTGAGGGCTTGCCTGTAGCTGGGGAGGCAGGGCTAGGCTGGGAAGGGGGAAAAGGCACCTTGAATTATTTCCTGTTGGTCCTCAAACACAGCACAAACACGCTGGCACGCATCCAGAAGGACGCAGGGAGCCATTCCTGGAAGACAGGTCTTTGAAAGCAATAGTCTTTCCCAGGGCAATGACTTAAGGCTCCTGACAAAGAAGAAACCCAAAGCACAGTGTCAGAGCAGGCATTTCCCCCAGATGGGTTTAATGACCCTCACGCTGGGGCTGAGCCAGGTCCCCATGTCACATCCAGCCACGTGGATGTGTGGCACCCCACTGCCCCCCCTGTGTCACCTCCCTTTGCCTGTCCTGAGCTGCAGCTACCAGCAGTGCTTTTGAGTGGGGACAGGTGAGGGCAACAAGAGCCTTTCCCATGGGAACACATTTAATGCTTCCCAAATCCAGCCTGCCCAGCTGGAGCTCCTCAGCTGAAACTTCCTTCTCATTTCCCTTCTTAATGACTCTTGACCTGCAAGGGCAGCACCACTGAAACCTCTGCAGCTCCCACCCCCCCCAACACCCCAGTGGGGCTCCTTGTGCCAGGGTCCATCCCAAGCCAGCCCCTTGCAAGCACTCATGGGGGCCAAAACCATCCCAGTGATTTGCACACTGGAACAACTGCTCCCACCCATGGGCCTCTGCCCACATTCACTGTGGGGCTGCTGCTGGTGTAAGCACAGAGTGAGCAAAAGGAAGGCACCAAAGCATTTTTGGGAATGGACACAACTGCTCTGCACCCTCCTGCACTCTTCTCATCTGCAGGTGGGGAAACTGAGTCAGCGAGAAAGGATACGTCCCCCTCTCCCCCATGGGACACGGAGCACTTCTGCAGCAGGAATCTGTCCTGAAGTATCTGTATCGCCCCACTAGCCTACGTACCTCTCGCCCAGAGCTGTGTGCTTGGCCATGAGTAATAATCCGAGCAGCTAATTAGATCTCTGTGTATGCATTCATAAATTATACATTTAATATTTACACAGTGCCGGGGGTACGCTGAGAGCTCTCCAAGCAGATGGAGCAGCGAGGTCTCACACCCTGCAACTTCCCGCTGTAAATGAGACTTGTAATGAGATCCAACGGGATCAGAGAGATGTTCCTGACCCTCTCTGGCCTTTGGCTGTGGGTCTCCCAGGGAACTGGCACAACCGTGTAGCTTCTCTCGTGCTCCAGCACCCATGCTGGCCAGCCTGGGCATCACTGACCCTGCTCAAGGGGTGCTGTTGGCTCTGCTCCCAGCTGTAGCTTTGTGGTCCTGGGGGTTGCCTTTCTTGAGATGAAACAGCCTCTAGCACTGGAAAGGGTTTCCCTACACCATCTTCCTGAAGTGCACCCCATCCTTGATCTCCTCACATCCATTCCCTCCAGTGCTGCTTGGTCTCTTGCACTGCTTTCGTTGCCAGCAGAAACCTTCCCTTCCAGAAGAAGGAATTTCATGCTTAAGGAGGCAGTTCTTCCGCAAGTGATTTAAAACTAAATACATCTTTGTAAGGAAACAGGCATAATTAAGTGTCATCGATGTAGCCAAAGATATGGACCGTTCCAAGTTAATTTTGTCCATTAATGAAGAATTGCAGCAAGCGGAGCCCACGTTTGTTTGCTCTACTTTGGTAAATCCCTGGAGTCAGCAGCTTTGCTTTCTTGACAAGAAAAAATAATTAGCAAGAAACTTTAATTAAGAGATAACAGATGGGTGCTAAAGGACTTGTACTCAATCACTCCACGATAGCCTGGAAGCAGATCTCGTTTTGCTTCAGGGGCATTGCAGAGGATGCACTTTCTCTCTCCACTGTGGTCGGCTCCTGGCCAGCTCTGGGGCAGGCGAGCCTCTTCCCTTGGCCTGGATGTGACCACAAAATGTTCTCCCGTGAGGGGTGGCACAGCCAGCTGGCCTCAGGGGAGCTCTCCTCTAGCTGCACACACAGAACAACATCCCACCACTGCTCGGCGGTGGCAGGAGCCTGCTCCCCCCAAAACACAGCTGGGCAGCAAGCAAGCACCCTACTGGGGAGAAAACCCAGCACCAAGCCCATCTGGAAAGGGCAGGATGGAGACCAGAGACTGGTTTTGTTGGGAAGCAGCCTCTCCTGACCTGCCCGACCCCACCAGCCCAGAGCATGCCAGGGGCACTGCCCCTCGCAGGAAGGCTCTCTACCAGGGCCACCTCGTGTCCCCACCTGCCACCATGCCCAGCTCACGCTGTACAGCACCATGCTGCCCTGACACCAAATAGTTCCTGGCCACAAGGGACAAACAAGCCTGGGACTGAGCTCTTCCAGGGCTGCTAAGGCTGCTGTACCCATCTGCAATGATTGCACCTCTCTGGCACTGACGGTTTTGTGTTGCCATGCGCACGACCAGAAGATGAGCTGCTGCTGCTCCTGCTCTTCTGTCCTGCTGAGCCCATATGCCCTGGAGCAGGGATGGGAAGCCTGGATGCTGTTGGGCTGGTGACCTTGTTGTTTTGTTTTGCTTTGCTTTGTTTTGCTTTGCTTTGTTTTGTTTTGTTTTCTCCTAGGAGACTTTGGTCTCTCATCCCAGGAAGGGACCTGAGCTCATGCGCTCATCTGTTTTCCTGCAGGAGGTCTTGGTAGGAGCTTCCCTTGGATGTCCTAGCTTTTCTGGTCCAAAAATGCCCATGCCCTGGGATCCCAAACACCCTCCTTGCTCGGACAGGCTGAGCTATGGCTCTGTTTTCATCCTAAGGCTGGACTTGTCCTTGCAGATTTGGCTTTCTTGCAAAGCTGTGCCCCCTGAGATGATTTGTCCTGAGGCAGAGCAGTCACCTGGCGAAGCAGCAACTCCCCCAGCCCCCTGTATCTACACTGCAGCTGCCCCAACACATGAATGGATGGCAAGAAAAGGAAGGTGTTCAATGGCCAGAGAGAGATGAATGGCAATAAACAGAGCAAGCACATGGTGGAAAAATCCCACTGATAACCTCCAAGCTGTGCTTGCTTGAGCCTTCGCCCTTCGCTGCCAGGTGACTGGAGTTAGCACTGCGGGTGAATTACGGGCTTGTTTTCTGCTCCTGCTTTTTCATGCCGACAGGACAAATAACTTAGGCCACAAAAGAGTGCTTAGATCAGGCTTTTCAGCACCATTTAGGAGGAAATCGATAAGATTCGGAATTAGGTGCCCAAATCACAGCCGTAAAATGCAAGAAAAGCCCATTGCGGTTCCGCAGCAGCGCCGAGACGCCTGCATCTACCAGGCATGGGGAGGAGGCAGAGGCAGATAGAGACGTCAGGCACCCTGCACCACGAGCTGCCTTCCTCCCCATCACTTCTGGCCAGTGCCCATCATCCTCAAACAACAACCTCCCTCCGAGCACAGCAGCACAGCCCTGCTCCTGCATGGCCCTGCTCAGGGCTGTGGGTTAGCATCAGGCATTGGGCAAGATTTTGTTATTATTAGCACAGAGTTATGGGCAAGATTTTGTTATTATTAGCACACAACTATGGAAGTCAGAGGCGTAAAAGACCTGTTGGGTCCCACTCAGTCCATCCTCCTTCTGCCAAGACAGTATTGGTCCCTGCAGCATATTTACTATTTCTCCGGTCTAATTTTACATACTGTACAATCTGCGCAGTGCCAAGTTACGATCCCTGTGTGAGAAGCACAGCTCTCAATTTCCAGGCTCTCGGGTGTGTAAAATCACAACCGCGATGTTAAATTAACTTTTTTTTTTTTTTGCATTTAATCATTTAATAGCTCTAAAATTCAGCCCCTCAGGCTCTTTCTGTCTGTCTGTTGGCGTGGGCTTTGCCTGCTGTAGGCCAGTGGCTTGTCGCTGACTGATGCAACGCTCGCACCCCTGGGTGGATCGGCAGCAGCTGGGCTTGAAGCTGGGACCGCTGCAACTTAACACGTGAACTTCTGTGGCCCGAGCTTGAAAAACTCCTCCACTTCCTCAACCGCAGGTACAGGAGGCTAAGCCTCCTCCTCACGGCATAGCCCCTGAAGGGACAAGGCACAGGGCACAACTTGTGCTCGGGGCCAGGACTCAAAGGCAGCACACAGGATTAATTCAGGAATCGAAGCAGGGAGGTGATATGCAGCATCGAGATGCGGGGGTACCCTGTGGCCATCCCCTGGTTTGTCACCTTGCTGTCACGATATGTCCTCCAGCACAGCAGAGCTCAGCAGTGCCTGCCAGCAGCTGGGGTGAAGGCAGTGAAATGGGAGCTACCTTGGAAAGGAAAAGTTCCCTGTGATGTCCCTGGAAACCCCCAGGAGGAACAGCAGCACTTCTCCCTCCATCCAGATACCCACTGGAGGAGAGACCCCAGAACTTGTTTCTACTCAAAAGAAGAATTCCTTCACCCTGCACCAGCACCAAGGCTTCCCCTTGTGTTCTTGGCCGTGGGATAACAGAGGAGCTGAGATGCAGGCGCACATGGGGAAGAATAGATGGCAATAAGAAGCAAGGCATTTTTGCAAGTCTTTTTCCTTTTTTTTTTTTTTTTTTTTTTTGATTCAGTCACCATCTCTCACATCTCTGAGCAACACTTGTACTCCCGTAGCCTAGCTGATTTCAAAGCAATATTAATAATAAAGCAACAATCTACTCTGCCCATCAGGGGCTGTATTAACAATTAAGCCAAGGCCTCAGGATTTGCCAGTGTAATAACAAGATATTACATTTGCATTTCATGCCTTTCACTCCGAAAGACCCTAAAGCAAAGCCAAGTGAGGGAGCGACGAGCAGCGCGTGCTGAGCTGTACTCAGCAGTCACGAGGAGCATCTTCTGGGTGCAGCCCTCCCACGGTGAAAAATGGCCACAGGTCAGCTCCATGGTGTGCTGGAAAGTGCCCTGCTGCCCCCAGAGAGGTGAAGGTGAGGTGCACACCTTTGTATTGCATGAGGCAAGAGGAAACTGCAAGTGCCTGCTGCTGTGGGGCAGCCAGAGGCTCTGCAAGGCAGCTCGTGCAGATGTGCACACAGACGATTGCAAAACACAATGAAGAAGCACATGCAGAGTTATCCCCTGGAAAGATTAGGTTACGATTAAACGGGGACTTTTCATCTCGGTTTCCCATTCCTAGCAGCAGCACCAGCTGCTTTCAAGAGGAGGGTACATGCAGCCCCTCGGAGAAACGTGACCTCCTGCCTGGCCCTGCTCACGTGCTGCTGCCCCTAAGCACCACTGTCTGGAACACTTTTAAAAAATCTTTTAAAAAATGCTCCCCATTAAGCAACCATTTCCAAGCAGCCTCAGCAGCTGACTGGTGGCAGAGACCCCGCATTCATTGTGCAGAGCCCCAAACAGCCGAGCTGTAATTTCTGTTTGATGCTGGTCGCCTCTCCATTTCTGGAAACACCTCCTTCCCTGCAGAGCCTTTCCTGCTCATCTACCCACCGCTATTCCCTCTCCATACAGCTTTTATTACAATGCCTCTGACTAATCTCTCCGAAGGGAAGAGCAGGGCTGCTTTCAGGGAGCTCAGCTTGCCTTTGAGAGCTCCTCCTAACCTTCAATTACCGCCGCTGCTGCTTTGCACAGCCCTCAGCTTGGTGGTTGCTGGGCTTTTTTTCGTGGTGGTGGTGGGTTGTTTTGATTGTTTGTTTGTTTTTTCCTTCTGTGTTTGGGATGATGAGCAAATGTTAGTTCAGGAGCAGACATTCATTCAGCATGATTTGAACTAATTGCCCATTTTTTTTTTTCCCCCCTATATTTCAACGCTTGGAATATCCAAGTGTCTTGTTGCAAAACAAAAGTTAAAATGCCAAAGCATTCATTGAGTGAAACAAATGAACGTGCCCGGCTCTCTGGAGAGCTCCTTGGGTTTGAAGTGGTAGAAGATTTTAGGGAAACTTTTTTTGCAAGTAAAAGTATACAGAAGCTCACGATGTCTAGGAGGAAGAGAGCTGCAGTTATATGAAGGCGCTACTGAATTACAACTATTATTAGCACAAGGTCCTTGAATTCTGGAATTTCTGCAAAATGTTTTGAATTCAGGTTCTGAAGCATTTAAAGGGCTCGAGAAAATATCTTTGGCTCCAAGTCAGCAAAGCACTTAGGCGAGCTCTTAACTTTCAGCATGTGTTTAAGTACCTTGCTGACTTGGGGCTTTTAACCCCGGCAAAAAGAAAGCAAGCAGGGAAGAAAAGCCAAAGGAAAAGTTGTGTGCATGTGGAAATCTCCAGACAAGCTGAAAAAATATGGGAATCTCTTCTGGAAAGTAGGAGAACAAATAATAATAATGACATGCCTTAAAATTAAACACTAGGGAAAGCTTTCTATGGGGAGAAAGACTCCCAGAACAAATGGAGCATTTCGTTGTAGCCTAACGCTGACTTTGCTCTCCTGCTTCTTCAGCACGCTGAAATTATTTATTGCTGAAAAAAAAAAATAGTTCGGAAGTGGGAGGGGGAAGCTAAGCGTGATGGGGGAGAGAAAAATCTTGGCTCGAGCAGTGAAAAACATCTCTGAAATGAGTCGGCTGTGGGAGGCTGCCTGTCAGGAGGGAGGAAGAGGAGGGAGGAGGAAGCAATGAGTGGCAGTTGCAGGAGAGCCCAGGGCAGGAGCCTGCGTGTGTCCACGGGGCACAGGCTTGCAGCAGCTGCTTCCATGAGAAGGGAGGATCTGAGAAAGTCCAAAAGCAGATCCAAAGGGCACGGGGAGGCAGAAACTCTGCCTTCGATCAATGCAAATCTATGCACGCACAGGCAGAAAATGGCTTTTTCCCTACCTCATGCTGGAGGCCATGAATAGAAAACAATCTTTTCAGCTCCGCTGGTCACACCCCTCGCCGGCCGGTCGCAGCAGCATTGGGCTCTATGCATGTTTATTTTCTAAAGCAAAGAAAAAATAGGCTGCGTCTCCCGGTGGTGGGAGAGCACGGGCTGGCTGCAGCCCACACAGGGTGATGGGGCCGGAGGGATGCTCAAAGGCTCCACCAGGCTCAGTGCTCACAGCATCCCTCAGTTCCAGGTTTCAGGAATGGTGCAGGAAGGCTCAGGATAAGGCAGAGATGCACCTCAGGACCTGTTGGAGCAAAAGCCTTAACTTTGGAAAAAAAAATCTCAAAAGTTTTTTTTTTTTTTTTCCCTAAAAAAAAAAAAAGGCTTAATTCCTTCTGAAGGAAACCAAAGGGTTTCGTGTCTCTTAAACTGCCCCTGCTGTGTTGTACAAAAGGCTTTACAACCCTCTTTTTGGAGGAGGGAGAGTTGTCAATTCAAAGTGAAGTGTCAAACACCATTTCAGAAAAACACCAAAAAGACATGCCGCAGCCCTTCCCCTCTTTCCATTCCTCTTTTTCCCCTGCCAGTGAAATACAATTTTGTGAAACATTTGGACGTTGACGGCACTTCATTTTCCAATGGAAAGAAGGCTCCCCCGAGGTCAGAGCTCCCGAGGGGGATGCCCTGGCAGGGTGCGGGGGGCTCCTCCTCACTGCTCAGGCTGCGGCGCTGCCTGCAGACCCCTGGGACAGGCAGGCAGCGAGAGGTGGCTGGTGCCTTAATGAGCTGACAACTCAAGGAGAGGAGACAAATGAGAGCAGCGTCTTACAGATGGGAACCCGAGTCCCGAATGGAGATGAACTGACTGGCCCAAGTATGTGCAAGTAGAGCCATGCTCTGATTTTCCTCCTCCTCTGTGATCCGATGGCACCTGGCACAGCAACACCATAGGAACATCCAAAACACAGCTCACGTTGGGGCCTGTGTTGCTTTACCCATCTGGAACCCCCAGGGTGCCAACACGTCCTGCACTCAGCCCTACAAGCCACTAGTACAGCATACACTGGTGATTCTCCCTGAAGTAGCAAGGCAAAAAGCCTCCTATAAATACTGGTTATGTGAAAAAGCTCCTCTGGGCTAAGCAAGTTAAGAAAAATGGTCCAAACTCACCAGAGGAAGGAAAACACAATTAAATCACCTAACAAACAGCCTGCATCCACTGATCCCCGGTGCTACACTCACATTGTTTGACTCGGCCACCTCTGCACTGCTAGCTGTGCATGTGTGCTGGGCAGCACGAAGCCCATCAGCACCCAGGGGTCCCTAGCACATAAACCCACTGGGAACCCCAGTGATGGCTTGTGCATGGAAATGCTTGGGACCTGCAGGTCCTGGCCACAGCACGAATTAAAGGGAGGTGGTGTTTGCAAGGACCCAATATCTACCTGGGAACAGGTCTGCACGCACTCCCTCCAAGCCCCTCTGTTTCCTTCCGACCCATGCAAAGGCTACCAGCCCTCATCGCTGCAACCCAGCCACGATCTGGGTCTCACCACTCACAGATGATGGGCTGCCTAGCTCCAGGTATCTGAATTAATTTTCAAAGAGATAGAGGAGCTTCATCCAGACTGTTCCTCAAAGCTCATGGCAGGAGCTTACCGCTGGGTCTATGACATGAAGCATCACACGACAGGTTAAAAGTGCTGCCATGTGCGCCTCCACTCTTGGTGTTTCTCACTATGGGGTCTTCACTCTGAAGCTATGATTTAGGGCAGGATAAACATTGTAACAGGATTAAATCCGCCACTTAAATCCTGAAATTCTCCTCCTGGGTTTACATCACAAAGTCCTACTCATGGATCAATAGAAAGACACCCACAGCTGTCTCTCTGGGGCTGCCAAGAATGTAATTGGAAAAACACAGAGAAAGAAATACAAAACGGCTACAGAAGCACACGGACTCGCATGGCTCAGTGGACGAGACGTGTCCAGACCATGCAGTGAGATGGACAACTTCTCAGGGAGGGCAGGCTCACCAAGAGGGAGAGAGGCTGACCTCTGGCTGTCTTGCTGAGATTGGGAACACCTCCCTTCTCAAGAGATTGATCCAATGCCCAGCCTTCCCCAAATTTCCTGGGGGACAAGGCACATCCTACATAGCACTTCTGGGCTGCCCAGGGGTCACTGCTGTGCTTAGACTGGGGGAACTGGGAGCAGAGGAGGACCCCTGCTGTGATGAGTGAATCTCCTGGTGGGCTGATGGATTCAACGACGCTGGCCCTGCTGCCACACATGGGACTTGAGCAGCACCTTCACAAAGTCTAAATCAAACTAAGCCAATGCCATAAACCAGAAGAAAACAACAACAACAACAACAACAACAAAACCCTGTGTCTATGTATAAACAAATGTTCATTTTGAAGCACCAGCTGTCAAAGTCCCGTGGTATCTCTGTTCTCCTGGGAGCTCCCTTTCTGTCTCCCTTGCAGCCATCGCAGCAGCAATGCAACTTCTGCAGAGCACCGACTGGCAGCACGAAAATGGCCGTGGTGATTGTATCGCAACACTTCGCTGCTTCCCTGAGCCGCAGCTCCCTCCTCCGCTGTTGGAAGTGAAGTCCAATCAATGCTAATTAATTAAGGGCCAGAACCCGCCAACCATGGTCACACCGAGTTCAGCGCTGTTCCTTGAATATTCAGGGCTCACTCTCTGCCAAAGTAAGAGACTTGGGTGGAAAACAACAGGAATTTGCCTTGCAAGCCAGGAAGGACAGATGGATATGTCCCTCTGCTCTCAGGGCTGATAGCTGGAGGAGCAGCCTGTGTGGGGCAGACCTGATGTACCCCAGCTACACCTCAGCAGAGCAGCATTGACACAATGGGAAGGGCACTGAGTCAGCCTGCAGATGTCCCTAAATGCTCTCCACAGAGCTGGCAGAGCAATTTTCCCTATCCAAGACCAAGTGGAGGATACTCGTGATGGCTCCAAGCATCTCTGCCAGCAAGGGGTGGCACATACTTTCCCTGACCACACAAAGGGCTGCATTCTGTGTTGGAGAGGGATGGGTGTTACTGGGAAAAGCTGGGGATGCTCCTCAGGAACAAAGCCCTGGAGATAGCTGTGCCATAGAAAAATCCTAGGAAGGTGAATGGACTTCCAAGAGGCAGCACCCATGGGAATGGCACGGTGGGTTACTACAGCAAGCAAGCCTGTGGCTGCTTCTGGGCCTTCCTCCCCCTGCCAAGGGCCTCATGTGATGCTCTGACATCTGGGAGGCACCAGTGGGGACCCAAGTTCCTGAGCTCTTCCACTGCACCATGCAGCAGGGACCCTCACCAAAGGAAAAAGGAGACAGGCACACAGGCCGATCCCCCCGTGCTTTCAACCACGACGGTAAAACTAATTTTCTAGTCTGCTGAGCACAGGAGCTTGCGTGTGATCACCAGCCAGGCACATCGTGCCTCATTGTGTACCTCCACCCCCTCCCAACAGTAGGCATCCTGCCAAGCTCAGCAGCACCTCTCCACTCCTGAGCAACACCACTGGGTTTTCCTGCTGTGCCCCAAGCCTCCCCCAATGTCCCAGCAGCTGGCACAGGTTGTGGCAGGTCTCCAGGCTCCCATTGATGGCCAGGCACGGAGGCTTCCCATGGGAAATCACAGCGAGAGGGTTAGATTACCATCTGGATTCAATGCCCTCCATCCTGTGTGCCTCAGTTTCTCCCTTGCGCAGCGTGCTCTCAGCTGGAGCAACCACAGCACAGGCCAGGCACCGGCACAGCAGGATCTGACCCGCTGGGGTTTGCGGCTTGGCTGGAGCCAGAGGCTCTCCGTGACTCATCCTAAGGAGTCTGGAGTTCACGGCTCCGGCTGGAGGCTCCCCTCGGGAGTGCTCCGGGCTCAGTTTACCGTGCCCCTGGGAGCAGGCTCGTGCACAAACACGGATGGAGAGTATAGCTCGCCCGTCTGGTTGGAGACATTGACTTGGACTGAATCACTTGGGCTTGGGGGGTACCAGGACAGCCCCCACAGCAGACTCCTGCACACGATGCAGGCTTGCACTGGCCACTGCTGCCTGCAGCATCTGTGTTCCTGCCTCTCTGCAGATCAGAAGCACACTTCGGCATAGCAAAGCATCTTTTCCCAACCAGCTCTCCGCCAGCAAAGCTGTGTTACCCAGCAGTGCACGCTCCTTGCCCAGCGCACGGACATCAGAAACACATGCACACACATGCAGACCTCATTATACCTTCGTAAATTCAGCAGGGGCCAAGGATGATGTGCTGCAATATACAGCTCTGCTTTAGCTCATGCAGCCCAGCCTACAAAGCACACAGCTCTTTGCTGGCAGAAGTCCTCCAGGCTTCCAGCTTTGCAGGTCAATGTTTTTCAGCTTGGGCTCTGCAGACCCCTGGCTGCTTTGTAACACTCCAGAATTGATAATTAAGCAGGTTTAAGCCATCCAGCTGGGCTCTTCTAACAGAAATCTGCACTGGGGGAAATGCTTCAGGCTTTGCAAACTAATAACGCTAGGAAGGACATGCCACAGTGTGCTGAACCTGGGACAAAGGGCACACGTGGCTCTGCCCCATCCAGGGGGAGTTTTGCACCATGGTGGATGCATCCTGCCTGGGTTTGTAGTCAGGGACTGACCCTACACACCGATGCATGCAGATGTGCAAGGAGAAGTTTTAGCCCCTTCCCCTTGTCTGCTGAATGAAGGTGGTTTCATCCCCCCACTGCAAGCCACATGCTCAAAACTCCCTCCCCAACACCAGCCTCCCCAACACATGCCCCTGAGCAAACGAAGGAGGTGCCATTAGCCTCCAGACTACCTTAGCTTTAATTAGCACCCAGTGGCAGCTGAGCCTAAACAATAATCTTTCAGCAAATCCAACGCCAAGAGATCAATGGTCCATACGCCGGACTAATACCGCCGTAACCCCTCCTGCTTCCATCACTGTCGATTGCTTTGCGGTTTCACTTCACTTCTCCACCTGATTGGCCTTGCTGCAGCACTCATTACAAGGTGACACGCATTGCTTTTCCCCTCTGTAACGAGCCTGCCACAGACCCAGCTCAATCCTTCCTCTTCTCCTCGTTTTCCTTTTAATATGCCACAATTATATTGGCTTCTCTGCATGGATCCGCTCCATTTAGCGCTGCCCAACACTGCTTATCCTGAAAGATGTTCTTTCCATCCACGGGGCAGACTGCACATCTTGCAAGTTGTTCTGCTTCTGCTGGTACGCGTTGTGTCCCAGCATCTGCTCTTCTGAGCACGCTTCATGGTTCCTTTGCTCTGCTCCTACCCTAGCAAAATCCTCCCCTCAGAGAGCAGAGATGAGGATGCTTAGTCTCAGTGTCTTGCTGTGGCTCTGCTCCTGTGTTTTTGGGCTTTGTCTGATCACCAATGCAGCCCCCTCTGCCACAGCCCTGGGCTCCTCCAGGAGGACCTTGCCCCTCCAGCCTGACCTGAGGTGGGGTTTGCAGTTCCAGGGCACAAACCACAACTCCAGGCATTGGAAGCCCTTCAAAGCAGACAAACCAAGTGTCACCTCCAGCCCAACTCCAGACAGATTCATGTCTCTGTGCTGGCAGGACCAGGCTGCTTTGGCAGTGCGAGGTGCTGGCTCCCTGGGATGGCCACGTGTGACTTCCAAGGCGAGACCTTTCCAAGCTTTCGGAGGCTAAGTCAAGCCAAGCCCCTGAAGCGCTTAGTTTCCACTCCAACTGTCACAGCTTTACGAGATCTTCCACTCCTGGCAGCCTTCGCAAATGTAACAGGCATAAAAAACAACGGGCGTAACCCACCCTCCCTCGCCAAGACAGGCCGCGGCCCTTCCTTGGCAGCCAGGGCTCATGGAAGGAGCAAAGAGCAGCCCCCAGCCCACCACAAGTCACCTCGTGGGCAAGCCCTCGGTGTCCCATATGGCTTCTCATGCCTTCCAAAGGGCCCTGGCAGCCAGGGGTGAACTCCCACACCAGCAGGAAGCCCTGGGATTTCGGCCTGGCCTCAATGCGCCAGAGCTCCTCTGGGGACCTGGCTGGACTGCAAACCCCAGCCCTCCCCTTCCAGCGCTTGTTGATATGTTTAATGAAGTCTAAGAGGTTACTGAGAGATGGTTTTCCTTGCCACTGGCAGAACTAATGAGCCCTGGCAGACTGCAATCCTCTCAGCATTTTCTTCTCATCACAGATGTCAACTATCTTCACCAGTTTTGAGGGACTGCAGATTCACTTGTCCAAAACCTGACAAATCCACACTTAAAAAAAATAAAATCTACAGCTTTGTGATCCACTTCAATACACCAGCTGACAGAGGGGTTCATTTGTTTGTTAGCAAAGCATATTTCTTAATATTTCCTTCCCAGCCGTCATCTGGCCCAGGGACAGATGCTTGCTTTGCTCCAGAACCTCATCTCCATCAGCTCCATTTCCAAAACCTCCTTCCATCTCCAGGAAGGGATACACTTGTATAGCAAACACAGGCAGCTTCTTGGTGACTTCTTCTGCACATCTCACAACTTTGGTAATCACAGGCACTCCCAAGAACAGACCTTCAATGCCTTGGTGTGCCAAGATGTGCTCCCTCTCCCTCAAATGCCCTCTATTTTCCTCCCGTCCTTTTCCTCTCTCCCTTTTCTCTGCTTTAAGAGCAACCCTCCTTTTGAATCCAACAGCACTTTGCACAACAGGACATCCATCTTGCACAGACCTGCAGCTATTTCCAAGTGCATCCCTTGGACAGGAGCAGCGAGCCCACTGCTCCTGGCCCAACAGTCAAAGAGTAGAGCCGTCCTCCCAAAGCACATTGCAGCAGAAACCACCCTGTTCTGTGCACACAACCTCCTGCTGTACAAAATTAGCAGCCATCACATAGAAACCAACCCCCTGGATTTTCCAGAGGCTCTCGTTCCCAGCAGGGCTACCCTACAGTACGGGCCACGCTCCCGGGGCAGCCAGCTTGGGATCTGCAGGGCCACCGGGCCGGGCTGAGAGGCAGCGGGCAAGGAAACACAGGCACTAAAAATAGGCTGTCTGCGGTAGGGGCTGACCACATTTATTAGCAAGCCCGTGCCCTGGCTGACCACAAGGTCAGCCTCCGAGAGCTTGGCCATAATTCACTCCGTGTCTGGGCAGGAAGTCTACTGGAGCTCAGAGAGATGTCCAGTAATAGAAGGATGTTCCAGGAGCTGGGGCTATTTTCGCTGTTTTCTTTCCCTTTGCAGACAGGGAACCTTTCAGGAGATGCATTTTGTGCTGCAGAAGTAGCCAGGTGCTCTGGGACAGAGAGAAGGAGAGGAAGGAAATGGGGGTGCAGCTGGAGAAGACAGGAGGGAGTTTACGGCTGGGCTTCCTCTTATCAGACAGCCTCTTATTCACAGCAGGGCTAAAAGATAGCAGGGAAAAATCAGGGCAGTGGCAGTGGGGCCCCAGACCTTTGTGGGCTCCTTAACGCCCTAATGGCATGCAGCAGTGTTTAATGGGTTGCAGCTGGGGTGTCAGCCCAGCTGGGGGTGAGTTGTCCCTGCTGCTTCCCCACAGCTGTGGGCTAGCAGGAAAGACAGGGGTGCAATGGGAAAACTGTCATGGTAATGGATACCTAGGGATGCAGAGGAAGGGTTTTCCTTGCAAAGGCATCCCAGGGACACCAAGACCACCCGACATGAGTTGCAGCCAGCTCGTACCTCCGGCCAGCACGCGGTGGGCTAGCAGAGCAGCCCCCAGCAGATGCAGCAACCCCACTAGGATGATGCCAGCTCTGAGCCTGAGCCAGCTTAGCCCCAGGGGAGGAACAGCAAAGGAGACAAAGCCACAATGAGCAGATGCCTGCCTTTGAATGGCAGCCTGCAGAGTGGCTTAAGAAGTCTCTGCCTTGTGGTAGTGCTCCAATCCTGGTGGCTGCACATACATAATTGGTGCTGGAGCCTTTGTGTGAGGGGTAGTGTGTCCTTGCTGAGTCAGGCTGTCACCCACCGAGGTCCCCTACCTCTGGCAATGCTCTCTCCCATTGCCCTGCTGCTTGCACTTTCACCCTTGCAGTGGGGAGGAAGCAGTTCCAAGGCAGAAGCATCTCCTTATGGTACGCGCTGGGACCAAGGTCTACCAGGTACAGAAAATGTGAATACCACAAAAATACCACCACGCACTGACACTCATTTAGCCTGAGGACAGGCTGAGCTAAGACCCTTGCCTATACACTGAGCAAACCCTGATAACATCCTTCCAATGCCAAGACATGTCCTTTTATTGATCCAGCACCGTGCCTCTGTTCTGGCTCTCTGAGCTCTCCGTGAAGCCAATGTGAGCAGCCTTTTGGCTTCAGGATAGCTTGCAGAGAGTGAGGGATGTAGGGGCAAGTAGAGGCTGGGCCAAACCGTGCTTCCCAACCAGGAATGTTCTGCAACCAGCTCGTGTGCTGATCAGGGCTGCAGTTTGGATTGAGGCCGGTGCTTCAGCCAGCTGGATAATGAAAGTATCCAGAATTGTAACAGGAAGAATTAAAAAAATATAATTGCTAATGGGGAATTAATTGTTAATGTGGTATCACCATTGCAGGAGGGTGTGCCCAGTGTGGCCCTGCAGGGATCTGCTCTTGGCCCATTGCTAATCACTCGCCTTATCAATTCCCTTGCAGGCAGCATAAAACTGGTGTTGGCAAAGTTTGCCAAAAACACAAATGCTGATGGATATCACAGAAAGGACAAGTCTATCTCCTGCAAGCCCATTCACAGAGCTGTGTCTTGAGGAGAACAACTCCACAATGGCCTTTCAGGTGCCATCTGGAGATGAAGTGGCAGAGCAAAAGTCGGCCTGAGACACATGGAGATGCCACGAGGTAGGAAAGCGCTATGTAACGAGGAGGCAGAGCTGTCTCGGTGGGAAGCACGCACCATCGGCAGCCTCCTGCTCGGCACACACGTGCTGTCCTCCCGACCTTGCCTTCCCCAGCGTGAACAGTGAGCGGCTGTGTGCAGGCAATTACAGAAATTCCAAAACACTCCGTTGCACACACATCTCACCCTGGGGAAAAGCACAGAAAAGCAAACAACACATGACAGATGTTAGTCATGTCACTTAATGCATGACTGAATGGCAGGCCAATAGTGTGGGAAGAGAAGAGAAGAGAAGAGAAGAGAAGAGAAGAGAAGAGAAGAGAAGAGAAGAGAAGAGAAGAGAAGAGAAGAGAAGAGAAGAGAAGAGAAGAGAAGAGAAGAGAAGAGAAGAGAAGAGAAGAGAAGAGAAGAGAAGAGAAGAGAAGAGAAGAGAAGAGAAGAGAAGAGAAGAGAAGAGAAGAGAAGAGAAGAGAAGAGAAGAGAAGAGAAGAGAAGAGAAGAGAAGAGAAGAGAAGAGAAGAGAAGAGAAGAGAAGAGAAGAGAAGAGAAGAGAAGAGAAGAGAAGAGAAGAGAAGAGAAGAGAAGAGAAGAGAAGAGAAGAGAAGAGAAGAGAAGAGAAGAGAAGAGAAAGAAGAGAGAAGAGAATGGCTATGACCACAAAACAGTTCAGGGAAGACTGATTTGAGCAATGGGGAAAAAACAAGAATTGGTTTCATGTAAGAGGATGCTCTAGTCTGGCCTCTGGCATGGACATACACACTACTCCCTCCTAGCCTTGCATATGGGATCTTAAAGAGCAAAGAGGTGGGAAAAGTTCCAGGACAATCCCTAACCTCTGGGAAATGCAGGCTGGGATGGTGCAGGGCATCACTCTGTCTTGTACCGAGCTTCTTGGACCTAGCATAGTGATGCACCTCACCGCTGCAGCCACTTTGATAAAAGGGTTCTAAAAAACAGTTATATATAAGATGAACGATGCAGAGCAGATGCCTCAGAGCTGTCAGTCACTGGGACCAGCACTGTGCATGGCTCCAGCACCCAGGAAGCCTGTTCTGGGTTGAAATGAACACCAGCTGCTCCAGGGAAAAGCAAAGGGGAAAAACAGAGCACCGTCTGTCCCTTCACAGAGCAGAGTCCAAAAACAAGGCAAGCATGAAAGATGTCTCTCCCAAACAACCATCCAGGCTCCAGGCACTGGTGCAGGACATCCCCAGGCATTACACACAGTAACCATACTTCTATTTCAAATTTTTATAATGGGGAATAATGGGACAAAATCAAGCAGAGAAAGGGGTTGGATGCCCCAGGCTTTGCAAACCCTGTTTGTGAACTGATCAGTGGGAGCAAAGCTCTGCTCTTTCTCCTAGGGGGTACGGAAGGATCCTAAGATAGCCTAACCTGCTGAGCAGGCACTAGCAATAGATGGCAAAACC
This sequence comes from Aythya ferina, assembly GCF_964211825.1. Taxonomy (NCBI): domain Eukaryota; kingdom Metazoa; phylum Chordata; class Aves; order Anseriformes; family Anatidae; genus Aythya; species Aythya ferina. Next base: position 9,517,865 of record NC_140299.1, on the reverse strand, counting down.
GGACGTGAGAAAAGCAGCAAGGGATGGAAGAGGGAAGAGGATCACAATCCATCTTTGAAAATTCAGCGATGTGCAAAAATAGAAATACTCCAGCTGTGAAACAGGGGGAAAAAAGGCAAGGAAAAATCATCCCACGCTTTCCTCTCTCCCATCCCATCTATACTGAAATACAGACATTTCAAAGAGTGAGACAATTTTGCAAAATTGCTATAGAAAAATATACCCTCCTCTCTCCCCAAACATGCCCAAGCTGCCAGAGGGTCTGTAGTGGTACCGTGTCTGTGGTGGGGACCCACCTGAATCCCAGCACCTTAACTGCACAGCATTTGAATGACTGCCAAAGACCTCTCGCATGTCTACAAACAAACCACGCGTCCCTGCATGAAACTAGAAACCACCTCCTACACAGAAAATGCAGGCAAAACCCAGGAAACTTCCCCAGAAGCAAAGCTACCAGTTTAACCCTGCCAGATTGATGCCCGTGGGACTTGCATGGGCTGACTGATATAGGAGGAGAGCCGGTTGCATCCCTGTCAGCTGTCATAAAATCTTGGACAATGCGGCAAAGGGCGAAAAGAAGGTACCCACAGATGGTTTTCTCGTGGAGAAGCCAATTTGCATGGCTTTGCTGTGCGTTTCGAAGGCTGTTTACCGGCCCAGACTTTGTCTTAGCTGAAATGTGGGCAGCATCTCTAACGAGGCGCGTGCGAACAGGAGCTCCTGGGAGGCTTTGCAGCAGAACCGATTGCAAAAGATTAGCGCCGGGGCTGAAGGGAGCAAGAGAGGAGGGAAAGTAATGAAACAAAATCTCTCTTTCTTTTCCTCGGTTGAGGAATGATGGGGGCTAATTGCTTGTTGCTGGTGAGAAAGAGAGGAGATAGCGGCGTCTCCGCTCATCGATAAATTAACCCCGGCATGTGGCATCTGAAACGCATTCATTTCCAGAGACGTTTATCTCTTTCTCTCCTCTCCCGGGTGAAAACATAATTATTGTTTAAACATGAGTTAATTCAGCAAGGTGAGGATCAATAAAGCAGAATTACTCCTCTTTTAAAAGCAGAGAAATCTCAGCCTGGGACAGACGTGGATATAACTCCAGTGCAGCTGACGGATGGGGAAAGGGCTCCGCTTGTGGCAGGAGCCCGGGAAGAGGAGCTGCCTCCTGCCCGGGCTGCTGCAGCACCCAGCCTGATGGGAACAGCAGAGCCCATCCATGGGCAGTCGCAGCAATGACTAGGAAGAGCTGGAATCACCCCTGCACATACACTTTATAGCCTGCCACATCTCCAACATGTAAACCCTTCCTATGTAGAGTTTTGGCAATGCCCCGGGGCTTCTCCCTTTCCTTTGACAGAGCCCAAGCTCTGCTATGGAGATGTCTGCCCTGCAGGGACCTCTGCCAGCCCTGCTGTCACACGCCTGAGCCCCTGGCCAACCACATGTGCAAGCCTTGCAGCAGGCAGCACCGCTTTTTGCTCTGCTGTGCTTTCCCTGTCCCTGTCCTCTGGGCAGAAGTAAATCAGGCACATGCCCACACCGTGCCATCACGCCAACCTGTTCCGACAGCTAGCTCCTGCAAACCTTATCTCTTTTTCTGTCCCCTTTCAAGTCTACCCCATGCATCCCTTTTTTCCTCTACTAAATTCAAGAGCAACCCAGTAGCTGTACAAAACCACCCTGGCTGGCCTGGGTCAGTGAGCTGAGCGCTGTGACAGCCTGCCAGAGCCACCCAGTGTGACGGATCAGCGGCGCGGAGAGATTGCTTTAGCAGCAATTGGATTAGGGCATGATGCTGCCTAGAGCAAGCACGGTGTGGGGCATCGCCAGGATCAAGCCATCCTCTGGAACAAGATTGTCCTTGGGCTCTGCTCAGGGAGGGATAGAGGAACCTGAGAAACTCCTGCAGATCCCCTCAGCTCTGACCTCCCTCACCTGAAAACCTTGGGGTTTGGGGAGCATTCCTGACTCCTGCATCCTAAAATGTGCCCTTCACTCCTCCAGCTCCAAGGAGAAGGACCGAAGATGAGCAGCAGAGGGGTTAACACATGAGCAACCTCACCAGCGCCGCACCCAATGCTGCTTTTATTAATTCATGTGGCACTTTGCAGGACGCTCCAGTAATCACCAGGGTGCACGTGAGAGCCAGGAGCGGGTGGCTGGCCTCACTGCGCCGTGCTCCTGCTCACTTAACAGCTTGTCACATCCTCCTCGCTCAAGTATTCAGTGCTAATGCATCTCTTAAAGTGCTTCATGAGCTATTAAAGTCGAGCGTGCCTCAAGAGCATGATAAATGGACTCTACGCCAGTATCTTCCCCCCACTCCAGCCAGTCCCTGCCATCAGTGGGATTAATCCAACCTCCCACCCCGCTCCCTCTGCCCAAGTGCCCGGCTGGCAGGGGATGAGTCCAGGGGAGGAGGGGAGGCTGCAGCAGGGCACAGGGTGAGCTCTAGGCAGGGGAAACAAGCAAACCTATCGTGTGTCCAACTCAGTGCCTCCGGGGAACAGCCAGATTGAGCACAGACCTGCAGCTGCCCTGCTAGCCTTCCTCCAGCTCTTATACCCAATATTTCACCCTCTCTCTGTGGCCCCCGTCTCCTTTTCATGTCCCCCCGTGCAGAGCAGCCTCTCCGGCTCCTGCAGATGGAGAGAGCCCTGCCTCCCTCCACGCACTCCCTCCAGGTGCCTGTTGATGCAATCGGGTCTCAGCAGCTCCGGTTTCGAGCTGGTGCCCCAGACACCTCCCTGCCGGATGCAGCCGGGCAAGGGAAGGAGGAGGGGTGTGGGGACGGGGAGGATGTGCTGCCAAATCCCTGAATCCTGCCAGATCATGGAGCAGAAGGTGGGAATCACTTCAGCTTGCCTGGAATTGCTGCCATAAGGACCCAGGACCATGCTCTCTGCACTGGAACGCTGCAGCCCGTGGCAAAACTCATGGCCAGCACTGGCAGGGAGCAGCCGTTTGCTTCTGCCTAGACAACACATTTCCACTACACAGATTCCTGAAATACCTGGTGAGCATCTCCCCAGGTTTGGGCACACAGGTTTGGGCTGTCCCTGCAGCACAGAGGGAAATAACACAGTGCATCCAGGGGATGCTCGAGCAGCTCTGTGCTGGGTCCTTTGAGGTACCTGCTAGCATAGCAGGACCAAACAGCACTGCACACAGCTCAGCACCCAGACACTTTGGGCAGACACCCTGGGAAGGTGCTGAGAATACACCCCCGTGACATCTAGTGTGCTCCCTCTGTATCCAGAGCATGGCTGTCCCCATGCAACAGGGATGTGGCACCAAACTCCAGCTTCTTCACGTCCAGGCAATCAGGGCAGCATAAAGCCACCCAGCTGGATTTAGAGCAGCTCAGCAGGGTGCTCTGGCTGGGTTCATCAATCCCACCAAGCCCACAGAAACACAGACATCTTCATCCGACAAATACAACTGCAGCCAGGTTTACTGCCAGGAAAACCAGGCAATTTTTTTTTTTTTTTTTTTTTGGGGGGGGCATTCTGTCCCACTTCTGCAGGGCTGCCATGGGTGACACACCGTGGCAGGACTCAACTGGCTACCCCAAAACTGTCCTGCTCCAATCTGGACCCAGGATTGCATGGGGTCCTCCAGCTCCCAATGCCACCAGCAACTCTAGAATTCAGTCTTTCTAAAGCCCTACATCCCCTGCTCAGATGGAGAGGCACGAGGTAGTGATGGGTACACAGGGTGGGTGGCACAAGCGGTGAGGAGAAAGTCCCCACAAGGAGGTGAGAGCTGGATAGGACACCAGTGACAGTCACAGGGTCGGGTGACAGGCATTGGGGCTGCCAGGTTGCCACTTCTTCCCACCCTCCTTTCCCTTGATGGTGCAGAAAACGTGGAATAAAGGGATGGGGAAGGCTGCAGGGCTGCCCTGGGACATGCAGGGGTCTGGGTGGGACGAGGCACACTGAGAGGGACCAGTGGGCACTGCTGGGATGCAGGATGCCCAAACCCTGCAGGAGGGGACGCACACATCAAGCAGAGGAGAAAATGATGACATCCACAAATATTTGATCAGGCAAACGCAGACAGCATTCCCAATTCACTGTGGGAGAGAGGCCAGAGGAGCAGCACCCGCGTTTTTTGGGACCTCCCCCCCCCCATCCCGGTGGGAGAGCTGGCACAAGACTCACCCTGCTGGCTGTGCCTCTGAGCGTACACCACCACCACTGCGGCGAGCACCACGCAGCAGGCTGACGGGACGGGGTTAGCCATCTGTGGAAGCAAGCACAGGCAGGAGCAGTCAGGGTTTGCCCCGGGGGAGCTCGCAGGCAGCGCGCCCGGAGCCGCACCGTGCCGGGCAGGAGCAAGGGGACCGCAAGGAGATGCCACGCAGCAAGATTTCAGCTCAGCAACAGGGGGACTTATTGCAAAAGGAGGCATTTTGCCGGCGCACGCTTCGTCGTTCAATGGCCTGTGGCACTTTCCAGCAGAGCTGCCAGCAGACCCAGGTGCCTGCAGGCTACAATTCGCCTTGCACGACTGCTGCAGTTTCCTCCTCTCCTATCCAGCTTCTCCCTCAAGATGTCAAACCCTGGTGCTGCGATCCCTTTGGCAGCTGCAGCATCACCTCAGGAGAGCTGTGACCCGCTCAAGACCCTGCTCACCCTGAAGACGAGCCAGCAGGGTTAGGGTCCCAGGAGATGGGGCCATACCCAGGCTTTTCCAAGCAGCAGTCTGTGCGTAGGGTGTGCGAGATGCAGATCCCAGCCCGATACAACAGCAGCAGCATTTCTGGGTGTGCAAGAGGTGGCGTGACCCCCACTTCTCACGCAGCACCTCCTCTTGCAGCTGGGGGCTGATGGAGGGGACCCGAGGCAGGAGGGAGCTGCTGGGGACGGCGATGGGGAAGGGCCCAGCTGCCAGCCCGCCTGCCAGGAGGTGAATAGCACCGCGTGAAAAGCAAATTACACCTTCAAAACCGTTTAAACCTCTCTAATCTACAGCGCCGTATCGGTAACGCGTGGAGGATTGCCTTTTAATCTGGAACATGAGTACGGGCTCGTTAGCCAGATGGCATCCATTTAGACCTAAATAAAGGGGGAGCTGTATCGGTCAGCAAAAAAAAAAAGGCAAAATATATCCCGTTACCTAACACGGCCCTTGCATGGAGCCCAGATGGCCCCGGGTTCGCAGCAGGACATGAGTGCCTTTGCAGGGCTGGAGGGGAAGGCGAGTGAGGCTGGCAGGGTTTTGGGGTCCAGCAGGTTTTGGGGTGCAGCTGGGTCAGCCTGGCCCCAAATGCCTCTCAGGGATAGGGATGCTGGGAAGGATTAGGGTGCCGAAAATGGGAGCCCAGAGAAGGGACAGGGACATTGCGGTGGCCTCACTGCTGGATTTGTGGCTCTGGGTTTGCAGCGTGAAGGCTGCAGCAGCACAGCACAGATGCGCCAGCCCCAGCCCTCCCTGGTCACCTTGAGCAAATCGCTCAGCCCATGCCTCAGTTTCCCCGCCTGTAAAGCAGAGATAATGAAGGTGACCTTCCTTGGAAAGCTCCGAGCGAGGAGCACTAAGTGCTAATTACAACATCGTTATCATTCCCTCTGCTTCTCTCCTGCTCCTCCTCTGCCGTGCCTGCTCCCCACTCTGCATCCTCCATGTGTCCCCTGCATCCACCGTGCTGCAGCCACCCCAGGGTCCCCATCCTGCTGGAGATGTCCCCAGGGGCTGCCACCTGTAGGACGGGACCCCCCCGGCTCCCTAAGCAATCACCCTGCTCTCTGAAGCATGAGGTCTGCTCGCTGTAGCCTTAAGCTTCAGTGCCAACGTGATCCCAAGCATCACGCTCCCCACCTACAGCTCCTCCTGGGGACCAAAGCCACCTTCCCTCCCCGCCTGCTCCTCCTCTTATCAGTCATTAAAATAATTGCTGCTGCCTCTGTCTGCGTGCCTGGCAGCCTCACCCGAGGCCAGGCCCGTGCAGAGACAGGTACCACAGGGAGGTGATACTCGAGGGTGATGCAGGTTGGCTACAAGGGAGAAAGAGAGAGCAAGGATGTGGCCAAAGTCATTTGGAAGCCCCCAAACCCTCAGTGCTAGCACAAGAGATCTCACCACTCGGCTGCCTTTCCCCCTGCAAAACTTCATTTCTTCTCAGAGACAAGCCCTGCAGCCAGGCAGGAACCGGAGCTATTTCAGTGTGAAAAATCTAGACAGAAAACCAACTTTTTCTCACTTGAATCACAATTTCCCATGCAGTATTTGCTTTGTTTGCCTGTTTTGCCCAAAGCCATTTTTTTTTTTTCTTTTTCCAAGCACATAACAAAACCTCCACAATTTCTGCAGATGCTTCTAACGCAAATTTCCATTTACTGCATGTGCTCATTTAATGGTTTCTCTAACAGAAGCCAGCACCCTGGCAAGCGGGTGCACGGGACAATGAGCAGCAGAGCCCCAGCCATGCTCAGACAGGTGGGTCCCCAGGCTGCGTCCCCGTTCTGGCAGGAAACATATGAAAGGTGACGGTGGGGAACCACATTTATTACACAGCAAGCCCAGCGGTGGGGAACTCAATCTTCTGCAGAAAAGCAGTTTGGACAATATTTGCTTTTGCCCCTGTAGTGAATCATTTCTTGGCAGGAGAGGGGAAAGTGGAGCTCTGATGGTCAGTCTTAGAAGCTGATTCAACGTGGGCATGAGCATGGTCCCCCTCCGGCAGCTCTCAGTCTACACCAAATGCATTTTTAGCAGTGCTTCCCCTGGGTCGGACCAGGCTTTGTGTAAGCAAGATGTGGCCATGTGAAGTCCAGAGGCCACCCCAGCAAGCAGGGTTGGGGGCACAGCGATGTGCCATTAACTGGGGTGGTGTGATGGGGTGGGGGCAGTCCTAGGGCTGGCAGCAAGAGGGAAGGGGATCGTGTAAACAGGCAGAAAGGAGGGTGCCACCCTCCGCTGCACAGCCCCAGGGTGCTCTTCTGTGTGGGCAGAGGGATGGATCCTTTCCATCTCCCCCTTAAAATGATCCCCAAAACCATGGGGACACTTGCTGGTACGCCCAGCTGAAAACCACTCAGCCAGCCTGAGCGCATCTGCCAGAGATGTGCAAAAAAAAAAACAAAAAAAAAAAACAAACAAAAAAAACCACCACCAACAAAAAAACAACCCAAACCCTAGTTTCTAAACCTCACATTTGCACGACAAAGCCTTCTGTAGGGAAATTCCCCCCGGCTCTGCTGTTACAGGGCCCGGCTCTGAAGTGGTGATCCAGGAGAGGAAAAAAAAAGCTCCATTAACTCATTTCCTCCCCGTGCGGCTCCGCTGCAGCCTTGCCAAGAGCCTTCCACGGGCTCTCCGCAGCGCCGGTGCTGCAGGCGCCGGCCGTAGCTGCTGCCCATGTACTGGGTCTGGCAAAACCACCACAGCCCGTCCTGCAGACACCAACCAGAGCTGCTGGGGACCTGGGGTGCCGCCAGCTCCCGTGAGAGCTGCGTGGGACAAGGAGGTGAGACATCCCCAGCCCTGGTCCCCACGGGGGTTGCATCTCTCGTGGCAGCAACGCAAGGGAAAATAGAGAACAAAACCTTTGTGACTTAACAGCTTACATGAGAGGCTTGTTAACAGCCCTAAAACCTGGCCTCGCAATGCCCCATCAGCACTGAACCTCACTTTGTAGCTTAAGAGGAGAGACAAGACAGGCATTGTCATCTCCTTAATGCGTGCTTCAGGAAGCCTTACCTGCAGGGTCAGCCCTGCCACTTGAAAGGGCTTCTTAAACCTAATCTAAACCCCAGATACCAACAGGGTGACTGGTGGTGCCCCCCAGAACAAGGGTGGCACAGGGACTGCCGGGGCCAGCTGAAATTAATTCGCTCCCTGCTCTTGAAGACAGTGGCTTTCCTCCCTCCACCTCTCCCCTTTCCAGAAGGAAAGAGAGACAGGCAGAAAGTGAAGGGAAATCCTTCAAAAAACATCCCAGCTGCTTTGGCTGGATGCACACTGAGATAGCCACAGGCTTCCACCAGATGCATTCTCAAGCTTGGAGCCTTGCTATGGTGGCTCAGAGAGAAAGGCAGCTACCAGAGCTTCCCACCATGGCCACGGAGGTGAAGGAGGAAGCTCTCCTGGAGGCTGAAGCCAGAGCAGCTTTCCAAAAGCTCCTGCAGAGCCCACCAGCTGGGACCATCTACAGGGACCTGGGAGCATCCAGGGATGTGTGAGCATCCCTTGAAACACCTAAGACTGATGAGGGAACTGGATCTTGGCGAGCTGGATTCAAGGACAGGTAATTTCTGGCTTGAGTGGATCACGGGCATGTGATGAGCAGGGACCCAAGACCTCCAGGGAGACCAATCTCAGCCATTGCCCTGCACCTGGAGGGGGATTTCACCTCCAGGAACAAGGTGGGTGTCTCTCCCCTTAAACCAACCCTTGGAAAATGATGAAGCCAGCCCTAAGGCATCAGGACACTGCAGCCCACGCCCCGTCCCGCGGGGGATCGTGCGTGCAGCGAGGCTCCCTGCCAGGCTCATCCTCGCTCCCCAAGCATCACACGAACATGTCCCCAAGATCATCTCCAGCAACCCTGCCTACGAATAGCCCCTGGATCCACAGCCACCATCCCAGCCTTGTGCACGGGCAGCTGCCTGCCACCGCCTGTCCCCTCATCCTGCCCAGGGGGATGTTTCCTGCAGCCTGTACCTGTCCTCGTCGCCGCCGCTGTGCAGAGCAGCCTATCTGCAAGCACAGGGCAGCTGTCCAAGCCCAGCCATCTGTTCCAGCGGTGATAAAAGGCAGCAGAAAGCTCGGCATGCTAATAAGAGATGCATGTCTTTGCAACTGGGAGGGAGGGAGGGAGGAGGCTGAATCCTCGCAGGTATGGGTTGCAGAGAAACACTGCCCCCAAGCCCCTTCTTCACCAGCCCCAGCGCAAGGAAGCTCAGGTGAGCAGCCACACACGAGCCCCAGTCCTTCATTCCCAATAGGCTCAGGCAGCCTTTGAGATGGAGGAAACAACAGCAAAGGAAGTTTCTGTCGCTGTTCTGCGTTCTCCCCCTTTTTACCTAACTTTTCTCCACGCTGAGCATTTCCTGGCTCCCTGCAGGGAGACATCACAGGAATCAATCAGATGTCTGCTGCCATTAAAGAAGTGCCACAGACGTTTTTCTGGAGCCTCTGTTAGAGTGGGTTCTAGGGTTTTGTTTTACTTCTGCAAATGCTTCTCGTAGAAGCACCCCTCGGCCCCCCTTGCTAACAAGACCTTGCCATGTAAACCCACTACAATCTCACATCAGTGACAGGGTATGCTGGCAGTTCTGGCATTTCCCAGTTCCCCTGCTTAGAAGCTGGAGAAATCACCCAAGATCAATGAATTTTGGGGCAGGTCCTGCACATGTCACTTCTCCAGGCTACGAGTGCAGCAAGAATGAGCTCTTGGTGTTGCAGTGAAACTTAGCACTACGACTTCCAGTCTCTGGTCACAGAAACAGAAAATTCATGATGGGAAAAAAAAATTATAAAAGACAAAACAAAACCCCCAAATGCCCCATCAAGCAAAAAGCTCCAAACTATTCAGAAAGGCCCTGCTGTTGTACTCTGGGTTCAGTTTGTGATTTCCAGGCAAACACTTGCAGCATTTCTTATTTTTTGCTTGTAAGGCAACATTGCTCTTCAATTTTGCCCATCGTTTTGCTCAAAGCCCTGCTTTTTGCCCTGAGGACAGTCTGTGGCCAGGCTGATTTATGAACTCCCAAATACACCTTAAAAAGCTCCGGGGCAGAGAAAGACATCACAGCGTTAAAGTCCAGCCTGTATCATAGTCACGCTGTCCTAAGCGAAACAGAGAGGAAAGGGAAAAGCAAAATTAGGGAAGGAGAGGGATGCCCAGAATGAAGCGTTAACTTTTCACATCAAAAAATCCTCACATCCTTGCCCTGGCATGGTCCTGCATGGAAAAGCAGAGCTTCAAAAAGTCCTAATTCCTCCTGTGTTTGCTTTCTTAGTGCAGGTGGATCAGGCTGTCCCGTGCCTGGTGCAAAACAGAGCTCGGGAGCTGCAGGATGCGCGGCTCTGGTACCCCTGGGAAAGGCTCTTTGCTCATTGCTGTGCTCCCGCTGCGCTGGCGGGCGTGAATTGGATTTGTGACGGGGATGTGGTGGTGCTGCTGGCCAAAATCCCAGCACAGCCGCAGCCTTGGAGAGAAGACAGCAGGAGGATGGACGAAGTTTGCCTTCCAGAGCTCCTCCATCAGCTGGCCGTGGCACGGGGCAGAGCGGCTGCTGCATGCACCCGTCCAACCCATCCCCTGCACAATGGCACACGGGGGACAGCAAACAGCACCATGAGCCCCCCAATCTCCTCCACACCCCAGCCCACCCTTAGGGTGCAAACAACCTCTCTTTCCATTTTGGGGGGTGCTGGAGGCCTGCTGACTGGTGACCCCTGGCATCCTCTGCAGCAAGGAGCTCACAGCCCACAAGCTACCATGGGGACAGACTCCATCCCAGGCAGATGGGGCTTGGGGACATTTGTCCGGCACCTGCTGCAGTTTCTTCACCCCGTTGGCCTCACTCTGTCTCTTGGGGGATGTACACAAATGTCACAACAACTCCCAGTTTTTGGAGCAGGCAAGTGAAGCGGTGAGCAGGGGGAAACTGAGGCACGGGGCTGCTCTGTGGTGCCCTGAGGGCGAGAAGAGTGGCAGCACAGGGGGGAATTATCCATACCTACATCGGGTCGGCGATGCCAGCAGCACCTTTGACAGACAGAGGGATGTGCCACAGAGCCAAAACCAGGGACAGCACGGGGAGTGGAGGAACGTTTCTGCCCCCCCTCCCCACTAAACCCTCCTGGGAGATCACAGGGAAGGAACTATCCCCCTTTCTTCAAACCCCCAAGTGTCCCCACCTCACCATGCTCCTTGCCTGCAATGTGAGCAGGGTTTCCAGCAAGATCTGGCCCTGCAGAGCCCCCCCACTGCTCCCCAGCTTCACTGCATGCAAGGGGCACATGCCAGAGCATGGGAGCTCCCCCGACCGGTGATGCCAAAAAGGCCGGGGGCTGATGCAGCTCACCTGGCTTCCAACATGTCTTTAGGGGGGGTCCCAACATCACACCCCCACAGGCACCCCCGAGCCCCCCTAGACCATCACTCTGGGGTCTTGCCACAGCCACACCAGCAGCGTTTGCTGGGAGCAAGCAGAGGATGAGGAGGATGAAGCAGGGCTGGCCCGAGGCAGCTGCGCCGAAATAAAAGGCACGAAAGTCTCTCGCCCAAAACTACAGGAAAATTTAATTACCAAGGACAAAACACCATCTGTTTGTGTGGACTGTGACCTCATGCTGGCCCCTGGCTTTAACAGCTCTTAAATTAGCATGTTTGTTAGGGGGTATTAGCTGTTTGACATCAGGGAAGCTGTTCCCAAGGGGGCGAGGGGGGACGGGGCGGTCGCGCACCAAAACGCATGCCTGGGCAGCGTGGCGAGCTCGGAGGCGGTGGGGCAGCAAGGATCAGCCTGGAAATGCACGTCCCCCGGGACCTCAGCTAGCACACGCTGATAGGAAACATCCCCCAGCACTGGTAAAAGCCACTTTGGAAGCAAGGGTCCCTTTTGAGCACAGCCTCGGGTAGAGGTGAAGAGCTTTGGCGATCCCAAAACCAGCCGCTGCCAGCTGAGCTTGGGCACCAGCCCCTGCTTGGGCGACAGCCTCAGCTCTCAGCCTCTTTCCAGATCCACAGCCAAAAGGGAAAGAGAGAACAAGATGTATGCTCCGAGGAAGATTTTGCAACTGGAAGCCAGCAATTAAATAAATACTCAATACGGGGGAAATTTGGTTAAAATCAAATTTGTTTCCAGCCCTGCAAGGGAGGGAAAATGCAAACACTGGTACCAAGCCCAGGAACAGATTTATTCCCCAAGTGATGCCAAATTGGGCATGTCCTTTATTTCTTCCTCATGGTTTACAGGGTTCAGTATCCATACTACCTTCCTACCTACCAACACAGGCTGCAGCAAGCATGGTCTGCAGTCAACCAGGTTATTTGGGAGAAAAAACAACCCATAAGGGAGAGGCCCCACTTAGTGAGATCCCAGCAGCTTTTTCCTTCAGCACCTTTTCCTTCAGTTCTGCAAGCTCTGCTCCTCTCTGCCAGCCTTCCTCTCCTACCTCTGTGCCCCCAGAGGGGGTTCGAGGAGCCAATGTTCAGCCACTTCCAGCTTTCCCAAGGAAATCAATCCCTTGGTGAAAAGGGGCCAGTGATACGCATACTGTCTCTGGAGGCTGACCAAGGGTCTCTCTGAGATGATGCCCCCCAAAACAAGACTTGTACCTATGCCTGCAAGCCCCAAACTCAGTGGCAAAATGTGTCAACCCAGATCTAAGACTGTGTTAACCATGAGAAAACCAGAGCCACGTTTCTAACAGGAGCACACCAAGCTGCCTGCCCCACGCACTGTGCAACGCAGAGCTCGAGCTCCGGAGGAGAGCACGTATGGAGAGCAGCAGGGAGGAACTGGGAGACCTTGCAAAGAGAGGATGTGCAAGGAGAGCACGTTACACATCCCCCTGATATGGCACGGAGCCCACAGGACCTCATCCCTCCTAACCGAGAGCTCTTTCAGGAGTCGTCATCCAGGGCCAAGTCCTCTGCATCCATCACAACACAAATGACCGGGGCGCAGCTCTCACCGCCTCTCCCCGGGAGGAAGGAAAAAGGCAAAGCCCCAGCGTGAGGCGGAGGGGACGGGGCCTGATCCAGCCCTCTCCCTGCGGTGACCCCATCCCCTCGGCGGCCCCGCCACCGCATCCGGCCCCAGGGGCCGTCCCCTACCTGCGCCGCACTTCCAGCAGCTTCGTGGCCGGCCAGATGCAGACCATGTGTGCGCTTTATCTCCGGACCCTTCCTGCAGGCTCCAGAGCCTTCCACTGCAAAAAAATAAAAATAAAACCCAACCCCACAGCCGAGAGTCCCCGGTGGCCGCCAGCCCCTCTCCAAAACTCTGGCTCGACGCGATCCGCCTGGGTAGGGTTTGTTTTTTAATTAGAAAATATTCATCAGCGTTTAAAAATGAAATAATAATAATAATGAAAAAAAAAAAAAGTGTCAACCAGCTGGGGCTGCAAAAGCCGTGGCGTTTTGGCTCCCGACCGAGCACTTTGATAGAAAGGCTCCTTGGAAAACGCCATAGAAAATATTTAATTTCTCCCAAGGCCTGCATATGGGGCTCATCACTCGCGCATATTACACAGGAATATTCATGTGCGCTGGCCTCCTGTTACAGGATGACGAGGGTTCGCCGGTGCAGCATGCGAGAGGGGCTCCTTCCTTTCCCTTCTCTGTTCTGGAAGAGGAAAGTGCTGTGCTTCACCTTCAGTCCCCAGCCATTCCTCAACGGCAGGAAAAAAGGGAAAGGTGCGCCAGAGGCTGGTCCGCTCGCATCCACCAGCCTGCTGCGCTCGCTTCCACTGCCACAGGGCACTGCCACGGATGGGCAGCAGACAAGGGGAGTGCATATTTCTGCCCTGGTTTTGCTCCTTTCTCATTGCCACTCATGTTCCCACCCTACCTGGATGGAGGGGCCCATCAAACCCCAGCTCTTAAGCACACACGTGAAAAGGAGTCATTAAAAAAATACTGAACTTTCCAAACAAAATTTCACAATGAGTAGTTTGTTCCCAAATAACACTGTACTCACACATGCACAGACACACTCATTATCATTTTTTTGTGTGTTTTTTGCAATCCTTCCCAACCTGAGATGAAGTTTGGTGCCAGGTACTTTCCTAGGCAGGGTCAGCTAGATCTCACTAGGAAAACAAATATTCCAGGAAAACAACCAAACAAACAGAAACCCTTAAAGCACATCTGGAACATTGTTATTGTTTTGCGGGCTCTGCTACAAGATGGACATTGGTGATTTCTAGCAAAGGGCCATCACAGCAGTCACAAAGCACATGGGGATGAGGAAAGGTTGAGAAACATGGCTTGGCCAGCCTGGAGAAGGGATGGATTTGGGGGGACCTAACAGCAGGCTGCCAGTGCTTGTGGGGAGGTAATGGAGATGATGAAGACAGACCCTTCCAGGCTTGCCACAAGGAAGACATTTCCCCATGGGGACAGTCACACACTGCTGTGGGATCTGTAAGAGGTTGTGGGATCTCCAGCCTTGGAGTTTTTCAAGACCTAGACGGGCAAAGCAAACCGGTCTGAAATCGGTATTCACCCTGCCTGCAGCAAGAAGCTGGGCTGGAGACCTCCCAAAGTCACCCCTAGCATGGATGGCTGTAGGAATACACCATCACCAGGAAAAATGAAACTTAAAAAGGTCTCCCATGAATTCTGGGAGAGGGACAGCTCAGCTCCATGCTCCTTTCAAACACGTGCTTCTGTCCAACAACCCAGCTAGGTCAGTTTGCATAAACCTGACTGGCTCTCTGAACACCACCTTGGATGGAGACTGCGGTGCTGCACCACGGCAGGGCACAGCCCTGACCCTGCGGGGACGGCCGTCTTCCCCACCTCCAAACCTCCTCCTGTGGGGAAAGGCTCTCCTGACACCCGTAAGTGATTAACGAGCGGCCAGGCTCGTCAGCACGCATGCTGCGTGCATGGGTGCTTGCGTGCGTGCGCGCTGCTCAGAGAGACTTGGCAGGGGTGGGGAGGTGGGGGGAAGCGCGCTGACAAGCAGATGATTAATTGAAATGCAAGGGGGAGGAAAAGTAACGTCCGCTGAAACTATCAGCCGGCGCGAGCATGGGAAAGAAATTCGGAGACACCGTCCCCATCCCCTGCTCCGCACGCATCGCGCCTCCCAGCCCGGAGCTGCTCGCCAGTCCCTTCCTGGCTTCTATTTTTGCAGGTGCAATTTCATACTTGAAAATAACCATGCTGCACACGCACGTATATTTCTTCCTCCCCGGCCCCCCGGCTCATTGCATGCGGAAACGGCAGCGATGGGAGAGCGAACCTCCTGGCGCGCGGCGCACGGCAGCAATTAGCCATCCGAGCGCTCGTTACCCTGCACCGCTGGGCGCAGGTGCCCGCAGCCAGGGCTCTCTGCTCCTCCTGCACCACTCGTGCCTTTCAAGTGGGCACGGGCTCGAAAACACACACGACATTACTGCTTTGCACCAAAATAATAGTAATTGTAATAAAAAAGAGGTAAGTGATAAAAAAGGCTGAAAACTCAAGCCTGGCTCAGCTCCGAAACTCTGCTCAGAGTCTGTAAATTATATCCTAAGCAGAGCTGGCGCGACTGCACCATCAGCAAACAGGGAGACCGAGGTGGAGAAGGGGGAGCGAGCTTCTGTTCCTCGCCTCGTGCTAGCAGGCTCAGCTTGGGTCACCAAATAAATCGCATTAAGACATGCAAATGGGTGCACGCCGGTCCCCAGCATCGCTGATGGGCAAAGCACAGAGGGGAGCCCACCAGGTACTGAAGGCAGGACATGTCACAGGAGAGGACCCTGAGCTTCAAAGCCCTGGGCTGAAAAGCCCGGGATGTGATCTCGCTAGTGGCCTCTAGATGCAACTGTAGCACAGACAGTAAATCACGGCAGTGGTGCCTTCTGCCAGCAAGCGGGCTCTTTGCTGCCGTGCCAGCTGGGCACTGAGCATGGCTTTATGGAGCAGAGAACACTCCGGGATGCCCATGGAAAGGAGATCCACGTTGGGATAAGCCAGGACCCAAATTTAGGCTAGCCTGCACTCAGGAAGCTGATCCCCAGTCGAGAAGACCAGTTTGGAGAATTGATCTGGGTGCGTTGTTCTGCATTTTGCTGCTCAGGTAATGACAGGAGCAGTGCGCGATTGCATCGGAGGGCTTCGTGAAACACTTGTACGATTGACATGGTTTAACAGACTGCTGTTTATGAGACAGAGCAGTATTTAAAAGACACATTTCTCTCAGAGCCGCACATAAAATTTGATAGCTAAATAGCTGTAAATGCTACTGAAGGCTGACAACTCGAAGAGGAATAGAGGGTCTGTCATGCGGAGTATCCGCCAATACACCCGGCCCCGCAGAGCCGACGAGACTTCCAGTCTCATAAAACCTTTTTTATATTGGAAGTGAGAATTTGTGCAGCGCATATGAACTCTCTTTTATTGGGCTGGTGTGATGCTGAGAAAATGCAGTTAAAGTTGTACGAGTCCTCCTTGGAGCGCTATTGGGGCGCCTATAAATCAAAAGCTTTATCCCGGAATGTGTTTACTAAATAAACCAGCTTTAACTCAGCTCGTGTGAGCCGGAGGGTGCCATTTGCACCCCCGTGCCCCCAGCTAGCAGCTGCAGCCTGGCTGCCTCCCCTGCGTCTGTCCAGCCCCCAGTGCCTCGGGGCACTCCCTGCAGCATCCTGGGCAGGATGGGCGCAGACGTGCCCTGGGTACCCGGTGGAAGCAGATTATTTCCCAGCCTCCACAAAGACCTGGCGCTCTCCGGCTGGGGAGGAAGGTTTGGGCCAGCTCCCTTATCCCCCAAAGACTCCTAGATCTCCACTCTACAGCTGCATTAATTATTTCATCTCAGTCTGGCTTCCTCATTAAGCTAACCTAGACGTCCCGCGTCTGAGTGACAGCGAGCTAGTCTGCCAGGACCCAAGCCAGCAGCACTGGAAGCCATAGGTTTGATGTGATTTATGGGGACTAATATTACACATATCTCAAACACGCAAGCTTCAGAGGACCTGAGGCTGCCGAGCGGAGTGGGAGGACGGCAGAAAGCCCACGCAGAGCCGGCAGCGTGGAATTCAGACCAAGCCTGGATGTCGGCATCTCACCGGTGCTCGTCAGGGAGGGCCGAGCCTCACTGCTGGCCCATTTCCCTGGAAGATGCCCGTGAGCCACGGGAAGCCCCAGTGCTGCCCTATTCCACCTCTGGCAGCAGACCGCAGCGTGACAGCAAACATCTGTGTCTGAGCAGGGGCTGGCAGCGTGGCTGAGCCGCTGGACAGCCCCTTCGCCCCTCTCCACCGATGTGGCTGCGAGCTCAGCTAATTTCGGTATCAGGTTCCCCTTGGGATGTCTGGCATCTGTGGGCTATAACAACACTGCTTCGGGGCATTAGGCAGATCCTCTTTTTCCGACACCGCCAAATCCAAGGCTTTTGTGCGAATCCGCTGCATTTTGCCTGCTCTGCAAACAAGTGTGTATAAATGCAAGGCTTCAGCCCCCTGGAAGCCTCCAGGGAAAATTCAAAGCAATGAAGAAATATGAGTTGCTTTTCTATGAACCCATCAAAAAAGGAAAAAAAAACACCCTGAAAAAACCCACATTACTTTTCAGCCCAGTTTTGCCAGCAGTACAGGTCTTTTTCCCACAGTCTAAGGAATCAACACATTTTCAAATCACTCCTGCTTATGGTATTGAATATCAGAACATGATTGCCTTTCATTCAGCAGCTGTTTTGGGACACCGGGGGAAAAGGCAGGCAGTCCAAACTTTGCAAAACACAAGGAAAGGGCTTGATGCATTTAAAAACTAGTTGCAAGCAGTGGAGAGGGAATGGAGAGGTCTGCAAGGGGTGCGTGTGGTGAGGACGGTTTGGGGATGAGCAGGGTAGAGAGGCGCAGAGTTGGGAGCAAGTCCTGGAGGTGAGGAGCTGGGAAGAAGAGGGCTGCGACGGAGGGGTTGGATGAGAACCTCCCGTGGGTTCCTTCATGTGCCTCACACTGAAAAACAACCCAACATGGCCAGCAGCAAGTCAGATGAGAAAGGGATGGAGCAGCATAGCTGCTTTCCACAGAAAAATGAGCCTTTCTGGAAAAAAACAGCCCGGCACAGATGCCAGTGCCCTGGATGCTCTCCTGGGGCTGAGCAATGATGGGAAGGAAGCTCTCCTGTGTGCCTGCACAGGGCAGATGTTCCTAAATCCCTGCCTTGGTGCTGGCTGATCCCAGAGAGTCCCCCTTGGGCATGGGACACCCCAGTGGCACCCCAACCTGTGTCATGGTCCCACAGGGTTACCTGAGAGGTGCACACAGGATGAGGCAGTGCTGCCTCCAATCTCTCTCTCACCCAGCTGGTCCAACCCCCCCGAAATACAGGGGGTGCCAGCATCCTTCCACAGCCCCACCTTCCTACCACAGCACCGCTCGACTCCTTCAGCTCAGGCTCCTTAGAAGAATGCAGGGGTGCAGGCTCATTTTCCCATGAGAAACAGCATTATTGCCTGATTTACCCACCTCCAGCCTAATGTGTGGATGCCCAGCATCTCTGTGCTGCTGCTGAGGAGTGGGCAGCTCTGAAAATAAAACCAGCAGCTCTCTCCTCTTCCTCTCTGCCCAGCCTTGCCCTGGGGATAATTACACCACAGCAGTGCCAATGAACAGGGCACTTGCTGCTCTCTCTTCCCACTCTTCAAGGCAGTTATTTAACCTCGCTGAAGCAATGCTATTATCCCATTTCACAGATGGGGAGCTGCAGAGAAGAAATTCAACCCAGGCTCAAGGTGAAGGAGGGAACCTGCAGGGGAGGAAGGCACTGAACCCTCCCTTGGCTGGCAGCATCCTCTGCGTCCTCTGCACATCCCCGTACCCTCTGCACATCCTCTATCCATCCTGGTGCAGTCCCAGCAGAGGTGGGGGTTTAGCGCATTAAAACGATACCAAATGGAAGGAACAGCAACAGGCTATGGAGGATTGGCTAAAATAAGTTTGTTCTAAAGCACTGGAAGGAGAAAAGCTCTATTTTCCTACAGGCTTGTGCCATGTAATCCCTCCATGCTGTCAGCAATAGCTCTGACCTCCTGCTCATGCCACCTGGAGGTGAGGCAACCCAAATCCCAGGGCTTGCCAAAATGGGGGCACTAACTGGGGTCTGCCTGGTGTCCTTCTCTTGGAGATGCCTCCCTGGCTGTCAAAGCTGGCTATGTTCAGCTGCCAGGATCGTGAGCCTTTGTGGGGAAGGCTGACAGCCCAGCAGACCATAGGAAGGGGACAAAAAGGGAGGGGAGATGGGGAGAGCCAAGCCCAGCAGGTATCAGCACCGCATGGGGATTTGCAGCCATCAGCCTTGGCTGAATGTCCCCGGTGATGTCCCTGGGAGAGCCCTGCTACCACCTGGGGAGAGGAACCAGAGCTGGGCATCTCGTCCCCATCCCAGCCAAGCTCTGATCTCCACCTGGCCCTGCAGCGTGGCAACAGAGCTGTCGTGCCACCAGGTAAGCAAAGAGGCAGGACGGCCAGGCTGCTCACAGAGACAAAGTGCCTCTCTCCTTCCTCCCAGATTGCAAGCAGATGTGTGCTTAAATTACCTGCTGCTGACTGCGACGCTTAGCAAAGAGCCATGGTCTAGGAGCAGAGCGAGGAAAAATGTGTGAAACGAATGAGGGGAGGATTAGCAGGAATTCAGGCGGCTCTGGAAGGGCAAAGTGTCGCTGTTGCAAAAAAATGTCACTTCCTTTGCAAAACCTGGCTGCCCTCGGAGGGAATAAACCTCGAGCCGAGCCTGTTGGACCCAGAGGGAAGCAGATCCCCTTTGGGAGATGAAATCCTGCCCCTGGTGAGAGTGGAGAGATTGGGAAGAGCACAACGCCACGGGGCACTACAGGAGCAGCCCTGGTTGCATTGCACAGGGTTTCTTCCTATTCCAAAGAAACCCTCCAAGCCTCAGCACCCATCTGCATGCGTGGCTGTGCACCCCAGCCCCAGGAGGCTTTGAACAGCCCCCAGAATGTGCTCCTGCAAGCATTCACCCATCCTCACACACCTTCTCCAACACCTCCTGGGCAGCTGCAAGCTTGCCCCATGCCTGGAAGAGCAGCCAAGCGGGGGGGGATGTCTTCCACCTCCCTGCAGCATCCCATGCAGCAAAGCAACATTTTGCAGGCTGAGCCAAGCAAATCTTGCTCTCGGCAAGACCTTGGGGGTCCCACGTGGCGTCCCGCTTCCCGGCACAGCTCGGCGGCTGGAGCAAAGAGCGGAGTCAGAGCCCGGCCTGCAGAGCACTGCGCCGGGTTCACGCACGGGAAACAGAGGATCGGAAATCTCCGAAGCACACAGCTGGAATCCACACCCCTGACCGTGTTTTTGTGAGATATCACGTACATTTTTTTAGAGCTATCTGGAGAGGGATCTGCTTTAGAGCTGCCTGGTCATGCTGACCGGGACCTTCAAGTGTTCCCTGTCCCCCCAGCCCGTGCTCATCTGTTGCCTTTGCCCTTAGACCATGAAATTATTTAAGGACAGGATTACACGTCCTGCCCCATGTCCGTTCAGCATCAGGGACATAGGGAGGGGGATAGAAAAGGACGTGCCACCCAGAAAACTCCCTGTGGGATACCATGCACCAACGCCCTGACATGGTGGTCCTCAGAAACTCTAGGGTTTCTCTCCCCATCCTATTTAGAGCCTCAGAAGATCACCGCAAGGGGAAAGCCTGTGAGCAGCCGTAAGATGCTGATGTGGTACCAAGAAGAATGGGAACCCCGGCAGTGCTCAGCTCCCTCCAGTACCACAAATCTGTTGTCTTCTCCTTTCAGAGCTCCTGCAACAGCAACTGTACATTTGTCAGCTGCTTAACTACGGGGTCTTTCTTTGCCCTGTTCCACACACTAGGCTCCTGAGCTAAAAACCTACCTTAAAGCCCAATTTGAAATTAAAGACCCAGCCTGTCATAGCATTACATGTTGGCCAATGTTTTGCAGGCAGACCTTCCCCTCTTTGCGTTTCACAGATATTTGCAAGAGGGGTTTGGCCGCATCCATACCCACAGAACAGATGTTTTGGGAGCTTCCCTGGTAAAAAATGGTGCCAAAACCTAGCAGATCCCATGCCCAAAAACACACACATCAGTGACCATCCCCCCTTTCAGCAGCACTGGGGGGTGGTCGCTGATCTCAGCTCCCCCTCTTCACACCCCCTGGCCCTGCTCTGCCAGGCTCTGCGAGTATTTTGGGGAGAGCCCAGGAGCCCTCGCTGCCCAGCCTCCCTCCCACAACGAGATGGGAAACCCATTAAACGCTGCAAGCAACGAAGCCTCCGCTGCTGCTCCCCGGGGGCGCTTTCACAGTCAACTTGAGGAAATTGTTCCTGATATCCAGCCTAAATTTCCCTTTGTTGATTTTCAGTTCAGCAGCGGAAAGGTGGGAGCTTTAATGAGACAAGCGGGGCCGCTGCAGGGGAAGGAGCCGTCAGTTTGAGCGAGGCAATGCACAGAGCTGTGGTTTAAGTGGAGCAGCTATTGCGAAAATCCCAGAATCCTGCAAACTTGGGATGGAAAAGGTCTATTAGCTTTCCCAATGGACTAACGCGAGATTGTTCCCCCATTTTCTAATGCCTCTCCCAGTCCAGCTATTTGATTGGGACCAGAGCTCTGCAAAAATGTGACGGGCTGGCTCTTTTTAAAAAATAAAAAAATAAAAAAATGAATTGCTGCATGTGGAATAAAATTCTGGGCTTTATGGACAGATTTTGCAGCTTCATCCAAGGGCAAATTTTTTTGCTGGTTGTGAAGCCAATAACAGCCTTCACTCTTTTTTCCCCTTTACCTGGGGAAAAGGCTTTTCATCAGTGGTGTGCCTGGAATAATGAAGCTGGCAGGCTGCGCTGCACCAATGCAACTGGACTTCTTTGCCCAGCACAGAAACTGGGCTCCCTGCAGAAGAGCTCGACCGCGCAGAGCAAACCTACCACCAGCAGATGTTTGCCTTAATCGCATGCAGTTTTCTTAAATGTCAGGTGCCTGCATGGCAGCAGAAGGGCACTTTTTCCACTCTTGCTTTTACGGCTTGTAAAGGCAAAACGGCCGCACGCTCCCTGGAAATGTCAGCTCCGTTTTCCTGAGGACCTGCCATCTGTCGGCACGCTGCCTGCACCCGGAGAGGAGAGAAGAGAAGAGGAGAGGAGAGGACAGGACAGGACAGGGCAGGAGGAGGATGCACTTGGATGCTGAGGGTTTTGCTTCTGTGTCCCCAGCATCCCAGCAATACACTTGAGAGATAAAGCCTCAGCACAGCCCCAAGAACAAAATGCATGCGGTGGCATGCAACAGTTTTGCCCCTGCCTTTCATTTCCTGACACTGGAGCACTGATCTGAGGCAGGACCGGGTTTTCACCCAAAGATGTACGGGAACTTCAAGACCACGTCTGTGCCAGGGTTTGTACAGCAGAAACAGCAGGGAAGGGGCCAGGGCAGAGGTGCAGCACCGCTCCCTGCCCTGCCTCTCTGCAGCTCCCCAGGTCTCTGCTGACCTTGAGGGAAAAGCTCGCTGCGGCTCCAATAATGACAGGCTGCAAAAGCTTAAATAAGAGCGAGCCGTACCACAGCATAAAACCCCCAAACCCTAACCCCCCTGACGTTGGTGCAGCAGGAAAAAGAGCAGAGCAGAGGGGAATGAAATAGAGACTTTCTCCATCTCCTTCCTAAACGCCCCACGTTGCACGGTACATTGCAACTTTGGGATGTGGCAGGATACCAGCGGCAGTTTATGCAGTGCAAAACCACCTCCTCCGTAGCAGCTGAGATTTCAAGCGTAAGCTCCAACCTTGGTAATATTTTTTACATATTGAGTCACCACCAGCTCTGAAAATAACAGGGGAAAAGGGCTGGGATTTCAAAGACTTTAATGCCTGGCTGGATCCGCTGGGAGCCGGGACAGCCCAGCTGCCAGCCCACTGCCACTCTTCCTCGCAGCGAGTTTGAAAGGATGCGAGGCAATGTGAAGCTCTGGCATGGCAGCCCAAGAAAAAGAAGGATGAAGCTTTAAAAACCTGCCCTGATTTCCTCTCAGTGCTGGAGTGCCCAGGGCACAGTGGATGCAGCCCTCCTTTGGTAGATTTTACTGTGCAGCCCCGAGGCAAGAGGACTTTTAACAATCCAGCCCTTTTTTTCCCCCTTATGGAAAAAAAAAAAAAAAATCAGGTCAGGTTTTTGCCTGCAAACACCAACATCCCCAAAACTGCTGAGGGAAGAGGGGACCCAGCAGAGCTTTTTCCACTGGTGAGAGCAAAGAGGGGAGGACAGGTGGACGGGGAAGAGAAGGATTGCTCCTCACACACAACCCTGCTCCCTTCAGATCGCCCTTCAGCCTGAAGGTCTACCTCCCCAAGATGCATTCCCAGATAAATTATTCAATTCCCTGCTCTTCCCTTTCTCACATCAAGGGAGTAACTGTCTCTGATAGCCCTGATTCGCTAAATAAAACACTCCTTTGAAGGCTCCCTGCAATAACATTTGCACAGAAAATTGACATTCTTCCTCCTTCCTCTCAGCCCGCCGCTGTTTGTTTGTGAGTTAATAACTTCGACGCTCGGCTGAGCTATTGATCCCTCCTCAGCACAATCGTTCTTTTGGGTGCGAAATACACAAAAATAAAATAATGAGCTGGCAACAGCAAAATGAACTCGGCACTTCCGCAGGGCCCCGGGGCGCTGGCCTTGCAGGGGATGTGGCTCTTCCCAGCCCCAGCTGGACGAGGTTGGATTTACTTCTCCATCCCTCTCCTGCCCTCCTCATCCTCAGGAAAGCCACATTTTCGCTTGCAGGTGGAAAGCTAGCTTTTATAACCCCAAATTAGTATTTAGCATTAAGTATTTGCCACCCAGCCAGGGCTTTGTGGCACGATGATGCTCTTTCCCCTCTACCCCAGTAAAGCCCAGTGACATTTCCGATTTGACAGCTTTCTGCCGCAAAGTGTCACTTTGAACAAAATCAAACCGCTCTGCGGGACGGAGGTGATCCGGAGGAAATCCCAGAGGAAGCTATCCGAGCAGTTTGCTCCCACTTTGCTCTTTCAGCTGTGTGATATCGTCCTGGAACAAAGCCCCCAGGCTTCACCCGAGCCATCTTGATAGCGGTCGGTGGGGAGCAGCTCCCCCTGTGATACCCACCGTAATGAAAGCTGATGAAAGGAAACATTTAACAGCCCTGCACTGCCCTCCTCGTCCTCCTAAACGGCTCCCTGGCTGCCAGGGCATCGCAACACCTCTCCCCGGGGATCCTCGCCCATGCACCGACTTTGTGTTTTCGCTTTGCAATCTGCTCACATGCCTTCAGCTAATTGTTCTTCAGACTGCTCTTTTCAGGGGAGATTTTCATGGCAAACAATCAATTTTCCCAAGTTGCATTTTCCTTCAAATCCTTTGATGTCTGGGAAAATAACAGGCAACCTCAACACACGGCTGAGTATCAGGCGAGGGCTGGGAAGCACTAAGCGGAAATGCATTTAGTTGTCTGGGTCAAAAACCATTTCCTTTGTTAAATGATTATTATTGTTCCAAGAGGATTTCAGTGGGAATTGAGGGTGCTTAGATAGATGGATTCACAGGTTTGCTGAGCTTCTATAAGGGTCTCTATATCCTCCACCATAATTCTACATCATAACTTCCAACACCAATAACTCTTCTATGACTCCCAACAGATATTCCTGTGCCTTCCAAAGCAATAACTTCTCAATGAACTCCAGACCTGCCAAATCGACTGTTTTTCCCCCGCGGACGCCTGCTTTTTGGCCCTTCTCACAGCCCCCCTGGGAATCCTGACCCATTTACCTCTCCTTCTGGTTCCAAGCTGAGCGCAGGGGGAGATGAGATCAGAAAGCGATCTGCATCGTATGTCAAGAAATAGCTCTGGCACTAAAAGGTTGCAGTCAGCTCCCATTTTCCTGACTGCTCTCAGCAGCCCGGGATGCAGCCCGCGCTCCCGACCTGCTCGCACAGGCGGCTCCCCCAGAACCCTGCCATCCCCGAAGCTCCTCGGGTCGCTCCTTTCTTCCCAGCCCTACCTGAACACGGGTCTGAGCCCTTCTCAGGCCTCCCCTGGAGAAATTACTTGGGTTACTCGCTGGGGCTAGAGAACAAACACTTAAATAAGAAGTAAATTGCAATGCATTTCTCAGGTCACCAAGCCTCCAGGTTCAGCGTAAGAGCACAGAGCCGCTACCTTTCTGGGCACTTGATCTTAACGATGTGTTAATTAAGCTAAGGTTAGAATCACTCGTTACCTTATTATTTTTGTTTCTATCACAGTAATGCTCAGAGGCCTCAATCAGGAACAGCTTTTTTTTTTTTTTTTTTCCCTTTTTTTTTTTCCTCTCCTTTAAAGTCACAAATTATTTCAAGATCTGGTAAAAATAAATGCACAAAAGCAGGCTCTGCTCTTTTCCAGGGGATTTTGCTCTGCGAGGGAAGAAAGGTCTCTACAGTGCGTTTGAATCAAAAATGAACATATGCAAGAGGGGAAGAATGATACGCTTCAGAAGTTCCCCTTTTTTTGTTGAAAGGATTTCTCTTAAACAAAGAAAAACCCCACAAGCCTAATCGCATTGCACTAGGTGCTGCACAGAGCCCGTTCGTGTTGCAGAGTGAATATTGAGCAAGCTCCAAAGCTGCCCAAAGGAGGACAGAGGAAGGATAAGCGATTTGGCTCCAGTTTCGGGCTCTCCGGTTGCTATCCCGCTTGTCGACCTACAAAACTCCTCCAAAAGCTGGGGACAAGCGCTGCCGGCCACTTTTGGGTCATCCCCATCCCCTGTGCCCTCTCCAGCCTGGGTGGGTGCAGAGCAGGGTCCCATCCTTGGGGGATGCTGCTGCCCTCCGGGGAGTATCATTCCCACCTCTCTTGCTTTCCAGCCGGGGGAAAAACAACCGATAAAACCCCCTCAGCATTTCTGCAGGAGGGTGAAACCCTTCTAGCAGGGCGGACACCTCCGAGCATCGCGTCCAGACACGCATCTTGAGATGCTGAGGCCAAGGCGAGGAGCCCCGCTGGGAGCACAGGGCTTGCATTGCACCTCCCAGCTGCACCCTGGTGCCCCGCCAATGACCTGGGTTTTTAAAGATGCCATCACGCCCACGCTATCCAATTACTAGGAAACAATTAAGCTGACAGTGGACCTCACGATCACCATGGAAAAAGGGGAAAGGGAACCACCTGCTCAGCGCAGAGCCCGATTTCTGGGGATGATTTGTAGCCAAAAGGCACAGTTTTTGTCAAACAGGAGCCACGATTTGTTTTTCCTGTTGTTTTTTTTTTTCAACTAAAATCATCCTGTGCAGTTTCTGGCTCCCTTCTAAAACTGTTTGAAAATTTCATAATGAAACAAAAGTTCTAGAAGGCACTAACATTTCCCTGCCCTGCGCTGAAACTGTCAGTTCCCTTCACCTCCAGTGCTGCTATCCTCATTGGAAAAAGTTGGTTCTTTCCCAAAACTTAACCCTTAACTTTGGAAAACCTCTACGAAAAAAAAAATAAAAAAATAAGCCATTTGTGGGAGATAATCCATAGGAAAAAAGCTTCAGAAAGACTCAGCAGTGGTTAAATGTCTATTGCTGCTGTACCGAGGGCATAAAGGGCTCAGAAAAATGGGGTGAAACGGGACTTTTCTGCAGAGCACGGTGTCCCCCATCTGAGCCTGTCCCACCTGCGCTCATTTTGCAGAGGTCTGGCGGCACGAGGCGACGCAGGCACACACGCAGTGATTTATTCGGGGGCTCTGGCGTGGAGGCTTTGAGCAGGAAAGCACTGCACAACTGCACTAATTGTCTGCTGAACATCTGTCTCTCCCCTACTACCGCGGGGCCGGATGAGTCCTCCTGCATAGCCGAGGATTAGCACGGGAAAAAGATTTTGTTGACTGCGTGATTTTGGATGGGAGGAGGGAGAAAAAAAAATCCTGCAGATTCCCCTGGAGTGAAGAGTTTTAGGGGAAACCACTCAGGGGCAGGAGGGGAATTTGCAGTTGAAGCCAGGGAACTTGTTGGAACCAGCAGCGGGCACTTACCATGGACTGCAGGCACAGGCGGATTGAGCACCTTGCTCCAAACCACAGCGAGCAGCAGCATCAGTCCCCTGCTCCTCAAGTGACACAAGGACGTCTATTACCACCCGCAGGGTCCTGTCCTCCTCCCACCCAAGCCCCTCTCTCATTTCACCACATCCATAAATGAAACTTGGGAAGATTAACAGAGCAAAACTGCGGGGAGGACTGGGGTGCAGCTGTGCTCTCCCCAACCTCTCAGTCCACGTTTGGTGATAGGCACTGGGACTTGGAGCAGTGTCAGCAGGCACAGAACTTGTGCAGGGCTCCCTGCCTCTGGACTGCAGGTTTAAGGAGAGCTGAAGTGGCAAAGCCAACTCCATCGGTGGTTTTCCAGGGACTCCATTTACTCAGAAGGAAGGGGATTCCCTGATGGCACTGGAATTTACAGCTTTTATGGATAAACTGCTCAAAATAAACTTCAGGGAGGAGGAAAACAAGATGGAACTTTACACTGACAACCCACACAGGTGGCAAGGGCAAATGATCTAATACCAACCACACTGTGGGCATGTAAGAAAGGAGAAAGAAAGTTCAGCCTCGCCTGGTCTGCTTCTCCTTGCCCAAAAGGCTAGGAAAGGCCAAAAAATCATAGGGCTACCAAGTGCAGAGTGGTCCCTAGGGGAGGGTCTGCAGCCTCTTGGAGGACACTGGCATCTCCCAAAGCTCCCTCCATGGCCAGGGACGGAGGCAGCAAGGGAAGGGACCAGGACAGACTCCTGAAATACTTCACCCCCAAATAAACTGGAGAGCCTTCTTTCAGGACAGCCCATGGAAGGGACCTTGAACTTGAGGCAAATGAACTGGGTGGTGAGGTTGTGTCCCTCGTCTTCGCTCTGCATCCCACTAACCTCATCTCATGGGCGAGAGGAAGAGTCCGTCCATCGTTGCATGACAGCTGCCAACTGTGCTAACAAGGTTTGTGGAAACCCGAGTGCAAAAAAAGCCTGACAGAAGCCGAAAAAACAAACCAGCAAAGAGCAACAAATTCCCTGCTGTTTAATTAGTGCAAATGTCTTGTGAGCTGGGAATCTTTTTTTTTTTTTTTTTTCTTTTTCCCCCTCCAAGAACATCAGGGGCCAGAAACTCACACTGTAACGCAAACAAAACGTCCCTTAAAATCAACTGGTGCTTTTGGCCAAGAGAAAACTGTTGGGATTTCCAAATATGGCCCCTGGGAACATCAGCCCAAGCATTCTTGGGAAGCATCTCGGAGCCTGAACTGTCTCCCAAGAATAAAAACGTTCAGTCCAGCACGACAAAAGAGCCATCACATGACAATAACTATCACACAGGCGCACAAATTAAGCAATCAATCAAAAGTGCAATACCCCAGAAAACAATAGCGAGCGGTGCACATCATACCGGCGACGGGTGAGCAGACCTGACCCGCGATTGCCTCCCTTCACGCATGGGCTATTGTGTTCCCTTCTCCACAGACATCACAGCAAGTGGGGGTTTCTTTAGTTTTGGCCTTTTTATCAAAGCGTGGGGAGCAGAAACCTTTCTTGGAGAGAATACAGGTATCCGTACTCCAGCGAGAAAGCATTTGGTCTGGGCTCGGCCATGATATAAATCAATGGTTATTCCGCGGGGATGTGACAGAGCAAAAATTAGACGTAAAATTTGCCAGACGGCGAGAAACGAACTCAAAATCGTTGCCGTCTCTCTCAAGTCGGGGAAGGAATTCCTGCCTTAAAGGTTCAGGATCGCGTGCGTGTGCGTAGCTTAGCATAATGATGTCCCCTGGGCAAAAGGAGAAAGAAGAATATTTAAAGCCTCCCGCCACTTCTCCTCTTCCATCTATCTAATTGCACCCTGCTGCAAACAGACACCACCTCTGCCCCTCTGCACACTGAATTAGGGGCTTTGGGGACCGGCCACGGTGCCCTGATGGCACTGCCACCCCCACCCTGCAGCACCCGGGGGCCCCGATGCGTTCACGAGCAGCTCGGGCGTACGGCTGCGTGCTTGCAAGTGTATTTTAAAAATCAGACCCTGCTGGCAGGCAGCTCGCAGACAGCGAGCGGGGCCAAATCCCATGAATAAATTGCTTGGAGCGAGTGGTTTGACGCACCATTATTCATAACTAATGCAGTCCTAGTAAACAGAAAATGGAGGCCAAATCTGCCTGTATAGACGCCACTGACCTCATCTGTTTTCATCCTATTTGGTGAGTAAAATCAGAGCAGAGGAGAGCTACCGCCATCCTCTAAAAGGGGAAATGGATGAAAAGCACCTCCTGGTTTCCCTACAGCTAGGGGACGAGGTGGGAGTCTGGGCAGCGAGGATGTGAGCCAAAGTCATGGTTAGGGCAGAAACTTGGTCTCGCCACTACACGGACAACCAAAACCAAACCACCACCTCTCCAACCTCTTTCCTAGCATTACAAAAATCACTGCTTGCATGACCCACAGATAAAACAGAACCAGTGGAGGAGATGTGACATCTACACCCTCCAAAGAAGGATGCTCTCCTCCCTTTTCCCAGGAAGCACCTCCAAGCCATCACAGCGGTCAGGGTGCTGAGCTCCCACCCAGCCAAATGCCCGTGTCCCCCAGTTCTCCTCAGCTCTGTGGAGGTGTTTCCCCCAGCTGTGCACACCAGGCAGCCAGAAGGAGTCGGGCCATCAGAAGATGAGGCATGGGCAGTGGCAGGGGAAGTCCTCATGGGCAAGCACAGACCCACCAGCCACAACAACTATGAGACACCTGCAGCAGCTCAAGCAGAATGAGATCAAGCTGACAAAGCACATGCTTTGGACACCTAATAGGGCCCCGAAAGCCTCCTCCTGCTCCAAAAGCAGGTTGCTCGCTTTTTGGAGAGTAGGCAAGCTGCAGTGCACTTCACTGCCTTTCCACAGCCCAGCTTGAGATAGACAGTGGAGTTAAAAGTAAAACAGAAAAAAAATAAATAAATAACAACAAGGAAGGGAAGAGGGAGCAAGCAGCCACTCTTCCACCAGCACAGCGATTGTGGGCTGCCCGGTACAAACATCAGCCAGCTGGTTAAAGCAAACACAACTCATGTGGTTTCACACAGCAATGACCAGCAGAGTCACTGCCAGGGCATATTCATGAGCAGAAAACCCAAGTGCAGAAGGGAAGAGAGAGCTCCAAGAAGCACGGCTTTGCTGATGCTGATGCAGCCTCCAGAGCAGAAACTGCTTGCACGAAGCTGAAGGCTACAAACTAGGACATGGTTGTGCTGTTTCTGCTGTTTCTTCTGCTCTTTAAAATTATATTTATTTCAATTTGGGCAATACATAGTAAAATGGTGAACTTGGTTGTGATCACTCTTCCTTTGCTTCCTTTCCCAAATAACACAGTTTAAAGACATTTCAGCTGCCAGCTGCTTCCACTGTGAAGATCCCAGCTCAGCTCCTCCAGAATTCACCTTCGGGGAGAACTGAGCCATTGACCTGCAGGCTGCAACATTCATCTTCAGTGCAAAGGGAAATACTTCTGTAAATGACAACAAAAATTTATTGCTCTGTTTAGAAGTTACAGCCCATTAAAAAATTGCCCTGATCTGAATCATTGACTTCTCAAAATAAATACTATTCTTTCATCAATAAGCTCAAAAAATAAGCTAACCACAAAACCCTTTGGAAAAAAAGAAACATAAAAATGATATCTTTACACATTAATAACATCTATTGATCTAACTGTAAGCATATGTCCACATACATAATTTCACCATATCGCTCATCAATAATACTCTACACTTTTCGTATTAAACTCTGCTATTCCCATGAAACCAAAATCCTAAGTATTTTACTAAAAAGTCCCTTGCCATTTAAATGCACAATAGCTGCATTTGAAAGTATTAGCACTAGAACCATATTTAGTCACGCAGACCAATATTAATCATTCATAATGTGAACGGGGCAGAGTTGTAGGAATGTCAGAAAATAAAAGTGTTTGTATCTGTAATAAAAGCAACAGCATTTTCTCTACTGCCTTTCACTGCGCTCTTAATTATGTCTGAGAACCTGAATTTCATAGATGGCCAAAATGACATTTCTGAAGAAAAGGTATTTCACTCTGGAGCAGCAGATGGGATTATAAAATGCTGGCATGGGCCAGTTTCTTGCAGAGTGACCCAATATCGCCTCTGCAAAGAAGCGGCGTGCGTCCCCAGCCTGTTGGAAAGGTCTGAATGCTTTCTGCACGGAGGCAGCCTGCTGGAGAAGCACCTCGGTGTTTTGGATGAGGATTAACGTACTCTAATCTGTTTATTAATGCTTTGAAGAGGGCTGAGCAATGAGGAGGAAAAACTGGCAGATGACAATATTATTTAGGCTAATCAAGAACATGATGGATGGCAGAGACCTTCAAAGCCAGCAGCAGCACGAGGCAGTGAGGAAGCCCGGCGTGTTGATAAATGCACGGCACCGCTCGCTGCAAGGAGTGTTTTGAACTAATCACACACATTGCTGCAGTCTAAATTAGCTGAAACCGGCCAGCAAAGTGATGTCAGCCTTCGCTCTGCAGCCACTGCTCAAACAGCAAACAAAATGTTAGGTTATATATGAAGGCAGAGGATTATAAAATACGTGATGGTGTAAATCAGCGGTGTGGCCTGACCTGGAACGCTCCAATCAATTCTGGATATCCTGCATAAAAAAGACAGAGGAAAAGGGTTTCTGCTCAGAGACAGGCAATAAAAGCAATGAGATGTAGAGAAAGAGCAGAGTGCGAGACGGAGAAGTTGGAGACTGTAATGAAAAGGAGGCGGGTAAACAGGAAGAGGAAGGAGGGGTAGGGAGCAATGAGAGACGGCCGGTGAACGTTTCTCCTTACCCTCAAATATCAGGAGGGTAGAAGAGTCCACAAAACTGAAAAGGAAAGCCACTTGGGGTGGATTTATTTACACACGTGGGCTGTGCTGCCTCGAGCATCGCGCAGACCCAAGGCAAGAGCACAACCAAAACGCTCTGAAGGTATCTCAGGTGACCTGATGGCGCACAGTGGTACCAACACATCCTGGGGAACAGAGCAGGAAAAGCAAGGGAAATGTCACCACCGTGGCCAGCACGAGGTCTTGCAGACTAAAGCCACATCCAGCCAGGAGAAAACAACCTGCTCCCCGCAGGAGACCGGTCCCAGCTGGGCACAGCCAAGGGTCAACCCATGCCCTGCAGCAGGCAGGCTCCCTGCTACACCTCTGAGCTGTATCTAGGTGGTTATTGACTTGGGTTCTCTCTCTTCCCATGCCTCCCTCAACCCTGGGTGGGGAGCGTGGCTTCCAGTGCATCTTTAAGGGCAGCCACAGCTTGGGGTGGGGAAACTGAGGCAGGACACCCTGCCAAGTGCAGGGCCATTGGGATGCTCCTCCACACCATGCTCCCCACATCCTCCCTCTGCAGCCTAAAGCCCTTGCACGTCTCTCCATCTCTCCCCTTCCCGTTTTTCCGAGGCCCGGTGATTTCCCAGCTGATGAACACATTACCACCTCATTCGGCAACGCCTTGGAGGCGCTCACGTTTCAGGCCCCGGCGAGAAAAAGATGAAGTATGAAAATCCCTTTCCTTTCCAATCCAGTCCTCCCCAGCACTGGCCAAGGAGCTGATGCAAAGCGCCTCGGAAAACACACAGAAAACACCGGATGCGAGAGGCCGTGCCGAAGTCGCACCATATGCAGGTGTCAGGGAAAAAGGTCTCCTGTCTCCCACGCCAGGCTGCTATCTCCATCCCACAAAGCCTGCCCGACAGGGGCCAGGACCAGTCAGGGAAGCAGTGCAGGATGCGACCTGGCCCCCAGCCTTGCCTGTTTTAAACCAAAAGTCACTTTTATCCCAGGCACGACTGGGGAAAGTGTGGTCCCCTCTGCCTGCCCTTGGAGATACAGGCACAGGGGCAAGGCAACAGCCCAAAAGCATCTCCTGGTGGCATGTCTGTCTGCAAACAGCTGTGTTTTTATCAGAAATGCTGCAGTTAAAACTCATGATGCACCAACAGCTTTCCCTGCTTCCACTGCCAGTGGCTCTGGATGCCCCATTTTGGGGCATTATTTAGGAAAGCACGAGACGAGCACCCACAGCCATTGGAGAGGACCAATGCTCCTTAGGAAGGGTCGCTCACTCCTTTGCCATTTCTCTGGTCCAGGATGAGCAGGCTCTGCCTTGCCCACAAATGACCAGATCTTCCAAAGACACTTGGTCAACCCAGTCTCACAGCCACACAACACTGGAATATAATCATGCAGGCACGGCTGGCGCAAAAGAAAACAGGACAGAGGTTTGTTTAGCAGCGGTGGCCCAGTCCCTGCCCATTTGACATTTGCTCCAAACCAGTGAACTGCACGGCGTTTGAACTTTTGTTTAGACAGATAGGCCTGTGTATTTAGAAATCCTTGAAACTCATCCATCTGCAAAGACAGCAACTCCCGATAATGCAAAAGCTCCAGCCGGGATGCTGAGCTCAGCAGATCTCTCTACAAATGATTCCTATTAAAGTAAAAAATTACAATGCAAGCGTCTATTAGACAATCCAAGTCTGACATAAAAAAGGAATTAAAAAAACATAATATATTCATGACAGCCATCTTTATAGACCACTGAGGAGCCCAGACAAGGCAACAGGACGTGCATTCTTCATCGCCTGCCTGGTTCCCCAACCCACCCAGAGCAATGCACTCTGCATCCTGCCTGGCACAGCCATCCTGACGGGGTCTGCCCTGCTCCTCACCACCTCTGGCGATGAGACCTCCACCTCCTCACCCAGCATCACCCCTCCTGTGAGGAACGGTGCTCCTGGAGTGCAGCTTGAACCTTCTTCACAGTGTGACACCCAGGGTTCATTGCCCCAGGGACACGAGGGAGGATTTTTCAGGGACCTCTTTGCATCTCTGAAAGCTTATGGCACCTTTTTATTTATTTCCTTTCCAGCCTCAATGCTCCTAAACCACTGCCTTAGGGATGTGGGATGTGCACAGGTCCTGAGCTGATTGGTCCAGCATTATCAGAGCACCAAGAAATTCATCCCGAGCAATGGGTTTAACTACTGGTCCTGGTCCCACCAGCATGAGCAATGAGATATGGCTATCGGGGCCAAAGGAAAAGCCACACCATCCCAACCAGGAGCCTGAAGATGGGTGGAGGGGAGAAATCTGAAGGAGAGCCCTCCCTGAGATTTCTCCGGAGGGTGGGAATGCCAGGGGGAGCCTGTCATCATCGTGTCCTCTTCCCTCCTGGCACTTGGGCAGCAGAAACACGCTCAGCTCCCAGCCCCCAAAAGCCTAAACAAGCAGATTATCACGTTAACGCTTCAAATGTTTAATTTCCTGCTACGATTACATCGGGTTTGCAGCAGGAGAGGCGGGAGGGGGAACAATCTAAACCCCGAGCAGCTCCAGGAGCGCCGTCCTCCCCATGGGCTTCTGCCCCGCTCCCCGACCTGGGGGCTGGATGTGGCCAGGGAAGCCCCCTGACTGCCGACCTCTTGGGCCAGCAGTACGGTTGCCCTCCATCCCGCTGCTAAAATGAAAGGTCCCTTTGTTCGGCAGCTCCGGAGATCTCCACAGCGCTGCGGAAACATTTACCGCGATGCTAGAAAAACAAGGCAGCTGGTGTTTGCAGAGCAAAACGGTACCCGGTTGCAGAGAGGGGCCTGGGGGGAGCACGAGGAAGAGAAAGGAGAGAGAGGAGATGGGGTAGGAGGAGGATAAAAATAGTGGAAGCAGGGAGGAGAGTGGGTGAGAGTGCGGGGGAGTGATGGAGAGAGAGAAGGAGAGGTGAAAAGCGCAGGGGGGAACTGGGAGAGGTGGGGAGGGAAGGCGAGAGCACAGGAACGGTGGAAAGGCAGTGGGACAGAAAGTGAGGGCGTGGAAACGCAAAGCGGGAGGGAGAGCAGGAAAAAACTGCTCGGGAAGCTTCAAGCTGCGTGGCACGGAGCAGCCTCTGCCCCATCCATCAGTAGATGTGGCTGGCTGAACCTGGCAAGCTCATCCCGTGTGCAGGAGGTGGATGAACAAGGGAGCCCTGCAAGTGCGAGGTGGTTGCACAGCTCGGACCCATCCCTCCCCTTGCCCAAAGCCATACAAAAAAAGCACGGTGCTGGCTCCGTGGCATCCTGCTCATCCTGGGGAGGGGACAGGGCAGGGAGTGCCAGCTGCCCATGGGGCCAGGATGCTTTCTGCTCGGTGCCTTCCCCAGCAGCCACCCACAAGTGCCATTATTTATAGCTTGCTGCCTGCCTGCCCCCTCCACGCACCAAGCTCCTCTCGCCCTCGTGTGCAGGGAAGGAGAGGGAAAGGACCAAGCTTCAGGTCAGGGCCAGGAATAGCTGCCAGCGGCCAGAAATAGCTGGTGCCATGCTCGGCCCCGGTTCTTCGAGAGCCGCTGGATGGGAGCACAGTGTTTCCAAGATTTCAGCCCCAGCAAGGACGGGATTGATTTCTCCTTCGACTCATGTTCCGCCCCCGCTGCCCCCCTCAAGGCTGCTCTCCAGCTCCAAAAAAGCTGCCGGGTGGAAGGAGCAGGTGGGAAGGGCAGGAAAGCAATCCAGCGGCGGGGAGGGGACGACTGACCTCCGGAAAATGTGCTGGAAAAGCAAGCGAGGCAGGTCGTGAGGAGGGACGGGTTTCAGCACCTGCTGCCGCAGCCCCCGCCGCTGACCTGGGAAGGGGCGGCGCAGGGGAGCAGATTCCAGAGGATTTTGGCAGCGCACGGTGATCAGCGCGCACTCGATGACTCCTTCGGGTGCCTGCGAGGAGCTCAGCACATGAGATCAACGTGGCCGGCGTGCAAGGCACGGATACCGTCACGTGCGCCCGGCCATGCCCCCGGGGAGGCTGCGAGCCTCCTCCGCGCCCCGGTGCGAGGTGCACCAGCCCGCGTGTCCGCTCACACGTACAGACAACTGGCGCATCCAGCTCCCACCTGCAGGGCTTCGCTGGCTGCCTGCAAACCTCCCCGTGCCCACCTTGCTCCTCTGCCCCGAGGCAGGAGGCCCTCACTCTGGGTTGGCCATAAGGTTTGAAGAACGCTCCTCCATCCTCCGTGCGCCTTTTCCTCCAGAGAAGGCTCTAAGAACCCTCTATCCAAACTGAAACCAGCGAACAGCCTGATGGGAGGAATACCCTACTGCCCTCCCCTGCTGTATTTGCTTATCTCAGGGCTGTCCTCCCTGGTCGCTTGCTGTTTTTGGGTGCCGAGGAGAGCTGTGTAACCGCACCAGCGAGGAGCAGTGCAGGGAGGCTGCCGGCCCCCAGGAAGCCTCCAAGCCCAGGATGTGCAGGTTGGGGCTGCGGTGGTGGGAGGTCGTGCTCGCACAGATGGGGAGTGGGGAAGGGCCAGAAAAGACAGAGAGAATAAACAGAAAAATAAAGGATGCCCTAAGCAAAGAGTGGAGTAGGAAACACGTGGCGCTGGTTCAGACCTTTCCACCGTATGCAAAAATACATACGCATGCAGGTATTTCTGGGGGTGCTGGCACAGGGCTGGTGGACGTGCTTTCTGCAGGTGTTCCCCATCACCTCCAGCTGTCCCATCCTCCTAAGGTGGCTTCATTGCACACAGTGTGCAGGGTGGCCCTGAAATTTGCTCACTACTGGTGCCCCAAAGAGCTGGGCACTGCTTTGAGCACGCAGCAATCTGCGGCATGCACTCAGGGTGGGGGCAATGTGTGTCCATCTGTCCATGCAACACCAAAGCTGGGCCCAGAGCCCATCTGCTCCCTCCCCGACCACATCCAGGGACTGCAGGAGCTCCTTGAATCTCCTGCTTGCAACACACCCCTAAGCTCAGCATGTGGCTGATTGAGGACCTGTAGAGCAAAGGCTGAGCAGCATCAGCGCGAGGAGAGCCACGTCCCCGCGGGGCTGGGATGAGAGCAGGGAAGCGCCCAGGTTTGTGCTAGCAGCCATCTGGGGCAGAGCCAATCTCTCCTTCACCCCAGCGTGCAAACCTCAGCCTCTAGTTTCAGGGTGTTTTTTGTTTAGTAAGCTACACTCCAGCCTCGGAGGGCGAGTCCCTAAATAAGCCGAGTATTTTTGGCCGCTCTCCCTCCAGCCTAGGGCTGCCCTTTGGGAAGCGCACACCCCACAGCCCTCCCTGCCCTGGTAACTGAATAGGCTGCCGCTCCTCCGGGCCAGGAAAAGGATTACAGGACACACTTTAGGGCTTGAATTCACAACCTTCAGCCCTCTAGAGTGGCAGCAGCACCGTGGGGCTGCGAGCTCTGCGAGCTCTGCCCTTTGCAGCATGGGCACCCCGTGCTCGAGCTTTGGCTCTGATCCGGGGCAGAACCCAGCACCCCTCCGGGCCTCGGGCAGCTCACAATTAACTGCTTTGGAGGTGGCAAGGAGACAAATGACTATAATTTACAAATAGACTTTATCTCAAAACGAGCGCCTTACCAACACCTATTGATTTCCGCTCCCCCTCTGGAGAAGTCTCTGCAATTAAGTTGTCACATCCCTAATACCCACGTAAAAATGAGCCGGCACCAGCGGCTCCCAGAAAAACTCACCCGCGCAGGATTACGAAACCCAGCTGCTGAGCTTCCTTTTTACCCCAGAATTAGCAAGAGTTCAAATTTATCTCGCTGTCAGGTGGCAGAGCTTTTATCTCCATGGGCAACGCAAGGGGGAGAGCAAGTTTCTTGGGCTTGTTTCCTGCTGATGAGAGCACTGTAGCTGTTGCAGAGCTCAACCCCAGCTCCTGGCACAGAGGTGAGCTCGCCAGAGAGGGGATGCAACTGATAGCACCCCACCACCCTGGGAGTTTGCATGGGGATGCCATGAAAAACCTGAAAACCCTGAGCTTCTGCATTGACACCCAGCCCCAGCACAGGGGGGGGACAGCGGAGGGCAGACGAGGAGAGAGACAGCACCAAGAAAAACAGCAGCAGGTGGAAAAAAAAGCTCCAGGAGCGACTACGGTGCGGGAGATTAGGAGCGGATCTATGAGATTTAACAGAGATCGGGGAGCCAGACCCAATTACATGCCACACACTCCATCCACGAGTGCCTGGCTGCGGTTCATGTCACTGACACGGCGTATAGATTTGATAATTGCCGCCGTGCAGACGGGATAATCTCCCCCTTGCCACCTCCTGGCCCCGACGTCGCTGCAGCCGGCGCAGCAGAGCCCTGCACCGCTGTGTGGAGCTGGGAAGATGCACGCATCCAGCCGGGCACTCAGTGGTGGTGCTGGGCACTGGGAGCATCCCACCCCTGCGCCTCCTTGCAAGGGAGAACCCTCCACCGTCCTCCCGGTGAAGCCCATGTCATTTATTGATAGTGTCCCCTTGAGGCAGGCAGGGGACTATGCATGAGAAACACTCTGCTAAGCATAATAAAAGCGAGGGGAAAAGCCACGCTCATAAAACACCACGGAGGAGAAGCTGAGAGGGGGCCACGGCTTGCTTTGTCACCTTTGTCACCCTCTGCCGCCCCAAAAGACCTCTCAGCACTGAGATTGTTTTACTCGTGGTGGGACACCTGGGTGCTTCTTGTCTGCTCCCCACAGGACAAAGTGTCCCCCAGACCCCGACCAGCCAGGCTGGGTCCCCACTGCAGAAGGAGGGTGGCAGGCGAGCTTCTTCCCCCTCGGGAGGTGGCAGGGAACGTCCATCAGGCACCTGCCAGCAGGGCCAATTCACTTCCATTTGGAAAATTAAAGAAATAAAATGAATCGTTTTCTTAATTTGAAAGGGTGGCAGGAAGCAAATAAGCCTTGGGTCGCTGCCAGCGCTCGGAGGTCTGCTGCTGCTGGCTTGGCTGCGGGGTTTTGCTGGAGGAGATGCCAGCCACCTCTCCTCCTCTCCCTGCGGGGCCCAACAGTCCCTACCTGGGGGCTGGGAGGGCTCCCAGTCTGCTTCCATTGCCCCCATTTTCCAAAACTGGTGTGGAGCCTGGAGGCTGGGGCAGCTGGAGTGGATGAAGCCAAGGGAGAAGGATGGCAAAGCCCCCTGTGCCCAGCTCCAGCCCCACTTGACTCCTGGACTTGGTAAGACCCCAAAGCATTGCCACATTTATCAGACATTTATCAGATTAGCCATGCAAAAATCTCCTCCAGCTGAAGACCCCTCAAGAATGCATAAAGGGGACACCTCGTGCCCATGCTCTGCCCTTTCGGGGTGCTGGTTCCCATGAACCACACACCCCAAAAACGCATTTTTTCTGCCAGGGGCCAGCCAAAGTTGCATCCCTATGGGTTCAGCTCTAGAAATGTTTCCCCTTGCCATCATTTTCATGATTCTGGGGACACGTTGCCAATGCTCATTATCACTCCCCATCTCATCTGCCCTCAGCTTATACAAACTTCTCACAAGAGCTGGCCTCAGCCAGGCTCTGCAGCTCCTGACCCTAAAGGATCTGCTCCTGCTTGGTCCAGGGAAGGGAAAAGGAGCCACCAGGAGAGGACCTGGCTCCGGGATGAGAGCTGCACCCGGGCTGCGTGCTCCCCCTCCCACAGATGCGTCTCCCTCTCCTGCAAGAGACAAACATCGTCTCTCATTGCTTTTTTCCTCTTTCCCCCAGCCCGACCAAGGCGAATCCCCAAATCCCAGCTCCTTCCTGCCAAAGACATGTGCACCTGCAGAGCAGCTGGTGCCAACATCCCGAGCAGAGCCAAGCACAACAAACGGGCTAAAGAGCCCTCACTGCACAGAGACCAGCTTACAAAAACAGCCGTATTTCACCCCAACTCTATTAAACTGTCCTGGGTTATTGCTCCATTTCCTTTCCCACCACAGAGGATCAAATGAGATTTCTGTGGCCGCACAGAGATGCTCACACGTCTTCCCTTCAGCTGCCCCTTCTGTGCTCCGCGCGGGGTGAGACCCGCCTTGGGGCAGCATGGCTTTGCATGCAAATCGTTTCTGCTCAAAGAGGAGTTTTCACGTTGGGAAAACACAAGTGGGAGCACATTCCCAGGCAGGGCTACCCGACAGGGCACCCAAACCCTTGCTAGAGCCTGAGCGAGTGCTGCAAGCCGTGGCCTCCTTGCAAAGCCCAGGAGGTGCCGGCAGGATCCGACCCATCTCAGCGCCAGGCTCTTTGCACAACAATTAGCACAACTGGTCGTTAGCAGAGGAACAGGGCAGAGCTGTGAGCATTGCTCCTTTTATCTGCAAACCCTGGGGTTTTCTTCTGGTGGGTCGAAAGCCCACTGCAAACCAGACTCCCTGTTTACAAGTCAGAGAATGTAGAAGCTGCAGAGGAGATTCAGGGCACGGCTCCCATTAATTTCACCAAGTTTTACACATCTAAGCCAAGAGTTTTCAAAAAATAAGAAAATAAAAAAGAGGCTTGCTTCAAGGTAAAA
Source organism: Aythya ferina (assembly GCF_964211825.1). NCBI lineage: Eukaryota > Metazoa > Chordata > Aves > Anseriformes > Anatidae > Aythya > Aythya ferina. Next base: position 9,477,869 of record NC_140299.1, on the reverse strand, counting down.
AATAGCCAAGAAAAATGAACTTAGCTTCCACAGGCTTTCAGGAACAGAAGTATCTGAAATGCAACAGTTCTTGCAGGCACTCTGTGGGCTTTGCAAATAGATAAGGGTGTTTGGAAACTGAAATCATGAAAATTGCCACCGCCTGTCTTGTCACACAGTATCTGCACACACACTCGGCTCAGCCACCAGCACTGTCTGGAGAGGAAACGCAGAGAAAAAGTCCGAGAAGTTTAATGAACTGTCGCAGCTTAACAAACTAATCCCTGCTTATGCTCACCTCATCCCAAATGAGAGACTGGGAAAAACAAGTGTGCACCATAAGGCATTTATCTCTTATCTGTATGGGCAAATAATTGAGCAGAGACTCCTGGGTCACCGCAAGGCACCGTGCGCTCCTCCGCCACACATGACCAGAGCTAAGCAAATACCTTAGAACAATTTCCCATGAAAACTTTGCATCTGTTTTCCAGAAACACTGCAGCTAAAGGTAAGAAATGTGCATGGGAGCAGCGCAGCTTGCAAAATGGTCCCAGAAAGGCAGCTTTGAACAAGGCAAGAGCATGCACACAGCGGATTTGGTGCAGGAAGCCACTGGCACCATGGGGACCTGGTGTTGCTCATCATTCGGGAGCTCTGAATGTCCCCGTACCCCAAAAAACCTCGTCCTCGGGTGGCAGGGCTGGGCACAGCCAGAAGTGAACAGACAGGTCCCTGCTGTAAAAGCGAGCTGCTCTGGAGCAATGTAAACACGTGCTGGCAGGAGGCACTGGGTAAATAGCTTGCAGCAGCACAAACACCGACCAGTAGCATTTTCTGGGCAAAGCAGCATCCAGGCTTTCAATCAAAGCTCAAGGCTTTATTTTCTTAGGCTCTTTATCATGCTGTCAGGAGGCTTTACCTCTCCCGTTTCTCTTATAAACACACACACACAGGCTGTCTGTCCCCAAATCCTCCCCTCTATATAAACTGCTTCCTGGCCGTTCCCAGAGCAGAAAGGGGAGAAATTCATTGTGTGAAACACCAGCCGCCCCGATCTTCATAAAAGCCAGTGTCAGAATGCAGCACCATATTCTCATAACGCGGACAAGTTTCAGAAGTGCCTTCAGGACACCTGGTACCTAACCAGAAATGAATGCAATGACACTGGGCTGCTGGCTTAGCTGAGAGATGAGGTCTGGGTGCGGATGCTAAATCAGCCATTAATCCCATATCCCAACAAGAGGCATTTCTCTTGCATCTAGGCATTGCTTTTCTGATATTGCAAAGAAAAGCCTGGATCCAGCTGATGCTGGCTTGTTCTAAAGCAGTGCAAATACCGACTATGCTGCCTGTCTGTCCCGCACGGTTGGCATTTCGCCTCCCTGTCCTGTACCAGTTTTCAGAAATACAAAAATGATTTGTGAGAAAAACTGAAGTGCACAGGACAGCAAAAAAAAAAAAAAAAAAAAAAAGGGAGGGAGCTGGGGAAGCGTGGTGGTGGTCCCCAGAGGAGCAGCAAGGAGGGAGAAGGCGCAGATTTGCTTTTAATGCCTTCCCTGAGAAGACATCCAGCAGCTTCGTCTCAGCCCCCCGTCGCCGCTAACACAACACCCCCAAGACGTGATCCTCTGCAGGAAAGCAAAGGGGGCGACAGGATCTGCTGCCAAACCCTCGCCTCTCAAAGAGGGGGGCGAGAGGAGAGAGCGGAAATGAAAAACAAATCCCGGAGTCGGGGATGTGCCGAGGGGCGGCTGCGCCGCGGCGTTATCCCTGTCGGCAGGGTGGGCTCCGCGGGAGAGGGGATTAACCGCTGGCATCCCGAGGAGCCGGCTGGGGGGAGAGGGAAGCAGCTCCAAAAGGCAGCAGAAGGGCAGGTCCTGCTGGGATGGCTTTATCCCGGGGATGGCAGGGTTGGCCGAAGCACCGGTGGGATCTGGAGGAGTTGAACCCCGCACCATGAGTCCGTGCCTGCCCCGTCTGGGGTAGGGGGAGTGAAAGTGATGCACGTGGAGGAAGGAAGAAAGAAGGAAGAAGGGAGATGATGGCATTGAAATATAGATGAGATGAGATGGCTGTGTAGACACTTTTAAACCTACCCAGATGGGAAGACACAAATAACCAGGTCCCCATGCGCCATTAGCACATCACTTATTAATCACCCATTAATGAGCAGGCCACAGATAGAGTCCCATCTTCTCCTACTACACTATTTTTTGGTGAATTTTCCTCCCCTCTCAAATTTTCTGCCAAGAAATCCCTCCTAAAGGCAACACCAGAGAGTTGTGCTTTCATTTCTCTTTTTCTTCCTTTCAACCGGAGCTTTAAAAGAAACAAACACAAGCAGAATCATCTCCACAGCAAGTTTCCCTCTGGTCCTTTTTTTACCATTTCCTCCACGTAGGACTCGCTGCACACCGATGAAAGCCCAGAGCCCCTTTGGAAACTTGCACGCAGCTTCTCTCCGCAGCTTTGCCTACAAAAGCACATTCAAACCTTTAACCTTTTTTATTCCAGGCAAATTATTTGCAAAGTGAGCACAAGCCCCCAAGAACACATTACGGCTCTGTTACTATTTGCTGAATAGCTTCAATGGGCCAACAAGTTGCTTGCAAAATTATCTGTTTTTCACCCATAACCTCCACGGCTGACTGCTTCTCATGCCATGGGCAAGGCACCAAAAGAATAATTCTGCATCGGTGTTGAAAATAACAGTACCTCCTGCCAATGCTAATGGGTTGCAAGGTATGAGTAGCCACACAGCCCTTTGCTCAGGTCAGAGATACGGCTTGCTTTCTGGATTCAGTAATAATTTCAGCAAAATCATGGCCACAAGAGATGCAGTTTTGAAAGGAGTCAAGCAACTCATCACTCCGCTATTTATAAAACTTTAAAAACAGGCGTACAAACATAAAAACACCCCCCCCACACACACACCACACACACTCATACACATACCACCTTATTTGATCAGACCTCATAAAAACCAGATGCTATCTTGGAAACTAACTTCCTTGGGAAAACAAACTGTCTGTAGTAAATCCCTGGGCCGGCACAGGCAGCTGCCCCGGTGCGCTGTCTGCACGAGGTTTGATGCTCTGCCTGTCTGAGGACACACAGGGGCAGCCTTAAAGCTCTCTGCAAAGCTCCTCGGAGCAGCAGGAAGCGGTGAGATGTCAAGTAACCGCTAACGGGGAGTTGGACTCGGTGCCGGGGTTCGGGGTGACGGGGGCAGCGGAGCAAAACTAAATAAAAATAAAATAAATGTGAATGTCAGCAGGTTGTCAGTGTCTCACAGGCACCATAACAAAACGCATGCAGCGCAGGGCTGGCGGTCGAGCGAACAAAGGGCTGGGTGACGGCAGAGGCTCTGTGCCGCGGGCTGTCAGCACCCGGGGGTGGCAGGGCTGGGGCTGGAGCTGGTGAGAAGGAGGGGACATGGCCAAGGTGGGAGCACAGGGGCTGTGGGTCACTGGCGCACCCCAAAAAGCACAGCCCAGAGCCGCCGCGTGCTCCATCATGTTGCCATCAGGGATGTGGCCAGCATGGCATGAGCTGGGCTCCTGCATGCTTACCCAGGGTCGCCCCAAGAAATGGGTGCCCGCTCCCTCGGCGCAGAGGGATGCCTGACCTGGGTGTTTGGCAAAAGGGAAAGGTGGAGCTGTCGGAGCAATCATGAGCACCCACAGCTACGCAAACAGCTCGACGAGGATGTGACTTACCTTGGTCCCCTCCAAGATCCTCTCAGAAGCTTTTTCCCAGCCCAGAGACAAGGATGAGCACTGTCTCAGCAGGGCAGAGACTCGAGCTGCCGTCCCAGACCAGTGCGTTAAATGTGTCGGCTGGGGATAGGACCGAGCACCGACAGTCACCGTCAGCCCAGCCCAGCCCACAGAGTTTGCTCCTCTGTTTTAAATCTTGCATTTATCCGTGTGATCAAATCTAGCTTTCCTGCCAACAGAAAAGCTGCTGCAGGGACCGCGGGCCAGCGCAGCCCCACGTGGCACGGTGCAGGATGCTGCTGCAGCTTCGGTCTCATCCCCCATCACGGCATCCCCCCAAAAAGCCACGCGAGCCCAGGCAGCAGCACACGGACCAGGACAGCAAGCCCAGACCCTTCTCCCACACCAAGCCCAGAGCTTCTAACAGAGGCAGCGCAGGCTGCTGCCCTCTCTTAAATCACCCCGGGTGACAGAGAAGCCATCAACCAGCTCCGTCCCAAAGCAATCCCAGGGGCCTGGACAAGCGTCCGGCATTGCACAACCCGGAGCAGCAGCCTAGGAGGGGTCCAGCATCCAGTTGGACGCGCAGGAGGAATGCGAGGCCCCGATCCAGGAAAGCACATGCTGATCTTTCAGCACCCGAGTCCTCCTGACCCCTGTCATCTAGAGGAAACTAACTTCAGATGGTGAGGGAGAGAGGAAGGGAGAATTATCCGCGCCGGAGCTGGGGGGAGCGGGATGCCTCGGGGCAGGCTGGCCGGAGGTCGCACAGGAAAACGCCGTGTTGGAGCCTGGACGTGAACCCGAGTGTTGGCAGGTCCCAGCCCGGTCCCCAAAAGACCTTCCCTGGCGCTGCAGGCAGGAGAGGAAGAGAAAGCTCTGGCCAGTGACCTGGGAGGCGCGGGCTTTGCTCTGGGGCTCCGCAACAGCTTCCAGCCCGGGGAAGGGTGAAGGTGCTCCCAGCTCTGCCCTCCCCATCTCCAAATGCATGGAAAACTGTTTTTCTGCTAGTTTGCCTCCCCAGATTGTCCAGTGTGGGCGATGGAAGGAGTCTGTAGGCCCTACAGTAAATAAAGACAGAAGGGTTTATAATTCTGTATTTTTCAGAGGTGGGAGCAAAGAGGAGGAGGGGGGACCCATCGAGATCTCTAAACCTTTATTTCCGCAGCCTCCCTCAGACTGTTTCCTCCCATATTTTTGTGCTACTTCAATCAGCATTTATTTTCGGAGAAATAAACCAGAACTAATGACAATAAATCCAGGGGAACTGCTGGGCAATCTCTGGTTCCCGGCGGGGACCTCCTGACACCACCAAATCCCCGAGCCCGTTCCTGTGCTGCAGGAGAGGGGGAACGGTGGCAGCAGCAGGGTCCTGGACTCAGGGCGACTTCTCATCACATGCAGAGATTGGATCCAGATGCAGAGAGGGGATGGGGAACCACGGGAAATCCCCAGACAGGGGGGAACACGCAGGGGAGACTGAATTCAACTGCTGCAGGGTTAGGACCAAGGATGCTATCGTAGGATGAAGCACTGAGCGCGTCAGTGAAGGCAGCACCCACAGCCACACAAAGTCCCAGCACTCTGAGGGTACTCATGTCACACATGGATGTGTTTTCAAGTGCACAGATCGTGTTTTCAAGAGTCTCAGCTTGGAGAGCCCTCTACTCCCTCCCCAAATAGGAGTTTGATGGGGATGGGAATCTCTGGCAACTAATGCAGGTGGGAAAAATTGCCTAAATATTTCAGTGAATCAGAAAAATTAAAAAAAAAAGAGAGAAGACCATGCAACATGTTATTTCCTGCCTATTTCCGTTTCCTTCCCTATTTCCGTTAGGTGCACCATCTTAGAATGATCCAACAACCAAACCATCACAGGAAAACCCAGCAGCAATCACAGCAGCTTTTCTTTCCAAGCCATTTTGCAAGCTTTGGAGACACCTTTCAATACAAAACGCTTTAAAGGGTCAGCTTGAGATGATGAAAACTGAAAAATAAAAAAAAGCCAACCCTCTAACACACGAACTCTTTGCTCAACTGCAAATACAGCCATGAGAACATGGTTGACCCAAACCATCAATGCCAAGTGAGATGTGAGCTGATAGCTTCCCTTGATAATCACCAGAGGCTGAACATGTCTTTATTTTACCTCAGATCCCTAATGGAGTCTCCTAGGTTGTTTTGTCACCCAGGACTGTATAAAGTTTATTAAAAAAAATAAAATTAAATTAGAATAAAATAAAAAGACAAATACGTTGCAGTCACTATCCTGAGTCAAAGCTCCTGGCCACAGATCAAACGACACGAAACACACGTATTTCCTGAACAGGGCAAGACAAGTCAAAACAGCACAAAAGAGGGAGCCAGACCATGCAGAAGAGAAATGGGCAGGCAAAAACAAACAAACAAACAAATCTGTTTTCTTAGGACTGATTTCAGGAGACAGTTCTGACAAGCCATATATTACATCAAAGGCAGGGGACATCTCTTGCCAAATCTGAGCGGCCCTGACCCGGTGGCCCCCCAGACCGAGCCCTTGTTCTAGCAGAACAGAGGGTTAAAGTCCCGATTACAGAATTGGAAACACAGTTACCCAAGAGAAAAATAAACCAATTACAAAAAAAGCCAAAAACACAATTCCAGATTATATTTAACACTCAAATTCCTCTTTAATTGCTCCAGTGTCTCAGCCAGCTTGCAGGGGAGGAGCGGGGACTGGCAAATTAGCTCCCCCCCAGCGCCGCTTCCCCCTGGGGAGCTTTCCGAATTTACATTCCCATTGTGTTCTTTAATTAGTGCATTCCTGCAGCTTTTCTGAGAGTCCCAACACTTCCAGGGCCATGGCAGTACTTTATAAATAATACGGGAATATTCACTGTATGCGCCTTGCGCTCCTCCCAGCATCCCGGTGGCTGTCAGCTTTCACGGGGACCACACACGGTCCAGAGCAGCCCACCGCTGCCAGCCCCAGAGATGGCTTTTGTGGGGGATCCCAGTGACCTCCTCCTTCTTCTTCTCCCACCTAGCATCTTATTTGGGGTCCCACCATCCCAAGCAAGTGATGGTTTTCTCCCAGGCGAATTGTTCTGACTTGTGGCTGTCCCCACACCATGGTCCCCGTGACAAGGTGGGATGGCACCTCCAGAGAGGGTCCCATGGCCCTTTGGCTGTGCCATGGCTCAGGCACGTCCAGCCTGACCCCAGCAGCATCATGCCATGTAATCCTGATTCCCTCACAGCCTGCTCCTCTGAACCAAGACCTGGGCAATGTCTTCCAGCCTGAGATTTCTGTTGCCCTACGGAGGCATGAGATACCTTTGTGGGGACAAAAAACATAGAAAAATGTATTTAGTCTTTAGTAAATAAGCCAACCATTGCCCAGAATTGGGGTGCAGGCAGAGCCCAGAACCACTCATTACCCAAAGTGGTGGGAAAGCCTCCAGCACCTCTAGCCACACCAAGGTTTCCCCGATAATAACCCTAAAAATCTGAAAGGGAACCAAGTCCGAAGCAAAGGAAAGACAACTCAGCCCAGCCGCACATCGCAGGCTCCAAACCAACGATTTCCCAAGCCTCATTAGGGATGATTTATGAAGGCTGACACCATCATTAACCTCTGACCATGTCCCCACTGCCTGCAGGGCACTTCGCAGCCTGCCCGGACCGTCCAGCGGCACAGTGGGTGGATGATTGCAGTTTTATCCACCCCGCCAGCACAGCTGGGTGCTCTGAGGGGGACTCGTGGCACTGCCAACCCGGCCGGGAGGAATGCACCTTCCCGAGTGCTGGCTCGGGGGACGAGCCCCGCAGGCAGGCACGGAGCAGCTTGGCATGGGCAGCGGGCACTAACAACCCAACATTTGCAACCCCATCTGGTTCTGACACGTCCATTATTCAAAGGCACTTGGCAAAGACCTTGGGCAACTCGTTGCCAGTGTCGGGGTCAGTTCACAAGCTCATGAATTCCCAAACTATTCTCTGTTTGTGCTCATAGCCGAGCAGTGAATAGGATTTTGGCAAATTTCAAGCGAGCTAGTGTTTTCTAAAAACACCTGCTTTGGAGCCTGCAAAATCCCCCAAATTTCCATCCCCATTTAAGGCACACATCTAGTCCTCCTGGAGGCTGGAATAAAATGAAAACTTGTCTGCAACTACACAGACTGACAGTACATAGCAGCCCAGTACATAAGAGTGGGAAAATTCCCTGCCTTTTAGCAATCTCCCAATTTCACGGGTGATCTTGTGCCATCACAGACCCTGTGCCAGGGGTGCAAGCTTCAACTCACCCGTCTCCAGTGGGGCATAAAGGCTGTCCCTAGCCCCACAGTGACACCCTGGGGCCACACTTGCTGGGCAGGATGACAAGTGGTCCCGCTGCCACCAAGGCAGCTCTCAGGAACCTCGGAGAAGGAGCAGGAGGAGGCGCACATGTGGGAACAGGAGATGGGGCTTGCTCAGAGACAGCTCTGCGCTTTTGGCAGGGCTCGAGGGCATTTGTTTTGAAGCTGTGTTTACATGCCTTTGATCAGACGTGTTTAACTTTCCTGGTGCGTGACAGCAGCAAAACAAGTTTGATACAGGGATAATGAAACACATTGTGTGACCGTACGTGTAAACGGCTCTAACGAGGCTGCACACACCGGCCACTCAAGCTGCAGGCAGAGAGGGGGATCTGGACACAGGGGAGATGCATCACCACGATGCCAACCCCACAAGGGAAAGCACTAACCCAGGGGTTGTCCATGTGCAGTGTGCCCCAAGGAGAGGCAAAACTCCCTGCAGCATCGCGGGGAGCTCTTCCTCACCAGCTAAAGCAGGGGCACCACGCAGGGCTCAAGGCTCGCCTGCAGCAGTGCCTGAGGGCACCGGTATTGAGCTGCCCCCGGTTTTTTCAACCTGTGAGGATTTCAGCAACTCCTGAAGATGGAGCTGCCTTTTGAGAGATGCTCGGAGAGCAAAAAAGAAAAGACAGCTTTCAGCGATGCTCCTAAAATAGCCTCTCCCTGAAATGCTACGATACACCTGGCACAATTATCAAGGACTTTCGTGCATATGTTTAGACCAACTGGACCACTAAACACCCTGCCGGCATTTCAAGCCTCCCGAGGCACTAAAAGCTTCCTCCCAGCGCGCCAGGAAAGCGCACAGCGCTGCCGGCATCCTTCAGAGCAGGAGGATGGCACCGGGGCTGCGCACACAGCCGTAAGCAAAACAGCACGGGGAGCTGCTTTCCTGGCAGTGCAATGCAAAGGGCAATGCACTCTGAACTGTCCTTGGCATGGGGCAAAGCCCTAGCACACACAGGGGCTGCTCCCACTGAGGGATCTGGAGGCAATCGTCCCGTTTTGGAGGTTAAAGGAGCTGTGGAGGAGCGTGGATGCTGAGCACGCACCGCCACCAGCTTCTGCTTGAGAGCAAACCCAAGCATATTAAATCTACCCGTGCAAATGCAGGCAGCGGGACTTTATAATACAGTCCCATGCTGACCATGCTTCAAGATGAGAGATGCCACCATTTCTCCGTGCTTAGCGCAGCAAATGACTGAAGCATGCTGGCACAAGAGGTTTCCTAATGGCATGCCACCTCGCTACGCAACCTGTCAAGCCAATGCAGGCTTGTGCAGCAGAGCTCAGTTGGCGATAGAGGGGGAAGTGAATACTCAGCTGTGATAAATATTTAACGTGCTTTTAGTCTTGAAGAAGTGTAGCACTGAGGCCATCATCCTGTAAGTGAAAACCAAGGCTGATTAATGGGGGAAGGTACTCCCATTTATGGGAGGTTAGGATCAATCCCAATTCTCAGCTATTTGTTGAATCTTTAATGCTCTTTTTCGAGAGCAGAGTTCCTTGGTGAAGGGCAGCATCCTAATAAGGCTGCTTTAACGGCACTGATGTTAAGGGGGTATAAATAAAGGCCCTCTGTGAACAAAATAATAAACAACGAGATGAAAAAGGAAGGTTTCACGTGGTCACTGCGTTTGTCTGGCTTGGAAAAACAGCTCTGAGAAGATGCTCTCTTTCCTGGAGGGTGGATTTGCCTCTTCCAGAGCCTGTCCTGCCATCACAGAGCTGAGCTCAGCATCACCCCCAGACCCTCCTGTGCCAGGCCAGAGGAGCCTGGCTGCCTGCGAAGCAAGGAAAGCTTCCCAGGCTTTCAGCAAGCAGGTGCATTAGCTATCAGCATACCGGGAGAGAAAAAGCAGCCGAGTGACAGCAAGGAGAAGCTCACCAGCCAGGCAAGATGCACCCAGCCAGGTCCTCCTCCACCACTCCCTTGCGTTTCCAGCCCAACAGCCCGTGCTTGACCCTTCCACCTGCCTCCCTTCCTGCTGGGAAGATCTCCCCCACTTCTTCCACACCTCAGCCCTCTTCTCAGCCCGGCAGTTTCACCACCTCGCGCTCCACCTATTCCCTCTCTGCAGCAAGGTGGCCCTATGCCATCATCCATCTCAGCAGCCGAGACAAACCCCCCACCTCTGCCCTTTTACAGGTCTCAACCACATCCCCTCTCGTGCTCTCTCCAACATCCCCCTCCAGATGCTCTCTGTGCTCTCCAACATCCATCCCCCTTTCTGCAGATCACCCAGCACGAACAGACACCTTGCATTTACAAGTCACATCCTGAGGGCGCATCAGCGAGAGCATCCCCATTTGCCCATTTTTAGGGGCAAATTTAGGGGCACCATCCCACATCTGTCTGCTCCCATGCCCATTTCCCCTAAGAAACTGACCCCTTCTGCTTGGCTCCACCTCACCACACAGCAGGAATCGACCTGCCACCAGCCAACAAAACCCTCCCTGTGCCCCCCTGCTCACTGACCATCTCTCCCTCACCAGCACAAGGCGCGGAGGCTAGGCCACAGCCACAAGCCTGGTAATGAAGATGAAGAGCCAGGCAGCCTGGCCACCCCTCCCCAGCTGCCCGTGCCTTTCCGCTTGCATTATTCCTCCTGCTGCCACTTGTCTGAATCAGCATCAGCTCCTTCCCAGCCACGAGCACCCACGCTGCTCCTCTTGCCTGCAGACCGTGTTCAGGGTGAAGAGGCCAAGGGAGGCACAGAAGGGATGAGGAGGTGAGCTAGGAAATGCAGAAGAGAAGGGACAAAGGGTTCACTATAGAGGGGAGTCCAAAGATGCCCGGTGTAGGATCCCATGCTCACTGGGGGCTGGCACATCCCTGCTGAGCCCCACGGATCGGATCCAGTATCAGCTCAGTGATGGGAGCTGAGCAGCAGTGCTGGCTTCTCCCCAGGGTGCGGGGGACACATGGGTCCTGCCACCTCGAGGTGGGAGCCCAGAGCATGCCCAGCTCTCAGAGCCTTGCATCCTCCTCCACCCTGCAAGGGGACCAAATTCAAAACCTCTTCAGGAGGAACAAGGTGATGAGGCAAATGCCACGCATCTGCCCTTGCTATCTGGCACACCTTAAACATAACTCCCCAGGTTATCACAAGACCTGCAGAGGGATGCTACGAGCTGTTCTCTGCTTGAGCTCAGCACACTGCCCTGGGCGTGCTCAGCACCTTCCTCCTCACCATCCCAGCAAAAGGCAGGGATGCTCATCTGCATCCCACAGGCTGGCAGAGAGGAGCTGCCATGCAAACCAGTACCACTAGGATGAAAATCGGAACTGGAGAGGAGCAGCTGCATCCCCAGAGGGACAGAATTACATCCGACTGCCCTGCAGGACTCCACATACCTGCTGCCAGGCCGGACAGACTGACTGCATAGCTCTGCCAAGCAGAAGGATGCTCCCCGCGCAGGGAAGGCACAACCAAGCCCTAGTCCTCAGCCAACCCACCCAGGTGCCCTGGCTTCTCTCCCCAAGCCAGGAGAGCCTCCAGCAGAGCCAGGCAGCCGGGAGGATGATGGAGACAGGGCTGCTGTTGTTTACAGGCCGCTGGCAATGGCGCTGCGCACCCCGCATCCCTCCCCCAGCCAGGAGCCAGCTCCAAGAAAGGAAATTACACGAGCCAGAAGGTTTGATGGAATGAGCCCATTGGGCGGCTTGAAGATAGCTATTAATGGAGAGCTTTCTCTAATTGCTTTTGTATAATCTGGGGCTGCTAGGCGGAACTGGGTAATAAATGAAATCCAATTACATTTTCTCTCAGTATTTATTTTATTAAGTAGAATTCATCAGCTGATGAAGGGCCCCTCGAGGTAATGGCTCATGACCTAGTGGAAGGCACTTTTTTTTTTTTTTAATTATTATTATTTTCCCCACTTGGGGAAGCAGATAATTCAGTTCCCCAGCAGAGGCAGACTGCTGCCCCCCTACATCCTCGCAGGATGGGCAGGTCCCGGGGCAGGGGTCACCAGGCAGAATGGTCACAGGGTGCCCAGGACCCACACTGCCTCTCCAAGCAGCATCCCTGCTCCTACTGCTGGAGGCCTGATGAGCACAATAGACAATCAAACCTCACCTTCATAGCACTGGGCAAAAACAGAGATGGATCAGTGGTGCACAGCTTGCATGGTGTGGTCCAGAGTGATGCAGCAAAGATTACTCCCTCTGGGATGGAGCAAGGTTCAGTGTCTTTTGGCCCGTGTCTGCTTTACTGGAGGCTGCAGATTTTGGTGCCAGCACCATTTCCCTTGGATCAATGTGCTGCACAGGGCAGTGCTTTAGCTTACAAACTTTGGGCTAATAGAGGATGCGCTTGGCTACAATCCACCAGGCTGTGAGCACCACAAGCTCAGCTCCATCAAACCCTGCTCTGTGCTCCAGCACGTCCATAAGGACCAGCCTCACGCTGCCCTGCAACAAGGGACCCAAACCATCCAGTGCCTTAAGGACACCAAAAGCATTAGCCCTGCAGGGATGCACCCAGCCAAGCCTTGTGCCACTGCTCAGATGGTAATGCCAGAGGACAGGGCATGCTGGTGAGATTTAGTGGTGGCATCGCTGTGATGCACTCTGAAAAGGATTTGGGGGAAGGCAGAGGTGGCACTGCTGGAGCACAAAACCCAGACACTCACACCAGGGTCCTTCTTTGGGGACAGGGCAGCAGAAAAACCCCAGCACAGCGCTGGTTGGGAGCAGAGCACGAGGTCTTTGCTCAGTTGTCCAAGCTCCAGCTGGCATCCCCATGGGGCCAGGGTGGTTGGTTTGGCACAAGCCCCTTCCTCCTCTTCTCGCAAGCAGAAACGTGGCTGTTGGCCTTTTCTTCACCCCTCTTCTCACCCAGGTACTGACTGGCGCTGGCCCCTGCTCCCAGCCCTCGCGCTGACATCAGCGGCTCGCCCAGCCCTCCCTGCCACCTTGTCATACAAGCGATTTATCACCCGCCAGTGAGCACTCGTTACAGACGACAGACTCCAGCCTCCATTAATTAATGGGAAATACTTACAGAGGCATACACACACGCACAAATCTGTCTGAGCGATTTCCTACAGCACCTACCACGAGCGCAGGCGAGGGGAGCGGTGGCAGAGGTAGCAAAGCCCCAGGCGGGCACAATGCAAAAAATCGACACAGCCGGGCAAAAACGAGGCACGGAGGTGGCAGGGAGAGCAGGATTTATTTCCCTCAGCTAGTAAGAAAGTGGCCCTTGGCAGTCCAACATGGTTCAGCCCGCAGATGAGTGTCACCGAACAAAACCCCAGGCTGAGCCCTCGCAGAAAATAAAAGCAGTGATGGTTCACGGCAAGCCCTGCAAGAAGTGCCAGGCTCCCCCGCACCACTGCAGAAGCCACTCATGAAGGGTGAGGAAAAAAAAAAAAAAAAAAAAGGGTTTCGGAGGGATCTTCTGAAGCCTGTCTGGCTTTTTGATTGTGGAAGAAAACCTAAAACCAGTTTGAAATGAGATCTAAACACTGTGTCAAAACCCAGCGCTTGATCTTTTTCACAAGTGGGCTTTTACTTTCTTCAGCTGAGGCTATTTGCCAAACACAACATAGAAACACAAGCTATTCCTGTTAATCCAAAGCTATTTTTCACCAAATATGCGATTCATCTGAAACCTTTCTGCCCAGCTCTGCTTTAGGAGAAGCTATCTGCTGAGCCGCCCAGGCAGGATTTATGCTCAAATGAGCATTCATGAGTAACAAACATAGAGAAACACATCATCAATAAATCTGTCAGTCACTTCTCCTGCCCTCAGCATGGGGCTGAAACCCCGAGTAACTACTCAGCACTTCGTCAACCTTTACTCCAGCAAAGTCTGGGCAGGAGACCTCAGGATTTAGCCTATTGATTGCTTACCATTGCTTGCGATGCCCCATGTAGGTTAGCGATGCTCCCTTCAAGCAAGATTAAATACCTGGCTTACAGCACTGGAATTCGGGGGAATAGATACACTTTTATTTTAACCAGCACAGGAATACACACATCAAATTGCCCCATGCAACAGCCCATGGTGGTGCAAGGGCAAGACGAGCCCCTGCCTCACTGCCAGGCAGGGCAGCACGCAGCGATGCTCCCCCCTTGGGCTGTAGTAGCGTGCCCCAGGGCTGTAGCAGCACATTTCTGCCTGTTAAAAGCATTTTTGTCTCTGGCTCCAGAGCCTCTGCATCTCTCTCCTCGCCGCCGGTAGAGTTTTGTTGCAAGAACAATGGAGTGACAGCTTCCCGGCAGCACCGAGTTGCATCCCCGGCTCAAAGGCAGCCTTAATACCTCACTGCTCCCGAGCCTTTCATTTTTCACGTTCGTTTGAAGTTAAGCTGATCTAACTTTGGGCGAGTGGGTGCAGACGGAGGCGCTGAACCGAAGCGTGGCGCAGCGGGGCTGCCGCGGGTGCTCAGCAGCGGGGCCGACACCGCTCCGGCCGAGGGACGACGTGCACCACCCGTCTTCCCCAGGCAGCAGTGAGCATATTAAAAATATTATAGGATATATAAGATAGACAGAAGCAAGCTTCCTATCCCATCAAAGGGCATGCCTGGGACGTTGCTGCCAATGCTTGAGCTGGGATTCAGCAGCCCTGGGCAGAAGGGAGCTTTGACAAAAGGAGGTCTGCTGCACACCTCGGAGGAGGCGGGTGGGTTTGCTCCATATGACAGCAGTTATGGGAGGTTTTTGCTGTTTGCTGGTGTATAGCTAAGTGCAAAGACCACCCCACAATACCCTTCAGGCTAGGGATGGAGCATACTTCAAAGGGAGATGAAGTCTTACTTCGTGAGGATGCTTCTCCCTGCAGTTACCAGCACCTAGGACAAGGAAAAAATGCCCTCACCTGCTAAAACCCTGCCATTCCCCCAGAAAAACGCACCCCACAGAAGCACACAGCAGCTCAGGAGGGGTGGAAATCTAGGTTTTACAGCATCTCCACCCAGACACGTGCCCGACCACCAGGCTGGGAGCGTGCCACTGCCCCGGCCCCGTGGCACACCCGTGCCGCTGGAGGTGCAGGCACACGTGTGGAGGTGGCACGCCGATTTCCCAGGCTTCGCCCACGCAGCTCGCTGGTTTCTGAAGCGTGCCCGCCTCCCGCCTCGCTTTATTTCTGCCTCGTGCCCAGCCTCCCCCCCCCTTCTCCTCTGGGTACTCCTCCTGCTGCCGTTTGTTCCTGTCCTTTATGGCCCTGCCTGCTGTCACTCGCGTAACCTTGCCTGTTTGGTAATTTGTGGCAATAAAGTGTCACTGTGGGGAAAAAATACAGCATCCCAGCGGCATATAAATCTCTGATCCATAAATTGTGCAGGCCCCACGTGCATGCCCCTCCTTTTTTTTTTATGTAAGCGCAACGATTTAGGGCAAGGGGAAGAAAAAAAAAAAGAGCCAGCAATGTGATCTTAGTGAAGGGCAGCACTGAGCCGTCCTCGTTAGGGGCTGTAATGAATGCCGAGGGGCTGGTGTGTGTTGTAAATTGCCCTGGAGCAGAGTGGTCCCTGGCACAGGCTGCCTGGAGCTGTCCTGCTGTCAAAAAAAAAGAGTGGGTCCCCACCAGCGCCCCTTCCCCTTGCAGAAGAGGGGACCTGTGAGGACATGGGGCAATGCAGCGGGTCCCTGCTTTGCACAGAGCCCAGGCTCAATGGGCAGCTCCCACACCAGATGTGCCCCACATCTGTGTCACCACTGCTCTATGGGGCAGAGCATCCCACATTTACCTCCGGGAGCTGAGACCCTCGGCGGCTGTACACGTGTTTTCAGAGGGAGTGCTGCCCCTGCTGCTGATGGTTGCTTCTTTTAATTGGAAAACACTGTTTGCCTCCATTAGAGCCCTCATTTGCCGAATGACTGTCACTGTCACGCTGCAGCTGAGCAGTAAAAAGCCACCTCCAGCACTCCGGCTGCCTCTTGCCCCAGCTCCTGTGCCAGACCCCACAAGCCATCCCTCTGCCACAGCCATCAGGGTCTCACCTGCCACCCATCACACACAATAGCAGAACGCCTTGCATTAAAGCCTCCTCCTCACACTGACATCTTTCTGGACATCTATGGCCCACCTGAGCAGCTAAGTAACATGCCTGCAAATATAAACAACCCTGAGAATGAACATTCCCAAGACAGATAGCTTAGGGAAGTGTCATCACCAGTTGAAAGCCCATATGTGGTTTTGTTACAAAGGTATCTGCTTCCTGTCTTCCCCACTCGTCAAAGGAATATATGGGCAGAGCGAAGCAGCACCCTGGAGACAGGCTAACACCGAGCGGAGAGCAAGGGATGCTCGGAGCGCTCTGCAGAAACCGTGCAGGTGAACACATTATGGACACCGTGGGGAGGAGAAGCCTCCCTCCTCCCAGGCTCAGGAACAAGGCAGCTGATCAAGAGGATGGGTTGAAATACACAATCAGGTGTTGGCCCTCACACCTGCCCACAAGCCACTGAAGCTTGAAAAAAATAAAAAAATAAATAAAAAAATAGCACTTGCTGCAAAAACTCCAGCCCACCACCATGGCATCATGTGTTGTGCCACCTTGTAATACTGCTCCTCGTTCGGGGAGCCCCAGCACAAGATGCTAAGCAGAGAAAATCTAGCAGAGGTCGCTGAGTTGGCTGGGGGAGTTATTGAGAAGACTGAACTGGGCTCTTCACAGCGATGTGTGG
Source organism: Aythya ferina (assembly GCF_964211825.1). Taxonomy (NCBI): domain Eukaryota; kingdom Metazoa; phylum Chordata; class Aves; order Anseriformes; family Anatidae; genus Aythya; species Aythya ferina. The sequence continues at coordinate 9,461,181 of NC_140299.1, read as the reverse complement.
CGACAGAAGGAGAGGCAGCGGGGTGAAGCTGAAAGAAAAGGCTCCCACTGGATGCAAGGAGAAGCTTCTCCCCATCTCGAGGGCCACAAGCAGGGGAACAGTGGCATTCTTCCCACCTTTTAGGCAGGTCCCTCTTCAGAGGAAGGACAAAGCCCACAGGCAACCGAGCCAGCAGAAGCAGCAGCACCGTGGGCTGCCGGAGGGATCCACCTCAGCCAGAAGGGAGAACAGATTCCTCTTCAGACCTCTGACAAGTGCCACTAAACACTCCCCAACTGCATAACCAAGCGACAGCACCAGAGCTTTGGCAAGACATCTGTCCATCTATAAATAGCGCTCCGCCGCCTGTCCTTATCGCGGGGCTTTGATGCGTTTGGGGAGAGCATTTTTTTTTTTCCCCTCTCTGCCGAGTCCCAGGCAGCACAGATAATGGGCTTGCATCGATCCAGCTCAAGTATTACTAAACTTCCTACTATCGTGGCAGCGTGCCAGCCCCAAAGAGGACAAGAGAACATGTGTCTGCTCAGAGCCAACCACAAGGAGCAGGCAGAAAATTGCTTTAGACTTGGAAAAAAAAAAAAAAAAGAAAAAAAAAGAGGTGCTTTTTGCAGATTTGTAGATCAATCTACAATGTATTTTAGAGGTTTAAGAAAAGTCAATAGAAACAAGATATATCATTGCTGCACAAGAGCCCAAGAAGTATTTCTATTTACGCTGCCACGAGTGCTCTGCTGCAGGCTCGCTTTCCTGCTGCTCCCTGACGTGGTCATGCATTGCTTCCCCAGCATCAACGACGAGGCCAGAGGCTCTTTTTTCCCTGCCGTGGGTTCCCCAGCCCTTCAGTTGTACCTGGTTGGGGTCTGATACACCCCACGAGCATCACAGCCATACCTTGTGCCTGTGAGCAGGCAGGCATGGGCAGCCTCACTGCCACGCTGACCTTGTGGGATTTTTGGGGGTACACCCTCAGTGACACCACATGTGCACGTGTGTATAAGCATGTACTTATGGTGCAATGGCCTACCCTCTGTAAATTCATCCCCAGGAATGTCACAGGCTTGTCCCTCCCACGGATCCATCTGTCGTGCACCCACCCTTGCACCAGGGTGGCACAGCACAGGGAAGCCTTGCACGAGCCTCCCTGCAAGCCCTCTGCCCTTCAGCTCCACCACAGAGCACTGTAAGGTACTCAGAGCTTTTTCTCTCTTGCTTTTATTATTATTAAATGAGCCACATGACGTGCCTTATTAAACCAGACCTAGATCACGGCTGCCCCTCCCTAGGCCCTCGGTAACACACTAGCCATTAAGCACGCAATTAGCGCGCATCCACAAATCCGCACGCGTCGCCCTAACGAGCCTCCAGGCAGCGGGTCCCGCTGGACCTGGCCACAGCCATTGCTGAGCCTCACGAGGCCCGAAAAGCCCTCTCTTTCAGAGAGGGGAGGATAATATGTGTCTGAACTGGAGGAGCTGCTCACGCGTCGGTGACAGACAGGGCATGCTGAGGATGCCTGGCTCAAGAGACGTGCCTGCCCCGGAGCCCAGCCTGTGCCATGGGAAAATGGGTCAGCCCTCAGCCCTCCCTGCAGCCTGAAACACATGTGAAAATGCAAACAGCATTCCCATATCCCACCCGAGTCCCCTACCCGCTCCCCTGGGACCTGCGTGCCTCCAAACCCCTTCCCATCCCTCTGCCAGGCACAAGCTGCTCCGACAGCACATCAGCAGGGCCGGGCTTTTATTCCTCCGCTGCCGCGTACGGGCGGGCGCCAGGGGACGTATCATTCAGCAAAGCCAAGGAAGCAACAAGCAGCGTTAACCATTAGCATGTGTGCACAGAGACCCCTAATAAACTCTTTTTTTTTTTTTTCCCTCGCTCCCATCTGCTTTGCTCTGGGCCACTAAATCCAATTCAGCAGAGCTCGGAGCTTGTAACGATGCTGCGACACATTTGTCAGATCCCCGACTAGACCCATGGCTAATTTTACAACGCTAATTTATCTCACCATATTACATCGCTTTCATTTCATCCCCCCAGATCCCATTACTGCCAGCGTACCTTGTAGCTGGCGTGTAATAGTAATTGGTATTATTAGCGACGTACCCTCCTCGAGCTGCTCTCTATTTGCGAGCGGCACAGAGACCTGCTGGCAGGTCAAGGATGAGGAAGGGCTTCTTACCCCACACAGCTCCACCAGTGACACTCCCAGGCAATGCTTATGGCTGAGTTCTGCTGCCCACTCCCTGCTGTGATCCTTCAGGTGCTGTCTGCCCCTGGGGATTTTAACCTTGAGCTTGTTTCAGTGCCCACATCCAGCCTCGCACATATTTGCATTTGCGTCCTTGCCTGGGGCTCAGGGGACAGCGATTTGGCTGACTCAGAGCAAAAGGGGCTGCAAAACGTCCCTGGAAAATGGGATGCAGGGAAAAGGGTAGCGGAACCAGGCAATGAGGGCTCCTGACAATCTGTTTTGGTGAGGTTTCCCCTCCTCGGTGCGAGCTATTGCATTTCCAAGATCAGTGTAATTAAAACCACGCAGTTTTAGCTAAGTGGGAGGCTGCACTAGTCAAACGGTGACAATTTCCCATTTAAGACGTCCTTGCCTGGCATTTATGGACTTGTTAAATTTTAATTCATCATTCTCATTTTTCAAGCCCAGCAGCAGCAAGCACCAGCTTCCCAGCCCTTACAAGGCTCAGCGGGACATGGGTGCCCGAACATAGTTCCTCCCTGTGCTTAGGAGAAGACCCCAAGCCTGTCCAAACGTGATACTGGATTATCACAGCCCCACACAAAGCACATATGTAAGATGGGACAACCCCTTGACCACAACCAGTGGCTGTGGTGCTTTCCTAAGGGGACACAGCCCTGCAGCACCGCTGGAGCAGAGCCAGGGAAGCTGGGCACACCGAGGACGCTGCACCCCTCCAATGCCGCTTACATGTGAACTGAGGACAGGTAACACAGGTAAGCAAGCGTTTTAATCCACCTCTCACCTCTCCACCGGTCCAGACTCCTGGGGACGTCCCCAATTTCTCATCAAAGTCTGTGGGATCCTTCTGGGTGCTCGCGACCGGCCGACCCTTGCCGCTCAGATCCGTGAGTTTCTGCAACAAAGCAGAAGAGAAAGGCTGTCAGGTCATCGGGTGCAGCTCTGTGCGTGCTTCAGGAAACCACCACGGGATGGAGGCATCTGATTCCCAGCCCTAGCAGCCACAGGTAACCAGTGTCAACACAAAGCCAGGTCAGATGTAGAGCCCTCCCTCGTGAGCATCCCAGCCCAGATCCAAAGCATGCATCTGCCTCATTATTTTGATTTACTTAATTATTTTGATTTAGAGGCATTAAATGGGAGGGGGATGAATATGACAGCTTGAGGCATCTCTAATCATCCCTAAAGGAAGACAGCAAAAGTCTCTGGCCACAGCAGCGCAGCAGCACTCAAACATCAGCCCAGCACCCAGACATTTGCTCACAAGTTCCTGAGCCCTAATCCCACAAAGCCTCACACACAGAGGCCAGAGCTGCTGAGCCCAAGCCTGTGAAGAGGAAAAGCACGCACACCTTTGTGGCACAGACGCCCAGGAGCACAAACAGGCGAGAGACTTTGTGCTGCACCCGATGTGCTGCCTAGTGAGGTGGAGTCTGGGGCATTACTGTAACCACTGGTGCCTTGGGTGATGGCAGCAAATATGCTTTTTGTGTTAGACAAACAAATTATCAGCCGAGATCTGGGCTCATTATCTAGCTCTTGTGGCTGAGCTTGTTTTGTTTCCCCCCTCCTTTTTAAACACTTAAAGAAAAAAATAACAAACAAACAAAAAAAAGAGTTCTATGGTTCTGCATTATTAAAAATGAAAAATAGAAGGAGCCAAACTCCACTGGCAAGAGGAGAGTCTCAGAGTCGCTCCTGCGGAGACATTTTCCCATGGGCGACTGCAAGCCTGGAACACGACGTGCTTTAATTAGCACCCGAGCTGATGAGCTCCGCCAGAGCCCGCCGCGGGACCCCATCCAAACCAGGCAGGAGGATGCTGCAGAAACCCAAACTGCAGCCCCTACCCACCCCCAGCCAGCCATGAAACCCAAATAAACAAATAACACCCCCACCCAAAAAAAAAACCTCCGCTGGGCGCCTGATTGAGAAACCCTCATTTGCAAAGCGATGGGAAATAATTAAAAAGTTTTCCCAGAGCTTAAAGAGGAGGAAAACGGACCGTTTGTCACGGCGGCAGCGCGCAGCGCACCGCAATTTATCACGCTTGTCAGGTGTCAGCCACCGAGAAATTTAACTCCAGCTGCCCCGGGCCGGACCCCCGCGACACCCCATCACTCACAGACCGCCCTGCCTGCACCCCGAGCTGACAGGAGAACGGTGAGGAGGGGAGAGGGCCCCTCTCCACTGAGCTTTTCTTGGTCTTCGCTGCCCACGCAACTTGTATTTCAATTTTTTCTTATGCCAGAGAAGGAGCAGAGCAGAGGAAGCCAGGGCAAAGCAAGCAGGGATGCTGCTGCATCGCTACCTGGGCTGTCTCTATCACTTGGCAGGGATGAGGACAAGGCTGTAGGACGGGGCACCCATGGGTGCTGCAGCCTCTGCTCAAGATGCAGGGATGCTCCTCGTGCAGGCACAGTGCATTACGCTGTTGGAAAGGTCAATTTCACAGCACCTTAGCTGAGAGATGCCCCTGGGATCTGTGTGCACCTTGAGAACGGACACCTCCTGGTGGGACAAGCAGGGCCCGCAGCCCAGCTTTCTCTATGGAAGAGCCTTTCAAGACCCCAATCAAGGCCTCTAAATTGGGGTCAAACTCAGGTTTTGGAGGAATCCAGCATGTCCAAAGCTGGTCTGCAACTGAAGAACCTGGCTCATGGCACGAGCCCCTAAAAACAGGGGACAGCCCTGACCACAGCACAGGCAGTCTCATGTAGGGTGCAAACAGCAGCACAGAGCAGGGACAGTCCTGAGGTCCCCCCAGGTCACCCAGGACGCAGTGTCCCATGGTGAGGACACATCACCAAGGTGACACCTGCTGGATAGGGCTGGCAGGGCTGTCCCCAGCCTGTCCCCACAGCTCACACCCTTGCTTCGGCCACTGCCATAGAAATGAGATATGTTAGGAGGACACAGTGGAAAAGCAGTGATGCTAAACCAGGTCCCTCCTGCAAAACCCCCAAGGAAGGCCAGCACCCCTTGCACATACCTAGCTGCTGCTTTTAGGGAGAAACAAGAAAAAAAAAAAGCATTTTTACAAAAAAATGAAGTCTCTCCTATCCTCCCCATCACCAGCATAAATCAGGGCCATGTGGATCAGGCATCGACGAGTTGTTCACACCGCCAGGAGGACCCCCCAGTTTCCCATCCTCGGAGCATCCCACGCGGCAGGCAGAGCGCGGGCTTTGCGCTCCCCCTTGCTGGGAGGGGAGCGGATCCTGCCAGGGAGCGGAGCAGCGAGCTCCACAGACACGCTATATATAATACACCCACTCGCAGCTTGGCGCAGGGAAGGTGGATTTTCGTGGCGTCAGCAACAAGCAGATCCCCCACACCTGGCCGGGAGCGTTCCCGACAGCGATCCGGCCCGGTCTCATGGCGCAAAGGTACTAGAGTTTCTTCAGTACTAGAATTTTTTTTATTTTTTTTTTAGGCTACGGATAAAGTAATGCCTTTTTCTCCCCCCAAAGCGCGTTCTGAGAGCAGCTTAAAACCCTTTTTGCTAAATTTTTCCAAAAAAAAATAAAAATCAGCCGGAGGCAGAGACATGCAAAGTTTCAGTCCAAATGGTTAAAGGCTGGCGTAGTTTCAAGCAACTGAAGACAGGGGCTTATAATCAGAAGTGTCAGGCAACCTTAATTATATTATTTCCTGAAGGAAATAGTTTTCCCTGCCGAAGTCCAGAAGTTATTAAAAAAAGTTGACCTCACTGGAACCAATCAAGATGGAGACAAGAAGCCTGTGATGGATTTTTAAGGCAGGCAAGTTCACGCATCTGTGTTTCTGGAGGCTGGGGGCGTCCAGGTTCTTTGGACAGGTGTTCCCAGACAAGCCCGGCCCTGTGAGATGCCCATGGCCAGCATACAGGATGCAGGCTCCAGGCAGGGCCACATGGGTGCCCCCCCTGCACCCCAGGGTGCTCGCCTGTGCCCCAGCAAGAGCTTTGCCGAGACAAGGGAAGAAAAACAGCCGGCCACTTTGTAGCTGTCAGGAACACGCAAGCTTTTTGTCCATCTCTTCCCCCATGTCCATAAGTAAAAGCGACAGCAGCTTTATTTAGGACTTCTCGCCCTCCCCTCTTAACTGGAAGAAGCAAAGAGCGAAATAGCTCAAAGGCAGCAGGGGAGGGAGATGCTGGAGGTGCAGCTGGGGTTGGTTTGGCTGTGGCAGCCCTCGTGCTCCTGAGACCTGCAGCTCCTCATCCCCTCAGCATGCCCTTCCCTGCCCCTCCAGGTGCAGAAACCCCATCCCCAACCCCGCTGCCCCCATCACCTCCCAGGAACTGGCGGGGAGGCTCACGCATCTGGAGGCAGTCAGAGGCGGAATAGCTGCTTCCCCTTTCCTGCCGAGACCGGGATGCACCCTCCAAATAATCCAGAGGAGAAAGTCACCTGCTTCCCCCAACACTCAGTGTTCAGACGCATAGCACTGGCCCCAAAACACAGCTCAGCCCCACGTAGTTCCCTATCACTGCTGAGCGGTGGATGCAGCATCTCCACCAGCGTGCACCTGGAGCTGGCTGCTTCAGCTACAGCCTCCAAGGAGCCTCTTGCAACTCAGGAAAAGGCTCCTAAAACCATGGAAAGTCTCACAATAAGAGAAGGGGAAGCTGAGCTGGCCCCAGGCAGTGCCCCAGCCCAGGGGAGCACAACCAGGGCTGGTTTTGGCAGGTCCCCCAGTTCCCCGCAGCATCTCCCAGCAGCACAGCACCTCGTGTATCACAGTGGTACTGCAACGGGCTGAACACACACACGCTCTTTTCAACCTGCATCCTGCTTGCACCGCTGCCGAACCAGAGCTGAGCCCCACGCAGGAATCCAGCCCCCAACAGGGGCTGCAGGGCTGATGCTGCCTGCACCACGGGGACAATTCCCAGGTGCTCAGGAGCTGTGCTGGAGCCGTGCCGTGCACCAAAACCCGCACACACCGGGCTGGTAGGAAGAGTGCTGCCCACCCGGCGAGGCTCGGGGTGGAGGCTGCGTGCAGCTCCCCGGGGAGAGAGGCTGCAAGTGACCTCATGGGTTTCTTCCACCACTGCCGTGAGTCACAGAGCAGTGACAGGCCATTTGTCAGCACCGGTGGCATCATCGCCAATCTCATTTCTGAGCAGACATCTGACCTTGCTCGCATCCCCGAGACCCGCGTTACCGCACGGCTCAGGCAGCCTCCCGGCAGCTCCCAGGGGACGCAAAGCGAGGCCATCGGGGGCCAGGCTGTGACACAGCCTGATCCTGACTCAGGATGCACAAAGATGGAGCCTTCAGCTGTGGGATGAGTGCAGGGGGTTGTGGGCTTGTCCCCAGTGCTGTGTTTCCCCCAGCCAGCTCCCAAGCAGGGTCTCCCATCCCAAGCACGGAGCTCAGTTATGGAGAAGGGAGATGTGTCCCCAGAAAGGGAAGCCCAGGCTTTGTCTCAATCTCAAGAAAGGAAAAAAAAACACCCCTTTTTCCTATAGCATCCTGTGTTTCACCTCCATCTGTTGAACCCCCTGAGGTGTTGGGTGCAATCTGTGGTATGAACTGCTGCACCCAGACCTCCTCCACAGACAACCATGACCCCGGCTGAATTTCAGCCCAAATCTGCTCAACAAGATGAGACAAAATCCAAACACAGCTCAACCCTGCATTTCTGAGAAGAGCTAGACCTGTGTCCTGCAGAATAGATGAGCCATGCCCTGAGGCCAGCATCTCCCTGCCCCCAGCCAGAAGATGCTGCCACCGTGCAAATCTGCCACACGACTTACACTTGGACACCAGAGGCAGCTCCAGTCCTCATGCCCTGGAAAGGACGCTGAGTTTGCACGGGGAAACGCACACGGGCAGCCTGCCACTTGAAAGATGGCCATGGGAGAGGCAGGACACCCGAGCCAGTCTCATGCTCTTATTTCTCCTAAGAGCAACGAATTAAAATGACATGGGACTAGGAAAAGACATACTTGGTTAAGACGAAGAAATCATTGCCATTAAACATCATTAGAATAATATGCCCAGAAAGCTTCATAAAAGGAGATATCATATGATTGAATGCTCTCCAGACCCTCATTTCACACAGACCCAAAACACCAACCAAGAGTCTCTTGTAAAATCCAACTCTCACAACTTTCTGAAGGCTTTTTGTGGATTTTGTTTGGCTGTGGTTGTTGGTATTTTTTATTTTTTTTTTATTTTTATCCTGAGGAGCTTTTTGGGTTTGCAATTGAAACTACAATTCCTTTAGTTCCTGGGGAAAAAAAAAAAAAATCATTTTTCATTAAACCAAAGCAAATGGCATTTTTGCTTGTCAAAAATATTTGACACAACTCTGACAGACTCGACCAGACGTAAATAAAAGATTTAAACCCTCCTGCTTCAGAGCTTAAGGAAAACCCGCTGTCAGTCCCACGCTACGACACGCTCTCCCCTATGGACCACGCTGCTCAGGTGCTGCCCGCCCCATCCCAGTGCCGGTGACAGGAGGTTGAGCAAAGGGGGAACAGCCCCCTCCTGCAAGTCAAACCCCACCAGCCCGTATTATCCCACTCATCAAGCAGAAAAACAGCCATGGTGGCAGGGAACAGCCACCCCTCCCTCTCCTTCCACCCGTATCTGATAACAGCAGGGACCGGGATGCTCCATTTCCTCGGCCACCCTGGTACCCACGTGCCATCAGCACCCGTCCACCTCCTGCATCAGCCATGCCAGCATCACGGCCACACATGCCATGACAGAACGCAAAGTGGTGTCAAAACCCATTTCAAAATCCTTCTATCCTATTCAAGCCAGCAAGGCTTATCTGCATGGATTTATACTGTTTGCCCCAATATTTAGCTACTGAGCTGACTAATCTGTGTGTAAGAAAAACCCTGGTGGCTCAGAGGCTGAGCAATCTACATCATTCATCATTTAGATTAGCTATTGTCTTAATCCTCTTTAAACTACTGTATAATACATGAGAGGAATGGATGTCCTATCTGCTTGGGATACGTACAAAAAAAAAAAAAAAAACAAAAAAAACAGCCCAGGCTGGAGCTCAGAAACTTGGGCAGAAGCTAATGTGACAGCTCTTACTCCGGCACAGAGGAGAAAGGAAGCCTGTTGCACCTCCTGACAGCTGGCTTGCCTTCTCCTTGCTCTCTCCACCCTGGTGGCCTTTAATTATTTCAAAGCCAGCCTCCCACAGCAGCACACCGCATCCCTGCCCTCTCCCTTCATCACAGCCTCATTACACCCCAGGACCCCAATCCGTGCCAGCCTGCCTGATGTGGGCTTGCTAAACCCACAGGATGGCCCCTGCAAGCATCAGGGTTTCTGCTTTTTGGAGAAGTGGCTCCGTGTGGACAGCACCACACTTTGCAGGCTCAGGTCGAGGATGAAATCATTCTGCTCCCCGGGATCACACAGCACATCGCCACGGGAGGACAAACAAAGAACAGGTTTCTTTCTGGAAACACCAGAGTTTGGGGAGGAGAGGGAGGGGATGCAACAAGGCAGTAGCAAATGAGGCTTTAGTTCGTTGCTGCCAGAGCTGAGGGAGCTAATAAACAGACAGATGAGAGCTAAATTGTCTTCTGAACCTCTGTATCAGTATTCACATTACACAGGCTGCTTCCAGCAATTCCAGCGTATTAATAATAAATGCTACATAATTACAGCAGACTTGCTTTTGTCCTCTTCCTGTTTTCTGTCAATGTCTGCTTAACCCTCTGCAGCCCGCAGCCAGCTCCATCCCCTCCACAAGCAGAGCCCTGGTCCCCCCGAGGGACAGACACCTCGCCGAGCTCCTGCCCAGGTGGGATGAGGCAGAGGGCGAAAGGCTGAGCACTGACACCGGCCTGAAGCCATCACCCATCCAAGCCATGCTGACAGTGCTGCAGGGTGTGAAATAGGAGCTTCTGGGGGCTCGGAAGCAGCCCTAGGCTGAGGTGAGTTGGGGCTGTACAAAAAGCATCCCCGGAGCACAGAGGAGTATCCCCAGAGGAAAGCAGCCATGGGAAGACAGGAGATGACCATCAACAGGTTGCAAGTGTGGCACTGGATAAGAGAGAACAGTTTGAGTAGTTATATTCCAGATCGAACTGAAAAACAGCATACCACCCCTTGCCCCCCTGACCCAGGTGGTTCCCAAAGCATCCCCCCCTTACAGGCAAGCTGTGCCAAAAACACCATGCCCTGCCAACCACTTCTGGAGCAGATTCAGGTGAGAGTTAGAAACCCTTTTCCCCAAAATTTAAAAGCATTTCATAACAATCAAGGTGCAAACTGAATTCTGGTGCCCGCCTCACTCCCCGCAGGACTGTCTCCAGGAGAACTTCCTCAGTTCCAGGCAAAGAGCATCAGAACTCTGTAAGAGGACCCCTGCGTTAGCAGTGCAATAGCTGCGCTTGCTTATAGCTGAGCACAGGTTTAATTTGCACCTTTCAGCCTAGCTCTCTCTTTTCCCAGCCTTGAGGGAGGCTGCCATGCCCCTTAACACAGCTTCAATAATAGAAGAGAACAAATACCTCAGATGGGATTTCTGCAAGGAGAAACCAACATGCAAAACAAAACACGCCTGCCTTCCGGTGCAAATTAACTCAGCTCCTGCCCCTTCTGCAGACCTTTCCAGACACGAGACCCACTGCACAACAAACAAATGCCAAACAACTCAGACAAATCTTTCCCTGCACAGAAAGAGCCTCAAACACGACATGAACACTTGGCTCAGGAAGCTGAGCATTAAAAAGCCTGGAAATGGGGGGGGAAAAAAAAGCAACTCAGACCCAGCTGCATTGCTCACGCAGTGAGAAGACGTGGCTGGGGTGAGAGCAGGTGGGCTGTCCTCAGATACCAGGGTCCCACCCGACCTGGGACAAGCAGAGCATCCCCCAGCACTGGCACCCTGCCACCTCTCCATCATTCCCATAGCTGTGCACGTTAGTACATGATCTTTATTCTGCCTCCTCCGCAAGGTGAGGCATGGAAAGATTTTCCTTCCCTGTCCAAGACATTCACTCTGACAGTTTTCAAGAAGTGAAGCTACAACCGGTTTGGGAAAAATGAAGAAAACCACAGGCACAGCCCATGCAAGGGATGGGAGGAATGCACAGGGCAGGAGCGCTCTGGGCTGTTCACATGGAGTAAACATGCCAGAGAGGGATGGAGCAGAACAGGGAGCAGGAAAAAGGAGGACCATCACCTTGTAGGACAGCACCAGGAGGCTCCTGGCAACAGACAGCTGTGGGGTACGAGGAAGCCCTCTTTCATCCCTGCTGGGTGGCCCTGGGCCAGCTGCATCTCCATGGGCTGCCTCTCTCACTGCTAATCCTAGCAGGGCAATGCTGATTTCTCCACTGCATGGACCTTCTCTTGCTGTGCAAAAGGTGCTCAGCAGGCAAGGAATAACCCCACGCACTGCTGTGAGCTGGTGCAGCCAGGACGAGAAAAACCCACATGGAAAGGGAAGGGAAACCCACCAGGAGCTGCAAGGAGGATGACATACATCAGCCACCAACGTGGCTCCAGGACATACAACCACCCGGCCAAGCAACCTGAACTGCTGGAGCAGCTCCTGGGCGCAGAGGGAAGCCAGGGTCCTGCCAGCCCCTTGCAGAGCATGCCAGACACATGGACGGGCTCCAGAAGCATTGGGCTGGCTGTGACAGCAGGACTGCGGGCGTGGGAGGACAGCAGAGCACCCAGGCTGCTCCACACGTGCCTCTCGACAGGATGCATCCACACCAAGCCAAAATCATCCCACACAGCTCCCTGCAACGTGCTGCCACGGAGTAAAGCAAGGTTTGTCCCGGGACAATCAGCCAGGTCTCCTAGATACGAAGGCAGGGAAGCTTTATGCATCACACCCACCTGTCAGGATGGCTCTCTGCTTTCCAACCAGCCTCCACATCCAACCTCACCCCCACATCTCAGGATGCTCCAGGTAGCCAGAAAGTGCTACGCAACACCCCCAGCCAGCACAAGACCCTGGAGCTGAAGCACCCCTTCCTGACACAAGTTTCCCAGCTCTGCCCTTTGGAAAACTCCAAAAAATAGCACAGGATTACCTCCTCAGTAATTAAATAGTAATATTAATAGGCAATGAGTTATAACAACTCCTTAACACAGCTGGACATCCAGCACGAGACATGAGCAAGCGCAGGAGGACTTGGCCACGGAGGTGCTGCACAAGCAGGGGGTGAATAAATAAAAGTGATTCAAGTGGACAGAAAACTGTGCAGTGAAACTCGTTGGGTGGAGGTAATTCGGTGGAAAAGATCCTGGAGCAAAAACATCTGCTTAGGTGACTTTGGCTCAAAAGGGAGCAAACTGAAAACTTGACAAAGGCCAATTCTACCTTAAAACAGGAAAAACTCCAGAAAAATAATTGTGCTATTTCAACACAAGTTAAAAAAAAAGTTTAACCGAGAAGATTGCTGAACATTTCCCACCTCCCACTCCTGTGGCAGGGTTTGACCTCCCTGGCAGGGAAGAGGAACCTCTCAGTGTCTGACAGGCAGCTGCCTGCTCCACACAGGGCTGTTGGCTCCCACCCCATTCCTGGGGGCTTCCAAAAACAAGCCTGGCTCCCACATCTCCTCACCCATCATGGGCTGCAAACATCAAGACCTCCCTGCTTCACCTCCCCTTCCCCAGGATACCCAGAGCTGCTGCTCCCAGCTCCTCCTCCAGCCTTCCTCCCCTCCACAAACCCAATTTTTCCCCAATGACAACTACCGATGAGTTTTGACATCACATCCCCCTGCGAAGCAATAGGGGGGGAAGTATTTTAAGCAACGACAGGTTGCACACACACCACCCAGAGGACAAGACAACCTTCCTCAAACCTAGACACTGCCACAGCTCTCCCTGCAAAAAACAAAGAAACCTGCTCCATGGCGAGGCAAAGAGCTGACGTTTCAACACGTTTTTTTCCTTCCGTTCCTTCAATCTGAAGTCAATTATGGCAAGGTTAATGGGGCAGAGAGGATGCCAGTCGGCTGGGTAATGATGTCAAAGCACCTGGCATTGCCTGGGCAACAGCAAGGCAGCATGGATGCAAATGAAGGAGCAGGATCGCACTTGGGCCCTGGAAATGAGCTGATGCAATTGAGCGTATCAGCATTAATGAGCACAGAAATAACGAGAGCACCCAGAGAAACAGGACACCAATGGGAGGGTGGCACCCACCAGGATGAGGGTACGTGCTCAAGGTGAGAGAGCTCCATGGTGCTGGGGGTTCACCCAGAGATGCTCCCCGTGGTTTAATGCTCCAGCCATGTGCACCCAAGACCAACTGCTTGGTCCTGCTGAAGTCTGTTCTCCATCAGGAGGGCACATCTCAGAGCAACACCATGAACACTGGCCCAAAGCACTAAGGAGTGCACGAGGAAAAAGGTGCTTGAGGGCATTCAGTGCGATGCCCAGCAGGAAGGCTGCTCCAGCAGAGCATCCCAGCTCTCCCCAGGGCTTGCAGTGCACACATCACCCACAACAGGCATTCTGAAACCTGCTGCTACATGGGCTGGTGTCTGTCGGGTGGGCACTTGGCACAGCGTGCTTCCAGGACCATGGGGTAGCAGGTAAGTGTTGCCAGCCTCAAACACCAGCAGCCCATTTCCAGCTTTGGTCCCCCATCCAAATGCTGTATCTTCTCCCTCGGCCATGAGCTCCATCAGATCCTCCTCAGCACATTTACTACTCGAAAAGCCATCTCCCCTATGCTATAACAAATTCTTTTCCACCCCCGGGCCTTTAAGCCCCCTGTGGTGCCACTGCTCTCCCTCTTCTGACCCCACTCACACCCCAGCAGTTGCCTTCAGCCCACAGAGCCCACCCTGACCTGCTGGTGTGGGTGGGCTGGTGCTCTCCGACTCCACAGCCCATCCCCAAATACCCAACGGGGCAGCCACAGGGTGCTCTCCTGGCCCAAGAAAAACTACATTAAATGGGCAGGGGGAAGGCTGTGGCATCCCTCCCCCCAGCGAGCAGAACAGCTCACCTTGGAGATCAGACAACAGCAATCCCCTGCAGGCATAAAGAGTGGTGCCAGGGACACAAAGCAGCCATCACCACAGAGCAGAGGTTGGGTCACAGCCATTTATAAGGTTATTTTACATCTCCTTAAAGCCCCTTGCTTTCGCCTGAAGTGAGTCAAGGTGACCAGAACAGGCACTGCTGCTCCTGCTCCCACTCCTACCCCTCCAAGCATCACTATCTGGAAACTGCCCAGCAAAGCAGCAACCTGTGCCATAAATAACAGAAATCTGGCACTGGCCAAGAGGGGAGCAGCCAGGGGCCATGCAGGGACCTGAGCATCCCCAGCCAGCCCATGCCCTGCAGGACACAGGGCTTGCCCCACTCAAACACCTTCCAGGCTCCCTCCCTGGCCACTGGAGCAGACCCAGACTCAAAGCAGTGCCATCCCCGTGTTTTGCTTTCAATGTCAGCAGTAAAGCCAGCTACGCAAGGGGAATTGAATAGAGGAGAAGGAAAAAGGGGGCGGGGGGGGGAAAAAGGAAAGACGAAAGGGAGAAGAGACAGCTCTGCTAATAGCAAGTCAGCCAGGAGTCTCCGAATCCATTTGAAATGCGTAGGGCTTAATTTAACTTAATGGTTTTGTCAAACATTGGCACTCTGTTAAAAGCACGGGAGAACTGGTAATCCAAATGCCAGTGGCTCTGCCTTCGCTAGTGGCAGGAAGGCTGCTGCTGGAGTCCCCAGATGGATCCATCTGGCTTCACGCAGGCAGCAAGCGTGGCCCTGGCTACCGCAGCCTCTCATCAGGGCAGCTCTGTATTTACTTAGCACTGGCAGCGACCCTGCCTTTGCCCAGAACACAAAAACAAACACAGCCACTGCATTTCTGAGCTTGTACACGTCTGAGGCAGCTCCAGGCTTCTCCAGAAAACACAGCTCAGTCGGGTGGAGAGAGATTCGCCTCCTCCCATTGGGGAGCAAAGCAGTGAAGTCTCTAACCTGTGTGGACCTCAGAAAGAAGTTGGAAAGAAAAAAAGCAACAGCTTCACTCACAGGCAGGCAGAGGAAGCCACAGGATGAGCTGCTAAAGCCAGCTCCCCATCCAGCCCTGTCCCCATCCTCCCTTCTCTGGCCATGAGCAGAGTGGGGCAGCCAGCTGCCACCAGCAGGGACAGGGCTCAACCCCTGCTGCCAGCCCCGCTGCCGTCAAAGCAAGAAAAACAGAAAAAAAAATATGAATATCAGCCTGCTGTTGAAGGCAGTCTTCCCTCTGCAGGCAGGAGATGGAGCCCGTCCCCATACAGGCTGAGGACAGAGGGATGCTCAGCAACCTCACCTGCCCCACCCCCTGTCTAGGGATCCAGGATGGCTCACACACCAGCCAGAGGTTTTCATCCCTCCAAGGGCTGGAAAAAGCAAAACAAACCCTAAACCCCAGGGCCACAGGCACATCCGTAGGGCAGACAGGGAGGGGGTCCAAGAAAATTCTGCAAGGGGCAGCGGCGGCTTTTAAGCCTCTGCACCCCCTTAACACCCCCCTCCTCCATCCCAGGAGCCGGGTTCCTGTTTAAGACACAAATGGGATCGAGTTTAAAGGTCTCAGCCTGGCCCTTGACTCCTTGGTGGGAGTCTTTCCCCATCACAAAACCACCAGACAATTCGGCGTGATTGACAGCCTTTCAGGCGGAGGGGCCCGGGGCCGGAGGGAGGGGAGGGGGCTGCGGGTCAGGGCCAGGGGGCAGCCGGAGCCATGCACGGGGCTGGGAGAGCAGGGGGCGGCTGCAAGGTGGGGAGGATGCTCGGCTTCGGGCTGCCGAGGGAAAAGGTTTCTGGGGAAGGGTGGGAGAGGTAGGAGCATCACCCATCAGGGATGCAGTTCTGCTGCTTAACGCCGGCAAAAGCCAAATTGCTAATAGCACATTGGGGGGAAAAAAAGTGTTTTAGCGCAAAAAGTGTTTTTTTCCAGAGGTTAATGGATAGCAGAGGGGTGCAGAGGAGGGACTCCAGGCTCAGAGCAGAGAGGGGTCAGTGACAGGCAGGGGTGAGGGATGGGAAAGCAGGGGGGACAGAGCCAGCACTTGGTGATGCTGGGCACAGCCACTGAGACCCCAGCCACGGCTGAGGGCAGCAGGGAGGCACGCACACAGCAGATGCACGCTGCATGCCAGGTTCTGGCTCCAACCCCATATTCCTGCTCTCCAGCCCCAGTGAAACCCAGTCCCATGAAGAGAGGTCACCAAGTTCCCCTGCAGCAGCCAGGAGAAGAGGCTGAATGCTTCATCCCCGTCCCCTTATACCCTGTTTAGGGCTGTTACAACCCACGGCTCCCCTCCACCACCTCTCCCCCAGCACCAGGGCTGATGCTCAAACCCTCTGCAGCTCTGCAGAGCCCAACTCCAGCTGTACACGGCCACCCCCACCCAAACCCACCTTCAGGGTGGATTTGGGGAGTAGGCTCCCTTGAATGCACCCTCAGCTTAAGCCCAGGTCAAGCCCAGGTTTACCAGCCCATCCTCCCAGGAGCTCAGTGATGAGCTGAGTCATCAGCTGGGGGAGACAGGGCAAGGGAATGCAGAAAGGCCAGGGATACTTGTCACGCTGTCTTATTTATCCCCCTTTCTGCTCACAGGAAACCCTTTCACCTACCTTCTTTTTCCTTTAAATAAAAGAAAAATTTTAAGCTGGTGCTTTAAAGCACAGCAACTGCCAGCCCATCTCCATGGCTTGCCAAGAGAGCAATTCATCCTCTGCCTCTATTCTGCAGTAGGTAAGGCCCCCCCTCGCTTTTGTTCATCTCCCCGCTCTTTTGTCTGGCCCTGAAAGCGTTGATCACTCCTGCATGAGGAATGTGAAACTGATGTGATGTGATAGGAACAATGCTCCAGCCCTGCTCCTCGCAGCCACATCAAAGTCCCCATTTGCATGGCTTCCCCTTCCCTGCCTGTCCCCCTCTGCCCCCGGCCGCGCTCTGGCTGCTTCAGCGCCTTCATTGTCCTCCGGGCCTCGAGGAGCAGCCTCAGCCTCCTGATAAAAGGCACTCAGCAGCCTCTCCGAGCCTGATGCTGCTTCTGCTCGCCCAGGGGAGATGGCACCCACAGGTAGCATCTGCCCAGAGAGGTAGCACTGGCGTAGGCTCTGCCGGATGCTTCTCAAACAGTGCCTGGGGAGGTCCTGCCTGTCCCCCTGGGGCAGGAGGAGAGCAGGAGTCACGTACCAGGATGGCACAGCAGCAGGACACCCGTTCCTACCTTTTAACTAGCAGCCAGGACTCGGTCCCACATCAGCTGTGGCTCCACAGCCAGCCCCAACAACATGACAGCAGCTGGAAAGCTGTATCTCTTGCTCCAAGGCACCTCCTGCTGTGTGCCCCTGGCAGCACCGGGTCATCTAAGCTTCCCCCAGGATGCTGCCAGGCAGGGATGCGGGCAGCACCCAGCAGACAAGCAGAAAGCCAGACACCATGGCCCTTGGAGCACAAGGAGAGTCTGACATGGGACAAAGCCAGATGAAAACAGTGTCAGGACCGTACAAAAGCACACAATAACAAGTTATGGTGGAAGCAGGAGGGACACTGACACCCCTGCAGAACTGAGGTTCTGCTGATACACCTCACCACTTCATTTTCAGACAATTATTCAGTTTATGCTTGACACTAGACCAGCAGAATACAGTTCCCTCCCACCCCCATCACCCTCCTGAAGTATGAGGCTTCCCTTTCACCTTAACAGCAGCCATAACTCTGACCAACACAGAGGCAACCAGCATCTGTCTGCAGGGGAAACAAAAAAAAAAAAAAAAAAAAAAAAAAAAAAAAGGCTTCTAGGTCCAGCCACTTCCAAGAGAACAAGATCCAGGTAGCCAAGGCTTTGAGTCCACACACATCTCCAGTTTGCACCTCATACAGAAGGTCTGTGACCCAGAGGGATTCCAGTTGTTTTGACTTCAAATGCACAGAAAATGCAAAACAACTGTCCAAGAGCCATTTCTGGATCATCAGCCCACATATCAAACACACATCGTGGGCTGCACTGCAGGACACACTGCTCTAATGGTAAACAGGCACTCCAGGCACTTCACAACCCACCTGTACCTGAGCAGCCTCACAAGTTTTGAGAGCCCCTGCCTCTATTTTTATTTTCACCTGGCTACTGCAGCTCCCTGCTCGAGCTCTGCTCTGCTCTCCATCTCTAGCTCGGGCTCAGCAGTCTGCCAAGGGACACAGCACTGGCAAGTGTTCCGGATTCTTGCTGATGGAGAATATAACATCCCTTCAGAAAAGTAAATAAAGCCACTACCAAGACACAGAGCACCTTATTAGTATTAAAAAGTACATTTCTACCTCAGTGCTGATGGGGGAGGCAGTACAGTTCCTGATGGGGAGGAATGAATCTCACCTTCCTAGAGCTCCCCGTCAGATTTGCTGCACAAAAGCCCTGTTGTGCACTGGACCTGGCCAATGTCACTCCTGGCTAGGAAACGGGAGCCTGTTGGAGAAGCACGTTGGGCTGTGATTAAGGAGACATTTCATTCTGGCATTTGGATTTTCCCCCCGCTGAGCTGGTTTACCTTAGGATAACACCAGAAAGGCTGTTCTGCTCGAGCTGTCCTCGCACACTAACCAGAGCCCGCAGCAGCTCGGGGGCTCCTTCACCAGCCTGGGGGGAGCACAGCTCACCCCACCGTGCTGCCCACTGCTCTGCTGGGCTCACACCTCACCACCCCGAGGGACTGAAACCCTCGGCATCCTCCACACCCCTTCTCCTTTGCTCTACCCCAGTGTCGCCCACTAGCTCCTCACCACCCCCAGCAGCCAATGCTGGGACCAAGGGATGCTGCTCCCCTGCACCCAAAAACAGCCCCTGTGACTCCTTTACACCAAACCCACCCGTGCCATTCGAGCAGACCCCAGGCAGGCACCCCAACCCCTCCGGCACACAGCAGCTAAGCAGAGCTGCCCTGCTTGCTGCACTCAATTGCCAGCAGAGGCATGCCACAGGTGAACGGGGCCCCGAACACAGCTAGACAGACAGATGTTATTTCAGGGCTCGCTAATTCCCTGTCCCTAATTCATTCCTGGTTTCTGCAAGATGCAGTCAATTCTTGACCAGCCGCTGCACATGCATGTTGCTTTGCTTTCAATTCGGCCAGCAAAATCCATTTACCGTGCCTGTCTCATCCGGTTTCCGTCAAGCCTGCTGAATTCTCCCTCAGTGAAATAAGCAAGTTTACTGTAACACCCTCCTTTGTCAGAGCACAGCTAAAATGACAGTCTTTCTGGTGCCTGACTATTTCCCTTCACAGCAGGAGCTAAACACTGCTTGTTTTCAATTGTGAACTGTTCCGACTTCTTGAAATGCATGAAAGTACCAAGGGGGTCAATTTAACTGCAAAAAAAAGGAGTTTCTATAGGAGAATATTTATTTACCTTGCAAGTTTGCTGTGGAGAAGTTTAGGCTGGTAATTTACTAGCCAAAGACGCAGGGGTCTCTGGGCAAACACGAGGCAAGTGATACAGCTCCATGACTGCCTTTTCCAGTAGCAGGGTAGAGCTGGAGCCAGGTTGCAGGTTCGCATCCCTACTTGCTCACCACATCCCACCCAGCAGGTCAGGGTGGCAGGCATGAACCCAGCGTGGCCAGCCTTTGCAAGCCCCAATAGTGTTCGTACAACACTCAGCCTTGATGCTTCCAGCACAGGAAATGTCCAAAGCCCTTATGATTTCAGGCTGAATTCCCCCCTGCCGTGTTCATTCCTCATCCTCTGTTTATAGTTTCCTTATTCTCCTTTTGCATCCTTGCTGTTGTTGGTTTTTTTTCCTGGTGGCTCCTCAAGTTTCATCTCCTTTGCAAGTTACAAGAGCTGAATCTTTAAGGCTTCTGCTAGCGTTCCCTGCTCATCAGCAGACAAATTAAAAGCAGAATTATAGATTCCTTGCAGCATCACAAGACACTTTCAAGCCTTTTACTGCCTTACCACATACTGCAAGTTCTGACCCACCAAAGGGCTTTATGCCCAGCCCTTGCCAAGAGTTTATCTGCATCATGCTATGCAGGCTTCGGGAGGAGAGCACTCACCCATCTCCGAAGGCAGACAACCTAGAGGCTTCCCTGAAAGCTTTTGGTTCTTGCACCTTGCTTAAAAAAAAAAAAAAAAAAAAAAAGTTTCTACTTGCTAAAAGTTTCCACCTGCTAAGGAGCTTATGACAGTAAACAGCTGATATGACCCACTCAAAAAGAAAACCTGCAACAAGTGATTATTTTTTCTCCTTTTACAGGATTTGGGTAGGATGTACCAGACCAGCACAGGAAACCAGGATGCTCCCTGCAGGGCCCTGGTCAGCTGCAGCCTCCCATGGAGACAGACCACAGCGAGCCAAGGAAAATCACCGTGCATCATCCTGCCAATTTCTAGGTATCTGGGAGCCAAACTACAGAGAACCTGCAAGTTTCCATTGCCAAGCTCTGCTGCAGTCCCATGTATCAGGATGAGGGATGCTGATCAGGACCCTACATGCTGATATGAGCACCTGGAAGCCCAGGGAGGTTGTCTGAGTGCAATCGAAGCTACATGTATTTGTGAAGTCTCACACAATGCTCACAAGTAAGGCCTCTACTGCTACAAGCTCAGCTGGCACAAAGCAGCAGCAGGGGGACAGGGCTTGCGGAGCTCCTGCCTGCTTCCCAGCACTGCTCACACCTCGGGAATCGCACACAAGCCTGGGAAGCTGAGCTCAGCACCCTGGGGAGGAAAGGCCTGGGGGCAGAGCACCCGCCTGCCTGCAGGAAAGGATCCGCACAGAGGGCTGAGGGCATGTCAGGAGAAATTAAAGCCCAGCTGGTCACCGGAAAGGGGCTGGGAGCAGAGAGGATGGAGCACAAAGCCAGCAGCTCAACAACTGCCAGCCCAGAGCACCAAGAGCACACGGGCCATCGCTGCTACATGAGACACCACACGCCTTAATCCCTCCCTGGGGAGAGAGCTTCTTCCAGCCCAGACTGTTTGTGTATTCAGCTAATTTTGTTGCCTGACTTTCCACCTACTTGCTCAGCGGAAAGCTGATCCTCCCAAGTAATCATCACTATTTCATCCCTACCCTCAGACACCAGGGCTGTGGCATAAGCAAAACCCTGCTGCATCAGCTGCAAGCCCCCATCACGAGGGCACCCAGCTCCCCTCCACACCTCGCTGCGTCCTCTCCCGGACCGAGCACAGCCAAATCCTGCAACCTGCTTGAGCCTCACGTATCCCAGAGCACAGTCCCAGGTCTCCTCTGTGGCTCCTACACGCAAGTCAGGCTGTTCAAGGGCAGCAGGATAATTAAAGGGGAAAATTACCTTGCGTACACCAGGGAGCATATCCCGAACAGCACGAGCATGGTATTAGCTATTGTTGCAGCATGGCAAGGCTACTCCTGGCTGCTACCTCCACGCTTGCAAAAAAAAAAAAAAAAAAAAAAAAAAAAAGGTTGTGGAAGTAGAACAGCATCCAAGACAAATTAGGAGAATGAGTCAGGATCTGGAAAGCCTGCTGTGCAGCCACAGGCTCGAGTGCTCAGTTGGTTCAGCTAAGCCAAGAGGCAATCAGGAGAAGACTTAATCACCGCATGCAGAAGTACCAGCGCAGGGAAGGGATTTCTGCTGGCAGCAGGGAACCTGCTCCAGGGCAGCCAAGGGGGAACAGGTCATGTCTGCCCTCATCCAAGGCTCCTGCTAAACACCCTGCCCATGGGGGGAGAAGAGGCCACAGCCACAAATATTGTCATTATCACTGGCCACAGGACACGTGGCATAAGAAGGGCAGGCTTGGAAAGGGCTCAGACCCTGCACCACAACAGCAAAAGAGACAACTCAGCACGGAGGTCATTAACAGAGCAAACTAGCCTGGGGTTGGGAGTGTTTTGCCCATCTCTTGGGTCCACTTGCAAGCCATCCCACCCCAAGTCCCAAACACTGATCAGGGAGGGCAGGTGAGCAGCGCAGATGCCCTGGTCCCTCTCAGAGCAGCCACAAAGATGAGCCAGAAGCCCAACCATGCAGCAACACCCAAGGCATCCCCCAGCAGCCCAGCCTGAGGTGTCTCTGCACCTTCCATTAGATTGTCATTCCACGTGACAGGCTTGCCAAAGACAGCACAAGTCCTCACTGAAGAGGGCCAGGACAATGGGCCTTTGGAAGGAAGAAAAGCAGATTATGTTTTTAAAATGCCAGTCAGCTACCCTCAGCAGATCAGCGGGATAAATTAGGACAGACCAGCAACCTCACAAGAACAGAACAGGCATCCCATGCACTTCTCCAGCATTTTGAAGCCTCACACGCCACATTCCTGCTCGTGCACTGAAACATCTTTCAGCAGGGAGGACCTGAAGCCTTTACTTCAGACACTGCCCTAAAACCCAGCTGCAACACCACCACCTGCACCGCCCTCCTCCCTCCCATCACCGCGCTCACCCTGCCTTCCAAACAAAGCTGCCCAGGATGCCTCCTGGAGCTGAGTAATACATGGCACAGATCCGCAGCTGCCAGGCTGGAGCTGTAATCCCATCAGAGCCGCATCCTGGGGAGTCACGCTGCCGGCAGACATCACGTTGCTCCCTCAGGGGAGCAGTGACCTACTGGGCAGCGCAGCCTGGGAGCCCTGCCTTGTCCCTCCGACCTGTGCCCACCCCTGGCACCGGGCTCCCCTCTTCCACAGGGAGGTGACACCCGCTATTTACATTCGGTCACTAACTCCCCACATGCCCTGAAATGTTCTTGCCAAGGTTAGCCAAGCGTTTGAGAGGCTTGCGAAGAACCCTCACGCTTTCCTCAATAGCTATTTCTGTGCTGTCATCTTTTGTTCCACTCCGCTCTCCCCTCCACCACTTTTGGCTCTTTTAATCTCGCTAAGGACGGATATAAAAAGATGTTCAAGATCTCAGTCATTTGAGGAGGGAGAAGAAATTGGTGAGAAACCAATTCTATTTAATAGACCTATTGTCTCCCTTGTATTTACTTCTCCCTGGCAGTACTGCGAAAAAGCCTTTCTGGCTAGGAGGACTGAGATCGTACAGCTCAGACACCTCCCCACCGTAACTTGCAGATTCATCCTGTTGCATTCATCAGCCCCATCCTGCACGCTCATCTGGCATCCAGCAGCATCCCTGCAGACATTACAAGGTTTTAAAGGGCTTGACCGTTCTTGCCAATCCTGCCAAAAAATGCATGAGCATCCTTCTGTTCTGGTCCATTTTAAATCCCACACTGCTTGATGCGTTTTGTCTTCTGAATTTCTTCCTCTCCCAGTTATTTCTCCAATGCTATCCTCCAGGGTCTCTTCACACCTCCCAGGGCTTGCCATTTTTAAGTTCATTTCTACTCCACTTTCTCCAGGGACTGAATTATTGACCTTAAAACGCAGTTTGGGCAAGGCACTCCTGGGACACAGAGCTGCCCACAACATCACGGCCTTCCCAGCACCTTCAGAAGGCAGCTTGCACACTGGCTAGGACTGACATAAACCCTTCAGCCCCCCAGAGCCCTACTGGCAATGCAGACACCTCCCAGGCTCGCCCATAGCCAGGGCAGTGCCAAGCCATCGTGTCCTCGCCCCCCGTTTGTGCTGTCCCTGCAGCATGCCCAGAGCCTCCAGTTGAGACAGCAGCTCCGACAGCACGCATGCAGCAAGTGGCTCTGCCCTGAAAGATTTACAGCCTGCACAGACACAGCAGGGGAAGGGGAAAAGGTCCAGAGAGGAAAACAACTGGTTGCAGGCAGATCATGCTGCACTCCCAGTCCTTCTCCCCGGCCTGATGTGCTCATTCACAGCCACTACTGTAGGAGCAATGGAGGTCAGAGCAACCCCACTCAAGCATCTTCGTACAAGCACTGCTTCTGGGCATCAGCACAAAGAAATGCCTGCGTAAAGAGGGAGGGAACCAAACTTGAAGCACCAGCAGAGAAAAGGCTGTTTCTGCATGAACTCTACCCACTCTTCACCTTCAAGGGCACTTCCTCCCCTTGCCACAAGTAACAAGCGCAGATAATTGAAGGAAAATATCATTTCCCAAAGCACTTCTGATCCGTATTATCCATGCTCATTACAGGCCGTGAAGCTCATTCTGGTCTCCACCAGCCCCAAACAAACAGGAAAGATGCCAGAGCAGGGACAAGGGGCTACAAACCAAACCAAGCTGCTTAATAGCTCTTGAAGGATCTGCAGCCATCGACACATGGGCTTGTACTTTGGCCAGGACATCCAAAGCACAGCCTGCACAAAAGGTCACCTGCACAGCCTGCGTTGCTTCCCATAACTAACACAGAAGCGTGGTTTAACTGGGCAGAGCTGGAGCACCAAAGGCAGAATTCAATTCCCATTTGACTATTGACTTGTGTGGGTTTTGTCCTGCCTTACTCCATGCTTTCTCTTCATCTAGGTAACACTGCAGGTCAGTCTCAAAGAGAATTTGGACATGCACAAGTTTTTCATCTTTAGTCTTTTTAAAGCTTTTTTTTTTTTTTCCCCCCCAGTTGCATGTGCACAGCCTGCTGCTGAGCTTTGGCTTCTTCCATCCTGCTGCTAAGGCTGGCTGGAGCTTCCCATGGGGTATCTGGAGAGATGTGCAAATCCCAGGTCACCCACCATCCCACAGTGCATCTCATAATTCCCTCTCACTTAGAGGATCTCCAAGAAAATGCTCAGGGACCACAATCTTCTAGCTGGCTGCCAAAAGATCCTATGCTCAGCACTGTCAGAAGTTGTGTAGTACAAAGGGTATCAGTATAGATGCAGAAAAAAAAAACAAAAAAAACAGTTGAATGAGAAGACACAGGAAAATTGTTTCAGCAGCACAGCCCAGGTCCCTTTCTCCAGAAGAGCCCTGGGGTGCTAGATGCTACATGAGCTCCATGTGCTGAAACCAGAGAGCACTGTCCTATAGCATAAGCCTCTGTCACGGAAGCAGCAGAGGTCTGGATGACCTAGACTCAGGGTAGTACACACAGGACTGCCCCCAGCAGTGCTGTTTTCCCATGCCAAATGCTCATCCACTCACCATCACTCACCTCCGAGTCAGCTCCTGCAGCCCCTGCACCAAATGCTGAGCACTCGAGACAGGCAGGACACTGCAGCAAAACATCACCTTCCTTTCAAACTGCCTCACCACGTGCTGAGCAGGGCTTCTGCTCACTGAACATTCATGCTTACCCAGAACTCATCTCCCACTTACTCATGGCCTCAGCTCTCTCCCCTCTTCAGCCCTTCTTGTTCCTCTTCCCCCATCAGGGTCAGGAAACTCTCTGGTTCAGCATCTTCCGAGTGTGATTTATACCATCTCCGGCCTGGTAAACTGTAAGATAACTGGAAAGCATCCAGGACTGCAGGAAGCAGGTCTGCCTTGGCAAAGACAACAGACAGAGGAATAAACTGGATGGGAACTAGATGGGCTCTTCCTTCACTTGGCGCCTCCACCACTTCTCCAAACCTTGTGATTTATCTCTCCGCGGACCATCTCCGCAGGAACCAGGTCCATTACGGA
This sequence comes from Aythya ferina, assembly GCF_964211825.1. Classification (NCBI taxonomy): domain Eukaryota; kingdom Metazoa; phylum Chordata; class Aves; order Anseriformes; family Anatidae; genus Aythya; species Aythya ferina. Next base: position 9,435,521 of record NC_140299.1, on the reverse strand, counting down.
AATTAAAATGAGCTATTGCCAGCAGCTGGCAAGATCAGCCCCTCAGCACGCCTGTCCCCTCCGAGTTTAGATGGCAGACACCGGATGGCTTGCAGCCAAGAGCCTGGGAGCAGGTGCCAAGAGATGCTCCTGCGCTGCGCCCCGATGGACCACCAGGTTTGGAGTCTACTGACTGGTGGCACGGCTCGGAGGACAAGCAGGAAACCAGCCCCGAAGCTGGAGTCTGGCACAGTTCAGCTTGCAGGAACAACCAAGGGCAACCAGGGACCTTCTGTGCCATGGCATGCAACACCTCAATGCCAGGGTGTCCAAGGTGTGAGATGTCACATAATTCAGGGGCTGAGTTTAGGGTAGGGAGAATAAAGCTTTCCTTGCTCTCTGCAGCTCTCCCTTATTTTCTCATTAAGAAAAAGAAAAAGAAAAAAAAGGTAATGAATCAGAGAAAGACTCATCTCCCAGAATAAACATCACATGAGGTTGGCAGCAGCAGGTAGCTCTAGAAGAGGTAATCATCCCAGAGATCCTTCCCTGAAAGGTTTCAGCTTCACACATACCCCAGAAGAGGGGGGTGTCGATGTTTCATTGACCCTGAATGTAATCAGGTCACTGTCACCCCCCAAAAATCCTCATGTACTTCCAGATGATAACACAAGAGCATTCAGTCCTGAAGAGGTTTGTGCTCCAGCCTTGTAACAGCTCTGAAAACCCACAAACAAGTGCATGAGGAAGCACAGCAAAGCAGCTCACAGCTAGAAAGGCAAGGACAAACCTCTCCCAGGCAAGATGAGCTCAGTCAAGCCTTACTGAGTGGCACAAGGAGATAGACACACAGCCCAGGAGAGGTTTTCCAGGTCCTACTCCTTCTTCCCAGCCCCGTGGAGTTCTCCACACTGGTATTTCTCAACCCAAGACTTCCAAGCCATCACAGAGCAGCTCAAGAACAACTGCAAAGAAAACGCCTCAGCACAGCAGCACTCGTGCACACAATATAGGAGAGAGAAAGCATGGAAGCATTTCAGCACTTCACAAAGCAGCCCATGGATGCTTGTCCGAAGAGGCAAAGTGGCCCTTATAAGTTAAGTACTGTTGCCCTGAAGGCTTTGATCTGTGTGGTCACAGCAAGACCAGGAGAAAAAGGAGTCTTAGAACCACAGGGGCCTTAAAATTCCCTTTGTCTCCCTGCTGCAGCAGGGATGTAGGTGAAGCACAGAACATGCCAGCAGTAGCAGCAGGACACTGTGTCCTTATGCATCTGAGCACCAAAACTGGAGCTTGTTCCACCAAGGGTTCTGCTGGTCTAAGCTCCTGTGCAGCCAAAGATCAGATGAGGAAAAAAAAAAAAAAAAACAAAAAAAAAAACAGCTTGAGAAAAAGCCAGGCAATTATCTTTTTAAATTCATTTCCTGCAAGCAAAGTTCTCCTGATACTTTCCATTGCTAAAGACAAAAAAGTTGAAGCTATCCTCCAGTCACAGCTCTGCCACACTGACAACCCTCTGATCAGAAGATGATTTGGAAACAGACATGAGGGGAAATTCCCTTCTTCTACAGCATTTGAGAAACCCATTTTGTGTTTTACCAGCCTGCCCCTAGCCTAGCCACAGGGCACCAAGCACTGCACCTAGAGCCCAAAAGCCTCTCTGAAAGCATCCTGTTAGAGGCCAGCAGAACCTGGGTCAGACTCCCCACACAACAGCAATGTTCTCCTCTAAGCACATCTCCTGGGAGAGCCACAGGCTGACCCTTTTCTGGATTTGAGCCTCAACCTCCCAGTCTCCTTGCTGACCTCCCCCACCCAGCTACCAGCTCCTTCACAGCCTTCACCATTTTCCTGGGCTTGCCATTTCTTTCCTAAGCTCCTTGACTCCTGTGCGTGGCACCAGTCCCCCAGGATTTAGGCGGTGCTGGAGAAACCCCTGCAGCTCACATTTGTGGGGAATAAGAGAAGGGAAAGCAAAACTGCCCCTTGGCAGCTCCCTGTCCCAAGGGCAGGGTGCTCGGGCCAGCAGATAGAGGAAGCTGGGCCCAGCAGGGCCATCTATCAGCTGTGACAGCCCTGACCCTTTGTCCTCCCCCTGACAGCCCCCACCACACTCGGGCAGCCCTGCACGAGGTCCTTGGGTACCCTGGACCAGCGCCGAGTGACAGCTCGTCCTCATCCTCCCACCCTTGCCAGCCTCCTGACCACGCACTCCCTAAATAGCTCAGGGCATTTCAAAGGCAGGGTGCAAGGAACCAGAGGGAGGAAAAAATAGCTGGCCTCCTCGCTCACCTGCCTGGGGGTCACGCAGCCTCCTTCAGCTTTAGGCGTGTGGGCAGCTGTGATTTAAGTGACCAACCACAACCTAGAGTTGTGGGATGGAGGGAGTGGGTGCAGACCCGCACATCTTAAGTAGATTAGAGATTGAATTGCATTTAAATGGAGAAAAATCCCCCTAACACGTCACGGCCAGCTGTCCTAGCAAGGTGTGAGACTGAACAGCAAGCAGGGAGCATGCTTTACACCAGCTGCAGGCTGGCTGCTCAGCCCCTGCCTCACCCAGCCAGCAGGTATTCACATCCTTCCAGAGGAAAGAACTAAATCCATGCAATTTTTGGTTAGCCAGGCACGCAGGCACACTGTGACCCAGCACATCCACAGGCTAGACCCAGGTGAGGGTCGCCCTAACCCAAAAGCACCCAGCAAGCATACCATGATCCACGTGGGAGCAGAAGACCGAACATCTTTCTGCTTGCAGCTCAGTGCCACAAGCCCGGAGCAGCTGGGGAAGGGGAGCAAAGTGCTCCCATCTGCCCGACCAGCAGCACTCCCAGCAAAGCACAACAGGCATGCGGTGCAGCTGGGAGCTCCCAGCATCTTTTCCTGCCAACACTCCCCCTCCAGACACGAGGCAGCCTGTCCCTGCTCTGCAAGCATCCTCACGCATCCCTGTGGGGGCCACGAGCACCGCGGTGCATGGCAAGGGCAAGCAGATGGTGGAAAGCCACATTTGCAGCAGGAGCTGAGCAGGAAGCGTACAAATCAGGCTACAAATGCAATAAGGGTCAGGCTGCTCCAACTGGCAAGCCCTTTGACATGCATAAGCAGAGTCACTGCCTCCCAGGGACCCACACATTGCCTTCAATTCACAGCTGATGTGGCAGGAATGACAGTCAGCACCAGGATGGCTTGCACGAAGCTCAGAGGACGACAGGTCCCCCTGGTGCAAGTGTCACATTAACACACAAGGAAAGTAATTAACACACCACCAATGGATTAAGAGTGGATGATCAATCTAGTGAGAGCAGCCTCCCTGCAGCTCCAGAACTCTTCACAATGCAGAAGTCACCCCAATCCTGCTCCCTCCTGACCAGAAGGGCACTGCCACTGGCACACCAGAACACGTACTGCCAGCTTGCAGCTTCTCTTTCTTGAGATTAAAATGATATACAGTAATTTATGAGTTTTTTTTTTTTTTTTTCAGGTTATTTGACATTTTGTTCTCCCAGTATTTGAGCTTTCAGCTGCTGCATTGCCAGAGCGTAACTGAGCAAAGTTCAGGAAGAGCCAGGCAAGATCTCCACACAATGCACCTCAGTGCACCACTCCAGCATGATCACACAGGCAGCTTGCACCCAGGATGCAGCCACAGCCTCCCTGCAGAAGCAAGCTGATCTTTCAGCCCTCATGTCAGCACTGGAGATGCAGGACTTGGTATCTGCATCACAACAGATGTGCTGGAGATGTGTGACAGGGCACGGCCGGCCAGGGAAGTGCTGCAGCATGAGGCTGGGGTGCACAGCATCGTGCAAGACTCCTCGGAGCACTAAGCCAAAGGATGCCTGGCAGCTGTAGGGATGGAGCATGAGCACAAGGTCTTACACTGGTGGAGCAGGAGGCAGAAGCCTTACACTCAGCCCCTCACAGCCCCCAAGCCCCCTCCAGCAGAAGCCAGATAAAGTCCCCAGGAGCAAACCCCTAGGCAAACCACCAGCTTTTCACAAGCACTGCAGCAGAGCCACAGGACTCCCAGCTAGAGGATGCTGTGGGTGATCAAAGCTTGATTTCTTGAACCTACACGTTTCAAAAATTTATAGAAAAAAAAAGTCTCTCCATCCCCAGCTGAAGAATTGAGCCAGCAGCTGCCAAAGGCTGGAGCTGCCCCAGAGCCTGCTCACCCTGCCCTTACCCCTTCCCCTGCATACCCACTGCTGCCCGCTGTCAGGGACGGGATGCCAGGAGACTTGGCTGCCCTGGATCAGGCCGTTCTCAAGGAATAAACCAGCCTGAAGCATGCAGCAGGAAGGCACTGGGGTAGATATTTTGATTCGCAGCTCCAAGGGCTTTTGACAGGAGCAGAGAAAGGACATTTTAAGCATTCCTTTCAGCCTGCACGCATGCCAGCCTGCGAGACCCCTCCTGGGGCAAGGCACAAGAACAATCCCGCTTTCAGATCAAGGGCTCTTTTGTCACCCTGCTGTGAGCCGCTTGACCTTCAGAGTCGGAAGCGAGCTGGTATCACGAGCGGTCTGATGGGCCCAGGCTGGGAGCAAGCCCAGGCACTCAAGAAGGACCGAGCCCGGCTGCCAGTCCCAGCATCCCAGCTGGGAGATCAGACCTCAGCCGGAGAGCTCGGCTCTAGAAATGCTTGTTTCGGCTCAGCACATTTCCCCCAGCAGCCAGACACAGAAGGGTCACCCAGGGCAGCGTTTCCATTTGCAAGAATATCCTTGCCAAGATGTAACAGACCTGGGCTATGCTACACCAGGGTATCCAGAGAGGGTTTAAGCCTTTGAAATTGAAGCTAGCTTTCATTTCGGCAACAGCATCATCACATTTCTTCAAAATGCATCAATTTCCCTCACACAGACTGCTTTGAGGACTGAGCCTACAATCACCTCCCCCTCCATTCTCAGCTCCCCCTCCAATTGCCCCACCTTGAAAATTTGGAGCTCTCTTCCCTATGCTTAATCACTGAGGTATTAATTACCAGACACTGCACTTCTGAATGACACATCAAGGAGGCAGCTGGCCCACACACAGGGAGAGCACAAGCAGAGCTTCTGCCTAAAAAACTCACCCGATTCCCTTGTGTGCGCCCTTCTGAGCACTGCTCCCTTGTGACAACACAAGCTGCACCTCCCCCCGCCAGAGATGTCAGCTAATTAGAGTTAACCCCACTTGTTATTGCCATAATAAGTCACCTTAGGCACAGCCACACTGCCAGAGCTCTGTCCCTGCCACTCTTGCCTCCTGCCCCAAGACCACAGCACTGGAGGAGTCACCGCATTGCCCAACCAGCCTCCAAAATGCTCCAACCAGGCATCTCAAACCAGCCCCAACTTCAAAATCACACCTTGTAGCAGTGTGTTTGTACACCAGGGATGCAGAAACACAGCCTGAGCCCTACACCATGGTTTGCCCTCTGGTCTCGCACCCACACACTCCCCACATTTCCACACCCCGCAGCACTGCATTTTGCATGGTGCCCAAAGGATGCTGGCTGACCCCAGTCAAGCCAACATCTTCCCTCAAACCTGACCTGCAGGGTCTGAAGCCCTGATAACAGCAGTCATTGCAAGGAGGCAGGAACACGTTCAGGTATTAACCTGGCCAGAAGGAAGCCATTGCTCCGCGGACAAAGCAGCAGGCTAACCTGCACAATGCCCAGGTCAGCGTGGGCGAGCTGAGCGCTGGCGCGGACACCGGCTTCCCCAGAAATGACAAACACGACAGATGCACCGAGCTCATGTAGCAGAACCACCGTTCTCCCTCCCGCAGAGCCCTTTCAGCATGTTTGCACACACGCGCTCCAGGTCCGCATGCGCAGCCTGCCCAGGCGCTGGGGTGTTACGGTACACATTTAACTAATTCAATAACAACAAAAAAAAATTAGGGCACACAGCCTGCGATTAAGGAGAATTTCTTTCCCAACACACTGGCAACATGCCTGCAATTAGCAAGCCCTTGATTCTCTATAAATCCCCTAGAGATCAAGAGCACCTGATACCAGAACGTCCTTAGGTCTTTCATAACCCGGAAAGTCCCCCCCCCCCCCCCCCAATCTCCGTTTCAACACTGGTGAGATTTTTCACACCTTACGGCTCAGAAACACTTAAAAACCCGGGACAGCTTGCTCCCAGCTCCGCAGGTCACGCCAGATCCGCCGGGGTAATTGGCAGCGCAGGTGGGCTGCGGCTGATACAAGCCAGGGCAAAATTACTCTCATTAAAAGCAGCAAAGCCAGGCTCAGCACAACACAAGGAAAATTGCTTCCCGCAAGGGCTCTGTCGAGCCAGCCAGGAGGAGGCAAGAGCTAGAGCAGCCCTCGTGTTAATAAGATCCCCCAGAAACGTAAACCCCAGTCAGAGTTGCTGCATGGAGGCAGGACAGAGCCATATGGCTTTTCCCAGCAAACAGCCCCAGCTGCCATAGGGTTAAATCAATGCATGAAGCTATTAAAGGGGGTGGAAATGTTTTAACATGGTTGAGTGAAATTCCTCACACTTAAGTCTACAAGGAACCCCATTGGGGCTTAATAGGCTAACACAACCCATCCCATTACAGGTCGTTAACACACCCAGGAGCCTTGGGAAGAGGGGCAATTAGGGCTCCCCCTTCACCTCTGCAAGTGGGACCCCAGCTTTAAGCCTCAGTGATGAGGAGGAGGGATGCAGAAATTGGCCATCCTCTCCTCTCCCCCTGCACCTTCTCCACCCAAAAGAGCAAGAGCTTGCAGCAGGTTGAGCTCTTGCCAGGCTGAAGGAGCAGAAAGTTGGTCCCCAGGGCAAGGTGCAGCGCACAAAGCTCCCATTTGCAGGATGCCCTCGCTCCTCCCTGTAGCCCCTGTCCATCACAGGACAGCAAGAACCAGGAGATACCAGCACAACCGTGGCCTCGGGCACATTTCAGTCCCAGGGAAGCAGTCAGCTGCACCCCAGAGGCTTCAGTGCGATGCTGGAATTACTGCAGCCCTCAATTTTTGCCCTATGGAGCATGGTATTTCCAGCCGAAAAATAAGGCTAAGGCTCCTCAGGAACTTAAGAATAGGTATATACACTAGTTATTTTCCACTGACAAAAGCACAGCAACAAAAGCTCGGGTAGGAGGAGGGTCAGGGAAGCAGGACAGACTCATCCCATCACCCCTTGAACTACCAGGTCGGAGCACCTTGCCCTGCTCTCCTCCAAGCATCCCCGAGGAGGCAGCTGTGGCTGTTAGCGTGGTGTGGTCAGAGCCCAGCAATTGCAGGCCTGGAGCTGAAAATAAGGAAAGAAATGGCTCACAGAAGTGGCTGCTGGCTTCTCCCCTTCCTGCTGGCGGATCGATACAGCCAACAACTCCAGGGAGGGGCTGAAATGCCAATTTGCCGAATAAATCCTGCCAATACAAAAACAAGTCAGACCCAGAGCATTGATGCCTTGCTCGGCTGGGAGCAGAGACCAAGATACAAAGGGCTCTGGGTGGCTGCAGGAAGAACGGCTGGGGAAGGGATGGGCAGACAGACCACCCCTGTGGGAGGACACCTGATGCAGTCCCAAAAGAGCAAAAAAAAATAAAATAAAATAATCCTTCACGGAGAGCACAGACAGCTCTGGAGGACGTGATTCAGCATATTAGGACTTCACTGTGATGAAGCTGCTTTTTAACTACTCCCATAAAAGCATCCAAGGCTCCCATAGAAATTTAAGGAATAAGCCCCAAGGGTCTTTCCCCATGAAATACCTCTTCCTTTATGCATCCAGTCCTCATCAGTCTTAATATCTCTTTACACATACGGTCCATCAGGGCTGTCATGGATGAGGTTTTACCTCCTTGTCTGTCCCCAGCTGAGCGGGGCAGGAATCTACAGGACAAGGACACACTAAATGCAACTCTGGACTTGCACCAGCCTAGCCAGGACTCACTCCAGCCCTTTTTCCTCTGCTCTGTGGTGGGGCACCTGCCAAAGGCTCAACTCACAGCCCTCTGGGGGCCAGATGAAGGCTCTCAAACCATGGCGGTATCACTGACGCCTGTCTCTTCCATCCAGCCCAGCACAGGCTGCATTCTCAGTTCTTTCCAAGCACCTCCACAGCCACTAAACCCTCCACTGACCATCACCTGCTCATCACAGCACCCCCCTTGCCCCAAATTGGGCTGACACCCACTGGAACATCACCCCTCTGGCAGGCTGCAGCCTAGGGGCTCACAGCAGCACAGCCCCTCCTCTGGGCTCCCACTTTCCCACATGCCCATCACTGCACCCACCTTTCCTTGGGCAAACATGTCCTAATCCTGCCTGCCTCCAGCTGCAAATACTCCTCTGCATCCTCCTCCCAGCCCCCTTCCAGGCTCCCCTTTCCCTCCCAAAGGAAAACACTGTGCACTGCCTATAGCAAGGTGCCCATGTGAACTGTATGTTTATAGGCAAGCTGCTTCATGCTTTGCCCCTGTCATGCTGAGCAGCCCCAGGAACACCTACAGACACACAGCCCCCACCACCAGGTTTGCTCTGATGCCTCAGGAGCGAGCAGGCAGCTCCTGCACTGAAGCCACTTGCAGCCACCCCCAAGCATCAGGGCTGTAGCCAAAAGCTACCCATGCTTGTGCAAGGCAGACAGTGAGCACAGCCCAGCAGGGTCAGGCCATGCCCCAAAACCAGAACACACTTCAAATCACTGGCTGTCCCCACATCAGGCAGAAGCAAGCTCCACAATAAAAAAAAAAAAAATAAAATAAAATTGACTTCCTTGCTGTCCCCCTTACACAGGGAGAATACTAGGTGGAAGGGACCTCAGCCTCATTTTGGGTCCATGCCCCTAAAGAGGGGATCCCAACCCATCCACCCCCGACCAGGCAGGCATGAAGCAGCACAGGGAACTGCTCAGCCCCTGCCAGAAGGTCAGAGAGGAGCGAGCACCTAGCCAGGCAAGAGCCACATGCTGTGATGTTCCCTGCCTCACATCAGCACAGATGTTTTGCAGTGATAGAGACCAAGGCCAGGCTATGGGAGGGACCCTCCTGGAGAACTGGGGCACTGCCCTAACCCCATTTTGCCCTGCTTGCATGAGACGTGCTGCCAAGCAGACAGCAGCACACCCAGGTGTGCCCACCCTGCCGCATAGCCTAAAAAAGTAAAGACCATTTCCTCGCTCGCTCCACAACACATTTGTTTTGTGCTGCAGACACTGGCAGGTCTTATTTGTAAGATCATGAAATGGTCTGAAGCCTTACAAGAAGACGTCAATTAGATGCTCCAAGCCCTGCCATCAGCAGAAGGTCAAGCACACGGCGCGCCGTCTCGCCGGAGCTCAGCCCCGCGCCCCCCGCTTCCACCAGGCTGCTCCGAGGGGGGCTCTCTGCTTTCACAGTGCACCAGGAACTGGTGTGCAGCTGGGAGGGGGGGGGGGTGGGAATAAAAGACTTTTTTCCCTTTAAACAGGCAGGCTAGATGTGTAACAGCTTCCCAACTTCAAGCCGTTTTGATCCAGCCAGCCCCCTCTCTGTTAAGTTCTGGCAAGAGACAGGCACAAAGCACCAATTAAACAAAGACGAGTTATGCTTTTTCTGTCAGGCAAAAAGAAAGGGGGGGGGTAAAGCAAAGGGGAAAAAAAAAAAAAAAAAAAAGAATCCAGCCCTGAAGTCATTTTGCTTTCAAAACAAGCTGTCAAGGCAGCTCCTCTCCTCCCGTGGAGGAAGAGCAAGGAGCACCCACACACGCTGTGTGGCATCAGTTATCTGGCTGCACCACCAGGCACTTGGCACGTCAGGCCCAGCCGTGCCCCTGGTTTTCCCCAGGGCATCCATCAAAACCTTTGACAGGGCATGAGAGCAACAGATTCCTGGTGAACATGGGCTGAGCACAGCCCCACCAGCTCCCTGACAGTCCCCGCTTATGGCCATTAGGCTGGAGGGAGAAAATACAAAACCCAGGAGCAGCACGTTTTCAGAGTACTAACTCATCTGGACACCTGAGGAACTCTCTTTTTCCAAGGCAAATATGCTCACAGGTGGCACAGCAAGCAAAGCCTGCCTTTTGTGGCATCCAGGTGACCCGTTTTGAAGCCTGCCTACACGGCCAGCAGCAACCCCGCCTCACAGCTGAGCTCAGGACAGCAACCAGAGAGGTTCTCCCATGCACACCACATCACTGCTTTCTTCACCCAGCCCAAGGAAATCAGTGCTGCTGGGTGAAACCAAGCTACCTGCCGTCACGACGCACTGCTGAGGTGCCACAGAACCCATTCCAGGAGCACAGACACAGCAACCTCTTCATCACCTCAGCAATGAGCATCTCCCGAGCACCAGCAAGCTGTGCCCAAGTCTCACCCAGCAAGCACCAGTCCTGCAGAAGGCTGCATTACAGAGGTCCCTCCAGGCTTTATTTTTTTGCATGTCATTGAGGAAAATAAATAGCAAGTGTAACCACTTCGGGCTGGAAAAGGGCACGGATTTCAGCAGTGCACACAGACTGAGCCCAGCTTTAATATTGCATTTGCTACCACGGCTGAACCCCCTCTGCAGAGCCCGTTGGTACTGGATCAGAGGTGCACAGGCTCAGCATCGCTTCCAGTTCTCCCTCAGTGAGCAGCATCCAGCTACAGCTGCAAGGTCACCCCCAGGAGCAAACGTACAATCTCCTTCCAACTGGGCAGCACTCGTGCTGGGCTGACCTCTCCCAAGGAGGGGTTTGCTCTGCCACATTAGCAGGGAGCACCCCACAATTAGGAGGGAAGAGGACCCCTGCCCTGCTCCGGCTGCTGGGGCTGGCAGCACGCGCTCCTGCTCGCTACAAGTGCCCTGCTCATTAGCATGGGGTCACTCAGCTGCAGCAGGGCACAGGCTCCGCTCGGTTGTTGCAACACCACTCACGTCCACTGCCATGGAAGTGCTGAATTTCCTCTAAGAGCTCTGAAGCTTTCGGTTTGAATTTAAGGGAGAGAAAAAAAAAATCCCACATAAAGAAGAGCAGGATCTTTGTAAACATATCAGAGGAAGAAAAGAAAGTGAATCTTTGAGCCTCTTGACCTTGGCAATGTCCTTATAATTACAAGCCTATTTATTTTCAGTTAAACCCCAACTATTGAACAGACAGTGTCAAGTTGTTTTTTCTGAGCAGGTGATTACCCTGCCTGACTAATCTAATGAAAATTATCAGGAGGCTACTGACCTCTCACTACGCACACTAAATAATGCACAAAGCTTCAGGATCAGACAGGCAAATCATAGCCCTGCCTTATCTTATCACTTTCTATACAGCTCCAGGCTTGTTCTGCTCATGTTTGGCTGCGTTAGCCAAATGCTATCTCAGTGGAAACAACAGCGAAGCCAGCCCCGAGAATTGCACAGCAAAAAGTTACCTCCGTAAGATTTATTTTTATAGGAGACAAGAGCTGCAGCAGCAGATATATTTGGTCTTTTAGTTGCTGTCTGGCTCCTGGGCATGTAGGAAAAGGTGGTGGTCCCCTGGCATAGGGCTTTGGGAAGAAGCAGCATTGTCCTGGGACTTGGATGAAGGGTACAAGGCAAGGAGTAAAGAAAGCAGCGCACAGAGAAAGGAATATTTTAGGACAGGATATTTTGCAGACAGGAAAACCCACCCCTCCACCGTATCCTCTCAAAAAAAATATATTTCTAATCACTCCTGCAGGCAGGACTAGCCACCCAGGTGCCACAACAGGCGAGCAAGACCACAGCAGGAGGGTGCCACTGGGGATGCTGCATACCCAGCCCCAGGTATGCTCCAAGGAATGGGGATCAGCAACAGCTCTGCCCCACTCACTGCAACTCCCCTCTCCTTCGGGGAAAGGAGCAGCTAGAGCAGCAGCTGAAAGGGACAGGAACTACAGCTAGCAATTACAGAGACAAGACTTAAAAAGGGAGCCACAGAGAGGTTATCACACGCTCCCTGTGCAGCCTCAGCTTGAGCAGCATTCACAGCTAGAGAAATAGATTGCACAGGGGAGACTTCAGGCCTTAAACAAGTTTCCACCTGGGAAGCTACAGAGAACTGTGGAAAAAGCCCTGCTACAAAGGACAATTTAAGTTTAGCTTTTAAGCACCTCCCCAAGCATGAAACCCACACTACCAGAGAAGACACCCCTCCTGCCCAGACCCACCCTCACACACTCATTGCCTCGAGGTCCTTCAGACCCTCCAGGACTGAAGCCCATTGCTCACCGCCATCCAGAAGCTTCCGTACACAACTTTTGCAAACCCCCACCAGCCCCAGGAGTCCCTCCCAGCAGCCTGCCCTCTCCCAGCAGCACCTCCCCTTCCTCCAAAGCTCTCCCCATGCCCCAAGCACCTGATTTATCCTCCCACCCTGGCTATCGTGGGACTTGAGTCGCTTTGCTCCACTTGGGGAGGTGCTAAGCAAGACACAGGTGAGCAGGGTTCCTCACCTCTCAAATGGCCAGTTCCTCTCCTTTTGCAGGCTTTCTGAAGGAGAGGGGGGTGAGCAACCTCCTCCAAACCCAGCAGGAGCAACAAGCACCAAGGTGGGTTCAGGCACAACAGAAGAGGGAACAAGAGAAATTATAGAAAGATGGGCAGGAAATAGCTCAAGATTCAGCTTTGGGAAAATACCAGCTAACACATGCAAGGAAAATGATCCATGGCAGAAATATTCAAAGGGAAGCAGAAATCTGGGAAAAATTAATGTCCACAGCAGCAATTGAGGGGGGACAGCGAGCAGGCACGGCTCTGGAGCAGAGGCTCCCACCTCTGCAGGAGGGAGGAGGTGCTGGTGTCACTCTGGTGTGCCCATGCCCTTTTCCCAAGGTGTCTTCAAAGCCTGGCTGTGCTGTCTGGGCAGGGGATGGCTAAAAGGGTTAACTGGCCAGCACTCAGCAAAAGGAGGGTCCTTTGTTTTTCTTCTCCCCCCCCCCCCACTCTGGGTTGTAGCAAGCTGTCTGTTGCTGTGGCATCCAAGCCCCTTCTGGAAGAAGTTAGAAGGATAATTAAATTCCTCCATCTCCTAGCCTGGGTGACAGGAGCAACCTCGGGCGTACTGCTCGTTGAAGCCAGCGCTGTAATTGCTTGTGTCACAGCCTTGCTCCAGCCACGTGTGCTGGTTCTGCCCTTGAAAAAGCCCAGGCACCGCTCCGTTTGTGCCTCCATGGAGCAGCCGCAGGGCACCTTCCTTCCCTGGGCACGGCAGCGAGCGCTGGGGCTGCGAGAGGGACGTGGGCTGGGTGAAAGCAGCACTGCTGCACTGAGTGATGTACCTCTGAACTGCCAGCCTTCCTGTTACATGCTGCCCTGGTGGGGCAGGGGGACCTGAGGAGGTGCTGTGCAGAGCCTGGAGGGTGTGAAATGGGAGGAAGGGGTGGATGTAAAACCGTAGGGCATAAATGGCAGGGCTGGCACTGTGTGGAATCTCCTGCTCCAGTGCCTGCAGCAGCTCCCAGCTCTTTGCACCAGTTGCTCCAGTGCTGGGGCAGTGTTTATCCCCTCCTGCTGCTGGTGCCCAGCCAGCTCCCCCTCTGCTCGCACGGTGGCAGGGGGTTGTGACGCCCGGGAGGCACTGCAGCACACAGGCACTTGCAAACTTGTGTTCTGCGGAGGTTTCTCCTCTCCCAGGCCTGGCTTCCAGCTGGAGACACGTGTCTGTGCTTGTCCACAGCAGAGGCATCCTCCTGGGCTGCTCCCTGCCAGCAGAGCGTGGCAGAGCATCAGTGACAGCCGCCAGGGACAACGGCACAACTCACCGTGCACAGACAAGTGCTCGCTTTCCTTGCTGGAAGCTGGCAGACAAGCTGTTGTTAGTGTCCCTTGGCCTGGTTGAGCTGGAACCCAGCTCGTTGGATGTATGCTCACCAACAAAACCTGGGTCAGATGCCCCATCCAGCCCCAGGAGGAGAAAGGGATTGCACTGAGCCCTTACCCTTGCACACCTCACCCCAGCACCTCTTCTCCAGTGCAATCCCTGGCTCTGCTGCTTCTCAGCACCCGCTGCCAGCTGATCCCAGTGTGGCCCAAGCAACAGGGGGAAAAGGAAGCTGAAATCTGTTTCTCTTCATGCATCCAGCAGCAGAGCTGTTGCTCCAGCCCCCACGCCTTTCTGCCAGTGACAGCGGAGGCAGGAGGAGCCCAGCTGCTCTCCCCCAGGCAGGGATGGAGCAGGGGGAGCTGCTGCAGGGCCAGCACTTAAGAGAAAAGCATCTTCAGGCTGACAACTCAGCAAATCTGATCTGGAACTGGCAAGAGAAAATGAATGTAAAGCCTTCAAATGTCATTTGAGGGGTTTGACTGCCAGAAGAGCTAGAGACAGACAGATAAGCGCACAGCACTGAACAGAGGGACGGATGCTCTGCTTTTGTCTAGGCAAGGAGAATTTACTAATGTGTCCCGCAGCTGGCATGAGCTGTCAGCAACTCAAGAAATCTGGTTTTCTGCCACCAGCTCTGCTCTGGGACCTCCAGGAAATCCCAAAGCCATTCCAGGTTGCAGTTTCCTCTCTTTGCAGGCACTGATAGTTCCCCGCATCCCCAAGGCTGTGGCGAGGCTCAAGGCTGACCGTGGTAATGTGCCATGGCAAGCAGCCCCCAGGAGCCCCCCAGAACTACGTGCAGGTGTGGGTTTCATTGTGCAATAAGCCAAGACCCAGCCACTGGCCAGCCCATCCTGACTTCTTGTTGTGAGAGGCAAACTCAAAACCATCCTTCCTTTGCCATTGATGCCTCCTGACATGGGCAGGTGGCATTGTCTTCTGTCGTTGCCAGCTGCAGATAAAGATGTGCCAAAATTAGGAAGCACAAATCCTGTATGCTCTTGATGTCAGGGACCCACCTTGGGTGCTGAAGTTACCCTCCATCCCTATTTCTTGGAGGAGGAGGCTAGATGGACCTGAAGTCGCTGGTCCAGAGCAAAAAGGGATGAGGGGCCTGGGATGTGCCACAACGTTTGGGTTCACAGAGCCCAGCCTGCACGTTCTGCAGGCAAAATATCTGCAGACAACAGAGGGAGCCCCCCAAAAATGCGCTGGGAGTGTGTCATGGCCAAAACTGTCGTCCAGCCCACATGCTCCCTGCTGCATCGCCTTCAGCGTTAGCCAGTGCTCCGTGCCTGCCACAGTCCCTGCTTTCATGAATGAGATTAAAAACTAGACGCACCAACATACCCAATGGGCCTGTCAAACTAATAACATTAGGAGGACTGGAGATACTGCAGCAGCAAGGGCCAGCCCCTGCTCCAGAGCCCTCGCAGAAATCACGCACGCAGGAGACAGAAAAGCCTCCGCCGTTCCCGGAACCAGGTCAATAAAAGCACAGACAACTCCATCCAGAGACGGAGACTTTTTATGAATCACAAGAAAGAGCAGCTTCAGCTCCCTCGGCTGCAGACAGGTGGGCAGGCACGGCAGGGCGAGTGGGGGAACGTGTTTGTGCAACACGTGTGTGGATGTGCAGCGAGAGGAAACAGTGCAGCAGAGCTGGGACAAACAGCGACCCCTCGTCCACCCCAACCCGGGTTCCCATATCAAACACCCTCCAGCACACCAGCAAAATGTGCTTCTTTCAGGTGGTTCCAGAACAAACCCAGCCCCTCCCCAAATTAATAGGTATTCGTGGGTGCACCTTTGCTGTAGCGCTGTTGTTTCCAGAGCTCCTGGCTACGTGAGAAGCCCGGAGGACTGGACAGAGCTTTTTTGATCAAATCTCAGAGCAACAGCGGCGTTTTGTTCTCTTTTCTTTTCTTTTTCTTTTCTTTTTTTTTTTTTTTAATGCATTTATTTTTCAATCTGCCAGTTGAGAAGCCGAGGAAGCGATGCCCAAAGGAAGGTAAATCACACATCGGAGAAGCCTGGGACAAGCTGCCTGCCCTTTGCACCCCAGAGCCACGGTCTAACTGCAGGAGAGGATGTGTCCTCATTATCACCAGCCTTATTTTTAGTTCCTGGACAAAATGATCATGGAGTGAAGCCTGGCTGCTGTATTCCAGGCAGACACACTTGATTTCAGGAGCTGACGATCACGCCAGCCCCAAGGACCGCAGCAGGGTCCTGCACGTTCCTGTGTCCAGCCTCCACGTTATTCTCACCCATGCTCCGGAGACTGGGAAAGCCACCAGAGACCACGAGATGTAGGACAAATACCAGGCTGCAACTTTGTGAACAAAATGCATTCACTGGCTTAACACCCACATAATTAAAAGCAGGCGCATCCCTTGGTAATTACCAGCACGGGGATGTGCCTGGCTCTGTGTTTGCTTTAGGGGGCCGCTGGTGCTACCTACAAAAGCAAAGCTGGTTGCCAGTCCCTCTGCAGAGCGAGGCTGCTCACAGTGCTGGGAAAACAAGGAGCTGAGCCTGCCTTGCCCCCAGGGTCCCCTTCTGCCCCCATCCAAGCAGGAGCACCAGTAGCTCCACCTGGCTCCTGCCGGCTCTGAGCACCGCGGCTGGAAATGGGTGACTCGTGCTGCTGGGGAGTGAACTGATGCAGCAAAGATGAAGTGACTCGAGGAATAAAAAGCAGGGAGCAGGAGCAGTCCCAGAGCTGCTCTGTCCCTCCTCTCAGAGGGGTGCCCAGCCCCTGGATAAGCCAGGTCTCAGTTGGTCCCGTGTCCCCTCCATCCCCCCGCCAGCTGTTGTGAATGCAACTAGCCCTCCTTCCCCATCCCATCTACTGCAGACCTCTCCAGCCTTCCTCGTCTGCCCTCCCCAAGCAGGGAGCAGCACAAACCCACCCCCTGGGGGAGAGGGAGGGGAGATTTCCCCCATCGTGGTGCTGGGATTAATCTTTCTGTCTGCTGCAGCTTCCTTTCGCTCGGTGTCTCTACAGACATCGTTTGAAGCCAGCAAGTGCCCCAGAGGGCAATGCAAGTCACCTGAAGGGAAACAGCTTCCTCTGGTGCTGACATTCGGGCTGCCCCCGGGACAGGGGGCATCGATGACATCTTTAGGGTGTCACGGCTAATTAGAGCCCTGACTATACCCTCTAATTAGGTAACACCTTCAGACAAACCACCCTCTCCCCTACAAACCACATCACCGCCTTCGGATACCATCCCTAATCGACTTAAAAGCGCTCCGTCCCAGCCCTCCTTCCACTTCACAGGGCAGCCCAAAAATCAATAAAGCCCCGAGCTGGCTGCAGGAGGCCAAGCACAGCCGGGGATGCAGCACCAGCAAGGATGCACACCCGCCTCTGGCTGGGGCAGAAGGCAAGCAGCAGTACATCATCCTCTGCCCTCCCATCTCCAGTCCTCCCAGAACTACTGGGAGCACCCAGCACAGCCTGCTTCGGGAGAACGGGTATATTTGGGATGTGTCAGTGTCCTCCTTAAAATGCTGCCTGGGGGCTTGGGAAAGAAGCTGTGCTCAGGCTCCCCGTGTCTGGCAGCCAGAAGGCATTTGAGAACTGACCACTTAGAAATTACTGCGCCAGGCTGTTATCAAGCTTCAGCATTTCAGTCCAGAAGCTTGACTTCTGTTTTCATTAAGTGATGAATAAACTGAAAGTGTCTGGATGTTTTCAGTTTCCCACCAGTGCAAAATTTTTAGCAGATAACCAAAAAAAAAAAAAAAAAGAAAACAACCCCAAGCCAAAAAAAAAAAAAAAAAACACAAGCCAAAACAAAACAAAATAGAAAAACAACCTGCAAACACGCTGAGCAGAAACTATCAAAATTCATAGAAGATAAATATTGAATCCTTCCAAGCCTGCTATGAGAACAATGTCTCTTTATTTGCTTTTTCACGAGGTTTGTTATAACAAGAGAGATACTACAGCATGCAGTGCTTCAATATACACACACGCATTCACAGCTGGAATAATAGACTTTAAGGACAAAAGGCAATATTACAGTTGGATTTATGCAGAAATGCATAAGCACGCCTTCATCAACACGTTCTTTGCACCCTTCCCAGCTACACACGTGGACACAGATATTTCGTATGTCCACACACGCACACACCACGTTCCGGATCGATCCGAACCACTCATTAAATCAGCCTCTCTAAAGTTTCTGCTGCTTTGGGAAAACATGACCCCGAGGAGACATCACACGTGAACTTAACATCCAGCAGAAAATGAAACCATAACACGCTTCGTCTTGAAAGCGAACCCCCCGCCCCCCCCCCAGCCTAACTCAATCCCCGCTCTGGACAAAGCCTCTGGAGAGGAATTAAAACCATGCTAGGTGTTTCCTGGATTTCCCAAATTCCCCGGAGACTCTCTGGCTGCGTCCACCTCCTTCTCGCTTCGGAGATGTTTCCGGCTGAGTGCTCCCGTCCCCGCTCCTGCTGCGGAGAAATGCCGCGGGTCCTGCGGGGCTGCAGCCGGAGAGCCGCGTCCTGCACACGCCGTGGTGACACGATGGGGACCGAGGACCAGTGGCCCGGGTCAGCCCCTGGCCCCCGCTGGGGTTTAATTCCTGCCAAACGTGCAGGGGAATTGTGCAAGGGGGTTGAATGGGTCAAGAGCAGCTTTTGCATCTCCCCATTCCCAACAAAGGGATTCCAGCAGATCTCGTGCCCCCTAGTGTCATCCTGGCGAAGGGACCGGCACCGGACCGGGACCAGGACCAGACCAGGACCACCCGCTGCCACCCCTCCGTGCTCTGCCCCAGACTGCACCAGGGACTTTGCTCATGTTATGGCCAGCGGTGGCCAAACTCTGGTGTCCTGCTGGTCCCCAGACCACAGCTACGCACCGTTTCCTCCAGGCATCCTGCTCTGGGGAAGGGCAGCGCAGCCACGCTCGCTGGCCCTGCCAAGTCCCCCAGGGCTGTGACATCCCCGCAGGTGTCCCTGTGCCCGGCATGGTGCCACCTCCCTGACAGTCCCACAGAACCCCAGCAAAACCTTCCCCACCAGCAGATAGCCCGAGCGGTGTCCCTGGAGAGGGGCCAAGAGGAGGAGGCAGAGAGCATCTGCAGTGGCCACTGTCCAGAACACTACTCCTCCTAAAAATAGATGGTCCCTGGAAGGGCACGGCCCTCCCAGCTAACGGGGACAGGCAGAGTTAGGAGCTCAAGGTTTGGGATGATGAAACTTCAAAATGCACAACAGACTTCTGCATCAAGTCCCGTTCTCGTGCCTGCGCCAGGCCAGCACCTGTGGCACTGAGCTCTGTGTGTTAGCACGAGAAGCGATGCACAAAACCAGCCAAGGGCCAGCAGCCCTGTATGCCAGCTCCTGGGGAAATCCCAAATTTGTTGTGATGCTGATGGGTGTGAGTGGGACTGAAGCACCCAGCTGATCCCATACATGCAGCACCTAAATGAGAGGTGTGCGCTGGACGGGAGTGCAGGGAGTGTGCATCGAGAATACACACTGGCCTCAGTTTCCCCATTTGTCCTGCAGCCCCCATGCAGCTCTCCTTCCCTCATTTTGCTCCTCTTACCTTGCTGAACCATCAGGTTTTGTGGGGAGAGGCACAGCGGTCTCCTGACCCCCTCCCAAACAGCACTTGGAGCACCAGCCTCTTCCAGCGTGTGCTAGCAGCACACAAACCAAGCTCGGCAACCCACCACCAAAATTTGGAGGAATTCTCCCCAGGGCACTGACCTGGGTATGCTGCTTCCTTCTGCAACACCGAGCAGGGACTATAGCTTAGAATAATGGGGAAGTAACTCAGTTCAATGCTGACAAAGCATCACAAGCCCCAGCGGGGTGGGAGGGGAGGAGGTGTCCTTCCCTCGCGCTGCCATGCCTGGTATACATCATGTTTAGGGCCAGGCATACGTCACTGACACAAAATGGACAAATTGGAGGGATTTCAGAAAAACGAGCGACAAAAATGATCAGGAGGCAGAAAGGATTGATTTACTAGGGGAGATTAAAAGAGCTGCGATCGGTCTAGCTGGGCTGAGCAAGTACTGACAGAGTGAGTTGGATGCTAATCTGCAAATGGGATGAAAACGATAGGAATAATTTAGCGTCTTCATTAGGAATGGGATGAAATCAAGGGGAACTCTGAGTATGTTGGTGAGGCATAACAATAAATGAATAAAAATAAAAATAAAAAGCAACAACCCCAAACAAAACTCCTTTCCTAGTTGCCCATGGTTTAGTTTCTAACAAAACACACAACGTCTGCAAAACTCCCTCTGCCAAGGGCAGCATCCCTGGGAGCAACCCTGCCTCTCAGCCCAAGGTGTGCACACACACACGCGTGCACACTCACACACACGGACACACAGAGCCCTTTCCCACCCCGATTTGCACCCAGGAGAGCAGCAGGGCCCCGTGAGGACGGCAGCATGGTGCTTGCTGAGGGAAGAGCCGTGCCGAGGGTGCCGTTGCTCACCCAGCTCTGCGCGGGGCGAGGTGCTGAGGCGGCTCCTGCAGACTCGCAGCCGTGAGCCTGGCGGCGAGCGCTCCGATATTTACGCACCAACAGCACATTACTCAGCAACTCCCGCCTGTCAGGCGTAATGGCAGCGGCAGCAATAACAAATGACAGAGCCCAGTCAAGCTCCCCGGCCGCGCGCCCAGCCCCGGCAGGAGCAGGATGCGTCCCTCCAGCTCCACAGGGGATTACCTGAGGGTGGCCAGGAGTGCCGGCTTGCACCCACAGAGCTCCCACCGCCACTTTTGGAGAGACATCTCCAAAAGCTGAGGTCGACCGCAGTTATTTGCACTGCTATGTGTATCACAAGCTCTGTGGCTCTGTGGGGACCAGGGGCTGCTTCCTCCTCTGGTTCAGGAGGTGCTGGGCACCTTCCACAGGAGGGCTCAGCACCTCGGCAGGAGCGGCTCTGCTCAGGGCAAATCAGACCAAAGGCAAGGCACGATCGTCAGCTCATAGCTTGGCCTGCTCTGACAATAGGCTCGGATGAAGTTATCCGAAAGGGCTGTTGCAAAGAAGTCTGGCAGGCATGGGGCTCTCATTTCCAAAGCACAGCCCATCTCTGGACAGTCTGCCCTCCCCGGCAAGCCGTGGTCCCAGTACCTATTCCCAGTGAGATGTCTAGCCAGGCACGAGCATCTTTGCACATCCCCAGCCATCAAAGCAAAGCTCAACTACTCACGGCAGGGCAGGGAGCAAGAACAGCTGCCAGAGCTAAATTTGCAAAATCCTAGCAGAAATCAGTGAGGTCCGGAGCAAAAGGCAACCTGAGGAAAGGACCTCTGGGCTTATCCCACTAATAAAAACACAAATAGACCCGAAAAAGCAACCGAAGTGCTCGGCAGGCAATTCCCCTTCTGCAACCTGTGCTACAGACACGTGTATATGAGCATGGGGTGGGAAAGAAAGGGGAAGACTGTTTATCAGCTTTCTAAGAGGGAGAGGGAGAAATGCCAATCTTTATACCAAAAAGAAAAAAAAAAAAAAAAAAAAAAGTTTAGTGGATTAAGAAACAATGGCTGGAGGAACATGGGGAAGCCGAAACACACAAAGCAGGTCCTGTCCCCGGTGAGGGCAGCCTGGAGTAGCTCACGCACCAGTTAGAGTCCCGATCTGGATTTAGGATTGCAGAGGGGAAGTCACCAAGATGTGGAGATGTCAGGGAGTTTGTGCAGCACAGGGAACGGTGTGTGTTATGCAATTCTGGAAAGCAGCCCTCGTCGCGCTTGGGGTGAGCTGCCGAGCCCAGGGAGAGCAGATCCAGAGGCACGCCAGATGATATTCTTATAAAATCAACACCACCCCCCCAACCCCAAATAAATAAAACACCAAAAAAAAAAATAAATAATAATAAAAATAAAAGAACAAAATGTAAAAATCAGCGCTGCCACGGCAGAGGAGAGGGCAGGTTGAGCTTTTGGAGAAAGGAGGCAAAACTCTTGCTCTCCCGCCCGGGAAATCCACAGGCTGCAGCTGACAAAGAGCCCCCCCGCAACCTCGGCTCCGGCACGGCTAATGCAATGCAGCAGGCGGCCGGGCTCATCCCCTCCCTGCCTGCAACCTGGTGCGGAGGCAGCGGCGGCAGCGCCGCGCTCCCGGCCGGGGGGACGCGGGGCCGGGGGGACGCGGTGGCGCTGGGGGGGGTGGTGGCGAGGACACGGGGACACACGGACACGGGGACACCCCACGGACACCCGGAGCGGGAAGTGAACTTGCCCCAAATTCTTTCCCCGTGGGTTTCGCCCCCCCCCTCCTTGCCCCGCTGGCGGCGGCGGGGTCCACGGCGGGGCGCGGACACGCGTGGGAAGGTGCGTGGAGGGTTGGGGTGGGGGGGTGAAGAGGAGGCGTGGAGAGGGGAAAGCAGCGATCCCGGCCGCCCCCATCGGCAGCAGAAAAGCAGCAGCGTTTCGGCGCAGGGCGGCTGGCACCGCGGACCCCCCGACCCAGCCTCTCCCTCCCCATCTCCCACCACCCACCTCCCCCCAACCCCACCCCACACCCACCCCCATACACAACCCCCGGGCGCCCCCGTACTCACGGCTCCCTCCTCGCCGCCGCTCCCGGCTCTACCCCATGCAACCACCGGCTGCTTCTGCACCGGCTCGGGGGCTATAAGCTCTTTTAAACTCCACCACATAACCCATGTGACCGCAGAAGCCACTGGTAAGGAGCGCCGGGGAGCCAGCGATGAGCTAAGCCCGCACCCCCCGGCACAGCGCCGCGGCCGCGCTCCCGGCCCCGCCGCGCACGCCCGCCCCACGCCCGCACCCCCCCACCCACCCTTTGATTTATTTATTTCCCCCCCCTCCCCGTTTCTCTCCCCCCCATACCCACGCGTGAGCCTCTCCACGAGAGCCTTTGCGTGCGCCCCCGAGGGCCCCGCAGCCCCCTTTCCGCCCCCACGCCACGCCACGCACACGCGTGGGTGCTGCCCCGCGGATGCTGAGCAAGGGGAGAGGGGGGCACTGCATGCCCCCCCCTTGCACACGCACTCTGGTGGATGCACCGTGCCTGCTTGCACACGTACCCCACACGCAGGAGCACCCCACGCACCCTCCGTGTGCACCCCACGTGCACCTCTCTGAGACACAGACCCCACGCACCCACTCGCACACTGCCCACTGGTGGGTGGCATGGCACACTGTGGCCACACACGCCCCCTTGCACGCCCTCTCCGAGCACCAAAGTGCCACCAAAATGAAAAACCTGGGCGCACACACACACAGATGGCACCCACGGGTCCCTGCTCCCACACCCTCCTGCACACCCATTGCAAACCGCCCCCCAGCTGCGGGTTCACCCAGCTCCCCAGTGCACAGCTGTCCCACAAGCTGCAGGGCGAGGAGGACAGAGGTGCCATGCACCAGGCTGCTCCAGCAGCCGTGGCACTGTGTGATTTGGGAGTGCCAGGATTAATTGCATGGGGGGGGAGGACGGGAGCCAGGCGTGAGGTTTGGGTGTGCAAGAGGCTGGGACAGGCAGGCCTGGCCGGGCAGGTGCAGGCGTGTGCTGCTGGGGCACGCCAGCAACACGTGGGAGAAGGCAGAGCTGGCAGGCAGAGGGCTCCGCAGCGAGCTGAGTTATGGAAAATGACTCTTTCCAAGGAATTGCTAAAATTAAAGCAGCGGTGAGGCCAAAGGAGCAGGAGCCAAAGGGGAGGGTGAGCAAGGACAGCCCCGGGGCAAGGAAGGGCAGCGGGCAGGAGGCGAGAAGCAGGCATCTTTGCAGGGCTCCCACGTTCCCTCACACCTGCCACCTCTGTGGGCAACTGCCAGCACCTGGGGGGGCTTGGGGCAGGCTGGTTGGCACCAAGGTGGCACCAGCTGCAGGTCCCATGGGACAGGGAATTGGGGGGAGCAGCCTTTCCCAGCCACATCCCCAGCTCGGCTGCTGCTGTGTGCATAGATGCCTTGGTTTCCCCACTCCTGCGAGAGACAGATGCCCATGCAGATGCAGCTCGCTCGCTGCCAGGGGCTCCGTGCCCACTGGGCATCGAGTGGAGATATTTCAGGAGCCCTGGGGAGTCCTACGGCAGCTGCAGCAGGGCTGGGGTGCTGCTGGCTGGACATCAGCCCTCGGGTCGGCAGCGAGGGCTGCTCCAGCTTCCAGATATCCAAACACTGCAGGCACAAATCCCCGTGACTCAGGAAGCAACGCACGCGAGAGAACTCCGCAGAGGGCTTGGGAGAAATACTCCCCTTGGCATGTTCCCACCCTCCCTGGCATCCCAGGACTTCTCCTCAGCTGCACAAAACAACAGGAGCAACAAGAACAACAAAACTTTCTTCCTGGTCTTCCTGCTAAACTAAAAAAAAAAACATAAAAGGAAAAGCTAATCTTTGGGCAAACCTAGAAAAGTCACTCTGTTTTATTCCAACTAGGTGTAAGCTGATGGAGTAAAGGATGCCACCCCTTCCTGCAGTCCTGGCCTCACCCAGGCACCGTGACACAGGCAGAGGAAGGGGGCTGGGTGGAAGCCAGGTTTCATCCAGTTTTTCATTGATGCTACTAAAAGCCACTATTAATTGGATGGAAATAATGATGTTTTGTCTCAGACAAAGGTCCGCATTAAATTATCCATTTATTTTTAGTGTTTTTATCCATGAAGAATAATCAACATGTAGGGGCTCTGGGGGGATTTGTGGTAGATAATGCCAGGTCCTGCATGTATGAAAGGCAGGAGGAAAAGCCGATAGAGGAGTGGGACTATTCAACAGGTTGCAGCAGAGCTAGAGAAAGACGCTCCTGCGCAGAGGCTGTGGACCAAGTCACAAAATGGAAGGGAAAAAAAAATCTCAACCTTTTCCTCATCTCTTAAACCCCACTGTCAGCCGGGCTCAGGGCTGAAAAGAGGGAGGAAAGGCTCTGGGGGCAGCAGCATCTCTTGGATGCTGCTGGGAAATGTCTCAGGAGAAGAGGTGGCTGCATGGGGACAGGGATGGAAAGCTGCTGCAGCACCAGCAGGTCCAGGAGGAGAGCTGGGCCCAGGGAAATGATTCAGCCTTAGCTTATGAGACAGCATCAGGCCATCACCACAGGCTGCTTCTCCCATCCATCTCCCACTGGGAGCTGCTTGGAGAAAGCAGGGGCTCATCACAAGCCTGTACACTGACGTTTAGCCAGGAGACAGTCACCAAAAACACCACCGTGCCCCATTTCAGGCCCCTCGCCTGCCTCCAGCACTGCGGTACCCTGTGCAGGAGAGCGGCTGCTTCCCGGCTGCACAGTGAGGGTAGGATGGAGCCGAGTCCTGGTCGGATCCTGAACTTTCTGGGCCAGGCCTGGCCAGGTGTAAAACAGTGCAGATCCCTCAGATACTTGGGACCAGAGTTCAGGGGATGGCACTCACCTGGTTGTACCCCAAAGCTGAGCGTATGTAAGGGGAAAACCCGGGCCGGTGCCTTTCCAAAACATTTATTTGATAATTCGTGGCAAACATCTGACTAAATTACTCACAGATTATTCAACCTTTGAGAGAGCTGATTGAGTGATTACTGGTGAATCATTTGTTCAAAGGAAAATGCCCAGATTCCTACTGTGAGCTACTGGCAGGCAACACAGGCGAGTTTCAGCACTCCAAAATCCCTGCTCCACCGAGTTCACATCGGCCCCTGGGTACACGCTCCTTGCTCACGGCTTCCCAGAAACATCCCCCGGGCTGAGCCCTCACCGTCACCAGGACCAAGGTGAATGGGGACGTGGGGAACCATTCCTTGAATTCCTGCTGGACTCAAGGCGAACAACAACACAGCAGGCTGAGCTGGGAGCCTTGTCTCTTGCCTGTGCACAAAAGAGATTCTCCAGAGGGGGAAAACTCTGCAACAATGGGGTGAGGAAACGTACAGGGCAGGCAAAGAAAGCAGCTAACCTGGCATGCTGCTGGCCAAAAAAAAAAAAAAAAAAAAAAAAAAAAAAAAAAAAAAAATGTAAAAATGATCTTGCAAGGAAGCAGGAAAATACAGGAGCTACAGAACCTGCGAGCTCTTTACCAGCCCAATTTAATCATCTTCCCAGCAAATGCTCCCCATGAGGAACGGGAGGGGAAGGCAGATCATGAAAAGATTGCAGGCAAAGGAATTCTGCCGGTACTCCTGGACTGATTAAAATTCCTCAGGACTCATGGCAGGAGAGATTATTTTATGTAAAGCTTCACCTTGCCTTTATTACATTTGCCAAACTTCTTCCTGTGGAGACAGAAGGGAACAGAGGGAGGTGCGTGCGAAAGACAAAGCCGGAGATAATAAGTGCAGGGCTTGGTGGTAGCTTGCCAGCCTGCACCTCATGTGCCTGGGCAGGCTGACTGATACTGGTGAGCATCTGGATGCATGCAGGCAGCAAGGTGAGACCCAGGAGTGGCCATGGGGGGGGGGGTGTCCCAAAGCTGGGCAGGGTGTGCCACGGCCACACGGGTGTGCAAAAGTTTGCACAGGAGAAAATCCTGTTCTTGGTGCACCATGCTCATGGGCATCCAGTGTCCTGAATATGAATTTGGGATGCCTTGGGTGTCGTGCTGCTGGAAGAACAAGACCGCACCGTTCAGCTTAAATACGTGGGAGATGTTTCCGAGTGCACTGAGGATGCCGCGCTCAGTGCACACTGTTACCAGGCTGCTCCTGCAAAACGGTGATTGGCACACGGCGAGACCCCTCGCTGCTACTGCCGGGTAAGATTTCGATGACAAAGTGCCTCCTGACACCTGTTATAAATAACGCCCGTCCCAGCACCCTCGGCACATGGCCCACTGCTGCCAGCTCCTCGCTCGGGAGAGGCTCAGCGTGGGATGAAAGCCATATTTAACATACATTTTCACATATGTCCTTCTGAGCAAGGAGCAACAGGATAGGGATCTGGAAAAGGTTTCCCCCGACCCTTTCTTTTCCCCTCCATGCCCAAAGTGCAACCCCATGCTGTCTCAGGCAAGGACCAAAAAGTTACAGCCAACATTTTTGGCATTTCTGTTTCACAAATACCCTGAATTGCAGGACAGCTGTTGTAATGTTCCTGGAACTGGGGAATCAGCACCATAATCCTGTGCATTATGGTTTTGTTTTGTTATTTTTTTTTTCTCCCACCTGGATCTCAGCACATCCTAGGGTAGATGCTGTCCTGCTGCTGGGGACAGGGGCCGTAGAGGTGTCCAGAGGGATGTGGCTGACACAAAGCAAACACATCCAGTGTGCATCTTCAGGAAGGGACCCCCTCCAACAGGATTACACCCAAACCAGCGATGTCTCCTGTCTTTTCCACATGGCCCAGGTAGCCTCATTGCTGTGCAAAAGGCACTGATACCCTAACATTTGTAGCCCTTGCAAGGTTTGGGTACCTCTGCCACAAACCCTACCAGCCACCTCCCGTGAGAGCTGGCCCCAAGCCCTGCACCACACCGGCACAGCTGGCTCAGACGCTCCATCTCCCTGCAGATTAACACCTCGAGACAGGCCAGCATCTGCCACAGCGTGGCTCCTTCCTCCGCTAACACGAGTCCTTCCAGCACGAGTCATCGTGCTCACACAGAAAGCAGAAGCCGGGGATTAGAGCAGCTTGAGGTTTTTAGCATGAAAAGGTCAGGTTAAAAGGAAAAGAGTGAAAGAGCAGCTTTTTGAAGGTCTTTCAGTGAGGAATTCTTGCAGTCCCCTGCCCCTATCATTTTCAAAAGATTTTTCTTTTTTAGGGGGGGGAATATTCTTTTTATTTCTCTCTCTCTTTTTTTTTTTTTTTCCTTTCTATTTTTTCCTTTAGCTGAAGAGCACAATTCCCCCAGAAAACCACATTTGGGGAAAATATAATACTGCTGTTAAAAAAAAAATAATTCTGCGCAATATCAGGAAAAATCAAAGGTGACTCAGTTTCAGTCAGAAACACCTGGGAAACATCAGTGCCTTGGGGGGAGAGCAGGCAGAGAGAGGAGGGGGAGCTCCCCATTTCCCCAGCAGCCCCCACAAGGTCCCATTCGCTGCATTTGGAGAGGAGAGCCATGGTGTGAAAAGTGCCACCCCAAATATGAAGCCTGGAAAGATGCCACCACCACCTCCTTCCCTGCATCCCTGGTCTCTCAGTAAGTATTTATCTTTCAGTGGTGCATTTCTCATAGTGATTTTTTTGGTTTCTTCTCCATAGGGTTTACCCTCAGGGCTCAGGAGCTCACCCATATGAGTGAGACCGCCTTGGTCTAAGCCCCATCCTAACCCCATATCTCCTTGGTGCCCCTGTATGAGGCATATTTATGCTACGAGGATGGCTGACTCCCTCCCGTTATTCTTAATGAAGGCAGTATGGGCACAGCAAGACACCATATAGCACCCACAAAGGAGAAATATATTGTCCTCTTTATAATCCTGCACCACCTTCCTCTTCCTCCATTTCCTCTCCTTCCATTACCCCTCCCTTCCTTTGGCCTCACCACTGCCAGCGCCAAAATTGGACAGATGTTTGCTTTTCTCTCCCACAGCCTGGCAAAAATCACACAAAATTAAGCACATCTCTTTGCTTGACCCATGTTGAAATGTTTCAGTTACCACACTTAAACATTCCTTTTTTTTTCCACTACAGATTTTTTTTTTTTTTTTTTGGCTCCTGCTTGGAACCAAGAAATTGATCATTTCTTTGAAAAAAAAAAAAAAAAAAAGCCAGAATAGGGCGTCATGATCAATTGCACAACTTTTCATCATATCCTCTGAGCAGGAAGGGCACCAACATGTTCAAAACTAAATTTTTGCAAACTTCCACTTAAAAAAAAATATCCCCTCACCCCCAAAAAAGTCTCCAACAGCCTCAGCTTGGAGCCTTTTATCAGAGCCCAAACACATCTGTTTTCACAAGAGAATTAATGGGTTTCTTCTCACTGGGTGTGCTTGATAGTGCCTGTTTTGGGTAATCCTTGCTGCCTGGTACAATATACTGCTGCAGAGACTGTCGAAACACTGGTACTGGAAGCATTCAACTGTCTACCGAGGAGACCTAGTGGTGCAAATATTCTCCCCAAACTGCAAAACTTTCCCAGCCAACAGAGTTCAGCTGTGACTTCCCGAAAGGTGTTGAAAAATCTGGCAGGGTGTGGAAAAGCCCATGAAATTTCCTTGAGAAATTGGGCCTGCATCACAGAAGGTTGCCGAAATTTCTCAGTTTCATCCAGGTGGAGATTGGAGCTCTCACTTGAAACAGGAAAATCTGCACATCCCCAGGTACCTCAGTGCGAAAGAGCAAGTTAGCAAAACTTCAGGGGCTGTAAATTTTCATTCCCTGATAACCACTTTAGCAAAACTTCCCACCTAGAGTGGGAACCTCAGTATATTTGCTCAGCTTCTTTGTTTGAACAGGAAAAAAAACGAGCTCACAGGGAAGTCTGGGGTTGTTTTGGGGCTGGAGGAGCCTGAAGCTGAAATATTGATGGTCTGTAGGGCTTGAGGCAGGGTGTGGGAGTGTGAACCCTGTGCTGGGAGAGTGGGGTTTGTCCCTATGGACAGAGAAAGACTTTTTCCCTTCTTTCCCTCTTTGCTCGGATGCTGCTGGGGATGCTCCCCCCTGCCTCCTTAGCAGCCAGTTTTGCTCGGCGTGAAAGGCAAAGAACTCAGCAACGAGGATGCAGCCTCCACAGGTGGCAAGAGCAGGATTTTCCCAGCAGGGTGTCAGGGGAAGGAGTGCACATACCGAGGAAAAGGGCTGCCTTTCCTCCCCGCCCGCCGCCGGGCTGCGCCGCGGGCTGGTTCTCCTTGCTCGCAGTGCCATCTCCCGGCAGGGGCTGCTCGGGGACCGCGGCCGATGCTCGGCCTCCGAGAGGCTGCGGGGACCCTTTTTGGGACGGCTGTGCTCGGCATGGGATGCTTCCCGGGGCTGGGCTGAGCACCGAGGGGCTGGGCTTGCACAGGAAATAAAAATAATAATAATAATAAAAATACGATTTTTTTTTTTCACTGATCTAAGAGGTGTCCCACTCTTCTCGCAGCCCCTCAACAAGTCAAGATTCCTCTGAAGTGTCAGATGATGAGGACTTTGCTAGAGCTGATGTCTGGACAGATAGGGCGATGATGGGCATTGCAGCATGCTGAAAACATAAGGGTCCAAGAGAGCCCAGCTGCAGGGTCAGTGCTCCCCCATGGATATGCAGTAAGGCAGGCAGAGGAGAGGCTGGGGCACGGAGAAGTAACCCCATTTCCTTGTGGGGCTGAAGCAGCCCAGATCTCAGTGTGATGAATTGATGTTCATCAGTGGTCCTAATTGGCTCTGGCTCTGCCTGGATCATCAATTTCCCGTGTGTGTCTCCCAGGCTGGATCCTTCCTATGGGATCCTGCCACCTCCAAGCCCCACTTTGGGATTTGGCCTCTCTCTGCCACTCCCAGCCCATGCTACAAACATGCAGCCGAGCACATTTGAGAAGGATTTGACACACACTGCACCCCATTTTTAACACAAGCTTAACCAAGCAACACATCGAGCTGTCAGCCTGAGGGATGCCAGAGATTTTGGGGCCAGGACAAATATGCTGGGGGAACCTTACCCAGAACTGGGTCTTCACCATCTCTGGGGCAAGTGTGGGGCATCCTCTTATTCAAAGTCTTGATAAATCAACTTAACACCCAGTAGTGGCCTGCAGAAGAGTGTGGGAGACTCATCTTTCTCTTTCCTGGATGCTAAGACAGGTTGTTTTCCCAAGAGGTACAAAAGCCCTGTGCTTGATGCAGGAGTCCTCAGGCTGTCAGGAGGGAGCAGGTTTGCACCAAGCAAGAAGTTAGACCAGACGATCAGATGGTCCCCCTGGCCTCTAAGTTTATGTGGCACTGCTTAAAGGGTTGGGAGCTCTGCTTCGGTCGGTTGGTTTAAGCAAAAAACCTTTGAATTTTGATTGCTTTCCCATTCAGCTAAATCCCAATTCAATTTTGCCTGGACAAGTTTATCGTCTCCCTCCTGCCAGCCAGGCACTTCAATCTTTAACAGTGTCTTCTGCTGCCCATTGAGTTCAGGCTGCTTCAGCCCTTTCCAGGCAGAGCCAAGGGGACGGGGCCATTCCAGGGCAGGCAGCTCCACCTGCCAGCTTGCCCCAAACCCTGTCACAAATCCACCAGAAACAGGCAGAGGCTGGGGCTTGAGGGGCTGGTTGGAATGATGCTCACAGCACTGGTCAATCCCTTGCATCCCCAGCATCCTTAAAGCTGAAGCAGGGAGGGGAAGGACTGACAGGTAGAACAGTGCTGGCTGCTGAGAGAGGCAAGAAAAAGAAGTGGGAAAAGGAGCAGGGTGAAATGGGAATGTATTCAGTGGTTCTTGTACCAGCAATGGACACAGCAACAAGAAAAGTCTTCGGACCTAAGCTTCAACCCCTAAAATCATTATACATAAGATTTGTTAAAACATGCTCCTGCTCCTGCAAAGGATGTGGTCAGCACAGTGCACACCAAAATCTTGACATTTCCTTAGAGATGATTGTGAATGAAGATCATTGAACAGTTTCCTCATGGAACAGAGCCTTCTCCTCTTGCAAAGCTGCTGAGAGCTTCTGCCAGCCTTGGGTGCAGAGCAGAGGTGAGGAAGGTACCATGGATGGAAGGTGAGACACCCTGCACTGGGTGTCCACAGATCCCACCGCAACCACAAGGCAGTTTTCCATGCTGGGCGAAGCACAGAGTGAGCTGAGCATGTGGGAAGTGATGCATTAAAGCCCTAATTCTTGTTTATCCACCACCCAGACAGCATGGGTGGGAAGAACACAGACACCACAAGCATTAAAGGTCTGTCTGCTGGGAGAGCCTTTCTTTGCTCAAGCTCCTCTCAGCAAGAAGTGGCTCTCGATA